>NC_090833.1:53665000-54938750 GCF_028021215.1 Eschrichtius robustus | reverse complement strand
TGCCCTCTTCCTAACAGCCAGTGCCAGCTTGCCAGCCATGTGAGTGAGTCACCCTAGAAGCAGATACAGGTCAGACGAGTCTTTCAGTAATTGCAGCCCCAGTGACATATGACTGCAGCCTCATGAGAGACCTCAAATCAGAACTGCTTAGCTGAGATACTTCCAAATTTCTGACCCACACAAACTGAAAAATAATGAATGTTTATTGTGGTCTTAAGCTATTAAGTTTTGGAGTAATTTGTTATGCAGGAATAGATAAATGATTCAACATATTTTCTTGTTTTTTATTTCTTCACTGGGGGAACCATGACTCATGGAAAATTTGCCCACATAAAAGATGAAGATGAAGAATGAGGTCTTGTAGGTTGTGAACATTCTCCAAGATGTTGTTGGTTCTACTCCCAAGTCTTTATGCCTTCTCATCACCTCCCCCAGTTTTAATCCACTTTTCAGTTCATATCTCTGCTTTGTCCTCTCACTGATAATAAAATATTCCTATCAGTAAAGGAGGTTCAAGTTTTCTATACCTGGTGCCCTGTAACTTATCACTGCAAATGGTCAAAACTGGGGGGAAATCAGATGTCTCTAGAGCCAGTCAGGTGAGTTAAATGGTTCTAGGAGGTGTGGACTTTATAAAGTGGTGAGAAATGTGGCTGAACTGAAGAGTACTTGCCCCATGTAAAGGGACTCACATTTCAAAAAAAATTTTCAACATTCTGTGCTCTTTGTCTACAGAATTCAACCAGATGGTACCAATTTGATAACTCTGATCAAAATGAACAACCACATTAATAAACCTAAAGGGACAAAAGTTTCATCACTGGAAAATTTTTATTCCCTTTCTATCTTCCCATTGGCACATAAAAGCTCACCATAAATGTACTTAAAGAATGGATACATATGTATCTTGGAAGAGCTATACGTGCTTTCTCACTTACCTATTGCAACGTAACAAACCACTCTAAAATTTAGTTGCCTAAAACAGTACATGTTTATTATGTTTCACAAGTCTGTGGATTGGCAGAGTGATTCTTCTAGTCTGGACTGGCTCAGCTGGGGCTTGATGACCTAGGATTCCTCACTGACTTATATGGGCCCTTAGCTGAGAATATTGGGACAGACTGTCTCTCCATGTGGCCTCTTGATCTCAGGGATGCTAGCCCAGACTTCTTCACACAGTGATCACAGGGTTCCCAGCAGCAATAAGCTTCAATGCTCAAGTACTTTTCAAGTCTCTGCTTGTGTCACATTTGTGAACGCATCATTGGCCAAAGCAAGTCACATAGCCAAGCACAGATTCAAGGAGTACATAGACTTCACCTCTTGGTGGGGGGAATGGCAAAGTTACCTCCATGTGCCTGGGAAACTGTATGGCACTTTTTGTTTCCATAGGTAAGGAAGGCTCTGCTTGGTGGGAAATTTTCCAGATATAGGAAGGAGAGTTGTATGGTGGTTAGGCAAAAAGGACAAATGTCCACTACAGTTCTTCAGGCACAGCCTGGCAGTAGCAGCCTAGATGTCATGGAGCACAGTCATGCTGGAGCACCTAGCTGTCATCCATCAGCGATCAGAGAGATAGGGAGGAGCAGGCAGAGTAACCAAATGGCTGCAGTGGGCCTGAGGATGGTGCCTGCAGGCCTCATGGATCATGGAGGACAAAGGAAAAAAGGGTGTCTGCGTGGAGTAAGTGCTGTCTATGGTTAGCCCCAGTGTCCAAGAGATAGACAGGGCCTGATCAATACCCACAGATCCACAAGAGAACATTTCTGAATGATGCCTGTGGAGAGGAGCTATGCCTAAAGACCTTCTCATTTCAACCAGGCAAAAGCATGCCCAGAATGGGTGACTGCCAGGCATCTGCTCACCTTTCAGGACTGACCCCCACCTGTGCCTGGAGACTGCTCAGCTCATCTTTACCTACATGGGGTGAACACCTGCTTCAACATCCAAGGGTACTTGTAATTCCCTTTACCCCCTACCTCCAAAATAGAGAGTGGCATTCTGGACAGCCAGGCAGATGGTGGCAGACACGGAGTAGAAGAGATGCCACCACTCCCTGCCTCCCCCAGCACCTGTGCTTGGGTAAATCTGAACAAAACCAGTTTGAGATTTTGTTCACTAGCTCTTTACCTCCAGGCACCTGCCACCCCTAGGCTTTGTGTGAGAGACAGGAGGAATTTATGGCCTTTTTTTTTTTTAACAGTCTACTAACTTGCCTTAGGGAAAGGAGAGTAGGAAAAAGTTATGTAAGGTGGGGAGGGGTCGTGTTCTCTGATGAAGCTGAAAAGAAAGTACCCCTGATGAAAAGTGGAAACAGAAAGTTTCCAGAAAAACACAAAAAGATTTCTGATGACAGGCCTGACATTTGATGAGCACCAGCTATGTACGATACTGGGCAGTAAGTCACAAAGAATGTTTTCATTTGGTCCCAAAATAACCCTAAAAATTTATGTGAGGGTTTCCTCATTGTTGACGAGGAAACTGAGGCCAAGAGCAGCTGAACATCCTGAGTGTGCCCACTGAGCTAGGAGGAGGCTGAACCTCATGCTGTTTCCTTGTGTCATACTGCTTCCTGTGACTCTATGGGGGAGCAGGGTGGAGACATCTGGGTAGGGTGGGGTTATCACTGACCTAGGACTGAAGTAGCTTTGGGAATCATGATGATAGGAGACTCTGCCCCATAACTCTTTGCCCCTAATTCTCCCCAGACTCCATCCTCTCCTAGGTATGCCCCCTGCCCCTGATCCCCATCCCGTTCCCTGTTTCAGGATCTCTGTCTGTGCCCCTCACTGACCCTTTCCACCTCAGCCTTGACATAGGTAATCATTAGTAACTTGGAGCTGGAGAAAACTCTAAATCAGGTATCTGTCAAGTGGCAAAAAGAATGTTGTTGCAGGTCCAAGTAGATGACACAGGCTCATGCAGAAATTCAAGTTTGAATTTCAAGCCTACTTTCTTATAAAAATTCTATTACACGGGTAGTTCATTTCTTTTGCTAGAAATTTATTTTATTTTTAAAATTATTTATTTATTTTTGGCTGCATTGGGTCTTCATTGCTCTGGGTGGGCTTTCTCTAGTTGTGGCGAGCGGGGGCTACTTGTCATTGCGGTGCGCGGACTTCTCATTGCAGTGGCTTCTCTTGTTGCGGAGCATGGCCTCTAGGTGCACTGAGCTTCAGTAGTTATGACAGCCGGGCTCAGTAGTTGTGGCACACGGGCTCAGTAGTTGTGGCTTGAGGGCTCTACAGCGCAGGCTTAGTAGTCGTGGCGCAGGGGCTTAGTTGCTCTGCGGCATGTGGGATCTTCCCGGACCAGGGCTCGAACCCGTGTCCCCTGCATTGGCAGGCGGATTCTTAACCACTGCGCCACCAGGGAAGTCCCCTAGAAATTAATTTTAAACGAAGGATTTTAAAGTGCTTATATCTCTTCTCTTTCTATGGGAGGTTGCATCCTGGGTTAAAAACTAGAGAGACAATAACTAGGGTTTTCAAATAATTTATCGTCCAAACTGAGCACTTTTGAGAGCGGAAGGGGGCACTGTTAATAATACCCCAGGACTATCCCAGGTAAACAGGGATGTATAGCTAAGGGAATTTTAGGATAGAACACCTTTGAAAGTTAGGGACTACCTGCACATATTTTATGATTTGCTGATATGTTGTTTTAGGTAGTGTCTTAATAACTTTAAAGAAAATACATGCACGTCTCTGGGGCAGACTTCTAAGCAGTGAAAGGAAGAGTAACTTTTTGGCTTGCTCGTTATTAATAGCCCAGTGCTTTCAAATTGCCGTTAAGTTTCTCTTGTCTGGTTCACACATTTGGATTCTGTCTTTCATACGGAACATTTGCAAACTATCCAAATATAAACATCTTTAATGAAGCAGTAAGATACTGAGGCGAAGCAGTAAGATACTGAGGCGAAACAATGTCCAAGGTGTGAATTATTGCACCATCCATAACTCAGATTGAAGTGTGACTTTTTGTGATTACAGAATAGCTGTTTGCTAAGTTGTATAACAAAAAGCATGGTAATTACAGCCCTAAATAATTCATATTATCTTTAAACATCTATTTTTAAGTTGGTAGAAACTGTAAAATAAAAACCCAAATAGTAAAACCTCATCCTCAATCTTAAGTTTATTTAAATAACTGTGTGTTTATGCTACCTACCCTCAAAGATGTTTGCTTCTTTTCTTAGTAACTTTTGAGAAGTATTATTAATT
The DNA here is from genome assembly GCF_028021215.1 of Eschrichtius robustus. NCBI lineage: Eukaryota > Metazoa > Chordata > Mammalia > Artiodactyla > Eschrichtiidae > Eschrichtius > Eschrichtius robustus. The sequence continues at coordinate 54,934,527 of NC_090833.1, read as the reverse complement.
GATAATTGATGGGGGTTAGATAAGGGTAAAATGTCTTTGGTGAAAGACTTCCTATAAATCAATATACATCAGGCATAATTCTGTACACTAGAAAATGGTGTATCAGACCTTCTGAATTTCTTTAGGAAGTTTAGATTTTTATTTTCCTAATTTTATCATGGTTAAACTGTGATTCCCTTGACATAAATTATATGCACGTACAAGTTTGGAATACGTAAGATATATGTAGGACAGACCCTAGGCAAAATTCAACAACACTCAATAGCTTTTTGTTTGTTTTCAGTAATCTTGACACTGGATGTTCCTAGCTCCAGATTTTCTTATGTATTCCTCTCTGATCCCCAACTCTTCCTTATCCTGTCTCTTTGCCTTAAGATTCTCATCTCTACTCAACCTAAAGACTGTTTTTAAGTGATGATGATTCCTATTATCTCCTATGCCACCATTTTGTTGTTGTTGTTAGGATATCTTTTAGAAAAGTGACTTAGAAGAGTGAGTAGGTACTCAGGCACTGTGGCAAGTCGGTTGTGAGGACTGGAATTTGGGGGGTAGGGGTATATTTCTCAACACCCCGTAGTGTTCAGTCCACCTACCCTTCTTTCATTATGCAACGAGACCATAGTCATTCTCGTTCACTTGGAAATAAGAATGTATCTTTAAGAATAAGAAAGTCCCATGGGAAGATGTACTGAAATGTGAGGCTTTTGAGAAAGGATGCAGTAATTGCTAGCTTTGCTCCATAAATCACTATATTTCCCTGAAGACAGAGATAATCAATGTTCTTTGACTCTCAGCTTCAGCTGGAAGAATCGAGGAAGAAATATTTCACATTGATTTGTCTCATCCAGGACCCAAGCTGTGATGGGAATTAGTGAATTCTGAAGAATGGCTGATACATCTGCTGGAAACATTCAGCATTTGGAATACTCCTGTTTTCCTGTCATATAGTTTATTCAGTATTGCTTTTTTTTCCTCTGCACCAACTGCATTTTCAGAGAGAGAGAAAAAAAACTCTTCAGATTCACCAGGAATACTTTCTATATGAAGGCTTGTTACTGTGCCTCTGGGATGCTGGCTTTCTGAACTCACCAAATCTTAGTGTGTTTTTTAAAGCTTTCTTTTGCATCCTAGGAATGATTGGTTTCGTAGAAGCTCAAAGAGATCTTAGAAATAAACATGCTCAGTAGTGTTTTATTTTATTCTTCAGAGCCCTAGGGTTCCTCCAAGGTGTTTCAGAAGCTATGAGGGGCCCATGCATAAGAAGGTAAGGCCCCTCGCTTCAGTCTCAGCACCTTCATTTTTATCTGTTTTATACAATGGGCTCTGTGTAAAATTCTCTTGACCATGTCAACCAAAACTTGAAAGAGTTTGGTCTCCGTGAAGTGATTAGTCCCAAGTGTTCCAACTAGTTAATGGCAATGTCTAGGTCTAGAATATGCCTTCTGGTCTGTAGACCTCTTGTTTTGTTATATTGCTGTACCTTATGGAAAGGGAACCAAGGCCATAAACTGCCAACCAGTAGACAGAGTCATGAAAAGACCACTCATAAAGAGGAAATAAGCCTTTTTAGAAAATGCTCAACCTCACTGAATTTGGGAGTATAGATTAAAGCAGTGTTTGTTTTTTTGTTTTTTTTTTGGCCCTTATCAAATTGGCTAAGATGATAACTTAGTGGATAAGCAGAACACATTGAGATTGGTGTTATCGATATGTGTTTTGGGGGTATAAATTAGGCGGGAGGCATATTTATGTAGAGAGCTTGAAAAATATTTGATACATTCACATTATCACCTGGTGAACACTGGTGCAGCCCAGCAGATGTTCACAAGCCACATCCTTTCTGACTGGTCCGTGTATGTATTCTGACTGGGGGATAACCATGCTATACAGGGATTAAAGGTGTTGACTGTTGTTCCCCCATATAGCCCAATAACTTTACACTTTTAGAAATTGATGCTAACAAAATAATTTGAACTATAGTAGAAGAAGTGTGCATAGAAATGTTCTTTGCAGCATTTTCACTATTTTTTAATAGTGAAAAATGATCTCCCCCCTAAATGCACACAGTAAAGGAACGGTTAAGCAAACTCTTAATGTCTGGATGGTGAAATATTAAAACTAAGTTTACAAATAGTTTCTTGAGAAGTGTTAAAATAATTTTAGTATACAGTTAAATGAATAGAACTTCATATAAAGTATAGACTGGAATGATTATCTCCGGGCAGTGAGATTGCGAGTGATTATTCATTTCTTTATTGGCTTTTAAAATATTTTCCCAGTTTTCCGTGGTGTGTATGCATTCCTTTTATAAAAGGAGAAGGAATTCGTTTTTTCTCTTCCTGATAATTCCACTGAAAGTGCCACCAAAATCATGGTTTGGGCTATTTTCTGATATAACCCAGGAGTGAGGAGAAGGCCAGAGCCTGCCTTCCACTGTGCTGTTTTGGTTTTGTGAACAGAAGAGATTTTCACGTGTCATTTGTCATTTGGCACACTCATAGTTCTCTGCTGGCAACAGTTGCTCCCTGAGTCTTTTGAGTTAACATCAAGGAATTCCGGGTTTATGTTTGGGAAAGTATAACGGCGATGTGGGGCTTCAGTTAGGGTTTAGCAACTTAAAGACACTTTCTTCTAGCTCACAAAAATGAGAAGCCCTGCGTTTCAGTTCTGGCTATGTCACTTCCTATCCATGTGACTTTGACTGAATGTGGAAAGTCTCCGAGCCTCAGTTTTTTCATTTGTCAAGTGAGAGTGATGCTACCTCTTTTATGGTGCTATTAAAACAAGAAAAGACAGGTAATGTGCCTAATGTAGTGCATGGCATTAATGTAAAAGAAACCTTCAATCTGTGTTTATTCCATTGCTTTATTTACTCTGGGCCTCCTTCCTTTATTATGCGAGTTATGTAAGGGGAAAAGTACTTGTGCTTTGAAAATTTATTCCTTATCCAATACTGTGGAGACTTGGGTAGATATAATCCTAAGAATCAGGAGGATAGTCCTAGATGGGTAGATCATTCTGGCAACTCCAAGAGAACAACAAATGGCAGTTTCTGGTTTTCAGGACCTGTGGACTGACGTGGTTAAGAACTTTGTTTATATGTGTGTCTCAGAGGATATATAAAAATTACAGTTCTTTGTCTTCAGTAGCCAGAGGTCCAGCTTTTTATTATTTGTGACTAGAGAAGGTGCCTAGCACAGAATGTGTTCTAAAACTCTGGAGGAGACATTTCTTTTCAGTTTCCTTAGTCCATCTACATCTACCCAGTACCCAGTACCCTAAATCTTTCTATCTGCCTTTTTGCCCTTTCAGAAAACTGCTGTCAGATCCTTCATTCTGGGGAAAAATATCAGTATTAACAGATTTTGCTGTTCCCTTTTTCTTTTTTTTTTTTTAATTTAATTTTATTTATTTTTTTACACTGCAGGTTCTTATTAGTCATCCATTTTATACACATCAGTGTATACATGTCAATCCCAATCTCCCAATTCAGCACACCACCATCCCCACCCCACCACGGTTTTCCCCCCTTGGTGTCCATACGTTTGTTCTCTACATCTGTGTCTCTATTTCTGCCCTGCAAACGGGTTCATCTGTACCATTTTTCTAGGTTCCACATATATGTGTTAATATACGGTATTTGTTTTTCTCTTCCTGACTTACTTCACTCTGTATGACAGTCTCTAGATCCACCCACGTCTCTACAAATGACCCAATTTCGTTCCTTTTTATGGCTGAGTAATATTCCATTGTATATATGTACCACATCTTCTTTATCCATTCGTCTGTCAATGGGCATTTAGGTTGCTTCCATGACCTGGCTATTGTAAATAGTGCTGCAATGAACATTGGGGTGCATGTGTCTTTTTGAATTGTGGTTTTCTCTGGGTATATGCCCAGTAGTGGGATTGCTGGATCATATGGTAATTTTCTTTTTAGCTTTTTAAGGAACCTCCATACTGTTCTCCATAGTGGCTGTATCGATTTACATTCCCACCAACAGTGCAAGAGGGTTCCCTTTTCTACACACCCTCTCCAGCATTTGTTGTTTGTAGATTTTCTGATGATGCCCATTCTAACTGGTGTGAGGTGATACCTCATTGTAGGTTTTTTTTTTAATTAATTAATTTATTTATTTATTTATTTACTCTCAGCTGTGTTGGGTCTTCGTTTCTGTGCGAGGGCTTTCTCCAGTTGCGGCGAGCGGGGGCCACTCCTCATCGCGGTGCGCGGGCCTCCCACCATCACGGCCGCTCCTGTTGCGGAGCACAGGCTCCAGATGCGCAGGCTCAGTAGTTGTGGCTCACGGGCCTAGTTGCTCTGCGGCATGTGGGATCTTCCCAGACCAGGGCTCGAACCCGTGTCCCCTGCATTGGCAGGCAGATTCTCAACCACTGCGCCACCAGGGAAGCCCCTCATTGTAGTTTTGATTTGCATTTCTCTAATAATTAGTGATGTTGAGCATCCTTTCATGTGTTTGTTAGCAATCTGTATGTCTTCTTTGGAGAAATGTCTGTTTAGGTCTTCTGGCCATTTTTGGATTGGGTTGTTTGTTTTTTCAATATTGAGCTGCATGAGCTGTTTATATATTTTGGAGATTAATCCTTTGTCCATTGATTCGTTTGCAAATATTTTCTCCCATTCTGAGGGTTGTCTTTTTGTCTTGTTTATGGTTTCCTTTGCTGTGCAAAAGCTTTTAAGTTTCATTAGGTCCCATTTGTTTATTTTTGTTTTTATCTCTATTACTCTAGGAGGTGGATCAAAAAAGATCTTGCTGTGATTTATGTCAAAGAGTGTTCTGCCTATGTTTTCCTCTAAGAGTTTTATAGTGTCTGGTCTTATATTTAGGTCTCTAATCCATTTTGAGTTTATTTTTGTGTATGGTGTTAGGGAGTGTTCTAATTTCATTCTTTTATATGTAGCTGTCCAGTTTTCCCAGCACCACTTATTGAAGAGACTGTCTTTTCTCCACTGTATATCCTTGCCTCCTTTGTCATAGATTACTTGACCATAAGTGCGTGGGTTTATCTCTGGGCTTTCTATCTTGTTCCATTGGCCTGTGTTTCTGTTTTTGTGCCAGTACCATATTGTCTTGATTACTGTAGCTTTGTAGTATAGTCTGAAGTCAGTGAGTCTGATTCCTCCAGCTCCGTTTTTTTCCCCTCAGGACTGCTTTGGCTATTTGGGGTCTTTTGTGTCTCCATACAGATTTTTAAAACTTTTTGTTGTAGTTCCATAAAAAATGCCATTGGTAATTTGATGGGGGTTGCATTGAATCTGTAGATTGCTTCAGGTAGTATAGTCATTTTCACAGTATTGATTCTTCCAATCCAGGAACATGGTATATTTCTCCATCTATTTGTATCATCTTTAATTTCTTTCATCAGTGTCTTATAATTTTCTGCATACAGGTCTTTTGTCTCCCTAGGTAGGTTCATTCCTAGATATTTTATTCTTTTTGTTGCAATGGTAAACGGGAGTGTTTTCTTAATTTCACTTTTAGATTTTTCATCATTAGCCTATAGGAATGCAAGAGATTTCTGTGCATTAATTTTGTATCCTGCTACTTTACCAAATTCATTGATTAGTTCTAGTAGTTTTCTGGTAGCATCCTTAGGATTCTCTACGTATAGTATCATGTCATCTGCAAACAGTGACAGTTTTACTTCTTCTTTTCCAATTTGTATTCCTTTTATTTCCTTTTCTTCTCTGATTGCTGTGGCTAAGACTTCCAAAACTGTGTTGAATATTAGTGGCTAGAGTGGACAACCTTGTCTTGTTCCTGATCTTAGAGGAAATGGTTTCAGTTTTTCACCATTGAGAATGATGTTTACTTTGGGTTTGTTGTATATTGCCTTTATTATGTTGAGGTAGGTTCCCTCTATGCCCACTTTCTGGAGAGTTTTTATCATAAATGGGTGTTGAAATTTTTCAAAAGCTTTTTCTGCATCTATTGAGATGATCATATGGTTTTTATTCTTCAGTTTGTTAATATGGTGTATCACATTGATTGATTTGTGTATATTGAAGAAACCTTGCATCCCTGGGATAAATCCCACTTGATCATGGTGTATGATCCTTTTAATGTGTTGTTGGATTCTGTTTGCTAGTATTTTGTTGAGGATTTTTGCATCTGTATTCATCAGTGATACTGGTCTGTAATTTTCTTTTTTTGTATTATCTTTGTCTGGTTTTGGTATCAGGGTGATGGTGGCCTCATAGAATGAGTTTGGGAGTGTTCCTTCCTCTGCAATTTTTGGAAGAGTTTGAGAAGGATGGGTGTTAGCTCTTCTCTAAATGTTTGGTAGAATTCACCTGTGAAGCCATCTGGTCCTGGGCTTTTGTTTGTTGGAAGATTTTTAATCACAGTTTGAATTTCATTACTCGTGATTGGTCTGTTCATATTTTCTATTTCTTCCTGGTTCAGTCTTGGAAGGTTATACCTTTCTAAGAATTTGTCCATTTCTTCCAGGTTGTCCACTTTGTTGGCATAGAGTTGCTTGTAGTAGTCTCTTAGGATGCTTTGTATTTCTGTGGTGTCTGTTCTAACTTCTCCTTTTTCATTTCTAGTTTTATTGATTTGAGTCCTCTCCCTCTTTTTCTTGATGCGTCTGGGTAATGGTGTATCCATTTTGTTTATCTTCTCAAAGAACCAGCTTTTAGTTTTATTGATCTTTGCTATTGTTTTCTTTGTTTCTATTTCATTTATTTCTGCTCTGATCTTTATGATTTCTTTCCTTCTGCTAACTTTGGGTTTTGTTTGTTCTTCTTTCTCTAGTTCCTTTAGGTGTAAGGTTAGATTGTTTATTTGAGATTTTTCTTGTTTCTTGAGGTAGGCTTGTATAGCTATAAACTTCCCTCTTAGTACTGCTTTTGCTGCATCCCATAGGTTTTGGATTGTCGTGTTTTCATTGTCATTTGTCTCTAGGTATTTTTTGATTTCCTCTTTGCTTTCTTCAGTGATCTCTTGGTTATTTACTAACGTATTGTTTAGCCTCCATATGTTTGTGTTTTTACGTTTTTTTCCCTGTAATTCATTTCTATTCTCATAGCATTGTGGTCAGAAAAGATGCATGATATGGTTTCAGTTTTCTTCAATTTACTGAGGCTTGATTTTTGACCCAAGATGTGATCTATCCTGGAGAATGTTCCATGCACACTTGAGAAGAAAGTGTAATCTGATGTTTTTGGATGGAATGTCCTTTAAATATCAATTAAATCTATCTGGTCTATTGTGTCATTTAAAGCTTCTGTTTCCTTATTTATTTTCATTTTGGATGATCTGTACATTGGTGTAAGTGAGGTGTTAAAGTCCAACTATTATTGTGTTACTGTCGATTTCCTCTTTTATAGCTGTTAGCAGTTGCCTTATATATTGAGGTGTTCCTATGTTGGGTGCATAGATATTTATAATTGTTATATCTTCTTCTTGGATTGATCCCTTGATCATTATGTTATGTCCTTCCTTTTCTCTTGTAACATTCTTTATTTTAAAGTCTATTTTATCTGATATGAGTATAGCTACTCCAGCTTTCTTTTGATTTCCATTTGCATGGAATATCTTTTTCCATCTCCTCACTTTCAGTCTGTATGTGTCCCTAGGTCTGATGTGGGTCTCTTGTAGACAACATATATATTGGTCTTGTTTTTGCATCCATTCAGCAAGCCTGTGTCTTTTGGCTGGAGCATTTGATCCATTCACGTTTAAGGTAATTATCGATATGTATGTTCCTATGACCATTTTCTTAATTGTTTTGGGTTCATTTTTGTAGGTCCTTTTCTTCCCTTGTGTTTCCCACTTAGAGAAGTTCTTTTAGCATTTGTTGTAGAGCTGGTTTGGTGGTGCTGAATTCTCTTAGCTTTTGCTTGTCTGTAAAGCTTTTGATTTCTCCATCGAATCTGAATGAGATCCTTGCCGGGTAGAGTAATCTTGGTTGTAGGTTCTTCCCTTTCATCACTTTAAGTATATCATGCCACTCCCTTCTGGCTTGTAGAGTTTCTGCTGAGAAATCAGCTGTTAACCTTATGGGAGTTCCCTTGTATGTTATTTGTCGTTTTTCCCTTGCTGCTTTCAATAATTTTTCTTTGTCTTTAATTTTTGCCAATTTGATTACTATGTGTCTCGGCGTGTTTCTCCTGGGGTTTATCCTGTATGGGACTCTCTGCACTTCCTGGGCTTGGGTGGCTATTTCCTTTCCCATGTTAGGGGAGTTTTCGACTATAATCTCTTCAAGTATTTTCTCAGGTCCTTTCTCTCTCTCTTCTCCTTCTGGGACCCCTATAATCCGATTGTTGTTGCATTTAATGTTGTCCCAGAGTTCTCTTAGGCTGTCTTCATTTCTTTTCATTCTTTTTTCTTTATTCTGTTCCACAGCTGTGAATTCCACCATTCTGTCTTCCAGGTCACTTATCCGTTCTTCTGCCTCAGTTATTCTGCTATTGATTCCTTCTAGTGTAGTTTTCATTTCAGTTATTGTATTGTTCATCTCTGTTTGTTTGTTCTTTAATTCTTCTAGGTCTTTGTTAAATATTTCTTGCATCTTCTCGATCTTTGCCTCCATTCTTTTTCCGAGGTCCTGGATCATCTGCACTATCATTATTCTGAATTCTCTTTCTGGAAGGTTGCCTATCTCCACTTCATTTAGTTGTTTTTCTGGGGTTTTATCTTGTTCCTTCTTCTGGTACATAGCCTCTGCCTTTACATCTTGTCTATCTTTCTGTGAATGTGGTTTTTGTTCCACAGGCTACAGGATTGTAGTTCTTCTTGCTTCTGCTGTCTGCCCTCTGGTGGATGTGGCTATCTAAGAGGCTTGTGCAAGTTTCCTGATGGGAGGGACTCGTGGTGGGTAGAGCTGACTGTTGCTCTGTTGGGCAGAGCTCAGTAAAACTTTAATCCGCTTGTCTGCTGATGGGTGGGGCTGGGTTCCCTCCCTGTTGGTTGTTTGGCCTGAGGCGACCCAACACTGGAGCCTACCTGGGCTCTTTGGTGGGGCTGATGGCGGACTGTGGGAGGGCTCATGCCAAGGAGTACTTCCCAGAACTTCTGCTGCCAGTGTCCTTGTCCCCATGGTGAGCCACAGCCATGCCCCGCCTCTGCAGGAAACCCTAAAACACTAGCAGGTAGGTCTGGTTCAGTCTCCCCTGAGGTCACTGCTCCTTCCCCTGGGTCCCAATGCGTACACTACTTTGTGTGTGCCCTCCAAGAGTCGAGTCTCTCTTTCCCCCAGTCCTGTCGAAGTCCTACAATCAAATCCCGCTAGCCTTCAAAGACTGATTCTCTAGGAATTCCTCCTTCCGTTCCCGGACCCCCAGGTTGGGAAGCCTGATGTGGGGCTCAGAACCTTCACTCCAGTGGGTGGACTTCTGCGGTATAAGTGTTCTCCAGTCTGTGAGTCACCCACTCAGCTGTTATGGGATTTGATTTTACTGTGATTGCGCCCCTCCTACCGTCTCATTGTGGCTTCTCATTTGTCTTTGGATATGCGGTATCTTTTTTGGTGAGTGTCATTGTCCTCTTGTCGATGATTGTCCAGCAGCTAGTTGTGATTCTGGTGTTCTTGCAAGAGGGAGTGATAGCACGTCCTTGTACTCTGCCCTCTTGGTTCAGGGCCTGCTCTTCCCTTTCTTAGGTGCACTTGCTTTTAATGAGAAGCCTTGGAGCTAAGAGCATGGGTTTCTAAATGGAGGAATTCTAAGGTTCAGTTAGCAAGAGAGAATTTTGGATGTTAAGAGACCATCCAGAAAGGCCTTAAAGTAATTCCTGAAGAAACCTCTTGTTTGGACTATTTGATCTTTAAAGGAAGGAGGGCTGAGTTCAGAAGACCAGGTGCGTAGGAAGGGTCACCACTATTGGTGCATTGTTCACTTGTTCCTTTTCCTTTGTGTCCTTGGCCTGTTTCTGAGTCATCTCACTACTCCAAATGTTACCAGCCATATTTGCTGTGAAGATAGTTAGATCTAGATTGTTGCAGGTCTGAGGGATCATGTTGGAAGAACCTAAAATTAAACCAAGTCAGATGCCAATATATAAGGAAAATGCAAATGAACCATTAAACAATTAAAAAGTCAACTGATGTTTACTGCCGCCTGGAACATAGCCCGGGAACCTGGATGCAAGATAGGCACACATCTCGAAAATAAAGCAACTGCACCATGGGATTTAAAAGCCAGTAATTCCAAAGGAACAATTAATTTAAAAAGGAGGTTAATTCACAGTTTACAGACTTAGCAGGTGCTTGTTTAGCATATGCAATAAAAAGCAAACTAGTGGTAGATTTATAAAAATGTCAGTTAAATAATTTATGGTATATACATGCTAATTGTTTTTGCATAATCCAGTTCGCTTTTCCCTCTCATGACCGTCACTGAGATATTGTTTTCGAACAGAATGTGGTGCTTATACCCTATGTCTTTTTATGATTTAAATATTCTAAATGGAAGAATTTATATATTTTTTGGTAAGCTGTTTGTCTTTGGAATTTCAGAACTTGGTTTTTTGGGGTTTTTTCCCTTTAAATCGGTGAATTGAAAATTATCTGCTTGTGTATATATTTTTCTTGGCATGTCCAAGTTATCTTTTTGAGCTGAAGTTCACAGGTTATCTAAGTGTATGTAATAACAGGAGTCCTGTTTATTTTGCCGATAACAGGAACTTAAATGCATCTATTGTAATATGAAGAAATTCTCATGTTATTGCTTTATCCTGGCATATTTGTATTTACCTTTATTCTGTAGGAGCAAACTATTATTTTAATTGCTTCTTCTTCTAGAGAGAGGTCCCTACTGCAAAAGGTTTTTATGGTCTCACCTACTTATGTAGAATTTCCTACAGAGGCCTAAATATACTAAAAATGAGGGTCAAAACTGAGTTAGAGATGTGGAAATCTAAGGTTTTGGTTTTTTTTAATTTATATTTTTCTATATGGGAATGCTTGAGAGAGAGTGTGTGTGTGTGTGTGTGTGTGTGTCTGTGTGTGTGTATGTATTTTAACTCAGACTAGGATTCCTGTCTTACTTTGCTAACGGCTGAAGAACATAAGTCATTTGAAATAAGGATCTTCCAGTTTATTCCAGTGAAAATTTTGGATATAGAATTTTCCAATAACATTTTTTGCTTCAGAAAAATCTCACCCCTCAGGGATCACTTCTTGTGTTAAAAATATATTGCTCCTAAATATAGTAATACACTTGCCTGTAATTAGAATATCATGAACATCTGAAAGATTATTTTTATTTAACATCTTAATTAGAGTATAATTGCTTTACAGTGGTGTGTTAGTTTCTGCTGCATAACAAAGTGAATCAGCTATACTTATACATATATCCCCATATCCCCTCCATCTTGCGACTCCCTCCCACCCTCCCTATCCCACCCCTTTAGGTGGTCACAAAGCACCGAGCTGATCTCCCTGTGCGATTCAGCTGCTTCCCACTAGCTATCTATTTTACATTTGGTAGTGCATATACGTCATTGCTACTCTCTCACTTCGTCCCAGCTTACCCTTCCCCCTCCCCGTATCCTCAAGTCCATTCTCTATGTCTGCAAGAAAGACTATTTTAAAAAATATTTACTTATGCCCTACCTCTTTACAAAAAGAATTTGAAGCTGTTTACAAAAAGAAAAGAAGATGTATATGCCATGATAAATAGGAAGAGTTAGGGGCAAATTAGGGTGAGAATGTGGTAAAATAGGAGGAAAAATATTCCCATCTGAAGTTTGAGCATAATTACTGAGATTTAGGACATTAAGGACTTAGTAATGTATGAGCCCTTACTGGAATTTAGCCACTTAAAAGCTATACTTTGTTTTCCCATTTGTATTCCTCTTTTTTTTTTTAACATCTTTATTGGAGTATAATTGCTCCACAATGGTGTGTTAGTTTCTGCTTTATAACAAAATGAGCCAGCTATACATATACATATATCCCCATATATCCTCCCTCTTGCGTCTCCCTCCCACCCTTCCTACCCCACCCCTCTAGGTGGTCACAAAGCACCGAGCTGATCTCCCTGTGCTATGCAGCTGCTTCTCACTAGCTGTCTGTTTTACATTTGGTAGTGTATATATGTTCATGCCACTCTCTCACTTCGTCCCAGCTTACCCTTCCCCCACCCCGTGTCCACAAGTCCATTCTGTACGTCTGTGTCTTTATGTCTTTATACCTTTCCTGCCCCTTTTTTTTTTCTTTTTAGATTCCATATATATGTGTTAGCGTGAGGTATTTGTTTTTCTCTTTCTGACTTACTTCCCTCTGTATGACAGACTCTAGGTCCATCCACCTCACTACAAATAACTCAATTTCGCTTCTTTTTATGGCTGAGTAATATTCCATTGTGTATATGTGCCACATCTTCTTTATCCATTCATCTGTCAGTGGACACTTAGGTTGCTTCCATGTCCTGGCTATTGTAAATAGAGCTGCAATGAACATTGTGGTACATGACTCTTTTTGAATTATGGTTTTCTCAGGGTATATGCCCAGTAGTGGGATTGCTGGGTCATATTGTAGTTCTATCTTCAGTTTTTTCAGGAACCTCCGTACTGTTCTCCATAGTGGCTGTATCAATTTCCATTCCCACCAACAGTGCAACAGGGTTCCCTTTTCTCCACACCCTCTCCAGCATTTACTGTTTGTAGATTTTTTGATGATGGCCATTCTGACTGGTGTGAGGTGATACTTCATTGTAATTTTGATTTGCATTTCTCTAATGATTAGTGATGTTGAGCATCCTTTCATGTGTTTGTTAGCAATCTGTATATCTTCTTTGGAGAAATGTCTGTTTAGGTGTTCTGCCCATTTTTGGATTGGGTTGTTTGTTTTTTTGATATTGAGCTGCATGAGCTGTTTGTATATTTTGGAGATTAATCCTTTGTCAGTTGCTTTGTTTGCAAATATTTTCTTCCATTCTGAGGGTTACCTTTTCATCTTCCTTATGGTTTCCTTTGCTGTGCAAAAACTTTTAAGTTTCATTAGGTTCCATTTGTTTATTTTTGTTTTTATTTCCATTTCTCTAGGAGGTGGGTCAAGAAAGATCTTGCTGTGATTTATGTCGTGGAGTGTTCTGCTTATGTTTTCCTCTAAGAGTTTTATAATGTCTGGCCTTACATTTATGTCTTCAATCCATTTTGAGTTTATTTTTGTGTATGGTGTTAGGGAGTGTTCTAATTTCATTCTTTTACATGTAGCTGTTCAGTTTTCCCAGCACCTCTTATTGAAAAGGCTGTCTTTTCTCCATTGTATATTCTTCCCTACTTTATGAAAGATCGGGTGACCATATATGTGTGGGTTTATTTCTGGGCTTTCTATCATGTTCCATTGATCTATATTTCTGTTTTTGTGCCAGTACCATACTGTCTTAATTACTGTAGCTTTGTAGTATAGTCTGAAGTCAGGGAGCCAGATTCCTCCAGCTCTGTTTTTCTTTCTCAAGATTGCTTTAGCTATTCAAGGTCTTTTGTGTTTCCATACAAACTGTGAAATTTTTTCTTCCAGTTCTGTGAAAAATGCCATTGAAGTTTGATAGGGACTGCATTGAATCTGTAGATTGCTTTGGGTAGTAGAGTCATTTTCACAATGTTGATTCTTCAGATCCAAGAACGTGGTATATCTCTCCATCTGTTTGTATCATGTTTAATTTCTTTCATCGGTGTCTTATAGTTTTCTGCATACAGGTCTTTTGTCTCCCTAGGTAGGTTTATTCCTAGGTATTTTATTCTTTTTATTGCAGTGGAAAATGGGAGTGTTTTCTTGATTTCTCTTTCAGATTTTTCATCATTAGTGTATAGTAATGCAAGAGATTTCTGTGCATTAATTTTGTATCCTGCTACTTTACCAGATTCATCAATTAGCTCTAGTAGTTTTCTGGTAGCATCTTTAGGATTCTCTATGTATAGTATCATGTCATCTGCAATCAGTGACAGCTTTACTTCTTCTTTTCCGATTTGGATTCCTTTTATTTCTTTCTCTTCTCTGATTGCTGTGGCTAAAACTTCCAAAACTATGTTGAATAATAGTGGTGAGAGTGGGCAACCTTGTCTTGTTCCTGATTTTAGAGGAAATGCTTTCAGGTTTTCACCATTGAGAATGATGTTGGCTGTGGGTTTGTCATATATGGCCTTTATTATGTTGAGGTAAGTTCCCTCTATGCCTACTTTCTGGAAGGTTTTTATCATAAATGGGTGTTGAATTTTGCGAAAAGCTTTTTCTGCATCTATTGAGATTGTCATATTGTTTTTCTCCTTCAGTCTGTTAATATGGTTTATCACATTGATTGATTTGTGTATATTGAAGAATCCTTGCATTCCTGGGATAAACCCCACTTGATCATGGTGTATAATCCTTTTAATGTGCTGTTGGATTCTGTTTGCTGGTATTTTGTTGAGGATTTTTGCATCTATGTTCATCAGTGATATTGGCCTGTAGTTTTCTTTTTTTGTCGCATCTTTGGTATTGGTATCAGTGTGATGGTGGCCTCATAGAATGAGTTTGGGAGTGTTCCTCCTTCTGCTATATTTTGGAAGAGTTTGAGAAGGATAGGTGTTAGCTCTTCTCTAAATGATTGATAGAATTCACCTGTGAAGCCATCTGGTACCTGGGCTTTTGATTGTTGGAAGATTATAAATTCACAGTTTCAATTTCAGTGCTTTGATTGGTCTGTTTATATTTTCTATTTCTTCCTGGTTCTGTCTCAGAAGGTTGTGCTTTTTTAAGAATTTGTCCATTTCTTCCAGGTTGTCCATTTTATTGGCATATAGTTGCTTGTAGTAATCTCTCATGATCCTTTGTATTTCTGCAGTGTCAGTTGTTACTTCTCCTTTTTCATTTCTAATTCTATTTATTTGAGTCTTCTTTTTTTTCTTGATGAGTCTGGCTAATGGTGTATCAATTTTGTCTTCTCAAAGAACCAGCTTTTAGTTTTATTGATCTTTGCTATCGTTTCCTTCATTTCTTTTTCAATTATTTCTGATCTGATCTTTATGATTTCTTTCCTTCTGCTAACTTTGGAGTTTCTTTGTTCTTCTTTCTCTAATTGCTTTAGGTGTAAGGTTAGGTTGTTTATTTGAGATGTTTCTTGTTTCTTAAGGTAGGATTGTATTGCTATAAACTTCCCTCTTAAAACTGTTTTTGCTGCATCCCATAGGTTTTGGGTCGTTATGTTTTCATTGTCATTTGTTTGTAGGTATTTTCTGATTTCCTCTTTGATTTCTTCAGTGATCTTTTGGTTATTTAGTGGTGTACTGTTTAGCCTCTATGTGTTTGTATTTTTTTTACAGATTTTTCCCTGTAATTGATATCTAGTCTCATAGTGTTGTGGTTTGGAAAAGATATTTGATACGATTTCAATTTTCTTAAATTTACCAAGGCGTGATTTGTGACCCAAGATATGATGTATCCTGGAGAATGTTCCATGAGCAGTTGAGAAGAAAGTGTATTCTGTTGTTTTTAGATGGAATGTCCTATAAATATCAATTAAGTCCATCTTGTTTAATGTATCATTAAAAGCTTGTGTTTTCTTATTTATTTTCATTTTGGACGATCTGTCCATTGGTGAAAGTGGGGTGTTAAAGTCCCCTACTATGATTGTGTTACTGTCGATTTTCCCTTTTATGGATGTTAGCTTTTGCCTTATGTATTGAGGTGCTCCTATGTTGGGTGCATAAATATTTACAATTGTTATATCTTCTTCTTGGATTGATCCCTTGATCATTATGTAGTGTCCTTCTTTGTCTCTTGTAATAGTCTTTATTTTAAAGTCTATTTTATCTGATATGAGAATTGCTACTCCAGCTTTCTTTTGATTTCCATTTGCATGGAACATCTTTTTCCATCCCCTCACTTTCAGTCTGTATGTGTCCCTAGGTCTGAAGTGGGTCTCTTGTAGACAGCATATATATGGGTCTTGTTTTTGTATCCATTCATGAGCCTGTGTCTTTTGGTTGGAACATTTAATCCTTTCCTGTTTAAGGTAATTATCGATATGTATGTTCCTATTACCATTTTCTTAATTGTTTTGGGTTTGTTTTTGTAGGTCCCTTTCTTCTGTGTTTCCCACTTAGAGAAGTTCCTTTAGCATTTGTTGTAGAGCTGGTTTGGTGGTGATGAATTCTCTTAGGTTTTGCTTGTCTGTAAAGGTTTTAATTTCTCCGTCGAATATTAATGAGATCCTTGCTGGGTAGAGTAATTTTGGTTGTAGGTTTTTGCCTTTCATCACTTTAAATACATCCTGCCACTCCCTCTGGCTTGCAGAGTTTCTGCTGAAAGATCAGCTGTTAACCTTATGGGGATTCCCTTGTATGTTGATTGTTGCTTTTCCCTTGTTGCTTTTAATATTTGTTGTTTGTATTTAATTTTTGATGGTTTGATTAATATGTGTCTTTGCGTGTTTCTCCTTGGATTTATCCTGTATGGGACTCTCTGCGCTTTCTGGACTTGATTGACTATTTCCTTTCCCATGATAGGGAAGTTTTCAACTATAATCTCTTGAAATATTTTCTCAGTCCCTTCTTTTTTCTCTTCTTCTTCTGGGACCCCTATAATTCGAATGTTGGTGCGTTTAATGTTGTCCCAGAAGTCTCTGAGATTGTCCTCAATTCTTTTCATTCTTTTTTCTTTATTCTGCTCTGAGGTAGTCATTTCCACTATTTTATCTTCCAGGTCACTTATCTGTTCTTCTGCCTCAGTTATTCTGCTATTGATTCCTTATAGAGAATTTTAAATTTTATTTATTGTGTTGTTCATCATTGTTTGTTTGCTCTTTAGTTTTTCTAGGTCTTTTTTAGACAGTTCTTGTATTTTCTCCATTCTTTTCCAAGATTTTGGATCATCTTTACTATCATTACCCTGAATTCTTTTTCAGGTAGGCTGCCTATTTCCTCTTCATTTGTTTGGTCTGGTGCGTTTTTACCTTGCTCCTTCATCTGCTGTGTATTTCTCTGTCTTCTCATTTTGCTTAACTTACTGTGTTTGGGGTCTCCTTTTCACAGGCTGCAGGTTTGTACTTCCCGTTGTTTTTGGTGTCTGTCCCCAGTGGGTAAAGTTGGTTCAGTGGGTTTTGTAGGCTTTCTGTTAGAGGAGACTGGTGCTTGTGTTCTGGTGGATGAGGCTGGATCTTGTCTTTCTGGTGGGCAGTACCACGTCCAGTGGTGTGTTTGGGGGTGTCTGTGAACCTATTGTGATTTCAGGCAGCGTCTGTGCTAATGGGTGGGTTTGTGTTCCTGTCTTGCTAGTTGTGTGGCTTAGGGTGTCCAGCACTGAAGCTTGCTGGTTGTTGAGTGGAGCTGGGTCTTAGCGTTGATATGGAGATATCTGGGAGAGCTTTCACTGTTTGATATTACGTGGGGCCGGGAGGTCTCTGGTGGATCAATGTCCTGAACTCAGCTCTCCCACCTCAGAGTCTCAGCCCTGACACCCGGCCAGCGCTCCAAGACCCCGTCAGCCACATGGCCGTCCAAATATATTCTCCACATAGATCTCTTCCAACTGCACTCAGAGCCGGCGAACTGTAAGTGTACGCTCTCCCCAGGGCTCACTATACATCAGAAACCCTGGTCTTCTCTCCATCCCTCAAAGAAAAAATTATTCCTCTTTTGGCTGATTTCTTCAGTGGTATTGGTATGCTACTTCCACCTCCCATCCTTTGCCAGACTGGAAGATAAGGGAAAAATAAGCAGTGAGTTCTTATTGATATGTAGAAAGACTTAGATAGGAGATTACTAACGGATAGTCAGTTTTCACTGGGAGAAACTACTTGCAGTGTATCAGTTATTCAGTTTGGGCACTGAATGACCTTGGTGGACCAGGCAGTCCTACACCCCTGTCAGTGCCCAGCTTACTCTTAGCTTAATATATACAGCTAAGAGGCTGTATATATTAAGGATTGGAGCTGAGCCATTACTCCAGAAAAGAAAGCTCACTGATAGTAAGAAAGACAGATGCAAATACAAGACTTTCCAAGTAAATAAGAAAATATATATTCATGTGGATTTATTCCAAGCCTGAATGTGATTCATTTTGGGTTCACATATATTTTTTTTTTTTCTCAGATCCTAACATTTGGAGGCAGAGCTAAACTTCAGTTTTCAGAAACCCTTAAATACAAGGTACTTGATATAAAAGAAGCATTTTATGAAAAATAAATATTTAGCAAATCTGTTAATTTTTGGAATTCAAAAAAAAAATCAAAAACTCTTTGGTCATTATTTCCTCAAATACAAACAAAATGCAAAGATTTCTCAACCTTTGATTGTTGACTTCCCTTTAAATGACTTATAAAATTTTATTCCTTAGAAGCCAGCCCTCTCCAGTCATTTAATCTTTCAGCCAATTGACATTTGGGCATTTGTTCTATGTGTGGTACTGTAGTTCCAAATTACACTTGTTGAAAACCTGCAGAGTCTAAACACTGTAGACCCAATTTTAAGCTTAATCTATATTAAAAGAAAAAGAGTTCAAACCATCTTAGTCAGATTCCTTCCATATGACTGCTTTTGTCATAAATTTTTATGTCATGTGATAACTTATCAATCCATTAAAGGCCACACTGGATGATGTAAGCAGTTCTTGTCTCAGATAGCTAAAGATAAATTCTTTAAAGCAATCAACCAGCAAGAATCTTTCCTTATTCCAAATTTTGAAGTCTGCATCTGATTTTCAAATTAAGTGGATGAGGTTTATTCCATCTGTGTTTCTTTCCTTTTCCTTTTTTTTTTAACACTAAAAATGGAAGCCTGAAGACAGCTTATCATGTCTTTTAAGGTGAAGAACAGAATGCAGTGGGTTAAATTTTAACCTAATTTCTCTCTAAGCAGCTTCTATGGAATCTTTATTACTAGGCTTGGGTACAACACATTTCATTTTTGAAGGCTTAACTTAAGCTATTCCCAAAACTCTTTTAGTGAATAAAAAGAACTCTTTTATCTCCATACCGTTTTGGTGAATATTGTACATATATATATATATATATATATACACACACACATATATATATAGTCATGTTCATCCCTACAGAATTTAATCATAATAAATACCCTTTCAATGATGGAAAGTCATAGCATTTCAGGAGTGAATGTCTGGTATGCTAAATATGACTTACAGGTGATGCTAATAAAAGTGCGTTCACCATGTACGTGGTGGTGATAAATCTTATCCTTAGATAAAAGCTTGATCACTCTCATATGACTCTGTGTGTGTGATCTGTATGTGCTAAGTATCATGAACACAGTTCTAGGTATGTGATTTCTTAAATAATTATTAATTGATCAGTTCATTTTTCTACCTTATTGTGTTCCCTGCCTGACTCTGTCTGTGATCCCCAGTTATAAGAGGTTCATGGTTTTTACTTAGTATTTATAGCGGAAGTCTTTGGAATGTTCCTGCTTATATGAATTTAGGTAGTTACTAGTAAAACACACACCCTGAACATACAGATGTTGGATAGAACATGGGCACTTTTCTGAAGACTTTGCAGAGTGGGGAAAGGAGTTCCACTATATGTTTTAGTCCTGAATGAGATTTTCCTACATTGGGGTTAGAGCATTGTGTTGACTGTATCCAGTGCTTGATCTTTGGGATGTTGTATTGGGTATGTACTTGGAGAACAAGACATGCATGCCCCTAGGTGATTATCTCAAAGACTTTAATACACTGTCCATGGCATATTGAGTCAGAGGTTTCTTATCAGGCTGGGAGGGTCCTCTAACCCTGGCTCCCATGCCTTGGTTGCATCCTCACATGTGGTGTTGCAAAACTGATCTGTTGACTATTCCAGTTTCCCCCAACCTAGCCAGACAAACTTGCTTGGTCTTCCTGGCAGGAGACTCCCTCAGGCCTGCTGCCACCCCTCTATTCAAAAGAGTGGCCCTTATATAATTTCACTGTTGATTCATATCTTTACTACTTTTAGGATTCCATTTGAAATTCATATCTTCTAGAAAGTTTCTCCAGTTAGGTTTAACTCATCCTGAACACTTATCCTTATTTTATCATTTCAGCCTTTTTGAAGGCTAGAATCATATCTACTACTATTATTATTTTCTCCATGTGTTACAGGAAAATTACTCTTATCAATGATTCACTGCTTTTCGTGGAATCAGAGCCACGTGGGGATACCTGGATTTTAAAAAATCCTCTGGTTGTACATGTGAAATTCTCTTTTGTCATACGTATGAAGATACTGTTAAATTAGCATTCTGTGAATATTCACCAATTGCTGATTATATACCTAGGATTTATTTTATTTTAAGTTTTTATTTTGAAATAATTTCAGACTTAACAGAAAAGTTGCAAGAACAGTACAAAGAATTTCCTTATATTCTTTACTCAGATTTCTCAAATGTTAACTTTTTACCGTATTTGCTCCATTATTCCCTCTCTTTGTTTTTTTTTTCTGAACCATTTAGAGTAAGTTGCAGACATGGTGCCCCTTTGCTCCTAAATTCTTTAATGTGTGCTTCCTAAAAACAAGACAATTCTTTTATGTAACTGCAGTACAGTTATCAAAATCAGGAAATTAATATTGATCCATACTATTATCTAGTATATAGACCTTAGTGATTTTGCCAATTAACCCACTGTCCTTTATAGCAAAGGAAAATCCTGGATCCCACATAAGTGGCATCCATGAGACTAGCACCCAGATCTTTCAGCTTATTCTCCCATGCTCCTTTTGTCTCTCTACACCAAAACAACATTTCTGAGGCCACCATGGAGTTACCTGAAAGCCTTGGTAAACTGCTTAGGGCTTTCAAAGCTGTTTAGTAACTTCCAGAATCTGGGGCTAGTAATGATGTTATTTTTTAAAGGTCAGTGAATGCAAAGTAGAAATCTTGTCATTCTTCATGCTTTCCTTGTGTATGCCAAGCTGTAGTGGTCTCATTTATGAGATTGAAACTCAGAGAACTACCAGTAGGCAATGCTTGACAACAGCAGAACCTTGGCCAACAGTTAACTAGGGTTGGAGATGCCTGAAATGTACAGACAGAAGAATTAGCTTTCTCCTCCTTCCTCATTGAAGATGGTGGTGATGATCTTTGACCCCATAGGAAAAAATACCAGAATACCGTGAGCTTAAGTTTAAATAGCTCATCACTTATAAATTAAATAACATATATCTTCCTATGTTGCTACCATGATTTTCATCTTCTAAATTCTAAATAAATTAAAATAAATAAATCCAATTAATCCAAATCTTATAAACCAGTTAGAGAATCTGTATAAAACAGAATGATGTTTCAGTGATTAGGCCTAACTAGGGACCAAGGCTCATGTCTATTTCCATAGAGTTTCTTGCTTAATTTACCATAAGGCATCCCAACATGGCCTTCAGCATTAAAGAGAACATAGTAAAGCAGCATATGAGCTGGAAAGGAATTTGACACTGTTCAGAGGTTTGGAGGATAATTACAACACCCATAAAACCAGAAAATGATACATAAATCTTTTATAAAGTAAAAATGTTGGCTTATTTCTCAAAATGTTTCTATTACTTAATACTCTGAATATCAGATCCTTTGTTCAGTACATAATGTTCAGAATAAATTGGTAGACATGAACTAAAGATCCTTTAAACAACTCGCTTTTTTCACAATTCAATTTTATTCCTCTATTCAGGCATGGTGACATTCATTTAGAGACTTTGTTGTGGGAACATTTCTTTGCATATAATATACAGAACTGTTCAAATGTAGTCTGTTTTGGGTCATTATCCATTTCTTCGGGTTTCTTGGATGGAACAAATAGAGTCCAGTTAACAGCCTCAAGTAAAAAATATCTGAAAGACACGGCTTCTCTTATATATATATAATTAGGAAAGAAACCCTTCATTTTCGGATATACTTACAACAGAGAGCTGGTCTGAAGCTTTGGCAAGGAAGAGAGGAGAAAGAGAAAAAGAGAGAGAGGGAAAGAGGAGAAAGAACAATTAATCTGACTTGCTAGCTGTGTTTAACCTTTGCTATCAAGGAGGGAGGGAAAGATTACATTTAACCAGGCCAGTTGTGTTATCTCTACACAATAGGAACAGACTTCAAACTGGAGCCCAAGACCAACGTGCTCTTCCTGTTGTTCTGCGCCTCCTCACTGCTGGCGCTTGAGAGTGTGTTCTCATCAGCACCCTTAGAGATACTGACCATGCTTGGCCATTGCAGAGGAGTAACCAGACCAAAAGTGGCATCTTAAAAAAAAACGCTTTGAAAGCAACCTAGGACTTAAAGAAAAGGATGAAATAGCCATATGCGTGATGAAAATCAGCCACTGCATCTGTTAGAAAATGTGTTTTTCTTCGGATTGGAGAAAAGTATATGAAAGGTGGTCCATGCAGTGAAAGGAACACAAATGTACTATGGGCTCAGACAATCCCAACTTCAACTTCAGATTCCAGTGCTACTGCTTTTACTAGCAACATGACCACCTTGAATACATAATCTCTCTGATCTTCACCTTATGCACCAGGAAAATCTTACATTCATTCAGCAAGCATATATTGGGCACCTACTGTGTACCAGCACTTTGTCAAGCACTGAGGTTCATGGATGAATAAGATGCTGCTCCTCTCCTCAGGAAGCTCAGAACCTTCGAGACTCACAGAGTCATGAGGTATATGAGAACATGCATGAAATCACTTAGCAGAATGTCTAGCACATATTTAGGGCTTAACGTATTCTTTTTCCTTTCCAGTTTGTCCTCTCAGCCTTCCATGAAAATGGGGAAATCCAAAGATCTCCCAAGAATTTAGCAATTGTAGTCAATTATTCCCATTACCTCCCACATAAAACCTCTTATTAGGAGATGTCATAATTTGGAATTTGATGCATACCAGTTAGATGCATATTTCCATGGAATGCATACTTCTGTGGTACTTAACTGAGCCAGCAAACAAGAGCTCCTATTCCAGCTTTGCATCACTAACTGTTTGCTCTCGGGTGATTCACTTCACCTTGGGAGTCATTTGGTTCAATGGTAAAATGAGTACTGTGAATTAGTTAAGCCTGGTCTTTTATTGATTGATTGATTGACTGATTGATTGATTGATTGACTGCTGCCTTGGGTCTTCGTTGCTGCGCTTGGGCTTTCTCTAGTTGCGGTGAGCGGGGGCTGTTCTTCACTGTGGTGTGCCTGCTTCTTATTGTGGTGGCTTCTCTTGTTGTGGAGCACGGGCTTCAGTAGTTGTGGCATGCATGCTCAGTAGTTGTGGCTTGCGGGCTTAGTTGCTCTGTGGCATGTGGGATCTTCCAAGACCAGGGATCAAACCCGTGTCCCCTGCATTGGCAGGCGGATTCTTAACCACTGCACCACCAGGGCAGTCCTAGGCCTGGTCTTTATCCTTTCAGATCCAACGTTAATAGGTTTACTTCTGATTTTCCACCTGAATCAATGTTACCTGCATTTTTGCCTTTCTTATATCCACCTTCTTCTTCCCCCACCCTCAAAGCCTTATTGGAGTTGCTGTGAATAGGAATGCTGCTTGGTTTCAACCTTTTTTTTTTTGTAAATAAAGAAACCACAGTTTTTTAGTTCATTTTTCTTTTTAAAAAATATTTATTCATTGGCTGCATTGGGTCTTAGTTGTGGCACGCAGGGTCTTTTGTTGCGGTGTGCAGGCTCTTTGTTGCGGTGCACGGGCTTCTCTCTAGTTGTGGCACGCAGGCTTCAGAGTACGCGGGCTCTCTAGTTGTGGCACCCGGGCTTAGTTGCCCTGCGGCATGTGGGATCTTAGTTCCCCAACCAGGGATCGAACCAGCGTCCCCTGCATTGCAAGACAGATTCTCAACCACTGGACCACCAGGGAAGTCCCTGGTTTCAACCTTGATTCAGTTGATTTTATCCTTTCTTTCCTCTCATATCTGGTTTTGGGGCAAATTGAGGAGGAAAAAGAAGAGGAGGGAAGACATGGCTGTCTCCACTTCTTAAACTACAGGTAACTCTTGGGTTCTCTGTTTCATGCTGAGAACACAAGAGGCTAAAGTCCCTCTGATCCCTAATGTCTTCACCAATGTTACTGCTTTCACTTGTAGCCATTGAAACCCTTAGGCTAACTTGTAGAATACCAAAAATCATAAATGGTCAGAACTGGAAGAGGTTTTAGTTGGCTGTTTTGCATGTATAAAACTGAAGTTCTGGAAGGAGAAGGAACCTTTTCAAGGATGTGCTGTTGGTTAGCACTCAGGTCAGAACTTGACCTCACATCTCTAGTGCAGCTCTCTTTCACTCTGCCATTGCTGTAAGAATAGTTATTTTTATGGTTTATTCTCCACGTCACCTCTTAGGCAACCAAACATCACGAGCCTCTTTTTTGGTAAAGATTTTCTTGGCCTCCATCTTCATTATACTGTGGTCTCTCTTTGCCTTATGGGGTTCTCCCCCACTGTCTCCTTGGCTGAAGCTTTCCTTTCTACTCTTTCATGTATTCAGAGCAGTTCTAGAAATAGATCTGAGATGCTCCTAGTCACCCATAACCTTCTGTATCTATTCCTATAAACATATTAATCATGGCTAACAGTTTTTGAATGCTTAATATGAACAAGACACTGTGTCAAGTACTTTCCATTAGAACAACTTTGTGATGTGCTATTGTTTTCTCCATTTTCCAGAGGGGAAATGGAAGTATAGAGAAATTCTGTATTTTATTTGGGGTTCCGAGTCTGTAAGCATTAGTTTCAGGATTTGAAGCCAAGTGATTTCACTCCAGAGTCTGTGTCTTTAAATATTGTGGCTTCCCACCTTGCTTCTTCCTGCTCACCCCATCCCACCCCAAAGATACTTTCTCTTCCACTTTTGCAGATTCCTTTTTGCCTACAGCCCTAAACATTGGAGATTCTCAGAGTTCTATTCTTTTTCCTATTCTCCATCCCCTATATATGTGATCCTTGGGCAATCTCACCTGCACTGAAGACTCTATACTTATTCATAGCCCCAGGACCTGATTCTGCCCCATTTCCAGGTTCTCCCTTACAAGTGCCTATGTAGTTCTATCTGGATTTCTACACAGGCACCTCATACTCAACTTGTTCAAAACTGTGTGGCATCTTAGGTGACTGGAGTGATTGCCCTTCAGGCATCCGCCTGGAGGGGGAGATATTTTGAAAGCCTCCCAGGTTCTGCTGCAGTGAAACTCTAGGTATCGCTCTATGTCATAATGTGTAGGTCTGGATGTTAGAAAATATTTTTTATAAACATTTACCTATAAACAAATAAATTAGAAAACCTTTTTTTTCCCCCTATGGAAAAGAATGTAGTTTTATAAAGCATAGGATGATTTTTTTTTTCTTTTTTGCCTCGGATATTCAAGTAGGTGTTTATATAAAAAGGAACTCTGCAGAGATGATGTTGGAAATGGCCTCCTCACCATGTTTGAGGACCCCTCCAGCCTCCACTGTCCTGTATCCATGGAACCTCAAAGGCAGAGGTGCTCTAGAGCCTCTCATAGTGTGGATGAGACACAGCCCATGAGGGTTTCCACAAGTTCCAGTAACCCAGTGTATCAAACCATAGTATGATACCTGAAAGGGAAACCAAGAGCAAAATTCAGAATTAATCTGTCTTCACTCCCCTTCCCTACTTCTAGTCTCCAGCTGCTCTGCTATCTTTGGTTTAAGTGGCACTATTTTTTTGCCAAGATTAAGCATCTTTTTATTTCTTTTAAGTCTGGTTTGTGCCTTGCTTGGGAGTGTTCATCTGGATTTTACTCCCTTCCTCCCTGATCCATAAATTTTTGTTCTTAAATAGCCCTCTCACCTAATACAGTATTATTTGCCTCCCAATATTGTTTATTCCATGCTTATAGGATGTTCTTTGCCATCTAATTTTAGATCCTACATAATGCCCTCTAAGCAGCCTCTTCTTTGGATAAAAGCCATAGTTAAGATGTCACTTCCTATAAATCAGTTTTGGTGAAGATGAAGGCAGCTGTGGACAGGGGAGGGGGGCACAGGAACTCATGAAGTCTGACTCTTTCAAAGTCGACTTAATCCTCCCTCTTATCCCAGCTGTCTTTGTGCTGCTCTTTGGAGGGTGGATGGACCTCTTTAACAAGAAGGAATGAGATTTTGCATTGTTCGACTTTGTCACAACAACAAAAGCCCTGGAAAATTCCAATTAATTAGCAAGCCGTGGGCTAATGAAAGAATAAAACTGAAAGAGAAATGCTCTAAGCTTTCGAGAGGCGTGCGTATGTGAGGACAATGCTGATTTCAAATATTTGGGGCTGTTTGTATAATTTTCCCAAGGTTTGCCTTCCTGAAATTCAAAGAGATAAGATGAGAGACAAGAGCAAGGATTTGTCAGAGTCAGGATGTAATAACACTGTTGGCTTTTCAGGACACTATATGACCCACCATCATTTGAAGAAGTCAGTTAAATGTGGACTCACACAATCAGGGAAATTAAAACCAGAATATAGACCCTTTGTATGTTTGGGTTTAGAGGAAAACATGGCAACTGGCCTGGCATAAAGTAAGTTATGAAATAAGGTTGAAGTTAATTATTATGAAGGACTAGGAAATCACTGTATCATTGTGTCCTTGAATGAGGGAGTGCTTGCAACCAGTGTGGCTGCTAGAAATGTATAGTGATGAAAAACACTGAAGTTATTCATTTGTAGCTTTTTATTGAATGGTAATAATAATGATGATGATGATGATGCAGTAGTAGTAATAAAACTACAACAAAACTGCTACCACAACTAACATATACTAAGCATTTAATGTGCACTAGGCACTATTCTAAGCATATTTAATCTCCTCAGCAAGCTTACTAGACAGTAGATATTATGTGACTCATGTCTTTATTACCTCCATTTTATACTTAAGAATATTGAGACTAAAATATTAAGTGGCTGACCCACATATATAAGTGACAAGCCAAGATCTGAATCTATGCAGTCTAATAATTTTAGTGTCCATATTCTAAACCACCACTTCCACCTACCTGTGATATGGTTTTACTACATAGACCTACTAGAGAGGCTAGATGTTGCCAGGCTGGACGAGGAGGCAGAACCTCTGGGGCTCTCTTCCCAGTTTGGTCACAGTTTTTCCCAGGGACCAAGTCATTCAGTTATCATTTCTATTCTCCATTGTGTTCATCTATAAATTGAAATGGTTGTAGTAGATGATAGCTGAGGTGTTTTCCACTTCTAAAATTCTGAGGATTGGGCTTCCCTGGTGGCACAGTGGTTAAGAATCTGTCTGCCAAGGCGGAGGACACGGGTTCGAGCCCTGGTCCGGGAAGATCCCACGTGCTGCGGAGCGGCTGGGCCTGTGCACCAGAACTACTGAGCCTGTGCTCTAGAGCCTGCGGGCCATGGCTGCTGGGGCCCGTGTGCCTAGAGCCCATGCTCTGCAACGGGGGAGGCCACTGCAATGAGAGGCCCGCACACCGCAATGAAGAGTAGCCACCGCTCGCCGCAACTGGAGAAAGCCCGCGTGCAGCAACGAAGACCCAACGCAGCCAAAAATAAATTAATAAATAAATAAATTTATATTTTAAAAAAAAAATTCTGAGGATTAAGAAAATGCTGTGTTTTAGATACAGGGTAAATGAAATGGTCATTTCTGAAGTGTGTGTGTGTGTGTGCACGCGTGTGCGTGCGTGTGCATGTGTATACGCACTCAGACATAAAAAATGAGGGATCAGCTTTGGATTCAGGTAGATCTCTCTACTTGTGTGACTCTCCTATATGACTTGGGGCTGATTGCTTTATCTCTGTGAACTTTAGTTTCTTTTCTTCTGTTGGAGATGATGATACTATGTGTCCAGAGTGCCTAGAATAATGCCCAGGCGTTGTTGGTACTTCTCCTGTCTGTCCTCACGTAGATGGTCTGAGGGTTGAGAAGAAGATACCCCACTTAGGGAGCTGGGTCCAGAGAAGAAGTTGGTTCAGCCAAAAGGGTCATTTTCCTGAATAGGTGGCTGGGTAGGTATTTTTACATGATGGATCTGTTGGTAATTGACCTCATAGGTGAGAATAATTCAGACCTGGAATCACCAAGCTGTTGGCGGTTTTACTGTTAGACTTTTTTTTTGTGAATTACATCACTTTCCTTTCACTGTTCTTCCATGGGCAGTTATTTCATCTGCACATATTCTTCAGATAGCAGTGTTCGTCAGACTCCTTGAAAGGATGTTGCTTAGCAGTCATACTGGGTTGAATAGTGTCCGTCTCAAATTCACGCCTACCTGGAATCTCAGAATGTGACCTCATTTAGAAATTGGGTTTTGTAGTTGTAATCAAGTTAAAAGATGATTTCATACTGGATTAGGGTGGAGCCTAATCCAATAACTGGATCTTTATAAAAAGAGGGAAATTTGGACATGGATACCAAGATGAGAATGCCATGTGAAAACAGAAGACACAGGGAGAATACTACGCAATGACACAGGTAGAGATTGGAGTGGTGTGTCTACAAGGCAAGGAATGTCAAGGATTGATTATTGGCAACCACCAGAATCTAGAAAGAAGAAAGATTCTCCATTAGAGCCTTCAGAGAGAGCATGACCCCATCAACACCTTGATTTAGGACTTTTACTCTCCATAGCTTTGAGAGAATACATTTCTGTCATTTAAAGCCACTCAGTTTGTGGTACATTTGTTATGGCAGCCCTAGGAAACTATTACAGCGAGTAAGGTACCTGTTACTACTAATAATCAGGGCTGCTTGAGAGGGAGAAAGACACATAGACACTGACTAAGAGGGGAAAGAAAATACAATGCATCCACAAAGGCATGATTTGGAAGCCATTTATTGTCATCATGACTTCTCTGCACAGTGTAAGTAAAAGCTCTTTTTACTTGTATTGTCCAGGGTCAGAACAAGTGTCATGGAAATGACAAAACAAAACACTTGACAAAGATTGGATTCTTAGTAGGCTAACGTTTTTTAAAATTTGACTTTCATAAAACCAATATACTATAAACTACAGTGATTACCAATGAGATACTGAAGTGTTGGCCACTCAGTGAATATTAAGAGAAGTGCTACTACATGGTTTGTCAATTAATTTGAATATTTTTTGAAGTTACCTGCATGCTTCCAGAGGTTGAAAAATGGTTAGTATTTCAGAAACATTTACTTGGCTATAGAATAGATTGGAAAGTACAGTGTTCCTTAGAATCAGGTTATCAGTTGTAATTTGGGAATCAATCTTGAAATTGTAATAAGAAAAATAAATCTTAGTTACCTAAAAGGCAAGGACTTTGCAGAAAACAACACGATAATAAGACAAAACTGTCAAATAGGCTGGGGCTATGTGGATTCAGTTTGTTTCCAAAAAGCTCGTGAATTCTGTCATCAGGCAGTGAGGCCTGTATCACATGTCACTTTACTTTGTTTTTAACATGTGGCTAAAGCTATGCCAGACCTGCTGCTGTGTGGGAGATGTACTTTCTGACAAAATAAGGCATTTTCCTGGCATCAGGCCCCTTCGGAATTTTTACTGGTATGCATAAATCCAGCAAGTTTGCATTTCCCACACATATCCAATGTAGTCACACTTGGCTTTCTGGATTTGTGGTGGTCTCAAAGCCTGTCAATGCCAACCTGGTCATTTCCTCATCACTATTGGGACTTATTCGGAAGAAATGAAACCAGGTGTTCATTCATCCATTATTCAAAAATTATCTCCCATCTACCGTGCCTGATGTGAGGAAGAAACTGAGGAGGCAAAATAATCCAATTTTGAAAGAACTGAAAATGTTTTGTAGAGTAGAAATGAAAGTATTTCTAGTAGGCTATCTCCTTTTCCTCTTTCTCCTTATCCATCCTGATAATAAAGTCCACTGGGAAAGTTCATTTATATTATTTCGTGTTCAAAGTGATGATGATGATGATGACAGTGATGATGTTAATATTAATGTTAATTCTTGGTTGTTCATTATTGGCTGAATTTAAGTACTATATAAATAAACAAATCTCAGGACATGAGTCTGAGCTTTTCTAAGCTACTTTTTAAAAAAAAATTAATTAATTAATTAATTTATGGCTGCATTGGGTCTTCATTGCTGCACGTGGGCTTTCTCTAGTTGCAGTGTGCAGGCTTTTCATTGTGGTGGCTTCTCTTGTTGTGGAGCACGGGCTCTAGGCACGTGGGCTCAGCAGTTGTGGCTCGTGGGCTCTAGAGCACAGGCTCAGTAGCTGTGGCGCACGGGCTTAGTTGCTCCACGGCATGTGGGATCTTCCCGGACCAGGACTTCAACCTGTGTCCCCTGCATTGGCAGGCAGATTCTTAACCACTGCACCACCAGGGAAGCCCTAAGCTACTTTTTGAAATCTTATTGGGTTGCCCTTTTAATTCCTGGTTCTCTTCTCCTGAACATTTTGATATTTCATTCTCAGTCACAAGAGCCATCTGTGAAACAATATGGACCTCCAAGTACAAATTCATTATCTCTGATGGAAAAGTAACTAAAAGAACCTTCTCCAGCATTAAGAGTCCATGATATATTATCTTTGCATAGATAGGATAGAACATGATCATCCATGTTGAAAGAAGGGGCTGAGAGAAGGCAGATTGTACAAAGCAACAGAAAAATCCCCAGTGTTTCACATACAATCTTGGGAAATGCCTCATTTACTTTATTCATTCAACACACATTTGTTGACCATGTGTCATACGTGAGACTAAGGACTAGAGCTGCCAACTCAAGTGAGACACAGGCCCTGTTTTGTAGGAGCTATAGTCTAAAGTTAAAAGATTGGCAAGTCATCTCCAAATTTGTCTGGTACCATGCTCCCCTTTGCAGAGTACATTTCAGTCAGCCTGGTTTTCTTTTCCTTTCTCCAGCATGCCAAGCTGGATCTGGATTTAGGTCTTTGTACTTGCAGCTTCCTCTGCCTAGGACTCTGCCCGTGTTGTTGTATGGCTAGTTTCACCATTTGTGTCTCAGCTTATGAGCCATCTCTTTCACAGGCCTTCCTGCCATTCAGTCTAAAGTAACACCCTCACCCCCTGCCCGTGCTTCTTAAGTCCATCTTCCTGTTTTCTATGTTTCATGGCACTTATCCTTGTTTGAAATTATCTTGTTCATTTATTCATTCACTTGTTTTATTGTGTACCGCCTCACCAGTAGAATGTACACTTTATGAAAAAGCAGATCTTACTTGTCTCGTTTACCATTTTGTTGAATGAGTGGATGAATGAATGAATGGATAACTGTAATACATTATAATACAGTCTGTAATGGAAGCATTAACAAAGTGCTATAGGAAAGTAAGGAAAAGAGTGACAACTTCTGTGTCTGAGCAGGTTGGGGATGTCTCCACAGAGAAGATGTGAGAGCTGGACCAGGAAGGCAGGAGACAGTGTATCAGAAGGCACTATTTCTCTTAGGTAGATGAAACCCTTCCTTCCTCATCCTGACCCTACTCAATTGACCCACCTGCTCCTGGCATTCAGTGAAGAGCCCAGATGATTCACTGATAGAGTTGACTTAATACCTGACAGGATAAGCCCAGTAATTGTGACCCTTGCCCTCTCTGGATGCATGTATCAGGGAAGTAAAGAACGCGTTTCCTGAAAACTTCTTTTTCATGCTATGAGAAGTTGCTAAAAGCTTGTCTGTCCAATAAAGAGAACTTGGGATGTAATGGATAAAAGGAGCTTATGAAACATAAGTAGGCATTCTTGACAAAATAAAAATAGAAGCTTAAAAGATGCATCATTTTTGGAAAGTTAAAAAAGATTTTTTTCCCCTACTGTAAGAAAATATGTGTGGATGAGGCATGTGTTTTAAACTATAGAATAAAATTTGCATATTACTTCAGGGTACTGCAACCATGGCAATTCAGAGTTTTGTCGTTCCTGATAGACTGCTTGCAATATATACATCCATTAACAGGATTATCACTTGAAGAGACAATCGTATTTTTACTGAAAAGGTTTTTTGAGGATAAAATTTATTGATATTTAATGAAGCATGAAGCTTCTAAATGAACCATGAAAGCAATAGCTAAACTAATTAACTGCACACAAAGGCTCCCAGAATACATATGTGATGTGGGCTGTGTGCTTATCAATTGTGCCTGGTTACACTGACATCCTGGATAACATGCTCCTCATATGTGCTTTGTGGAACAACAGTAAATCCTTCTGTAATGCATGCAATAAAAGAGGAAATAACCGTTTAGATTTCCTGCAAATGCGGATGGGATATTTAAGTCAAGCGTTGCAGGGTTTATAGGTTATAATTTAGCGGAGTTAAGACTAGTAATAACAACGTATTATTTCCACACACTTGATTTAAGCCTCTATCTATGCTGTTTCATTGAATGATAAATTGTTCCCTGGTTCTAAAAATACGCATCTTCCTCCCTCCCCTTTCTCCTCCAAAGAAAGACCAAGGATGCTAAACAACATGAGGTGAACATTTCATTGTGCAACAGAGATTCTTGTGGGCTTTTTTCAACTGTATGTGAAAACATGCCCTGTTGAGGGCTCTAATTTTAAAAAGAGAGCAAACCACTCTGGCTTTGGCGGTCATTGCAAGTTGCACCAATTTGGGAGGCAAATGACTTACCCTAACGGAGCTGTTCACATTGACCTTTATCAGTGACCATCTTCCTTTTTAATCCAGTGGCTACCTACTCAGCCATAGACACCTACTCTCTGCCTCATTATCACAGAGTTTAGCTCTTAATGAGTACCTTATAATTTCCTCATGCACCTTTCTGAAAATGATATTCTTATACTAATAAAGGAGTCTGACAAATCATTAAGACCCATAATAATCGTGCATACTAATGGTATAGAGGCAGGCACTCTAATAGACATTGGAGCATTGAACTTGAGTGTGCATCAGAATCCCCCAGAAGGCCTGTGAAAATGCCAGTAGGTAGGCCCTACTGATTCAGTAGGTACGGGGTGGGGCCTAGAATTTGCATTTCTAACAAGTCCTCAGGTGATGCTGATGCTATTGGTTCAGGCACGACACTTTGAGAACCATTGCAGTACTACATGCAGACTAGGATGGAAAAGGCCATTTCAGGGACACCCTTCAGGGAAGTCACAACCAGGGAAGGATATGGTTTGTCTCAAATAGCACCTAGACTCCCATCTAGTATTCTTTTCTTTCTTAAAAAGTATTTCCATTTTTTCTCTAAGACATCCTGGGCCCTCTTCACCAGACAAGGCTTCGAAATTTATTCAAACTTAGGTGTAAGTGACCTTTGGCAGTTTAAAAGGCTGTCCTTAACAAGGATATGTACATTTCAGTGGGGGTGAAATGAAAAGAATGAAGCTCTGAAGAAGATATTTCATATATCTGCTCTGCAAAGAAAACAAATGGGCTGAATATTGAAAGGGTAAAAAGAAAGTTTATAATGCAGTCACACTGAACAATTACATGAGAATCTGTGTCATGGCTGGGTCATGAGCCTGGGAAAATGACTCGGTTGCAGATCAAATGGGCCGTGTAATGGGTCAGTGGTTCCAGGTGTAATTGTCCCTGATGTCACTGGCTGCACTATCATGTTTATTCTCCCGCTTTTTACTGGCTTTTCAGTCTTTCGGCAGTAATTTAGTAACATGTGACCTTTTCAGTTTTTCACCCATTAGTACTAGTATTTTTTCTTTAAATAGCTTTTTTTTTTCTGAGTATAAAAATAATACATGTTTACTGTAGAAAAAAATTTTAAATACTGAAAAAAAGATAAAAATAAAAGAATAATGTAAAATCACCTACCAGTATCAGTATTCTCCAAACACAGAGGTATCCAGTGTTAATATTTAGGAGATAAGTATGTGTGAATATCCTGTGATATATGATAGTGGTAGTAAATATCTTAATAAAGTTTTGTGTTTTCTTGTCTTTTCTTTCACTACCTTGTGTTATGAACTTTCACCCATGTATTTCAGTATTCTTTGAAAGTACAGCAGACATTTTTTTAAGTGTGTGAGAAGTATACTATATTTATTTAATTAAGTTTGGTTTCTTTTTTGTTAAAACTATATTATCACAAATATCTTTTTGAATGATGGTAGATTATTGGGTCAAATGAACATTTTTTTAAAATACCCTTGACTGTATTACCAGGTTGCTTCCCAGATGGGTCATGCCACATTTTACACTTTCTACTCGACCTACTAGCAGAAAATTGAGTGTCTATTTTATGTCTTGTCTACTGGATTCTTTTTTTTGTGAACTGTGGAACATAGGAATGTTTGTCTTTTTTTTTTAATTAATTAATTAATTTATATTTTTGGCTGTGTTGGGTCTTCGTTTCTGTGCAAGGGCTTTCTCTAGTTGAGGCAGATGGGGGCCACTCTTCATCGCGGTGCGTGGGCCTCTCACTATCGCGGCCTCTCTTGTTGCGGCCTCTCTGTTCTGCTTCTTTGTTCAGCCTACTGCGTGCAGGCTCCGTAGTTGTGGCTCACGGGCCTAGTTGCTCCGCGGCATGTGGGATCTTCCCAGACCAGGGCTCGAACCCGTGTCCCCTGCATTTGCAGGCGGATTCTTAACCACTGCGCCACCAGGGAAGCCCGGAATGTTTGTCTTTATTATTGATTTGTAAGGCCTCTTTACATATTAAGCCCATAACCCTTTGTTATGTAGAATGCTGGTATTTTCCTAGTCTTTTGATTGCTTTTCAATTTTGTTTATGGTACTTTCTGAGCTAAAATATTTTTGCAGTTCTATCTATTTATCTTTGCCTTCTGCATCCTAAAATTAAAAAAATATCTCAGATATATTTTCTTTTAGTTGTTTTATATTTTATTTTTAATAAATATTTATTAATAATATTTAGCTCTTAATTTCCCTGGAATTTATTTTGGTATGTTATAGCTGATTGTATTTTCGAATGATGACTGAAACCATCTCTCCCATTCCATGTGCTTTTCTGTAGTGTGACTTTGCTGGTTCCTTCTTTATTTTTCCACTCCTTTGAATTTGAGGGAGTCCTGAGATTTCTTTGGCCAGCAATATATGGCAGCAGTAGTGCTGTGCCTGTGGTAGGCATGGCCCTTAACTGGCCTGAAAGTCAGCCGCTATGCTGTGAGAAACCCAAGCCATATGCAGAGGCCGTGTTTAGATGTTCCCATGGACAGCCAGGATATGAGGGAACCACCTTAGAAGTCTACGCAGTTTACCCATCAGGTAACTGCAGCTCTAGTTGACATCTGACTGCCGTGCATGAGAGACCCCAAGTGAGAAGTGCCTTGCTGACCCAGTCAACTCCCAGAACCACAACAGATAATAATAAATTGTTGTTTTAAAGACTCTAAGTTTTGGGGTGGTTTGTTATATAGCAGTAGATAATTGGAACATATCTAATGTGAATAAGGATTTAGCTTTGATTTTTCCCCAAACAGTAAACAGTTGCCCCACTACCATTTAATGAAGGATCTCCTTTCTCCTACTCATTTGTAATGCCACCATATGCTAGTTGTTATTATATATCTGAGTCATCTGAGGTCATGATCTTTTGCTTCTGTTCTGCTTCTTTGTTCAGTTTAACTACTCTTCCTTCTATATTTCACAAGTTTTACTTTCATAGCTCTATAATATATTTATTTTCTTTTTCAAAGTCTTCTTGACTATTAGTATAGTTTATTCTTCCATATGAACTTTAGAATCCATTGTCAAGGTAGTGAGTGAATGAGGAAGGGCCTGTTAGGACTTTGCTCTAAATCAGTGGTTCCCCACCTGAGCGTTGTTGTCCCCTGGGGATATTTGGCAATGTCTGGGCAGCATTTAGTCTTGGTTATCAACAACTTGGGGGAGTGCTACTGGCATCTAGTGGGTAGAGGCTAGAGATGCTGCTCAACATCCTACAATGCACAATGTCCCCCCTCCGACCACCACCAAATAAAAGCCCGAAGAATTATTTGGCACAAACTGTCATTAATGCAGAGGCTGAGAAACCCTACATTAAGTCTATGAAAAAGTTTGGAAGAGTCAACACACTTACTATATTTAGTTTTCTCACCTGAGAATATGTATATATTTTTTCATGTCTTCAGAACAAAAAGTAGTTTTTTTCATATTACATGCTATTCCTAGGTATTTTTAAGTAAACTTTTTTCCATTAAATTTTGAAACTCATAATTGATAGTATATAAGAAATCTACTGTTTTTGCCATATTTATGTTGTGTGTTGTCACCTTAATGAATTTTCTTTTCCTGTATAGTGATTTTTAGGGGATTCTGTTGAATGTTATGGGTAGGTAGAATTCCTAAATTTAATTTGGTAAAAAGGAGAGAGAGTAAACTCAGTGTTCACTCAGAAAATGTTTGAACTGGAAGGGATTTGAGAGATTACTTAATCCCTGGCCTTCATTTAAGTGATGATAAATCTGAGGCCTAGAGAAGTTAATTTACCTGCCTTGCATCACATAGTAGAAACCTAGAGTAGAAAGAAGCACACACACACACATATACACACACAAAAGCCTTTGAATGAGGGCATTGAAATTTCTCATAATTTACATAAAAATATGAAACTTGACACTGTGTTTTAAGCCTTTTGAGGTGTTACATAGAGGGGGGAATGACCTTAGAAATGTTCTCTTCTAGTTCCTTCTCCCTCTACATTCTCTGCAATATCCTGACAGCCCTTTCGCGTATTCTTTCGGGACAAGAACTCTGCCTCACCAAGAGTTCCCAAGGCACTTCTGCTTGCTAGGAGGTTCTTCCTTTGATTAAGCTGTATTCTGCCTTCTTGAGGCTCACACAGCCATTATAGTTGAATGATGCTGGAGGAAGCAGAGCTTTTACCTGCTGCAGAAGCGGCAAGTAATAGACGTTTGAAGGGCAGTGGGAAAAATTGTGTTACTGGTCGGTTGACTAGGTGAGATATGGGGTTGGGAGGGTTTAAAGTTCTGGTTTCCAGTTGACCCGTGTCAACTGGGCATCCCATAAATACTTGTTGAATAGAATTTAATTTTATATGATGATTTCGCTTTCTACTTCTTCCTCTTCTTTTTTTTTTTTTTTTGAGAAGCCTGTAGATAAAATTTTGGCCCAAGGAGGACTAAGGGTCTTAACCCCAAATGCCTCTCGTTCTGTCACCTTCCAAAGGCTCTCCTTTTGTTGGGGCCTCAGCCAGGGTTCCCCCCGCTGTGGAGGGTGTGAGCAGGTTTAACTAGGAACAGACAATTCTTTTTTTTTTTTTTGGAACAGACAATTCTTATGCTTCATTAGCAGGCTTCGTTACCAGGCAAGGTCCCTGTGCCATGGGGACTCCCTCCAAACTCTCATTGACATAATGAAGAACTCTCATTATTTTAGACTCCTGAAGGCAGAATTCTTCTTCAGAACAAAGACAAAGACAGTCAGGCCACAATGCAAAGGAATTCCCTCAGTGCTTAACTGCTAATTGGACGATTTTCTGCTATTATTATTATGCCTGGAAATAATCTCCTTACAGCCTCACTCATTGCTTGTAAACTTTCTTTGAGATGGGAATCTTTTAAAAAATTATGCTGTCAAGTTTGATATGCTGATATTAGATTTTTTCCTTTTCCTTAACAAGGTGCTTTCTGTCCCCAAGCAGCCTGAACATTGGTTCCATGGCAAATTTATATTTGGCAGGTAAATAAGCAGGCACTGGTTCCAGTAAAACCTGTAGTTCAGCAGTGATTCTACTGAAACCTAAGGTTTAAGAAGAGTTGAGCAAACTCAAACTGAACCTCTTTTTTAAACTATTGAAAAATATGGTAAACCATCTCATTTCTCTTTTCTCCTGAAAATTCATGCATTTTGTCTGAGCTGGGAGAGTGGTAGATTTTGTATTCTCTAGGCTTGCAGATAAAAGGGAGGGAGAATCTCTCTGGGGGGACTTCCAGATTCAATTGGTGGACTGAAATAGAATTTATTTTTGGGCACAGTTGTAAAGTAGGGGGTCTCTGTGTCCCTTTTCACTCCTTATCCCCTCCTCTGTGCTTACACCTTTTCTCCTCCAGCTTATCATCTCTTCATGAACATTCCTGTCCCAAACCCAACACTCATTGTGTAGAAGGAGTCTACCATCTGCCATTTTCATTCTATTTTGAAAGCCAAAGACATTGGTTTTTAACATCTTTATTGGAGTATAATTGCTCCACAAAGGTGTGTTAGTTTCTGCTTTATACCAAAATGAACCAGCTATACATATACATATATCCCCATGTCTCCTCCCTCTTGTGTCTCCCTCCCACCCTCCCTACCCCACCCCCTCTAGGTGGTCACAAAGCACCGAGCTGATCTCCCTGTGCTATGCAGCTGCTTCCCACTAGCTATCTTGTTTTACATTTGGTAGTATATATAAGTCCATGCCACTCTCTCAGTTCGTCCCAGCTTACCCTTCCCCCTCCCCGTGTCCTCAAGTCCATTCTCTACATCTGTGTCTTTATTCCTGTCCTGCCCCTAGGTTCTTCAGAACCATTTTTTTGTGGGTTTTTTTTTTTTTAGATTCCATATATATGTGTTAGCATACAGTATCTGTTTTTCTCCTTCTGACTTACTTCACTCTGTATGACAGACTCTAGGTCCATCCACCTCACTACAAATAACTCAATTTTGTTTCTTTTTATGGCTGAGTAATATTCCATTGTATATATGTGCTACATCTTCTTTATCCATTCATCTGTCGATGGACACTTAGGTTGCTTCCATGTCCTGGCTATTGTAAATAGAGCTGCAGTGAATATTGTGGTACATGACTTTTTTTGAATTATGGTTTTCTCAGGGTGTATGCCCAGTAGTGGGATTGCTGGGTTGTATGGTAGTTCTATTTTTAGTTTTTTAAGGAACCTCCATACTGTTTCTCCATAGTGGCTGTATCAATTTACATTCCCACCAACAGTGCAAGAGGGTTCCCTTTTCTCCACACCCTCTCCAGCATTTATTGTTTGTAGATTTTTTGATGATGGCCATTCTGACTGGTGTGAGGTGATACCTCATTGTGATTTTGATTTGCATTTCTCGTAATGATTAGTGATGTTGAGCATTCTTTCATGTGTTTATTGGAGATCTGTATATCTTCTTTGGAGAAATGCCAGAGACATTTTTGACTGCCTCAGAGGTATTTGCACTATTAAGCAAGTCCAATGAATGTAGTAGAATACAGTAGAAAGTGGGATTGGTTGGGTGCTGATTACCTGGATTTTTATCCTGACTTTACAATTAAATAGCTGTGTGACCTAGGATAAGTCACTTTACCTCTCTGGACTTGAGTTTTACCATCTGTAAGGAAATTGGAAACATGATCTCTATTATTCCTTCTCGACATATATATCTATGAATTCAAAGCGTGGTGGGAGCATGGATCCATCATTTTCTCATGGGGGAAACTCTTGAAATGATTTCATCCTCTATTCTGGTTTGGAGGTAGTCTTTTATATTATGAGAGGTGAAAGGTTTTCAGATGTGATCTGTGGGTAGGAAGGGGAATTAATGCTTACTGAGTATTTGGTTTGTGCCAGCCAGGTGCTAGATAGTTCATTATATGTTCTCACTAAGCTAAGCTTGGCAGGGAGGTTTAGTCTAAGTGATTTGGTCAAGTTCACACAGCTACAAAGCCACAGACCAAACTTAGCCTCCTGGCCTTATGACTTGGCTCCAGCAGGCATAGATCCTTTTCATCTCCATACTGCTGACCCCACCCACCGTACATCCACATTTTTCTCCTCCTTATGTCAATATTTTTATTTCATAGCGAAAGCAGAGAGCAGCCACATGCCTGGGGACAGTTGGTGGCTGGTTAGACTCTGCTTTTAGGTCAGTGCAGTTTTGAAAGATGAAATTTTAAGGCAGAATTTTAGAAAAGATTCCTTTAAAGGCTTCATTTATATTGTTTTTAAGGTTGAGATTTCTAGTAGAAAGGGTCCCTATCGAACAGCATAGGAGGGTGGCCCTTCAAGCACCTCATATTTACCTGTTGAACCTGACACACTGTGTAACTATCTTTGTGCTCCTCTGTGTGTGTGTGTGTGTGTGTGTGCGCGCGTGCGCATGCAAGCGCCTATCATGTTCTTACATCTCTAATATATATCCTGATGAATTGTGCACACTTAAGACTATTAATCAATAGAAAAATCAATAAATACCTTCTATAGTAAGATTCATGGAGATGCTTATTTTCGTATTGTGTTCCTAAATATTGTCATCATTATCATCTCATTGTCTCCTCAATGTTCCAACAGCTTTTTGATCATCCCTTTTTTTAACAGACATCATTTTGTGTTGTAATTCTCTTGATCTCTGTTTTGCCTTCTCTTTCTATGCAATTTAACCCCTGACTGAGTGAATGAAGAAATGAAGTTGATGGTATGTATCAAAAATTCCTGAAAGTGAGAGGGGTTATATAATGGACATTTATCTGCTACCATAAAGGTTAAAATAATGTCATCTATTTATACTTGCATGCATGACACCTTTTATGGCACCTACAGGGAACAAATTAAGGTATTGTTCCTCACTTTTGCTTATATATGGAAACCAAGCTGTTGGAGGCTGTGGGTGGTGTTTGTTCCAGCTTTGGGAGAGAAGAATCAGTTTCCAGTTGTCCTCTCTTCTCCCCATTTTATACTGTCTGTCTAGTCGTGTGGAGGGTGGTGGTCAAGGATGCATGAGCTCATGGA
Source organism: Eschrichtius robustus (assembly GCF_028021215.1). Classification (NCBI taxonomy): domain Eukaryota; kingdom Metazoa; phylum Chordata; class Mammalia; order Artiodactyla; family Eschrichtiidae; genus Eschrichtius; species Eschrichtius robustus. Next base: position 54,893,977 of record NC_090833.1, on the reverse strand, counting down.
CATCTGTGCATGTTTTTGGAGTGGGACTACCTGAGTTTTAATCCTCACTCTGATCGAATTACTGTGTTTTCTGAATCTCAGGTTGTCTCCTCTGTGAAATGGGATGGTAATAATCAGGGTTGTTGTGTGAGCTGACTGGTTAATCCAAGTATAGAGCCAGGCATCCTCCCCTGGTACCAAGTAAATCTTCCACTAGGGCTTCCCTGGTGGCGCAGTGGTTGAGAATCTGCCTGCCAATGCAGGGGACACGGGTTCGAGCCCTGGTCCGGGAAGATCCCACATGCCGCGGAGCAACTAGGCCCGTGAGCCACAATTACTGAGCCTGTGTGTCTGGAGCCTGTGCGTCTGGAGCCTGTGCTCTGCAACGAGAGAGGCCGCGATAGTGAGAGGCCCGCGCACCGCGATGAAGAGTGGCCCCCGCTTGCCGCAACTGGAGAAAGCCCTCGCACAGAAACGAAGACCCAACACAGCCATAAATAAATAAATTAAAAAAAAAAAATTTTCCACTAATGTCAGCTCTCCTTTTTTTTTTTTTTTTTTGGCTGTGCGTTGCTGAGCATGGGCTTTCGCTAGTTGTGGCGAGTGGGAGCTACTCTTCATTGCGGTGTGCGGGCTTCTCATTGTGGTGGCTTCTCTTGTTGCGGAGCATGGGCTCTAGGCGCGGGCTTCAGTAGTTGCGGAGCACAGGCTCAGTAGTTGTGGCGCATGGGCTTAGTTGCTCCGCGGCATGTGAGATCTTCCTGGACCAGGGCTCGAATCCGTGTCCCCTGCATTGGCAGGCGGATTCTTAACCACTGCACCACCAGGGAAGTCCCTCTCATTTTGTTTTTAACGTATAGATGTATTATTATTAGTAGTAGTAGTAGCAGCGGTAGTAGTAAAGTATTATTTCTTGGTGAAGAAGTATGATCACCATGTTGATATCTTTGTAACCTCTACGTCTCCTTTGTGATATTTATGAATCGCTAAGAAGAGGGAGAGGAGAGGAGTTTGTTATACCCCTGTTTCCATGGAGGGCTTCACAGAAAAGGTGACAAGTCCCACAGTTTGGAAAGGGCTGTGTCCATGGGGAGGAACTGTGTGTGTAATGAGGTGTAGAGTCAGCCTGTGGGGAGTGAGAGAGGAGGACAGGTTAGGAATGGCAGGGGCAACAGAAAAGAGGCCCTCTCCCCACCCCCCACCCCCCCACGCTGGGCCTCCCAGCAATCTCCCTATTTTGAATAATAAAACAATTTTTCCTTTTAGCCTTTCTGCCACCTACCTGTGGAAAGTGGCTCAGTGTTAACAATAAAAGGTATGGGCATTACCTGTCCATAGACATACAGTGAGTGTCTGCCCTGAGCACAACAACGTTGTAGCCTGGTACTCTGGGGGCGAGGGGTTGGGGGTGAAGGTAGATAAGGTAAGTTCTCTATCCTCATGTTCCTGCCAGTTATAAGGCGGAAAGGTAAGATATAGGTACAGGTAATATATAATGTTGAAATGATCAGTAACACAAAAGATGCAAAAGTAGCATTACCTGGGATTTTAGAGGAGGGATAAAATCACCTTAAACTTGGGATAGGAGGCAGGAATCTGGAAGGTTTGTTTCAAGGAGTGGGTAGCATGATAGCTGGTCTTTAATGGTGGGAGTTGGGAGTTGTGGGCCCCGAGGGGCAGTGGGCAGGGATTCCCAGCTGCCTGGAATGGAGTATGTATGAAGGAACTGGGGCCTCCTGTGGGTGCAGCAAGGAAACTGATACAGCCAGATCTCATCTAGGGTCTGCGATAATTAGTAAGAGTTTTCCTGCATTTTTGCTATAATAAAAGGGGGGAGGGGTTGAGAGCTAAAGCATTCTCAGTATTCAAAGTTAAATGTTAACTCCTTTGTGTAGTTAACGACTAACTTATTCTTTCCTATGCAAAAGAAAAAAAAAAAAAGAGAGGGAGGAAACAATGCATTAACCACCTAATTTTTAAAAAAATTGCGGTTTACTTGTGTGGTTGCTTATTTTCAAGGTAATACATATGTAGCGATTATAAAGATGTGTGCAAACTTGAACAACAGCAGACACACCTTCGTGAGTTCCCTGTGTGGCTTCTGCAGGGTTCTCAGAGAGTTAGCTGTTTTCGAACACATTCCTAGTTTAGCCATTAGAAAATTATGGGTTTTATTTGTATAAACTCAGCAGCTAAAATAGCACTTCCAGAAAGGTGGGTGAGCTCATTGCCGTCTGAACCAGGCAGGTTAATGACCTGCCCAGTATTGTTCACGCTGGCCAGTGCTGGCTGACTTCACCAGCAGTTCCACTTGAAGGGAGACATTGTTTCTTAGGCTGCATTTGTTAGATGCTTTCCTCTCTGCACACCAGCCCTTGCTGAATGTGCTAGCAGTCCCTGAATGTACAAGCCCTGCGCATACTTTATGAAAGCGAAGAGCAGGTAGACCTGGAAATGTATGCAAAGTACTCTCTGCACAGCTGTCTGAGGCCCCCAGCCAAGAAAAAGATGTAAACACCTTTATCCCCACACCTTTACACAAACTGCCTATGGAAGCTCCCCAGTGAGAGAGCTTCTTACTTCTAACACTTTTAAATGTCAGTGACCAAACAGCCTGGGAACATGAATAACTTAAGCATGAGGTGCTTTTGCTGGTGATTCTGATGACTTTTCAAGAAGAATAATGGTAAAGTATGGAATGGAGGTATGCAGGGGAAGGGGATTAGGGATTGTAGAATTTGTATTTGCTGTGAGAAATGAAAATATACCATGGTGCTGAACTTTAAGAACTTAGGATATTACCTGCATAACGTTCAGTTTGGTGAAGGAATAAATGGCTGGATGAGATGTCGAGTGCTAGGGCAGGGTGGCTAGAAAAGTAAGAGGCAGATGGTGGGTGAAACACCTTTGATTATACCAATAACAGTGAATGTGTTTGACTCTGAAGGTGCTATTCTGCATACAGTCAAAATGGAGAAAGAAGAGCAATGTAGTTTTAAAAAGTCAAATTGAATGCTCTTCAGAATGAGTGCCAAATAGAATCCTGCTACATTGGTTCTGGCCTCTTTTAAATGAGTGGTGTTTGCATTATCCTCTCCTTCCACTGTGCTTATCTAGAGTACTGTTTAATTTTTATTACTAGGCTAATCCCTGTATTAAAGACATAAGACCTTTCGTCTGTAGGTAGGAGAATAGGTGCTTGAGGTGAACTTTCTTCAGGGTTCTGTCCTTACTGCAGAAAAACCTAATTCACTGTTGAGTGGATTGAAACTGCAGATGCTAATTTAGAAATCCGGTTGCCAGATTCAGGTGACTCTGATAAGACTTTTGTTCTTTACAATCTTATGTGTTCGTGCGTGCATTCTTGGGAAGATTGCTGCTGGGTAGTGTTGCATGTCAGAGATGAGGGAAGTTTAGTTATTAACCCCACGTAGAGGGTAAAGGGGGGGCAATAGGCAGACTGTGGAATGAGGAAAGGGCCAGGTTGAAACATTTCCAAAAGGTATTTTTGTTGTTTATACTTGTTAATTATTAATATTAATTATTGATGAAAAGCAGTTTTGAGTTACATGCCACACATTGTTTAGGAATAAATTATCACATTTCTTATCTGGAACTATAGTAGATATTAAACTGTTTCAAATAATCAATATGTATTAATTTAGCAAGATTTTCCCCCTCCTTCAACATTAAAGACAAAAATTCATTAATTTCTGACTCATAAAGAGTTTTTGTGAGTTTTTTAAGGCATTTCCATATTTTGTAGTTTATCATATAGGTTTAAGTGAAGTATATTTTGTTCAAATTCCAGTGGGCAGAGATGTACAGGATTGAAGATAGCTCTGGGAGTCCGAACTGGCTGATGATCATAGCCTGTGTATGTGTGTGTGTTGGTGGGGATTGGGGGTAGAAGGAGAAGAGGGGAGGAAAGAGAGGAGAGAAAGAGAGGTTGAGATTGAAGGTCTCTCTGACAGAAAAGGAATTGATATGACTTGGAGACCTTGCTCTCAGAGTCAGGCTATAAAAGTCAATGTTTAATTCTTAGGCATTACGGGCTTTTTGAATGTTATTAAGATTCATTTTAGCCTCAGTCTTAAGGACTGTGTATTGGGCTTCCTGTGGCCTTTACTCATTCTGATCATTTGGTTCTACTATGTAATAGCACAGCAGTCACAGCATTGGCAACCCAAAGAGTTGTTTGATTGAGAAAATAGCACACACAGTTGAACCATCTCTGGAGTTTGCTGGCGGTGTATTTTCCCAGTAAGGAGGGGTTGTAGTAGTGGCTTGAAAACCTTACCTAAGGTGGAGTAAGTAGTCTGATCCTGGACCAGTTCATTCTCTCTGTCATCTGAAAGACTTGCCCACTGACCTCATCCATAGCTTGGTGTTTGATCTCTGTGAGAAATTGATTTCACCACTTTTCACAGCCCCAATCTAAGATTCTCTGGGGGATCTGGAAAAGTCTACCTTACCTTTATGAAGGTTATGGCCATTTAAACCTTGCTTTTGATGGGCTCACTTCATTTTGGGAAGAAAAATTCTGCGTTTGTGAAAAATGAGAGACACTTGGCTTTTTCAAGGGAGCTGACAGCTATTGGTTTCTCCAGAGAGGATTACTGGTGAAGACAGTTATGAAGAGAACAAGTAACTCTTTTAAATGAACAACGTGTTCTTGCTTAAATATTTCCCAGAACAATTCTAAAGAAATATAATACAGGTAAGTTTTGTTATGTTCTCATTGTGAATTATGTTTACAAGAAATAAAAATAGGATTAGAATCATAGAGGAGGAAAAGCTTCTTTGTACTGGTGGCTTATGTTTTACATGTCATGAATTCTAACCATTTATAAAATTATCTGGTTTCTTGCCCCTACTCATGGTTGATTTTTTTTCCTCTTTTTCCATCTAGAGAACTTTGAATTATTTTTATTCATAAGTGAAAAATGTATTACAGCTTTATTTCCTTTTATTAATAGTTCCTTCTTGCCCTTAACCACATCTCTGACTTTTTGGCATGTAAAGTCCAATGAGCTCATGCTTAATCATGTATAAACAACCATCTAATTATATGGTTTTGAATTTTCATTTGACCGACTAAACAAAAATGACACAGAAAAGAGAAACCTGACAACCTCCCTGTCTTTGGATACCTGGCCTTTCTCTCCCTCACTCTCTATTCTTGCATTTAGTAAAATGCGTGTTAAAACTTATCAAAAAATCAGTTTGCATTTGCCAAGTTTCTGAGGTAAAATTGTTCTTTTCAAGGCTACGTGTCAAAAAACAAGTCAGTTAAGCTGAATTATATGTCTTTTTTACAATTTTTTTCGGACTCCATTCTTTCCTCCTCTAGAGGGAGGTGTTACTAGAATTCTTTGTGCTACTGGTGTCAGATGACAGAGCATCCAATATTCATGGGGCAAGATTTCTCAATCTTCATCCCCTTACCTTCTCTACTGAAGTACAATAACAAGGATACCAGTTGCCACATCTTCCCACCCTCCCCCAGACCACTCTAACACATTTTTGAAAGAAGATAGTGGGAAAGTCTTCCCAAACAAAGGTGCTTACTGTGTTTAAAGAGGAAGGAAGAAGTTGTCCATTCCCTTTTCTTCTCATTGGCTTGGTCCTAGAATTCGAACATGGAGCAAAATCTCTTCTGAAATTTGTGATGGTTTCACCATAGCTAGCTTGCTGTGCTTGAAAGCAGAACACCAAAGAAAAGATAGCTCCCTTTATTATTATTTTTTCTGGATTCTTCACAAGATCAGTACCTAGGCGAGTAGGTTTGGTTATCTAGTACCTAATAGCTATAAGAGAGAAGAAAGGAAAGGGATACCTGTGAAGTTTGGTGGAAGTGAGTTATTTTCTCACTAATTCTTCAGCCTTAAGATATAACTTGATTTCTCAAAGTACTATGACTCTGAAGCATGCATATCTCTAAGTGCTAAAATTTATGTAATTTTATTAACTTACTATCTAAGTAGGTTTATTTAGAAGCAAATTATATTGACTCCATTTTGAAAATTTAGACTTAGAATGATCTCACTAAGGTGATTGCCTAAACAGTTTTCTTCATTGAAAATATTTTAGCAATACCTTTATAATTTTTCTGCTCATTGTAAGTAGCTAATATTACCCAGTGATTCACAAGTATTTATGTAATATTTTATTTCAAACTGTAGATTTGTATCAAGGTTCATGTTCCTCTCATTGTGCAAGACGATCATAGTGAGACTTCTGCCTTTCCTTGTTATTTTTGTTTTGTTACGGGTGTTTAGAACAAAGAGAAGAACAAATTCCGGCAGACTTTATACTTTGGTTCAGCTGGAGCAGTCAAAAGAGGAGGTATCTAACCACCAAATCAAGGCCTTTACTTAATTGACCTTTGGAGAACTGGGGAGGAATTTTATTTCTCTCCTTCCCATTTACATTTAAAGCCATAGGAATTTTTTATGTTGCTTATTTATGATTTGTTATTAATTCTCTTCTAAGAATTTGTAAATTATTTAGGAAATGTTTTTGATTCAATTAGCATTCAACTTTTTATTCACATTTATTTTCAGCTTTCATATTCAAATTCAGATAAATAGTAATACTCCTTAAAAAAAGTATTACTTTAGGGAGAACATGAGCACCACTTTTTTTTTTTAATTGAATGAAAGATTCTTTAAAGTCTATAGTGCTTTACAATTTTCAGAAGTTGTTACATGATTTCATATAATCCCATAATAACCTTTTTCCCCCTACCCCTATGTTGCTCCTCCCCGCTTCCCAGTTCCCACTGGTAACCACTAGTTTGTTCTCTGTGTCTGTGAGTCTGCTTCTTTTTTGTTTTATTGACTAGTTTGTTGCATTTTTAGATTACACATGTAAGTAATATCATATAATATTTGTCTTTCTCTGTCTGACTTACTTCACTTAGCATAATGCCTTCCAAGTCTATCCATGTTGCTGCAAATGGTAAAATTTCATTCTTTTTTATGGCTGAGTAGTATTCCATTTTGTTTGTGTGTGTGTGTGTCTGTGTGTGTGTGTGTGTACCATATCTTCTTTATCCATTCACCTGATGCTAGACACTTAGGTTGCTTCCATACCTTGGTAGTTGTAAATAGTGCTGCTGTGAACACTGGGGTGCATGTATCTTTTCGAATTAGTGTTTTCTGTGGGGTTTTTTTTGGATATATACCCAGGAGTGGAATTGCTGGGTCATATGGTAGTTCTATTTTTAGTTTTTTGGGGAACCTCCGTACTGTTTTCCACAGTGGCTGCACCAATTTACATTCCCACCAACAGTGTAGGAGGGTTCCCTTTTCTCCATATCCTCGCTAACATTTGTTATTTATGTTCTTTTTAACGATAGTCATTCTGATAGGTGTGAGGTGATAGCTCATTGTGGTCTTGATTTGCATTTCCCTGATGATTAGCGATGTTGAGGGTCTTTTCATGTGCCTGTTGGCCATCTGCATTTCCTCTTTGGAAACATGTCTATTCAATTCTTCTGTCCATTTTTTGATTCAGGTTGTTTGTTTTTTTAATGTTGGGTTGTATGAGCTGTTTATATATGTTGAATATTAATCCCTTATCAGTCATATCATTTGCAAATATTTTCTCCCATTCAGTATATTGTCTTTTCATTTTGGCGATGGTTTCCTTTGCTGTGCAAAAGCTTTTAAGTTTAATTAGATCCCATTTGTTTATTTTTGCTTTTGTTACCTTTGCTTTAGGAGATGGATCCAAAAAGAATTATAAGCACTACTTTTAATTTAGATTTTTTTCATACTGGCATCAATCTGTATTATGATTGCTTTTTTGTTTTGATGAGAAAGAATTTGGGTTGGAATTGGTGTTCTTTTTTGTTTGACTTAATTTCATTATTATTAATTCAGTTATTGTTGATATAGTGTCTGAATTAGCACCTGTAGGATATAGAGATAAAACAGTCACAATTACTTTAATGCTAACTCATGCACCAGTTATATTTACAGAAGTGCTTAGATTACTCTAGTTCTCTTGTAAGTTCAAAAATGGCATTAAATAAAAGAAACACAGGGAACTTGTACTATGTAGGCCTTAGTCAGATTGTCTCTGTGTTGAGACTTGTGATGTTAAAATTTTTAAAAATATTTTGGTAGTTGGGGTAATGTTATGTAATTTTACACAATGACAAGTTTCAAGTTGCTTGAGCCAAAGGGTAGATATTTCGGCCTTCCAATCTCTCCAGTTTTAATTGAATCTGTAGTGGATGTGACTTACTCTACCAACTCACGTATGAATGAAAGCGTTCTTTAAATTATTTCCTTTAATTGAAAACAAATCAGATTCCAGTACCCTGAAATTTAATCTCAGTCATTGTTGGTTGGAGTACCTAATACCTTGCCAGAGAGACGAGATCCCAGGGTCTTTGTGCAGAGCAGAATATACCAAGAGCTTTTCTGGTTCTTCGTCCAGGTTGATGCTGAGGTGCCTGCTGACCAAGCCTGCATGGTCTCTAGAAGTCTGCTCCTTGTGCATTGCTTGGGCACAGAAAGCTTTGCCAGAGCTGGAGAGCTGGGAGGCCCTAGACCTAGAGCCTGGCCTTTGTACATTTGCCATTGCAGACATTCTCTTCATCACTGCCTTCTCTGAGAGCTGCCTCACTACTTGGGGGACTGTCAAACTGATGTTCTTCCCAGACTTTGGGCAATCTCCCTTCTCCTGGCTTTCTCTTCATAGGTACTCAGAGCACCTGGGTAATCTCAGTGGATTTAGGCCTCCCCACAGGACTAGAAGAAAGGACGAAATCAAGCAGTGTCTACTTTTAGCCCTTTTATAATAACTACCCTGAGATAAAGGAGCACAAAATACAAGTAGCAGCTCAACAAATTTTCTTGCATATACCTGGGCTGCTGAATGGACTTTGGAGCCCAGAGTCAAGAATCTAAAGCCTAGAAGCAAAAGATATCTGGTTGATGAGACAGTTGAACAACCTGTATGACTTCGGGATGCAGGAAGCTGGGCATTTTCTGGTTCTTAGAAATATGGGTGACTTAATTTTTAGCATAAGAGAATGTAATCTCCATAACTGCCATTTCTTTGGGTCGGATGCTTCTGGGTATCTCATCTGAACTTGCAAGCCTGTGTAGAATGTGTAACAGAAAAAAATTATGATGTGTATGATGTGTATGTATCTCTTTGGACAGTTCTTCAGAATTACTGTTTGGTGGAAAACAAGTTAGCCTAGTAGCTTTTAGTGATGGCTGTGTAAGTTGTGACTTTTAGATACTAAGAAGTTATCTCTGTTATGAAGGATCGAATGGGATTTTCCCTTGGAACCAGCTCTTAGATCCTAAAAAAAAGTTCCATTGATTTGCATTGACTGCCTTAATTAGACTACTCTCCCTTCGTGTCAAGTCATGTGTGTGTGTAGGAAGTAAGGAGAGATGCAGCAAACTAGTAATATTTCCAGCTGTTCAGGAACTTAGAGATAAGGACGTATCAACAGTTGTGTTCACCAGGGATCTCTGTCTTTCTTTCTTCTATATCACAACTCACATTTAAGAGGGAACTTCTCAATTTTATTTGTGTCCTTGAACTATATTTGCCTTAGAAGTCATATTCTTTATTCATTCACCCAACAAGTATTTGTTGAGCACCTCCTCTCTGACAGGGGTCCCAGTCATTGTTCCATGCAATGAGAGGTCTTACCAGTGGGCAGCTTTGCCATTTCTCTTCCAGTCACTGTTTTTGGTTGGCCTAGAGGGGAAAAGCAGCTTAGGGAAAACACGATGTTAATTTATGGAGAAGGGTCTGGAATCTAATACTTCTTACAGTCCCTTCAACAACCCTCTTATTTGTTTTCTTTATAAGATAATTTGGGGTTACTCTGTCCCTTTTATTCACCTCTGCTCAACCTGGTCCAGGCCTTGTCACAGCATCCTGAGCTCAAAGCAACATCTTCCTACCTTGCTCTGCTTTCTTATGTGCTGAAAATACTGAAATTGTCTTCTTCATAGTCCCTCATCACATCACACTCATGCTTAAAAGCCTACTATAGTTCTTTTGGAGGGCCTAGCCTTAGAGGGCCTGTGTAATCTAAGAATGCTTTAATAAGAGCATGAATACCTAAGGCTTATAGAGTACTTACTGTGTGCTGGACACTATTCTAAGTGCTTACATATTTGACCTATTAGTTCTCCAAACAGCCTTATGAAGGTAGGTACAATGATCATCCCCATTTTCTAGGTGAGGAAACAGAGGCACAGAGAGGTTAAGGAACTTGCCCAAGGTCACAGAGCTGGTAAGTGAAGCCATTTTGGCTCTAGCATCTCCATCCTTTACCACTTCCCCATGCTGCCTCCGTATGCCTTCATAGTACATTTCCTCACTTCACTTTGGCAAACTCCCTTTTTGTACCGTTCTCTCCCCTCTGGCCGTTAAAACGCTCAGATCAAGTTTCACCTCCTCCACCAAGCCTCCTCCAGTTTAACAGATCTTTTTCTTGTTTGAGCTATCTCTTTGCTCAGCATATGGCAACTCAGTTTAAGATTGGGTGTTTCCTCCTGTCAGAATGGCCATCATGAAAAAGAACACAAATAACAAATGTTGGCGAGGATATGGAGAAAAGGGAACCCTCCTACACTGCTGGTGGGAATGCAAATTGGGGCAGCCACTGTGGAAAACAGTATGGAGTTTCCCCAAAAAGCTAAAAATAGAACTACCATATGACCCAGCAATTCCACTCCTGGGTATATATCCAAAAAAACCCCAAAAACACTAATTTGAAAAGATATATGCACCCCAGTGTTCACAGCAGCAGTATTTACAACTGCCAAGGTATGGAAGCAATCTAAGTGCCTAGCATCAGGTGAATGGATAAAGAAGATATGGTACACACACACACACACGCACACGCACACACACACACACAATGGAATATTACTCAGCCATAAAAAAGAATGAAATTTTGCCATTTGTGGCAATGGTGAATGGACTTGGGGGGCATTATGCTAAATGAAATAGGTGAGACAGAGAAAGACAAATATTGTATGATATCACTTATATGTGGAATATAAAAATACAACAAACTAGTGAATAAAACAAAAAAGAAGCAGGCTCACAGATAGTGGTTACCAGTGGGAAGAGGGAAGAGGGGGGCAATATAGGGGTAGGGGAAGCAAGGTTAATATGAGATTATATGAAATTATGTGTGTGAAACTTTTGAAAATTGTAAAACACTATAAATTTTAAAGAATCTTTCATTCAATTAAGAAAAAAGATTGGGTGTTTCCTAATTGTTTCATGTGTTGATTAAAACTCTTTACAACTGGTCAGAAGCTCTTTAGGGGAAAACCCAATGGCCTAGGACTCCATTAGTACAGCACAGCACCAAGCCCACAGGTGGTGCTTAATAAATGTGACCTGTTCATGGGCTTTGGGAAACTGAGGCAGTTTTCTCCCATTAAAGTATGCTTCCTTCCTCCTTTTTTTCTCATCCTTTCTTATATTTGTGGAAGTCCTATTTTTATAGGGTAAGTATAATTTCACCTTGAATTCATATATTTTCACAGATTAATCCCATGTGTAAGCCTTGATGTAAGCCTACTAAATGAGATGGTAAGCAAGAATTGTTTAACCCATCTGTGTATCCACACTCCCTAGAGTATATACTATAGCACAGAGCGGGGGCACAATAAAAGAATACCTGATCGGTGAGAGATGAATTACTGAACTATGCCAGTACTGGTATTTCAGTTTTTCAGAGTAATGGTTTGCTTATTTAACAAATATATCCACTCTCTTCTCATGGGATTGTTAGAAAATTTGTCGAGGGAAAAGCAGTAAAATGTGCTTACATTTCCTCTTTGGTTTTCTAGGCTAATTGTTGGTGAACTTTATTTAACACTCTTGCTATACTAAGAGCATCTATGGAGCAAAGCAGCTTTCAGTTAACTTGGCAAATCATTACAAGAGAGAACAGAAGGGTCAGCATAAGCACTCTGTACTAATTAGTTGATAATTGATGTACAATAGCTGACTGATGGGACTTTAGAATATAAACTTTGGGAATGCTGTTTAATATATCTTTACATCTTTATGAGGTGGTTTGGAGCTATGTGTTCTTAATAACATGTTATCAAGAGTGCCCAGTGGTGGTTAGCAAGACTGAGACTTCATGTCCAGGAATCCAGGGCACTGAGTGGTTCAGAAAGGAATATGATATTTTTTAATCTCTGGGAGTATAAATACGATTCCATTTAATGCAGGGATAAAATAAAAATGAGTAATGCTGGTGATTCCATACTTTGTGGCCAACATTCCTGAATACTGACTAAGGTTAGAAGAGTGTTAGTGTGAAAGTTATATTCTTTCTGGGATAAACTTGGTAGGTTTCCTGAGGGCAGAGTGGTGGGAGATTGCCCAATTCGTGGGAATCTTCATTAATCTGGATTAGGATTTAATCTATTTATTATCTGGGATCAAGTAATTAATTTCGGATTGGAGTTACAAAAATAGCCTTTATATGACCTCCTCCTCCTTTTTAAGCTTGATCTTCTAAATCTTTATCAACCAATTATATAATCCACGATCTTACTCTTAACTTGCTTCCCTAACCATTGCCTTCTTACTCTGTCATTTACTACCACATGGGCTTCTCCTCATTGTTTGTCCAACTTCTGGTTCATGTACTCCTCCATCCTTTCTCCCCATCTCCATCAGATTAATCTTGGATGAACTTGGCTTCTAGTGGGATGCACCACTATCTATAGCACAGGGTCCCAGGTGCATGTCAGCAGGCCAGTTATACCAGCATCATCTGGCTTAGTTGGTTTGAAGTGAAGCCTATGAATTTGCATTTTTGAAAAGCTTTCCTGGTGACACTAATGTGCAGCCAGGTTTGGAGCCATTGGTGAATACATAATGTCCAGTTGTTAAATCAGGCCCACCAGGCTGACTAAAGTCCTCTAAGTCTGTCTTCTCCCTTTTTTTCTGGTCAAGCCCCCTCATGCAGGCAACCCTGACTTCTCTTCATTTCCCTAGCACATACCATGCCTCCTCCCTTCTGTTTCCGTGTCTACACCTTACTATTTCCTTCCCATTCATGTGCTCGTTTTTCCTTCATGTTTTACCTCATTGTTTTCTAAAGAGTGTTCTTTAGTATGCCAGTCTTGGATGAGTCATAGGGGAAAAAAAACACCCTAAACAAATATATTTTGCATATTATTTGCTCCTCTGGGAGATTTATTATCAGCATTTGCAATTTTTAAAGGCTCTGAGAAGACCTGTAGTAAAGAGATATGTTTAACTTCATTATATTAGAGTTTCCCAAAGCTATTTGACTATGGATCTCTCCATGACCCCATCTTATTTGTTATCACTGAACACCTTTGGACTTCCTGAAGACCTCTGGGAAATGCCTTTTTGGTTAAAATTGTTCTTCAGTGAATTATCTGGTAAACAGTGATTTCCACCTTTTTTGAACTCCCGTCTCTATGATTCAGTCTCATGCTTTATTCTGTACAGTCTAGTATCATTATCTGATTGTTCCTAGATGAGTGCATCTTATCTCTACAGAGCTGTAAGCTCCATGGAAGCAGGATGCTCTACTCAGTAGTCCTTACCTCTCATAAGTTTTGTGCAGTTTCGAGCATTTGTAACATACACTAAATTTAAATTGCTTTGCCCCTGAATAAGGAAGCCAGCTATTTCATTCTGATTCTCATCCTTTGGTGTTCTTAGTCATTTACCCTTGCCTTAACTGTATTTCAGAGTAACATACTACACACTCACATGTATTCATGAAGTTGTCACTACTGTATTTCAGCAGTAAAACATTACAAATTTGACAAAACACTATATAGCAAGCCTAGTATGTTTAGTAAGCAAGAATATCTTATTTCCAGTTCTAGGGAGGAGTATGAATGAAAGCTGGGGAGAGTCTAAGAGTAAGATAAGATGGGAGTGAGGAAAGGCCTGAAGTCTGGAGTCCATCGATGGGAGGATAATAACTCTACTGTGTGTTGAGTGGAAGCCCTTGGGTGGGGAGGTATCAGCATACCATCCTTGGTCACTCAGGAAAAGAGGTGCTAGAAATATCAGAAAGGTACCAGAAATGAGTTCTTTAATAAAATATAACTAACATTTATAATGCATTTATTAAGTGCCAGGCCCTAAATATATTGCACATATTAGATCATTTAATCCTCAGAACAACTCAATGAGGAAAGTACTAGTATTAACCCTATTTTAGAGATCAGAACACTGAGGCACAGAAAGCTTGAGTAATTTACCCAAGGTCATGTGGCCATTCAGTGGTGGAGCTAGGGTACAAATCCATGCTTTTAACTATTGTGGTGTGTGCTGTTACCTCTCACTTCTTTTCTTTCTCTGATTTTCTACTTTTCCATCAACCTTCAGTGCCTGGGTGTCCATTGATTTACTATTCCATTCTTTTTTTTTTTTTTTTAAATTTGTTATTTATTTATTTATTTATGGCTGTGTTGGGTCTTCGTTTCTGTGTGAAGGCTTTCTCTAGTTATGGCAAGTGGGGGCCACTCTTCATCGCGGTGCACGGGCCTCTCATTATCGCGGCCTCTCTTGTTGCGGAGCACAGGCTCCAGACGCGCAGGCTCAGTAATTGTGGCTCATGGGCCTAGTTGCTCCGCGGCATGTGGGATCTTCCCAGACCAGGGCTTGAACCCATGTCCCCTGCATTGGCAGGCAGATTCTCAGCCACTGCGCCACCAGGGAAGCCCCTACTATTCCATTCTTGAAGTTCCATCTCAGCAAAACCTTTCCTTGAAATGCATGATCCTGGATTTGAAAACAGTTGCTCTAAAGGGTGTTATTGGGATCATTAGTAATATTTGACTATAAATGGTGTATTATGTACTAGTACTATATCATTGCTAAATGTCTTGAATTTGATGATTGTGTTATGATTATGTATTTAGGGGTGAAGGGCATAAAATCTATGGCTTATTATTAAATAGTTCAACAAATTAATGATAATTAAAACAATAATCTCATATATAGAGAGATGGATAGATGAATAGATAGATCAACAGATGGAATTTATCAATTGATAAATTAGATAAAGAGGATTCATGTACTATTCTTACAACTATTCTGTAGGTTTGAAATGTTTTTTTTTTTTTTTTTTTATATTGGTCTATCTCAGTGAAATGTTTTAAAGTGAAAGATTGGGAAGAAAAACCTGATCTTTAGAGATGGTAAAGCATATAATAATATATACTAACCCTTTCAATCCTCATAACAACCCTATGTATTAGGTACTATTACTGTCCTAATATTAGGGACAGGATACTGAGGCACAGAGACTTTTAAGGACCTTGCTCAGTGTTGCACATCCAGTGGGTGGGTGAGACAGAACTCAAATCCTGATATGCATTATTTCTGTTTCCAAAACACTCTGCATATGTGTTAGGTTGAACTATATAGAAACTGCTCTTATTTGATCATGTTTGACCTGTAAAGAAAGACATTTCATATGACCCAACCTAGGAGCAGGGATCTCTTTTATATAATGGTTGCTTTGGTATTCCTCTTCATGGGCAGATTGTGGGCTCTGTGGGGGGATGGGACTCTGTCTATCTTGCTCACCATTGTCTCCAGGGACTGCCCAGCTCATTCATGGTTGGCATTTGATTAGTGTCAGTTGATGAACAATTACAATCAAAAAAAACTTTGATTACTTCTCCCTACCCCCCTCCTATATATATATATATATATATATATATATATATATATATATATATATATATATATATATATATATATATGCTATTTCTGTTCCCCCAATATCTCTGTCATTTTTAGAGGAACCAGTGGATAAACATAAATCATTCTGAAAGTTGCAGCCTCAGCCAGGGTAATTGCAACATAGTCAACTATTTGACTTCAAGAGAATTCTTTCAACTAATGAAGATGTTAATTAAAAACATGCCCCTGCTAAGATGACCTCTCAGTTCAGGAAATGCAAAACGTTTGCGCTCCCCACCAGCATGCAGTGATTTTGGCTAGAATGTATGTAGAACTCAGAATGCCATCCACTCAAATCCTTATTTGAGCAGTAAACACATTTTTAAGAAACACTGTACAGTCTCTAAAAATAAGCAGTATTTCAAAATGAAAACCAGCATACAAGTAGTTGGCACATCTGGTAGTCAGGAAAGTTGTACGGTTTGTTTTCAGGGAATGACAAGCCAAGGAATGTTCAGACTTGGCCAGCTGAAAACTTTTCTTCTATCTGTGATGACACCTGGTTTTGAAAAAATTGGCTCCAGGCTCAAAGCAGAAAGAAATGGGTAGAGAATTAAATAGTATCTTTTACTTGTATCTTGTTTTGTGCAAGGAATTATAAAGAACTGTTTTCTTCTTACTTCAAGAAAGAGAATGTAGGAAAAAAAAAAGTGATGACAGGCATGAACAATAATAACAACAACAACTACAACAAAAATTGCAGCTAACATCCATCAAGTACCTACGATGCCCTAGGCAACGTGTCAAGTCCTTTACGTGTGTAATTAATACTAGATGCACAATAACACCTTATGAAGTGGTGTTATTTTTATTCCCATTTTACAGATGAGAACACATAGATATAAACACAAAAGTTTAAGTAATTTGCCCAAGTCACACAACCTGGGTTGGGGGTTCCCAAGCAGGCTGTCTCCAGAGCCCATACTACAACGCACTACACAATTCTGAGCAGTCTGGAGGTGTTCATTCTGTCCGGCATTATGAAAAAAAATTGGAGTTAGATGGTTGCATTAAGCACAGTGGTTCTTGGTCAAACTGTTATTTGCCTCCCTGTGTGAGAGTGTTGATGCCATTTTACAGAACATTCTTACAGCTGCTCCACAAACATAATGTGTTCCCAAGAAATTTACCGTATGGCTTCATGCTAAATGTATGTGATAGTCAAGTCAGAAGCTGTCACTCCTCTATGGTTAGATGAGGCTCAAGTTGACCAGTGAATTTGGGAGTAGGAGGTGTTACAGTGAAAATGATGGAGACACTGGGGAGGGGAGGATTAATGGTTCTTTATTACAGACGGAGAAAATACTGTGAATGTGAGGGTCCAGGGTATAGGGTTACAAGGGCAACCTTGACCAGTGTAAAATTCTAGTCCAGGGAGATGGGTTTATAGTTACTACTCCCGCAGCTTCATCTTCCATTCAGACCTAGTTAGCCACACTGTGGAGAAACATCAAAGGATTGACTTAGTTTGAGTCTGTTTTTGAAAAATGGCACTGTTTTAGACAAGAAGACTAGGAGGGCTTCAGTGGAAATAATGTGTCAGTATTTAATAGCATGTATAACTATATTTTATTTTCATTCATTCATTCATTCATTCATTCATTCTTAGCTTCATTGACAGACTTTATTGTGTACTGTATAGGCCCTGGGCTAGGTGCTGAGGAAGCAGTGATACCTCAGACAAGAGCTTTGTCTTTAAAAAGCAATAAAGTATAAACGGATGACAGGCATGTAAACATTTCCGTTCCCTGAAGGTGCTTAGGCAAATGTGTTACGAAAGACTGTGGGGGAATGAAGAGAAGAATTGGTCAGATTTGCCCAGTTGGCAGTGGGGGGAGGGGGAGTCACAGAGAAGATGACCTTTGAATCAAGACCTTGAAGACAGAGGTGCTCCTAGGTGGACAAGTTAGAGTAAGGCTGTACCAGGCAGAGAGAAAAGCAGGAACAAGAAAAGGGTTAAAATAATTTTTTCAGCAATCTTATTGGTATTTATCTATGCTAAGGTGTGCATTATTTTCACATCAGATTATCTCTGAAATATTAACACCACGTACTAGTTTAATGTTCTTACTGGTATATAAAATAATGGTATGACTTATAATATATGGCATCTAAGATTTGATGAAATAATGTATTAATATGCTTTGACACCAAGTAGTATTTGTTGGGTGTGCTGTTCCAGCTGCTAATATGTCTTTGTTTTAGAGGTAGATATTAATACCATTTTATGGTGAAGGAAACAGGCATGAAACGAGTGAGTTCCTTAGATGAATATGTGACACTGAATTTGACAGAATACCTGACATCTAACGTTGCTTTTAATCGCAGTGGCTGGTAGGGATAGAACCTGGGGATAGAATTCAAGTGTCTTATATACTGGGCTAGGATATGAACCATTACACCGCCTTTATCCAAGGTAAAAAGGGGGTTTGAAAAGCAGATCACATGTAGCTTGTTGGAATTTATAAAGATATTAAGTTTATGATCATTGCACAAAAATGTACCCACTACTCTTGGTGTCAAGATGAAGCCCTGATGGTACAGTGTTATATGAGTTATGAAAACAGAGAGACTATCATCTGTAACTGATCTTTCAAGGCACAAGAAGATGCATCAGACAGAAGCTGCATGGAGAGGGGAAGGTTCCGGTTTGTGTATCTGAAAAAAAAAAAATCAGACGGAAATTTCTTTTGGACCTTTCTTGGATCTTGGAAAGTATCCAAGGAAGAAACTAAGCATCCAGCACCTAAACTTAAGGACACAGGTGCCATGAAAATATACTCTTGTAGACTCTGTTTCTGCTCTGTCAGTAAATCCCTGTGTGATTTACTGACACAAGTCAATTACTACTTGGATTTTAGTTTCCCAGAGGGCTGGACTAGAGAAGGTTTCCTGCTAGCTAAAGATGCTGTGACTCTCCCAGCACTTTGGAGATGTGGTTTCATTGATGAGAGCATTGGTGATTACTCTAAGGTCTTGTTTATCCTTAGCTTGTGGGCTCTTGGAAGAGAATGTTACAAAAGGTGAAGAAGTCATTTTTTTGGCTATTAACCTAATTTTTGAGAAGACAAAATAAAAAATTATACTTCTTAGGGCTAAGGAAAGTTACTGTGATGCTTTTCTACAACTTTGATCCCAAATATATCGACGAGAAAGATGGGGAATTTGGTGAGAAAATTTTAGAGCCTAATTTGCCAGAAAAACCTGAGATCATATTTATTTTGATTTATTTGAAATGGGAACTGAGACTGGACCAGGTAGTTTGCAAAAAATGTTTGAAAAAGTATATCGATGTAAAAAGAATGTCTAGAATGATTCAACCACTATTATTATTTTTTATAAATGAGTCATGGCAGCATTTACCTTTCTCCTCTTTGCTCTTCACGTTTCTGTAACGGCACAGATTCTTGAGGGTTTCTTCTTTTTCCTTTCCCCTCTGGGATATGTACCAAATTTTACTACGTTCGAAGATTGTTACTAATGAAATGAAAAATTTATGTTAAATTTGGTTAACATGCTACTTTTAGAATGAATGTTTTGTTTAGGGTTCTCTCATCTTGATTTTTTAAAAAATTGGGTGTATGTCCAATGAAAATATATTAGGATGAAGAGGAAAAATAAAGATTGGAGAGACACAGCCAGTCTATATCCTTTTAAAGAGGCTTTTTGGAAGACCAGACTTGGAATGAAATGAACCAGTTAAACAAGTTTTTTTCAGGAGTGTCAACTTTCCTTGCTGGGTCATTCAAGATATTAGCTATTCTAGAAAAAACATGGTTTGATACAAGTAATCCCATCTACTTACCACCTTAACCCTTTAGGTAAAGAGATGATAAAATGTGATTCTTAATATAACTGGACACTTCTATACAGAAGAAGCAAAATGTAAGCATATTTTGTCTGAGTGGTGATTATAGAAGGGTTTCTATTGTAGCATTATGGATTTTTCATTGGAATTAGAGAAAGCTTTTTTCTATCACTAATACTGAAAAAAAAAAAGATGATCCAAGGACTGTCTCTAAAGATGAGTCCTGATATAAGTGTGCACATATGTGTATTTACTGATTTCTGATATAAGGGACATGAAAGCTAACCTGATTCATTTGTTTTTAGGGGCTCTTGGCTTTGGGCCTCAGTGCAAGTCCATTGGAAAAGGCAGCTGCAACAATCTAGTGGTCACCAGCAGTCCCATGATGGTTCAGCGACTGGGACCCATTTCACCACCAGCAAGCCAGGTCTCTACAGCATGCAACCAGATCAGTCCTAGCTTACAGAGGGCAATGAATGCAGCCAACCTGAATATACCTCCTTCCGATACCAGGTCTCAAATTACTTTTTTTTTCCCCTTCTTATGGTATAATCACACCCATGACTGTTTTTCCTTTCCTTACTGAATGCATGCCTGCACAACACACACACACACACACACACACACACACACACACACACTCAAGCAGCTCTCTTAATTTGAGCTTTGTAGGGGAATGTGTATAAAAACTGTGTGTGCCATAATATCATCTTAATTGGGAAGAATGGTTTAATACCTGCTGTCTTACAGTGTGAGTGAAATTAAGGCCCACTTTGAGATTTTCGGGCCTCTGTGACTAAGTACCAGTGTGTTAATCTGTTGATTCCTGGTGAAGCAGGTCATATCATGGCCTAGAAAGATAAGATGTTCCATGCACATCCACCTTAGCTGCTCGTTTTTCAGTGTATATGTTGAAGCATCCTAAGGCTGCTTTACAGTTGTTTTGTCCGTCCATCCATACATTCACCCATCTAACCAAGTATCTTAAATATTTATGGTCCTGCATAATACAATAGTTGAAGTTTAGGGAGATAGTTGAAAAAGTAAAGATAGAAATTATGAATTTCAAGACTTTATGATGTGTCTAGGAAGACATACTTTCGTGTGTGAGTTACATAACATTTCAACACAATGTCTGATTAGGTGCTGGAATAAGTAGGTCCAATAAATGCTATACATCTATCTCCATGGGAGATAATTGAATAGGGAAATTACCTTCTCAGACAAATTTTTATATCTCTTAAGGTTGATATTACAGGGGACATAAAACCAAAATACTGTGCAATGTATAAGGTCTATTTCTATGTTTGAAATGAATTATGTCATCTTCTGTAAGTAGTCTTCTTGGAGAAATACAATCCAAAGTTTTTGCCTTAGTCCCGGATCTGTTGTAACTGTGATTTTGCAAAGGAATTGGACCTCTCTTCCGTGGACCTCTGTGCCTCTTCTTGGGGGACTGGAATCTGCTGAGATGCCTTGTAGTTCTGGGTTCTGTTTCTTCCTCTTCTTCCTCCCCTTCCTTTTTCTTTTCCTCTTATCCCCCTTTCCCCCTCTTGTGTCTCTGCACTGTCCTCCTAGCTGCTATTCGAGAACCTGAAATCACAGTTCCTGGATCATTTTTTATGCCAATTTTTTCACGAGATGGAAACTTGTTTTTCACCTGAGATTTTTTTTGTGATGGGAAGCTGCTCCTGTCATTTTCCTATTGATGATTATGCCTTGAGGGACTCTTCAGACTTGCTGAGTATTGCATGTAAAATTAACTGTACTCGTGGGGTAGGTGCCATTGGGAAGCCTGCAGCTTCCTGTCTGTGGCAAGTCCAGCCCATGCCTTGAAGGCAGAGAGTCATAATTAATGGAGAAACTGAAGGTAGGCAGGGCACAGGCTGCTCCAGCCATGCATGTATCTAGTGCAGTCCCTTTCATGGGTCGGGCAGGGAAGGGTCATTATCTCATTGTTTTCTGGCATATTTGATTCCTTAGCATAAATTTTTATCCTTAAAAGATAATATCTTAGAGACGCATTGACGTATATGTTTTGACTATGTATTCTGTGAGTCCTTCTATGGAAATAGTTTTCTGCAGGATGAGCAAAGAAACAGGAGTTGGGAAGTGGCTTGGTGAAATATCGAATTTACTTTTAGCAATTTGGAAAGGTCACATTTATTTGTGATACTTAAATTGGTTTGTGTGTTCCGTAAGAGGAGAGATAGGACAGGAGGCAACAGTTCAACTTGAAGGCAGTTTGCTATCTAGAGATGAAGAGAAGATGGAGAGAGAATCAGCTTTGTATATTGGGGGCATGCCCAGGGGGAGGGGGAGGTGGGGTGGGGAGCTTGATGGGGACATAACTGTTCAGTCTGAGTGATGGCCACCCTATAAAAAGCTGTAAAATTTGTTGTTTTTTCCTGATTATCTATGTAATTCTTACTCATTGTAGAAAATGTGGAAAATATGGACAAGCACAAGACACAGTATATGATAGTCATCCTGAATCCTACCACTCACGGGCAACCCTGGGTGGAATTTTGATATATATCCTTCTAGCTGTAGGTAAACATATACATCATAAGCATAGGTTTCCCTTTCCATCAACTTATCTACAATGATCTACATAGTATTATATTTACTCTTTCCATTAATATAAACACTTTCCTTTGTAATAACCTTTTGTGGTAGAAATATATTTAGCATCATATAATGACTTCTTCTTGCCCAAGATTCCATTTTATTAAAAAGTATATAAATAAAACTATAATTTGTATCAGTATCTTATTACTGGGCATTTGTTTCCCTTTATTTCATTATTGTAAGTGATACTTTATTGGATCAATTCTGTAACTCTTTTGTTGCACATCTCTTTTTCATGACATATATATACATATATATGTATACATATATATGTAGTCATTCTCTTAAGCATCATTTTGAGGAATTCCTTGTCATATATGCGTTAGTATTTCTTTTGAGCTTGGCGTTGAACCAAGCAGTTCAGCTTGGTCATTACACCTCTTACGGCCCCATGAGAGTTACTGAGCTCTTGCTTCACCAGCTACCCTAACCTATCTCACTGTTGGTTTCTGAGTTTTTCATATTGCTTTTATTTTGTTTGAGTTATCTTTCTTTCACATATAGCTTCAAATTAACCAGTCACCAGAAATAATATGCTTAGGATTAGATGAACATATGGAAATGGAGATTTCTCTAAGTATGGTGATAGAACCACAGCTCTTTGTCACTTTCTTTCCCATAGGCTTGGTGTGGGTAGCAGCAGGGATTATAGGCAAGAGTTCTTTGCAATCTTTCACAGTCATTCAGCATATTGTTTCATAAAGAGAACAGAAAATGTGTGTTCCAGTTGTAGCTCGTGTGACTTTAAGCCTCGTACACCAGGTCTTTTAATCAAGCAGAGCAGCATGGACCACATGTGGGGTATGTTGTGAGGAAAACAGTGGAGGATGTATGTGATCCAGCTAGGTGACTGCCTATCAAATGCTGCTTTATTTGTACTTCTTTAAGGAGTTTTGGTCCTTTTTTTGGTGTCACTGGGAGGAATTTCACAGAACCTTGGTTTTATTCTCTGTAAAACAGAGGTTATTTAAACAATCCAATTTACTTACTTCACAGGCTGTATTAAATGAAATAATACAAAGGGAAAATACTTCATAAGTTAAGAATGATGGTTATCATTATATTGATTGATTGCTCACCTTAATCAACATTTTTTGGGAAAACTTTAACACTCTGGTGGGTACTGGCGGAGATAAAAGTGACCCCCTTTTTTGGAGGACTTTGAATTTTATTGAGGAAGATAACACCCACAGATGCTTGAAGTTAGCTATGTTTAAGGCTCAGTACAGACAGTATATAATTTTTCTGGAAAGAGGACTTTTACTGAGAGCTACTATCTTTGGAGCAGGTTTCATGGATTAGAACTTTGAAATATTAAAAGATCTGGGTAATTGCTCAGAAGGGAGGTGGGCTGCTAGGCAAAGGCCATTTGTTGGAAATTTTGTTCTTATTAGGTGTTTAAGATAGAAGAGAGAGTTCTCCATTCATATAACTGCCTTAGTGAATAGAACATAGAATTTGCTTCCTGAAAAATATATGATAACTGTCTTAGAAAACTGAGATGTCCAAGGAGTTAAGGAATGTGCCTGCATGGGGTTATGCTCAAATTTAAATCGAACTATACTTTAGGTGTATTTTGAGAAAAATAAGAAACATCTCTTGACAATGGAACATATGAACATGTCTCACTCACTATAGGCAGCCCTCAAACCAAATAATATAATTTCAAACGCAAAGTATATACAGATGGGTGAAATACTTTCTGCCTGCTATTCACTGCTTAAAAATCTGAAATCCTCCAGTATGACAGTGACCAGGCAAATGCACCATTTGAGAATGTTATACAAACCATCTCAACCTCAGGGCGTAAAGCAAAGTCAGTTGTCTTTGCCTCATATATGACACGACTACTGATTTGACTTGGGTCAGAAAGCAATTCTGTATCTCCCTGGGGAAGGGACCAAAAGGCCCTTGACATCCTATCACCAGGAGCCTTCAGCTGAGCTCTGCAGGGAGAGCTACAAGCTGCAGGTATGCTGGGAAAATAATTGAAAGTGTCCATGGGGAATTAAAAAACAGATGGTTCAGAAACCACTCTGGGGCTTGCAGAAGGACTTCAGTCCAAATATAAGGATCTGGACAGAGGAAAATAAATCTGTGTCAAGGGCAACTGGACGTAAATTCCTGCTGTGTTTTTCATCGGTAAACATTACTTCGCTCGATGGAAACACCACATCGACAGCGGTGTTATCTACCACCTTATACTGTGCATTTCGGAGCCGAGATGTTTTCTTGCTAATTTCTCATGCTTGTAGGAAACAGTGTTCCTGGCTTCCATTTTGTGAAAAGAAGTAAGAGGAACAGATGGGATGAGAATGCTTCTATTTTTCCCTCAGTTCTTTTGCAACAGGTTGCTGTATAACAGCTGGAAGTAGTAAATGGGTTCATTCTGGGAAAACAGACATTCTATACAATATTTTATTCTAAATTTTTTGTCAGAAAAACGATCTCTGTAGAAAGCCAGTGCAAGTACATATAAAAAAGTCAGGTTTTTCTGATATACACTATTCTGAGTTGGGAGTACAGTGAATTATGAATTATGTCCAGCCTCTTTGTGACAAATTTTCCATCCAAAGGGCATAGCTTTTCTCTTCAATGATTTTTAAGGCAATGATGTCATAGTAAAGCAAAATGAATTTTAAAGTGGCCAGACTACAAAGCATTCTGTTATTCAGCTAATTGTTGTGACATGTGAGGCATGTTTTTTAAAGGGTAAGAAGGACAGGAGAGGAATTGTTGCAAAAGTGAAGTACTTAAGGCAAATGCTTTGCTCTCAGTCCAAATCTGCTCTGATTCAAGGACAACAGTTCATGGAAGATCCAAAACTAGCAGGTGTGATTAAACCCTGCACAGCCCAAATGCATAATTCCAAATATGACTTGATTTCAGGCTGTCACTCCCATATATATTACAGCTGTATTTTATATATATTTTATTTCTGGGGCAATTTGATGTTGTGACTGAGTACTTACAGTGTGAATTGCTGTCTTTTATAGAAACATGTAAAATTCCTTAATATCAGTGAAATAAACTTGTGAAATTATTATTAGGTCCCCTGGATGACTTTGAGGACTTACTTTTTTTTTCTTTTCAAATTAAGCATAGGTTTATGTTTTACCTCACCAAACAGATTTCACTCAAAGGCTGGGACTCTCTTTAGACTTGTGTTCCCTGCGATGCCTATTTGTAGTGTGCTGCACACAGTAGATGCTTAATAAATACTTGTTTATTTGGTTTGCCATAACAAGCTTCAATAATTATTCCTAGGTTTCTAATTTTTTCCCTGTATTAAAAAAAGATATTTAAAAATAAAGCAAGGACTATTTATTATCATTTAAAGTATTAAGATTATTTATAACAATAGATCTTTTTGTTTTATTATTCCAGTGAGCATTAGCTTTTATTGTTCTTCTTGGTAAAATGTTATTTACCTGGAACTAAAAGCCTTGGGTTTTATCTTAGCCAAAGAATGTGTGTTTAGCCGAGAATGTAATTAGGGGAAATACTTAAGGGATTGTCAATGCAATGTTCTTTTAGCTCTGAGGCAATCCATATCCTGCTAAAATGTTTGTCTTTTTTTTCCCCCCCCGCCTTCTGGCTGCTGTTCCAGGTCCCTTATTTCGCGTGAGTCTTTGGCATCCTCAACTTTGAGTCTGACGGAAAGTCAGTCAGCCTTGAGCGTGAAACAAGAGTGGTCTCACGGCTACAGGGCTCTCCCTTCGCTCTCCTCCAACCACAGCTCTCAGAATGGCATTGATCTAGGGGACCTCCTCAGCCTTCCTCCTGGGACAGCCATGCCCAGCAACAGTGTCTCTAACTCATTGCCATCCTACCTCTTCGGGATGGAAAATAGCCACTCTCCTTACCCTAGTCCCCGGCACTCCTCGGCCAGGTCCCACTCGGCCCGCTCCAAGAAGAGAGCACTGTCCTTGTCCCCGCTGTCTGATGGCATTGGGATAGACTTCAATACCATCATCCGCACCTCGCCCACGTCCTTGGTCGCCTACATCAACGGGTCCAGGTCTTCCCCGGCCAACATGTCCCCCCAGCCAGAGGTCTATGGGCATTTCCTGGGGGTGCGCGGCAGCTGTATCCCCCAGCCATGCTCGATGCCAAGCAGCCAGAAGGGCGTGCGGGTGGCCAGCGGCGGCCTGGCTCTTCCAGCCTACGACGAGGACAGCGTGCTGGAGTATGAGCGCATGCAGCAGCTGGAGCACGGCGGCCTGCAGCCCGGCCTGGTCAACAACATGGTGGTGCAGCACGGCCTGCTGGATTCTGACGGCCAGCAGGCGGGCCTGCTAAAGACGGAGCGCCTGGATGACTTTCCGGGCGGCGCCCTGGACTTGCCCCCGGCACCCCCTCTGCCTCCTCTGCCACCTCCGCCCCAAGGCCCCCCGCCTCCCTACCACGCCCACCCGCACCTGCATCACCCAGAGCTCGTCCACCACACCCAAGCGCTGGCCCTGCCTCAGGCCGCCCTGGAGGAGGATGGGGAGATGGAAGACGTTGGGGGCAAGCACTGCTGTCGCTGGATCGACTGCAGCGCCTTGTATGACCAGCAGGAGGAACTTGTGCGGCACATCGAGAAGGTTCACATAGATCAGCGCAAAGGGGAAGACTTCACCTGTTTCTGGGCCGGTTGTCCTCGAAGGTACAAGCCATTCAATGCCCGCTATAAACTACTGATCCACATGAGAGTCCACTCGGGGGAGAAGCCCAACAAGTGTTCGGTGAGTCTCCTAAAGCCCACCGGGAGTTCATTGAAGGTGTATGTGGTTTTCCAAACGCTGCCACAAGTTAGGTGGCATTTTCTTCTTTTATGGAGTTCGGATGCTGGGGGTCTAGGTATCCATGAGATTTGACTCCTCTTCAGCCTGAGAAAGGGGAAGTTTTCTTTAATTATTAGTGGCTGGGGTGTATCTCCACTTCTAGATTCTCTTCTGCAGATGTACATGATCAGGGGAGGTTCACACTGCCACACTGTCCAAAGTCTTGGAAAATTGATTCCCACCAGGCACCAACTAGAAGTTGCTGAAATGTGCAGGGCAGAGGAACACACACTGCACTACCAGCAAGCTTTAGCTCTTTTCCAAAGTAAATATTCAGTGATTTTCCCTTCCCTCCAATAACTGGGTGAATGTTAGGGTTAGAGGGGTGGTTCTGATATTTGGAAAGGAACTCACACTTAGCAACTTGGCTAGTAAAAATGTTGCTGCATACACCCACACGCCTGCACACTGCACACTCCAAGGTTGTAAGACTAGTTAATGATTTATAGGCAGCATGAAAACACTCAGGGTTACCACAGGAGCAGAGTCTTACTGGATCTCACTGAACTTTAAGGAGAGGGAGTTTGGTGGAAGATGTATAAGGAGAAAGAACCCAGAGGGGACTGTGTCTTTGGTGTTGAAGGAAGCGGGCATGGTGTCTCTTTCTCCCCACTTCCCCCTTTCACAACATCAATCCTGGAACTATCTCTGTTTCTTGGCAGAATTTACTGTTTTTGAATAATATGACTCTTAGATGGTTGCACAACCATTTCACACCTAACAGAAACCCTCAGGGTTTACAAGCAGGACATCACGCTTGGGATCCCAGGGTGGCTTTGCACAATCTCAGACAGCTCGCTTAACTCTTGGAAAAAGAAGAGCATGTGTTTTATATCAGTTTAGATGGACAGGAATATTTCTTTTAGAGTTAAGAATCTGAGAATTTTAGGTATTCCCTGGATATTGAATATGCTACAGGTCACTAAATGTGTAAAATATATATATCATTTGGAAAAGGAACTTATTTAGATGGTGGTTCCCCCAGCCAGAGTCCCTTCTTTCTGTAGTATGTCTTGATAATAAAGAATCTGGGCCATGTTTACCAGGTTTATGCTTGATTATAGATTGGCCAAGTTGTCGGATTCATGTAAAAGCAAACCAAACAGGTGATAGTTGTAAGGCAAGTATTAGAAGCGCCTTTTCACCATCCAGTAGGTATTTTTGAAAGAGTTTTAAGAATTTCTGGAGGAATGAAATTGCATTTCTTGTCTTTACATTATGCCCCATGTTATGATTCTTCTTAAGGAAAACTTGAAGCTCATACATTGTAAGAATGCCAGGTTATATGACTGAAAAGAATAATTACATTCCAGCCAACAAAACCTTACTCTGTCAGTAAGGTTCTGCATTAAAAATGCCAGAAAGAGACAAGCAATTGAAGGCAATTCCATTTACTCTGTTTGGAACACACCGGCCTATTGCAGGCAAGAAAGACATTCAGTCTCTGAAGGAAAACAGTCCAGCCTTTTAGTTCTGACTAATCCTGGCTGAAAATAGTTTGCTGGATTTGGCTTTACTGAAATAAACATATAGGCTTGAATTATCCAAAAAAATATTTTTTTTGCATTGCAAAATTAATTTTTGTGCAAAAGGATTTCCCTATTTTCCCACTATCCCCAGATTTTGAAAAGGCATATAACTTTATGAAGTTGACTTTTGCTAAAGTGCATGATAACTATTAAAAATAGAAATACTTCAGTGAAAGAATAAGCTGAGAGGTGAATGTTTGCAGGCGTCTGCATAGCTTTTCATGGTATTATTCAAGATGGGTATGGGAGGTGATTTTTCGCTCTCCCCTAGTCTGCCTACTCCCCATTTCTAGATGAAATCTGTGCAAAATTTGGATTGCTAGATTTAATAGCACATCAAACCTAGACCCACAAAGCATTAAATCACATGTTATAGTGCAAATGTATTGTACAAAACAGTGTTTCTTAGGGGCTGACTAATGCTGCAGTTCTTGCCTTGGGACTGTATATTTTTAGCAGGAATATAAAACGTACATATCATGAGCATCGTGTCTTGTGAAAACTGTTATGTTGCTGCCCGTCATCTGCTTGATTTGTAGGGTTGTAGCTAACTGGCAGCAAATAATTTTGCTCTGAAAGTTTAGCAGTCCTCTCAAGTTGTAGCCCTTGGAGAGAAGACATTGTGCTTAATGTGGATGCGCATCTGAAAAAGATGCATTTTTCTGCCTCTTGCAAAACCAGTCTTTACACTCTTGGAATCCAGACACAAAGAACTATTAAAACTGAACAGTTTTCATCTCTCACTTTTTTAGAAACTGATGGTAGTTGATTCAAAGCTCAAGATCCTTGCCAAGTAAAATGACCACATTCTTCTTTTGGAGACATGAAGTGATCTTTGGGTTTTTGTGGCTATGTCACATGCCGCAAAGGCTAGGAGCAGTTTAAATTATAAGACCCTGTCCACTTCTGTTTTACGTATGTTTAACTGCTATTAATTTTCTGTGGACCATAGTTAGAGTTAGTCATCATTTTCACTCACTTAGCTTATTGACCCAAGAAAGATGTGATGACCCAATTGTGTTTGGTGACCATGACTACAGGCAGCACAATGAGCTTCTGGAAGTCATGTGAAAAGGAGGATGTGTGAAAGGGCTATTCAGTGACAGCCTGCTTACAGTAAGAGGCTACCACTGGTGTCCTCCCTTGATGCCAGATTCCATCTCATGCATGGGAGAACACATTCTCAGAGTCTCTGACTGTAACTCCTCAGCCTTACCCAGAACTCTGGGATTCAGATCTCTCAGGACTTTAGGTGGCAGAACTGGGGGAGGATTGTTAATTTATTATTTGGTTAACTTACTGGAAGGAGAGAATGGTTTCTTTTCCCTTTCCACCCAAACAACTCCACCCTTCTGTAGATCTCATTCTTACTGCTTCTGTGGAGAGCCAAACCAGCTGCTCTCTTTCCGCTCTTGGCCTTGATTACAGAGATATTCCCAGCCGTCGGCAAAGGCCTTGAGAAGTAAAGGCCTCAGCAGGCAGGCAGACAGACCTCAGTTAAATCAGAAACTGGAATATGGCAATATTACATTAAAAACACCTGAGTCCATTCACTTCTGTCTACTAATAAAGCAATTTGTAGGTGCCAGATCATTCTATTTAGACCTTCCTGAGCTTAGACCAACCTCACCATTGATGAATCTCAGAAATATCAAAACTTTTGAGCATTCCCAGGTATAACTTCGCTGAATTCTGTTATGTTTTTCTGAGATGATAAGGTTTCAAATGCTCAAGTCAGAGCAAGTAATGGAGCCTTATAATTAGTTTCTTTCCCAAACCCCTGTTTCATGTTCCTAAAAGGACAACGTAAAGAATAACCCCAAACTATAGATGTACACTAACCATCCCTAACAGTAGCCATAGTAAGTGTTCCAACTGAGTGCACACTGAGAATGTTTTTACCGTAGTAGGTCTTTTTGCCATTAAGTTGAAGAGTGTGCAGCACTTCGGTAGCGTTCCCAGGAAGGTGTGCTCTGAATGAGATCAGACACACTCTGTCTGTCAGTACTCCTCATGAGAAAGCCTATCTGATCAGGGCAGAGTGAGCAGAGGGACAGGGTTCCGTTGCCAGGATCAGAAACACTGATCCTGGCCTTTGTGCACAAAAGAAAGCAGTTGGGCTGGGAGGTTAGGGAGTGTTAATAAGGGAATTAGGGGGAATGTGGATCGCCACTTAAATTTTGCTTATTTTTCCTGGATGAATTTTATCCAATAGCAAAAAGGAATTTTGTAAAACTTTTACCCACCCACAGATTTTCACAAAAATGTCACTGACCAAAGACAGCTTTGAATCTTGTATGAATTGACTCATTTCTCCACAGACATTTTGCCTGGCAAAACGCAGAGTATTTGCTTTGGCTTGACTATTGGGCCGTTTGCTTTTTAAGTAACATTGGATTATGGAATACAAGAAAATAAATACAGAGCTGGGGCAATGTCCCCATTCCTCTTTTATGGCCTGATTTATGGGTTATGGGCCAGCTTTAGCCATGTAAGACATTTCTTGAGGAAAAGTAAACTCATTGTAAAATACGGAAGAAGGACTTTTTTTTTCCACATCCTTTATTTTATTATTTTGATAAGACTTGGCATTGATGTGGTGACCACAATTACCTGACTAGAAGGGACCTCAGGAAAGTATCATCTAAGCATGATTATTGGTTATCACTCCACAATCTTCATATTGGCAACAATTAATAAATTCTCATAATGTCAAGTATTGGAGGGTATGGAGAAGGGAATGTTTTACCATTGTTAGTGAGAGTAAATTAGTGTAACCACTTTGGAAAAAATTTTGAGAATATCTAGCAAACGCGAAGATGAGCATATCCAACAAAACCATGTCTAAGTGTCTATGCTAGAGCAACTCTTGGTGGCAGGAAGACATGCCTTTGTTGTCTTTTTTTTTTTTTATAAATTTATTTATTTTATTTTTGGCTGCGTTGGGTCTTCAGTTGCTGCAAGCGGGGGCTACTCTTCGTTGCGGTGCGCGGGCTTCTCATTGCGGTGGCTTCTCTTGTTGTGGAGCATGGGCTCTAGGTATGCGGGCTTCAGTAGTTGCGGCACCTGGGCTCAGTAGTTGTGGCTCGTGGGCTCTAGAGCCCAGGCTCAGTAGTTGTGGCGCACGGGCTTAGTTGCTCCGCAGCATGTGGGATCTTCCCGGACCAAGGCTCAAACCCATGTCCCCTGCATTGGCAGGTGGATTCTTAACCACTGCGCCACCAGGGGAGTCCCCATGCCTCTGTTTTTAAAAAAAAATATAAATAACCTATCTCTCCATAGATAAGGTAAGTCAACAAACTGTGGTTTATTCCTAATGAAATAATATAAAGGAATTTAAAATTAAGAAACTATATATAAATCGATATATCTATAGATTGATAGATAACAACATGGATAAATAGATAACAATGTTGAATGAAACAATTACATGCAAAAGGGTATATACTGTGTAATATAATTTACATATATTTAAACACATGCTAAGCAGTATTATACAGTTGTTGTAGATACATAATTACTTGGTTAAACAATAAAATCATGTAGGCAGGATCACCTTAGGATAGTGGATACTTCTAGAGATGAAAGAAATAGGAAGATATGGGATGTAGGGATTTTGCTTTATCTTTTATCCAAAGAGGGAGAGAAATGAAACAAATATGGCAGAATATTAAAATGTTTGGTGGTGGCAATACAGCTGTCATAGGTATCTTATAATATTTTCTATGCTTTGCTGCCTGTTTGAAATATTTTATAACTATAAATACGTATTTTTATCTAAAAAGAAAAGAAAAGAAAATCAATGAGTATAACACTCTTAACTCCCTTCTACACATACCAGTTTTTCAGATAGGAGAAAAAAGCCTAGGGCAATTAAGCGATTTTTCTAAGACTAGGAAGTTGTTTGGCCATTGCCTACTTACTCCAAGGAGGTGGTTTTCCACCTTGGCTGACATTGGAATTGCCTGAAAAGATTTATAAAATACCCATACCTGGGTCCTACCCCCAGAGTCTGTGATGTAATTAGTGGGGTGTGTAGCTTTCCAGGTGATTCTAAAGTGCAGAAGGGTGAGAAGTAGTGCTCTAAAAGCTTCCACATTCTGACACTGAACTCTATAGATAGATAAAAGCCTACCTTGTCGTTTCAGTTAAGGTGTAGGGAGGCACTGTTTAGTAGCAACTACATTTTCATTATCATCGGTGTCCTGACAATGATTAGGGTAATTCCGTGTTCCCTTGGAATAAAATTCAGGACAAGGGATAAGAAGATAACAGAGCAGCGCTGGTAGTGGCAGAAGGCTTTCAACTGAGTGTCCATTTCATATGCAGAGTATTCTCTCTCTACAATTAATAGTCAGTTAAAGGTTGGGATGAGACTGTGCTGAGTAATGAATGTCATTGCCACCTCCTTGCCTCTTGAGTTAAAAAAGTGAAACTGACAAATCTGTCACATTGTTCCCATTTTTAAAGGTAAAATAGAGTGTTTCCCCTAACAACTATAATGCAGCCTTTCTGCTTTTAGTATAAAATGATCTTCAAAACATTTTTGCTACTATGGATGTTTCTGAAGAGTTGGTAAATTACTAAAATATTGAATTTTCCCTTTTATCAAATCTGCCTGATGTGATTAAATAAATAAAATTAACATTAATATCCTCTTTGTCTCTTGAGGCTGAAACACCAACAGTGAAACATCTGGTAAAGATCAGAGAGAGCGTAGCTTCCAAATCGTATCCCACAAGGCATCAGTCTGTCGAATATATAATGCAAACTCAGTGATTTAAAAAAGATACAACTAAATCACAAGATTTTTTTTCCCATCGATTTTACATAAGAAAGAGATGCCACCATATTTATCTGTGTATAGACATATACAACATAGTGTAGACATATATATGTCACTATAAATTACAAACCCGTTAGTATAGGTAAAAACAAAACCACAGAAATTCTCATCAGATGGGGCATTGACCACAGTTTATAAGGCGTATGTCAAATTGGATTTTACATCCCAAAACACAGTTTAGGAACCTTCCATTTGGTAGTGGTTTAATTTTATTTCCCTTTAGAAGGCATTTAATCCACTTTACCTGAGGAACTGGCCTTTCATGAACTTTGTCTTGAAAATAAATTCATAGCAGATTTGGACAAACGTATCATAGCAAATCGTGGTTTATGTTTCTTTGCCCGGCACTTCTAGGATTAATGAAAAATAATAGATAATGAGAGAAACTTTAAGAGGCTGAATACTTGAGGCTTTATCCTCATTAAGCAAAATCATTAACTACATGACAGTTAATGTTCCTTTTAGTTCATATTTGTTTTGTGGTTTTTCTCTAATTTCATGCCCTGAAATAATGTTGTTAAAATTACAAAAAATTATGGTAACCTTTTCCTAAGTGATCTGATTAAGGGAATATATTTCAGATCTTCTGAGGTTTGTTCATATGTAGATTTTATTTTATTTATTTTTATTTTTATTTTTTTATCTTTATGGTTTACAATGGTGTGTTAGTTTCTACTGTATAACAAAGTGAATCAGCTATATGTATACATATATCCCCATATATCCTCCCTCTTGCATCTCCCTCCCACCCTCCCCATCCCACCCCTCTAAGTGGACACAAAGCACCGAGCTGATCTCCCTGTGCTATGCGGCTGCTTCCCACTAGTTATCTGTTTTACATATGGTAGTGTATATATGTCCATGCCATTCTCTCACTTCGTCCCAGCTTACCCTTCCCCCTCCCCATGTCCTCAAGTCCATTCTCTACGTCTACGTCTACGTCTTTATTCCTGTCCTGCCCCTAGTAGGTTCATTAGAACCATTTTTTTTTTTTTTTAAGATTCCATATAATATGTTAGCATACGGTATTTGTTTTTTTTCTTTCTGACTTACTTCACTCTGTATGACAGTCTCTAGGTCCATCCACCTCACTACAAATAACTCAATTTCGTTTCTTTTTATGGCTGAGTAATATTCCATTGTATATATACACCACATCTTCTTTATCCATTCATCTGTCGATGGACACTTAGGTTGCTTCCATGTCCTGGCTATTGTAAATAGAGCTGCAATGAACATTGTGGTACATGACTCTTTTTGAATTATGGTTTTCTCAGGGTATATGCCCAGTAGTGGGATTGCTGGGTCATATGGTAGTTCTATCTTTAGTTTTTTAAGGAACCTCCGTACTGTTCTCCATAGTGGCTGTATCAATTTACATTCCCACCAACAGTGCAAGAGGGTTCCCTTTTCTCCACACCCTCTCCAGCATTTATTGTTTGTAGATTTTTTGATGATGGCCATTCTGACTGGTGTGAGGTGATGCCTCATTATAGTTTTGATTTGCATTTCTCTAGTAATTAGTGATGTTGAGCATCCTTCATATGTAGATTTTAAAACGTATTTTTCTTAGTTCATTCTGCATCAGTGTGGAAAATTAGTTTGGCGATTTATTAGAAATGTCTTTTGTGACCTTTGGAATATTTCTTGATTACGTTTGCTCTGAGTGGTCGTGTTGACATCTTTGAGTCCAAATGGAATTCAAGTATGTAGAGTGAAAGACCACATTTATTTTTCCATAAAAGAGGTAGTCTGATTCTCTTTGATCTTTCAGAAGTGTTTTCTTCAAGCTCTGGGTAGAATGATGTGGAAAAGAGATGTTGTTTTTTTTTTTTTTCTGGGCAGATTTATTAGTTTCTACTGTAATTACTGAGTCAGGGCTTCTGGACTATCAATAAGACAATGAATGTTGTAACCCTGGGTGGTGGATGTGTGGCTGGCAAACACACAACCTGGGTGGGCAGGCTCGGTTTCCCCTTGGCTTGAACTGTGGGCAGCCTCAACCAGAGGGGAGAGTGGTTGGTTTAGTGGGTGTCATCACTCATATGGGAGGTTGCTGTAGATAGGAATTTGATGAGAAAATGGAATGAAACCTGTGTGTTCTTATTTTGCAGTACAGTATTTATTTTTATTTTCTTGGTCCATGGATGCTGGATTTGAGTACAGAGAATAACTAATAATTTTGAATTTTGAAGACTTTAAAAAATGGTTAATTTGAAAAGTAACTGAGAAACTGGAAAATGAGATGACCTAGTTCTGGGCAGGCAGGGGCAATGTGCATGAGTAATTACACCATACTCCAAACTTAGGGTGAGCATATAGTTTATTGTTCAGATTGGGACAATTTTGAGAGTGAAAGGGGTTCTCTTTCCCTGGAATATCAGTGTAAACCAGGCTTGTCCTAGGAAAACCAGGATGTATAGTTGTCCTGCCCAAATAGTATACGCAGGGACTTCCCTGGTGGTCCAGCGGTTAAGACACCGTGCTTCCACTGCAGGGGCCATGGGTTTGATCCCTAGTCAGGGAACTAAGGTCCCTCATCCTGCGTGGTGTGGCCAAAAAAATAGAAAAAAACACAAAAAACCAAACAGTATATGCACTGATGTGTCCAACCAATCAATGCATGCTCATTCATTCATTTGATCACTGAGTACAAGCCATGTGCCATGCCCTGTCTTGGAAGCTGGGGGTGAGTAGGTATGGAAATAAATGGGACATTCTTTTGAGGAGATCACAGTCTTCTAGCAGTGACAGCTGTGAAAATAGTTATTTACACAGTAGTGAAACAAGGGCTATGATATAGGACTATGCAGATTGTTTTAATGGGAAAACAGGGGAAGAAACTTCCAGCTCTGTAGAGTCTTAGAGGAGGTGACTGCATCGTGAAAGAAGACAGTGGTTCTTGCAGAGAAAAGGAAGGAAGCCATTCAAATGGAGGACCACAATATGTGATAACACAGGGGTGTGAAAGAGTCCAGGAAAGAAACAGTTCCTAGGTAGTTCAATGGTCCAAGACTAGGTAGGAGTGTGAAGGGAGGCTGGAAATTCACCTTGGGCCAATAACAAAGGGCTTTTACTCTCAAACAGGGATAATATTTTGAAAATTAGGAAGAATTACACACCAGTTAATACAAATGCAAATTCAGTTAAAACAAAAAACGTCTTAGGAGGCAGCATCACTAAGGAAGTAAGCACAGAGCTTTAGTGCATGTGAAATGAAACTTTGACGTCCCCCAAACCATCTCATTGTCTCTTAAAGTTTATAGTTTCATTCTTCATTGAAATGCATCTCTTGACAGCTATAATATGAAACACAAATTTTTCTTACGCCAAATGAGCAGCCAGGGAAGCACATAAATGGAGACAAACATAAAAGTATTTTCTGTGGTGGGCTTTAAAGAAAATTAAAAACCTGAGGAAGACTAGGCACCAAAGGCTATTTGATCAGTTATGTAGAATGACTAAGATGTGGACAGAGGCTGCATACATTATCCTGTGTATGAGTAGCCTTCTATTCGTTAAATATTTCCTTTTATAATCCGTAAAGGAGTGAAGTACTGTTAAGCAAAGGTTGGACTGGTACTCGTCATGTTGAGCTTGTCAGCCCTTTCCAGACTTCCCCCCACACTCCGACTGCTAAGATTTACTATGGAATTTTTTTCTTCTCAGACTGAATTAATACAGAGCAGAGCTAAATGTTTGAGATGGTTAGAGGAGTGCACATTAAGTAAATTCTCATCAAAATGGCACCCATTCCTGGTGATTCAATCTGGAACACCTTAGGGCCTCACGCCTCTCTAGACTGGGGAAGGCAGAGTGAAAGCAGAGACTGGCCTTTTGTTACATGAGCTTCCTGCTCTAGAAGCACTCACCTCACCTGGGGCTTGAGCCTCCCAATGTTGGGCCATTTGCCTGTGTGACCAGAGAGCACAGCCTGGAGCCAACATCAGTAGACTTAGGTGTTCAGAGTGCTCCAGATAAGGCATCTGACTGGTCTTGTCCTTAAAATTTACGAGGCAGCATCTCAGGCTTGTATTTATAGAACAATTTCTTTTTTGTGTTTTAGCGTGCTTATTTGAAAATGCTTTAAGTTTTAAGCTGGGAAAGCTCATCCTTTGATGAGAAATATTGCTACAACTAAACTCTTTCTTTTCTGCCACTTCCATCTCCCATTCCCAGTCAGTTTCTAGTGTGAAACCACCAAATGGTGCTTTGTTAGCCAAGAGAATGGATTTGGAGGTGGAAGAGCAGTTGTAATGAAGGGAAAATGGGGGACCCCACCTTAAAAAATTTCTGAAATGGAAATTTGTCTTCCATTACATTTGTGGTGACTCTTATTGTCTCCTTCCCTCAGAATTTCCATGCTGCCTTAGGACCCGTGCTTTTGCTCCTTATTTTTTCCCTCCGTCTATTCAAGGCTTGCTTTTGGGAAAAAAGTTCAGCAAAGATAAAATTCATACATATAAATGGTGAATGACTGAGAAAAGATTCAGTGCACTGGCCTTCCCAGGGGTAGTTGCTATTTTCACTAGGAAGAAAGTGTTAAACCTCTCCCTTAGACAGAAACTCATTTAGGGAAATGAAAAGGGAAAGAAAATAATGGTGTTACAAATTCTGAGCTACTAGATTACTTTAATCTTCACCATAGCCCTCAGAGTGAAGTAATTTGTGGAGCTTGAGACTCATATTCTCTTCTTTTTAACTACATATTCCAACATCATTATTCATCTTTGAGTCCTACCCATGGCACCTGGCTCAATGATTAGAATAACATATAGTATCTCTCAAATATATATACATACATCTCTGTCTTTTTACCAACCAATCAACTGATCTATCTGTATCTGTGTATATGTATATGTGTGTGTGTGTGTGTGTATATATATATATATATATATATATATATATATATATATACACACACATATGTGTGTATATACATATATTCTTGGAGTCAGGATGGGTACATGGAGGTTATTATTATTCTATTGTTTCTACTTGTGAGAAGATTTGAAATTTTCCATAATAAAATGTTAAAAATAAGCAAATAAAGTTTTTGAGTTAACTTTTAGGAAGCAAAAGGACAGTTCGTTCGTTCCCTCCAACACCTCAGAAAATGTTGCCAGCCATTTTTTCCTTGGGTATCCTGTATTCTGATCTGAAAGCAAGTTAATTTTTTCCATTGCTCTTAAAGGTCTCTGAAATAATTTTGCTTAAAAATGAGATGAGAGATACTCTTAAGCAATAACATGATATTTGAAAAGGCAAACGATAACAAGGAAGCGTTATTGGAGTATGTTAAGATAATCTAACTTCTGTAATAGACAGCCCCAAATCTCAGTGGCTTGGTACAATAAAGGTTTGTTTCTTATTCATGTTGTAATACAGCTTGCTCCTTGTGATTGTGCAGTGGCTCAGGAACCTTCAGTCTAATAGCTCTGCAATCTGAGTCTAGGGTGAAAGAGCATGTTGAGGATTGTGCAGAAGGTTTGGAAGCTGGATCTGCAAATGACACGCTTCACTTCTTCTGCATCCCATTGGCCCGAACTCAACCACATGACCCCAGCTAACTGCAAGGGGGCTTGGGAAGTGTGGTCTTTATGTGTGCACAGGAGGACATTAAACACAGAATATTGTATCTGCAGCAAGCAACTAGACATCCCTCTCCTGCTTCACCCCTGACTTATCCTGGTTCTCTGTATCCCCTTGAAAAGAAGAAATATTCAAATCTTGATCTTTGAGTTTTTCTTGAGTGGCCACCCTATCTCATCAAAGTGGTTTTGTAAAAGACCATTTCTTTTTTCTTATCAGTGCTGGCTTCTATAACTTGCTTTTCAACTTACTAAATCTTTCCCAGCCCAACCATTTTTTTCTTATTTACTCTCCAAGGATTCCATTGCCGTACAGTCACCACTGCTGGGAAAACTCTTGTTATCTCAAGTGAATTACTCAGTTTTTCCCACCTTGTCCAAATTACATGTTCTTGGTGCATAATTCCCCACTGCTCATCATCTTTCTAAGTCATGAGGATGTGTGGTGTCTTCATGTCCCACAGGCACTCACCCTTGAGGGATATCTGCTCATTATCAAGGGCAAGGTCATAAATGAATCACAGAGAGATACACCATCGTGAACAGAAATGTGGTGTGAAGGGCTATTCTACTAAGACCCTGAAACACAATATTCCCCATCTGTTCATAAAGTAACTTATTTGATACACACAGTGTGGTCATAAGTGCTCTTCTATTCTCTGAATGCTTGCTTTTGGTCATGAACTGGCACACACAAAAGGAAAAAATGACAGTGTGCCTCTATGGACACTTTTGGTCCGTTTCCATAAATATATTCAAACAAAATGAAATTGCCTGGCTCTATATAATATGTCCTTTAGTGTGTTTAAGCTTGCAAAATTACCCCCAAGGATGACAAATTGTAAACATCATGCAATACCACAGCCGTGGTTCAAGGCCTGTCTCAGTGTTCTGCCGACATTCACCCTTCCTAGAAACGTTTAAAATGTTTTAGGAAAACGAAGCTAGGCAAACAAGCTTATCAGGAACGACAATAAAAAAATCATTGATTCTAATTAGGAGGCGTCACATATACAGAAACAAAGCTGCTTTTGTGTAGTGGAAAGTCTATCTGTTCTCTGTAACACATGGAGTGTTTTCCAGTCGCTTTAGATAATCAAGCTGACAAAGTTTCAGGGCCCTGACCTTTTGGCCCATCTCAAGCAATGCAGCTGCACTTGTCGAAACTTGTTGAAGGTGTTGGTGGGAGGTGTGCTGGGATACAAGTTGTTATAAAGGTGACAATGAGACAGGTGCTATATTTTCTGAAAGCCCCAAACTACATCATAAATTGAGGTGGGGAGTATTTAGGTTCTTGAGGCAAGGACTGAGTTTATAGCAATTACCTCTAGTTGTTCCTGTAGCAAGTACTTCTCCCAGCAGCCCAGTGCATTGACCCACCACTGGTGAGGACTCCAGCAACTCCGGCTGTCTGGGTCAGCCTGATCCTGTTCCATCGTGTGTCCTGGGGAGATCAGCTTTAGATTGTAACCCTGGTTTTGTGCTATGCTCATGGAATGGGGTCTTTATGATGGAACCAGGCAAGAAGGAGCTGTATAATCTGAGCAAATAATGGAGAAATCACTCTAATTGCTTACTCCATTGAGGTAGTAAATCAGAATCAACAGCTGTGTCACTGTCACTTCTCTTGAATTCAGAACTTCAGAAAAATGAATTTCACTAGACCACAGGGTCAGGAACATAGATCATAGTAAATCAATGGACAGTTTCGTTCAAAATTAAGAGTACATAATGACCATTTGCAGTGTCAATGATCTATTCTCAAGGAGGAGTTTCATAGAAGACATTTCTAGTTGCTTGATTGTACATTTCCTCCGAAGATTGGCTTGCTAATTACCATCAGTGAGTAACAGGGGTTGCCCCACCCTGAAAAATAAAGCCCATTGTGTTCTGAAGGAATGACGCTGCCAAGTGTCTTGACGGGCTCCTGCTGCACTTGTCAAACAGCTGTGCCTGGGTGTGAAATTTTGAAGTTGGATTCTCACTTAGCCAGGATTAGAATAGATTTAATTGAAGGTGTCTGAAACGGGGGACAATTTAAAATTCTTAAATACAGAATTCACGCATTTCTAAAAAACACTGTACCGATCATTTCTAAATAATTTGGTTTCCGCCTTCATTTTTGCTAACATTGATATTATATAAAATTCAAATGATCATAATATAAAAGGAAATTATCTTAATATGGAAAATGTAAAGTTATTTGCATAATTTTTTTTCACTTAAAGATCTTTAAATATTTGGTTTATGTTTACATTTTAATACTGAGTCATTCATCTAATTGCAGGTGTGCGTGCTCTCTGTGGTCTCTAAAAGTGATCCGCAGGTGTAAGACAAAAAGGTCTCTGATGACTATCTCTATTTCACTCATTCAACTATTGAGCAATTGAGCAACTATTTCATAACAACCACTCTTCTAGGCCCTGGGGATATAGCAGTGAACAGATCAGACCCCAAACTCCCTGTCCTCTTGGAGCTCTAGAGGGAAGGATAGTAAATAATGCAGATACTTGGAGGAAGAAGGTTTCAGACAGAGAGAATAACAAGTGTAAAGGCCTTGAGGCAGTAGTGTTGGCCTGGTTTGTTCTAGAAACATCAAGGAGTCCAGGGTGGCTGGAGTAGAGTGAACAAGGATGAAAGAGAAGAGGAATTCAGGGAAAAAATGGGGTCTAGATTGTTTAGGGCCAGTAGTCCATGAAAGGATAGTTTTGAGTAGAGGGATGATATGATTTATATTATGTTTTTATATAATTGTTGAATGCTGTATGGAGTGTACATTGAAGAGGAACTAGGAATAGAAGCAGGAAGACCAAGCCTCCGTAACTGGGATCATTGCAGTAACCTTCTCTCTGGTCTTCCTGCTCATGTCCAGAGGTAGAAGTTAGGATAATCAATTGAGTTCTGGCTATATAAACATAGCCAGAACTCAGTTGACAGAATTTCTCAATGGATTGGATATGGGATGTGGGAGACAGAAGTGTCAGCTGTGACCCCAGGGTTTGGAGTCTGGGAGGACGGGAGTTACCTTTAACTGACTGTGGGAGGTTTGGGGAGAAAACAGAGAGTTTGGTTTTATTTTTATTTATTTTTTAAAATTTATTTATTTTTGGCTGCACTGGGTCTTCGTTGCTATGCGCGGGCTTTCTCTAGCTGCGGAGAGCGGAGGCCACTCCTCGCCGTGGTGCACAGGCCTCCCACTGCGGTGTCCTTCCCCGCTGTGGAGCACGGGCTCCAGAGCGCAGGCTCAGTAGCTGTGGCACATGGGCTCAGCAGTTGTGGCTCACAGGCTCTAGAGCGCAGGCTCAGCAATTGTGGCACATGGGCCCAGTTGCTCTGCGGCATGTGGGATCTTCTTGGACCAGGGCTCGAACCTGTGTTCCCTGCATTGGCAGGTGGACTCCCAACCACTGTGCCACCAGGGAAGCCCAGAGTTTGGTTTTAGACTTGTTAAGTTTGAGGAGCCTGTGGTGTGAGTCCCGGGGTGCGTCTGGAGATCAGGGAAGTCTAGACTGATACTATTTTGGGGTTACCTGTGTATGGATAGTATTCAGGGTTATGAGATTGGCTGACCTGATTGAAAGTGAAATAAGTAGAGTCATGAAAAAATTGGTGCCTGTACTCCTGAATCCCATGAGGGGTGGGTGAAAGGAGAGATGAGTCGTAGGAGTCAAGTCCTCTTTCCCAAACAGCTTGTATCTCCTTTGCCCTGCTTTGTTGTGTTGCCCTGACCCTACCTTCCATATATCTAGGAGAATTTCAAGGTGCCATTGAAGAGAAAAAGATAGGGTTGAAGAGGTTGGTTCAAGTTGGACCGCCATTGACATACCTGTATTTCTGTTTCCAGATCAGAAGATAAGCAGACAGAATACAAGGAGTACATGATTCAAGAGAATAAATAGGTTTCTACCGTCATAGTCTTATGCTCTTGAAATTGGGGGGTTGTTAATAATAGCATCCATATATCTTAGTTTATACAGAACTTAACAGTGTGTAAGCTCCAAGAAATAGTCTTAAGTCAGTTCTATCATTGAGGTGACATGGAGGTGACAAGGAATCCAGGAACAGATTGGATGACTTCTTGGTCAGTTTGTTGAGGGGATTCAAAAAATAATGGGTAATTTATTTCTCCTTTTCCAACAGTGAGATTCTGAGATTCTGTCTTTTAATAAATTAATCTCTCAGTGAATTTGATGGTAGCTTGTGTTCCAGAATTCATGTTCTCAATAGCCTGGCTGATTTCTGCTTAGACAGCCAGCTCCATGAATGTCTCCATAATGTTGATAGGGAGCAATATGAAAGAGCTATGGGTTTGAGGTTTTCAGGGGTTGTACTTGGGTTCATGTCCTAAATGTGTACATTGTGTGAAAGGCTCAGGGATTCTGTTCTTGGCCATTGAAGCCCAGTGAGTCTGTGGAAGTAGTTTTAATTTT
This sequence comes from Eschrichtius robustus, assembly GCF_028021215.1. Taxonomy (NCBI): domain Eukaryota; kingdom Metazoa; phylum Chordata; class Mammalia; order Artiodactyla; family Eschrichtiidae; genus Eschrichtius; species Eschrichtius robustus. The sequence goes on along the minus strand of NC_090833.1, from coordinate 54,850,572 downwards.
AAGATCACACAATTATATTTCTTCCTACTCTAGAAACAACTTAATGAAAAACCTTTTGTGTACCATGTATTGGGTTTGTTTACTGTAGATTGTGATAGCTAGGGAACAAAACCTTACATTTTAGCTTTTGGAAAATTTTATGATGTTCATGTCTATGGCAATAAAACTTCATTGGCTCCAACAAGATGCCTCTTTTGTTTGCCTGAAGTGTTATGTCAGGTCTATATTCAGAGAAGGGATAGGGATTTTTTTACATTTATTTTTCCCTTCTGTTTCCTCTCTTCTCCCCCCATTTTCTAGCACCTACTCATTCACTTTATGTTTTCTTTCTATGCAGAGCTATTGAAGGTGAGTACAAAGAGAAAATGGAGGTTTTAACAGTGCTTAAAATCTGTGTGTGTGTTTCCATCCAGTGACTACGAAAGTATATTTAGTGCTTAAAAACAATGATATTTAATATTTAAGTCTATATTTTATAGAGTTTATATCTGTTGTAGGGACTGTCTTATATTTTCTAGCAGGGTTTACTGTTCTACTAGTTAGGGCAGGGCTTCACAACCTTACGCTATTGACATTTTGGACCAGATAACTCTTTGTTGATGAGGACCTCTCTTGAGCATTGTAGGATGTTTAGCTGCATCCCTGGCCTCTACACATTAGATGCTAGTAGCACCCCCTTTATCCCTGGTAGTGACAAAAATATCTCTAGGCATTCTGTATGTCTCCTGGGGGGCAAAGTTGCTGCAGGTTGAGAACCTCTGAGCTAGGGGAGTCTGAATTTATCTGCCTTATTCATGTGGAGACAGGGCAGTTATTTTGAGATTACAGTCAGTGCTTGAAATGCAAATATTTGGCTTTAAAAAATCTTCACTTGGCATTTCCGAGTGAGAGCTTATGGGAACCTTTTCTTCTCTGGCCTCACCAAGTACCCTGGCCATGGCCTCTGCAACTTCTGATGACCAGTTGATGAAGAAGTAATCCTTGATGCATTCAGGATTGTAGTAGGGAGGGATGTAAATTTTTCCAAGAACCTACTTGACCCGGAATTGCCTTTTCTTATAGAAATACTGATGTAAATGGAGGGCTGGTTCCCTGTTCCAGAAGAATGGCTGTATCTAGAATGTATCCTCTTCTGATGGGGAAGTGGGGATTTATCTAGAGCAGAACTACTGTGATATTTTAAGCCAGAATCCCAGTCTTATGTGAGAATAATCCCTATTAATATTCAACTTCTCAATTTCAGTATTCATAATGAAAGCATAGTACTGAAAATATACAGAAATGTAAAGGTCCAAATTTGCAGTTTCACTGTGTTTGTCTTTGCAATGCTCTGCCTTTTGATTCTAGAAGTGAAGCCCATTTCACTCTCCCATTTAGAACAAGTCATTGAGAGGGTGCACTGTTGGTGCCCATGATGGCGCTAGATATAAATGACTCATTAACAGGAAAGGGCTCTTTCCATCACTACTTGACTTCAATAAGGAAAGCCAAAGAACCTTTCGATCTACAACTGTATCAAGCCAGCAGTGCTTACAAGATTAAACTTTTTTGAAATCAGCTAATTAGAAGCAATTTTAAAACAAACAGCTTTCTGGAGCTTCATCAGGAAAATCATAGGTATAATTATCAGTAGTTACATGTATTATCCTAGAAGAATAATTTTCAAAATATAAGACACTGATTGTTTACCTAACCTGTTCCACCCAGGGGACTTTTTGAGTCAAGACTGGGTTTGGAAATATTTTACACAGAATGACTAGTGGCAGTAATAATAGACATTGACAAATGAAAGTGGCCTTGTATGGTTTATACAGAATAATAAAAATCCCACTATGCTTATGACAGAAGAAAATTAAGTAGAACAGCTGTATTTGGACATTTACTTTTGGACCCCGAGGAAAAAAAAAGTTTTCATGGTTCGAGACAGACTTTTGGGAAACTGAACTCTACCCAAGATAATAACATCTTCCATTTGTTAAGTCAGGTTTACAAAGCACTGTCCCATGCATAATCTCATTGGATTCTCACAATAATCCTTAGAGGTAGAAAAGGTAGTTGCAGTTTTCATTTCCATTTTAGAATAAGGGAGCAGCTCATGTGACTTTACTAAAGTTTTAACAGCCAGTAAGTACTAGATTGTAAACCAAGACCCAGGTCTGTTGGACTCCCAGACCAGCACTTTTTTCCATTCCACCACAGCCTTCCATAAAGCTATTGTGAGTCGTGTTTATTCCATTTCATACTCTGCTTTTTTCTGGGATCCCAATCCTAGTTCCTGCCCCTACTCTACTAGGACAGCTGCATTGCACAACCCGGGGCACCATTCATTTTGCACACCCCATGGTGTATTGCAACTAGAGGATCCCTGGAGAAGCACCGTGTACATAGGCCACATGAAATTCCATCCATCAGGAGAGTTTCTACCTTTGTTCATTACAACTACACAGCAATACAGTGGGTGAGTAAAGTGGCTCTCTATGCCTGGAAACTTTGAAAGAACCATTTTTTTTCCTTCTTTTCTTCCCTCAGTGTTATACCACTTAAAACATCATATAACTCTATGGTACGACTTGTGGAAATGGCTACTTGGGTTCTGCAAAAAAAAAACAACTAAAAAAGCCACCACTGTTTCTTTTCATTTGGTTAAAGAAACACCCTGGTGTCTGACACAGAATCATTTCATCTTGTTTAAGATGATGTAATTTTGTTCTTTTGAATTTGGTTATTCTGGAAAAGGCACACTTTTACTTGTTACAAAAGTATGTATCTCAGAACAAATGTATGGACACCAAGGGGGGGAAGCGGCCAGTGGGGGGTGGTGGTGTGATGAATTGGGAGATTGGTATTGACATGTACACACTGATGTGTATAAAATAGATAACTAATAAGAACCTGCTGTATAAAAAAAATAAAATAGTCTTTAAAAAAATAAAATAATGTCCAGCCACCAAAAAAAAAAAAAGTATGTATCTCTGAACCATATATTATCAAGGAGTATTAGAAGTGGGCTTTTATTTATTTTTTATTCATTTATTTTTGTCTGCGTTGGGTCTTTGTTGCTGCGCGCGGGCTTTCTCTAGTTGCAGCGAGCGGGGGCTACTCTTCATTGCGGTGCGCAGGCTTCTCATTTTGGTGGCGTCTCTTGTTGCGGAGCACGGGCTCTAGGTGCATGGGCTTCAGTAGTTATGGCACGTGGGCTCAGTAGTTGTGGCTCACAGGCTCTAGAGCACAGGCTCAGTAGTTGCGGCGCACGGGCTTAGTTGCTCCGTGGCACGTGGGATCTTCCTGGACCAGGGCTCGAACTCCTGTCCCCTGCATTGGCAGGTGGATTCTTAACCACTGTGCCACCAGGGAAGTGGCACCTTAGAAGTGGGCTTTTAAAAATCATGTTTTTCCTTAATTAGTCAGGTGTCTTTTATACTATTTTGTTGTACCTTTCCCCCATTAAAAATACACTAATACACCCACAAGTTATTTGTCCTCTTTTCATGAGCGATCAATTTTGTGGGAACAAAATGCATGTAAGAAGTTTAGTGACTAGGATAGTGTGTAGTTTAACACGTCAACCCTGGTGGGCAGTAAGGCCAATTAAGATGGAAGGAAAACAACCTGCCAGTGTAAACCTCATTCTCTTATACTACCCCATCTGTTCTGGTTTCTGTTGTAAGAACTCTGATTTCTATTACCAGTGTAAAACAGACAGCTAAGTAAGAGTAAGAATACCATAACTTTTCATTATTATACCGTTTTACACCTTTTCAAAACATCCTCATATAGTATGTGTCATTTTATTGTTGCAAAATCCAGTATGGAAGGCAGAATGGGCAGTCTTATTATTTCCATTCTACAGGCTAGGAAACTGAGGCTCAGAGAAGTTATGTGAGAGGATTGCCCAAGTTAATAAATTATAGGACAGAGTCTTCTTTATATTTTTTGTTGTAAATCTTATCATTTTCACCCAAAAATAATGTTAGGAATTCAAAGGTAAAAACACATTTCAAGCAATTTAAATTCTTGGAATGAGGTGAGATAAATTTGCAAACAACATCTTAGAACATGAAGTCACATATTTCACTTCATACTTAATATATAACTTATTGTGTCCTGCAAATCAGAAACCAATAGAAATTGTGTTTGGAAGGGGCTTAGAGAGTCACACCTCATCTTGGAACAGGGTTTTGTTATGGGTTGAATTGTGTCCCCCCTAAAAGATATGCTGAAGTCGTCACCCCCCAGTACCTCAGGATGTGACCTTATTTGGAGATAGGGTCTATAATTGTAGAGGTAATCAAGTTAATTAGGGTCATTAGGGTGGATCCTAATCCATTATGATTAGTGTCCTTATAAAAAGGGAAAAGTTGGACACAAAAACATACACAAAAGGAAGATGATGTGAAGAGAGGAACATGGAGAGTGCCATGTGAAGATGAAAGCAGATACTGGGGGGATGCATCTACAAGCCAAAGATTGCCAGCAAACCGCCAGACGCCAGGAGAGAGGTCGGAACTAATCCTCACTCATAGCCCTCAGAAAAAACCAACCCTGCCAACACCCTGATTTTGGCCTTACAGCCTCCAGAACTGTGAGACAAAAAATTTCTGTTATTTTAAGCCACTCTGTTTGTGGTACTTTGTTACAACAGCCCTAGGAAACTAATACAGACTTTCCTCTGTGCCTGCCTTTGACAAACTGCTGCAGGTGCCACTGCCACTGCTGCTTTTCCTCCTTTTTTTTTTTTTTTTTTTTTTTTTGGCTGTGTTGGGTCTTTGCTGCTGCGCGTGGACTTTCTCTAGTTGTGGTGAGCGGGGACCACTCTTCGTTGCAGTGCACGGGTTTTTCATTACGGTGGCTTCTCTTGTTGCAGAGCACGGGCTCTAGGCACGAGGGCTTCAGTAGTTGTGGCTCGCGGGCTCTAGAGAGTGTAGGCTTCAGCAGTTGTGGCACATGGGCTTAGTTGCCCTGTGGCATGTGGGATCTTCCAGGACCAGGGATCGAACCTGTGCCCCCTGCATTGGCAGGCAGATTCTTAACCACTGGGACACCAGGGAAGTCCTGCTTTTCCTTCTTGGTGTCATAACTATAGAAAACCATGCAGCAGAATGCTGGACTTCATCTTGAAGGCAGTGGGGAGCCACTGGAATGTTTTCAGAGGAGAAGGAAATGATCAAATCTGTGTTTTAAATGTTCACATTGGCTGCAGCGTAGAGAAAAACATTTGGGAAGCATGATGGGAGCAAGACCATAGACCTGTAAGGAGGTTTTTATGCTAATCCAGTTGAGAGATGAAGAAGGCATAAATTATAGTGAGGACCCACTGAAGTATCATCCATTCCTTAGGTTTCAGTACAGCCTCATTTGCACACATACTCTCTTAGCTTGTGGGCCAGAGCAGGATGGACCAGCTGTCTTGTGGTACATGTTCTAGTCTGCCATGCATCAGGGCTCCAAGCACACTTGTAGTTCATGTTTTCTGAAACCCAACTCATGGGAATTTGGGGATTATCATACCCTGCCCTGGACATAGGTATCCTTACTTTGAGCTCTGCATGTAGGTTTGTTGTGTTTTGGAAGTGTGTGAGAGCTAACTTGGAGAGACAAATGAATAAGCTTCTAGGAGAAATTAAATCATGAGTCTGTCTATATTTGAATTAAGATCCCTGGAATTTTATGTCTCAACTTTGATCATATTTTTTTTTTTTTCACTGTAAAGAAAAAGCAAAAAGGTAAAGAAGAATGACACTATAGCAAGGGATCAGAAGAATTTTTCAACAACTTAGAAATTAAGTTTAGAGCCATCCCGATAGTTTTAAGGCACATTTGTACTGTATACAGTTGGAATAAGGAAATGTTACAGAGAGAGGCTTTAGTTCACATCCAGTTAATCTCTCAGGATAATTTGTTCACTGGATTCTGCTGCCAAACCTATGAGTTGCTTTCTTCAGGGGTGAGAGTTCGTCGATGAAGTGATTTATTATGTTTCTATTACACAGCATATTGATCATGCTCATGGATAATGTTAACGGTGTCCCTTCTACATCATTCATCTTCCACTCTCTCCTTCATTATTCCCATCCCCCATCAGTAGTTCTTGTATCACAGAGGGACATCTCATTAGGAATATACCAAGGTCGGTGAATGACATGGCTCTGTGTGTTGCTGCAGGATTTTTAAAAGGCAGTCATTACTTAGAATTGCAAGAGGGAATTAGCATTTAAGTAAGAAAGTGTTACAAAGTCTTGAAAGTGGATCCTTCCGTAGCTTCGGTGAGAAATTAAATTCTGAGAGACAGAAATTTGTTTTTATTTTCATATCTCTCAACTGTACCAGCTCCTCCTTCTTTAATCATCCAGTGTCCTGCTGTGTAGAAGAACCTGTGGGCCTCTCCGTGTGATGCTGAGACCCTGACTTTAAAAAGTTATGAACTATTTCTGAATACGTAAGGCTGTAAGAATATTACAGTGAACACTCAAATAGACTGATGGAATAGAATAGATCCCAGAAATGACCCACAAATAAATGGAAGCTGAATTTTTCAGAATTCTGTGTTGTTTTGTTTTGTTGCTTTAACTGAATAGTGGGTCTTCCCGCTGCTTTTGGGGGTGATGCAGCCCCAGGACAATTGGGTTCTTGAGACATCATCTCCCAGTAAACTCCCCATGTTGATCATAGTCAGGATATAATGAGGATATATTACTGACAATGCGCAAAGTGCTTCACATTCTACAACAGCACAGCACACTCCCATGATTATATTTTTTAAAAATATTTTATCCTGACGAAATATTTGGTCACTGTGTGATGCTGTAAGAGTGACGTCCTGCATTGAAATATCCACTATGATATCTTCAGTTAAAAGCCCCAGAACAAGGAGGAAACTAGTGGAAGTGGTCATAGGAGATGCCGCCTCCCTCCATCTGCCTTCTTACTGAAGGCTGCGTGGGTGTACCTCTAAGAGGAAGTGACAAGAGCATCAGGTGAGCCCACTCTTCTGCCCTGAGATGAGCCTTGAAGCCCAGGATTTCAGGTAGGCCCCTGATTCTCCCTATTCCTTCTCATAGGGTAGACATCCTATTTGTGCTATAGGTCTTCACTCAGCAGAGACTCACTCAAACCTTTTTGCTCTCAAACCTAGAAGAAACTTTTCCTTTTGTCTCAATTTACAGTAGAGGCAATCTTGGTTCCAAGTGGCTTTGGATGGCAGTAAATCCTAGAAAGGATGTTCCTACCCTAACGGATTAGAGGTGTGCTGCTCTCCAAACCTGTAGGTCCTTCTTGGGAGAAAGATTTCTGCAAGCAGAACCCTCCCCGTGGAGTGAGGAGTGACTTTTTTTCTAGTTTACTCCACCCTTTGTTTCCTTTATTCCACTAATTTATAAGGTGTCTTCCCCTGAGGCCACCTCTGCCGCTCCCCTCCCCTCTCTCTCGAGCCTTGTTTTGAAAAATAGATTACATTTCAAATAGACTGCATCTCAAATAACTTCTAAACTCAGAGAGGGAATAGTCTCCACTACAGATAACCTCAGATTAAGGATAAATTGTGATAAATGTCATTGGAATTTTAATTGCATTGAATCTGTATATTGCTCTGGGTAATGTGGACATTTTAACAATATTAACTCTTCCAATCCATGAGTGTGGACTATCTTTCCACTTCTTTTGTGTGTGTCTTCTTCATTTTCTTTCATTAGTAACTTACAGTTTTCAGCATACAGTTGTGTCACCTCTTTGGTTAAATTTATTCCTAGGTATTTTATTCTTTTTGATGCAGTTATAAGGGATTGTTTTCTTAATTTCTCTTTCTGATAGTTCATTATTAGTGTCTAGAAACACAACAGATTTTTATGTGCTAATTTTGTATCTTACCACTTTACTGAATTTTTTTATTAGTTCTGACAGGTTTTTTGTGGAGTCTTTAGGGTTTTCTATATATAAAGTGTGTCATCCACAAATAGTGACAGTTTTACTTCTTCCTTTCCAATTTGGATGCCTTTTATTTCTTTTTCTTGCCTAATTACTCTGGCAAGGATTTTCAATACTATGTAGAATAAAAGTGGGGAGAAGGGGGCATGCTTGTTTTGTTTCTGATCTGAGAGAAAATGCTTTAAGCTTTTCACCATTTGAGTATGATGTTAGCTGAGGGCTTGTCAAATATGGCCTTTATTATGTTGAGGTACATTCCTTCTGTACCCACTTGGTTGAGAGTTTTTATCATAAATGGATGTTGAATTCTATCAAATGCTTTTACTGCATCTATTGAGATGATTTTTACTTGTGATTTTTCCAGTTTTGTTCTTATAATTGATTCTAATTTCATACCATTGTGTTCAGAAAAGATGCTTGATATGATTCAAGTCTTAAATTTATTGAGACTTCTTTTGTGGCCTAACATGTGATCTATCCTGGAGAATGTTTCTTGTGCACTTGAAAAGAATATGTACTCTGCTGCTTTGGGATGGAATTTTCTATATATGTCTATTAAGCCCATCTGATCTAATGTGTCATTTAAGGCTGATGTTTCTTTTTTGGTTTTCTGTCAGGATAATCTCTCCACTCATGTAAGTGGGGTGTTAAAGTCCCCTACTATTATCGTATTACTGTCAGTTTCTCCCTTTAGGTCTGTTAGTATTTCCTTTATGCATTTGGTGCTCTTATGTTGGGTGCATATTTATTTATAAATGTTTTACCTTCTTATTGGATTGACCCCTTTATTGTTATGTAATGCCCTTCTTTGTCTTTTATTACAGTCTTTGCTTTGAAGTCTGTTTTGTCTTATATGAGTATAGCTACAGCAACTTTCTTTTCATTTCCATTTGCATGGACTCTCTTTCTCCTTCCCTTTACTTTTAGTATATATGTGTCCTTATTTCTGAAATAAGTCTCTTATAAGCAGCATATAGATTAATCTTGTTTTTTTTTTAATCCATTCACCCTCCCTATGTCTTTTGATTGGAGAATTTAGTTCATTTACATTTAAAATAATTATTGATAGATATATACTTATTGCCATTTTTAAATTGTTTTCTGGCTGTTTTTGTAGTTCTTTTCTGTTCCTTTGTTCTCTTGCTCTCTTCCCTTGTGGTCTGATGACTTTCTTTAGTGTTATGTTTAGATGCCTCTCTCAATTTTGGGGCGGGGGTATCTGCTCTAGGTTTCTGCTTTGTGGTTACTGTAAGGTTCGTATGTAACATCATATGTATATAGCAGTTTATTTTAAGTTGAAAGTAACTTAAATTTGAACTCACTCCAAAACCTTACATTTTTACTTTCCCCTCCACCATATTTTATGTTGTTGATATCATATTTTACATCTTTTAAAGTTTATGTATCCCTTAACTAATTATTATAGTTTTAGTTAATTTTACTGCTTTTGTCTTTTAATCTTCATACTAGCTTTACAAGTGATTAATTTATTACCGTTACCTTATAACTACCTTTGCTAGTGAGATTTTTACTTTCACATGCTTTCTTGTTATTAATTAGCGCCGTTGCTCAAAGAAGCACCTTTAAACATTTCTTGTAAGGATGTCTTAGTAGTGATGAACTTCTTTAGTTTTTGGTTGTCTGGAAAACTCTTTATCTCCTTCCGTTCTGAATGATAACCTTGCCACGTAGAGTCATATTGGTTGGAAGTTCTTTCCTTTGCACACGTTGAATATATTATGCCACACCCTTGTGGTCTGCAAAATTTCTGTGGAAAATTTGCTGATAGTTTATGTATGTAACAAGTTGTTTTTCTCTTGCTGCTTTTAAGACTTTTTCTTTATCTTTAACTTTTGCCATTTTAATTATAATGCGTGTTGGTGTGAATCTCTTTGGGTTCATCTTATTTGGAGATTATTGGGCTTCCTGGACCTGGCTGCCTGTGTCCTACCTCAGATTAGGGAAATTTTCAGCCATTATTTATTCAAATAAGTTTTCTGCCCATTTCTCTCTCTTTTCTCCTTCTGGGACCCCTATGGTGTGAATATTATTCTGCTTGATGTTGTTGCATATGTCCCTTAAGCTGTCTTCTTTTTTTTAAATTCTTTTTTTCTTTTTACTGCCCTTTTTGGTTGAGTTCCATTGCCCTGTCTTCCAGATTACTGATCCATTCTTCCGCTTCATCTAGTGTGCTGTTGAATCCCCTAGTATATTTTTCAGTTTAGTTATTATGTTCTTCATCTTCGTGACTTCTTTTTGGTACTTTCTTTTATTTTCTATCTCTTTGTTGAAGTTCTCACTGTGTTCATTCATTCTTCTCCTTAATTCAGTGAGCATATTTATGATCATTACTTAAAATTTTTTATCATTACTTTAAATTTTTTATCTCTGTTTCATTAAGATCTTTCTTTGAGGTTTTATCTTGTTCTTTTGCTTGGAACATATTTCTCTGTTTTCTCATTTTGCTTGACTCTGTTTCTCTGTATTAGGCAAGATAGCTTCTTCTCTCAGTTTTGAAGGAGTGGCCTTGTGTAGGTGGTGCACCTTATCACTCAACCTTGCCCTAGCTCTTGGTTGTCTCTTGAACCTTTATGATTGTCTAAGCAGCCTGATTTATTCTTGATAGTCCCTGTTGTTGAGGGTATGCCAAGACCTGTCAGTGTTCCAAGGGGAGGGATCTCATTTAGCACCTAGTTTCAGGCTGATTAGAAGCAGCAGCTTTTAAAGTATGTAAATAAGTACAGCTCCATGGGACTGAAATCATAAACCCTGCTGATCTCCAGATCACCCCTGGGTGACAGTTGCAAAAATAAAGCTCCAGATGAGTATATAAACTTTTCTGGACGGTATCAGTGAGCTGGAGTGAGACCAGGGGAGTGCTCAAGGATAGTGTCTCCCTGCTTATGTTACCTGGGAGTGCCTCTGTAGCCTTTAGACGTATGGCAAATCTGAAGCTTGTCCCTTATGCGGATCCAGGACAAGTAAATAGCCCTTTTTAGCAGGAAGACTGGGGATGTGTTTTAGTCTGCTGTCTGTGTGGTACCCTGAGAGTGGTAGCCTGCCAAGAACTGTCTTTCTGATTGTTACAATCACATGGAGCCCAGGCATACAAGCCTCCTCGACCACCAGGGCCAGGTGATCTAGAGGTGTCTCCTGTGTTGACTGTGCATGTCTGCTGGCTTTAACAAGGCAACTAAAGAGAAAAGGGGGCAGAGCATGCTCTCTGACTTCAGCAATGCAGCAGGAGAGTGCCTTGTCTGCCTATACACTTGGCTTTAGTAAAGGAGCCAGAGAATGCCATGACTGCTCATGCTTGCTGGCCACAGCCTGGGAGCAGGGGAGTGCGGCAACTGCCTGCCCTTGTTGGCTTCAGCAAGACAGCAGGATGGTGTTGCAACTTCTCGCCCCCACAGGCCTTAGCAAGGCAGCGGGAGGGTGTCATGTCCTCACACACCCACTGTGCTAGCACGGTAGAGTGAGAGTGCAAAAAATGGTATTTGCCAGTGCCTCCATCTCTGGAGAAAGTCCCAGCTGTCCCCCTGCCCCTCCAGCAGATGCTGGAGTAGCAAATGAATCTCCTTCACATATAGTCCAGGCATTTTGCAAATTGCTGCTTTGGTGCGGGGTCCTGGGGCAAATAAGACTGCCTGTGAGCCCTTTAAAAGGAGAATCTCAGTTCCCTATAGCCCTTTAGGTCCATTGGACATAAGCCCCGTTGGTTTTCTAAGCCAGATGTTTTGAGGGCTCATCTCTCTGGTGTAAGTCCCAAGGGTTGAGGTACCTGATAAGGGGCACAAACCCTTCATTCCTCTGAGAGAAGCTCCAGGCTTGTGAGATCCCTTCCTGTTGTGAGTCACCACACCAGGGATGGAGTTTTTGGTAAGACCAAATTTCTCCCTGTCTTACCCGACTACCTATGGTCCTTTTATCTTTTGTTGAGGAGGAGCAGTTCAGCTAGTTTTCAGTTCTTTTTCAGAGGGAATTATTCCATATGTAACTGTAGATTTGGTCCATCCAAGGGAAGAGGTGAGTTCAGGATCTTTCCACACTGCCATCTTGGTCTGCCAGGAGCTCAGTTTTTAAGTGTTAGTTCCTTCCTCCTTTTGTGTCAGCACATTGAGATTCAGCTTAATTTAGCTGTTGTAGAGATGGATCATTAAAAGTGAAGCAAATTTGTAACTAATTCACATTTGTCATTCACGGATGAGGGAAATCAGAGGAGTGAAGTATCTTATTCAAGAAGGCACAATTATTGGCAGAGGAGAGATTAGAACCCGCCTGTCCCCCTTTCTCAAACCCAGACCTTTCTCCTTACAGTAAAGCTTGTCCGTTGATCCAATAAGCCTTACCCTTGAACGCTATAAAACATAGCATCCACCTAAACAAACCTCCCAATCTAATCACCAAAGGAATATGAGCGAAATATGATCTCTATCTGCTTGGACATCATATTTGTTATAACATAATTTGTTAATTAAGATGAAGTTAGGGACTTCACTGGTGGTGCAGTGGTTAAGAATCTGCCTGCCAATTCAGGGGACACGGGTTTGAGCCCTGGTCCGGGAAGATCCCACATGCCACGGAGCAACTAAACCTGTGTGCCACAGCTACTGAGCCTGTGCTCTAGAACCCTCGAGCTGCAACTACTGAGCCCACGTGCCACAACTACTGAAGCCCGCATGCCTAGAGCCTATGCTCCACAACAAGAGAAGCCACCGCAATGAGAAGCCCGTGCACTGCAACGACGAGTAGCCCCTGCTTGCTGCAACTAGAGAAAGCCCACGCACAGCAACAAAGACCCAACGCAGCCAAAAATAAATAAATAAATAAATAAAAATTGAAAAAGAAAAGGCGAAGTTATACTATTAATTAAGATGAAGTTATACTACAAATAACTTTATGTCTGTGGTTATCGTGAACCCCATTCATTAAAGTCTCTCCTGAAATTTAGCAGTACTCAGAATTTGGATGTCTTTTTGGTATAGCATGAGATGTCACCCAGGTATAAGGTTAATATTCGGGGAATGGCTTATTCAAAGTGTGTGTGCATGTAAAATTGGACAAATCTTGGCAGATTTTATCTCCGTAGGCAGTTGTACTGATTTATACTCACTAGCCATATATGAGAGTGCCAGTTTCTCCTACTCCTAACTGATAGAGTATGTCAGCAAACTTTGATATTTGCTAATCTTGTAGATGAAAAATGTTCATCTTTTTAAGAATTCAGTGATCCATTTTGACTGTCTTTCTTGTTCCTCAGTCCCTCTGTCCTCCCTGCCATGTTCCTTTCTTGTCTCTTTCTGTTCATCATCTGGTGGCTTCGGTTGAGATTTTAGGTTACTTGAAGTCTTTTACTGGGAAGCATGCATGGAAAAGGTGATCTAGAAAGGATCCAAAGTTAAGACATTTGCAGGAAGCTGAATTCAAAGAGGATGAAAAAAGCAACAAATTATTCCCAAGAATTAGTCAATAGCAAAATATTGATTCAACACACGGTTGACCTAAAGTTCCTCAGTTTTTGGAGTGGGATTTTATGAGATGAGGCCTCAGGGATATTGAAGAATTGATAAGGCCTTCTGGTCAACTTGTTCTATTGTGACCAATGAATATGTCTTTAGTTTCAAATGGCCCAAAATTCAAATGGGTGTGCAGTAACAGGTCCAGTATACCCACTGCAATCTAGGGAAGTTGTAAATGGACAAGTCAACCTCACTTCTGGGTTTGGAGGGAAGCTGAAGATACCTTGGCCCCCTGTAAGCTTCTTCAAGACCAATATCTAGTCTTCCAGTTATATATAATCCCTCATGGTACCACAGAAGGCCAAGCTCATAAGCATTTGTTCCTTGTTAGTTTAAAACATGCTATAAACTAAATGACTTTGGATTCAGGGCCAGAACCCTATCTTTAGGCTACCCTCCTGTTCTGACTTTGGCTGGAAAGCCCCTGCCAGGCAACACTGAGTTGACCTTTCTCTGCCCTCCAAGTGCCTTTGTCTTCCCTTCGTGTGCACTTTGCAAGAACTGTCCACGCTTATTGAAAACAGTAGGGTCAAAGTGATTGACTCTTTTCAGTATTTTTCTAGCAGGAACATTCATTCATTGTTTTAACTTTTTTTCAGGCAGCATAGCATAGTGATAAAGAGCATGGGCTCTGAAGCCAGACAGCCTGGGTTTAAATCATGACTCTCATGACTCTGCCACCCAACCTGTCACTTACACTGTGCCTCAGTTTTCTCATCTGTAAATGAGGATAATTAAATATACATACATACATATGTACATATGTGTGTGTGTGTGTGTGTGTGTATGTGTGTGTAGCTTAACAAAGTGCCTACCTTATAATAAGTGATCTTGTATGCTTATTGTTATTAATAATAATATTATTATTTTTACTTCAGACACTGTAAGGATAAGTAGAAAAAATGCTTACTATATACAACTCCTGCAAACATTTTATACAAATAACTTCACTCACAATAACTCCATGGATGTTATCATCCTCTTTTTATATAAGGAAACTGAGGCACAGAGAGGTTAAATGAATTGTTCAAGGAACCTACCTAAGTCAGAAGATGGCCCAGCTGGGATTTGAAGTCAGACTCTAGAGCCTGCAGTTGTAAACACTGTGCTGTGCATGAAACTCCTCTTCACAGAGTGCACAATCTAGTGACTCTAGCATGCTGGCAGTAGTAATAACAACAGTCCCAGCAATAGCAGTAGAAGTATTGATACCAGCCTAGTGGTAAGAGGGTGTATTACCCTCTACTTCACATACCTTATGAGGGAAGTACTATTAGAATCCCTGCCGATGAGGAAATAGAGGAACACAGCTACCATGGTGGCTACATATATCTGAGCCATAGTTTGAGCCTAAACCTGTCTGATTCTAGTGTCCTGGGCCTTAATACCACCCTGAATGTCTCCAGTTCAGATTCCGTGTCCTGGGCCAGGTGGCCTGAGTATGTCAGGCAGGATATCAGTGTGGGTTCAGTAGACTTGGAAGCTTTCCTTTTGCCTTCCACCTTTAGCTCTTTCTTACCTGATCCTTCCTGGGAAGCCTCATTTTTTTTTTTTGTTTGTTTTTTTTTTTTGAAGTCCCAAAGAAGGTTAAAATACAAATTCTCTTGTGACACACGAACAGGAGCTGTAATCAAGTCTTTTTTTGTTTTTGTTTTGTTTTGTTTTCACTGAGTGTCAGTTTAAGATCCTCAATGAATTTAAGAGGTTTTCTTAAACTTGAATCAAATATTGATTAAGCCAAGACCACAGTTTTGGATCTGTTGGAGTTTATAGGTAAGAAGCTAGTACTAAGAAATCTAGTGTTCTCTAGAAGATGATGAGGGCACTGGGCCTCTGTAGAAGTGAAGAGGCAGTGCAGATCATCTGTATCACAGCTCTGTCTAATACTATCTCTGGGACAAGTAAGCTGACCTAGATGGGATGAAAATGTGAGATACATACCCTGAAGTCCCTGGGAGCCCAGACAGGACAGCTCTCACTGACACAGGGCAGAAGGGATCCAACAAGGAGCAGAGTTCTTGGACATAACACCTCTTATGCCAGGAACATGGTACATAGGGGGAGGTACCACTTCTTCTGAATAAAAAGAAATATTCCTCTTTTTGATCACATGGAAATGTGGATTTCCCCTCTTCACCACCTGATTAATGAAGACACCTGAGAATTTAATTTTTTATGTTTTTAATACTTTTATACTTTGGCAATGTTCCTTCTCAGTAATTCCCCAATAATTTTGAAATAGTAATATATTTTCATTTCCCCTTTATTTCATATATTTGAATTTTAAAGCCATGTATATAAATACACAATTTTGCATTATCTTCAATATTTTATATGTATATATAAATATATGTATATATTCATACAAACAAACACATATACTTACATTTGTTTTCTCTTAAAACTTTTGTGAAGGGGGAAAAGATACTATCCACTGCATCCACTATTCAAGATTGGACTTTTCAGGAATTTTTATTTTTCATTTTTGCGATAAATTCATTAAACCGAGCTATTTTATAGGTGATCAGTGTCTCCTTTATATAATGGAGTGATGTATCCTCATAGAACCTGAGCTTAAATTGCCACACTGCAGTTGTGACAAGCATTAATATTCGGGTTATTAAGAGGCATGAAAAACTAGCCCAGATAGGAAGATTTGTGACTAGTCCATAAAAATAAAAATAAAGCCAACATTTACATTTTGTTTGAAGAAAGTTGTGAGGGAGAGCCTTTCTACCAGCTTTGTTTTAACGTAGACGCATTGATATAGATGTTTCTGTCAAAATTAAGTCATTGGTAACTCCATTTGAAGAGCTATTTCATTTTCTTTCTGAGGAATGAATACAGGCCTTTTGGGGTGAGGCCCTTTTGACTGGCAGGCTGCCATGTAGGATTTGGCTGTGAAGTATGTGGGCTTTTTGAAAAGGAGTATTAGTATATCTCTTTTGGCCATGGTTTTAAAACATAGGACTTCATAAATACTGTGAAATGCCATCGTGTTTTTTGCATCATAGTAAAAGGCACTGCAGTTTACAAGGAACATGATACTAGATTGTAAGATCCTTGAGGGGAAGGACAAGGTCTTATTTATCTCTTTCCTCCCTAATATCAGAAACATACCCCATATATAGTTGGTACTCAATAAATACTTATTGAAGTGAATTCAGTTTAAAATAGTGAGTAGCCAGTTTTAAGAAGATAATTGCCATGTGAATTTTTACTTAAAATATCCTTTCAAATTTGGCTTAAGGGACAGACATCTTATTGAATCACTTTGGGACACCTTAGGATGGGGAAAATAAGGGAGGATCGTATTTCTCTTCTGTTGACCAACATTCATTTCTCATTTCAGTAGGTACTAATTAAGTGAGAACATTTCTTTTTCTTACCCTTCTCTCCCCTTTGATTAACTAATTGATATACCAAATATTTATTAGGCATATGTTTTATATCAAGGATTGGGCTAGGCTATGGGACTGCAAAGGTAAATAAAATGTAATACTTGCTTGCAAAAGGAGGCAGGTCAATAAATTAAATTAATGGTTGCAAGTTGCCTTGATAAGAAGCATTTATCTACATGGTACTAACCTCTGTTCTATCATACTTTCTTTCCCATCTTCTCTATTCTTTCTCCCTTTGAGAAGTAGAATTCTTGTAGGTTTTGTGGGGGTAGAGGAGAAATCCAGATCTACCATGCTGTGATCAAACATTGTCTGGCCAGTCAGCTGTGTTCCACTGTGGCAAATGCATTGAGAGTTTATTATTTAATGAGATGTGAAGTCTATCTGCAAGTGATCTGAAGTTCATTGGTCGATCACATGGCTGTAACTAACTGTAATACAAAATAGATAATGGTAAATGGGATAATCAGGGATAGCTCATCTCTGGATGTGTTTAGGGGCCAGAGAGAACACTTCTGTGTGTGTGGAGGCAGAGGGGGGAAGGGAGGATTGGAGGAGGAAAAGTGAAGACTTCATGGAGAAAATGGTCAGGTTTGGGCTGGGTAATAAAATGGGGTACCTTAGGGCTATCACGCCACATAGGAATATGGGTACTGCATATTTCCATATTAGGTGCTCAATGAATATTTATCTCACATATATGAATCTTATGTTGTTGCACTTTTTTTCCTTAAATCTCCTATTGTTTTCTAACTTTTAATGTGGTTGTCAATATAACTGTATTTTCAGCTCTGTGAGGACAGAGTTCACATTCTGTACTTTTTGTTCTTCATAGCATGGGGCTTTCAAACTGTTTGAAAGGCACTGAAGGATTTAGTTGGAGTATTTTCAACAGAGGAGTTAGGTTTTAGATCTATCTGGAAACTGCTGATTGTTTTCCTATTTTGTTTGTAAGGATGTCATTTCAGAATCCATTTGCCTTTTCTTCTTTTATCTCAAAACTTTTTATCACCTTCACTCAGTAGTGGTTCTGTACAGTTTTGGCTGTGCATACATTCAAGGCTCTCACTTGAAAGTAAAATGTGTTTTATCCACGACCTAAATAATGGATGACAAAACAAACAGTTGATACGTTTTTACAGCTATTCTACCTCTGCACTCAGTCTGACCATAATAAACCTAATATTTATTGCTATTACCTATTAGCAGTATTTTAGATTTTTCTCTTCCTTGCCTCCACTTAACATGAGTTATTAGCTGCGAACTAGTATAATTATTGCTTTTTTAAATTTGAAACTTAGACATATTTTCTTGGTCAATCCAAGTCTATTAAACAATTGCAAGTTGACTGCCAAGGGTATGCAAAGCACTATACTAGAAGCTTGTAGATGCTCTGGAGGTGAGGAGTGGAGAGTCTCTGCCTTCTAGGAGCTCATTACCCAGCATGGAGGACATGTCTATAAATCATTCCATTATCAGTTAGACTGTGTAAAATGCCACAACTAAAGAACAACATGACTTTGTAGGAATTGAGGGGGAAAAAAGAATAATCTACATAGAGGTTATCCAAGATTATAGGTTTCTTTGGTTAATGAAGTTCCATGATGCCTAAAATCCCGACTGTGCAGAGTGCCAGGTACATACTATAGTGCCTCCTCGGGCTATGTTGAAAGGTAGTACGTATGGGTGGTAAAAAAATCTAAAACTCTATAAAAGGGTATACAGTGGAAAGTAAGTCTGTCTCTTAACATATTCCATCATCTTTCCTCACTAGAGACACCCGCTTTTCACAATTTCCTGTTTCTGATTAATTGTTAAAGATTTATTTCTGGAAGATCCTTTTAAAAATGTCATTGAATTCAATCCAACATAATAAACATTCTGCAAATGCGCCAGGTGCTGTATTAGGTACTGCCAATACAAGACTGGGATTCTGATTCCCAAGAGTTCACAGTATGATACAATAAAGATATGACTTGAAATATAACATGTTCAATGATTTGATAAAGTTATGGGATAAGTGTTCTGATAACTCAGAGGAAGAAATGAATGACTCATTGCCCTAGAGTGGGGCTGGTACAGTTTTAAAGAGGTCATGATCTTTCATCTGGGACTTGGAGATGAGCATTTCACTAGACTGAGGTAGAAAGAACCATATGTTCAAAGAAATAGAAGACAAAATACATGTTGAGTATATCAGTAAGGCTAGAGTGTAGGATGTGTGCAGTGGTAAACATCTGGAGGTTGAGGCCAAATTGTTGGGGACATTGAATTTCTCATCTCATGAAGTGTGGATGTCATCCTGTAGAGGGTGAAAGGAAGTGGTTGGAGGTGTGTGAGAATGGTAGGGACATAAGGCATATCTGTCTTTTGGAAGGATAATTTTGGTGGTCCTCTGAAGGCTGTAATGGGCAGCGGAGAACATGTAAGTTTGGGGATCAGTTAGGATTATAACTCTGGCTACTACCTGGACAGGATGACTTGAGACAGTGTCAGTGAAAATGAAGAGAAAAAAGATCTGACAGATATCACAGAAGGAGAAATGACAGGCTCTGATGATATCAGGAACGTATTGGCCATGTTCCTATCTCAGGATTTGTACTCTTGCTAAGGGGCACTCATGGATGAATTAGACAGTCTAGTGAGAAACAGAGCATTTTCAGGATTCAGAGCAAGAAATGAGAAGGGAATCCTTAGAAACCATCAACATTTAAATGGCGGGTGAATAAAGTCATCAGTGATAGAAGCAAATTGATTGATTATAAAGCAGAATGAGACAGTCTAGAATAGCACAGTGGTGAGAGTTTGAGCAAGGAGAAAGTGTTCCGTAGTGTCTGACCACTGATACTGAGAAGTCAGGTAGAGTGAAGACTGTGAGAGAGCTTAGGCAGTTAGAAAGTCAGTGTTGGCTTCTGAGGGAGAATATGACTTATTTGGCAAGGAAAGAAAGGTCAAGGCGGAGGGCCTTGAGGGGAGAGGAGATGAATTATGAACCGCTGGCTATGAAGTGGGCATCATGAAAAGACATAGGACTGGGCATACCATCTCTCCTCGTGCCATCTACTCAGTGAATTTTGCCCAGGGTGGTTGGTAAATGTGAAACCAAATGTGGGAGCTGGAGGAGACAGAGTTGATTGTCTATGGTGTGAAGGATGGCAGTTGTAAAAGATGGCGACCAAGGCAGGGAGAGGGTGAAGGTTCTGCAGAGCCGCCATGGGGCATCCGTTCTTGGCAGTGAGTCTGGGATGTGTCTGTCCACTGCCTTCACTGGCAAGCTGTTCTGTTGTTTCTGTTGAGTATCTAATTTTACGTATAAACTCAAAGGAGATCATTTTCTCTGGGCTTTTTTTTTTTTCTTGCCCAGAAAAGTTTCGCATTCTTTTGCTTGTAAAACTTGATAGTCGCTTTTCATCACAGATGGGACCAACCCTGTCTGCATCTTTCTGACCTGCATCAATGTGAATGCAGGAGGGTTCTTGGAAAAAAGCAGCACGGTGCCAGATATTATAGAAGGTCCCTGTGTGTAGCTTGAGATGTACAGATTAATGGCCACAGTCCTGACGTGGTGTTCTGGAAACAGCGTCAATCTACACAAGGGGGAAGCTGAGGAGTTTGTTAGGTCACCAGAGCCTGGAGCTTGAAGCGCAGCTTTAGTGTACGACATGCTTCTGTTGTTTATAACTTTCTGTAATGTGTGATAACAAAGAGCAGTGTGTGGTAACAAAGAACACTCTGTTACCACAAGTTATTTTAACCACCAGCCTTCGGCTGCTCATCCTTTTTTCCCCTTCTTCCTCACAGCTCTGTTTCTGGCTCCTTGTCTCTGACACCCACTTCCACCTCCTCCCCAGCTGCTCCTCCTTGTCTCCTTGTGTGAAGTCCTTCCTCATGGCTGTTTCTCCTCCACCACAGCAAACCTGCTGGAGGCTTTTGGCTTCATAGCATTAGCGGTTTGCCATTATTTTCCCCTCCACTTGCACTTACATTTCTCTCAAGGGTTCTTCAAATTTAGAGAACCACAAGATGAAGGATATTTTATGGGTCCTCTCAGTTTAAGGGAAGTCTGGGAATTGTGTGTGTGTGTATGTGTGTGTG
The DNA here is from genome assembly GCF_028021215.1 of Eschrichtius robustus. Taxonomy (NCBI): domain Eukaryota; kingdom Metazoa; phylum Chordata; class Mammalia; order Artiodactyla; family Eschrichtiidae; genus Eschrichtius; species Eschrichtius robustus. Next base: position 54,829,637 of record NC_090833.1, on the reverse strand, counting down.
TGTGTGTGTGTGTGTGTGTGAGAGAGAGAGAGAGATCAGAGGTTTTGAGGGCTTCATAGTCGTTTTCTCTCTTCCCAGAGGGCTCCATGTCTTTTTTTTTTCTTAAATAAATTTATTTATTTATTTTTGGCTACATTGGGTCTTCGCTCCTGGGCGCGGGCTTTCTCTAGTTGAGGCGAGCGGGGGCTACTCTTCTTGCGGTGCACGGGCTTCTCACCGCAGTGGCCTCCCCTGTTGTGGAGCATGGGCTTTAGGCGCACAGACTTCAGTAGTTGTGGCACGTGGGCTCTAGAGCACAGGCTCAGTAGTCGTGGCGCATGGGCCTAGTTGCTCCGCGGCATGTGGGATCTTCCCGGACCAGGGCTCGAACCGGTGTCCCCTGCATTGGCAAGCGGATTCTTAACCACTGCGCCACCAGAGAAGTCTCTCCATGTCTTTTTAATGCTACTAAGCTAAAAATATAGAATAAGCTTTATTAAATGGACCTGGAGAAGTCAATGTGTTTTGTTCTTAAAAACCTGGCCTCAGACTCTGAATGGTATCCAAGCCCTGGAACAACATGTGACCCTGTGAAGAGAGTTGGGCAATCAGATGTGACCATGGTATAAATGGTGACGAACCCAGAAAGGTCAAACAGAGGCAGTTTCTTTCTCTAGAGATAATTTCTACATGTACTGCCTTTTTTTTTTTCCTGGCATGAAATAGCAAGTGAAATCAGAATTGTTGATGTAGCAAATGATACGTGAGGTAAGCTTTACTGATCATCTTGCATGAATTTAAAGGTAGGGAGTGAGTTTTTATATTTTCCTTGTGCTTTCTGTGGTGGATATTTTGTTTTTCTTGGCTTAGTTTATTGAACACACCTGAAATGTTTTTCTCGAACCCCTTTACTCTTAAATCTTGTTGTTCATGTTTTCAGTAGTATAAATCATACCTGGAAAGAACATAAAAAGCAATTCAAAGATTTCAATTTAAAAATCCCTGTGTATTGACTTTTCGACCTTTGAAAAGTCAATTAACACCTCCATTTCTTAGTTTCCTTATCTGTGGAATGGGGGTGTTGAACAACATAAACTCTAAAGTCTTGTCCATTTCAAGCATTCATTAATAATAGGACAAATTCAGGGCTGGATATACTGGATTTCGCCTAGTATTTCAATTCCATGTGTCTGGTTGCAGCTACCTAGAGGGCTATGTAAGGATTATAGACTGCCAGGCTCAGTTGGAAAGAGGAAGGTATTGATTAGTGATGTCTGCCTTGAATGCAGTATTTAGGAGTGGTGGTATGTGTTTTGAGTTTTTACCATTTTTTCTCTAACCCTACTAAGAGGGACCACAGGGCAATTATGTTTTCATATTACACACACACACACACACACAAATACACATCTCACTTGAACCAAATCATTGATGAGACCACAGGCATGGGTTCTATTCCTTTTTCTGATGATTTAGCTTCAATTAAGTCAAACTTATGCTCCCTGATTCATGTCTTAAAACCAAGAGGAATAGAGAAAAGGGTGTGTAAATGACTTATTTTAAACACATCACTGCTTCAGACCCAGATGTTCTTAAAACTTGTTCACTTGCAGAGGACAAGGTGCTATAAATTATAGCCAGTTACCACCTAATGTAGTATATCATTGAGCCCTAAAATGTTACACTTTTTTAATAGCCATGGGCTAGGAACAAAATGGTGTAGAGAAATATGTATGGGAAATTATGTAAACTAAATCTTAAGTCAGTTTCAAAAGTGAAATTTTAATAATTATAATTAGTTATAATTTTATAACTAATATTTTTTATAATTGCTCTAGGAAGTTTGACAAAATTATGCTTTCAAAATATCCAAGTGAAGAGTGGAAGAGCTGCAAAACAGTATTTTTAGAATGCTAGATAAAGATGGGTGATGTTCATCAGATTTCAAGGTTCATCTTGACCTGCTGCCTCTCGGGACACTGATCAAAGTTTCGTGAATCCTTCTGATGCGGAGTTATTCATTAGGGTTCTCAGCACATAATTATGGACTGTCAGAAGATTTCAGTTTTGTGTAATAAATGAGTAGCATGCCTGCAGCTTGCTGAGGTGTTAGCTTAATAACCTCATAAGATAGGTTGTTTTTCTTCTCCCTCAAGACCTGAGCAAACTGGCTTATATCTTGCCCACCCCATCTCAAATGAAGATGAAAAGTTCAAGACTTAGATTTCTTTAAAAGTTTCTTTCTTTTTTTTAAAAACATCTTTACTGGAGTATAATTGCTTTACAATGTTGTGTTACTTTCTGCTGTACAACAAAGTGAATCAGCTATATGTATACATATATCCCCATATCCCCTCCCTCTTGCATCTCCCTCCTACCCTCCCTATCCCACCCCTCTAGGTGGTCACAAAGCACCGAGCTGATCTCCCTGTGTGATGCAGCTGCTTCCGACCAGCTATCTATTTTACATTTGGTAGCGTATATATGTCAGTGCTACTCTCTCACTTCATCCCAGCTTACCCTTCCCCCTCCCTGTGTCCTCAAGTCCATTCTCTATGTCTGCGTCTTTATTCCTGTCCTGCCCCTAGGTTCATCAGAACCATTTTTTGTTTTTTTTTTTTTTTTAGATTCCATATATATGTGTCAGCATATGGTATTTGTTTTTCTCTTTCTGACTTACTTCACTCTGTATGGCAGACTCTAGGTCCATCCACCTCACTACAAATAACTCAATTTCGTTTCTTTTTATGGCTGAGTAATATTCCATTGTATATATGTGCCACATCTTCTTTATCCATTCATCTGTCGATGGACACTTAGGTTGCTTCTATGTCCTGGCTATTGTAAATAGAGCTGCAGTGAACATTGTGGTACATGACTGTTTTTGAATTATGGTTTTCTCAGGGTGTATGCCCAGTAGTGGGATTGCTGGGTCGTATGGTAGTTCTATTTTTAGTTTTTTAAGGAACCTCCATACTGTTCTCCATAGTGGCTGTATCAATTTACAGTGCAAGAGGGTTCCCTTTTCTCCACACCCTCTCCAGCATTTATTGTTTGTAGATTTTTTGATGATGGCCCTTCTGACTGGTGTGAGGTGATACCTCATTGTAGTTTTGATTTGCATTTCTCTAATAATTAGTGATGTTGAGCATCCTTTCATGTGTTTGTTGGCAATCTGTATATCTTCTTTGAAGGAATGTCTATTTAGATCTTCTGCCCATTTTTGGATTGGGTTGTTTGTTTTTTGATATTGAGCTGCATGAGCTGCTGTTACATTTTGGAGATTAATCCTTTGTCAGTTGCTTCGTTTGCAAATATTTTCTCCCATTCTGAGGGTTGTCTTTTCGTCTTGTTTATGGTTTCCTTTGCTGTGCAAAAGCTTTTAAGTTCCATTAGGTCCCGTTTGTTTATTTTTGTTTTTATTTCCATTTCTCTAGGAGGTGGGTCAGAAAGGATATTGCTGTAATTTATGTCAAAAGAGTGTTCTTCCTATGTTTTCCTCTAAGGGTTTGATACTGTCTGGCCTTATTTAGGTATTTAATCCATTTTGAGTTTATTTTTGTGTATGGTGTTAGGGAGTGTTGTAATTTCATTCTATTACATGTAGCTGTCCAGTTTTCCCAGCACCACTTATTGAAGAGGCTGTCTTTTCTCCATTGTATACTCTTGCCTCCTTTATCAAAAATAAGGTGATCATATGTGCATGGGTTTATCTCTGGGCTTTCTCTCCTGTTCCATTGAGCTATGTTTCTGTTTTTGTGCCAGTACCATACTGTCTTGATTACTGTGGCTTTGTAGTATAGTCTGAAGTCAGGGAGCCTGATTCCTCCAGCTCCATTTTTCTTTCTCAAGATTGCTTTGGCTCTTCAGGGTCTTTTGTGTTTCCATACAAATCGTGAATTATTTTCTTCCAGTTCTGTGAAGAATGCCAGTGGTAGTTTGATAGGGATTGCATTGAATCTGTAGATTGCTTTGGGTAGTATAGTCATTTTCACATTGTTGATTCTTCCAATCTAAGAATGTGGTATATCTCTCCATCTGTTTGTATCATCTTTAATTTCTTTCATCAGTGTCTTATCATTTTCTTCATACTAGTTTTTTGTCTCCTTAGGTAGGTTTATTCCTAGCTATTTTATTCTTTCTGTTGCAGTGGTAAATGGGAGTGTTTCCTTAATTTCACTTTCAGATTTTTCATCATTAGTGTATAGGAATGCAAGAGATTTCTGTGCATTAATTTTGTATCCTGCTATTTTACCAAATTCATTGATTAGCTGTAGTAGTTTTCTGGTAGCATCTTTAGGATTCTCTATGTATAGTATCATGTCATCTGCAAACAGTGACAGCTTTACTTCTTCTTTTCTGATCTGGATTCCTTTTATTTCTTTTTCTTCTCTGATTGCTGTGGCTAACACTTCCAAAACTATGTTGAATAATAGTGGTGAGAGTGGGCAACCTTGTCTTGTTCCTGATCTTAGTGGAAATGGTTTCAGTTTTTCACTATTGAGGACGATGTTGGCTGTGGGTTTGTCATATATGGCCTTTATTATGTTGAGGTAAATTCCCTGTATGCCTACTTTCTGGAGAGTTTTTATCATAAATGCATGCTGAATTTTCTCGAAAGCTTTCTCTGCATCTATTGAGATGATCATATGGTTTTTCTCCTTCAATTTGTTAATATGGTGTATCACGTTGATTGATTTGTGTATATTGAAGAATCCTTGCATTCCTGGGATAAACCCCACTTGATCATGGTGTGTGATCCTTTTCATGTGCTGTTGGATTCTGTTTGCTAGTATTTTGTTGAGGATTTTTGCGTCTATGTTCATCAGTGATATTGGCCTGTAGTTTTCTTTCTTTGTCACATCTTTGTCTGGTTTTGGTATCAGAGTGATGGTGGCCTCGTAGAATGAGTTTGGGAGTGTTCCTCCCTCTGCTATATTTTGGAAGCGTTTGAGAAGGATAGGTGTTAGCTCTTCTCTAAGTGTTTGATAGAATTCGCCTGTGAAGCCATCTGGTCCTGGGCTTTTGTTTGTTGGAAGATTTTTAATCACAGTTTCAATTTCAGTGCTTGTGATTGGTCTGTTTATATATTCTATTTCTTCCTGTTTCAGTCTCGGAAGGTTGTGCTTTTCTAAGAATTTGTCCATTTCTTCCCGGTTGTCCATTTTATTGGCATAGAGTTGCTTGTAGTAATCTCTCATGATCCTTTGTATTTCTGCAGTGTTAGTTGTTAGTTCTCCTTTTGCATTTTTAATTCTGTTGATTTGAGTCTTCTCCCTTTTTTTCTTGATGAGTCTGGCTAATGGTTTATCAATTTTGTTTATCTTCTCAAAGAACCAGCTTTCAGTTTTATTGATCTTTGCTATCATTTCCTTCATTTCTTTTTCATTTATTTCTGAGCTGATCTTCATGATTTCTTTCTTTCTGCTAACTTTGGTTTTTTTTTGTTGTTGTTCTTCTTTCTCTAATTGCTTTAGGTGTAAGGTTAGGTGGTTTATTTGAGATTTTTCTTGTTTCTTGATGTAGGATTATATTGCTATAAACTTTCCTCTTAGAACTGCTTTTGCTGCATCCCATAGGTTTTGGGTTGTCATGTTTTCATTGTCATTGGTTTCTAGGTATTTTTTAATTTCCCCTTTGATTTCTTCAGTGATATCTTTGTTATTTAGTAGTGTATTGTTTAGCCTCCATGTGTTTGTATTTTTTACAGTTTTTTTCCTGTAATTGATATCTAGTCTCATAGTGTTTTGGTCAGAAGAGATACTTGATACGATTTCAATTTTCTTAAATTTACCAAGGCTTGATTTGTGACCCAAGATATGGTCTATCTGGGAGAATATTCCGTGACCAGTTAAGAAGAAAGTGTATTCTGTTGTTTTAGGATGGAATGTCCTATTAATATCTGTTAAATCCATCTTGTCTAATGTGTTTTTTAAAGCTAGTGCGTTCTTATTTATTTTCATCTTGGATGATCTGTCCACTGGTGAAAGTTGGGTATTAAAGTCCCCTACTATTATTGTGTTACTGTCAATTTCCCCTTCTGTGGCTGTTAGCATTTACCTTATGTATTGAGGTGCTCCTGTGTTGGGTGCATAAATATTTCCAATTGTTATACCTTCTTCTTGGATTGATCCCTTGATCACTGTATAGTGTCCTTCTTTGTCTCTTGTAATAGTCTTTATTTTAAAGTCTCTTTTGTCTGGTATGAGAATTGCTACTCCAGCTTTCTTTTGATTTCCATTTGCATGGAATATCTTTTTCCATCCCCTCACTTTCAGTCTGTATGTGTCCCTGGGTCTGAAGTGGGTCTCTTGTAGACAGCATATATATGGGTCTTGTTTTTGTATACATTCAGCCAGTCTTTTGGTTGGAGCACTTAATCCATTTGCATTTAAGGTAATTATCGATATGTATGTTCTATTACTATTTTCTTAATTGTTTTGGGTTTGTTTTTGTAGGTCTTTTCCTTCTCTTGTGTTTCCTGCCTAGAGAAGTTCCTTTAGCATTTATTGTAAAGCTGGTTCGGTAGTGCTAACTTCTCTTAGCTTTTGCTTGTCTGTAAAGGTTTTAATTTCTCTGTCGAATCTGAATGAGATCCTTGCTGGGTAGAGTAATGTTGGTTGTAGGTTTTTCCCTTTCATCACTTTAAATAGGTCCTGCCACTCCCTTCTGGCTTATAGAGTTTCTGCTGAAAGATCTGCTGTTAACTTTATGGGGATTCCCTTGTATGTTATGTGTTGCTTTTCCCTTGCTGCTTTTAATATTTTTTCTTTGTATTTAATTTTTGATAGTTTGATTAATATGTGCCTTGGCGTGTTTCTCCTTGGATGTATCCTGTATGGGACTCTCTGCACTTCCTGAACTTGATTGACTATTTTCTTTCCAATGTTAGGGAAGTTTTCAACCATAATCTCTTCAAATATTTTCTCAGACCCTTTCTTTTTCTCTTCTTCTTCTGGGACCCCTATAATTCGAATGTTGGTGCATTTAATGTTATTCCAGAGGTCTCTGAGACTGTCCTCAATTCTTTTCATTCTTTTTTCTTTATTCTGCTGTGTGGTAGTTATTTCCACTATTTTATCGTCCAGGTCACTTATCTGTTCTTATGCCTCAGTTATTCTGCTATTGATTCCTTCTAGGGAATTTTTAATTTCATTTATTATGTTGTTCATCATTGTTTGTTTCCTCTTTAGTTCTTCTAGGTCCGTGTTAAATGTTTCTTGTATTTTCTCCATTGTATTTCCAGGATTTTGGATCATCTTTACTATCATTACTCTGAATTCTTTTTCAGGTAGACTGCCTATTTCCTCTTCATTTGTTTGGTCTGTTGGGTTTTTACCTTTCTCCTTCATGTGCTGCGTATTTCTCTGTCTTCTCATTTTGCTTAACTTACTGTGTTTGTAGGTCTCCTTTTCGCAGGCTACAGGTTTGTTGTTCCCGTTGTTTTTGGTGTCTGCCCCAGTGGGTAAGGTTGGTTCAGTGGCTTGTATAGGCTTCCTGGTTGAGGGGACTGGTGCCTGTGTTTTGGTGGGTGGTGCTGGATCTTGCCTTTGTGGTGGGCAGGGCTGTGTCTGATGGTGTGTTTTGGGGTGTCTGTGAACCTAGTATGACTTTAGGCAGCCTGTCTGCTGATGGGTGGGGTTGTGTTCCTGTCTTGCTAGTTGTTTGGCATGGGGTGTTCAGCATTGGAGCTTGCTGGCCGTTGGGTGGAGATGGGTCTAAGTGTCGAGATGGAGGTCTCTGGGAGATCTCTCGCCGATTGATATTACATGGGCCGGGAGGTCTCTGGTGGTCCAATGTCCTGAACTCGGCTCTCCCACTTCAGAGGCTCAGGACTGACACCAGGTCAGAGCACCAAGACCCTGTCAGCCACACGGCTCAGAAGAAAAGGGAGAAATAAATAAAGAAAAAATAATTATAATAAATAAATAAATAAATAAATAAATAAATAAAATAAAATAATTAAAATAAAAAAGAATTATTAAAATAAAAAAATTTTAAAGTAATAATAATAATTAAAAAAAGAGAGCAACAAAACCAAGAAACAAATCCACCAATGATAACAAGCGCTAAATTCTGTACTAAGATAAACATAAAAATCAGAAACTAGTCAGTCGCAAACAGCAAGTCTACAGTTGCTCCCCAAGTCTACAGTTGCTCCCAAAGTCCACCGCCTCAATTTTGGGATGATTCATTGTCAATTTACGTATTCCACGGATGCAGGGTACATCAGGTTGATTATGGAGATTTAATCCGTTGCTCCTGAGGCTGCACAGAGAAATTTCCCTGTCTCTTCTTTGTTCGCACAGCTCCCGGGGTTCAGCTTTGGTTTTGGCCCTGCCTCTGCATGTAGGTCGCCCTCAGGCATCTGTTCCCGCCCAGACAGGACTGGGTTAAAGCAGCGGCTGATTAGGGGGCTCTGACTCACTCAGACTGGGGGGAGGGTGGGGTATGGTAGTTATAACTGGAATGTGGGGCTAGCCTGGCAATGGCAGAGGCTGGCGTGACGTTGCAACAGCCTGAGGAGCGCCGTGTATTCTTCTGGGGAAGTTGTCCCTGGATCTCGGGACCCTGGCAGTGGTGTGTTGCTCCCGGGGTGGGTGTGGATAGTGACCTGTGCTTGCACACAGGCTTCTTGGTGGCTGCAGCAGCAGTGTTAGCGTTTCATGCCCGTCTCTGGTGTCTGAGCTGATAGCCGTGGCCCGCAGCCATCTCTGGATCTCGTTTAGGTGGTGCTCTGAGCCCCCTCTCCTCGCGCACCCCGAAAGAATGGTCTGTTGCCTCTTAGGCAGGTCCAGACTTTTTCCTGGACTCCCTCCAGGCTAGCTGTGGCTCACTAGCCCCCTTCAGGCTGTGTTCACGCAGCCAACCCCAGTCCTCTCCCTGGGATCCGACCTCCGACCTCCGAAGCCTGAGCCTCAGCTCCCAGCCCCCACCTGCCCCGGCGGGTGAGCAGACAAGCCTCTCGGGCTGGTGAGTGCTGGTTGGCACTGATCCTCTGTGGGAATCTCTCTGCTTTGCCCTCTGCACTCCTGTTGCTGCGCTCTCCTCCATGGCTCCGAAGCTTCCCCCGCCCACCCCCTGTCCCCGCTAGTGAAGGGGCTTCCTAGTGTGTGGAAACTTTTCCTCCTTCACAGCTCCCTCCTAGAGGTGCAGGTCCCATCCCTATTCTTTTGTCTCTGTTTTTTCTTTTTTCTTTTGCCCTGCCTACGTACGTGGGGATTTTCTTGCCTTTTGGGAAGTCTGAGGTCTTCTGCCAGCATTTAGTAGGTGTTCTGTAGGAGTTGTTCCACATGTAGGTGTAGTTTTGATGTATTTGTGGGGAGGAAGGTGATCTCCACGTCTTACTCCTCCACCATCTTGAAGGTGCCCCCCTAAAAGTTTATTTCTAAGAGGAAGAAACACAGCTTCTCATTTTATCACCCCTTCCTTTGTTCCATCTTCTTTTGAATTGGAAGCGTAACAAATTTTGTTTTTATACTGGAATCTTGATTAGGACGTATACGTTTTTCTCCTATCACGCATAGTTATATACAGTAAGATGTTAGTAAATCAGTGCTGATAAGCACTGCCATGTTTAAATTGCTGCCTGCATGATACTCTTACTCAGGGATGCAATTATTTCCCTTGGTTTTGACAAAGATGTCAACTGTGATATTCACAGAGCACAAACATATCCTAAGACACTGTAGTGCATTAGAAATCTTTCCAGAGGAAGACTCAAGCTTCTGTCTGGGGCTCCCATTCTGACTCTCTCCTCTGTTTTTGGATGTTTGTTTATATTTAGATATTAGCTGATTATGCACATGAAGTGGCATTTATGAAGCATGAATCATTCTATCTAGTGATCATAATTAACAGGGATTTCTAGGAATATTTTTGCCTTCATTTTCAAGTTTGAGAATATAACGAAACGGAGGGCAATTCATCATTAGTCATTTTACTGGTAATGGTGGTGGAGGCACTTGTTTATAATAGCTTCAAGAGGGAAATAGAGGTGGTTAATTTACTATAGAATTTTATTGCACACCTACTATGTTCAGCTCACTGTTGGGAATACAGAGATGCATCAGATACAGAGCCTGCCAGTGAGGAGTTTATAGTCTAGTTGAGGAAGTAGATCAGTCAGGATAGGCTGGCTGCTATATGAGACCCCTAAATATCAGTGGCTTATACACTGAGCTTATTTTATGGATATTTATTTCCAGTCAAAGTATATTTCCAAGTGTGGGGCTTTCCTTGTTTCATCCAGAGACACTTGCTCTGTCTACCTTTGACTCCATTGCCTGGCAGGTCTACAGTATTCTCTCCATGTAACTAGATAAGGAGCAAAGGAAAGGTAGATTATACATGGGAGGTCTGAAAATGGGTAAGTCCCTTCTATTCACGTCCCACTGGCTAGAACTGAGGCACACGGCCAAATGTTGGTGCAAAGGAGGCTGAGAAGTGTAGCCCAATTTACTGAACAGCTGACAGCCTCTGCCACCAGAGATAAGAATGTGCAACAGAGGAGAAAGTGTTGGATGTGGTAAGGACAGAGTGGGAAAGCCTGGGAGAGAGGAACTAGATGCTTAAGAATATTTTGAAAAGAAATCAAGTGGGTCATTTTGTACCAGTTGTGTCTCGCAGTCACATTCCCACATAGCATGGTAATCCTCAGTGCCATGTTGGAATTTGAGTGCCTGGCCTGCGTTGAATATGAAGCTTGTTGTATAACCCAAGAACAGCTAAGGGATCCATGGTGGCCAGTCAGTTCTGAAGCAGACTCTACTGTCCTGACCAAGAGCCAGCCAGGCAAGTCTGGAAAAATGCCCTGTGGGGTGGAAACCCTGCCTATGGAAATACAGTTGCCCTATGGAGCTGCGTGTGTAAACAGACTGTGAAAGACAAACAGAGCCACCTCAAACAGCCTTTGTTCCAAAGGCTGTTTCTTCAGAAGTGAAAGGAGTATGAAGGTTGTATGATGTAGCATAGGAAGATCCAACAGAAGGACTGGTTTTAGGTATTGCTGCTGACCAGCCTTCTGTCATTTGCCCCTTGCTTTTTCTCAGCCTCGAGATTTGCAATATATCCTTAACGTCCCTAGATTCCCCCCATTGGCGACTATGGAATTTCAGGTTTCAGCCAACTATGAGATATGTCTTATTCAGGGCCAGGATTAGAGTCAGAAATCTAAGGCGGTGCCAAAAGCTCATCAATCAAGATCAATAATATTTTACTGTAAGATTTGAAGTAATCAATATTAATACAGAAAAATCCATAGTGGACAAAACATCAAAATTTTAAATAGAACAAGAACATTATTACTAATTTTTCTTTCTGCCTCAGCTCCTGTATGACTCAGCACTGTACTCTTCATGATCTTGTCTTTATTTAAAATCTTAATATTTTATTCATAGTGGATTTTTTTGTAATGGTATTGGTTACTGAAAATATTGCATCAAAGTATTACTTATCTTGATTACTGAGTTTTTGGAGCCCCTTTAAATTGTGTATCTAAGGCAGATGCCTCCCAGCTAACCTTAGTCTGAACCCTGGCCTACTTACTTCTGCATCCCCAGTGTATAGCACAATGCCTGAGATATAGTAGATACTCAAGAAATGCTTACAAATGCAGGAATGCTGGAAAAAATAATGGATAAACTAACAGATGAGGTGTCTTGAAATTGGAATAAAGGATAGTTTTGGAATTATAGTGCACCATTTCCAGGCGAAACATAAGGCCAGGTTTCATAGATACCCAGTACACTCAGAGTCCTTAGGTCTTACTAGCAGGCAGATTCCTGCATGGACATTTTTACAACAGCATTTTCCAAATGCATCCTTGTTTGTAATCTTAAATGATTGTGCATATTTTTCATCTTTTAGGATGAGAGTATTCATAGTGTTCTGTATTTTATCAACAAATATCTGTGGAATACCTAGTTCTTCTTTTTTTCTTCTCTTTCATTATTAGTTTTTTGTTTTTTTTTTTTTTTGGTAGGGCAATGTTTATGTTTATGAGCAGCTATGAATCACTGAATTTTCCTTGTGTGTTCGTTGCTTCTAATGATCCCAGCAATCTTTTGAGGTAGTGTCTTTTGTTTGTTTTTATTTTTTAAAATCCTCTTTCAAAGGTGAAAATAGAGGCTGATCTTGGTTTTGAGTGGTAAAGCTAGGGTTTCAATCTAGGTTTCTCTGGCTCCATAGCCCATGCTCTTCCTAGCACTGAGGACATGCTTGGGGATAAAGGCATTTCCTTGGTTGTGACTTGAACTGTGTCCCAAAGGCAGAGGAACAGGGTGAGGACTTTGAAACTGCCCTGACCTCTGCTGATTGGAGAAACTTTCCTGGAGAGGCAGATAAGAAAATCCCATCAATGGAACAAGTTGCTCCAGGTTTGCAGAAGTTTCAGGATTGGTTGGTCTCCCTATTTTGCTTTCTTTACTTTGGTTTGCAGATACTGCAGTTTAGGAAAGCAGCATACCTTTCAGAGCAAGCACAGGGCAAGCAAGCATCCAGGGAGTCTTTTTCCTAGTCAGACTTTGACAAGGATGTTAAGCAAGTCAAACTCTCTGGGCTTCAATCTTTTCTTCTGTGAAGAGGGAATAATTCTAATACCTGCCACTTACCACCTTTATTGACAGTTGTTGAAAAGATATAAAGAAAAAAGTATTTGCAAGTTATAAATGTTACCTATACAAAATTTAAATGTTTGGAATTTGTTCCAAAAGCAATATGACCCTATTTTTGGGGGATCAAAGAAGGTAAAGACATAAGCTTAAACAAACTGCAGTGGGACATGGGTACAGGAAAACCACCTTTAATATGAAATATATTGTTTGCATTAAACTGCTTTACATTTGAAGAGTCTGAGTATCACAAAGACTTGGTTCAATTTAACAATTTCCTAAAGAAACAAGACTACATTTTTAGCAAATGGCCTGGAATTTTTTTTTTTTTTAAAAGAAAAGAAAGCTTAATAGTTTTCTAGGGGGGAATGGAGGGTATTTCAAAGCACAGATTTCTCTTATTCAGGACTTTCAATGCCCTCTCTGAGCTCTAAAGTAGCTAAACACATTTTTAGTAGCTTCACTGAAAGAAAGTACAGCCTGGAGCCAAGAGCTTTCATGCCAAACTTTAAGCTAGAGCAGATTTTTTAAGTCATGTTAGAAACCTCCAAAAGAAGAGGGATTATAATGAAAAATGTTGACCTGTCCTTAACTTAACAGCAGGAATGGCAGCAGTACAATAATAATGATTTCTCTACTGTATTACTTCCAGCCTGGCTGAAAAGGATCTCTTAGTTTCCTTTTGTGGTCAAAAGATGGGGCTATAAATGGGACAGCTAGACGTATATCAGGCACCCTGTGGCAGGAGTCTTCTGCACTGCTGGAGCTATTATTGGGGCTACATAGATCTCCAGAGAGTCCTGGGGCCATGCAAGAAGAATTACATGGTTACAGAATCATAAGATTTGGAAGGGAACTCAAGTTGTCTGGATCAGTGGTTGCTAGACTGGGTTCTACTGAACCCACGAGTTCCACAGAAGGATGGGGCAGGGCAGGGCAGGTGGGAACAGGGCTCTGTAGAAGCTTCTGGTGGAGTGGAACCATGCAAGTAGGGGCAGGATGCTCCATACCCCTATTTTAGCCAAAGCAGATTTGCTTTTATATGCTTTATATATTGTTTGGCATGAAATTATATTTGCATAGAGGGTTGCATTGATAAAAATAATTTTAAGACTACTGATCTGGTATAACTTTCTCTTAGTCTAGGAATTTCCTTTACAATAACCTAGAACAGAAGTAATTCCTTCTCAATTTACCTAGCTCTAGTGATGGGGAACTGTATCAGTCAGTCAGGGCCCACTGAAAAGACCGCAATCACACCAGTCATTTTAACAGAGAGAATTCAGTGTAAAGAATTGTGATTCTTAATAATTCCAAACCATTTTTAACAATTCCAAACTAGGTATGGGAAAAATGAAAAAGTTAAAAGAAGGGGAGGAAGTAACTGTGGGAAGTAGCTGTCACGCCTTGAAACAGGAACAAAGAGAAGAGGTCAGAATTGTTAAAATTTAGGAGCTTGGAGAAGGGTCCCAGGGAGCTGGGAACCAGGTCTCTGAGGAGGAAACTCTGAGCTGATGAGGCTGGCTCTGGGCTTGTTGGAAAAACTACAAATTGGGATTAATTACTGTGGCCAAGGTGAAGGCCTTCTCGTAGGGTAATCCTGTCAAGAACAGAAGAACCTGGAAGGAGCCAGTCCTTTCTCCCTCCTCCAGTTTTCCTCTAGCACTCCCTATTGGTAGAGGCTAACAGGGAACCACCTGGCAAAGGAGAAATGAATTGCAGCTTCCCAGCTTTAGCAGCACAAAGCATAGCACAGAAGGGTGGTTTTGAAGCTGAAATGCAATACCTTAATAACCAGCATAGGAATATACCCTTTCTCAATGTATCCTAGTGTATTGTTTTTTTGTTTGTTTGTTGTTGTTTTTAACATCTTTATTGGAGTATAATTGCTTTAAAATGGTGTGTTAGTTTCTGCTTTATAACAAAGTGAATCAGCTACACATATACATATATCCCCATATCCCCTCCCTCTTATGTCTCCCTCCCACCCTCTCTATCCCACCCCTCTAGGTGGTAACAAAGCACCAAGCTGATCTCCCTGTGCTATGCAGCCTAGTGTATTGTTGAATCAACTTTAAGTGAGAAACAAAGAAGCAGACAAGTAAACAAAAACCCTTTCCATTTTGGAGGGAATTTATCCTTCCTTCCCAAGTTTTCTTTTCTCCAGGCCAAATACACCCAGTCCCTTCAGCCTGCCTCAAGGACATGTGTAGACATTTTGGTTGTCATCCTTTGGACACCTTCCAGTTTGTCAGCATCTCTTTTAACTGTGGTTCTCAATTTGTTAGTACCAACTGAAAGCCTTAAGAATGTGCGTACTTTTTTCTTAGCAGTTCCACTGCTAGGAATTTATCCTTATGACGTTTTCATAGTCTGCATAAAAGTTTAGCTATAAGGGTATTAATTTCAATGTTGATCATTTTTTAAAACTTTGGAAAACCATAAATGTTCAAAAATAGGGGATTGGTTGTACTGGACAGTACTCGGCAGGTATTATAAATGATGATGAAGAAGAAAATTTAACAATATGAAAACAAAGTCACATTGTATTTTTAGGTAAAAAAGTCAGGTTATGAAATGGCTTACACGTACATACATACATCCACATTAAAAAAAAGATGGGGAGGATATATACTAAATACCCAACATATGATTGGTGATTATTTTGAGATGGAGATATAATGGGCAGTTTTAATTTTCTTCTCTCTAGTTATTTGTATTTTAAACTTATTTTCCAATTAAAATATAGTTCCTTTCGTAATAAACCGAGAAGTAATCCGGTGCACAGATTGGAGCTTAAGACTTTATAGGTATCTTTTGACTAACACATAATGGAATTACAGTTTCCCTTCATCTGAAAAATATAGTTCTATTAAGACAACCTAAGATTGCACTTTTTCTTTCTTTCTTTCTTTCTTTCTTTTTGTTTTTTTTTTTGCAATTATGTCACTTTGTTTCTTCATTGTAAGGTTTTAATCATTTAAAATTCAATATTTTTTTAATATGAGGATCATGGTTCTCATGGGATAGTAGGTAGAACCTATTAATCAAGGTTTCCTCACCCTCTACAGATCTAAAATGTATTTTTAATCAACTTTATTGGGTTTTAATTTACATTCAGTAAAATGTACTCATTTTTAAGTGTAAAGTTCCATGAAATTTGACTAATGCATTTACCTGTGAAACCGCCACTCCAGTCAATATGTAGAATATTTCCATCACTCTGCTAAGTACCCTTGTGTCAGTTTTCAGCCAACGCCTCTGTCAACTCTGGACTGAGGTAACCACTTCTTTGCTTTCTGTTACTGTAGATTAGATTTGCCATTTTAATCATTTGACAGAAATGGAATCATCCAGTATGTACAATTTGCTCCTAGCTTCTTTTGTGCAGTATAATGTCCTTGAGATTCATTTATTATCAAATATTGAAGTAGTTCATTCCTATTTATTGCTGAGTAGTATTGCATTTATATGAATATATCATAGTTTGTCTGTCCATACACTTGATGGGCATTTCAGTTGGGGCTATTGTGAATAAAGCTTCTGTGAACATCCTAAAATCTTTTAAAAACCTATATCTAAGACTCTATGTTAGCTCCTATTTAATATCTTTTATTTGGTTTATTTCCATCATGTCAGCTCATGTCAGCCTTTTAAAAGCTAGTTCTATCATCTAATGTATTTGTCATTCTTCTCGTCATGTGCCAACTACTTATTTGATGAATATGACTTTTATATCTTCATTGTGAAATTGCATCAGTAGAAAGATTGCTGGAGCAGTCAGGAAACTATAAACCCCCTCCTGTGTGTCTTTGAGAAAGTCTCTTAAAAACTTAAGTGTCTGTAGCTGGAGAATCAAGAAGATTGCTGTAGATGATCCTCTTATATTGGCTTTAGCTCCAGAATTCTGTGGTTTGGTGAAAATGCCTGATTACCAAATAGAGGCAAAATCACATTTACCAAGATCATGTTTCCTTTGTAGGTGACACAGATGACTGAGACCAGGTGACTGAAATGTAACTAGATCCTGTGTGTGATCCTATGTTGATGATTTTAACTAATGCTGTCTAAGAAAAGGTCTTGGTACAGGGATAGGGCCCTAAACATGGCTCTTCATGGTGATGGCATTTCCAGATCATTGGAATATGGAAAACGAATCTCCTATGATGTAATAAGGGATCAAGGTATAAAATATAGACCATAAGAGAATATAATCCAATTGGGTAACCTCCATATCTGACAAAGGAGGAAAGGAGTTTAGAGATTGACAGCTGATAAGAAATGGAGAACTGGGACTGAAATGTGGCTGAATCTCTCAAGGTTATGGGGTTTGGTAACACCAATCGTCAAGAAAGAATTATCAGGAGGAGTAGTTGAGTGTATTTAGAGGCATGTAAGCCACAAAAAGCTTAGAAAATAAGTGTTTAGAAAAGGAAACTAAATTCCTGGAATTTCTGTGACAAATCCTGGGTGATGAGGATGCCCAGTCATGGCTTAGGTGGAGCAGTTTCAACCTGAAACCAAAGTATCTGGGGAGACCCTGCTCCTCTGGAGACTCCTGAGTCATGACATTGATCATCCCCAGCCTGGGGCTAGCTCAATGGTAAATTAGCAAGAAGACTCTATTCCCTTGGATTGGGGAGGAAGGAGGAACCAGCCAGCTGGAAGGGAGATGGAGAGATAGAAATGCCAGAGAGTGGGGCAAAATGATTGTAGCATGCTCCTTTTGCAAATCTGAGTGAATTAAACTGGAAACCTGCCCCTTGGCTCTCAGTTTGAATAATGGCATTCTGCAAGTTACTTCTTCAATGACTATTTTGTGTTCTGCATTTTAAGCAGGGGTTTATGTACTTACACACATCAGACACACACAGTTCAACCACTGAGCACCTCCTATATGTCAGGTGCTGCTTCATATACCTTGCATGTTTTGGTTTACTTAAAATTCCCATTAATTCCGTAAAGTAGATGCTCATTATTATTCCCATATCATGAATTAAGAAACTGAGGCAGAGAGAAGTTAATTCCTTTGAGGAGTAAGGATTTGAACCTTGGCAGTCTGACTCCAGGATTTACACTCTGAACCACCATGTTATGTTGCTCTCTACCTTGTATGCCCTGGTCAGGATTGGGGAAGAGTGCTGTGTCACCCAGTAGAGGCCATCCTGAGTTTCTGCTTTGTGGCTGTGAATTGTGAGTATTTCTCAGCCAGCTTTGCTCATGTTGTCATACCCTGAGAGTCTGTCTATCAGCTTTTTCAGCCTGGGAGTAGAGACGCAGGCTCCTCTTATGAGTGAGTCCCAAAGTGTGGTAGTCCATGATTTTTTTGAATGACCTGGCTGCTTGTTCTTAGGCCCCACCTAAGATCTTCTGAATCTGAAACGTTCAAGGTGAAACCTGACAGTTAGAAGGTGTAACACATTCTTGGGTGATTTGGGTGTACACAGAGGTTTGAGAACAGCTGTTTAAGCATCCTGTATTTAGATGATTTTTATATCAATTCTCTTTTGCATGATCATTCTTGTAAATCAATCCAGATGAATGTATCTCTATCTCCACTGTACTATAGAAATCTGGTGGTGGGTATTAGAAGAACAGGTGTGCAACACAAGTGTAGTGGTTGCAAGGTTTTAAAGCTGGTTTCCAATTTGAGATTGGTAGCCATTTGAAAAAGAAAGAAAGATACTTAAGGGGCCAATATTTAAAAAACAAAGCAATAAACCCAAGTGGAAAACGAACATAAATACATGCATCATGCTTTATGGCTAAAGCATATGATTTTATTTGAGTTATTTTACTACTAATTTGGCCTTTCAGTTCTATTTGGGGCTATATGTGAACTTTACACTGATGAGCATGGCTTTGTTAGGCTGCTCATGTATATCACAAGGTTCTCTTTTTTAATTCACTCTACTCTTACGGAAGAAACAAACTAAACAGTCACAACAGCAGCACAATAATATAACAACAAAAAAGAACAGTCCTTTCTAGAAAGCCAGTTCTCTTGTTATATGCAGAAATCTCTGTAATAGGCAGGATGTCATAAAAAAAAGATTCATGCTTGGCTAGACTTTTCAGTAAATTGTAAAGAGGAAGAAATATCATGTTTTATTTACAGTGAATGTATTTCATACATAGGAACTAAATTTTGATAACTCAATAATGGCTATTTAAAATGTCCCTGGAAGTTTTACAGAAAACTCTTCTCCTCCCCTTCTGAAAATTAACTCAGTCGTGCCCAAAGGTTACTGATGGATTGGAGACACTCTGACTCCATTGTCATGGAAGAGTGGACCCGCCATGAAACTACCCACTCACCATGTTGGGAACATTGTACGATTGTCCTTGTGCACTTGTCAACTAAGGGCTTTACAGCCTGGCCCTTTTCACAATAGTCCAAACTTTGCAATGGTTGTGCATAACACAGAAGGCCCATCTTTGAAGGATTTGTGTTGTGTGTGAGCACATGTTCTGAAATGGTCAAAACTAAATATTATTATCAAGATGAACTCTTCTCAAGAGAGAAGATGAGTAGCTTGAAAGCACTCTTTGGAGGAAAGAACCACTGAGAGAGGCACAGAGCTGGAAATAAAGGATGAGGGGACTATTTCCATGATTAGAGAAAGCATCCCTCCACAGCTTTGCCTGGCCTTCTCTGGCATCTGAGACAGTAGGATGACCCAGTAGGTGGGTATATATAGAGCTCCATCCTTTATGTTGTACAGAGCTGTGGGCTTCGTTCTCTGTCCAAAGGGGTGTTATCAAGGCAAGTAAATGCAACCTGTTGCTTTTCTTCTTTGGGTGTGTTTCTTGATGTTGTGTTATCTCTTGCTTTGTGATGGATGAGTTTTTGTGGCTTTTATGAAACTCTCAGGGTGACTTTTTAAAAGATATATTAAGAAAGTACTTTAAAATTATAAAGCCACCTTAGTAATTCTCCTCCCAAAGAATAAAAATGCCAAATTAGGAATTGTGGACTCCAGGGAGTATGACAAAGGGAAACTGAATTTTATCCTTTTCCCTCTGGTTGGTTCTAGCAGTCCTGGGAGCAGATACTAGTAGTTAGATTTCCTAAAGGGTAACAATGTTGGCAGCTGTCACTTAAGCTTTTTCATAGTTCTCTGTTCCTTAACACATGCAGATATCCATGTACTCCTTTTAAAAGTCAAAATCTGAGATCCAGGAAAGAAAAGGAAACATTGGTGGAGACTTCAAGGTCATGGATGATTTAGAAATAGCTTATTTCGTACCCTGATTCTAATCCAACCCCAGCACACTCTGTTGGCAAAGCTAGTATCAAGTTTATTTTCGGGATAGTTATAACTGATATTACTTTCAATTTCCATAGAATCATGTCCGTATTGTTTAAGGAGTTCCTCTGTACTTTGAAAAAAGAAAGAGAAAAACAGCAAGATTTAGATTAAGGACATCTACTTGTGATTTTATTTTCCTTATTCATATTGGCCCAGTGGTTACATAACAGATTGCTGCTATGAATATTTCCCATCACATTGTATCTTTGAAATGTACCTATAGACATTTGAAGCCCATGACTCCCAGTGATGCATTGTCTCCTTATTTAAATTCAAGGAATGTTTTGTGACCATTGCTGATTCCTGAGTGGGAGCTTTTGGTGTATTAGCATGCTTTGCAGTTGAAAGGCCTTATAGATCTCTTTGCATAATATTGGTCAAATCATCATAAACCAATTTTAAAGGAAGAAAAAAGGTCCCAGTGGTGAAAGGAAAAAATAATGACAAAGAAACCTGCTTCCTGTGAGTGTACATGTACATATCTCTGAGTGCTAAAGTACAGATATATAAAGCAGGGGGTTTAACCTTGCCACCATGTTGTGAAGCTCTTTTCTATCTTAGCAGGGCTTTTCTAGCTGGCCCATAAAAGAACTCTAAAAAGTGTTCTCATAAATAATTGGAGGCTCACTGGCACCAGATTAATTAATTACTTAATTATTTGAATATTTGAGTGCTGATTACTTGCTTTGGTATATAAGAATTTGAATATGTGGGGCAGAGAAATAATTTTACCCATTCTCTTTCACCTGGGTGTGTGAGAGAGAATTATATAGAGCTTACACATAAACACACATACACAAACACAAGTTACCACCACCTATCACCTTCTTTGGCGTCTTTTTTGATACCAGAGGGTTTAGAGAGTCAGTAGTCGTGTCTGGGGACATAGTCTTAGATATCTGAGAGATCTTACTTAACAAACAAAATTTCCCAGGAAATAGTCCTTATTTTTCAGTTTTCTCATTATTCTTACTTGGTGCAAATCTGAACTTATGCTAAGTCATTATCCATTAAATCGTTATACTCAAGAGAGAGGAACTCAGTACAGAATGGATCTATATGGAACCTTCTTATAAGGAAGGGATTTGAAAATTGAAGAATCTGAAGAACTTTTCTATAAAGCTATCTCAACTATGAAATATCAACTTTAGCAGAGATACTGAGGGCAGAATTAAGATCCAATATGTAAATTACCTTGAATGTAAATAGATTAAATGCTCCAACCAAAAGACACAGACTGGCTAAATGGATACAAAAACAAAACCCGTATATATGCTGTCTACAAGAGACCCACTTCAGGCCTAGGGAAACATACAGACTGAAAGTGAGGGGATGGAAAAAGATATCCCATGCAAATAGAAATCAACAGAAAGCTGGAGTAGCAATACTCATATCAGATAAAATAGACTTTAAAATAAAGACTGTTACAAGAGATAAGGGAGGACACTACATAATGATCAAGGGATCAATCCAAGAAGAATATATAACAATTATAAATATTTATGCACCCAACATAGGAGCACCTCAATACATAAGGAAACTGCTAACAACCATAAAAGAGGAAATCGACAGCAACACAATAATAGTGGGGGACTTTAACACCCCACTTACACCAATGGACAGATCATCCAGACAGAAAATAAATAAGGAAACACAAGCTTTAAGTGGCACAATAGACCAGATAGATTAAATTGATATTATAGGACATTTCATCCGAAGGCAACAGAATACACTTTCTTCTCAATGCACATAGAACATTTTCCAGGATAGATCACATCTTGGGTCACAAATCAAGCCTTGGTAAATTTAAGAAAATTGAAATTGAATCAAGCATCTTTCCTGACCACAACACTATGAGATTAGAAATCAATTACAGGAAAAAAACTGTAGAAAACACAAACACATGGAGGCTAAACAATATACTACTAAATAACCAAGAGATCACTGAAGAAATCAAAGAGGAAATCAAAAAATACCTAGAAACAAATGACAGTGAAAACATGACAGCCCAAAACCTACGGGAGGCAACAAAAGCAATTATAGCAATTATAGCAATTCAGTCTCACCTCAAGAAACAAGAAAAATTTCAAATAAACAATCTAACCTTATACCTAAAGCAACTATAGAAAGAAGAACAAAAAACCCCCGCAGTTAGTAGAAGGAAAGAAATCATAAAGATCAGAGCAGAAATAAATGAAATAGAAGTGAAGAAAACAATAGCAAAGGTCAATAAAACAAAAAGTTGGTTCTTTGAGAAGATAAACAAAATTGATAAACCTTTAGCCCAACTCATCAAGAAAAAAAGGGAGAGAACTCAAATCAATAAAGTTAGAAATGAAAAAGGAGAAATTACAACTGACACTGCAGAAATGCAGAGGATCATTAAGAGACTATTACAAGCAACTATATGCCAATAAAATGGACAACTTGGAAGAAATGGATAAATTCTTGGAAAGGTACAATCTCCCAAGACTGAACCAGGAAGAATTAGAAAATATAAACCGACCAATCACAAGTAATGAAATTGAAACTGTAAATAAAAAATCTTCCAACAAATAAAAGTCCAGGACCAAATGGCTTCACAGGTGAATTCTGTCAAGCATTTAGAGAGCTAACACCTATCCTTCTCAAACTCTTCCAAAAAATTGCAGAGGCCACTATCACCCTGATACCAAAACCAGATAAAGATGTCACACACACAAAAGAATCTACAGACCAATATCACTGATGAACATAGATGCAAAAATTCTCAACAAAATCTAGCAAACAGAATCCAACAACACATTAAAAGGATCATACACCATGATAAAGTGGGATTTATCCCAGGGATGCAAGGATTCTTCAATATATGCAAATCAATCAATGTGATACACCATATTAACAAATTAAAGAATAAAAACCATATGATCATCTCAATAGATGCAGAAAAAGCTTTTGACAAAATTCAACACCCATTTATGATAAAAAAACTCTCCAGAAAGTGAGCATAGAGGGAACCTACCTCAGCATAATAAAGGCCATATAAAACAAACCCACAGCAAACATCATTCCATCATTCTCAATGGTGAAAAACTGAAACAATTTCCTCTAAGATCAGGAACAAGACAAGGATGTCCATTCTCACCACTATTATTCAACATAGTTTTGGAAGTCCTAGCCACGGCAGTCAGAGAGGGAAAAGAAATAAAAGGAATACAAGTTGGAAAAGAAGAAGGAAAACTGTCACTGTTTGCAGATGACATGACACTATACATAGACAATCCTAAAGATGCCACCAGAAAACTACTAGAGCTAATCAATGAATTTGGTAAAGTTGCAGGATACAGAATTAATGCACAGAAATCTCTTCATTCCTATACACTAACAATGAAAGATCAGAAACAGAAATTAAGGAAACAATCCCATTTAGTGTCACAACAAAAAGAATAAAATGCCTAGGAATAAACCTACTTAAGGAGGCTAAAGACCTGTACTCAGAAAACTATAAAACACTGATGAAAGAAATGAAAGATGATACAAATAGATGGAGAGATATACCATGGTCTTGGATTGGAAGAATCAACATTGTGAAAATGACTATACTACCCAAAGCAATCTACAGATTCAGTGCAATCCCTATTAAACTACCAATGGCATTTTCCACAGAATTAGAACAAAAAATTTTACAATTTGTGTGGAAACACAAAAGACCCTGAGTAGCCAAAGCAATCTTGAGAAAGAAAAACGGAGCTGGAGGAATAAGGCTCCCCGACTTCAGACTATGGTACAAAGCTACAGTAATCAAGACAGTATGGTACTGGTACAAAAACAGAAATATAGATCAGAGGTACAGGATAGAAAGCCCAGAGATAAACCCACACACCTATGGCCACCTAATCTATGACAAAGGAGGTACGAATATACAATGGAGAAAAGACAGCCTCTTCAATAAGTTGTGCTGGGAAAACTGGACAGCTACATGTGAAAGAATGAACTTAGAACACTACCTAACACCATACACAAAAATAAACTCAAAATGGATTAAAGACCTAAATGTAAGACTGGACACTATAAAACTCTCAGAGGAAAACATAGGTAGAATACTCTGACATAAATCACAGCAAGATCTTTTTCGATCCACCTCCTGGAGTAAAGAAAATAAAAGCAAAAATAAACAAATGGGACCTAATTAAAAGCTTTTGCACAGTAAGCAAAGGAAACCGTAAACAAAGTGAAAAGACAGCCCTCAGAATGGGAGAAAATATTTGCAAATGAAATAACTGACAAGGGATTAATCTCCAAAATATACAAACAGCTCATGCAGCTCAATATCAAAAAAACAAATAACCCAATCAAAAAATGGGCAGAAGATCTAAATAGACATTTCTCCAAAGAAGACATACAGGTGGTTTAAAAGCACATGAAAAGATGCTCAACATCACTAATTATTAGAGAAATGCAAATTGAAACTACAGTGAGGTATCACCTCACACCAGTCAGAATGGCCATCATCAAAAAGTTTACAAACAATAAATGCTGGAGAGGGTGTGGAGAAAAGAGAACCTACTTGCATTGTTGGTGGGAATGTAAATTGATACAGCCACTATGGAGAACAGTATGGAGGTTCCTTAAAAAACTAAAGATAGAACTACCATATGACCCAGCAATCCCACTACTGGGCATATACCTTGAGAAAACCATAATTCAAAAAGACACCTGTACCCCAGTGTTCACTGCAGCACTATTTACAATAGCCAGGACACGGAAACAACCTAAATGTCCATCAACAGATGAATGGATAAAGAAGATGTGGCACAGGTATGCAATGGAATATTACTCAGCCATAAAAAGGAATGAAACTGGGTCATTTGTAGAGATGTGGATGGACATAGAGTCTGTCATACAGAGTGAAGTAAGTCAGAAAGAGAAAAACAAATATTGTATATTAATGCATATATGTGGAATCTAGAAAAATGGTACAGATGAACCTATTTGCAGGGCAGGAATAGAGACACAGACGTAGAGAATGGACCTGTGGACACGGAGGGGGAAGGGGATGGTGGGATGAATTGGGAAATTAGGATTGACATATATACACTACCATGTGTCAAATAGATAGCTAGTGGGAACCTGCTGTTACCACTAGCACAGGGAGCTCAGCTCAGTGCTCTGTGATGACCTAGATGGGTGGGGTGGGAGGGAGGTCCAAGAGGGAGGGTATATATGTATACATATAGCTGATTCACTTCGTTGTACAACAGAAACTAATACAACATTGTAAAGCAACTATACTCCAATTTTAAAAAGCCAATACGTAAATTATATATGTATATGATACAATACAATGTGTATTATATCTATGTATATACATAGATATAACGTTTTGAGTCAGAATCACTTGACTGTCTTACTACAGATACATGCAAATGTCAGCTGGACCGAGTAGAATGTGGATGAACTGGCTGCCTATGCACCTTGGTACCATGTTCTGTAGGTCTCTGCCTGGATCCGACAGTGATGACACAGATGGCTGGAGCACATTCAGAGCTTCTCTTCCTGTCACCCATAGGCTTCCCTTCCCAAATGAAAATTTTCAGTTACACTTCAAACTGGAGAAGGCAGAGTGTCCTTGGGGTTGGTTTTCTTTTAAAATCTACTGTGGTATTTTAGAGTGATTCCCAAATCTTCCATAAAAGAGCTTTGGCAAAATAGCAAAACAGCTGTAAAAGGCTCTTGACGAAATTTAATGGCTTAATTTCCCTATAAGTATGCACTGTAGAGCAAAAAGCACCCCTCCACACACACTTTCATTTCAAGGTACTTTCTGCTTCAGTCTGGAGGTAGGCATGCAGTTGGCAAAAAACCTTTTGATGTTCTGGGGAAAAAATAGCCTAATATTTGACAGATAGTCTAAAAAGAAACTTTAGGATTTTTAGATCGTAAGTATCTGTGAGAGCCACTGTGGGCTGTTACAGACTCAGACTGGGCCTTTAGTAGGCTTGTAGGCCCATGTGCATTTACATCTATTAATGATTTTTATTTGTAAATATCTTATCTTTAATCCTGCTTTCTCCTGGGGATAGCAACTGGAATATTTATGAGCCTGAGGTTTGGAATGGCTGAAGCACTATTCCAAGTTTAGCTTCCAGCTGGGCAGCCTCTCCAGTGGTTTTAGGCGCAGAGGCTGAAGAGGACCCAAAGGAGCAACCTCCAAGTCTTGAAATCTGGAAGACAAGGTAGCCAATTAATTTCCCAACCATAAAGTTTTAGAGCTGGCTCGTATCTTAGGAATCTACTCTGCTCAGTAAGTTCCTATGTATTCAACAGGGCATTTTTATTGAGCCTTATCCGAGGCGCTAAAGGCTTTGTAAAACTATAAGTTTTATAGTATTCTGCTAATCCTGTGCATTTATTGGAACTAATGCTATTGGCTGAATGTGTACAAGTTACTTACTTTTCTGAGCCTTAATTCTCAATGAGTGAGACAAGGGGGTTGGATTATAGATGATTTCTAAAAATCCCTTACTTTTCTGATATTCTTTAATTAATGATTAGACCTGGATTTATTGGTCAAGTCTCCATTGAGAAGTCAGATAGACCTGTTAAACACACACATACTCACACACACAGAGCAAAAACCCCCAAAAACCTATAGTCAAGAAAGGAAAGACTCCCTTGACAGCACTCTCTTTCAACGTTTCATATTACGACTAGTCTTGTCTCCTTCCGCTGGTCTTATGGAGGCAGATATAGGACCATGTAGACTGACGTACTTTGCAGTTAATGACAGGAGGAATGTCTTCTCTGAAATTTTAGCTTTGAGTCCCAGGGTTTTGTCTAATATTTATTATTTTGTTTCTGATTATACAGATTATACTTCGTCATTGTAAACAAATTGGAAAGTACAGAAAAATATAAAGGAAGAAAAATAGTAAATTCATCACTCAAATACTTAACATGTTTTGGGGTATAATGTTGGCCTTTTTACTTTTCATACATATAATATTTCTTTGTCCTTTTCACCATTTGTGATTTGGAAGTTGTTACTTTTAGGTTAAAATTAATTTTATAATTAAATAGTGTACAACTTTTTCTCTAGTTGTCAAAATCATGAATGAAATACTCTGTTGATTTTCCACTTGGGCAACATAAGAAATATAGCATCTTTCGCTGACTTCCCTGAACTTTAGAATGAGATTATTATAATGATTTAAAAATTTTTGGTTTTTTTTTTTACATTTTGCTTTTAATACTTTTAATTCAAAAAATTTTTAGAATTTGCCTTTTTTATTATCTTATAAAATTTCATTTAATTTTAATTAGAAAATTTAGTTTCTGAACTCATGCTTACTACCAGCCTTTTCCTACTAATACTTCTCCATTTTTGAGCTCTTAATTTTGAGTCCTTTCTCTACCAGTTGGAAGTTGTTTGAGAACTCTTTTCAGGAAGGATATATAGTGTAATGCTTTCTGACTTTATACACCCTGAGAATTTTTTCTGTTATCTTTACCTAAGAATGATGACTACAGGATATTGAACAATTGTATCATAAGCTTTTTCTTTCAAAGCTCAGTGGTTATTGCTTCGTTTTATTTCTAATTATTGTGGAGGAGAAGTCTGGAATCCATCTATTCTTTGCTAGTGATCTTTTTTCCTTGCTTTGATGCTTAATTTTTTCTTGAAATGAGGCATTATTAATTTTTTTTCTCTCCTAGAATACAGTCTACTATTCACTATCTTAATTGTGGTTTTAAATTTGGCAAATCTGTTTTATCTCTATACTGTCCTTACTCTAGTTTTGTATATAAAGTACCAACTTGAATCTAGTTGAAAAGACAAATTGGAAATTCTCAGAAATATTCTCTTGGTTCTTTAAGCAAAACTATTTCACAGGAATGCTTTTACTTTGATCCTTTGTGGCTGCTTGCTTATTTTGGCAACATCTTTTTACAGCACTTTCTAAACAGCATCTTTTCCTCTGTTCTTTGCTCGTACTCTCTCCTTTGTTCACTCCTATGAAGAAGCTTCTTTGTTTATGCATTGTTAGAATGTTGAGACAGTGCATCAGGCAGGGTCCAGTCAGAAGACAAACCTTGCCAGTGTTTTGAAGAAGAACAATTTAATGTAAAGTATTATTAACCGATCAAAGGTGTTAAGTGCTAAAAAGGATAAGAGGACTCTGAGGAATACATGAGTGGCAAATGCAGGGAACAGTTGCTTCCTCTAGGGCTGAAGGGGACTAAGCAAGCAAGAAAGTAAGAATTTAGAAGCGAGATCCCCTCTTGTCCAATCAAGGTTGAGAATTAGACTTCATTGGAAAGGGTGTGTTGGCAGCTGTGTGGTGGACAAGTTCACTGGGTGTTAGCTGACCAGAGCTGTTCCACATGAAGCCCCTGCCGGAGTGCCAGCTGACCACAGCTGTTGAACAGGAAGTCACCCACCATGGTGCCGGTGGGCTGGGGCTGGTCCACGGGATGATGTGCACTGGGGTACTAGAGAAACTCACTAGAAAGTAAGTACCACTGGGCCTCATACACACTGCTGCAGGAATGCAATAGAAGCAAGAAGAAAAGCACACCAGAACTAGAAAGAGAAGCCCCTTCTTCCACTATGCCTTGCAGTGGCCTTCCAGTTTCTTCTGTTGACAAAGCCTAATATTTTACCAGCTGGCAAAGAAGAAATGCTTACAGGGTTCAGCTTTAGTTTTACTAAGCAGAGCAAAGAAGGGTGAACTGGAGTTGACAGTCAATAAGCTGCTAACTGACACAGATGGTCTCCCTGAGGCACAGATAAAAGAAAGAAGGAAGAGTTTTTAGTATTGTTTATATTACCTGGTCAGAAATCAAGCAGCCTGGAGTAGCAGGGAGAGAGCTGAAGCCACAGCATTGGCGACGAGGAGCATCAGCTTTGTGCTGTTGAGTTTCTTTTTCATTCTTTCTTGACCACCAAGAGGAGGCTGGGACCGTGCTCTTGTTCTGCAGATGGTACAGGTATCAGCATCAAGGGCAAACTGGGAAACCAGAGGGTTTCCCACGCAGGGGGCCTCCCTGCCTGGATGCTTCTATAAACCCTGCGGGGGTTCAGATAAGTTCCCAACGGCCCCACAATAATGAGTGTTAATGAGTTTCTGCTGGAGCCTCTCCGACTTCTGGGCCAGAGAGTTGTATATAAGGTCAGCCTTCCCTACAGACAAGTACCATTTGCTCTTTTATTAAATAGAAATACCTTGAAATTTCTGGTGTGTGAATGTAACCCTTTCTAAATTCCTTAAAGGATGTAAATTTTCCAGGTTTTTTATATTCTTTGGGTCATTTTAATGAGATTATGGAAGGAGGCAGAGTTATATGTATACTTATACACCTGGAAGTCTTATATTTTTAATGTGCCGCAAGTCTGTGTTCCTGTACTTGTTTTAACCGTATATTAAAAAGTCCAGTCTTAGTCTGTATTTCTTATGCCCTTTCTAATTGAATTTAGAACTATGTGACATTATTTCAGGGCTAAAAATATATTGCATGCTTTAATGTTTAATTTTTATGAGTGTCATCTATACATACAGTGTAGCCGAATTCTAGCATCTTAAACAGACCTCTTCACCTGGAATATTCTATGCTTGTCTGTTTAGTTAATTAGCATCACAGTGATTTATGGGTTGAGAAACATTTGGGTTTTGCTACTTTGTTTTTTTTGCTGGCCGGTAAGAAATTTATAAGGTTAATACAGAGAGTTCTATTTTAGTAAACCTGTTTACTAATTGGTAGAACATGACATTTGTGTTACTTAATACATTAAGGCAGAGAGGTGGGAATTTATATAAAACAAACAAATTTGTTATTAAAGTTTGAAAATGACAGAGAAATTCTCACCTGGGCTGTTGTGCAGTATTGGTATGAAAAGATTCAAAAAGGGTAAAATAAAAAGTGAAGGGCTTTATATAGCATTTGGGAAAAAATCCCAAATATTGTAGTACTTAAAAAAATAAGCCATTCCACTTACCCTTGACTCATTCTTTGTTCAGTATTCCCTGATGCTCCTCTTTCTATCTGGTTTGTGTTGCTGGTGGCTCTTTAGAAGAATGGCTCTGAGTCAGGGAAAACCTGAGAAGGGACCCAGAGGAGCCTTTGTCCCAAGGAAGGGTCTGGTTTGCAAACTCCACAGCCTGAGGGAGTTCTGGGGAAAAACAGAATTTCAGACCTACAGAAGAAAAAAATAGCCAGTTCTATATTCTTTATGGGACATGGGATTAAATTTATTGTTTTAAAATTATTTAATTAATAATTTTAATTTGAAAATATTTAATTAATTTAAAAAATTATTTTATAATTTCCAGAATCAAACTTTTTTCCTTTTCTAAAAAATTAGGAACAGTGCCAGTTTTAATCTTCAGGTGTCTCTGCTCTACTCTCAGACAAATTGATAGTGGAGCACTAGTCATGTCTACTAACAGCACTCTGGGGGATTAGGACCCATCAGCACCAGGACACTGGGACCCAGTTAACATGACTACATGTTCTCTTGCTAATTTTTTTTCATCTAATTAGTCTTAAATTTCAGTTTGAAGCCCATTTCCCTATATGAGAAAATGGAAATGAAATGGGAATTAAGTAGCTTCCTCTCTGACATTGGTTAATTTTATACATCTTCTCTGAGCAGAGGGTCTGGAATTGAGTGTGGTAGGAAGGGGATGAACTAAATGGGGATGTGGATATTGCATAACCAATGTTATAAATCCAATATTTATATTTTATAGAATAAAAATTAGAAATGCAGAAAATATGACAGTCAAGGAAAACCTTGAACTAATGTATAAATTTTATGTAAGTAATATCTCTGTGCTTTGTTGTGTAAAAGCTTTACATTTTTGTTAGTCACATCCTTCAATAGCTTCTATTATTTGTGGATTTTTATCTTATTTAAGAAGGCCTTTTTCTCCTAATATTAGAAAAAAATTCTCTGGTATTTACTTCTAATACTTAAAATTTTTCTACTCACTTTTCTCTCTTTATTCCTTGTAGAATTCATTTCTGTGTATGGTACAAGGTACAAATATAGGTTATTTTTTCCCCTCAATAAATGTAAGTTCTCCCGGCATCACTAAGGTCTATCTTTTTCTACTGAGATAATATGCTACCTTTAGCATAAACTATTCTAATTTTTGCCTTATTCTGTTACTTGGTTCTCTCATCTGTTTCAGTGGTCTAGTTGTCAGTTATTGTAGAGACATTTCAGAGTTTCCAAAAATGTCTTATAGCTTTAAAATATGTTTTGACATCCGGATAAGATGTTTCCTCTCATTATTAGACTTTTTCAAAATTTTGTTGACCTTACAGATTTTCCTTTCAATTTTAATGGGCCTCAGAATCAGGAATTTGATAAGTTCCATTAAAAATCTTGTGATTTTGATTGAAATTGCATTCAATTCACAGATAAATATTTAATCTCACTGTTCAGATTCTGATATTTTCCCTGTTTCTTCATGTCTTCCTTTATGTCTCGTAGTAAAGTCTTATGATTTTCTTCACATGCATATTTTACTTCAGTAGGTTTACTATTGGATATTGGACACGCACACTGTCACATATACACACACACTCTCTGAATACCTTCACCTTTCAATTGGTTGGTTGTGTGTAGAAAAGTTATTTTTTCTATGATGACCTTGTGTATGACCAACCTATTAAACTCTTTTATTTGCCTTAATATTTCTTTTCAATTGATTTTCCTAGATCTTCTAGGTATTCCTTTCTAATATTTACATCTCATTTGTTTTCTTGTTTAATTGCCTAATTTAGGACCTTTGATACATAGTTGAGTTCTTAGTGGTGAGATGATAGCAAACCTACTTGTCTGTCTTCGGTTTTAGTGAGTGTGCTTCTAATGCAATATCATTTTTAGAATTCTTATTTTTTTGTTTTTAAATCATGAATTGGGATTGAATCTTATCAAGAGCCTTTTTAACCTCTATTGAGACAATCATCTGGTTGGATTTCTGATTCTGTTAGTGTACTGAATTACATGAATAGATTTCCAGATGTTTAATCATTGTTCATTCCTGGAGTAAACAATTTGTTGTGGTAGGATTTGGTTTTCAATAATATTATTCTTTCCTGCACCAACATGCCAAATATATCACCCCACCTTCCAGGATAATTTGTAACATACCTCTAAAAGTCTCTTCCACACCATATGAGTTATTCATTGTATTATATGTTTTATAAGAGAATTTTACTAAGTGGGGAATAAAAAAGAATAAGTAAGAAGAAAGGGTAAGTCTCATACATTTTGCTCCTGGGAATATTGTAAAATGTACAAATCACATCCCTAGACAGACCTAAGATGGTGTTGGCTCAGAAATACTTTTTTCTTTTGTGCTTTGTTTTTTGCAGAAATGGAACTTAATTTATTAATCATCAATATATTAATCTGATGAGGGTAAAGACTCAAGTGATGTAAATGAGTTTATTCCAAGTGCTTAGTCAACATAACAACAGTAAGAATTTGTGTCACTTGTACACTGTACTACTGTATACATAGCATTCTTAACATACACCATCTAAATTAATCTTCACAGCAATGATGGGGGCAGGCAGAAGAGTTATTATCACCCCATTTTATAGGTATGAAACTGAGGTTTGGAGAAGATGAGTGACTCAACTGAGGTCACATAGCAAAGGAGTGATTCGGTTAAGACTAGACCCCCAAGTCTTCTTAATCCTAAATCAGTATTCATTCCATCTCTGTCTCGGACCTTTTGTATAATGAAAACTCTATGTGGCAGAAACTGGCACAGAAGTAAAGAAAGTTGAGAACTCGTTCTTTCCCTTCCACCTCTGTCCCACTCCCTCCAGTAATTTCAACATGAGGAAATTAGCAGGGAATCTTCAAGGAACATTTCTACAACATCATGAAGACTTTCATTTTGAACTGCCTTTTCTTTCTCTCCTAAATTAAGGAAGTCACTAAGCCACAGGGGCAGTGTATCATTTTAATATGACTCTGCATTTGTTGAGCTCCTTTGGGTCAAAGAACGCACAGTCCTGTATAGACATTATCTTTCACGACCTGGGTACTTAGTGTGGGTAGGCAAGGAAGTAATTCAATCTCCATGTTGTGGGTAATGAAGTCATGTCAGGGAGAGGTGCTGGGACAGCCCAAAACCTCAGAGCAAATGAAGTGAGAATGGAGAGGACCAACACACCTTCAGCCCCTCTCCACCTCCCATGCCCCGTTTTTACCACCTGACTTAAAGAAGCTCAGCTGTCCCAAAGAGAAGAAGCTGTCTCAGGATACACTGATCACTGAAAAGTCAAAGGAACAGAGTAGTAAAATGTGCAGAGTCCTTATAAGTCACATGTGGCAGTCTAGCATAATTCTCCATGGAATATGCAAATACAGGCTTACAGAAAGAATAGCATGTTGCTTTTTTCCTCTAGAAACACTTGAGAATATCATGATGTTGGCCTTCATGATGCTTTTGATAATTCAGATATTTTACTGGACTGTCATGCAAACATGAGACTAGAAAAAATTGTTGGCATCTCATTTTTATACTAAACTGTGATAATACATACTCTGTGTAGTTCAGTCTTTACAGGTATCCAATTAAACCATTCTGTGCCTAGTTACACGAGGTTCCAAGTCTAGAATAGAAAGCCCTCCCCCCCACCACCATGTAGCATTGTAATGTTAACAACTGAGCAGCAGCCATCACAAAGCAGGCAAATAGAGAGTGGTGTGCAAGTCTATCTGAAAACCAGAGGATTGGGGTAGAAACTGTATCTGGAGCATAAAATGGATAGGCCAGAAAGTAAGGACTGGAGGGCAGGCTCTGAGTGTAGAAAATCTATAGGTGAGGGTGGAGGGTGGTCGGGCATAAGAATGGTACCAGTGAGCAGAGCTGAGACTTGCTTCTGGGGCAGAGCCTGGTTGACGTAGGGAGAAGAAAAGAGAATACCACTCTGAATGCAACTCATTGGTGAGCTGGCAGGGAGCACCTCCAGGTGAAAGGGACCAAGGATTATATTCAGTTGAGAGGAACCATTACCCAAGGTGATAAACAGATTGGCTGAGAGGAGAATCAGGTACCAGATTCGTGTTTAAAAAGACAATACTTGTTAAATTGGAAAGTTGAAGAGAAGACATAAATGGGAGACTCAGTAAAGGCAGTTAGTCCTGGAGAACTGAAAACAGAATGAAGTGAGGGGTAAAAATTCCATTAAGTGAGAAGTTCAGGATAGGCTGGAATTCCAAACTGGGAGCTTGGCTGAGACATCTTTGAGTAAAGTGTCCGGTGTGTGCTACGAGGCCTGGCAAATGGGCTCAGAGAAGCTGCCTGGGCTGGTCAGGAGCCTTAGGTTCCAGGAGGAAGGCTGCATGTAGAATTCAACATGGCCTTAAAAGTAGGAGTTGAGGACTTCCCTGGTGGCACAGTGGTTAAGAATCCGCCTGCCAGTGCAGGGGACACAGGTTCGAGCCCTTGTCCGGGCTTTCCCACATGCCACGGAGCAACTAAGTCCGTGCACCACAACTACTGAGCCTGCACTCTAGAGCCCGCGAGCCACAACTACTGAGCCCATGTACCACAACTACTGAAGCCCACGCGCCTGTGCTCCGCAACAAGAGAAGCCACTGCAATGAGAAGCCTGCACACGGCAACAAAGAGTAGCCCCCTACCCCGCTCACCGCAACTAGAGAAAGCCCGCACAGCAATGAAGACCCAACACAGCCATAAATAAATAAACAAATAAATACATAAAAGTAGGAGTTGAGTTCTAGTTCAGATGTAGAAAATTGCAAGAGACCTTCACATCTACTCTAACAATGAGAATAAGCAATAGAATTACAGATGTTTTTAAACCAGTGAGAGAGCCAAGGACACAAAGAAGTAGACATAACTTCTTTCTCTTCCTAGGAGAGAAGAAACCCAGGGCTGCTTTCAGTCCTGGAAGAGTGGTAGGAAGAGGAGGAATATGTTATAGGCAGAGTAAGAAGAAACTAGCCCAATTTTAACTAACTTTGAGTGAATGCATGTTGGCTGGCCTGACTGTTTAGTAAACCAAGGATCCCTAGCCACAGAGCAAGCCTGCATCACCCTCTAACTTTTCCGTGGGCTTTTACCAAGTGCATAGGGGTGACAGGCAAAAGGCTGAGAGTAGGACAGAAAAGCTGATAGTTTCCTTTTAAGACACATGTGGGCTTTCCCAAGAGTAAGACAGTGACTTGGTGAAGGCTGACTGAAGACAGGAGAGGAGAGCTGAGAGAAATTCTGTCACAGCACTCTGGAGTGTTCTGTAGTCACCATCCAAAGGTTGAGGGCACCCAAAAGTAGGGCAGAGAGAGCTTTCCAGAGATACAGAAAGCCAGGAGCTGTAATGGAGAATGAAGAGAATTTCTTAATAATCCCAAAATATGCCTGCTGGACTTTAACATTGAGAGAGATAACCACCAGTTTTGAACGTTGATGGTTTACCTGTAAACCACAGGGAGATCTGGAATCTTATTAGTACTCAGATCTCAACCTGCTAAAAAAGAGTCCTGATCCCATCCTCTAAATATTAAAGCCAGTGGTGAATTGAATTTAACTACAGCTGCAGTAAATCCAGACACAGATCAACTATAGATTAAATGACACAGTGCTCCTTTGCCCCCACCAAAGAAGAATGAGGCCTTTTCTGTGGATAAATATTAACTTAGTCTCCATTGTTCTTCTACACAAAATGTCTGCAAAAAATAAGTTATAGACCTATGAAACTCTTGCCCAAGAGGAAATAGTCATAGACATAAAGATGGTCCAGTTTTGTAATTATTAGGCAGGATTTTAAATGATTATGCTAGGTATCTTCAAGGATCTAGTGGAAAAAATGGATAACATGCAAGAACAGATGTGGAATTTCAGCGGAGAGATGGCAATTTCTTTTTTAAAGTTGGCGCAGGAGAGCCTAGAGGGTCAAAGAGATCAATAGGGAGAGAAAGGCCCTATTCAATAGGGATGTGATTCTGTACCCAGGGCAGTGACTACTTATCCTCTGCCATGCTCTTGTGCTCCCTATTACACATGTGTGTTCATAGTTGCTAATTATGAAAAAACAAAAATAAATAAAACCAAAAAAAAAAAGCAAAACAAAGAAAAGAAAGCAAAGGCCTACAAGCATTTCTTGGTCTGGAGAAATTAGTGGCACAAGAAGCCAGGCTCATAGCTAAATCCTGGATTCACTTCCTTTTCCCTAGGAATAACGTACATTTGTGATTCTGTACAATCCACACAATGAGTGATATTCTTTGTCTTTTTCCTTAGCTTTGTTTGGAGAAATCACTCATCCAAAGGGGCAGATGCACCAGAAGAAAATGTCTGAGTTTCAAAGCCCAGAATAGCGATAAATATCTATAGATAATTTTAGAACATTATATTTTCTTTACAGTTAATTTTGTTTAACCTGTAAAGTAGATCAAAGTTCATAGCAAGGGGCCTGGGCTTTTTGTGTAAGCCCATCATCAAGGCCTGTTTTCTGAGGTTTTTCTCAGTGAAGACCACTTTTTCTTAACAGCATTAAAAGTACTGTCATGTCTTTGCTGAGAATTGTCAAAGACTCCTTTTGATATCATGGAAAAAGTTGAGTAAACTGTTTTTGTTTTTGTTTTATGCTGCATTTTTCTGTTCCCTAGGAAGTTGGTTGACCTTTCTTTCTTTTTTATTTCTTTTTCAATTTTCTTTCATTTGAAGAAGAGTGAACTGGTTCACACAAAATGTGATTTTATGTTGTGCTTTTTAGTCGAGAACAAATAATGAGTCTGAAACAGACCCCAAGTGCCTGCCTTTTCCAGGAAATGAAAAAGTTCTTCTCTTTATTTATCTGTGATTATCCATTTTAAAATTGTTCTTTGTCACCTGTCTCTGTGCTTTCCTGTTCAGCTTTTTAGAATAAAATTTGTATCTTCATTAGATATTTTTCTTGGGTACAGACCCAACCAAAGAAAATTCAGTTTGAA
Source organism: Eschrichtius robustus (assembly GCF_028021215.1). Lineage (NCBI taxonomy): Eukaryota > Metazoa > Chordata > Mammalia > Artiodactyla > Eschrichtiidae > Eschrichtius > Eschrichtius robustus. The sequence goes on along the minus strand of NC_090833.1, from coordinate 54,792,768 downwards.
ATCAGTCAGGACCAGCTTCATAATTTGCAGGGCCCAGTGCAAAAGGAAAATATGGGACCCCTTGTTCAAAAATCGTTAAGAATTTTAGGCTGTCACCATCCTAGGTGAAAGGCTCCAAGTGTGGAGCCTTTGTAAGGGTGAAGCCCTGTGCAACTACACAGCTTATATGCCCATAAAGCCAGCTCTGGAATTTGGATTATCTCAGCTTCTGGTTCCTTAGGACATCGTTGATCTCTCACGAAGCTGCTCATCCAGATATTCTAGAGTCATGGTCTTGAATGAGATGAAATTTAGGAGCCTAGTTGTTATGAAGTCTGCACGGCCAGGATGTAAGGCTGTGCAGGTTGTGCACTGAACAATTCTAGGGAGCACCATTCACATTCTTAGTCATCATAGATTTAGATAATTAGTGGCATTTTTTCCTGGTATGTGGCAAAAAAATGTCTTGAGGAAGAAGAGCAGCCTTTTCTAATACGCAAAGATATTATTTGGGCAAGTAGTAGCTGCTTTTGCCAACTCCCTTTTCCCTATTCGTCAACATTTTCTCTTTCCCTGTCTCTTGACCTCACAGTTCGTGTGTGCTTGTCTATGTCTGTCTCTCTTTTCTTCTTTCTCTCCTCTCTCTCCTCTTCTCTGTTTCCTTCTCTTTGGTTTTTTTTTTTTTTTTCCTCCTCTCTCCAGCCTTTACTTTGCTCCCAAAGCCTGGCTCCATAGAAAGTCTCCTGAGAAACTGGCATTCAGTCTTAGGTTGAATTTCATTCAGTTTGTGCCATCTTTAAGGGAGTATTCCATTTAAAATCCTCAATTCTAAATCCTCATTTTAAATCACACATTCTCTATCTCATATTTATGTATTCTAAACTTTGATGTGTCTCAAGATTATAAGCCCTGAGAGGTAGCTACTCATCTACCTCATCTTGGAACCCCCGTTTTCTTTGCATATGGAAGGTGCTCAAGTATAGGAGCTTTTTGGTGATGCTGAGAGACATTAAAAAATAGGATCAGGAACCGGGATACACAGAGGAACCCTTGATTTCATCCTACCTAGAATTTAGAGTAATCTGAGGTCAGTCACACTCTGCCTAGTCAAACTCTGCATCTGCAGCTACATGTCTCAGAATAGCCCAAGAAAGAGAAAACAGAGGCTCTTGCCAAGTCTGTTGATGTCAAGGATGACAGCTCCATATGCTAAGAAGAAGGAAGCCCCAGTTGCCCTGCTCATTCTTGGTCCAGGATGAAAAAGTAATGGAAAGAAGAAAGATGAAGCATATCTGGCATCATCTGTTCTTTTTTTCCCCTTACCCACAGACCCGGAAGAGAGGAGAATAGAATTTAAAAAAGCAAGGTAGCATCATAATGTTTTTTTAAAAGCCCTAGATATCAATGTTAGGGCAAACCTTGTTAAATCCCAGAAAGGTTAATTAGTAGCTCTTGTGGGAAAAGCCGTGAAAGCACATTAATTGGACCAATATCTTCATTTTTAAAAATAGAATCTTCTAAGCACTGAAAGCCCGTAGTGGTCAAGTGTGCCAAGGAGCAAGATGTTGAAAACTGCTGTTTTCTCAGGTGATTTGGTTAAGAACACCACCACCACCACCCCCCTCCCACGGCAGCACACACCAAAATTTTTAAAAATTTACTCGGGTTTCAAAATGTTCTAGTTTGGCTATCCATGATGTGCTGCCATTATTATTATTATTATTATTATTTTAGCTGAGGAACAGCACAGGTCTATAGAGAAAATAAGTAAATAAGCCAAGGCCCAGGAAAAGTGATAATCATGTCTTCAAACTCTGAATTGCCATGGAGGCAGCTTTGTCACCAGTGTTCCCTGTGATCTGATTCTACCTGAAGCCCTGATCAGGCCTGCATTTACCTCCTTCTCCCATAGAAGGCCATTTCTGTACCTGCAGAACCCACAGGCTCTGGCTGTTGAATTTACTCCAGAGCACATCCTCATGTGACTCTAACCAAGGTGTTTAATGTCAATCCTTAAATTCAGGTAGTTCTTCAGAGCTTGGGAAAACACATTTATTTGTTTTGTGCCTTTAAAAGCTTGGAAACGTGGAGGTGCTGTGGAGCTGAGGGAACATCTGTTGAGTACACTGCAGGCATTGCTCTCTTCTGAAATCAAGCAGTGACCACGAAAGGCAAGGTCTCTGCCCTCATGGAGCTGATGTTCTGCTGGCGAGTGTAGATGGGCAGTCTGCCCTGCCACCATGGAGCTCTGTGTCTTTGAATAAGCAGTTTACTGTATGAAGCCATGGGGTCTTCATCTCCTAAAAGAAAGAGTGAGACCTTTAGAAGGCTTTGTGCTCAACTCAAACATTTTCTTTTTGTTCCTCTTTCTCTCTTATTCAAACAGCAGGAATCTGATTGTTGTGAAAAAGACCCAAGTTGGGTAAAAGCAAATGTGTACACATTGAAGGATCCTGCAAAGTAACTTGACTTTTTGCTTTGACCTTAAAGTGAGTTCTTGGAGGCTTCTATTTGATAAGCAGAACAGAACAAAATAAAATCAAAGCTTGAAGCAAACTTACCTTAAAGGCTAAGCTCTTTTGTCTTAACCTCAGGAACAAAACCAACCAATTGCAGTGACAACTGGTCTATGAAAGAAAGGCCGAGGCTTAAATGCACAATTGAAACTAAGCAGTCTACAGTTAGTTGGTCAATGGTGTCACTAATTGGGTGGCCTTTGCGGCCACATTTGTTTCCTTTCTTAGGGCTTTAGAGCCTGTTGCCATCCAGAATTATTTTGTTTTGTTTTGTTTTTGAGAAGAAAGAAAATTAATAGGCACTGAGTCTGGCTCTTCCTCTGTCTTGTAGGAATTCTTTTTTGCCTTAAGCACTATTCAGATATTTATTCACTAAAGAAATGCCTACTGTGCCTGGTACTGTTTTAGGCACTGGGGATATAGTGGTGAACAAGACAAAAGAGTGCTGCTCTCATGGAGCTTACATTCTAGAAGAGAGAGGTAGGCAGTTAACAAGCAAATGAATAAATTAATAATTTCAGAGACTCTGAAAGTGCTGTGAAAAGAGTACAATAGGATAATAGCCTGGAAGCACCTGGGGATGGGGAGAAGGAGCTGTTTTAGTTTGAGTGACCAAAGGGTTCTGTCTGAGGAGGTGTCCAGTTAGCTGAATTTGGGCAATATGGAGAAGCCAGCATAATTGCTTGTTCCTGCACTGACTGTTCATGTTATTTAATAATAGTTATAAAATTAAACACGAATGGGGTAGCCCTGGAGAAACGTAGTTTGGTGGTTCCTCAATAAGTTAAATGTAGAATTACCATATGACCCAGCAATTCTACTTTTAGGTATATACCTAAAAGAATTGAAAACAGATGTTCAAACAGGAACTTGTACATGAATATTCATAGCAGCACTACTCACAGTAGCCAAAAGGTGTAAAAAAACCAAATGTCCATCAATGGTTGAATGGATAAACAAAATTTGTTATGTCCATACAATGGACTATTATTCAGCCATAAAAAGGAATGAAGTACTGATAGATGCTACAGCGTGGTTGAACCTTGAAAACCCTGTGCTAGGAAGCTAGACAAAAAGGCCACATACTATGTGATTCAACTTATACGACATAGGTAGGTAAATCCACAGAGATAGATAGCAGGTTAGTAGTTGATTAGTTTATGGGAAGCAGGGAATGGGAAGTGACTGCTAATGGCTATGAGGTTTCCTTTCAGGGTAATGAAAAGGTTCTGGAACTAGATAGTGGTAATGGTTGCACAACACTGTGAATGTACTTAATACCAATGAATTGTACACTTTAAAGTAGTTAAAATAGTCTGTATATTTTACCACAATTAAAAAAAATTAAACCCAACTGTGATGTTTGACACTCGTCCATACCAAGAGACATTTACATACAGTTGGAAAAAATCCTGAGAAGTAATTGTAGATTGTCAGGCTTAGCCCTTTATTTTAGGGAGGAAGTTTAATTTTGTATTTATTTAGGCCCATACCATCTGGATTGATCCCTTGATCATTATATAGTGTCCTTCTTTGTCTCTTGTAACGGTCCTTATTTTAAAGCCTATTTTGTCTGATATGAGTATTGCTTTCAGGGACTTATCAAGGTAAAATTGAACACAAATACTATTGTACAAATATGCAGACGCGCACATCTCTCCAATGAATCTATTCTTTAATGTCTTAAACCATTTAGAAGTGAATAGGATGTGTTTTATACACAGGCCTCCCCCTGATGCACTCTAATGTCTAACTTTTTTATATGTGAGGAACATTCTCACCTGCGAGCTTGCTGACTGTTCCTGGGGTCTTAGTGAAAAGAGAAGGCTCTGCAGTTGAGGAGTGGGGACGGGGGGAGGTGATATTCATTATTAAGAACACCAGACTTGGAAATAAAACAGGTGGAGGAGGTTTGGACAGGTCTCCCAAGACCAAGTTGAAGACATGGCCATAGATAGAGGTAGCATGGGGGAAGGAGGAAGGGCAGAACAGTGGCCTGGCATTCCAGAGGCCTGATTTTAGTCCTGGCCTCACCTGTCCCTAACCTGCCTTGTGCCTCTAGGATGTTATTTCAATACATGTATAAATGTATTATCTATAAAGATTCATACCTTTCACAAGCCTAGCACCTAAAGTAAACACAAATGGGGAAAAATAAGCACCTTTGATCAAACTTCAGAATATTAGCCATAGCAGTAGTCCCATATTTCTTCATTGAGTTTGGTGTGTCATCCATCTGACATTTCTTAGAATGAGAAACTGGTGAAAATTCTGTGGTCCCCCGAGATTATTGATGAAACATCTAAAGAGTTTTCAAACCTCTGGTAAGAATGATGGCTATGCTCTTTAAAAAATATATATATCTCAAGTAGTATTCATTTAGTGTCTCAAGTTGTTATGACCTTATTCTTTCTTCGACTGACATAAATAAAATGCTACCGAGGCCTCCATGTTTTTTCTACCACTTCCTCTGATCTACATAGTTATTGGGAGGTGGAGGTATATTTAGATATATTATTGAAGAGGTGGTTTTGATATATTGAGGCTCAGGTATAAGGCATTCCACCCGACTGTCTTAAGAAAACGTTAGGATTGTCACAATTTCCAACAATCCAGAATGTTCTGTCTACTTGTCAGTGGCAGCCTCTCACCCCCACATACACCTTTCCTTTTTTTTCATTTACTCTTCCTACTACACTCACCATTGGAAATAAGCAGTGCTATGTCTTGCTTAGGCAGTGTTTGAATTCCCTCATAAACACGTGAGAGACGAGAAGTGCATTCTGTTCTGTTTGTCTGAGGCCCATTGTCTGCTTTCATTTTTGACCCAGTTTCTTTTGGGACTGGGAGTACAGGGAAAATTTAGGCCTCACAGGAGATTATCAATGGATGCTTTCAGGCATCCCTCTGAGACGTGTGCCTGAGTGGTAATTACTTGCTTAGGATCCTACATTCACCAGAAGGAGTATATTGTTCTCAAACAGGAGGAAAAACAAATCTTTGTAGTTTATTGTGAAACTTTCTACTTCCCCCAACTACAAGGACCCTGAAGGCAGGTTTAGGGTTTCACCTGCAGGTGTAAAGGCTTACTATCTTTTTTTTTTTTTTTAATAAATTTATTTGTTTATTTATTTTTGGCTGCATTGGGTCTTTGTTGCTGCGCATGGACTTTCTCTAGTTGCAGTGAGCGGGGGCTACTCTTCGTTGCGGTGCGCGGGTTTCTCACTGCAGTGGCTTCTCTTGTTGCGGAGCATGGGCTCTAGGAATGCAGGCTTCAATAGTTGTGGCACACAGGCTCAGTAGTTGTGGCACACAGGCTCAGTAGTTGTGGCGCACAGGCTTAGTTTCTCTGCGGCATGTGGGATCTTCCCAGACCAGGGCTCGAACCTGTGTTCCCTTCATTGGCAGGTGGATTCTTAACCACTGCACCACCATGGAAGTCCTAGGCTTACTCTCTTTATCCCCTCTTACATGAAGGCTTATCTCTGATGGGGGGATTAGAGCCTAGCCAGGCTAATAAAAGTGATGCCAGTGACTTTCGGGGGAAACCTAGTATTGGAATATGGAAAAAAGTCACAACTAAAAGATTTGAATCCTGATAAAAAAATGTATGAGAACAATAAAGACTCCTAACCCAGTATAGCTTCTTCTATATGAGATATATACTCTGTGATCTTAAGACATTCTCAGAGGATTCTTATGCAGAGAGAGAGCTTAATCCTATGTGTCCATATGTGTGTTGGAAGCAGGGAGATGTGTGTAAAAGAGGATGAGGGAGAGAATCCGAATATTAATAGTCTCACAGGACACTCTCGCTAGCATCCCTGGGCTGTGGGCTTTGGTGATAGTCACCGTGTTTAATAGCTGGCCTGGCATGGCACTGTCCAGTTGGAATGGATGCCAACTGTATTGCTGACGCAGAGTCCTGGACAGCCCATTTTGTGCCAGGCTTTCATCCTTTAGCTGTCATGTTGTGGGGAAGGGGTCCTATAGGAGGAATCCAGGTGGCCATGCTAGTGACAGGGGGGAACTTAGGTATCACGGCAGTGGTTATTTACCAACCAGTATGAATGCATTTGAATATTTCAACAACCAGTACACAAGCTGCAGGTCTGTGAATCTCTCTGTATCCTAGGCTTGTAAAGCAGTTCTTATCAAGATGTAGCCTACTTGGTATCTAGGACAGCTGGTTGTTGTTGTTGTTATTGTTGTTGTTGTTAGGTGTTTGTTTCTTGGCTAGTATGATTATGTGATAATTTGCTCATACATCCTTGGTGTTCAGCTGAATTGCTACCTGGTTAAAACCCAGCCATTTGTCCTCAGCAATCTCTATGCCTATGACATTCAGTACAAAAGAGGCCTGCTGACTACATCAGGAACCCAAAACTATTTTGAGTACTGGCTTGCTGTGAGTACTTGAGTACTCATCTTACTGCTTTTTGGTGACTATTTCAAAGTGATAGGATGCAGTAAAGTCACTGAGTCTCCAGAGATGGTTTTTTAGGAGAACTACATTGCCTATTTTCAGAAAAGGGCTAAAATACTGGAAGTCACAAAGTTGTCGGTAAGATGTTTGTGTAGGGGTCCTAATAGGTGTACACGCTTGGCCTGGTTGCATGACGGGTGGCTGGAAGGACAGTATTTGAGAGGGGTGAACTTATTAAGAAAGTTTGCAGCTGGGACATCTGATTTCCACAGAGAAGACTTCAGTGTTGGAAGAGATGCTGCCACCTTTCAATCCTGGTCTTAAATGGTGCTTTCATGTGCTCCATGAAGAGATACTTCTCTCCTCATTAGGTCATTGCCTTCCAAGTGATTTAATGCAATGTAAAAATAAGCACACAGTTGAATACTGTAATGTGGTTAAGCAAGCTGTTTCTGACTGTGCAAGCTAACTTTTTTTCTATTTATGAGAGTGGCTTATATTATATTATGCATATACTGAGCCATGGTGTGACTGTATGATAGCCCTGTATAATATCAGCATTTAAGGTGGACTGTTTAAATAGATCCACAGGGAAATAAGTTTCAGCAGCATCCCTTACAGTGCAGGAACCATCTCACAGCTTGATTTGTACCTTTACATCTTCTGCTCAATATGTTTTCTTCTCTTGATCCTCATGAACGTCATTCAGTATTAAAAAATACTGTTTGCTTTCCATGGTTCAGCTTAAATGTTGCATTATGTTTAACTCTAACATGCCCTGTATGATAGAATCTGCTAGAGAGTCGGAGTAGGGTTCGATGCTCAAATGTTACCACTCACCCCTCTTCTTCAGGGTTTGGCTAAATTCGGTATGAACACACAGAACTGCAGTAAATAGGACAAAGTATGTTTTATTTAGGGTTCTCTGATCATGGGTTAGAGTGCAGCACACAGTGGTGCCCCTAGCCTCACTGCCTGAATCTTGAGCCTTACCCAGACTTCCCATGTGGAAAAATTGGAAAAATTCTGGAAAAATTGGAATTAGAGAACAAAGACCTTCCTGGGTCTACCAGATAGCAGCTGGTTGTGGAGGGTATAACTAACTCCCTGGTTAACTGGGTCCAGTGGATGTCAGAGTCTCCTTAGTATTAGTCACACTCTCCTTCCCTAGGGAATGGCTAGGAGGACCAGAAGCCTTGTACAGAAAATCTCTCTCCTAAGGAGGGCCTTGGAAATCCATTCTTGGATGCATGAGTTTGGTGAAGTAGGGTTCTGCTTGCACCCCTTCTATCCCAACAGAGGTCATCTCACAATAGTTCATTGGCCTTGTCTAAACTACTTGGAGTTACTTTTCTATGTAACAGAAAGAGTATACAGAAAGGTCCAGGATGTGGCTCTAGAGCCATAATGCCAGCTTAAGTCTTTCATAAGGTCTTCCCTGGCTTAGCTAGGGGGCCCCTCTTCTGTGCTATAATAATGTAGCACACTGAGCCCACTCCGTCTCTTTTCTTTCACTCTGACAGCATTATGTTAAAATTCTTTCTCCCCTTAGATTGTGAGCTCCTTGAGGCCAGGGACCATGCATTGGTGATATAAAATAAGCTCTTAGCATAGTACCCAGATTATAGTAGGTACTCAATAAATATTTGTGAAACTAAAATGAAAGGCAAATGAAGCCATCTGGTAGAGGTCTTTAAATGGTAGGTCTAAGGGTGTGGATTTAAGCCTTTTTGTAATTGGGAGCAATAGCATATTTTGTGAAAAGACATGATTGGAACCTGGAATATAAGACTACAAAAGCAATATTTTTTTAAAAGCATAGACTCTTAAGATTAAAAAGGACCTTAAAGATTACCCAGTCCAGCTACACATTTTAAGGTAGCTATAACTTAGTGGTTATTGGGCCTTTGAACACCTGCCAAGGCAGCCTATTCTATTTTCAAATGAGCTAAAGTATCTTCTATAGCTTCATCCCTAATTTTTCCTTTGGAGATACCTAGACAGTATATTGCCTCTCTTCTATATGACAACCTTTCATTTATTTCAAGAAAAATTGTCATGTCCCCCTGCCCACACTTGCTAAGTGAACACACCCAGTTCATCATTCCTCATCTGATACAATTTAGGGTTCCTTCATTATCCTAGCAGCTATCCTCTAAATATTTTCCAGTGAATGTACGTTCCTCAAAAATTGCATCCCTAGAACTGAAGGGGATATTTCACGTATGGTCCAGAGTAGAAAGGATTTATTGCTTCTCTAATCCCAGAAGCCATATGCACGTTGAACACAACTTACCTTATTAGCTTTATTGATGACCTGGTCCCATCGGTGAATCCCGTTTGGCTTTCTGTTGATGAAAACGTAGTCTTTTCCTATGCTGCTGCTTAAACCGGGTATCTCAACCTCTACTTATGTAATTACTTATTTGGACCCAAGTAGAGAACGTTACATCCTGCTAGGTCTCTCACACCTGCCAACCCTCTCTGGCTCCGTACTGTGCCATTTGATGTATCTGCTACCTTTCTCAGCACTGTGACCTCTCAGGATTTGATGGACATCCCCTTATTATTACTGTCTTCATTCAGCTGCATATGAAAATGTTCAGCTGGATGGGCCAAGGATAGGGTTCTGTGTCAAGCTGCTGGAAATCTCTCTGTGGTGGGTGTCGACTTTGGGAATGGTTTATGTTTATAAGTTTTACATCCTCCCTCCCCCCCATAATTTATAATATCGTAAGAGACCTTGTAAAATGCATTGTTGAAGTCCACATTTTGGTATAATCGAAGGGAAAAATGTTTAGGCAGATATGGCCCATTGTGGTAAAATTTTGCTGCCTTCTGGTGATGGCACTTTCTCTTTCTGGCTTCTTGTGAACAATCCCTTTAACCATTTTGGATTTTTCCCAAGCTCTCCCAAGGTGACCTGTATACAATTTTTTGAATCTACCTTCTTCTTCAGATTGAAAACATGAATGACATTTGCCAGTTCCCCAGTTTTTGGCACATCTTCCATTTTCCACAATTACTCAAGGATTTCTGACAGGGCTGGAGCATTAGCCATGTCTTTTGTGAGGATTCATAATATCTAGGCTGTTATTCCAAGGCTATGTTTAATTTCACCTGAAGCCTGTTGTCTGATTTTTTCCAGGCCTTGACTGTTGAGAACACAACTTTTCTTTTTGCGGAGTTGTTACATTATATGTACAAAAGAAAAAAAATCATTTTTATAGCAAAAAATGTCCAGAACACTTCACCTTCGTGCGGCTTTCTAGTTATGTTAAATGCACAAGTCCCAGTGTGTGTGTGTGTAGGTTTCTTTCATAAGTGGGCTTCTTCAAGTAATAGAGCTTGCTGTAAGGCTGCAGGTGGCAATAATAGCAAAAATGGCTCTTTGGAAACACAAAGTTGAATCAAGGAATGGCCAGGACCTGGAATTGGAAAATCAACATCAATTCTAGGGACTGTGCTATCTGGACCCTGCGGTAGCAGCAGTAGTTCACTGACTCCCCACCCCAGCACTATGCCAAGGACAGGCTCAACTCCCTTCTGCCCTCCTCCCTCCCACCTCCCCCCACCTGCCTGCCTTCCTCCTTCCTTCCCTCCCTCCCTCCCTCCCTCCCTTCCTTCCTTCCTCCCTACCTCCCTCCCTTCCTTCCTTCCTCCCTCCCTCCCTCCCTTCCTTCCTTCCTTCCTTTCTTCCTCCCTCCCTCCCTTCCTTCCTTTCCGAGAGCTGACCTCAGGCATAGTTTATTTATTTCCTCAGCTCTTTTCTTTGCTTTATCTTTTACTTCTGTGCTACAATTTATTGACTCTTTACCTCAGAATTTATATTTACCCATATTTTTGACTTGGTCAAAACTTTGCCTCCCCCATGGCATTTTGTGGGCTATTTCTTACCCATTCTCTTGTCCAGGGAGACTTTTAAGATGGTGTCTGGAAGAATTTAGGAACAGATCCGCCCAAAGACTTCAAGACGTTAAATAATCTATATTTGTCCTAGTAGAACTGAATATTCCTCAGGTTTTTGCTTTTCTTTTCAGACAGGTATGCGAAAACTTGCTAATTGTCTAACTCTATGACAATATCGTGAGCAGTAACTTGTCAGTCATGCCCACAGTCTCTTTCTGAGGATAGCTGCTCACCTTCTGGACCACCATGTTTTGTTCCACTTGACCCTGGCTCAAATATGGCTGACTGTATTAAAGGTACGCAACAGACCCAAAGACAGCAGTCCATGGGCTGGCCAGCAAAAAGCTCTTCCCACACAAGGGTGAAATGGGCCAGTCAGATTCCTTCTATCTGAAAAGGAATTCCTTTTCTAACTGAAAAATGGGAATAGGAGCAGGCAAACAGGAGCTCAGAAGACGGAAACCCACAGAGAGACCGTGAAAGACAAGAGAAAGACTAGGTGCTGTTTTCCTAAGGGAAAGGGGCAAAGATTACTTAATGTCTCTCCCAGTCTTTGGGCTGATCCATATAATCATATGCATAAATAAATAACTTTGTGGCCGTTTTATAGAACTTGGCATGAGTGGCTGGAGAGCGGGAGGTTGTAGGTAGAGTTAGGAGCCACACACTACTTCAAAGACTTTACTCTTCGTTCTGTTGCAGGAGCTCCATTCTCCTCTGCATTCTCCTCTTGAGTAGATCAGATTCTTCTCTCCTCTCCTTTCTGCTGGGCATCCCCAGGCAGTCTCCCAGCTTCTCTGGGATACTGAAGCATACCTGCCAGTTTCCTCTTCTGTGCCAGCCCCTATTGGTGATGTTTGTCTGCTTTGCCTCTTGACCCTCACCTGTGCTCTTAACAGTGCCCAGCGTGCTGCCTTCCAGTACTGGTGACACCACCTTGCTGCGGTGCTGGCTGGTGCTCCATGTGCTAGGTTCTGCCGCTCCTGCAGCTGCCATACCTGGGAGCCGTGTCAGAGGGTACCAGATCCCGACATTAATTAAAGTGAAGACTGATTTTACTCAGTAACTATTGTAATAGAGGAAAAGAGACTCCGATATAGAACTGGGCACAATTCTAAATACAAAGACCCATGGGACTTCATATACAAGGAGCAGGATGAGCAGGTCAATGGGTGGAAATGACTAAAAGGAGACATCAAGGGTGGGGGGTTTCTTGCTTAAATGACTTAGCAGGATTCTTGCTACAACTGGACTAGACAAGCCGAAGACAGGACCCAAGGATGAAGCCTAGTTGGAGGAGGGCTCAGAGGAACCTTTGTAAGGTTTGGTTAAGGAGGGAGTCTTTGCCAGCCCTCAACCCATCACATTTTTATTGGATTTCTGGAACCACAGATAAACTGAAGCTGCATCTTGTTTTTGTCTTAAATGAGATTCTCTTCTCCCTTTTGTGTTACTTGGTTACATTCTCCTAAAGAGGTACTCTGTCCGTTCCCAGTAGCTCAAACGTGGTGGGAAAACAGGTCTTTGCATTTGTTTCTTCAGGCTTCATTCACAAGCCCATGGCTGCCAGGACTTGCGGGGTGAGAAGTTTTTCCTGGGAGAAGTCTGAGTAATAGACAAAATACTGTACTCAAAACCATGTCTACTCAGCCCTCTAACAGCTGAAGCATTGTTTGGGACTAAACTTGTCTCTACCCTTGAGATCTTACGTGAGAGCCCCTCTCTAGCCCTTCCTGCAGACTGACCCTAGTGGAGTTGTCAGCCTGACAGTCACCTCAGATCAGCCACACCCGAATACCACCTGGGTGTCCAACCAAGGCTAAGCCAGAACTGCTCCCCACCCTCCTTAGTACTTGGAAAAGAAGAAAATACATCGAAACCTAATGCACTTCACCCTGACACCTGCCTCAAAACTAAGAAAACTGCATTTATTTCTTAACACTCTCCAGTTTATACTTTAAAAAAATTAATTCTGACAGAACCACCTCAGGCCTCCTTCCAAAAGAAGTGAAGTTTTACTGAAAATGGTTGGAAAGAAAGGCACAAATGAATGTTTAAAAGAATTAAAATGCAGGCGTTAAAGTAGGACCTTGAGTGGGGCTGTGGGGAGTGGAGAGGGCTGAAGAGAACCATAGCTGAGTGTATTGTGGCACTGAAACTAGGGGAGAAAAACCATTTTTGATTCTCAGTAGAATGGCCATTTCTTTGGATATTTCCAAGATTGCCGCTCTTGAGGTTTGCACTGCTTTTTCACTGCACCTTTTTTCTTTTCAAGAAACTGCTAATGATTTGGCATCCCACACATAGCTGCATTCTCCTTATAACTATGTGTACTTTCAAGTCTTTACTCAAATTCAGTATAATTTATTTTAGAAAATCATTTTTCAGAAACATGGTATTAATTCAAGAAAGATCTTGATGCTTTTATTGTCACTAAAATCATATATTGTTTTTCACAGAATATTGCCATTTGTTTGTATTTCCCCACAGTTTTTATTTTGGGGAGTTTTGTTCTGTTCTAGTGGTACCTGAAGTGATTTTGAGTGTTTGCAGCATGATGTTAATTAACCAAATGTTTCAACCGGGAACTTTAAACACCTGGGCTGACATAAACTGCTCTGAATCAGTGTGGAAATCTTTGGAACAGTGGATGTTGAAGATTTGGGGTAAAACACAGTAGATAGTAAGAGATTTTATGCTCTACTCATTTTTTAAGGCAGAATAAAAGCAGATGAATAAGTGTTGGGCTCGGTAGCAGAGTTTGTTCTCAGCAGCAGGCATGTCTTATATACTAATGGGTCAACGATCAGCAGCTCCCAGCATCTGTCTGGATGCAGAGAGCATAGGTCTAGTTTATGTTTGGCTGAAATATGACCCTGTTCCCATTTCACTTCTCTATTCTGCCTACCCTTCAGCTTGATAAGTTAAAAATCTTGGATAGTTGCAAATGAAGAGTCAAGGCTAGTCATGGGAATTGCTAGGGCAAAGGATTTGGGTACCTAAATCCTTCCACTTATCCTTTCTTCCCTCTGAGGAATTCTGACCAACAGAACATATGCAATAAGAACCATATTTGAATGGAAAATGAAGCACCGTTTCATTAATAACTGAGCAGGCACCTGATAAGCTCACACAGACACCTGCACAAGAAAGGGGGCTCTGGTAAGGCTGAAGTGAACCAAAATGGCTGTGCCTGTGGGGCAAACCCACCCTTTCTTCCATCCAGTCTAAGGTACAAGAGCTAAAATGGATTGAGAATAGCTGATTTGTCTATCGCAGGGTTTCTCAGAAGCAGCGCTAATGGCATGTGGGACAGATAGTTCTTTGCTGTGGGACCGTCCTGTGCATTGTAGGAGGTTTGGCAGCACCCCTGGCCTCTCTCCTCAGTAGATTTCAGTAGCAAACTTTCTCCACCCTTGTTGTGACAACCAAAAAAGTCTCCAGACACTGCCAGACATCCCCTGGGGGCAAAATTGCCCCTAGTTGAGAACTACTGGCCTATGGGAAGCAGACCCCCAACTGGTCTGGGTTTCCCAGTGATACATAGGTTATAAAACACAAGCTTAACCATGGACCCATGAGGAGAGGGTCTAGAATAAGATTTGTTTAATTGAGCGCATAATATGATTGAAGTGCTTTCAAACACTGGTTTCCAAATGTTACATATTAGAATCACCTGGGGAGCTTGTAAAAATCCTGAGGCCCTGGCCACACTGCAGTGTCAATTAAGTCAGAATCTCTGGGGTGGAACCAGGCCCTCAGGGTTTTTTAAAGCTTCCAATGTGCAGCCAAATTTGAGAACCAGTGCTTTAAAGTACAGTCACTAGCAGGACATGGCCAAATTGCCTGACTTGCAAATATCCTGTGTAATGAACAGCTTCTTGCTGTTATTCATTCTACATAACTGGTGAGTAGTTCTCAAACTTTAGCTTGCATCACAATCAGCTGGAGGGCTAGATGTTGAGAAAGAAATCTTTCTGATTCATTAGGTCTCGGGTGGAGCCTGATGTTTTGCATTTCTGAAAAATTCCGAAGTGGTCTTGATGCTGCTGACCAGGAACCACCTTTGAGAACCACTGCTGATCACCATCACTACAACCCTTTTACCTGAGGAGCAGTGGTCCAACTGTCCCAAGTCAACAGCACCACCCAATGAGAGACATGGAACTATCTACCAGACTTCACTAGTCTTCATCTCTCTTCATCTTCTCATAGTTTTCTCCTTTTTTCCATCTTTCCTAACTCACAGCCCACATCATTCCATTGAAGGCACTCTGTGATTGTAATCAACCTTAACAGTCCTCAGAAGTACTCAGAATTTCTATTCAGAAATTTCACATGCCTTCCATACCCTTATTCGTTGAATCCGTTTTTCTTCCTTTGCTAGCATTTAAAAAGTTTAGGAACAGACCTCTTATTTAGTTTTATTGTTTTCAGATTGCCCTTATCTGGTGATATACTGTCAGTGGGGATTTCTTCCATTTTCGTTGTAGCATGTTGTAATACTTTGTTATTGAAATAGACTTTGAGGATTAACTTAGAAATCTAACCGTGATTTTAAAACAATGAATTAATTTTGACAAAATATCTTTGGAATTTGGAGACTATATATTCAGTGTATTAGGTTGGTTTTTTTTAACCTGTTAGATGCAAGGCTCCATAATTTAAACATATTATTTAAAACACGATTGTCTTGCTTTAGAAGTATCAAACCCCTTGAAGACCAAGGCCATGACTAACATGTCCCTATTTATGTCTCCCATTAAAATGACTACCCATTCAGAAATAGAGATGGTGTTAATGGGTAGATATTTGGTCAGTTAAGTACCAGGGCTATGCAGGGAGCTTTTCTGCAGGATGACCAGAGGATGCCATTTTATTCAGGAGGAGGTCTCAATTACCAGCTGCTTAGAATCCTTTGAAACAGGGCTGCCTGCCCTTGTCTTGCCTCTTGACCCGCAGATCTTCCCAAACAGTTTGAAATGGACTGGCCCTGTGTTTGGTATTTGCCCATTGGCTTTGCAGAGTCAATTTCTCATAGGCATTTCTACAACCCTAGCAGAAGCCATTTGGATGGATTTCGAAAAGAAAACAAATATGTCTTAGGAAATATAGTAAGAATTAACATTGGACTGGGAAGCCAGAACTGGGCTCTCTCTAGTCCAGGCTCTGGCACTAACTAGTAGTGTGACCTTGGACAAATCACTTCACTTATCCTGCTTTCATCTTTCCGGTCGGGAAAATCGAGGGAATTAAAGCAGGCAGTCTGTAAGTTCTTCTCTAGTGCTGCTACCCTGTGATGATGTGAAGTTAGATATTCTGTAGGCTAGAGACCTATGGGAGCATAACTGCTTCTGTGAAGTGTGGGCTTCTTTCCACAGTCAGTAACTCAGGGTAATACATTGTGTGGAGAAGGGAAAGACATGAACAGAGAGTGTTTGGCAGCTTCTCTTTGTTGCCTTTTAGTGCCTGAATAATACTGCATTGAACAGCTAGGAAAAATAAACTTTGTTTTTCAATCAAGCCCTTGAATTTTAGTCCTCACAACCAAATTTAATATATGCAAAAATACCTCACTGAATGACTGTGCTGGACCCTCTCCAAAGGATAGCTAAGTGGCCTATTAAATTCCATGTTAAGCAGGTAGAGTGTGGAAGCACCCTAGGTGTGAAAAGGGTCCTTTAAAATGTTCCTTCTTAACTTCTCATCCCTTCTTAACTCCCCAGAAGTTAAGAAGGGATGAGAGTAAGGTCTGGTGCCCAAGCTTGTTACATTGGTTTTCTTTTTTCCCTGAGTTTATAAGAGATGAATGGTTCCCAGTGTTGTGGCAGGCTCTCCAGCTATGCTCTGGCTCACAGTGAAAGAAGACGTGGGGCTATCAGGCAGTTCCTCAACTGTGTAAATTAGTCTGCCTTGGAGATCAGTGGAGGAGAAAAGCAGGTGATCAGAGTTATGAGGGAGTCCAGTGTGTCCTCTTCCTGATTTTTCCTACAGGTAAGAACACTTGTATGTATAGTATTTAATACATATAAAGGCTGGGTCCATGCCTTTAAGAAATCAGGATTAAGGAAGCTGTACAAATGTAAACTTTGAAGAAAAAGAATGAACAAAAGAGTACTGGCAAGTTGAATACGTATGGCCAAACTATGTCACAAGCCAAAGGGCCAGTCATCTTTATAACATGCTAGCACAGTGGCTTACAGAATGGATTCTCACGCATACTCCTAGGACAAAAACACTAAAGGGACATACCCAGGAAATTCCTTTTCCTTAAATCAGGTTGAAGCAGCCTATTGAGACCTGGGAAATCGTATTAGATTTCACCTTTAATCTCCCAGACGTCAATCTCTTTACAAGTGGTCATTCTCAGAAAGGTACAAGTCGGGAGTGCTTTGGCATTGAGTTCCAAAATGACCTATATCATCTTGATGACAATTTTTCCAATTTAGTTAACAGTTTATTCAGTTGTAAAACTACAGTGACTCACGTAGAGGTTTCCCTCTGTGTCAACAGCGAGAATTTTCAGAGCTTGGTAGTGAGTTGGACAACTTTTCTGCCGCACTTCAAAAGAAGTAGTCAATCGTGGGATAATATTTTTAGAATGTCAGAACTGGAATATGGCCAGATGCTAATCATCCTCAGATAAAACCCTTGATTAATTACAAAATGAATTATCCAAAAGTGACAAAATTTACTTGGGCCTTATTGAAGTTTTACCAGGTTACCTGCTCCATGCCAGGTGAACAGGAAGCGGGAAAAGATGTTCTTCTCCTTCATTAATGTTCAACTTAAAACAAACATACAAACAAAAACAAAAATCTACAGACCTCACAAAAGATGGATGAGAGACCTTGTAAAAGTTTCATCCAATGAAGTGATTTTTTTTTTGTACTTCCTGCATTTCATATCTTCCCTGAATGTGGGCAGCTGAAAGGTGTTTATAAAATATTTCTCAACACCAAAGTGAAATTTCTCCACAGCCGTCATAATAATAGTTCATTGAATAAATGGTATAAAAAACTGCTTGAACATTTCACAAGCATAAATGAATCACAGCAAGTCTTGGAGAGATACTACAAATTAATTAAGTGACCGCAAGGACAGGATGAAAATCTGAAATTTGAAATTTAGGAGAATTCCAGCTATGAATCCCTTGTCAAGGTTGTCATCTGATTTTCTGCCCCTGAGAAGTTTAGTGTTTATCTCCTATTACTTGGGTCATAGGTTAAGTTACGCCTGGGCATTGTGAAAGTTCTGACAGGATCCATTGTTATTGTGTGTGTGGGGGGGGGTGCACCCTGCAGCACACAGCATAGTACCTGGCTTATGGGATAGTCACAATCCATATATTTATGAAACATATATAACATTACTTCTTTAGATAAAAAATTTACTCATTTATTCCCCATGATTGCCCTATCAGATAGTCACTCTTATCCCATTTTACAAATGAGAAAACTGAGGCCTTGGAGAGGTTAATAACATGCCTAAGGCCATAAAACTAGGAAATGACAAAACTGGAATTTAAATCCTGGGCCATGTGGTTTTAGAGTCTGTGATCTGTGCTCCTGTGCTGTGTTGCTTCTCTCAATAAATCTTTGTTGAAATGAAAATAACAGTCTTGTCTATGAAGAGTTTATAAAGCAAATTCACATATCATTTCATTTGATCCTTAAAGTACCCAGTAAGGAAGGCATAGCTATTCCCATTTTAGGATGGAGAAAACTGAGGCTTGGACAGGTGGATGATTTTTCCAAACTCACCTGGCTAGTAAGTCATGGGGACAAAAGGTTGGAACTTGGATGGCCCGTGGCTTCAGCTCTGGCTTTCTTTCTGCCTTAGCTGCAGTGGAGTAGTAACTGTTATGAACCAGAGTCCACTGCACTCTGCCCGTTTTATTTCTAGCCCCCTCCATTGGTTTTCATTTCTCCTTGAGGTCAGTAGTTACACTCAAATGAAATGAGTGGGGAGGGATTTTTGCATCAAAGCAGGTTCCTCCACATACCAGCTTTTCTGCAATTTCTCTTGGTATGTCACCAATCTCTAGTATAGTTTTCTCCAACTCCTGCCCCATGCACAACTAGCAATCACTTATGGTGGGAATGGATTTGGGAAGTCAAAGTTAAGTAAACAATTCTTAGGCAGTGCTCTGTTTACCGGATACCTGGTTCATATCCGGACCTCAGTGCTTAAGGCTATAGCTTCCGAGTACTGTAGCCCCCACCCCCATTTTTTTACTGTGTCACCCTTTGAGTCTCAGGGAGGAAACTGCTTTCTTGTTTCAGTCCTGTATCCTTCCCTTTTGACTATGGAAAGAAACTGTAACAAATTTGGGCTGAGTTCTCCACTTTTTTCCCCCATAGGAATCTTACTTTCAATGCAAGTTGTCAATCATTTCTCAAAAACCTAATCTTTATTTATACGTCTATTTATTTATATGCCATCTTGTTCCATAGGAGTTGAGGTAAATTAAAGGAAATATAAAATAATAAAATACAAGGAGAAAGTAGAAAATAAAGATTGGAGAAGATAGAAATTAGAATAGGGCAGGAGTTGAGGATAAAGAGAGATTTGACTTCTAGCTTTTTAGCCAGAAAAAAACAAATAAGAACAAAAACAAAATGTGAAATGCAGTGAATTTCAGAATTCTTGTTGATGAAGTGGAGGATAAAAACCTTTAACTCTAAAGGAAAATTCTCACTTGAGGTTGCTTTCAGATGGTAATTCCCTATGAAATGCATTGTAGGTACTGTGGTTATAAAGATGATCTTGAATCTTTCAGTCTAACAGGTGAGTCAGGCAAATTGAAACCTATGGAATAAAATAAATGAAGTTCAAGGGCAAGTCAGTGGGAGTGCCTAGGAAAGGAAGGTCCATTTTGACAGGAGATTCCTGGTTGAGCTTTGAAGGAAGGATTTGATTTTGATTGAAGAGAATGAAAAGATGGGCATTCCAGCCCTAGGGAATGGAATGAGCCAAGGTCAAGGTTATGGGCTTGTGTTTGGGGTGGAACAGAGAGACAGTCATTTGGGTCAAGTATAAGAAGACTGGTGTGGAAGGCAAGACAGGAAGAGAGCTTAGTATGAGCCTGTGCCTTTTCGGAAGCTGGATGATTAGCCTGTGCCTTTTAGGAAGCTGGATGATTTCTGCGGAAGAGCTGTGTCCTGACCTTGCTTGGGGACGTTCATTCTGGCATCAAGGTGAAGATTGTGTCACAAAAGTGAGGGGCTGAATGAAAGGAGATCAGTTAGAGCACTGCTGCAGTAACAGAAAAGTGACCAGGTCCCAACTAGGCCAGTGGCAATGGAAATGAAAAGTAGAAAATGGAGAATCTATGGGAGCTAAAATTTAAAAGATTTGGCCAAATGTGGAGGTTAACTAGGAGACAGAAAGGACGTGCAACAGGAGAAAGTTAGGAGGTAGGTTTGAGGTATGCTGAGATAATCCAACATGCAGAGATCTGACTGAATCTTCTGGAGTCTTTTCTACTTTCGTTACAGTATGATACACTGGTCAAGAACTTTGAGTTTGGTTGACTAAACCTGGTTTTGAATCATGGCTCACTAGCTATGTAATCTTCCATAAACAATCCAAGCCTTCATTTTGCCGTTCGTAAAATGGGAATAACATCTACCATAAAATGGTGTGGTAAAGATTGAGGGAGAATGTGCACATTTGGAAAACACTTAGCACACCATGCAGCTGTAGTAAGCAATCTTATTGGGATCATTTCTACTCCTGGTACTTTCAGGCTGGTCTTGGTCCTTCTCTTTGTACGTCTGCTCTGTTGTCTCATCTGCCATTCTATTGGAAACATACATTTCTCAAAACATATTCAGAGCCCCAGTGTCCTGACTCACCTAGCAGTAATAGTACACACAGCAGCATGGTGCAGTCAAGCACAGTCTTGCTGCTGCTAGAGTATCTGAAGTGATGAAGACCCTCAACATTTGTGTTTTGGCCTCACTCACCACTAGGTGAAGAGGAGAGACACTCTAGGATACCAAGTGACATTCAGGTTCTGAAGGCAAGATTTTGCACTCTGCGACGTGAGGGTCTGCACTGCTAAAATCTTCAAACAAGAAGTGCTCTGGGTGAAGTTAAAGTGCCCCTAAGGACAGAGAAGCAGACACTATTGAAAAAGGGAGGGCCAGGATTTCAGTGTCACTTGGTTCCCCAGACTACTTCTTGAAGACATGTAAATGTGACAGTCTGCAAAAGCAGCAGCAAAAGTGACAAGTGGTAGAAATTGTGATGTGGTCTTCTGTGAATCCCTGAGGGCAGCTAACACTAGGAGAGTGTCTCTGATGGGTCAGTCATTTGTTATAACATTCCTAATTATCAGGCGTTGTGGGCTGAGCTTCTTATTGGGAAATTCTCTTTCTAATTAACATATCCCTGCTCTGAACATGCTCACAGGTCTCTGCTAACTCAAAGAACAGTGGGAAAATGTACCAGGAGCTCAGCTTTAATTGAAAATATAATAATTAGATTGTGGAATCCTACTTTTAATTAATAGAGCCAGATTTTCCTTGGTGTCTAACTTATTTTCTGATGATATTATGCCTTGACAGAACTAATAAAGTTTCTGCGAATCTGTTACAATTTTTAAAAAGTCTGTGACTCAGTCTCAGTCCAGAAGTGTAGATAGGACCCCATATCATTCCACTTGTCTTGGATCCTTTGCTTGAGTTGTTGGAGAACTAAACAAGTCCCTGTGTTGTCATGCACATGAATGGAATGTTATTTCATCTGAAATAGCCTACCTTCACTTTCATCGTTGGTTAAGTAGTATATCAAAGGACTGACAACTGCCAGACACAACATCACCCTTCAATTTGGACAAAAGGGGCCCTGTGCCAGTCCCATACTTGAACTTCAATGTGCATATGAATCACCTAGAGATTTTGATTGAGTGGGTCCAAGTGGGGCCTGGGATTCTCCATTTCTAGTAGGCTCCCAGGTGGTGTTCACTCTCGTGTTGATGGAGTACGCTTTTGAGGAACATAGCTCTGAAGGACCCCACTCTGGCCCTTCTCCATCTTCTCCCTTCCCTGTGGGATAAGGAATCCACAGATCCAAGGAGATGTGCCTACCCACAGCCTGTGCCCCCTCCTTCTAGACCTTGCTTTAGGTACTTGGAGTGCTAGAATTCCCTGCCCAAATGGCCTAGCACCTTCTTCTAGAGTCTTCTCTGACCGCCTTCTCAGGTTCTTTCACCTGAAGTGGGTGAACCTCAGGTCTGAGGGGTTGCTAAGGGGCAGCTGTTGTGGATGTGTGTTCAGTGCCCCTTGTGGTATAAGATAGAACTGAGGTGGAAAGAAGGGGAAAAGTCAGGGTATGGGTGGCTCTCCTGGCACAGCTCTATTCTAGTGCAGAACCCTGAGAAGTTGAAGAAGTCTGCATTCAACCTGGATTCCAGCCTCAGGTTCTTTGAGGTACTTCAAAGGAGAATGCCGTTATCAGTAGAGACTGGGGGCGTCTTGTGGACAGGAGTTGCCTATCTTGAATTGGATGGGGTGAGCAGATACTTCATGGCATATGATATATGGGCCTCCATTTGTACTCTTGCTCCTGTCCTACAAATGTTGGGGTAGGTCTAACTGGAAGATGCTTTATGACCCCAACAGAGAGAGATCTTCATCCCTTCATCATTTGATATTTTGCATACATTTATTTTCCTTGATACACATTAGAAATATGCATATTTGTTATGCTGCTCTATGGTATACAGTCCTACACTTTTGTTTTATGGGCTATTCTGCCATCCTTAAATATATTTATCAGCAGACAAATTCTTTTAAAGGTAAGATTTTTTTTTTAAAGTTATAAAAGTTAATACAAAATTTTAAAAAATTTTTCTCTAAGGAAGAAAATAAGATGATATGCTTTTACATTTTATGATTTTGGTAGATTTCAGTAAAAGTTGGTTCTTTATGGTTAGACTAGTGAGGACCGAAGTTCCCAGCTACAGATACAGATTATAGGAGCGATGCTGAGTGAAAGGAGTGAAGGGCCTTCTGCTGAACCCAGCACCTTGTGTTCTGCTTTAAGTTTTCATCTGCGCTTCTGAAACCTCCTTCTGTATGCAGTGAACATCTGTGTTTAAGGACCCTCAGGCCCAGCACAGCAGGCACTCTTCTCAGGACTCAAGGCTAGGATCTAGCACTTCGGACGGGGATCTCCTTAGGTATCCCTTGCTGCTCAGTGCTCCTGTGCTGCCTCTGTCTGAGCTTCTGAACACCCCACCCTTCCTGCCAAGGTTGAGAGGGCCTCCTGGGTTCTTTGGGTTTTGCTGAACTTAACCTTCTATCTCTCTAGATTCGGTATCTGCCAGGCTTTTTAGGCTAGTTGAGTCTAGGCTTCTTGCCTCCTATATATCGGCATGAAAAATGAGGGTTTAAAAAGAGTGATTTCAAACCTTTATTGTGTCACTGAAGAGAAAGCGACTGGAGCCACTGGAGCAATTTCTAATTGATTTCTCGGCTGAATTGCTTATTTGTTTTCTTTTCACCTTTATACCTCTGGGGGTAGTTCTTTCTTTGGTACCTATGAGCAGTTTCTTTTTCCTTTTTTGCCCCCTCTTTTTTTCCTTTTTTCTTTCTTTAATCTCTTTTTTTTTTTGACATTTAAAAATATTGAAGTGAAATTCACATAACATAATTAACCATTCAGTGTGCAGTACATTAACCTACTATATTTAATATAAATGGAATAATATAATATGTGATCTTTGGTATCTGGCCTCTTTCACTTAACATGTTTTTGAGGTTCGCCCACATTTAGCATGTGTCAGTACTTCATTTCTTTTTATGGCTGAATAATAGTCCATTGTATGTATGTACTACATTTTGTTGATCCACTGATGGACAATTTGGGTTGTTTCCACCTTTTGGCTGTTGAGTAGTGAGCCGTGCTGCTATGAATGTATGTGTAGAAGTATTTGTTTGAATACCTGTTTTCACTTCTTTTGAGTGTATACCTAGGAGTGGAATTGCTGGGTCATATAGTAATTCTGTGTTGAACTTTTTTGAGGAACTGTCTCCCACAGGCGCTGCACCATTTTATGTTCCTATCAGTAATGCATGAGTGTTCCAGTTTCTCCATACCATTCCCAGCACTTATTTTCCATTTCTATTATAACCATCCTGGTGGGTGTTTGAAGTGGTTATCTCATTGTGGTTTTGATCTGCATTTCCTTAATGATGAATTATGTTGAACACCTTTATGAGCAGTTTCTTGACAAGTCGGTACATGATGTTATGATGTCAGTGAGTAAATACAGTTCGTAGTGGAATATTTGAACGAGACAGCTCAGCATTTCTTGCCTCATCCTAGCTTTCTGTATGGGCTGTTAACCTCTTGGTGAGTGCGAGTTATGTGAACTCTTATTGCCATGCCATCAAGAATGGTAGCGAGCCACCCATGTTGGTCTAGTGGGAAGAAAAGACCTGTTGGTCATTTCTAATTTCTAATCCTGAGGAGCAAATAGCATTAGAGTTGGATAGATGAGAATTTTTAAAATTTATTTTCTGAGGATCATAAGGGTTTCTGTGATAGTTTTTAAAGTACTAAGGAGGATATCAGTGCAGTTTAAGTTTTAGGTGTATTTGGGTGAAATTACTGGTTTGTATTTTAAGTGTGAGTGATGGCAATTACTTTCAGAGTTAAATAATTTTTCTTCTTACTACAAAATGCACTTCTTCTTGATGTCCTCACAATCTAGTACCACACTAGAAAGCAGGTACGATGAGTTTCATTCAGATACGAATGTGTGAGATTTTCCCCTTTTTGTTCTAAAGTGTTTGGATAAAGAGTAAGAAGAAAAGAGAGCCCAACACTGTCCTAGCAACATATTGACATTGCTGTCAATGTATTTATTTTTATATACTGTCCCTTTGGCTTAGCTGATTAGCTGCAGTATCCTGCATTCCCATTTGCCTTTTGCATGTGTCAGCATTATTAAAAAGTTACTTGATTCAAAAGCAGGCAGATGTAATCTATGGTGTTGGGATTCAGGAAAGGGGTTATTGTTGCGGGAGAAATGGCTGGAATTGGGCCACGAGGGGGCTCCTGGAGGACTGGTTATATTCTTTTCTGATCTAGCTTACATGGGTGTGTCACTTTGTGTAAATTTAGGGAGTTGTACCCTTATGATTTATGCTCTTTTCTGTATGTATGTTATACTTCAGTAAACGTTTTATTAAAAAATAAGAAGAGGGAAAGAGCCCTGCTTCTTCCTCAATGTGCTGTATGTTCTGGATTTTAGTATAAAGGCTGCATGATTTGAGAAAATGGGGAAATCTTTGGTCCTGATAAAGGGAGAAGAAAGGAAGGAAATTGATTTTTAGGAGTCATGCATTATATTACAAAATGCATTATCTCATTTGGTCTTCACAGCAATCCCGTGGCATTGTATGTTATCCCCATCTTGCAGATGGAGATACTGAGACTTAGAAAATTTAAGAAATTTAGGGAGGCTCATATAGCTTTCCGTAATGGAGTCAGGAATTGGCCCTAGAGCTGATGTTGCAAAGTTCTCTACAGTACATGGTGTCTTTGTAATCTAGTCAGTGTTCTGTTACTATCTCCTTAATGGGTGAGGGAGTTAATTAGGAGAAGGAAAGTGCTATGCTGCTCCTCTAGTGTGGATCTGGTTTGTGCTGGTTTGGTCTGGTACAGTTTGCAGATGGGTCCTTAGAAATGGAATTGACAGGACCCCCACCCACTGGGTTCCCCTTTCTCTCAACTCTGAGCTGGTCTTCAGTTGGACAGAGCTGAGCAATCTTGAGAGATACTGACAGATTGACGGCCTGTTAGCCGGAGTGTACCTGTCCTGTGAGGGGTCCACCAGGGCTCTTCTCATTTAGAGCTGGGTGTCTGAATGCCTCGACCTTCTGGAAACTGGCAGGAATAATGGACTGGTTGGGACGCTGAATTGAACAGGATCCTAGTGAGCTGTCAAATGTGATTGCTGAAATGGTTTCAGTATGAGCTTATCAGACTGTTTAGGAACAGAGAACAAGCACAGTACATGTTATTTATGGCATTCACACTCTTGCAGCTAGAAACAAAATATAGCATGTCCCAGGCTCAGATTTAAATTAGAATATTCCGGCGTGCACAGATTAACTGAACAATAGATTTGAAGGATAAGAAAGAGCCTCAAAGTTAGAGGAGGAGAGAGGGAGAGAACAAGCAAGAGCCAGAGTGAGAAAGAGAGATTGAGGAAATGTGTCTAGTTTTACAGTGCAATTTGAAAATGTTTCAGTCCTCAAATGAACTGGTTGTCCTTTACCAACTGTGGGAATGGGAAAGGCATTCTAGTATATCCAATTGTGAACTATTTTAGTAAAACTCCTGCTGTGAACTCCTGCTGAGTTACATTGTTTTCTTGTGGCTTACAGACCTGTTTAGATAGATCTTGCGGTATCTTCTGTAGTTGTTTTAGTGACTTTGAAAGGACTAAGGTTTGTTCAATTAAATAGATGTGTCCTGTTAGCCAGGTTACTAAAATTGTACCCTGGTGGACTGTTAACTACCTTATCAGTGAAACTGATTATAGTGTAGCAGATGAGTGTGTGTTTGTGTCCTGAAGATTGGTTGACTTGTATTTATTGTTGAGAGAAAGATGGGGCAGGTTTGAGATTTGAAGTAGCCTCACTGCTGACCCCCCCCACCTACCCTGCAGGCATCTGGCTGGTGTGACCCACCAACATATGTCCTCAAAGCCTGGGAACCCAAGGCATTTGGAGTCAGGTAGACCCAGCTTTGAATCCAGCCGCACCTTTTACCAGCTGTGTGATTTTTCTCTTTCTCTGATTCCCTCTTCTCATTTATAAAAGAGTGATAAAACCTAAGTTGAAGAGATAGTGTGAGAATGAAATTAGATAATATTTACAGTGCCTGATCAATAAATGTTAATTTTTTCACTCATCTCCTTTCACCCCTGGTAATTTGAATGGATGAAATAATACTGGTAAAAGTGTAACACATATTTTAAAAATAGTCTAATAAGTATGCTTAAATAAAATGGATGTTAAAATATCTTCTTCTTGTTGGGAGGCTCTTAGGTTTGGAAGTTCATTAC
The DNA here is from genome assembly GCF_028021215.1 of Eschrichtius robustus. Lineage (NCBI taxonomy): Eukaryota > Metazoa > Chordata > Mammalia > Artiodactyla > Eschrichtiidae > Eschrichtius > Eschrichtius robustus. The sequence goes on along the minus strand of NC_090833.1, from coordinate 54,765,848 downwards.
AAAATGATTAATATTTTACTGCATTATTTTATGTAAACTCCATTGTATATACTGATGATTTTTTTCTTATTTGCATGTTTGTCTCTGTGTGTATACATATATTTTATATATACAAAATATATAATATACATTATAATTATATATTTTATATATATAAATAATATGTGTGTATCCTTTTTTGGGCCACCTCAAATGTTTTTTAGAAAATGGAAGACAATAAAGAAATTTAAAATACATAGATTTTTTTACTTTTGATGAGCTTTCACACTTAAATGCATATTAATAAAACTGCAATCATTGTTGCTTTAGGATTACAGAAAAGCATTTATTCATATACACAATGATAAAAGTAATTGTGTATTTGCTAGGAAAAAATTAATGGACCTCTGTTTATGGGGCTTAATAATTGAGACTGTTTGATAGCGAATCTACTGGCTTATTGTTTCTCGGTAAATACTAAATGGGTAAACCCTCTCTTTCCAACTAAAATAGCGATGTCCTAGCTATCCAGGGATGTTGTGGGCCTGCTTGGTGAAGTACCTGTGCATTTATAACCTTCATGTTGGAAGAAAGCCTTTTTGGCTGTGTTAGGCAGTTGGGCTACTGTGGTTATATGCCAGAGACTGGGTAGTTTATAAACAATATAAATTTATTTCTCATAGTTCTGGAGGCTGGGAAATCCAAGATCAAGATTCAGTGTCTGGTGAGGGCCCGATTCCTTGTTCACTGACGGCCGTCTTCTTGCTGTGTCCTCACATTGTGGAAAGGGCACAGGAATTCTCTGGGGTCTCTTTTAAAAGGGCACTAATCCCATCCATGAAGGCTCCACCCTCATGACCTAATAAGATACCAAGGGCCCCACCTCCAAATACTATGATAATTGGGGATTAGGTTTCAACATAAGAATTTTGAGACGGACACAAACATTCAGTCTGTAGCATAGGCTAACCATATTCTCCTCGGTTTTTACTATCTGCAGTTGATAATGTTCTTGGGAATTGTGATCTGACCCAAAACATGAACAAGGGTATATTATATTAAAATTTATTCCTCTCTACCATGACTTTTGTTTTTAAAAATTATTTGCAACATTTTATCCTAATTGCAATACAGAATAACACAAATCTTTTTCTCTATTGGTCATTTCAAAAAAGAAAACTGTTTCATTTACAAAGCTCCCCATGGTCAAGAATCATGAATCATGTATTCACAGTATATTTCCTACCCCTGAATTCTTAGGAATTTTTATTTCCTTTTGAGCTGATAATAAGGCCTCCATGGGCTATTGAATCTTCTTTAAATTTTTAATTATATGAGACTCATGATTAATTTTATCTTTTTATCTAAAAACGTGGACCAAAGCATTGTATAGATGGTCTAATATCTGGAGACTTCATTTGTTCTTCCATTTATTCACTTATTCGTTCATTTCTTCGTTCAGCAAACATTTGTTGAGTATGTTCTGTTGCTCATTGCTGTGTTTAAGTGCTAGGAATCCAGTGCTGAACGGGACAGGCATGGCTGCTGCCCCGTGGAGCTTACCAAACTGTAGGGGACATGAACACCAGTCAGAAAATCACCGGACTAAATTTATCCTATCTGTGATAAGCAGAAAGAAGCAATCTAATCAGGAAAGTTGAGGAAGGCCGTCTGAAAAAGTGACAGTTGACCTGAGATATGAAGGAAGAATAAACATTAAGTAGTTTCTTGCCTATGAATTCAAAGTCCTGGCCTCCATTTTGCCCATTTGAATCTGTACAGTCTCAGCAGCAATTATAAGGAGCACACCTCCTCCCCTGCACTCCTGTGTAGTATGAGGCAGCCTGTCTACACCATACACTCTGAGTTCCCCCACAACTAACCTTTGTGAGAAATATGAGAAATGAGGAGACAGAGTTTTCTGGGCCAACGTTTAGTTCTACCCTGATTAAATTTAAGCAGTGGACACATGGATCAGCCCCATCTGTGCCTGCTACCTTTGCTGCTCCAAAACTAATGGGGCTGATTCAGGAATGTGTTCCTACAGGGATGAAAAGAATAAATAAATAAAGAGGAAAAGAAGGAAAGAAGAAAAGAAAATTAATTAATCCACTCCTCATAGTCACTATCAGGACCTTCATTTTGATTCTTGATGTGATGACAACCGTATTTGCAGCTTATACAACCATGATACTAATTAGAATGGAAACAGCACTTTTGATAAACTTTCTCTTTGAGAAGGTTTATTTAATTTCTCTTTACAATCTCAGCCTGAACAGCTACAGACAGGCTGGGGGCTGCATGGATTTGACTGGATGAAAGCGAGTGACCTCTTTTTGGCTCTCGCCATCATCACTTTGGGAAAAATTAACCTTCACTGAGTAAGACGTACTATAAAACTGTGCTTCTTAAACCATGTGTGGAGGAGGATCAGTTTTTTCTTTTTGCATTTTAAGCCACTGTAAATGGAACATGGCCCTCCTGTTCATGGCTGGATTCACCAGATGTGTTTGACAACACTGGACCTGGTCTGTACCCTGCTCTATGAGCTTCTCAACACTCTTAATTTCTGTACTTATCTCACTGAGTGTCAGTAACAAATAGTTTGTGACCCAGCACTGGGTCACAAGCATAGTAATCCTAATGCTTCTGTATCAGTGAGAGAGCAATGAGGTGGGAGCACATCCGGAGCTGAGAAAACTTTCTAGTTGCTGACCTCTTGTGGGCTAAACTCTATTTCATCTTCTTTCCCCTTATCCCTTGCCTTATAGAAAACCTCAAGTTCAAGCTCAGGTTTGCCATGGCTTTCAGAAGCAACACTACCTGTATGGCCCACACGACGTAACATGCTCCCCAGCACAAAGAGGGTTTTGGAGAAGTTCTGAGACTTAGAGTCCTGAGTTTTTGTCAGTCCTTACAGGCATACCTCATTTTATTGTGCTTTGCTTGATTGTACTTTGTATTGATACTATAATTTTCACAAACTGAAAGCTTGTGGCAACCCTCCACTGTCAGATGATGGCTAACATTTTTTAGCAAAAAAGTACTTTTTAGACTAAAGGTATGTCGTTTTTTTTTAGACATAATGATATTGCACAGTTAGTAGACTACAGTATAGTGTAAATATAACTTTTATATGCACGAGAAACCAAAATATTCTTGTGACTTGCTTTATTGTGATATTTTGTTTTATTGCAGTTGGTGTGGAACTGAGCCCACAATATCTCTGAGGTATGCCTGTATATGTTTAGGAACAAATGCAAACATTTCCTTGGTGACACTTTTTAGGGTCGGTTGGACAAGCTAGCAGGCTCACTCTAGTCTGCTTCCAGGATGTCTTTGAAAAGCAATGAAAAATAGCAGATTGGAGTTACATTTAGATACAATTCTCTGAAGAGTTGCAATGACTAATGCTGTGTTCTGAACTGCACAGAATTTAAGCTAAAAATGAGAACTTACTGTTGACTATCAGGAGTTTAGAATCTAAAGTAAACAGTGTGGATAGCTCAAACTATATATTGTATCAGATAAGGGCTGGCAGTTTCACAAAATTTTGAGTATGTTTTAAAAAAAGAATTGATAACTGGAGTTTAGTATATACATGGTTTCCTTTAGAAACCCTTATAGTTTATTTTCAAATTTATTGAGGTATAATTTATGTATATAATAAATTATATCCTTTTAAAGAAATCATTGCTCCAAACAAGATACAGAGAGCATTTTCATCACCCCCAAAAGTTTCCTCATTCTGCTTTGCAATCTATTCTTCTCTCAGTCTGCGATCCTAGGCAACCGCTGATCTGGGTTTTGTCACTATAGATTAGTTTACATTTTCTAGAATTTTAGATGAATGGTGTCTTACAGTATGTACTCTTTTGTGTCTGGCTTCTTTCACTACTATACCTGTCTTGAGATTCATCCATGTTGTGCGTTTCAGCAATTCATTCCCTTACAATGCTGAGTAGTATTTCATTTAATGGATACAACATATTTTGTTTATCCACTTTCCTGTTGAACTGTTACCAGTTTTTGACTATTGTGAATAAAATAGCCATGAATATTTGTGTACAAGTCTTAGTGTGGACATATGTTTGCATTTCTCTCGGGCAAGTACCTAGGAGTTAAATGTCTGGGTCATATGGTAGGCATACGTTTAACTTTTTAAGAAATCAAGACAGAGCATTTTTTGGTAAATTCAGCCACTAAGCAATGCATACACATTTGCATTTTAGAAATTTTAATTTTTATACATGAATGGATCGAATCAGTTTGAGGGGGGTAAGGTTTTTCTGTAAAAATGCATGCCGAAATATGCTCTTATAAAATAGACTTTCAGAACAGGGAAAACTGAGATATGAATAGAGTGAATTCTAATCATATAGTTATCAAACCAAGCACAGGATCTGGGGCTTGAGTTCCTCCATTTCCTAGTTATGTGACACAGACCAGTTGCTCAACCTCTCTAAGGCCTCCATTTGCGTATCTGTGAAATGGGGATGATAGTAGTGGAGTGACAGTTCAGAATGTTGCTGTAAGAATTAAATGCAGAAGTCCAATGGTCTTACTAGCACAATGTCTAGGCATAGCAAGTCTTCAGATACTAAGTTGTTGACATCTCTGTTGTATTTAAGAAGGTATCTGAACAAAACCATCTGAGAAGTGCATAAGCTGCATTGGAGACAAAAAAAATATTGAACTGCAATTCAGCATGTTTTGCTTGTGATTGTATGTGTCTGATTTCTGCTCTTTGATTAAGCAGTGCACCAAAATTACTACTTTAAGAGCTTCAAATTGTAGAAACACGTTTCTCCAGATAAACAGAAAAGACTTGAGTTGCTTTGTGAATTATCCAAGTGATGCCCAGCTGGTCACATCCTGAGTTCAGGAAAAAGTGCAGACAGCTTGGCAAGTGCTTCAGCAGCTTGCTTCTGACAGAAAACCAGAAGCTCCCTAGAGCTTGCTCAGGGAAAATCTCTAGGCCCTTGGGTGTATTTTGTTAAGAACCTGGAAAGAGCCTCTTTATGTTAAATGCGATGTTACATTATATTAATTAAAAATGAGATTCTAACTGTGTTAAATTGTTGAACAGGAAATTTGACTGGGACACAACGGAAGCTTGTATTTGTAAAGCACAAATAAATAATGGGTAGTCATCCAAGGCTGAAGTTACCTTGTGTCGGGCAGATCTGAAGCTACATATTGCCATAGCTGTTGTATTCTGTGAAGTTGTGCTGTGCAGAGGATGAAATCTTGTCTCTATCTGCTGGTGACATTAACTCATTAAACTAAGCATCAGTCAGATAAATTTGGCCAGGAGGGGTTTTGCAAAGAACAGAGATAAATTTCTTATTCAGTTGCATCAAAACCACAAAAAAATGGTTATAAATTATTTAAAAATGAATATGAATTAGTAAGTCAGGTTTATTCTTCGAATTATTATTTTTTATTTCATTGCAAAAAGTTAAAAGAGTTAGATATCTGAATTATAGTGCCTAACTTGGGCAGAAGTTAGAATTAGTAAGTCTAAAGATTTCCATGCAGTTACTCAATATATTTTCATATGTAAAAGTAAGATATATATATTTTTTAATATCTTAACATACCTATAGATCAGGAAGAGTATTTGTCTTCATAAGAAATGAGAGAGCAAAAAGTAACTTGAGCCTTTGGAATATATAAAAATTTTTTTTAAACATCTTTATTGGAGTATAATTGCTTTACAATGGTGTGTTAGTTTTTGCTTGATAACAAAGTGAATCAGCTATACATATACATATATCCCCATATCTCTTCCCTCTTGCATCTCCCTCCCTCCCACCCTCCCTATCCCACCCCTCTAGGTGGTCACAAAGCACCGAGCTGATCTCCCTGTGCTATGTGGCTGCTTCCCACTAGCTATCTATGTTACATTTAGTAGTGTATATATGTCCATGCCACTCTCTCACTTTGTCCCAGCTTACCCTTCCCCCTCCCCGTGTCCTCAAGTCCATTCTCTACGTCTGCGTCTTTATTCCTGTCCTGCGCCTAGGTCCATCAGAACCATTTTTTTTTTAGATTCCATACATATGTGTTAGCATACGGTATTTGTTTTTCTCTTTCTGACTTACTTCACTCTGTATGACAGACTCTAGGTCCATCCACCTCACTACAAATAACTCAATTTCGTTTCTTTTTATGGCTGAGTAATATTCCATTGTATATATGTGCCACATCTTCTTTATCCATTCACCTGTCGATGGACACTTAGGTTGCTTCCATGTCCTGGCTATTGTAAATAGAGCTGCAATGAACATTGTGGTACATGACTCTTTTTGAATTATGGTTTTCTCAGGGTATATGCCCAGTAGTGGGATTGCTGGGTCCTATGGTAGTTCTATTTTTAGTTTTTTAAGGAACCTCCATACAGTTCTCCATAGTGGCTGCATCAATTTATATTCCCACCAACAGTGCAAGAGGGCTCCCTTTTCTCCACACCCTCTCCAGCATTTATTGTTTCTTTATTTTTTGATGATGGCCATTCTGACTGGTGTGAGGTGATACCTCATTGTAGTTTTGATTTGCATTTCTCTAATGATTAGTGATGTTGAGCATTCTTTCATGTGTTTGTTGGCAATCTGTATATCTTCTTTGGAGAAATGTCTATTTAGGTCTTCTGCCCATTTTTGGATTGAGTTGTTTGCTTTTTTTGATATTGAGCTGCATGAGCTGCTTCTAAATTTTGGAGATTAATCCTTTGTCAGTTGCTTCATTTGCAAATATTTTCTCCCATTCTGAGGGTTGTCTTTTGGTCTTGTTTATGGTTTCCTTTGCTGTGCAAAAGCTTTTAAGTTTCCTTAGGTCCCATTTGTTCATTTTTGTTTTTATTTCCATTTCTCTAGGAGGTGGGTCAAAAAGGATCTTGCTGTGATTTATGTCATAGAGTGTTCTGCCTATGTTTTCCTCTAAGAGTTTGTTATTGTCTGGCCTTACATTTAGGTCTTTAATCCATTTTGAGTTTATTTTTGTGTATGGTGTTAGGGAGTGTTGTAATTTCATTCTATTACATGTAGCTGTCCAGTTTTCCCAGCACCACTTATCAAAGAGGCTGTCTTTTCTCCATTGTATATTCTTGCCTCCTTTATCAAAGATAAGGTGACCATATATGCGTGGGTTTATCTCTGGGCTTTCTATCCTGTTCCATTGATCTATATTTCTGTTTCTGTGCCAGTACCATACTGTCTTCATTACTGTAGCTTTGTAGTACAGTCTGAAGTCAGGGATCCTGATTCCTCCAGCTCCATTTTTCGTTCTCAAGATTGCTTTGGCTCTTCGGGGTCTTTTGTGTTTCCACACAAATTGTGAAATTTTTTGTTCTAGTTCTGTGAAAAATGCCGGTGGTAGTTTGATAGGGATTGCATTGAATCTGTAGATTGCTTTGGGTAGTAGAGTCATTTTCACAATGTTGATTCTTCCAATCCAAGAACATGGTATATCTCTCCATCTATTTGTATCATCTTTAATTTCTTTCATCAGTGTCTTATAATTTTCTGCATACAGGTCTTTTGTCTCCTTAAGTAGGTTTATTCCTAGGTATTTTATTCTTTTTGTTGCGATGGTAAATAGGAGTGTTTTCTGAATTTCACTTTCAGATTTTTCATCATTAGTGTATAGGAATGCAAGAGATTTCTGTGCATTAATTTTGTATCCTGCTACTTTACCAAATTCACTGATTAGCTCTAGTAGTTTTCTGATGGCATCTTTAGGATTATCTATGTATAGTATCATGTCATCTGCAAACAGTGACAGCTTTACTTCTTCTTTTCCGATTTGGATTCCTTTTATTTCTTTTTCTTCTCTGATTGCTGTGGCTAACACTTCCAAAACTATGTTGAATAATAGTGGTGAGAGTGGGCAACCTTGTCTTGTTCCTGATCTTAGTGGAAATGGTTTCAGTTTTTCACCACTGAGGACGATGTTGGCTGTGGGTTTGCCATATATGGCCTTTATTATGTTGAGGTAACTTCCCTCTATGCCTACTTTCTGGAGGGTTTTTATCATAAATGGGTTTTGAATTTTGTCAAAAGCTTTCCCTGCATCTATTGAGATGATCATATGCTTTTTCTCCTTCAGTTTGTTAACAGGGTGTATTGCAATGATTGATTTGTGTATATTGAAGAATCCTTGCATTCCTGGGATAAACCCCACTTGATCATGGTGTATGATCCTTTTCATGTGCTGTTGGATTCTGTTTGCTAGTACTTTGTTGAGGATTTTTGCACCTATGTTCATCAGTGATATTGGCCTGTAGTTTTCTTTCTTTGTGACGTCTCTGTCTGGTTTTCATATCAGGGTGATGGTGGCCTCGTAGAATGAGTTTGGGAGGGTTCCTCCCTCTGCTATATTTTGGAAGAGTTTGAGAAGGATAGGTGTTAGCTCTTCTCTAAATGTTTGATAGAATTCAGCTGTGAAGCCATCTGGTCCTGGGCTTTTGTTTGTTGGAAGATTTTTAATCACAGTTTCAATTTCAGTGCTTGTGATTGGTCTGTTCATAGTTTCTAGTTCTTCCTGGTTCAGTCTCGGAAGGTTGTGCGTTTCTAAGCATTTGTCCATTTCTTCCTGGTTGTCCATTTTATTGGCATAGAGTTGCTTGTAGTAATCTCTCATGATCCTTTGTATTTCTACAGTGTCAGTTGTTACTTCTCCTTTTTCATTTCTTATTCTGTTGATTTGAGTCTTCTCCCTTTTTTTCTTGATGAGTCGGGCTAATGGTTTTTCAATTTTGTTTATCTTCTCAGAGAACTAGCTTTTAGTTTTATTGATCTTTGCTAAGAGTGCTAAGTCAAGACTCTCTCCTGACTTAGCATCCTTGCACTGGCTGTTCCCTCTATGTGGAAATGCCCTCTGCCCTCATCTACTAACTCTCACCTCCTTCAAGGCTTTGCTCAAATGTCACCTTCTCCATGAGGTATACCTTAGCACCTGATTTAAAATGGAAGCCCACACTTTCCCTGCTCTAACTTTTCTTTTTTACTATAGAGTTTACCAACTTCCAGCAGCCTGTAGAATTTACTTACTGTGTTTCCTGCTTATTGTTGGCCTTCTCTCCCCATACCTCTCCCTGAGGGCAGAGTTCTTTGCTGTGTTGTTCATGGATGGGTCTAAGTGGCACATAATAGGCACTCTATAAATATTTGCTAAGTGAATAAATTTATGGTATGAGCACTGGAAAAAAAAATATCTTGGGTGGTAAGGTTGCCAGACCCTGAGCTGTCTGATGTAATCCCAGAGATGTGCAGGCAGAGTCTGTTCCTATCTTTGAATTTCTTTGCTAGATGCATGATATCAGGCAAATGACTTGACCTCCTGGGCCACCATTACTTTCTAATAATCCCTGGGGATTCTTGTGAGGGACAAAGAAGTCACAAGTATGAAAGCACTGTTTAAACATCCTGTATAAACTTTGATCCTGTGTTACGGAGTTTTAATGTTCCAAAGAATCAAGATTATTTCTATTTTCACCAAATTCTTAACTATCATCTTTTATGTTGCATTGAATGAATCAAACTAGCATTTATTGACTGCCTGCTAGTTGACACTGTGCTGGCTACCTTCCACAAGTCACCTCATTGCTCCTCACCACCACTGCGTGAAGTACCCGCTGTTACCTCATCTGCAATAGGAATTAAAGACCCAGAGGGGTACACACAGTAAGTAGGATGGCTGGAATTTGAGCATCAGCCTGTGTCATTCACAGATTCTTCATGTTTGTTCCTCTAAGCGAGAATACATGATTCTTCTTTTCTAGTTAGGAAAAATTGGTCTCATTAGCTTACTGCCATTTATATTCTGTCCCCCTATCATAGTGATTCCTGAGGAGCATGTATCAATATCACTGGGGACACTCTTTTTCCAAGTGTGTACACCTGCCTCCCTGGGGATTGGGTCTCATTGCCACAGCTGTTACTGAGGGGACTATGGGTTTAGGCCGAAGATAGTTGGAGAGCTATTGCACTTTTGATTTGAAAGCTACTCTCTAAGTCACCCTCCTTAGCTTCTCCCTTCTCTGAGCCCCCTAATCCCAGTCAAGTTCCCAATTAAAGCTAAGAATCTGTGAAAGCCCTGATATTTTAGCCTGTTTTACAGGCTTAATTTAATTCAAAGATGATAAACTGTGACTTGGAAAGAACATCCCAAGTGTTCCTTTAATTCATGAAAAAACAATGAGCAAAAGAGGTGATTCGTCTTGTTTCCTTCCTCAGTGACTTCTCTTTCAACTGTGGGTTCTGGGAACAGGTGTGTGCATCCTCCCCAGGGCTTCCTGAGCCAGCTCTTCTGTAACTGGGGAGGGGGGATGAAGAAGCACAGCCAAGAACTTACCTCTAAACCTCAACCTAATTGTCCTATTTTATATTCAACATCCCTCCTATTAAGACAGGACAAAGGTCACAAACAAGCAGCCAAGTTTATTTCAGTTTCATCCCTCCCTCCTTCCCTCCCTTCCTTCCTTTCTGCCTTCCTGTCAGGATACACTTGAAAATTTTGATTATAGGAAGAGTTTTGCTTCTCTATCAGTCCAAGCATGCAAAAATCATGTGTTTATGAGGTTACCCACAGCCCTGATATGTAGCCATGTTTTCATATTAGAAGTAGGTTCCCTGGGGGTGAGGCTGGGCCCAGGGGACAAGGCCTGCCCCATTGGTTGGTCGGGGAGCAGCCATGTTAAAAAAAGATGGTGCTTTCAGTCAGTTTGGTCAGTACATCACACAGTCCTACTGCTAATGTTCCAACTGCATATTGAACTGATTGACCTTTGCATTCACACAATTTCTGCTGAATATTTTTCATCAGTATTAGCACCCATCCTTAAATATTGTTGCTAGCATGTGTTTTGAGGAGGGTATGTATTTTCCTCCTGCAACTTCTCAGCCTTTTCCACTGACTCATTCTGTCACCAGGCTATTCATTCATAGAGTTCTGTCTTTGCTTGTGGTACTTCCCCTATTGGGAATCCCCACAAACTTCAGATCTTTGCATCTCAACCCTAGCCACCTTTCACAGCCTCTGTCTGATCGTCTCTACTCTGGGAAGATTTCTGGGACCGCCTGAAAGCAGAGGAGGTTTCTACCTTCTCCAAACAGTTGTCCTCACTCTCTGTCCCTCATGTGATATTTGTATACTCCCCGTGTTACTTGTTTGTGTGTGTGCATGCATGTGCCCACAGATAGATTGATGACTTCTTGAAGGTAAAGACAGCATATCTTCTGTTTATTTCATGGCATCCAGCACCCAAATTGCATCATCTGTTGGGTGAAGAGGTACATACCACCTGCTACTCCCTGCTACAGAGTGAAGATTAGTCAAGGAATAAACAACTTCTTGAGCTGGTTATAGTTACTAACCTAGAACTAAACCAGTATCTCTTTTTATTTTTCCAAGCAAACGGCTGCCACTATTCAGAGACAAGCATAAGGCTAGCTTGTCTAGCCAGCTGGTCTTGGCAGATATCTAAGTGGTGGTGTGTTGGGAAGAAGACTGGAACAATTTAGTGGTTTCTGTAAGGTAAAAGGTTTTCAGAGGGGAAAAAAGGCCAAGCTGCCTTTTTCAGAAGCACTCAGGACCAGATGACAGGCACATGATGGACGATTGAATGGTTGTTCCTCGACGTTGGAAGCATTTTGCAATGTGATTGTTCAGCTTATGGATCGGGTATCAGAAGATCTCTCGGGCTGCATTGCCCAAGAGTGAGACCTCAGCAGCTCCTTGTGCGGTTTAAGTGTTTGTGTTTCCTTTAGTTATCATCTGATCATATGCCAGCTTGTAATGAGATTGTAGTGGCTTAGCACAACAATGGAGTCCTCAAAAGGCTGAAAAAACATGACAGAAATGGAGAGTGGCAGAATCCTTAGATGTCTCATTTAATGCTGGGTGATTGAGTGCATCCACGTGGAGGAGTTTTTTCAAGTCAACATCAGAGCAGAGCAATTTCAGAAAAACATCAGAGCCTTCCCCAAATGAGAAGGCATGGATGGGCAAAGGCACTTTTTGCAAACAAGTTCAGAAATCTGAAGGCAGAGGAGTTGTATTGTTTTTCAGCATTAGGGAACCTCACTGTCATTTCACGTGAAATCTTCTAAAATGCCCCTTTGGTGTTTCTGGCCTGATGTACTATGGTAAGTTCATTCAGCCCCTTTGCTCTGTTTAGGAAGATATAATTCTTCATATTAATTTAGTGTAAAGTGGAAATGAGAAAATAAAGGAATCACAAAACTTAAGTTCCCAGAAAGAAAATGAGACAGTTTGACCAGGAGCTCTTTTTCAGTAACAATGGGAATTTCAGTAGTTTCTGATATATCCTGACTTCATGGTTGACTCCATGTAAAATAGCTTCAGATGTGTGAAGCTTTTTATTGGATGACAGTGCTGCGTGGCCACTGACTTTCTGGGTGACTGGTGACTAGTGGTTGGGGTCAGCCAGTCATTCACTGCACTCAGTTTACTTTGTTTTTGTTTTGTTTTAATATTTATTTATTTATTTGGCTGCACTGGGTCTTAGTTGAGGCATGCGGGGTCTTTAGTTGCAGCATGCAGGCTCTTTTAGTTGTGGCAGTTCAGTGCATATAGCAAATGAGAGTTCCCTTTGTCTTTTTTAGGCTGTAAGTATTTTGTGGTTAACATCTCATTAACATAGCTTGATAGGACAATGACATTATCTTGCTCTTGTATGAGCTTCCAGGAAAAGCAGTGTGGTGGAAAGTAGATTGATGAAAAGGTCAGAATCTTTATCTGGAATTTTCTCTTCTAGTTCTACCTCCTTACTCCCTCAAAAACCCCATGTCTGCACACATGTCACCCTTCCATGATGTGGTGAACTAACTTTAATTTATCCTTTAGATTTCCTCTCAAATATCACTTCCAGGGAGCCTTCGCCTGATTTCCAGGTTAGGTCACCCATCATGTGCTCTCATCATCAGACACTATGTTTCCCTTCTGTAGCTTTTGTCCCACTTGTAATAATTTAATAATTGTTTAAATAGTTGTTTATTATCAATCAAATCTATTAGAATGAAAGTTCCATGAAGGAGAGGTCTATCATTGTGTTTTCTAATGCACAGTGACCTCTTCTAAGTATAAAAGCAGTCCATGAATATTTATTGAAGGAGTGAATGAACAGTGAGTGAATTGTCCCAGCTCTGTCATGATTCAGCCCTGAAATACTGGATCAGTTATCCAAATCTCTCTTGGTCTCAGTGTGTACATCTTCCCTTCAAAGGTACTGGACTACATGATTTCTGTATTAGTTTCCTGTGGCTGCCATAATGAAGGAACATAAACTGGGTGGCTTAAAAGGACAAAAATTTATTCTTTCACCGTTCTGGAGGCTAGAAGTCTGAAATCAAGTCATTAGGAGGACCATGCTCCCTCTGATGGTTCTAGGGGAAGGTCCTTCCTTGCCTCTTCCTAACTTCTAGGGATTGCTGGCAGTCTTTGGTGTTCCTTGGCTTGTAGCTACATCACTCTGATTTCTGCCTTCATTTTCACATGGCCCTCTTCCCTCTGTGTGTCTGTGTTGCTCTTCTTCTTATTAAGACACCAGTCATATTGGATTTAAGGCCTACCCTACTTCCAGTGTTACCTCATCTTAACTAATTAAATCTGCAGAGACCCCATTTCCAAAATGAGGTCACATTCTGAGGCTCTGGGTAGACATGAACTTTGAGGAGACACTCTTCAATCCAGTACAACTTCTAAAGCCCCTTCCCAGTTTTTTGATTCTGTGACTTAGCTTTCTGTGATTCCATTCTCCCATCTTCACAGCTCCACTCTCCTCATGCTGGTCTTAGAAACATTTCAGGCTCAGTTGAGACAAAAGCCAGGAGTTGGTGTTGCCACCAGCAGGGCATGTATCAGAGCTTACTGGGTGGTAGGATGTGTTGAGTCCAAATGGAGATCTTCTTCTTCTTCTTTTTTTTTTTAATTTTATTTATTTATTTGGTTGCGCCAGGTGTTAGTTGTGGCAGGCGGGCTCCTTCATTGCGGCTCACCTGCTCCTTAGTTGTGGCATGTGTGCTCCTTAGTTGCAGCATGTTTGCTCCTTAGTTGTGGCAGGTGGCCTCCTTAGTTGCGGCTCGCCAGCTCCTTGGTTGTGGCATGCAAACGCTTAGTTGCAACATGCATGTGGGATCTAGTTCCCTGACCAGGGATCAAACCCGGGACCCCTGCATTGGGAGCGCAGAGTCTTAAACACTGTGCCACCAGGGAAGTCCCCAAATGGAGATCTTCTTGATTCTTGGGCCCCATGTCAATTCTCTCTTCAAGTTTGTCTGCATTTCATTGCCCTTGGCTCTCTCAGAATTGTAGTATGCCCATATGGTACTTTTGCATGAAAGAGTAAAAGATGCCCCCTATGTTTGGCGTTTCAGTTCCCATCACCCCTTCGCTGGGCATACTTGTGCTGAGTACAACCTGCCCAACTGTGTGCTGAGGCCTTGGCCTCTCCAAGTTTTGACAAATGCCTACCTGGACTTCTGTTCCTCTGCCTTGCCTTGCCTTGCCGCTTCACACTTGAGTCATCCAGGTTTGCATCTATCTATCTGGCCTGCCTGTGACTATACTAATCCTTGGAGTCTCTTTTGTCCTCACACAAGACATTTGCCACCAAGAGATCAAGCACTGACTAGAAAAGTGAAGGTAAAGGTGGCCTAATACTTCATACTCACAAAATAATAAGCTAGTAATAGTAGGTCTCGAGCCTGCCTGTGTTCTCCATTTGATAGAGAAGCCAAATGAACATTTATTGAGGACCTGCTATATGTCAGGCCTTATATACCTGTTATAAATGTCTAAATTTGTATACAGAGTAGGCATCTTATTCCTATTTAATGTATTTAAATGCAGCAATCATATAGAAACAATGAATCTCTAAGGACAGAAAATTTATTATATAATGAGAGAGTGTGCTTTGACTCTTAACATAATTGTTACTGCTTCCTTTGATATTGGGAATAAATGTCAGAACCATCATCAAAAGAGAAAATATATAAGGAAGAAATGGAGTTTGCTATGGAAGTGATTTTTAAACTTGTAGGCTATCTTAAAGTCTGTACTGGCTCATCCTCTGAGAAGTGTGTGCTCTGGTGTTTGGAGAATTGGGGACATGGGACATCATGGGCCACCAGAGGTTATAAATCAGTTCACAGGCATCACCACACTGTGATCCCAGCTGCCACAGAGAGCTAAAGATTCCCAAAGATAGTCACAGTTTTGCTCTATTCCGGTACAAGAAACCAGGGAGAGGTGAAGTTCCAACATGTGAAAGAGATTAGAAGAAAACAAAGTTCAAGAGAAATGGTGGCTGGGGCCCACCAGGTGCCCCCATTTCCTGACAGATCATAAAGGGACATAGTAGTTTCCAGAAAAATGTAAGGACGAATGTTTTTACATAGTAGTTAAAGAAACAGGAATCTCGATGTCCTCAAGAAATTGTATAAATATATAAATAATAGCATCAAGAAGGGTTTATATGTTCAGTTCCTTTGGAGAATTATTGGAGGAGAGTTGGGAATGATCATCAACCTTTTTTTTCTTTTTGCTCATGACACAGGTGAAAGAATAAATACAATAATTATCAAAAAGGATCTAGTTTGCCTGGATTTCTAGGCCCTGCTTTTGATCTCCATAATGTACATTGACTGCTTTTATCTACACTCTTCTAATAATTATTAGTAACTCACTGATTCATTTATTTATGGGCATTTTTCAATGCTCCTATGTGCCAGACATTGCAGTGACTGCTGCGGAAAGATTGGAGTTGTAGAAAACACTGTTCATACTTAAGGGATTTACAGCCTAATATTAGAGTACGTATGAACAGGTAATGGGACAGTGGTTTAGCCCCTATACTTATGAAATTGCTTTGAATGACACAAACAGCATTAGAAGGGTTTTTGTTGTACTTTAAAACTTTTTCTTTGTTCTCCCCATGATGTTTGTTTTACAGGCAGGCTTTCTGCAAGTGGAAGCAAAAAAAATCTCAGTGCCTCTAGTACTTCCCTCTCTACTGTCACCTTTCCGACTTCTGCCAAAAGTAATCATTTTTAATGAGAATTCTCAACCATAAAAATCTGACTTTTGAAATCAGTGCTGGAAAGAGAGACCAATCTCTTGGTGGGTACGTCAAAACAATTTTAAAGAAATGTTAAAAGATTTGCCCAGTTTCCTGTGAATAGCTAGAGTTTTATGAAAGTCATAGCAAATGAAAAATGAAGTACGGGGACAAGGTCCCCCCAAACCAAACTGTCCCACCCAAACCAAACTCACCAGATGAAAGCATTACCAAAAATCAATTAGAAAAATAATGATCATACAACAACTCCCTCCCAATTGGTGAGGGCAGCTGGACCAGAAACAGCAGGCTGGGAGCGGTTCAGTGCATTATTCACCAGATAGATGGGATGACAGGTCTTTGGCCCCCTCCCCTGCTTGGGAAGCTTTATATTCTAGACCCTTTGTGAGTGGGCTACCTATCATACCTGTGAATCAGGGAGAGCACTTTGTGGTGCATAGCCCAGCGTCTGCTCGCTGAGGCCTTGCTCATAGGACCAAAGACACTTATAGGCCACCAAATGCCGTGTGCCTCTCACCAAGATGTGTCACCTTATTTTCTGTGTCTTCTGGGCCTTGTTTCTGTTTTCATCTGCCATTTGACTATGAAAATCTTGAAACAGAGACCCTGCTTCTTACTGAGCTCTTTCTCTCCCCAGGGCCGGGCACAGTGCACCTTACAAACCTGCTTCTCTAGAACGATCAATCAGCAGTTGTTTGCTACCTTCTCTGGCTCTGGGAATACTTCCTCTAGACTTCCAGTTTAGCACTTTGTATGCATGGAACTGGTGTGTATTTTAGGATTCTTCTCTTACTACAGGGATTTGCAAATAAGGTGTTTCAGAGGCTTAGGATTCTACAGGTGTGGGGAAGAAGTATGAGCAAGTGGTAAGCCACATGGGCACCCCCTTCACCCAACACCTATCTGTTTTGAGAAGCTCCACTTTTACTTGTTTTATACTTTGGGATTTTCTTTGCAAATAAAGGTTCTATATAGATACACGCATAAATACACAATCCATCCATCCATCCATCCATACATACATGCATACCAGTGCATCACTATTCCCAGGAACACTTCTGAGAGTAGGATTTTAGTAACTTGATCAAGTTAATGGGTTCATAGTTAGAGTCTGGTCTGGAAAACAGGACCCACCCACTCTAGGTACTTTAAGAAGGAGGGGATTTCGTACAGAAAATTATGTCTTATAGAACCATTGGACAGGCAAGTGGAGAAAGGCTCAAGGAAAACTGCATCTGGCTTTCCAAAAATTAAGAGGGTCCAGAAATCAAAAGAAAGAGTCACAGATGACCTCAGTCATTTAGAGCACCAAAGCAGGGACTTTGCAGGAGAAAGTCTGGAATCTGAGGCAAATTTCAAGTCCGTTCTTGTACATGGCTCTGTTTGCCATTCCTAGAGGGGAAAATGGCTTCTCCTTCTCTTCTGTTTCCAAAATTGCACAAGGTGACTCTCCCTGGGAGGCTCTAAAGGTGGAGCCCTGCTGGTAGGGATTCTGGAAGAATGGACTATTTCCTGAGCTCCTCTGGAGGAGAGGAATGCTTACTATGGGCCAGACACCATTCTGAGTATTTTCCATATATGAAATAAGTTAATATTGGAGCCACCTGATAAAGTGGGTTCTGTTATTATCCTCCCATTTTATAGCTGAGGACACTGAAGCACAAAGATCAAGTGACATGGCCAAAGTTATCCATCTTGTAAGTGGCAGAGTTGTGGTTAAGAGCCCAGGCAGTCTGGGGCCTGAGTCTGTGCTCTTGACCTTGACACCAGTGGTTCTCAATTGGGAGCTGTGCTAGGGGACAGGGGACATGTCTGGAGATACTTTTGATTGCCACAACTGGGGAGTGGGGGTTGCTACTGGAGTTCAGTCGGGAGAAACCAGGGATTCTGCTGAACATCCTGCAATGCACAAGACAGCTTCTTACAGTGAAGAGTGATCCATCCCAAAATGTCAATGGTGTGAGGTCGAGAACCCCTTCTATACACCATGCTGAGTGGGAGCAGAGGGGCTTCTCCTGTTCTTTGGTGTGTACCACTTGAGAGCCTCTTTTGTGTCCTATGCCCTGGGTTGAGGTGGCCAGGCCCTTTCCCTTTCCCCAGCTCTACAAAGGACTGCTTCTCCCTTTGCAGTGAACCCAGGTGGACCTGGCTGAGGTCAGAGGATGGGAGGCCCTCCTGTTCCAGAGACTGCCAGGTCCCTTAGTGTTTGGCCCACACCTTTGGCGGTGCCTAGAGCATTCTTCAGATACAACATTTTGTCTCTTCCTTCTCCTTGCTCCTCTTGCTACAGGATTGTCATTCTTCTGCCGAATACAGCACAGACCCACGGGGAGCCTTAGAATAATCTTAGGCTCCAATCATGGCTGTAACAACCCAGCCAGCATGAGTGTGCTGTTACCCCTTCCCACAAATGGCCAGCATGAAGCCGGTCCCACTTCTGCTCTCTGCTGGGAAGTTTGTGGAGGGCTGTGGGATCCAGGGCTTGGGCCATGGGCTGCACTTGCTGGCCCTCAAGAACACTACCCATCTTCTTGAGCGGCAACCGGTGCCTGTCACACGCGTCCTGGTGGCGTCTCTGTTGGAAGTGAGGAGTGATCCATGCCAGCTGGCTTGTCAGCTGTCAAAATAAACAGTGAGCATGAGCTACCTTGTGTCTGCAGCACAGCTGAGGGGCTGCCTTTGCACACGGGCTGTGCGAGGGAGGTGGGCAGCCTCCTCATGCTCCATATGAGCAATTTCCATTCTGTTGTTTTCTCTCACACATGGTGTTCTGGAACGGCTCTGGAGGGAGAGAGAGGGAGAGAGACTGACTCAGTGTTTTAACTGAGATTCTGTGAGATTCATCTATGGATGCATCCATTTTCTTGTGAGTAACAGGAACGCCTCTTCTGTATCGCAGAGTGTCAACCCATGAAGAACTCTAATGCTGTGGTGGAAAGGGCACTGGGCTGTGAGTTATGACTCACCTGGGTCAAGTTCATGACCATGGTTTTCTCACCTCACTTCTCATCACGATTTCCTCATCTGTAAAACGTAGATATTGGAACATTATCACCTTTAAAGTTTCCTCCAACTTTAAACATCAGTGGCTTTAGAGTTCATTTCATAGCATTTAGACTAGGGTCAGAAGCTTCCAGATCTCCAGCCTGTAGCCTTTTTGACTATGTCACAGAATTCCCATAAGCAAACATGTGGAGCCAGTCCTCTGAATCGCTCTAGATGAAGAGATGAACATGGAGTGCTCTGAGAGTCACCCCTGGCCACATACATCAGTCCTTACCCCCTGTGTTGAAAGATGTCAAGTTAAGGATAAAATAAGATAGTGTAACCCATGTAGAATTCTGCAGGCCCTGCCTGTTTTATCCAGGGAGGTACTGTGGGGGGCTAGGTTTGAAATACACTGGGAGCATTTTGGACAACTTCGGTCTGCCTCTTCACCTGGGAATAGAATGAGAGCAGGGAAAGGCACTGGCCGCTATAGCTGGGATCAGTGCTCATGTTGGAAGCTGATGACAACTTCTGAGCCCACATGAAAGGCTGGACTTGTCCTGGCCGAGCAGTTCAGAGCCACTAAACAAATGTAATATTAGGGCCTACTGTGAGCCAAGCACCATGCTCTGGGTCAGGCCTTTGGAAGTGATCCTGAGGAATCTCAGAGCATACCCTTCTGAGCCATGTAAAAACAAGGCCAAGCCTTCTCTCAGCCACTCCCAGGCCCTTTATAGTCAACAGACTTTGCAGAGACTGGGAGGGTTTGTTAGACAGAGAGAATTTAAGAAACTGTGGACTTAAGGGCTTTCTTTGGGCAAGTGAGAGCTTAGGTGCAGAGGCATCAGGCACGTGTAGCCCTGGTGTACACACAGAAGCAGGCTGACGAAAGACTGGCCTTTGGTCCCAGAGCCTTGGCTGTCTCACAGAGGCCTGGGGCGATTCCCCTAGGGACATTGGGTACATCGCGACATTTGGAGGTAGGCAATAGCCTTAGGAATGTCTGTGATTGCCACTGAAGTCTTTATCTCTCCAAAGTGAGAGTACACATCGGTACTTCTTGATTTGTAGCTTATGGATATACTTTTAAAAAAATTATATATGTGTGTGATCTTTCTTTTATATCTTTCTTATGTGTGTATGTCTGCCCACGTGTGCAGGTAAGAATTTGTGTATATCATCAGCTTTTCATAGTTTCTGAAATTCTACCACTAGATATTCATTTCCTTCAGTTTCTTTAGATTTTTTTCTTAAATTGTCAATAAATCCCCACTGAAATTCCAACTATCCCTGGGACTGTTAGCACCATATTTCTTTTATAATTGGCATTTTAGTAGGGATTGATCTATCTCTTAGTTTTGGCAGGGGACTGAGAAGATGGCATCCGGGGAGAGGGGTGTAGCCGGCAGTGAGATGAGGGAGGTGTCCTTGAACCAGGAAGAGGAAGAGGGACATGGAGAGTGTTGGACTTTATTTTTCACATTAGCCTAAGTGGTGGGAAGTAGGGGTCATACCACCTAAAGCTCAGAGCTTGGCTGTTTTCCTGTCCAATCAGAAGGAAGACAGCCAGGGCTTTTTGTTACTGCTCACCCTAAATCCTGGATGTCCCCTCTCTTTTGGGGGCCCCTGAAGCAGGACAACACCCACCAGGCTCAAGCAGGGCTGAACCAAGCACTGTGAGACCCTGTTGAGTGTTTGGATTTGCAGCTGGTTTCCTGTGCTTTTCTCCCAGTAGTCTGTCCCTCTAGGAAGATGAGTCAGATTCTTGGTCTCAAGGCTTGTGTCCCATAAACAAGAACCTCCAAGTGACTTCCAAAAATGCTGCGGGTTACCAATGTATTATCATTTCATTTTGGCCCACAAAGAAGTACATTAATGACATTGGGCCTTGGCTGTTAGCATTTGCCTCTTTCCTGGGCAGCTTGGATCCAGGACTTTCTGATCTGTCACCTCACAGTGTTTCTCTGGGTCAAAGAGCACCATTAAGAGTTTTTTATAGACCTTCTATCTATTCCTACATTTTCCCTTAGCCTTCACTATTACTGAAATACAGTGTCCTTTAGTGGGCTTTAGAAGAGCGAGCACGGGTTTTAGAACCAGCCAACTTGGTTTTTAAATCTAAGCCCTGTCACGTTCCTGCTAAATAACCTCGAGCAAGTCTTTTACGCTCTCTAAGCCTCAGTATTTTCATCTACAGTGTGGAGATGATGACTCTTAGTTCATAGGATTGGTCTGAGTACTTAAGGTATGTATAGTGCCAGGCATTTGTTAGTCAGGGAACATGCCTTGGTTCCCCTTCCTTTCTCTGCTCCTCACCCACAATCCATCCTAGGTCTTCAAACCTTCCTCGTCTCACATATACTGAAGGTATGACTTGAATTCAGTGATGACACATTTTTTTTATAACCTGGCCTGCAACTAAGTTATATTCTCATCTGCTGGTTTGCCCCTTTGTTCTGTTTTCAAAATTTCCATATGGATGGTTGAATGTGATTTAGAAACACTCCCGTTTTCTTGAATCAATGAGTAACTGTAGTTAAAACCAGTGCTCAGAATAATCCATTAAGGGAGCTTTCATGCTATTTACCTGTCAGGCAAGGAGTGTGAAAGAGAGAATTTACAGCAAAGAGCCTAACACTGTAGATCCAGGCAGGAAAACCTGCGTTCTCCCCAATTATTTTGGCAGCTTTTGTGGAAAGTCTGTTGAAAGCAGGGATGAGAAGAAGGTAGCTCAAGTGTTTTCTTCCCATGATAGCTGCGACTTGAAGAAGTGAAGCAGCAGGTAGGAAGGACCTATGTGGGTCTGTAAAGATGTTATGTCCGTGTGCAAATACACATGACTTTAATCTTTGTATTGT
The DNA here is from genome assembly GCF_028021215.1 of Eschrichtius robustus. Classification (NCBI taxonomy): domain Eukaryota; kingdom Metazoa; phylum Chordata; class Mammalia; order Artiodactyla; family Eschrichtiidae; genus Eschrichtius; species Eschrichtius robustus. The sequence continues at coordinate 54,743,921 of NC_090833.1, read as the reverse complement.
CTCACATTTCCGCTCATCCTGAAGCACTTCTGACCATAGCGGTACTATACTAATTCAATAAATGGCTAAGAGACAACTGAGGGGGAAAAAACTCCACAGAGCCCCAGATAGAATTCTTTGCCTGACACATGTGTATTCTTTCTCTTCTGGACAAGCAGCTGATACAGATAGATTTCAGTACCTTCAGTGGTAATATCATTTTCTCTTATATGGATTCCATCATGAATTCAACCATCCTATTCTTGGCAGATGTTTTGGTTATTTTCAGATTATTTTGCTAATACAGTATTTGACTGAAAATCATAATAATAGCAGCTAACATTTGTACAGTACTTTATACTTGTTGGCCTAAGCCCTTTACATGTGTAGTTGATTTAATCCTTTCAACAAGTCAATGAGGTAGGTACTATCCTTTTTTTTTTTTTTTTTTTTGGCTGCATTGGGTCTTCATTGCTGCGCACGGGCTTTCTCTAGTTGCGGTGAGCGGGGGTTACTCTTCGTTGCGGTGTGTGGGCTTCTCATTGCGGTGGCTTCTCTTGTTGCGGAGCACTGGCTCTAGGCACACGGACTTCAGTAGTTGAAGCACACGGGCTCAGTAGTTATGGCACGCAGGCTTAGTTGCTCTGCGGCATGTGGGATCTTCCCGGATCAGGGATCAAACCCGGGTCCCCTGCATTGACAGGCGGACTCTTAACCACTGCGCCACCAGGGAAGTCCCGGTAGGTACTCTTCTTATCCTAACTTTATAGATTAAAACAAAACTGAGGAATAGAGATCCAAGAGGCCTAATGTCACATTAGAAAATGGTAGAAGCAGAAAGAAGCAGCATTTGAATTCATGAGGTTTAGCTCCTAAGGCCATACTCTTATTCACTACATTACTCTGTCTCCTATTATTAGCCTTTTGTGTGTATATGTGTGTATTTGTGGACGTATGCTATATACATCCTTACTTTTATGGCAGGACATACTTTTATTGTAGAACAGTAAATTAAATTCTTAGCAGTGAGATTGTTATATAAAGGGTATGTGCATTTGAAATTTTGATAAGAATTGCCAAATTGCCTGCTCCACTCCCACCCCCCAAAATAGAATGCACCGATTTACTCTCTTACAACAGTTATTTCAAGATATATTTTCCACTGCTAGGTGCCACAGAGAATACTGAATGGAGAAATGACACCAAAACGTGTGAAGGTAGACGCTGAAGTTTGAATGTTTCTGATGACAGTTTAGAATAGACCAGAGAATTCACCACTGAGGGCACTGTAATTCAAGGGGTTAGACCACTGCCTGTAAATTGAGGAACTGCCAATTTTAATCCTACTTTGACTTTGCTTTGGGAGGGTTACTTCATTTCTTCATTCAGTCACATTTTAAATTTATGTCATCATAGATAAATAATACATGGTGGAGCCAGGACTCAAATCTAAGTATGTTTAAAATCCATATTCTAAGTCTAGTAGAATGGGATTACTAATCGGTATCTCACAGGGTTGTTGGAAGGATTAAATGAGTTAATGTGTAAGGACCACACAGTATCTGTTCAATAAATGTTAGTCTCCATCTCTTTCAGTGTTCTGTGAAACCATATAACTAATCCCAGTGCTCCCCTTTCCAGTATTCCCGCAAACCAGTAGACCCGCACAATGAACAGCAGCTGCTGGATGTGCCAAAGGTGTGCTCAGTGATGTTGAACTTCCCTGAACTGTACTTGTCCTGTGACCAACCTTCTCAGTCTTCCAACTATTCCAAGTAGTGTTCATACAACAGTATCTGGCTGGATCCTCATTTAATCCTTCATGTTTTGAATGACTTTGGTACTAGCTGTGAACTCGTTCTCCAATCATGTCTCCAAAGACATTTTTGGTATTTGTGGAGGGATTTGAGTAATTTGTATTCTTCAGTATTAAAGTCCTCCCACTGCCTCATCACTTCCATCTATTCTTTTATTTTCTTTACTTGAAACGGTCCTGATATGTTGACCTATCAAATGTTAAGGAGTCTTTTTCTTGTTTACCACCCTTGCTCTGGTCTTCAATCAATCAATCAATCATTCAGTCAGTTAAAAGGAGGTTTTTTTATCCATTCCCTCATTCCACTCAAATAACTTGTAATTTCCCTTTTACAACTCATAACATATGTTTACTTGTTAATGTCTGTCTATTACTTAACCAGAAACTAAGCTTCACAAGGATAAGAATTATAATTTCTCTCTGCCTCCATTTCTAGCTCTGTGCCCGCCATTGAGTAGGTCATCCACAGAGGTTGTTGACTTCAGCCTCTGAATGTTTCGGTGCACTGGGGCACCATAGTAATAGTCATTATAAATGGAATATTCTAATGAAAAAGCCCATTTTAAATCTCTGCCTTTGCCGTAAAAGATTTACCAAGGAACTTTAACAAATCTCAAATTTTGTAAGACAATTAATGATATGAGCACCAAGGTGAAAATTTTAGAAAGTTGGTATAGTTTCATTCCCAGAATAATCTTCTATCTTCTTTGGCACTGATTTCCTCTAGACAGCTCACTATAATTTTTATTATTGCTCTGGGAATTTTATGTTATGTGTAGTCTCCAGCACACTGGAGTACTATATTTGGAACTGGCAAATTAAGCCTCCTTTAGTAATATTTTGAGTTAATTTGGTTTTGGGTTTGCAGAATGGTGATGGAGAGACTTAGAGACACTCAGTACTTTGATGTTAGAAGGAGTGATTGGGAGCTTGGAAGTCTCAACTTGATTGTCATTGCAAGTTCTTCAATGTGTATTTATAACATGTAATTCTGCAAGGTTGAGCCAATGAAGGTGGATGCATCTATTCTTTAGCATTTCTTTTTCAATTTGTAGTTTCATAGTAATGACTGAAGTTTGATTTTGCATTCCTTCCTTCCTTTCCTCCTTCCCTCCCTCTTCTGTCTCCCTTCCCTATCTCCCTCTTCTTTCCTTCTTCCCTTTCCTTTTCTCCCTCCCCATCTCCCTCCCTCCCTCCCTCCCTTTCTCCTTCTCTCCCTTTTTTTCTTCCTTCCTTCCTCCCTTCCACCTTCCTCCCTTCCTTCCTTCCTTCCTCTCTTTCCTTTTCTCCCTCCCTCCCTTCCTTTCTCCCTTCCCCTCTCCCTCCTTCCCCAACCCCCCTTCCTCCCTTCCTTTCTCTTCTTTCTTTCCTTTCTATATATACCAGTGCATAAAACTATGTGCTACAGAGGATTCTGTTATACTTTTCAAAGCCTCAGTGATCTGGCTGCTTATGGTATTGTACAATGGGGGCTACCAGAGAAAAGTAATATATTAGGAGTGCTTTCAAGCTGCAAGTAACACCAACCATAGTACAGTGGCTTAAAAAAAAGGAGCTATTATTCTCATAAAACCAGAAGTTTCCAGACGTAGGCAACTATTGGCTTCGGCTCCATGACTCAGCAATATCAGAGCCCATGTCTTTGTGGTTCCCTTTGCCTTTTGCTCAAGACAGCAAGACAGCCACCGCAGCTCTAGCCATCACACTCATGTTCAAGGTAGGAAGAAAGGGAAATGGTCACACCTTTCCTTTTCATCAAAAAAGCAAGTTTTCCTCAAATTTTCTCTTTCTCCCAGCAGACATCCATATATGCATCACTTTTCAAAACTGGGTTATACTGTCATCCCTCTTTGCAAGAAAGGCTGGGAAAGAGTGTTTGACTTTCTAGCCACTGCAGTATGAGGCAGCAAGGGAGAGTGAATTGGAAGTGGTTTCAGGGTAATTAATCAACAGTGTCTGCTACAGGCAACAAACAAGTATCAGGTCAATACAAATCATACCAGAGCACAAGGGGATAACCAGTAAGATATGACGATAGTTTCAGAAATGAGAGAATTGGGTATTATGTGGGGCCGAGGAAAATGTTAGGGCAAGAGAATGTATGCAGGGACACAGTCTAATCAGTGAGTGGATTCCTTTTCTATTGCTGTTGTAACATTTACCACAAATTTAGTGGCAAATCAAACGATACAGATTTATTATCTTACATTTCTGGGGGTCAGAAGCCCAGAATGAGTCTTCGTGGGCTTATTGGGTGAAAGTCAGCAGGGCTGGTTCCTCCCGGAGGCTCTGAAGGGAGAATCTGTTTCCTTACTTTTTTCAACTTGCAGAGGCCACTTGCATTCCTTGGCTTATGACACCTTCTTATCTTGATTCCATTGTCACATCTACTACTACTAACTCAGATCCTCCTGCCTTTCTTTTATAAGGACCCTGTGATTACATTAGGCCACTCAGAGAATGCAAGATAATCTCTCCATCTCAAGACCCTTAATTTAATCAATCTGCCAAATCCCTTTACCATGTAATGTAACATATCACAGATTCTGGGGATAGGACATGGACATTGCTGGAGGTGTCATTATTCTGTCTACCACAGTGAGACTAGAGAGAACCGTCCAGGAGGGTCAGAATAAGATGTCTGTTGAGAATGATAATACATTTGTCCACCGAAGAATAGAGGCCAAGGAAGGGAGAAGGAAGCATTCAGATCGCATAGCCACATCATACAGATGATCCTTACTTGCTTTTCTGTGTTTGGTTTGTTGAAAGCTAGTATCTGAGAGATGCATCATTTTCAGTATTCTTTGGCATATACTGTTCATAAGTGACAGATCTGAAGACTGACTGGGTGCCTAAAGCTGCTTAGAAATTTTAAAACATTAAAGAAATGCTTGATTTGGACTCTTGGGAATTTTTTTCCTTTTAAAGGAAGTGAACAGCAAGTTAACATGTTTACAAACAGAGGTTTACTTGGGAGAGACCAAAAAGGAATACTTTCACTGATATTTTCCAGTTCCACACACAACTTGTATTATTGCTTGGTATTGTGTTGTATAGTGAATCTAACTTTTAATTGGTTGGTTCTGGAAATTCCATCAGAATAATTAATAATTAATAATCTCCATTAAGATACACTTTTGGTATTTTTTTCCTTAGATAAACTTTAGTTTTTGACAGATATATACAGTTTACAGCCTTAAAAAGTCATGGATTTGTAAACCCGCTGAAAGCATGATTCATTGCCAAAAGGTTTGTTTGTTTATTTAAATAGGAAAAGAATAGTTCTGTTTGTCCCTTAGTTTGTTCATTCACTGAGTGATTCATTCATTGATTCATCAGACGTAATTGAATAATCTGCAATATACCAGGCACTGCAATCAGCATAAAGAATATTGACATGAGTATAACTAAATTGCAGATTCTTTGAGGGTAGAAAATAGGGCCTATTCCTGATAAATTCAATGTCTAGCACAGTCATGACATAAAATTAACACACAGGAAATGTTGGTTGAACTGAATTGAAAACATAGTCCCTGCCTACAAAGATCTCACAGGCAAGCAAGGAGGGACATATAAACAGATAAATTGAAATATACCTTGTGAAAGCACAGAAGAAAATATCCATCAGGAATTTTTCAGGGAAGACTCTACTAAGGATCTGGCATTTGCCTAGTTTGAAAACAGGAATTGGCTAAATTGAGACAGGAAGAGTGAATGTCAGGAGAGGGAGCTGCAGGTGCATAGCTTAGGTGTGTGCTTGGGGATCTGATAATTCAGGTATCACTAGAATACAGGTTAAGTCATGGGGGGTGGTTAGGGGGAAGATGGAGGGAGGTAAAGCTGCAAAGTTAGTTGGAGGCCTGATGGGGAAGAGCCTATAGTTTTTCTTGGTAGGAAGTTGGATTTTATCCCGTAGGCAACAGGAAGCCACTAGAAGCTTTTAGGTAAAGGACTAAGAAAATCATTTTTTCTTTCCTTCTGTTAGACTTTTTGAAATTGTGAAATGAATCTTACCTACCAAAGAGGGAATATAACATAAATGTCTATTTTAAATGAAAACAGTAATAAAATAACACTGATGATTCTAATAAGAGATGGATAATTTTCCTCTTAGAATCTCTCTGTCTCCTTTACCGATCATATCCCCTCTCTCCCCATCAGGGGAAATTACCATTTTAATATTGTATTAATAATTTTCTTGCTTTTACTTAAAGTTTTACCACATGTGTAAATATCCCTAAAAATATATTGTTTGGTTTTGCCTGCTTTTATATAACGTGTATAATAGAATCATACTGAATGCATTTCTTCTGAGATCTTCTTTCTTGCTCCACATTGCTTTTGAGATTTATCCATGCTGATTTGTGGACCTATGGATCATTGATTTTCACAGCTATCTAATAGTTATTAAATGATTATACCAAATTTAATTATCCATTTACCATCATGGATATTTAAGTTATTTCAAGTTTTTATTATTATGAATAGTACTGTTTAAATTATTCTTGTACTTGTTTACTAGAGGCATGTATATGAGAGTTTCTCTCGGAGAGAAATCATGGGGTCATCGTGTATGTGCATATTCACTTTTTCCACAATGAATCTATCAATTTATACTCCCACCAGTATATGAGCTCTTTCCTCAGATCCTTACTTGGCATTGTCAGACTTTTTAATCTTTGCCCCTTTTTTTGTATATAAAATATTCTCTCACTAGAATTTTAATTTGCATTTTTCTACATACTAGTGAGGTTGAGCCTCTTTTCATATGTTCATTGGTTGTTTGTATTTCTTCTGTGAAATAGAAATTTTTCTGCCTATTTTAAATAAGGTTATTTGGTTTTTACTTATTGATTTGTAGGAGTCTTCCATTTATTCTAGATACTATCCTTTGGTGGTTATCATCTAGTTTGTGACTTGGATTTCTATTCCCTTTAAGATCTTTTGATAAGCATTCTTGATTTTAAGTCAAACATTAATTTTTTCATTATGGTTTGTGTTTTTTATGTTTTATCTAAGACACCTTTCCTACCTTATGATCTTCAAAGTATTATCCTATATTTTTTGCCTAAATATGTTAACCTTTTGTCTTTCACTTTTAAGTTCTTGATTTATTTGAGAGCTTTTTTAATGGTGGAATCTACTTTCATTTTTTTCCTCTGGATGATCAGTTGTTCTGGAAGCATTTTTAAATAATCCATACTTACAGATCTGCAATGCCAGCTCTGTCATATATCAGGTTTCTATATATGTATGGGTCTGTGTATGGGATCTCTATTCTTTTCCATTGGTGTATTTTTCTATCTCCTTGATTAAATATTAAATTACATAATGACTAAGTCTTGTTTCTTGATAGAGCAAGTCCCCAAACCTAGTTCCTCTTTAAGCCTGTCTTAGCCTCTCTTTCTTGGCTGTTTGCTCTTCTGTATACAGTTTAGAATAAATTCATCAAGGTCCTTGAAAAATCCTATTGAGATTTTTGAAAAAATCTTTACTGAATATGTAAGTAAATTATAGGACCATTGACATATTTACAATAGTAAGTCTTTTTTTTTTTAAACATCTTTATTGAAGTATAATTGCTTTACAATGGTGTGTTAGTTTCTGCTTTATAACAAAGTGAATCAGTTATACATATACATATGTTCCCATATCTCTTCCCTCTTGCATCTCCCTCCCTCCCACCCTCCCCATCCCACCGCTCTAGATGGTCACAAAGCACCGAGCTGATCTCCCTGTGCTATGTGGCTGCTTCCCACTAGCTATCTATTTTACATTTGGTAGTGTATATATGTCCATGACACTCTCTCACCCTGTCACATCTCACCCCTCCCCCTCCCCATATCCTCAAGTCCATTCTCTAGTAGGTCTGTGTCTTTATTCCCGTCTTGCCACTAGGTTCTTCATGGCCTTTTTTTTTTTTCTTCCTTAGATTCCATATATATGTGTTAGCATACTGTATTTGTTTTTCTCTTTCTGACTTACTTCACTCTGTATGACAGACTCTAACTCCATCCACCTCATTACAAATACCTCCGTTTCATTTCTTTTTATGGCTGAGTAATATTCCATTGTATATATGTGCCACATCTTCTTTATCCATTCATCCGATGATGGATACTTAGGTTGCTTCCATGTCCTGGCTATTGTAAATAATAGTAAGTCTTTCGATCCATGAATATGTCTTGTCTCTCAATTTATTTATATCTTCTTTAAAGTCTTTCAGTAAAGTTTAATACTTTGTTTACCTAAAAATCTCACACAATCCTTGTTTTTTTTTTTTTTAATTTCTGTTTCCTTTTTTTTTAAATTATTTATTCATTTTATTTTTATTTATTTATGGCTGTGTTGGGTCTTCGCCCCCGTGCGAGGGCTTTCCCCAGTCGCGGCAAGCGGGGGCCCCTCTTTATCGCGGTGCGCGGGCCTCTCACCACCGCGGCCTCTCTTGTTGCGGAGCACAGGCTCCAGACGCGGAGGCTCAGTAGCCGTGGCTCACGGGCCCAGTTGCTCCGCGGCATGCGGGATTCTCCCAGACCAGGGCTCGAACCCGTGTCCCCTGCATTGGCAGGCAGATTCTCAACCACTGCACCACCAGGGAAGCCCCACAATCCTTGTTTTTTTTTCCCCCACCATATATTATATATTTTTGTTGCTGATTTTGTAAATGATAACTTTAAAAATTTACAGTTTAAATTATTGATTGCTGGTGTTTAGAAATGCAGCCTTGCTTTTAAAAATACACTCTATTGGAGAGTCTAGGAAAAAAAGCATTCTCATTCATTGCTAGTGAGAATGCAGAACGATTACAACTTCCATTTTGGGGAATTTCATGGTATCTAACAAATCTGCATACCTGTTTACCCTTTGACCTAACAATCCCACTTCTAAAAATTTACCTTGATGAAACACCTCTAGAAATATGAAGTAACATAAAGATAGTTATTTGTTGTAGTTTTCTTTGTAATGGCAAAATATTGGAAACCCAAATGTTCAATTACAAAGACTGGTTGAATAACCATGGCATAGCCATACAACTGAGTAAGTACTATGAAGCTGTAAGGTATCATGAGTAATATTTCTATAAACTGTTATGGAGTGATAGCCAGAATAATTGTTAAGTGAAAAAGCAAGGTACAAAAGAGTATGTATTGTATGCCACCTTTTGTTTAAGAAAGAAAGGGAAATAAGTCTATATATGTGTGTATGTATGTAGGTGTGGGTGTGAATTGATTAATTTTGCAAAAAGAAATACAGGAAGTATAAACCAAAAGGTAATTAAAATGATTGATAAGATGGGGTGAGTGGTAATTGGGTTGAAGGTGATAGGGATTGGAGTATACCTATTTATATAGTTTTGACTTTTGAAATATATAATATTTTACCTAATAAAGGTAAAATTAAAATCATAAAGGATGAAAACACATCAAATCTTAAAATTGAATGGAAACAAAAAGAAAAGAATCCTAACTGTATATCAAATAGATAACATAACCACGGAACAAATAATGAATTCACAGTATTTTTAAACATAGTACTCAGAATATATATTTTCATGGGATGTATTCTAAGGAAAAAAAGAACTGCAAAGAAATCTTAAACTCTACTTAGTAGGTTTATTGTTAGTATAGTGTTTGTATTATAATTATGAAAAAATATTGTAGGATAAAATAGGTAAGTAAATATACTAATATAATTATAAACCACAATGTTTTACTGTAAGAGAAAAGATATATATATATATATATATATATATATATATATATATATATATATATATATATATACATACATACATATACATATATAATAAAATAAGATACAAAAACTTCTGTGATATTAAATTTGAATTGGTTCTATCAGATGGATTTATTATTTAAATCGTATATTTCCTAGCTCTGTACATTAAAAGGACCTGGGAAATGACACACAATTAGCAATAAGCACACTCAGCACACAGATCTTGGTTTCTAAGTATCATTACTGACTAAAAGGAAACAGGACTTCTTATAGAAATAGCTAATTCCAGATCTGGGGCAGGGAAGGACCAAGGTGAGCCTGGATTATATTTTTGGGCCAGAAGGCAAGGAAGCCCTCAAGGAGTAATCAGGATCATGTCAAAAGAACACAAGAGCTGGCCTCAACAAATTTCCACAGGCAATTTGGGTCAGTTAAAGCATCAAAAAGAACAATGACAATAATTAATTATTACATAGTGATGAAAAGGAAATAAATGAAACTTCATTAAACTTTTTAATTTGAATAATTTGTAGATTCTTTAGGGATTTTTATGTATAAAACTATATATTCTGCATATAATGATTTTTGTGTCTTCTAATCCTGGCGCATTTTATTTCTTTTTCTTATTACAGTATATAAACTAGAACCTTCAGTTTGATATTGAATAGAAATGCTGATAGTGCATGACCTTTTCTTATTCTTATTCCCTTAAGGCCATGTTTTTAACTATTTCACAATTGAGTATAACATTTTCTGTAATGTTTTTAACAGGTTAGCTGGTTCCCTTATATGCTTAAGTTTGCTAAGAGTTTTTATCCTGAATGGTTGCTGCACTTTATTAAGCCTTTTTTTTTTTTTTTTTCTATAGTGGTAGTTATATTGTTTTCTCCTTAATCTCTCAGTGACATGATCAATGAACCTTACATTCCTAGAAAAAATGTTCAGCTTGGTCATGATGTGTTATATTTTTTATGTATTTAATGAGTTAGCTTGCCAATATTTTAAGATTTTGACATTTATGTTAATGATGAGGATCACCTAAAGTTTTCATTTCTTGTTCTAGTCTTATCTCATTTCTGTTCTCTTGGTATATTTTATGTGAGTGTGAACTTTTCTGTTTCTTGAACGTTAGTAGAACTCAACTGTTAAGCCATCTAGACCAAGTGGGAAGGTTTTAAATTTCTGACTTAATTATTTTAATGGGTGCATTGTCATTCAGGATTTCTCTTTCTTCTTAAGTCTGTCTTGGTAGTTTGTATTATTCTAGACACTTGTCCTTTTCATCTCATTTACAAATTTATTGACATAAAATATTATCACTTTTTAAATCTGTGCTGCATCTGTAATTCTGTCCTCTTTTCATTCCTATTATTAATTTGTGTCGTCTTCTCCCCACCTTTTATTAGTCTTGCCAGATTACCAATTTTATTTCCTTCTAAATGAAGCAATTTTGGACTTCATTCATCCCCTATTTTTTTTTCTGTTTTATTAATTTATTTTCTTATCTTTATTATTTTTTCCTTCTACTGCTTTGAGTTAATTTGCATTTTTAAGTAACTCTTAATAATTTATTTGTTAACACAAGCATGTCAGGTTAAATATCCCTGGAAGAACTGCTTTAGCTATATCCTACAAATTTTGACATTATAACATGCATATTTAACTTAACAAAAAGTAAAGTCAATCAGTATTTTTACCTTTTTCCCAAATGGCACTCTATCCATTCCCCACCATAATTGTGTGGGGAGGATGCTCCAGAATTTATCAATCATTATTTTTTAATCCCTGAAATTAAATCTTAGTGTTATTATTTTAATGACCAATATTTGTATTAACCCACATCTTTTCTACCTCCTTTGGTCTACTTTCTTTGGTTCTTTTTCTTGTTATTAGGACTGTCTTCTGAGATAACTTTACTCTTTCTTAAAGGACATCCTTTGGAAGTTGTTTTAGTGAGAATCTCAGTTTTTGTATTTCTGAAAACATTTTTATTTCATCCTTGTTTTTGAAAGATATTTATACCTTGTGTGCAATTTTAGATAGTCAGTTATTTCTCATAGCAATTTGAAGATATATATCATTCTCTGTCCTTTGGCTTCCGTTGTTGCTTTTGAGTCTAACTGCCACTCCTACTGTAATCTAGCTTTTCTGTTGGACTGCTTTTAAAGTCTCCTCCTTACCTTGGTGTTTTGCTACAATGTGCCTAGGGATAAATTTGGTTTTATTTGTTCTACTTAGAATTCACTGGGATTCCTAAAACATTATGTTTTTTTTCAATTCAGGAAAGTTCTTATTCATTTTGTTTTCAAAATATTGCCTTCCCTCCCTCACTGTGCTGTCACTTCCTGGAACTCTGATTAGAAGGCTACTGTATGTTTTCTGTTTACCTTCTATGTCTTTTATATTGTCTTTCATAATTTTTTACCCCTTTGTCTCTCTGCTGTCTCTCTTCTACCTAATTTATTTAGATCCATTTTCCAGGTGGCTAAGTCTTTCTTCAGCCACATCTTCTTTGCTGCTTAACTCATAAATTAAATATTTATTTTTAATTATTACATCTTTCATTTTTAGAAGTAGTTTTTATTTTTCAAAACTGCCTGGTCTGTTTTTTAAATTTCTTGTTTCTTTGGCATACATTAATTTTTCTTTTTTACTTCTTAAAACATTTAAATCATACTTAGGGACCTGATATTTCCATGCTTGTATAGTTGATAATCTTTTCAGGTCTTCTTCTGCAGTGTGTAGTTTCTGCTGACAGTCACTCAGTGGTAAATTTGTACTGTGAGCTCACATCCTTTAGAATTTTATCTTTGGGAATTCTTTGTGGCCTAGGTTGAAAGTACAAAAACTTAAAGACTCTATCAACTCTGTATCACTTTCAACTAAAATATCAGCTTTGAGGTGTTTTAGTCCATACAGGTACATGAATTCAAGATCCGAATTCAGGTTTTGTGGTTAGGAATTCTTAAGGGAGCTTTCCCTCCTTTACCAATTGCCAAGAAAGGCATTTTTGCCTACTGGCTCACTCTATATGTCAGGTTTATTTATTTGTTTTTCCTAGTTCATTTGCTGATTATGTTGCCATTCAGAAGCTCCTACTTTATGAATGGATATCTTTCAAAACTCTGGATCCAAATGTGGATCCATGCTTTGTTTTTCCCCCCACCTAGCCCTTTAGAAGCCATGCTTTAGGATGCCTGGAATTGGTAGACTATCCCCAGCTCTTACTTACCCTTGATTGCTGGGGGTTTTGTGTGTGTGTATGTGTGTCCAGCCTCTAAAGTATTCCCTTACTCTATTGCCAGGTCAGCCATGCATTAAAAAAGATATTCTTTGGATTCCACATAGAAGTGATATCATATGATATTTGTCTTTCTCTGTCTGATTTACTTCACTTAGTATGATAATCTCTAGCTCTATCTATGTTGCTGTAAATAGCATTATTTCATTCTTTTTATGCCTAAGTAATATTCCGTTGTATGTATGTACCACATCTTCTTTATCCATTCATCTTTCAATGGACATTTAGGTTGCATGATACAAATGAACTTATTTACAAAACAGAAACAGACTCACAGACTTAGAAAACAAACTTATGGTTACCAAAGGGAAAAGGTGGGGGGGGGGGAGGGATAAATTAGGAGGTTGGGATTAACATGTACACACTGCTATATATAAAATATATAATCAACAAGGACCTACTGTATAGCCCAGGGAACTCTAGTCAATACTCTTTAATAACCTATATGGGAAAAGAATCTGAAAAAGAATAGATATGTGTATGTGTATAACTAAATCACTTGACTGTACACCTGAAGCTAACACAACATTGTAAATCAACTATACTCCAATATAAAATAAAAATTTTTTTAAAGATATTCTTTAAAAATTTTTCACCAATGTTTTTAGATGTGCTGCCTCAGAAATGATTTCTTTGAGCATCTCATTTGCTATATTGCTAGGGACAGAAGTAAACAGGCAATCAGTTTTGATTTTTAGAAAGATATGTATGACCACATACATAGGGTTGAACATAGGCTGACAGCAGGGAGAGTCTAGACGCAGGGAGAAAGTTTTTGGTTCTGATGATTTATTCTCACAATAATGCACAAATCCTGTGTAAATACTTAGATCTCATTATACAGGCAAAGCGTGTAAAACAACTCAAAATGAAGATATTTAATACTCATTAGTTATGGAAATAGTTATTTACCCCTTGTGGTGTTTTAAATTAGGTTTGTGAGTCAGAGTGTATTTTCACAGCCTAACCTTAAGGAAGACGTATACTTGCCAAATCTTGAGTGAGAAAAATGAATCCCAAATCGAGGTACAGGTGTCTAAATTGCAGTCTCTCCTGCCAGCATTACTTATTTGACAAACATTTTTTAACATAAAGAGAGCACCTGAGCACATGCCAGGCCATGGACTGTGCTGTGAAATGGCAACTGAAACAGCTTTTTATTTCTCAATGGGAGGGTAAAAAGAGATGATACCATAATGATAAGCCTCTTGATGCATCAGTTTCATAAATCCAGCCGGTGCATCTCTAGAACAGTATTACTCAAAGTGTGGTCCAGAACATGGAACTTGTCAGAAAGCAAATTCTCAGGTCCCACCCCAGACCTTCTCAATCAGAAACTCTAGAAATGGGGCCCAGAAATTTGTGTTTTAACAAGCCTTCCAGATGATTCTGATGCATACTAGAGTTTGAAAACTACTATTCCTAGGAAGGCTGGGTTGAAACAGAAAGGAAGTGATTCAGAAGACAATCCATTTTCCATTGGATTTTTCCACTGTCAAAATACTTTTACAATGTGGCAAAGCAAATTATTTATAACAGACAAAAAAATTGGAAGCAAACTAATCGTCTAGCAGTGCAGTATTAGCAGAATGAATTATGGTATAAACATTTGATGAAATTATGCAGTCATCAAAGTTAACTTAAGAGTATTTAATAATGAGGAAAATGCTTATAATAGAATGTTTAAGCATGTTTGCATGCATACACAAACATACATGCTTATAATGGCATATGTAGACATTCATCAGGATCCCAGAGAATTCCTTACTTGTCTTTGGAAATACATGAAAATGATGTTGGTTCTCCATAGATAGTAAGATTATGTGATATTTTTACATATACCTGTAATATACATATACATTACTACTTTATGTATTTTTAAATTGTCTATGACCGACAAATATTATTTTTACAAATATTAGCAACAAGGAAATAAAGTATTTTTTAAGTTATAGTCAAATTGCGTTGAATTGCAGACTTCAGAGATTAAAGATTACACCTGCCTCACTGCTCTTCTGTGGAACAGTTAGGGGAAGAACCAGTACAAAGAGATCCTGATTTGACAGATGGTATGAGGCCATGGCAGAGTAAGGTGCATTGTTAATGGGTTTTACTCTGGGGATATTGTCAGACCAGTTCATGACATTGTTGACTGGCCATAAAAGTTTGAAAGCTGAAAGTTTGAGAGCTGGAGTGAGAACACAGGAAACGCAAAAACCTTTTCCCCCACGATCCTGTAGCTCAGAAAATCCCCAACATCTGGCTCACGTGTGAAGCCAGGAAAGATACGATTTACACTGGCAGCCAGCCTTACTTTGAGCCTTAGCTAGTTGGCTTCGTGTCACACAGGGAAAACACTGGATTTGCTGAGGATTTTATTCCCAAGTGGAAAATCTTCATACACATCAAACTAAACTAAGACAGTTTTGTCTAGCACCTTCTAGGGGACAAAAGTGACCTTATGGGAATTGGTCAAAGTAGAGATTATTGGATATCACACTGTCTGGTCTTTGTTTTACACTGACCAAATTAAATCTGGAATAATGTTCAGAGAGTAGGAATACCTTTACAAACACAGCAAATCCATTGTTAGCCTCTTTTTTTACTTTTATTATGGAAATTCACAAAAATTATCAAAAGTTTAAAGGATGGTTGTAATGAATATGCCTATCACCTTGCTTTAAAACCATTTACTCCTTAATAATGGAAAAAATATATTGAGCTTCTGGGTTAATAATCTTATCAACCTTATCCCATAAATGAGCATCTCTTCTTTTACTTTGAGAGGGGTTTAGTTTAGAACCTCTATACATTCATCATTTACCTATGGGGAAAGGGGGCATGCAGTTTCTTTGAACACTTTTCAGCAGAAACTTTAACAAGGAAAAGCATTTCTTTGTTGCCCCCTTTCTCAAAGAAGCAAGTAACAATAAAATACACAAACTAATTTTCACTAATTCCTTTTCTTTGGTTTTTATGTTTTACACTTTGAATAGCTGAAAACAAAAATCACTTTTTCTCCCCAAAATTACTGCTGGAAAATGTGGGGTTTTTTTATGCTAAGCATTAGTCTAGGCACCATGTAAGATTAAAGTGAATGCCACTATTTTTTTCCTCTGAATGTCCACATTCTAACATCATTAGTTGTGGTTGTGACATGAACAGACAAAGCTGCCCTAAAGCAACATTTTCAAGGGGGACCTCTGTTTTCTCATTGACTTTGTACTAAAAAATCTGACTTCAGTTCCTCTAAAAGTAATTGGCCTTAAGTTACAATAAAACTTCAATTAAATTCAACCCACATGAAGTCATGACGAACTATGTGGTAATAAAATATTGCTAACTCCCAAGGTAAGCTACAGTTAAAATACAAAAATACAATTAAATTAAAACAAAAATGAAAGAATCAATAATTTCATTTATCACCATGTGAAGTACGGCAAATGAAGGTATCGTTAATGGAGTGAACAGACTCCAGGATGTGTATAATTTTCCTAAGTGTTCTCAGCATATTAAACCTTCAAGCAAAGTCATAACTTCAATGATTATATCCAGAGTTTTTTAACCAAGTGATTCACTTTGTTTTACTTCTGCTATCCCTTGCACATACTAATCTTCCTGCAGATTTGAGCCCAGTGACATCTGCTGAAACTCTTTGACATTTTCATTAAAGAGGCTTTTGGGGGGAAGGTAAAAGTAAAAATCAAAATGGACATTTGATGTCATGATAGCTACTGATGTACCAGTTTGTACACTAATTTTCAAGGCATCTCAATAAAATACTTAACAGTTTTAAAAACTGACACAACTTGCTATTGCAAAATGTGTGACGTGCAATTTCTTTTCAATACCCTTTTTATCCAAGTCATTGCAGGAGCTGAGTGCTTCTGCTGTTATGCTAGGAGCTATTTCGGCGTAAGAACTAGTTGGAATAAAGATATAAGGATCTTGTCAAGTTCCATAGCCCTCATTTTCTACATCAGAAACATCATTTCGGTTCCCTGTTAAACAAAACTGTTTCATTTTGACATTTCATACTTCAAAGGACTCCATTGTTGTTTGGACCTGTTTTTAAAATTTGGGGGTTGTGTGTACTGACAGGGATGAACCTTTTCTTATTTGGAAGGGATGGGGGTAAGCTCAGTTCTGTCATTTAACTTGTATAAAATTTAACATATTTTTAAAAATATTAAACATGGAACACAACATTGTAAATCAGCTATACTT
This sequence comes from Eschrichtius robustus, assembly GCF_028021215.1. Lineage (NCBI taxonomy): Eukaryota > Metazoa > Chordata > Mammalia > Artiodactyla > Eschrichtiidae > Eschrichtius > Eschrichtius robustus. The sequence goes on along the minus strand of NC_090833.1, from coordinate 54,726,858 downwards.
CAATAAAAAAATAAAATAAACATGGATATGGTTGGATATTTGACAACTAATTTTGACTTTAAGCCTGGACAGCTTCAGGTTATATCCTTCAGTCTTCTGTATAGCAGAAGGCATGGGCTTAGGCAATGGTTAGAGTGCCAGGAAATTCCTATTTGACCTACAGAGCCAGAATATTGTGAACTCCTAGTTGGCAGGAATTTCTTTTTTAGTCTCACTGTGTTGGGTGTGTATTTGTTTTTCATTCAGCAATCAACCCTACTGAGTGCCTACCATGAGTCAGAGGCTGTGCCAGGTGCTGATCAGTCTTTGGTGAATAAAACAGATGTGTCATTGCCCTCTGGAATTTAAGACTTATTGTTATCAGTAATTGCTAATTGACTGATAGGGTGTTTACTAGCATCTGTCTTCCTCCTGACTGATTCTTATACTGTGTGAATGTAATATTCCTTCCTCCTTTCTCTTATAAAGCAGTGGCTTTTCAGTGATGATTAACTGAATGATGAAAAACTATGCACAAAGGCAGGTTGCCCAAGGCCCTTTCCATGCTATACACCTGGCCTCGCTCGGTTGCCACATGCCGTGTTTGAAAATTAACTTCACGGTAGAAATATTACCTGGTTTCATCATTCAAATTGTGACGGTATTCAGGTTTTTTAAATTGAAATGTTTATTGAGGTAATTATAGATTCACATGCACTTGTAAGAAATAATACAGAAATGTACGTGTGTGTGTGTGCGCGTGTGTGTTTGTATATAATTGTATTGCCTGTTTTTGTCTTCACCACCACGGTCAAGATACTGAACATTTCCAGCACCCCAGGGATCTCTCCTGTTTCCTCTTCATAACCATACTCTCTTGCTGCCCATCTCCCTATCCCTAACCTTTCTAGCATTAATCTGTCTTCTATTGCTAGAATTTTTTTCAGCTCAAAAAGTTACATAAATGGAACTATACAGCATGTCACCTCTTTGGGTTGGCTTTTGTTACTCAGCATAATTCACTGGAAATTCATTTAATTTGTTGTGTATATCAATATTTTATTCCTTTTTATTTCTGAGTAATGTTGTATGGTATGTGTATTCTACACTTTGTTTAACCGTTTACCTGGTGAAGGACAATTAGGCTGATTCCAGTTTGGGGCTATTACAAACAAAACTGCTATGAACATGTGTATACAGGTTTATGTATGGATGTAAGTTTTCATTTCTCTGGATAAATACCCAATTGTACAATTTCTGGGTCATATGATAATTTTATGTTCAGTTTTATAAGAAACCTCTAAACTGTTTTCCACTGTGGCTGCACCATTTTACATTCCTACCAGTAATATATGAGTGATCCAGTTTCTCCATATCTGTGCCGGCATTTGTTGTTACCACTATTTTTTATTTTAAGCCTTTCTTATAGGCAAGTAGTGCTATCTCGTGGTTTTGATTTGCATTTTCCTGATGGCTAATGATATTGAAGTCTTTTCATGTGCTTCTTTGCCATCTTCTGTGAAATCTCTGTACATGTCTTTTCCCCTTTTCTAATTGGATTGTTTGTTTTGTTATGTCGAATTTTGAGAAGTTTTTAAAATATATAATCTATATATTAGTCTTTTGTTGAATATGCATTTGCAAACATTTTCTTTCAGCATAGCTTGTCTTTTCATTCTTTTTCCATGGGCTTTTTCTAAAAGTTGTATGGTTTTATGTTTTACACTTAGGCTTATGATCCATTTTGAGTTAATTTTTGTAAAAGATACTCGGTTTAGGTCAAAATTCATTTTTTTGTCTGTGTATATCCATTTGTCTATGGCGTTCCAGCACCATTTGTTGAAAAGGCTATCCTTCCTCCATTGAATTGCTTTTGCACCTTTGTCAGATAACAGTTGAACATAATTCGTGTGGTCCAATTTCTGGGTTCTCCATTGTATACCATTATCTATGTCTATCCTTTCATCAGTATCACACTGTCTTGATTATTGCAGCTATACAGTAAGGCTTAATGTAAAATAGAGTGATTCTTCCTCCTTTATTATTCTTTGTTAAGACAGCTTTAGCTTTTCTAGGGCCTGTGCCTTTTCTATAAATTTTGAGTGAGATATGGAAACCTCACTTCCATTTAAGTCCTTTTACCTTCCCCGCTTTTAAATATCATTGTCTTGAGTATCATATAGTGTTATAATTTTTATTTCAATCATCAAATGTGATTTGTAAAACTCATGAATAAATGATAATCTACTGTATGTAGCAATATTTCCACTTTTTCATTGTATCTTCTTCCTTCTTAATGCCCCAGAATTCTTTCTTTTATCATTTCCTTTCTGTTTGAAGAACTTTCTTCAGCCAGTCATTAAGGGTAGGTCTGCTAGCATCAAATTCTTCATCTAAGAATATTTTTATTTTCCCTTTATTCCTGATGGATAGTTTCTTTGGATATAGAATTCTCAGCTGACAATTCTTTCAATTCACACTTGAAACCACTTTGTTCTGTCCTCCATGGTTACAGATGAAAAATCCACTGTCATTTAAATTGATGTTCATGTGTAAGCAGTGTATCCTTTCTCTCTTCCTGCTTTCAATATTTTTTTCTTTATCTTTAGTTTCCAAAATTTTAATTATGATTGTGTCTTAGTGTGGCTCTTTCGGAGTCCATTCCCTTTGCCATCACTATGTTTCTTGGATCTGTGGGTTTGTGTCTTTTTCTACATTTGGGAAGTTTTCAGCCATAATTTCTTCATACACTCTTTCAGCCCCACTCTCCTTCTCTCCCTCTGAAACTTTGATGATACAAGTGCTGGATCTTTTGTTACTGTCCCACACTTCCCTGAGGCTCTGTTAGTTATTTTTTCAGTATGTTTTCTCTTTTTGTTGCGATTGGGTGATTTCTCTTGTTCTGTCCTCAAGTTCACTGATTCTGTCCTCTGTAGTCTTTACTACTGAGTCTATCCAGTTAGTTTTTACATTTCAGTTACTTTGTTTTTCATACAGTATTTTCTATAATTTCCACTTGATTCTTTTTTATAGCTTCTATTTATTTCCTGATATTTTCTATTTTTTCACTTGTAAGAAAATTTATAGTTGATTAAAGCATATTAATAACAACTGCTTTAAAATCCTTTTCAGATGATTCCAATGTCTGATCCACCTGATTTATTTTGGTACTGGCATTAGTTGTTTATCTTTTTTTCATTCAAGTTGTGATTTTCTTGGTTCTTGGTTGATAGGTGATTTTTTTATTATATCAGGGACATTTTGTCTATTATATTTGGAAACACTGGATTCTATTTCAATCTTTTATTTTAACAGACAGTCACCCTGTTTAGGTTTAGCATGTGGGTCTTTGCCTACTTTTTAGTGGGCTGTGGTTCCAATAGCAGTTTAATCTTTAGAGCCTTTCTAAAGTGGTGCTATTTTGGTTGGCTCAGATTGTCTGGTGCCACTGGGGCTCCCACTGGTCCCTGTCAGTGCTGCCTGAGGGGGCAGAGAAGGTTTCACCACCAGATGCCTTTCATTGAGGGAAAGGTGTGGTGGGTTTTTCCTATCAGTGTTTCCAGGTAGGGGAGGAAAGTATCAGGCTCATGGGGACAAAGAGGATTCCCAGATAGGGTCACTTGCTGTATCTGGATCCCTTTTACTGGTTCCAGTTGTCTACCAGAGTATCCAATATAAAGTGTATAAATAGTCTCTTTATTAAAGATTTTTCTTTCTTTCTTTTTTTTTTTTTTTGTCCCTGTATTATAAATGCTGGTATCACCGTTCTTTATGCATTTCTGGGCCTCATTCCATCCTCCCTTATTGGGGCAAAAAGTCCCTTTGAAATTAGTGGTGTGTTGGGTTAAGTAAGTGGCATTAGGCCTACAGGACCTTGCCCAGGTTGATGTGTAATAACCTGCTAACTCAACCCCCTGTGCTTTGGTTGTGTGTGTATTATTGGATCTGGTCCTGTTTGTTCACCCCCAACTGTCCATATTCTCTGTCCCTACCCTCCCCCAGGCCTTAGTGCAGCCTGAGTGAGGTACATGGCTTGTCCACTTGAATGACCTCATGTGAGCAAGTAACCCACCAGTTTGAAGCTCCTTCCTGGTCTATGCAAGAGGCATTACCTTGTTGACCAGTTATCACATTTTATTGAATATTGGGCCTGATCTCAAGACTTACTTAATATTTCATTGGAAGACCAATCTTGTGCCTCAAAATACAGCTAGCTGTGAGGAATAGCTTATGTTACTCGGGATCTCAGTGATACATATGGTACTGGGGACGAAAGATCAGACTGTGGATTAATGGTGAGGTAGGCCTAATTTCACAGTTTCCAGTAAATCTGCTTGAGAGATCAGAATGGGGGCAGGCAATGGGGGTGGAATTCTGTGAATAGTTTATTATCACACAAGGAAGCTTCAGTCCATATTTAAAGTTTGATTCATGTAATTATCAAAGCCCCAGAGCAAATTATCTGCAGCAGCATCCACAGCCTCCATCCATTTCCAGTCTTCATTGACTCCTCAACTGCTGAGCAACCGCATTTAGCTCTGCTCTGCTCTGCTCTGTATGGAATTAGCAAAGGGCAGAGGGTCCCTTGTCACAGGACCCAGTGGCTCCAAAGTATTGAGAATTTGTTTGGTAGTCTTCATTTCTATAAATTATTCTATAATTTAACTAAAAAAGACTTCCTTTTCCTTCAGGGAAGCTATTCTTGACAGTTCCTCACTTAATTTTTTTTAATTAACATGACTGATTTATTTCTCTTCTTTTTCTCTACAAATGAGTTTATAATTGATGTGGGTAGAACAAAGTGTGCAGCTTATATAGTTTAATAACATTATAAAGTTTTAGTTTAAATTGGAAATGGCAAAAACTAGAAGGAAACATTAAAAAATAATTTTTATGGAACTAGATTGTTGCGTCACGCAATTATTTTGGGTTTGTACATAATACCCCTAACTAACACATAGGACCTCTGCTTCTGTTGAGTGTTACATATCAATAAACCCTTTCTTTTCCAGAGTAATTTGGGATTTCTTACAGGAAAAGCAAATCTTGCTTTCTTTGCTAAAATGTTTATTACTTGAAAAATCTCTTGCTATTACTAATTGACATATTTTATTAAAAAAAATAGTGAACCTGGTAGTAGCTGATGTATGTCCACACAATCTGTGGCAGAAGATGATATTCTAGAGAAGAACATACGTCTGCCTTCTGGCCTCAAACATCCTGTACCAGAAATCAGTGCCTTGCAATTACTGATCCCTAAAATTGTGGAATTTTATTTCTGACACAAGAATTATATTTAATTTTGACTAAAATGGTGAAGAACAATTTTCTGAGTGAATTCAGCTCTGTGTGTAGGGAGTGTACCAAGTACAAGAGACTGTTGTTTACTGGCTAAGAGAGCCTTAGTTGTGGCCTTTCACCTTTATTTTGACTCAGATTTCTTTTGATTTAGGAAAGTTTGGATCCTGTATCATTCCTGATGATATTTAAGAGCCAGTGACCCTAAAGTGACCCAGACCTTGATTGTCCTACCTTCTTTCTGGCTAGCTACCTGAAGGCTTCTATAAATGACAGGGAAAATAAAGGAAGTTAGGATGTAAGCCAATTTCCTTTCTGTTTCTGAGAAAAGTCTTGGTAAAGAAAAGAGTTTGAAACTATCCTTTGGTTAAATATGTCAGTGGATATAGATTATTTTTGCCAGGCTTATTAGCCCTTCTGACTGAGCAAAAACTAAAAGAACCTTATATGCTTATTAGTTTGTGCTTATTTAGACATTAAATTTATGGAGCATCTTTTCCTGAATTCATAAAGGGCCCCACTATATCAACAAGAAAAAAAAACAAGAAACTTCTCCTTTGTTTTCCGTCATGGGCCACTTGTTAAAGAGGAATGCAGTCAGACATATAAACATTGTAGCATGTAGCAGAACATTTGATCTTTACAAGTCGGAATGACTAGCGCGGTAACAAGCTGTGCAGAGCCTGGCAGAGTAACCATGACTTTACTAGGGTAGGGGACCTGGGGGAGAGAAGGAGTCTCCATGCCAAGATCACCCTGGATAGGAGTCATATTTAATATGAAGGAGGGAGAAAAGAGACAAAAAGAGGCAGTGTAGTCAGTTGATTCCTTTCTTAATTTACACAGCTGTGTAGGGAAAAAAAAAATGAAGTAAAGGTACCCCATGCTGGTAGAGGAAGGGCAAATCATGGGAAAGAGTACATTTTGGAATGTTATGTTCTTTTCTGTTCTCCGCTTTAGCAAGTAAATACAATAACACTACATGGAAACAACAAAGGAATTAAAATGTGCCATTCTGAAAGGCATAATAAAATCAGACAGGCCAATCCAGGACTTTTTTTTAAGTGTAAGCAATTACTTTGCAGGTAGAATAAGATTAAAGCTGTTCCATAATTTCCTCCCTCCCTCTGTGGCAGAAATGCAGAGCTCAGAGCCTACCAGAACTCTCTAGAAGCTTTTGAGGTATCTCTCAGGGTTTTGAATGTCCTTCTGTGAAAGAATTTGCCAGCAAGTGGCTGGGCCTCTACCTGGGAAGGATACCATCTTTTGGACCTGGCTGGTTAGGTAATACAATAGAAGACATCTCATGACAAGGATTAGGTTATGTGATGTCTCCCACAGGCCCAGAAAACCAGATGACAGTCCACATCACAGCCCCTAATCAGTGTTCTTGGGGTTGACCTAAGTTTGTTGTAAACCATGAATAGCAAGGTTCTCTTACAGAGTCTCTTGTTAGAAAACCTTCAAGAAGTGTGCATATGCTAGCAAAAGGCATGAATATGCTAGCTTCCATCCATCTGCCCGTCTATCCAACCATCCATCTAATGAGTTTGGAATTCCTTATTTGTTCAGACTGTTGGGAAGATCTTCATACCAACTTTATTAAAGTCATCAAGGAGCCGCAGACAGCCTTGGATTTTACTGTTAGGTCACCTCTGTTGCATTGCTCTGTTAATGACCAAAGAAGGAGTTCTAGCCCTCCCCCACGGAAAGTACCCCACCAAATTAACTATCAATGAGACACATTTTCAAAAGAGCATGTAAGGTTAGTTTCTACATATTTTTTGATTTCTAGAATGATAAATAAATCAGGAGATAAACTGACAAAGTGATAAGTGGTATGGCTCCAAACCAGCCCTAAAATGGACAAACAGCTTTTCATGCATCTTAGGAAGCAGAACTGCACCCAGGCAAACAGGACAAAAATCTCCCTGGTTTCACTGCTTTGTCTCAGCCACTTGTAGGTGAACCTGAGCAAAATAGCAGGTCTTCGGAGTTTGACTTGTTAATTCCTTGTCTCTTCTCTTCTTTGCATTTTCTCTCTGGGATCGGATCCTTTGCCTGCTGCTCTTTCCCCTCTCCAGTTAACCAGTGCCGTTTGTTTTATTAGCCCCTTTCCAAGTGACTCTGCTGCCAGCCCTTTGGCCTTCTTGACTGACAAACATTTACTATGCATAGTTTCCATATGTTGCCTCCTACTACTTGCATTTTAATCTTTTCTTTCAAGTGTGGATGAAAGTCAAGGCCCCCGGGACGCTGGGAGGGGCTTCTTTCCAGAAATAATTCCACAGTGGGCCTACTTTCCCTGTTGAGGATACTGAAAGTTTCCTGTGACTTCCTACTCTATATGTTCAACTTGTATCCCCTATTCCTCCACTGCAACTAGGCCACTTCTCACCCTCCCTTCACCCCACTTCTCACCCTCCCCTCACCCCACTTCTCACCCTCCCCTCACCCCATGCACACTGTAAGTGCCTGCCCAGCCCTGCCTTTGCCCAGGGGTCTCCTTCCCCAATGGTGGTGAACTTTCTCCTTTATTCCCTAGCCTAACAAATTGTTCAAGACCTCCTTAGTCCTAACTCCTTCATGATCCTCCTGATCTCCTGCCAACTCCCAGTCAACTCCCATTTCATGCCTCCAAAGAGCCTCTGTATTGATGAGAAAGAGGAACCAACATGTTAATTTGACCCCATCTCCGTAATCTCTCTGGAGGCCCTGGAGAGAAGTAAGGATAATTGTTTTTAAGTAGTAATGAAGAGAGAAATTCTTGGACCCCACTTGAAATTCAAGAGATTTAGGGTTAGAATTGAATTGTACCTCACTCATCAGAGTCAATTTTGATCCCTTTGCAGCGTGAAAATTTCTCACGTGAAATAGCCTTAAGCCAGGCAACTTTTAACAAGATATTCCTGGACCAGTAATTTTCACATCGCTTATATCCTTGCTTCCTTGAGATATTCCTTCTTTCTGCATTATTTAAGCACTTTTTATGTGTGGCCATATCTACTGACTATACTTTTTCAGGTTCACTTTTCCTACTAAATTGTAAATTCTGTAGGAATAATGAGCCTGCCTCTTTATTGTACATTGTCCCTAACACTACTCACTGGTCTTCCTGTGAAGGCAGAAATATTTAGAGCATAGTGTCTCTTAGAGTCACTAACTCTGCTGATTTTATGTTCAAAATGCCAGCAAGGTAAGTGTTCAAACTGCATTTTTCAATTTTGGAACCAGAAATAGGTGCCTGGAGCTAATTATATTCTATCCGTGGGACAGGATAGAGAGGAGATGAGGACAGAGAAGTGGAAGGAGTTTGGGGTAAGGAAAGCCGAGGGTATTTTGCAGAATTTTTCATCCCATAGGTAGTTAGTGAATGCCTCCTATGTGTCAGGACCTCTGCTAGTAACTAGGAGTAGTACAACTGTAACCAACATACACAAGGTCTCTGCTTTTATGGAGCTTGCAGCCCCCTGAGAGAGACTAATAATACAGAATTATTTACTTAGAACGGGGTAAGAGTCACAAAAGAAAAGTAAAAGTGTGCTTTCAGAGTACTTAAAGGGTGGGGGGCTTCTACTCAGGAGCTTCGCTGAGAGATTCATCAAGATTCAGCTGGCCTGAAACTAATCTGAAATGCTTTTTCTCAATGTCAGTGAGAAACACCATTGTCACGTCAGGAAGAATTTTCCAGCCCCAGGAACCAATGGCATATTTATAGCCTCTTTTACGTCAACTTGTCAAGCAGCATCTTTAACACAGCCTGCTCCCTAGAAACATCTCACACTCGTTGCAGGCTGTGGCAGCACCGAAGCCAAACATTCTGTGCTCTCCGTTTCAGTATAGCAGAGGATGCCGGGAGTTAGTCTACCCACAGCACACTGTTAGCACAAGCATCTCGAGTGAGCCAAAAGACAATAGCAGCTCCGATTCCCTGGAGTCTGGAGGTACTTCTCTGGCCAACTGGTCTCATATGTAAACCTCTAACCTTGGAACTGGTTGTCGGTAACTGATTGAGAGGCTTAATTCTATCTGTGTTTTTTAGATGGTGATGATAACATGCAATTTTTTTTTAGACTCTTAATACACCTCCAAGTGTAGATTGTTAGAATTTTTGCTGAATAATACATATCAGGTCTAACTAGCAGGAGTGCAGTGATGCTTGTTATTGGGACACTGCACGTTACAGAAATGCGTGCATAAAAAAGAGATAGAATATATTATGCTGCAGAAGAATGATGTTATTCACAAATGAAAGCTCAAACAGAATATTAAAATGAAGACTATGAAGAAAAGATAAACAAAAGGTGAATCTTCGTTATGTAGCTGACTGGACCTTAGGAGTTCACCCATCAAGTTTCCATCATTGCCTAACTTGAATTAGCCCCCGATAGCAATCAAGGTGATTTGATTTTGTGCACAATTCCACATAGGAAAGCTCAGGGAAAGAAATTATATCATGCTCATTATGAAAAATCATAATAATCTGTAGCACATCCATAAGCTTGATGCCAGTTTTCTCTGTGCAGAGAGGGAACTGTATTCATGTAGCAGTGCTTTAGCCATCTCAGATCTTTTGTTCAGAGGAACAGGTCCTTCTTTGGGCTTTCCTTGATGAGTTTCTGACACCTGGATCAAGCATAATTGCTTTTAAATGGACTAGCACTCCAAATCATAACCCATATGAGATCTGGAATTAGGAAGGAGTGGCTGGCTCAATGAGTTAGGAAGGGCTCTGCTGAGGAGGTGACATTTGAGCTGCATCTTTGAGGACATGCAGGTTATGCCCAGAGCACAGAGGATGGCAAGAAAAGTTTTCTCTCCAGAGGGAGCAGTATGTGGTAAAGCACAGAGGTACAGTATCTGTAGGAAGCAGCTAATAGGGGTGCCTAAAGATAAGATCATGGCAGGGAGGGGTGGGTGAGGGGATGTGCCAGCTTCATCTGCTTGCCTCCAGACTTTCTCTTGAAAGAAATGAAGATAAATGCAGCCTTTTAAAGTAGTCAAAGGATGGAATCACATTTATTTTTCAGAGAATTCTGATGACAAGCAAGAAACCAAAGACAGTAAGAGATATGATGAAGCCGAAATGGGAGATGCTGAAGACCCAAGGCCTTATGTGGCAGTGGGGAATGCAGGTGGGGACAAAGTGAAGAGGAGCGTAGGAGAAGTCTGGGTCAGAACCTTTACCAGCAGAGAAAACAAATACTCTGGGGAGATACAGCATGTCCATTGCAGGAGGCCAAATACTGAGAATGGTTGGAGGAGCTGTAATCAGCTGTGACTTCCAACCCCTTTTAGTCCTTGGGACTTGGAATCTGGAGATTTTTCCCTTCAGCTGCAGGACTAACAGTGAGAGAATTTATTTGAGGTTTAATATGCAGTTGGCACTCTGCTAATAAGCATCCTACTGGTGCTGTATAATTATATCCTTATTGCAGACCAACCATATAATGTAAGTATTACTATTATCTCCATTATGTGGATGAGGAAATTGAGGCCTAAGAAGCTAAGTGGTTTTACTGGGGCTTCAATCTTGGGTTCAGACCCTAGAACGCATCCTCTTTACCCCATACCCACTGCACAATGGAAAGATTTCTCGGTTTCCTCATAGGTATATAAAAAAAAGAAAGTTCCAAACAGAACCTCCTGACTCCTGGTTGCATCTCTCCATTCTCCTTTATTTTTTTTACGTTATTAATGAGAACACTTCTTTTACTGGTTTTTCTAGTTTCACTGAAACTAGAAAATGTGAAAGGCCCTGACTCCACCTTCTCTGTCTCCCTCTTATCCATCACCAATTAGTCCCCACCCCCAAACTGTGTCTCCTCCTAAATACTCTACAGTTGAGGTGTTACTCCACTGTGAACCAGCCCTGCCTCTCAAACCCTCTATTCCTTATAAGTGCTTTGCAGTCTGTGGATTCCTGTCTCTCTTACATTCTCCATTGGGTTATAAACTTCTTACAAGTAGGGACTATGTCATATGCATTTTTGTATGCCTTTATGGGCTCTAACATTCTCTGTGTCTTAGCAACAGTAGAAGTGTAAAATTATTTACTAATTGATTTAGCCAAGAGAGCCTTTAACTATATGATGAAACTTTAATTGTGCTTTACTATTCGTTTATTTTTGCGTTAACCCAAATTGGGAGTGTAGTTGGGGGGGAACAGCAGATGGGATCAATGGGTTGGACAGAGTTGAGGATTGGTTTCCAGACCTTCTCAAAAGGGCAGATTTCTGTAGGAAGGCCTTGGAAAAAACATTTGGACTTTCTCCGTGACTCAAGGCTTAGGCAGTTTCAAGGTCCAGTATGGAGTATGAAGTGCTACAAAGCTCCAAAGCCAGCAACTCCCTCCCCCATAGATCAGAGTAAAGAGAACCAACTTCAGGGGACATACGCTAGATTACCAGACATTCCTCAGAAGAGGATCTGTTCTTCTTTCCCTCTTATATTCTTCATTCACTTTACATTTTAAAATTACAATGTGGTATAGTTTGGGTTTTTAATTAAGAAGGGAAGTGAATTCCATATTAAATTACTTTAAAATTTGCAGATGTTATTTTCATGATGAAATAACCCAATTTTATTTACCAGTGAAGTTTTAATTTTCTCAACTTTTCTCTCCTGTATCTAATGATCATTTTAAATCTGTCATCACATGATCTCCATTTTTGCCTTCCCTGTCATTTGAAAACATCTATGTTAGTGTTCACTGGCGGGGTCCAGCCTTCCGCTCAATCATTAGGATTGTGGTCAGTGTATGGGCCTACAGTGAAGATTTTGCATTCTGTAAAAACTCATTAATTAGGATTCTGTTGCTTTAGATTTGTGGTAATTTAGGCCTGGCAAGTATTACTGACATTGAGTAAAATGTTTGGCCTTTTATGTATAAAATTGTCCTTTTTCCACTAATTTTCAAAATTATAGAGCTCAAGGAACCATAAAAGCTTGTCACAGATGCCTTACTTGACAGATGAGGAAACCAAGTTACAGAGGGTGGAAGAATATTTGAAGGAAGAAAAGCCCTGATCCTCTATCTTCAGATCCCCAAGACACCATGTAAAAAAGAGATACCTTTTTAAAAATTCCAAAGTAGCTCTCACTTTGAACCCTGTACTGATACAAGCAAGGCTTAAATCCACTATCTTCTGACCCCACCCCTTCTCATATTATTCTAACAGTGAAGTTATCTTTATATCCTATATGCCAGTAGGACTTTAATTAATCTAGAAATAATTTTGGAGCCATCACTGTACTAGAAATGCATCTCCTCCACACTGCTTTCCTTCAAAGACAACCCTAAAGTGGCCACTTCTGGAAGAAAGAAAAAGAAGAGAAAGCCGTGTGGTCCCCTTTCCTTCACAGCTGATGGTGCAGCCTGGAGCCAGAGCTGGCTTCCTCCTTCTGCCAGCAAGCCCTTAGTTGAGCCACCAACCCCTTAAGGCTGGCCCCCAAGTTGACTTTGGATCTTACAAGTTCTTGAAGTTCATGGGCAAGCTCAAGGAATTGGCTGTGAACAGCTGCCACCCTGGAGGCTACTTCCATTGTAAGCCTTGTCCCAGAATTTTGGAAGAGCACTAGTTAAGGTCAAAAGGCATCTCACATCTTTCTCCAGAAGCTCTAAAACAATGGTGTGCATCCTTTGGGGATATGGATGGCTTTGGGACTAATGAAGACTATGGATACGCCTCCCACCCCATCCCCAAATATAGAGATGCATGTGCATAGACACACAGTCACACAGCTTTGCATGCTATTTCAAGGGATCTATGGGTTCTCTGAATTCCATCTACAGAGTGTAAAAATCAGTCTCCCTAACCTAGAGAGTTCAAATTTATGATGAGTATTATGTAAATTTGTATAGCACTGTATGGTTAATGACACCTTTGAAATACATTATAGCATTTTATCCCAAATACCCTCATGTGGTAGGTATATTTCTCCCATTTAATAGATGTAAAATAATAGAAAATAATAGCAATAATGACATTATTATTATTATTATTATTTATTGCTAACATTTATTGTTTGCTGTGTGCCAGGTACTATTCTAAGCATTTTACGTGTATTGACTCCCCTTTATAATGTCCTTTGTAAGTAGGAACTATTATTAGCCCTAGTTCAAAGGTCATCAAACTAAAGCAGAATAGTAGGGTGCTTACAGGATAGATAGGGCTTCCGGACCATGCATGGGGTTGAGTGGAATCTAAAACATCTTTCAAGGAATTTGCTGGTGGTCCAGTGGTTAGGACTGCGCGCTTCCACTGCAGGGGGCACGGGTTTGATCCCTGGTTGGGGGAACTAAGATCCCGCAAACCGTGCGGTGCTGCTGAAGAAATAAAAATTAAAAATAAAAAAGTAAAACATCTTTCAGAGTTTGTGAATCAGTCTTAATTTTGGTCAGTACACTTTCCCTATGATGAACAATCTCCAACCAATTGAATCGCTTACTCAAATGCAGTGCCCAGGGGAGACTATACAATATTGACCCAACTTTTAATAGATAGCATGCCCGACCCCTGGCTGAACTGGTCCCTGTGGTTTCTCTAGAGAGTGGCCAGCTCCTGGATTTATCCTTGTACTCATACTATACTTCATGATGAAGAACTAATTCTCCCAAAAGAAGTTGGGGTGAGTTAAGAAGGGAGAATGAATATTGGGCAGCTAAAAATGATAAATGGATTGATGATCTGTTATTATCCCTTCCAACCATGGGATTTTGTCACTTGGTGATTCTGTGCCATCCCTCGGTTGAGCGATTGAATGAATTAATGGTGATCGAGTCCATGCCAAATGTCCAGTGCCAGCAGCTGGAACTGAGGCTGAGTCCACACCCTGGGCCTGGAGAGCCCACCACATGAAAGGATACAGGAAGCCAACCCTGTTTTCCTTTAAAAAAAAAAAAAAATGTAGTTGAGCTAACCACCATATTAATATAAGCTATTTTCATGGGAAAAGAATTTTATGTGTGGGGAAATGGACCATAGTAAAAACTTTATTTTATTTTTAATTAAATGCTGGTTTTTCAGGTGCCCTTGGGCCACACTAATATGTGAAGAGTAAATTCGTAACTTGTTGGGTTTTTACAAGGATTTATTGTGTAAAAGCAGCTCTTTGCTCCGCTGTAGTTTTTCTGAGTGCCCCATCACTTTAGCCATAACCAACACACGTGGGGCTGAGTTTTTTACTCATCACACCTCACAACATCTTTTCATGTATTTCAGTCCAGATCTGATATTTTTACAGGGAAGGTCATGAATATAGACTGCTCCCCACACATAAACACTCCCACACAATTTTTCCCCCTTTTAGGGCTTCACACCCTGAGTAGGCACCTTAGCGAGGCAGTCAGATTGCTATAGTTGGGGTGTCATTGATGTTGTGGAGCTAGAAATAGCATGACAGGGTAGGAAGAATACAGGCTTCAAAGCCAGATGTATCTGGCATCCAATCAAAAACTCTGTTCAGTTTTTTTAATTCTCTTTTTTCTCTATGTTTCATTTTGGATATTTTCTATTGCTCTGTCTTCAGCCTCTCTAGCCTTTGCATCTACAATGTCAAGTCTGCTGTTAATCCCTTCCAGTGTAATTTTCTTGTGAGACATTGCAGTTTTTATCTCTAGAAGTTTGCTTTTTTAGGTATCTTCCACGTCTCTTCTTAACTCTTTTAGTATAAAGAATATAGTTGTAACAACTGTTTTTTTAAATTTATTTTTATTTATTTTTGGCTGTGTTGGGTCTTCGTTGCTGCGTGCGGGCTTTCTCTGGTTGCGGCGAGCGGGGGCTACTCTTCGTTGTGGTGCGCCGGCTTCTCACTGCAGTGGCTTCTCTTGTTGCGGAGCATGGGCTCTAGGAGCATGGGCTTCAGTAATTGTGGTGCATGGGCTCAGTAGTTGTGGCTCGCGGGCTCTAGAGCGCAGGCTCAGTAGTTGTGGTGCACGGCCTTAGTTGCTCTGCGGCATGTGGGATCTTCCCAGACCAGGGCTCGAACCCATGTCCCCTGCGCTGGCAGGCGGATTCTTAACCACTGTGCCACCAGGGAAGCCCTATAACAACTATTTTAATGGTTTTGCCTGATAACTCTAACATCTGTGTCATTTATCAATACATCAAAACCAGATTGATTTTTTTTCCTCATTGTGGGTCATATTTTCCTGATTCTTTGCATTCCTGGTAGTTTTTGATCAGATGCCAGACAATGTGAATTTATTTTGTTGGGTGCCTGATATTTTCACATTCCTGTAAATATTCTCGAACTCTGCTCTGGGGTATGGTTAAGTCGCTTGAAAATAGTTTGATCCTTTCCAGTCTTGTTTTGTTAGACAGCCTGGGAGCAGTGCTCGATCTAAGGCTAATTATTCTCCACTACTGAAGATGACTATCCTGAGTCCTCTACTTAACGTCCTGTGGACTCTGAGTTTTCCAGTCTGACTGGTAGGCATAACAGGGACCCTATATGAGTTCCCAGCACTGTTTTCTCTAATCCTTTGGTGTTATCTTCGCACTCAGGTAATGTATTCACATGAATGTGCTTACGTATCTGTTCTTGGCTGAATACTTGAGGGGACCCTGTGCAAATCTCTTTCTGGGCTGTTCTCTTCTCTGTACATTTCTCTATTCTGTCCTGTAAACTCTAGCTGCCTTGTATCTACTTGCTCTATTTCCTCAATTTAGGGAGTCTACTGCCTTCTGCCTGGGCCCTTCTTCCCTGTGCTGCCACCCAGAAATTTTCTTAAGGCAGTAAGCTGGGGCAGTAGTAGACCTCACCTCATTTGTTCTTTATCTTGGGGATCCCTGTCTTTATTGCCTGGTGTCCAGTGTCTTGAAAAGTGTTGTTTTATATATTTTATCTGGGATGTGTGTGTGTGTGTGTGTGTGTGTGTGTGTGTGTGTGTGTGTGTGTGTGTGTGTATATTTCAGATCAGAGAGTAAACCTGTCCCTTTTACTCCATCTTGACTATAAATTAATGAGAAGTGTGGCATATATAAAGAGGGTACCACTCAAGGATTTTTCTCCTTGCATACTGGTTACTGATTTCACTCAAAAATAAAATTCCCATAGTAAATTATTTTCATGTAGATTAGCGCCCCTTCCATCCTCCCTCCCTCCCTCCCTTCCTTCCTTTCTATCTTTTTTAATGCAACAGTGGCTAGCATGTTTAGGGTTGCTCAGTTACTCACTTTTCACAAATACTCATTGAGCATCTACTAGATACCATATGTGCTGCAAGGCACCAGCAATATAAAGAGTGATGTGATGGTTCTTGCTTCAGAGTAGCTATAATGTGGTCATTGATTGAAAATTTCCCCAGAAGCACTCATGAGTCAATTTCTTGCATATAGCTTATGAGTTGCCTTTTTGAATGAGAAAAACAAAGGCTTTTAAAAAGGAAGAAAGAGAATTTGACTAGCAAGTCTTATGAACAATGTATGGAAAATAGTAGGTACTCAATAAATATGTATTATTTGAATGAATACAAATTATCTGTGAATTTAATAATCATACTGATGATTTTAGGGCCATATTTAGCTCAGTATGGCTTGAAGGGATTTGAAGATACTTTTCCATCTTACTTGCAAAGCAGTTTAATTGAAATTATGTATTGCACCATTGATTTTCTTTGGTCATTGTGGTTGGCACTGGGGCCATGAGTGAGACATGGTTCCTGTGCTCTGAGCTTATGGTCTAGAATTGTGTGAAGTACTGGTTGTGTCAGAATACCTAGGAGCATACTTATCCCAGACTCATTGAGTCAGGGAAGGCTTCCAGGAGGAGGTGATGGCTAAGCTGCAGCCTGAACAAATGATACCTTTGGTGAAGAGAAAACTTTTGAATGAATCCAGTTCTTCCAAGGCCTAAACTACAGCTTTGGAAGCTAGACTCAGACTTTCATATCCACTGTCTACTTCTGTCCTCACTAATAGGTTTCATATAAAATTGGGTGAGCCATCAAGGTAAAATCACCTTCCAAGCATGTACAGTGCAATATCCTGCCAGTACCTGCTTGAAATGAAAAGACCTAAAGTTCTGTCGCGTTTAATACAGAATCCATTAAAAAGTATCCCAGCAGAGGGCTGAGCACAGTGGGCTAAGGTCTTAACAAATGCTTGTTTAATTGAATTGAGGACATAAACTCTGAGAGGTGGCCAGGAGAGAAGTTGGGGAATCTGCTGCCCCCCTCCTCTCAGTTCTGGGCTGCTGCCCGAGTTCATCTTTCTTCAGTTGGTCCAGCTCTGCAACAAAGGAGTGCTTCAGTTCAGCAGAGCAGCATAGAGCTTGCTCGCATGCTGAGCAGGAGGGCTGTCGAGAGAGACTGTGTAGTAAATAAAGAGTGCTCATTGAAATGCCAAGTGTCACTACTTTGGCATTTAATTATCTGACTTGCTGGCAGCTGGAAGTAGGGAAGCAGGCAGGAAAAAGAGAAGAAAGGCAGCGAGGAGCAGAAGGCAGAACTGGACAGACCTGATGCGGACACTCAGCCAGGAGCACTACTTTCTAAGCACATCCTTAAGAAACACTCACTTCGTATCGACTGTTAGAATTACCTACATTTTTGAGAAGAAATTTCAGTTAAAATGCCTTATGATTTTTAAGAAATAACCGCTTGGAACATACAGAGGCACAGTCAAGGGACTCTTAAAGTGAAGATCATTTTAGGTTATGTTCAGCGTGGGCTGTCAGAGGTGTCTAAACACACAGCAAGGTCGTGTGGGAGAGACATTCAGGCAAAGCAGTGCCAGTGCTGTGGGCGTTCTGTCCAATGTGAACGAACACCACTTGGCAGCCTGCTCGTCTTCCTTACTTCTCTGGTGAGTAGAGAGCTGTGGGCTCTAGAGGCAGCAGAGAAGGGTTTTAATCCCGGCTTTGCCACTTACAGTGTGAATTTGGGCCTGTGTGTGTGTTGTCAGTTCTCTCAACACTTAAAGCTTAAAACACTTAAAGCTTCCTATCGGAAGCTTTCGTTGTTTGGGTGCTGGCCTAAAAGTCACTTTCTGTAGTGCCTAGCACTGAGCTGATTATACTTGGGGATGTGTTTGAAAAATCTTTTTTTTTTTTTTTTAAAGCAGCAGGTCCCTTTTATTAAGCAAAATATTATATAGGGCATTTGTGTCTGAAACCAACAGAAGGAGCTAGCGCTCAAAGGAGGAAGAGTGACCTCTCCCAACTCCAGATATCTTCAGGTCTTCATTCACATGTCACCTTTTCAGGAGACCTCCTCATACCCCCCTTCTGCCTAAGCACCAAGCCCTCCCCAGCCCACCCCCAACTGCTGGCATTACTTTCCCCTTACTCAAGTCCTATTTTTCTTCGTCAGAGTTACCGTATCTGCCATACAGTACATTGATCTATTTAGCTGTTGGTTTGCTCCTCCCCCACTGGAATATGTGTCACATGTTGTGTTCTGTGCTATATCTCTAGCAAAGAGGTATCCCTAGTACCTGGAACAAAGTAGGCACTCAATCATTATCTTTTCAGTGAATGGTGCATAAGTAGTGACCAATATTAACACATACGGTTCCTGCTCTGATAGTCTTGTGTTGGGGAAGAGCAGGTAGTCAGGCAGCCATTGAACTGTGTGGTTAAGTGTTGTGCTGGGTGAAGTGTGAAGTGCTGTGGGGGCACAAGGAAAGGCCTCTGACCCAGACATGGGAGGTCTGGGAGGGCTTCCTGGAGGAGGAAACCTGATCACATAAGAAACTGAGGCTCATAGAGGGTAAGTCCTAAGGTCAGGTAGACTGAAAAGTGGCGGAGCTGGTGCAAAGTAATGAAATAGCACTGGTACAAAGGTGTTGGTCTCCATTCTGAACATGTGATATTTAGAATCTGCAGAAGTTTTAGGACTTTAGTTGTGCCAATGGGGAGTCAATAAAGCCACGCCTACGTCATTGAAGATTGATCAGAACAGGATGCCTTGCAGGGATTGGGTCCAGGGAAAGTTCATATTATTCTGGAGAGTGAGAAACAGCATTGCTGAGGAGGTAGAGGTGAAATTGTGGATCTGTATGACTATGAAAGTGATAGTAGCAAGTTTGGGGTTTTGTCAGGATCTGATCCAGGAGAAGTTGCCTTTAAAACAAACATTCCATGTCTAGGCATTAAAACGGTGGCCATCCTATATGCAAAACAAAATTTTTTAATGAAGATACTTTGACCTAGGAGTTCCAATTCTAAGAATTTATCCTAAGGTAATTTATTCTAACATCATAATCCAATTATATGTGTGTATGTATATAGTACATGTTCATGTATGGAGAGTACATGTTTATGTACTGTATATTATTGTTAATAGTGTATATGCATATATACATATCATTGCAAAATAATTGGGGACTATCTAAATGTCCAACAAGAGGGAGGTGATTAAATAATATGGGTAATTCATAATGGAATATTATGCAGTTGTTAAAAGTGACAATTTTGAGATATATTTATTTACATGGAAAGATAACTAAGTTATTAAGCAAAACACCTTATAGTATGTGTGTGTGTGTATATATATATATATATATATATATAGCGTGATTTCATATTCTAAAGAAAAGTGTGTGTGTTTATGTGTATATATATATATATATATATATATATATATAAATAAAGCATTTATATATTTCCATGGGTTAAACTACAGAAGGACATACATCACTATATTAACCGTGTTTATGTATATTAACAGTGTTTATTTATGCAATCAATACATTTTTATTCATGTAATGAGAATCACTGGAAAGAAGTACAGTGGTAATTATATACGCACCACCCCTTTAAGAAATGACTAGACATTTGGCGACAGTTTTTCTCCCAGTGCTCATCACCTCCACCTTCTCTTGGGCTGAGAAGTATTCCCAGCTGCATGTGAACTTCTCTGGAGGGCTTCTACCTTTCTCCCAGATCCTCCCCTCCTGTGAGCTTTTCACAAGAAAGGTCCATTTTTCAGTACACAACCAAGACTGCCATTTGTCTCTCAGGTTTAGACCAGCGGAGAGAACACCCAGTGGCATCAACTGGCCTTTTGCTGTCATTAAATATTACTGTTTTACACTCACAAATAAAAGTTAGCAGCATTTCATTGCTTCGTAGTGTGAAATTAGACCTCCTAACCAGCTGGATGCAACAGCCTGGCGTAGAAATGGTGATGACTGCTAGTGTTCGTGGTTCAATTCAATTAGGAGTATTTTTTTCTCCCCTTTGGTGAAAGGGGTAGTCAAGATGAATGCCTCACAAACTTCTGAAATATGTACTTGTATAAAAGAACTATTAAAGTAGAGTAACATCTCTATGATCTTTGAACTAAGCCATCATTCTGCCATTATTGATGTAGCTGCTTTAAGCCGTCTAATTAAAATCGGAGTGACAGATTTGTTATTGAAAATCTGAAACCCAGCTCACATCCCGTACAGCACATCTGAGCAGGGTATATATCTGCTGTTTTGATGGGCTCTCAAAATTGCTAAGCTGTGCCGGGTGCCAAAAGGAATTCAATAAATCTTTTCTTTTCTTACTGAGCAGCTCTCATTAGTCTTTTTAATAATAGCACTAGTGGATATCAACTTCAGTTCTCCAAAATAAATTAAGTGTGTCCATTAGGGTTGTAATTATAGCATCGGATATGAGTTTATTCTGCTACAAAGAGATGGCCGGGCTGATAGAGCCAAGAGCTCTCCTCTCGGCCCTTTGCATTTCAAACATTGTTTTGTGCATAAAATGTGGATCTAATATCTGAGTTGGGGAGAGGTGGCCTCTGAAGGTCTTTCGTCATCTGAACTGACAATATTTCTCCCCCCTTGGAATTCTGAGCATACGGTATCAAGTGGTGTGAATTTTGCAGATACTAAGTGAAAGCTGGTCACCAACGAGCAGCCCGCAGTTCAGAGCCTGCTAAACAAACTGCATAAACCTTGGAGTAGGAGAACATGACAGAAGCCTGCGTTATCTGAAATTTTAGCTAATTTTTTTTTTAAAACCATCTGTCATGGTTATTCAGATTCGAGGGCTAAATGGAACGGAAGGCATTGCTGGGGGATTAAACAAGTTCTCTGAAAATATTTTCATACCCTTCCCTCTTGTCAGAAGCTTTTTTTTTCCCACCAAATATGTCATTCGAGTGTTTGGGTTTTTTTTTTTTTTTTTTTTTAAAGTTTCTGTCTTCCATGCCATGGGAAAACCTTGTTATCCTGTTGGTACTAAACAATGGAGTGGGATGCAAGTAGATGAGTGTGTAGTGTATAAGGTTTATTCTGGACTTCTGGATCTCACAGCCTTATAATGTCATTCTCAGTCCTGATTGAGATGTCTGGATATTCTAAATTAATCCATAAGAGATTTCTGCAGAGGTTGGCAGAGGGTAACATTTTAGCAGAGCCCTTTTCCTCCCCATGCCCAGAAAAGAGGAAGGAATTACTGAGCAGAAAAAAAATGAGCAAGGGGGCCGGAGAGTGCATTTCATAGCAAGAATCTACCAACACTCTCTTGTCATCCGTTATTTTTCCGCTTCTTCCTCCAACTTGGAAGAAAAGTTCCTGTTATTGCGTAATTCATGAACAGTAACACAGATATTAGAAGCTCTGTTTTCTTGGGCAAGTGTGGAAATAGGAAGTTTGAAAAGATATTTACATCTTTTAAATATGTATGGAAGGTAACCTCCCTCCTTTCCCATCTTCTGACTTCATTATTAAAAGAAAAAAATTCACGTGGTGATGTGAAGGCAACTGAGTGTCATTTCCCTTTAAATACTACAAAACATATGGGGGCAGGATTGCATTTGTCACAAATTGTCAAAATATTTTATTTTAAGAAACCAAAATCTTATAGGGATGGTTCCAAATGCGCCTGATTTCCCTGAGCAGTGAGCAGCTCGACCTTTACATTAGCAGATATATTTATAAATACACATATGGCCCACTAGGACCTGATTGGCTACTGATCTGATGAGCCAGCAACAGAATTATGGTGTATCACCTGCGTGGAGTTTAGTTTGCTTTTAGTTTTTTTTTTTTAAGTTACTGATTTACCTTAGAGGTTTGCACTTGCAGTCACCTAATTTAATCTGCGTTCATTGACAGGTGTAATTTGTTAATGCAGTCTGTGAAAGCGGAGAGGTTTTGAATGTTTTGATGTGTTTTGTGGGATCTTTACATGATAGATTTTTTCCTCATGAATCCGTGACACTTGTCAAGATGCGCAACAACCAAGGGCATAAAAGAGAGCTGGACTCGCAAGGTTTGTGTTACAAAAATGAAAGAAAGTTTTCTGTATTTAAAATATAAGATTATAATACTTAATGCCCTTTTAAAAACTATACCACAACCCCAGGAGATTCTAATCTTTTTCCACCTGAGCTGGGAATCACTGATTTAGGAGGCTTCTCCCAGCTGCTGCTTCTTCCTCATCCTCCATATGCATTAACATGCTTTCTAAGCCAATGCCTTTTCTTTTCCTTTTTTCTTTTTCACGTTCACATTTCTGGCTGCCTTTTAATTCCTGAATAATCACCTTTCTCTAGCTGATGACATTAAAGGACATTTTCCCTACATTAAAACAATGAAATTGCCTGAGCGAACTGAGTACTTTTGCAGCTAAGTTCATTTCTTTTTCAGCTTCACAGGCACAGTGAAACGTGTAAATAGGGACCTTAATTTTCCCTCAGCTGCAATCTATAGTCTTTAACACTTTTGAGGTGGAAAAAACATATGAATGCTGTTCTTTTAAACTTGTAATAGTTTCACTGTAAATTCCCCATATACTCTTTGTCCTCTGTAATAGTGAGCAGTTGCTTTTTCTGAAGGCACAAATGGAACTGATTGACTTTTAGAGAATAGCAGAGGCCACATGTGTCTTTACGGAAGTTTTCCGCCCTCACTAGGTGCCTTAACAGTGTTAAAATCACTAAGAAACAAAAATTTCAAATGGAGCAGAGGATCCTTTATGGAAGTAACTACTTCTTTATATGTGTGGACAAGGTAATCCAGAAGCTCTGTTGAATAGAAATATAACCCCACTGTCAGCTCTGTATCAGAGAGAGGTTCTGGATCTAGAAATTAATTAGTAAAGAAGAGAAAGGATAAAATTAAATCATGGTTCCTTCATATCATCGATTTTTTTGAGTGCAGTAGAAACCATTCATTAATTTATTCAAACCCAGTTCTTGACCTGCCACTGTATGTAATTCATAAAATTTCATGTAGGAAACGAAGAAAAAGGTGTGAATCCAGAACTTTTTACTCTGTTTTCATGTATGGTAGAAAAGGTCTTGAAGAGCTTTACACATCTCACTTGCAAAACAAAGTAGAAATGAGTGAGAATTTGTACCATATGTCCACCTATTTTTTGCACTTACAGGAATCACAAGTGATCTGAGTTCATAAAATGCTGATTTTTTCTAAGAATTTTCCTTTCTGTTAGGATATCTCACCTAGGTCTGCAAGGCTTCAGATGGATTACAATAAAAAAATTTGGTTAGCTTTCAACAGCAAAGTTCAGTAAACATGTTAAAAGTTTATAGAAATAAAATATTGGAAACATTTATATTTTCCCCTTCTTAATTACATAGTTTGAAATGATGTGTATTTTTCAAGCTGTTCTTCCATGTCTCTCATTTTATTTTTAACTATTATTTGGAGGTTGCCGTCATGTTTTGATAGTCTTAGTTTTATGTTATCAGAGATATTTATTCCCAGATCTAATTTGCTTCTTATTAAAAATTTTCACAACAGTCTTGTGTGAAAATTATTCCCATAGTGAAGTATAATAGTAAAAGGAGTAGGCTAAGATTAGCATGGTCAGTAAGAACAGGTAAATTATTTGTGTAATAAAGAACTTGGCCTTGCCCAATGAGAAGTTTCCTCTGCCTTCAGCTTCTGGGAGGTAGCCTATGTCATACCTGATAGGAGTGTCTTTTTTAGAGTGGGAGTTGCCCACAACAGATTTAGGGTGAGCTGGCCACACCAGGAAGACTAATCATGTAAGTCAGGGTGAGGGCTTCGGGGTTTCCTGATATCAGTCAACCTCGAGGCTGAGATCAGCCATGAGAGCACTCAGTCAATCAAGTATGCCTATGTAATGGAGCCCTAATAAAAACTCTGGAAACTAAAACTCAGGTGACTTTCCTGGATTGTCCACATCAATGCAGGGAGGGTAATGCATTCTTAGGACAAGTTTTCACATTTGGAGCCCTCTCAGACTCTTTCATTGATGTCTCTTCCCTTGGATGATTTTCATCTGTGTCCTTTCTCTGAGTGATCCATAACCATGAGTATAATCGCTTTCAATGAGTTGAATGTTTCCATTTAGCAAGTTATCAAGCGTGAGGGTGGTTTTGGGAACCTCTCAAACTTGCAGGTGGTGTCAGAAGTGAAGGCAGTCTTGTAGAGGACTGTGCCCTCAAACATTAAAGTTTGGTTAACCCCTGCAGTTAGTGTCAGAAGCAGAATTCTCTAGAATGACCTTGACTCACTGAAACATTTGGTTTGGGAAGAATTATTACAATACAAAAATCAAAATCTTCTTTTCTGTAAGTGAAGTCTCTCTTAAATAATTTTTGAAACAAGTTGAGGAATAAATAAATACATATATATTTACTAATAGCTTATACTGTTACTCATAAAGTAACAGTATAAGCTACACCCACAGGTAGGAAGAATTTTATAATAGTAGTACAACCTCAACTCCTAAGGATTCCTTCCCGACCACATTTCATATTAATGAACAAGGAAGGGCACTTAAAGATAGCTCACCTGAGAAGTGACCCTGTGATAATCCATCAGAAAGCAGACAAAAAACATCAGTCAAAAAACCAGAAATAAAGAGACTTAAAAGATATAACAACAAAATGTAAGGTTCAGACCTTATTTAGATACTAATTCAAACAACTCCTGTTAAAAATATAATTTTGACACAATTGAGAAAATTTAATTTTTGTAATTTAGTTTTAAAAATTTGGACAGTGCTTTAGACAATGCCAGGACAAATCTGATAATAGTATTGTGGTTATGTAACAAAATACATATTTTTTAAATGTACATTGAATTATGTAGGATTTAAATAGCATGATATATGAGATTTACTTTAAAATATATCAGAAATAAAAGGAAAAGGATTAGGTAAAGGATGCATCAAAAATCTTAATAATGGTTGCATGGTAATGAAGGGAATTGGAGGGTCATCACCCTATTCTTTCTACTGTTGTATATGTTTAAAGTGTTTTATAATAAATTGTTTTCAAGTATTTTTTAAAAAAATGAAAGAAACCAGAAATCAGGTGGACGTTTGCTGACCCTAAGTACTGAAGAAGCTCATGCTTACTTGGGGAGCCCCCTGTCTAGGACATCATTATCTGTAACGCAGGGTTCTTGCAGCCTGAAGAAGCTAACATGCCCTCCACAACTGAACAACTGTACTCCCCACCCTCTGTCCCATTCACAGGATCCAGAGGTGTAACCAGTAACCAGAGTGTAGAATGATGAAAGTTTAAAGTTAAACTAAATAGAGAAATAAAAGAATTGGGTTGGTTTGTCAGATGCACAGACTTTATCCTAAAACAGAGAAGAATGATCTCAAAGCCCTCAAAGTCATACTGGGGATGAGGAGAAAGGAATTATATCCAGTTTCATCCTTCCCAAATCAGGCACTACTCTTCAAAACAGAATTTTTTTTTTTGTAAATAATGTACAAGTTCAGCGTTCCATAGAACAACATACCTCTCTGTGGCATCCTAAGCTAGATATGAAAACTAGTGCAGATATGAAATGCTAACGTGCTACAGTGTGTTCCATGAAAGTTAAGTGTCCAAACACACCTTTTTGAACAAAAGCCTCTATCTCCTTGTATCACAGATGGCAGGACAATGCCTGCTTCTCAAGTAGTTTCTTGTTGGCAAACAGGTGCCACTCAAAACAGCGGCACCCTCAGTACTGCAGTACTGCCTCCAGGGGCGACTGCTGACCTGAAGGAGAAGGTGAGATGTGTCACCTGGTCTCTTTCCAACTCTGGAAATAGACTGGCATTCTCAAATGTAGTAGGATCTAATTGTTGGAGCCAAATCATCAGTTAAATATACAGCAGTCCTTTTCAAGGAACTGTTATCACAGGCTTAAGTGTAAATACACCAAATAGAGGAGTTGCAGTGCGCCCATCAGATAACCGTATGCCCATCAGCTACTGTGTGTTCCGCAGATTAATTTATTGTGTTTAGACCCAGCTTTGCATCCTGGCAGTCATGGTGCCAACAGAGCCTGAGCATGTCAGTTGTGTCTGCCTCTTAACTGTGCAATAGATCTCTTTTCATTTCCCTTTCTCTCTTCTCACAAACCTGTTATTTAGTTTCCCCAAATAGCATATTCAGAATTTTCTCATTTCTGAAGAATGCCATTTTTAGGTGCAAATGATGACTGCATAGAAATCGAGTAATGACTCCTTCTGTTATGCTGGGTCAATTTTGTCATGACCCAGTCTTACTTTGTGTCAGTGACACCATTAAAATACAAAATAGAATTCATCCTCAAGCCCCTTCTGATGTAAGTGACATCAGACAGAAAGTGTTTGTTGTCTTCGTGTGGACAGAAAGGATCTGAAATGAGTCCCCCAAATGTCCTCACTTTAAGAGGAGTAACATGGCTACCTTGCCATGGCTCTAGTCATCATTGATGGTGGAAACCATAAGGCTCCTTCTCCCCCTCCCCCTTCCCACCTCCCTCCCTCCCTCCCTTTCTTCCTTCCTTCCTTTTTTATTTTACCCCAGGAGACCAAGGTCATACAGCAGGACAAATATAGCCAACTTTGAACCTCTGAGTCTGCTTTGAATTTAGGGAATACGCATCTTCTCATCTTTCTCTCTTTAATTGCCAGCTTCACGTTAGGGTGGTTACTTGACAAACATTCTCAGAAGTTTAGAAGAGGTTGAGCTGTGTTGACTAGAGTGAGGGTTTTGTCTGTATTTCAGTGATCAAGGCAATCTCAGCTTCTGCTGCCACAAGTAATCTTGTATCACCATACTCTAGGAAAGGGCTTCTCAACCTCAGTACTACTGACATTTTGGGCTGGATAATTCTTTGCTGGGGGACTGTCCTGTGCATTGAAGAATGCATCCCTGGCCTCTATCCATTAGACACTAGTAATGTCTCCCCCTGCCCTCCCCCTACACACACTCAGTTGTGACAACTTAAAAGTATCTCCAGATATTGACAAATGTTCCCTGGGAGGCAAAATCGCCCATGGTTGAGAATTGCTGCCCTAGGATGTAGCACTGGTGGTCTGTTCCAAATTTTTTGAGAAGATGGCTATGGCACACTTTCAGGTTGATAAAATGATAACTTCTCCTCCTTCAAATAATGCATTTGTTTTCCCAAGTTGACTAGGGAAGAGAAAAATTTGCATTTTGAACTCCATGTACCATAAATTACCAGAATTTTCTGTTAGAGGAGAATCAAAACTATTTATCTTCTCCTAATATAAGAACTGTAAGATCAAATTACTTTTGCATTTTTTCACCATTAAGGTATCTTCTTCATGACAGTTTTAGTCCCAAATCTTTACCAGCATTAGTGAAACAACAAGGGTCTTGTTTACTCTCTACTTTAGGAAACCTCTGAGCTTAAGCAGAAGGATCTGTGCCAGATATTTGGTGATTATATGTGTGTACCAGCTCTGAAAACCACCCTTAATAATTGTTTTCAAATTACCTTATGTGCCAGCTTTTTGTACTTAAGCAGATATGAAAGCTAAAACTAAATTACTGGCTTCCTGGTTGAGAGTGAGGGTGTATGAATGCAGTACATGTTATTCATTTGGAATACATAGTGACTGTACAATTCTAAATGAAATATTTTATCGTAGGTAGCATTTATCCCCCAAGTTGCAAGACATATCCTGAAACAGGAAATAACAGAATCCACTTAAAGTCCCTCATCTAGCTTTCTTCCCTAAAAGTCTGAAAATGCTTCTTTTTGAATTTTACTTAATTTCTGGACAGGGATGCTGGATTGCCTAACTTTCCAGTCATCAGGAATGGTTGCTCTGAAAGCAACCATTTGGGCTTCTAACAAGGGGAGCATGGAACTTAAAAATTAAGGATCCAGGTTATTTTGGTTAATTCATACACAGCAAGCTGAGTCCTTCACGGTCGTTCTGTTTGGTTGTGAAAAAGAAATCTCCAGAAGAATCAAAAAGCTCTCCTGGGCTTTCAGAAGCTTTAACACAGAGATATCTGCTTTCATGGAATTGATCCTGATCACCTTATATCAATTCTGATCAAGTCAGCAAATAGCTATGCATCTGGTATGTGCAAGAACAAAATATCGACTTTGAGTGGAAACATTGGACATTAATAAATCGTTTCCCAGGACCTACTCTTCTTTGGAGATACTTCTTGTCATGTATAGGGAATCTGTAGGGTCTGCTTACTTTCTTTTTTTTTTTTTTTAAAGTCTTTATTGAACTTGTTACAGTATTGCTTCTGTTTTATGCTTTGGTTTTTTGGCTGCAAGGCATGTGGGATCTTATCTCCCCGACCAGGGATCACCCCCTACATTGGAAGGCAAAGTCTTAACCACTGGACCACCAGGGAAGTCCCTCTGCTTACTTTTGAACTTCTGCATTTCTTATCTGAATGTGGATCCTAGGCAACGTTTTATTCAAAGAAAGAATGATAGATTAAAAAAGAGATTGATATTCGAGCCTTCTGAGTCTTCACTTTGTGCTGACAAATTAATTGTCTGTTTTACCTTCTTTGAACAGCGAGGTTCTATTCGGTTTGTCAGGTCACATGCATTTCATTACACTACACCTTGGTGACAAAGGAAGCTTAGAGGTAAAAATGAACCCAGAGATGAGTCAAGCATTTGGCTTGAGCTCTGTGGCTCAAAAATGGACAAGTCATTGGTCCTGACGGTGCGTCCTCTGACACATGGAAAAGACCTGTGGCAAGTCGTGTTAATGGAGCCTCACACATTTTCCAAGGGATGTTTTGTCTCTAGACTGTGGAGTCATATTTAAATTTGCTCATTCACTCATATTTAAATTTTACCCAGACAGCCCAGTCTAAACCCCAATGGATGGGATAACTGCCTAAATATACCAAATGTAGTTAGTAATTCAGACTTTCTCCTCTGGAATTAAAGATTGAATTTCTTTTAAGAATAATGATGAAATGTTCTATTTTTTGATCTATGTGGCAGTTACATGGGTATGTTCAATGTGCAATAATTAATTGAGCTGTATGCATATCATTTGTATGGCTTCCTAGATATAGTACTTAAATGAAAAGATTTATTTTAAAAAGAGTCATGCTGAAATTGACAAGAGTAACAGAAGTTTATAAAAGGGGAAAAAACTTACCCATGGAAAAAATAAAATCACAGCACCTTAGTGAGCTTCCAGCTATCATTTGTATAGTTTAATCAAACATCTTTGCAAATGTACCTCTATTAAGCATTTTTATAGGAGGCTTATCACACAAATATGTATTTTTCATATGTGCATACAGTCATGATTTCATTTTGTAATGCTGAAAATGCTATCTCCTTTAAAAAAAAATCTTTGTTGCTTTACTGATAAGATTTCTGTATTATTTAATTAGACCACAATGGGTATTGAGACCAGTACCATTGGACTATATATCATTTCATCAGTGCCCTAATTAGTCTAAGCATTTACTGTATCTCCACTGCTCCATTCAGTTGGAATAATTTTGAGAGCCAGTAAAGGTGAGGTTTCATCCTGAATATCATGCCACTTCTGCTGCATGATAAAATTGTGTTGTCGAGGTCTTCATCCCCTTAAACCAGCACTGTGAATTTGAAATCCAGTTTTGAAACCTCTTCAGTTATAACCCAGCGGTCTCCACAATCCATATAGTATTTTAGCCCACACATTTGGTAAAACCATATGAATTTAGATTTATGGTGAGGAGGGAGGAAGGAGAAGGAGGAGCTAACCTGAGTTAGTGGAAAATGTAATTATCGTTTTTAAAGATATTATTTCTGAGATTTTTTTTTTCAAAGAGCAAAGTGAAATTTGCTCACAACGATGTACGAAGTATTTTCCTCACCTCCTGCCCCCAATCACCCTCCCCCTTAAAATAATGTGTTAACAATTGATGTCTGTCTGTACATTCTTGATGATTATAGAAACATACAAACATATGCACACATATGATTTTTTATTTTGTATTACAGAATGGGATCATACTATATATATTTCTCAGCGCATCGTATATCATGGACATTTCTCCAAGTCAGTTCATATAGCCCTAATACATTCTTCTTAATAGCCACATGACAGCCTATAGCACTGATGTATTGTTAACTGAGGATTCAGGCAATGTCCTGTTTTTCTGCCCCTATAACAAATGAAGCAGTAAATACACTGGTATATTTATTCTTATATATATATATATTGGATAGAGAACTTTTAAAGAAAAGTGGGTTTAAAAAACTATTTTCAGGTGCATGTAGTAACTGAAAATGAGTTAGCCAGGCACAGGCAGACAGAGATTCTTAGTGGTCGTTTTTACTAAATGCCCAAGAAGAATTGCACGTACTGTATCAATCGTGTACGTGATTGAGGAGTCCTCAAAATGTCAATTTTTGGCAGAAAATAGATTGCCTGGGGTTGGGATGGGAACAAAGATTCACTGTAAATGGGCTGAGCTGATTGATATTCTCATCATTGGGATGCTGAGAATGCTCTAAAATTGGACTATGGTGAGAGTTGCACACCTCAGTAAATTTACTAAAGAGTAATTTAATTGTACTTTGAAATTGAGTGAATTTTTGGTATGTAAATTATACCTCAGTAAAGTTGTTTAAAGAGGTAAATTTTTAAAGCAGTTCATGGGACATCTTTTTTTTATATCATCAATTAGCATTATCTGAGAAAAAAAGGTTTCCTTCAGTAAAGGCAATTTCAGCCCACTAACACCTGTTTGATTTATTACAGTCTCAGAATTCTTGGACTTTGCTCAATAAATATTTTCTGCATTTAACTAAATA
This sequence comes from Eschrichtius robustus, assembly GCF_028021215.1. Classification (NCBI taxonomy): domain Eukaryota; kingdom Metazoa; phylum Chordata; class Mammalia; order Artiodactyla; family Eschrichtiidae; genus Eschrichtius; species Eschrichtius robustus. The sequence continues at coordinate 54,695,599 of NC_090833.1, read as the reverse complement.
AACTTTTTTGCTCCTGCTGACCGCAGTAGTCATCTTCCAGGGTGACATTTAAGAAAGCCATGATCTTATTATTTAGACACTGATGAGTTTTATCATCAGTCATTCACTCAGCAGTTACAGTCTCATTCAGTCATTCACTCAGCAGTTACATACTGAGTACCAGTGTATGCCAGGCACTGTTCTAGTAATTTGGAATGTATCTATGTCTAAGAAAGTTGAAGACACCTGCCCTCTTGGAGCCTATACTCTAACTTAAAGTCAGAGAAAGGAGAGAAGACCATTATTTCATATTGTAAAGCAGGGCTTCCCAAATGAATTACCAGGGTTTCTTGTTAAAATGCAGCTTTTGGTTCAATAGGGATGCTGTCTGGACTTCTGGATTTCTACCAAGCAGTCAAGTGACGGTAATGCTGCTGGTCTGAAGACCACACTTTGAGGAGCAAGGTTTTAACATACAATGACATGTATGTACACAACAGTCATGCTTTTATGAGGTTGTACTGTATTTCACACCCTGTGTTCTCCTCGATTCCCTCCATTTGCTGGGACCCAAATAAACAACACAGGTGGGAATGGAAGTGTTGGTGGCCTTGATAATCACCTGGTACCTCTTCAGCATTCTTGGCTGGATGAGAGATGTGCTGCCTGCCCCAAAGAGTAGGAACATAGCTGGTCTTGGAAGTAACATCTTCTGGCTACTTTCGCTGCACTGGCCTTCCTCTCCACATACTTGGTCTGGAGGTTAGGAAGCTTGAATTTTTCTGCAGATCTTTTATAACTCTTCTATAGACCCTTGATGATTAAAACATAGCAAGCTACTGAAAGTTACAAACCAGTGAATTCTAATGATTGAATTAGGAAAGAGGTATGGTGAAGGGAAGCTAATATCAATATTTTTGAGTGACTACTCTGTACATTTAAGCATTCTGTGATGCATAAACCTTAGGAAGTCTTTATTATTATTTTCATTTTCAAACATGAAAACTGTGGCCCTCAGAGTATTTTGCTGAATTTTTTTTTTTTTTTTTTTTAGTTTGTTCAAGATCACACAATGGGTAGTTAGCAGAACTAAGATTAGAATAGAATTATTTGTATCTGACTTTGAAGAAGCAAAAATACCCTTAACCTCGTACCCTGCTGGAAAGTTCTTAGTTAAGGAAAATTTCTTGTCTCTTAAGATCTCCCTCAATTTTAAAACTTTTGAAGTCAAAGCACCACAATTTCCTTGAAAGATACCACGTCATAAGTCAGAAGGAGAAAAACAAATACCGTATGCTAAGACATATATATGGAATCTAAAAAAAAAAAAAATGGTGCTGAAGAACCTAGGGGCAGGACAGGAATAAAGACAGAGAATGGACTTGAGGACACGGGGAGGGGGAAGGGTAAGCTGGGACGAAGTGAGAGAGTGGCATGGACATATATACACTACCAAATGTAAAATAGCTAGTGAGAAGCAGCTGCATAGCACAGGGAGATCAGCTCGGTGCTTTGTGACCACCTAGAAGGGATGGGATAGGGAGGGTGGGAGGGAGACGCAAGATGGAGGGGGTATGGGGATATATGTATACGTATAGCTGATTCACTTTGTTATACAGCAGAAAGTAACACAACATTGTAAAGCAATTATACTCCAATAAAGATGTTAAAAAAAAAAAACAAAAAACACTTCACCCTCATGCCTGACTACTACTCAGAAACTCTGAAAATACAAGGGCCTTGACATTGTCTATTATAAATCATTGCACCTGATAACCTTTTGTGAAGACAGCATAAGAAAAGGTTCTGTTTCTGTCTCTTGTTCTTTTTGAGTATTCCATCATGACAAGCAAGATATGTTCTAGACACAGGCAACTTTAGAGATATAGAAACATCATCTGTTGGAGAATAATTGATCCTTGTTATATGCCTGACAATATTTTTGGCTAGTCATCTTCAGAATATCAGATTTAATTAAACGTAGTCACTAATTAAAGTACAGAATGTGTGATTGAATTCCTGGGAAATTAGAAAAAGTACAGAATGTGTGATTGAATTCCTGGGAAATTAGAAAAAGAAAATTTCAGAAAATAAGTAGAATTCTCTTCATATGTTTCCTCCCCTCCACTTTTTTGGTAATTTCTTGACCTTTTGTCAAATGCAGTGCGAAGAGAATGTAATTAATGCAAGTGTGTTTTGTATGCCCAGTAATAGATTTTTTTCACTGAAACATAACCTTTATATGATGCTTCTGTTATTACTGGCTGTCAGGTGAAAATTAAATGAGCTTGCTCTGAGCTTCAGATTTATCTTTCTGTCTACAGAAGTCTATGTGAGAGTTTGAGGAGTTACATAGCTTTTACTGATGATTTGGTAAATTAGTCCCATCAATCTGTGATAAACATAATACATCCTCTTCTTGAAGCTAATGGCTGGGGCCAGCAGTGGTACTTTGCAGCCCAGCACTCTATCTGTGCCTTCTGCTTGGAAAATACCTCCAGCTACCAGGAACTTCTACCAGTTAGTGTGCTGATGCCGTTGTTTACTTAAAACGTGCATGACAGCCAGAAGCAGTTCATGCACCCTCTCAGATTGGGAAAAGCACCCAATTTACCAGTGTTTGGTTCATTGCAGCCTTACGGCAATCAGATTCAAAAGTGAAACTGAAAACTGACCTAAGGGATACAGAAGGCCAGTCCATACACTGTCTCCAAAGGGCTTGTCCTTTTATACTTTCTGCGCCTCGAACATCGTCCTTGATTGTCTCCCCAAGGGATAGTCCCCACCATCGAAAGCCCCCCAGCAATATTATCAGTCTGGGTTGGCAAAGATACCACCCTTTGCTTTACCTGGATTTCTAAAGCTGAGCCACAAAGCAGAAGTTGACTTCTAAATGGCCCTTCTGCATTGTGTGCATGAAACCTAGGATGGAGGAGGCAGCCCCCTTATCCATCAATCAGTGTTCCTCATGTGTGATGTCTGTTTCAAAGGATAGTCCCAATGAGCTCAGAGCTGACTTGAACTCTGGCTGAGTCACCAAGGACCTGGAGATGGGATCCCACTTGGCCAAGCACCAAAAAAATCTCTGGTTTCCTGTGGCAACTCGGATTTCACAGGGGTGTGGAGTCTGACCTCACATCTTATGAGAACAAGCAGCACACCTCCAGCAGGGCCAGAAATACTGCAGGAGCAGTCCTCGCCTCGCTATTCCAGCACTCTCGCTGCCAGTTTTGTTCAGAGCTCCAGAAGTGCAGGGGATGTGTGAACATGTCAAATTAATGAAAAACAAAGTTAAACATTTCAGAACCTGCAAAACGGTTCAATTCCAGAAATGAGCAAAGGTTTGGGAAGAGCCTTATTTTTTTGGCGAGGTTTATTCATCCTCCATAGACATAAAAATAAGTCTTTCAAAGAACATGAATATTTGAGGCATTTGGCAACATACGGACTCTGGCAACCTCTCCTTATTTATACCATGTAATTATACTTGCCTTTATATGTCTGTCCTTTTCATTATTGAGCCTAACATGGTCTTTTGTGAAATTCCAATTATTGATTAGCACTGGCAACTCAAATGTGGCTTTTTATACGTCAATAAGTCTCTCTTTTCCCCCTTCTTAAATCACAGCAGATCTTGTTGGACATTTGGGGAGAAAACAACTTAAAATTCACATCCAGATCTTGGCTGCCAATTCAGGACTTTGTTACAATGAGATTTGCCAAGCGTTTAGCTTACTCCTCGCAGAAAGTGCAGAGTTTGGGGGTGGGGGATCCCTGTCGCCAGAGTAAAAATGGAGTGACATCATTAGAACTCAGCTAAATCTGCGGCTCCGGTGAAATTCTGGCCTCCACGTCTCCCCCCAACCCCTTTTTTGTTTCTTCCCTCTCCACTGCCCCTCAACCCATTATACACTCAGTTCTCAAACTAAAAGCAAACAAAAAACAGCTCAAAGGCATGACATCAGAGACCAACTATGAGCCTATCAGATTTGTTTGAATAAATATAAATAAACAACCAAAGACTTGGCCTTTTTTCAAGAGATTTAATCCTTTTGCCAGTTGTATACTTACAGTGTTAGTTTTCATTAGGGAACTGGTACCCCTTTTGAAAGGAGAAAATTAATATTTCTGGGGAAGAAACTAATGAGGCATGAGCAGGAGCATCAGGTATTTCCAGCTTCCCTTTAGTATTTACCCAAGTTACCATTGTGTCTAATCTATAGTGCAGCCAAGAAAATACAGTAGCAGCCAGTTGTTCTAAACTCAGTTATATTTAGGGTAGAATCTCTCTAGACGAAAAGAACCAAAGTTCTTTGATAATGCTATTTTCATATTACACATTTATATCAAGGTACATTGAGATCATAATTTATTGGAGAGGGTTACGTTAGTCCATGTATTAAATGGTATCCTTGAGCCTGATAGTGTTAATGCAACTTTTCATGCTGCCTGCTTTGCAGTCACTACAGATCCCCTCATTCTTTTAAAATTAATAGACTTGTTCTTACCTTTGTCTGATTGTGCAGAGATTTGCATGTAGACCTGCTAAACTTGCCAACTGTAGCAAATGGTTAGTAACTATTCTCAATATGGGTGAGCACACAAGGTACTCTTTCAGAACTGAATGCTATTTCCTCACAGCAAGTTTCCTTCTTCCTATTGAATGTTGGCAACCTTGATTTTGGAATATTTTTGCATTTACAATCAAGAAACTTTCAAAGAATGTTTTTCTGTCTTATTAGGAACCCATGATTTATGGCATGTTTAATTCCACCTGACTTCGATTGGGTGGTTGCATGGAGAGAACATGGAATGTGTTCAGATTTTGTCAAAGCCCAAGAATAGCATATTTTTGTCATATATCAGATTCAAGCCTGTATTCCAAGCATTTATATTCATTTTACTTGTGTGTGTGTGTGTATATATATATATGTATATATATATATATATAAACACCAAAGCAATTAGTATGTGGGTTTTGAGACTTATGTCACTTATAGGATACTGTTTCCACATCTTCTGGGGTCAGAAGGCCAGTACGAACCATACAGCAAGAGCACAGTGGGTTCTGATGAACCATTTACTTTCTTGTAATGCAAGAGCCTATTTAGGGTGATCCTGTGCTGCTGTCAGAGCAATGAGGGTCAGCAGTTGCGGTGACAGATTAGTTTTGACAAGCTTAATGACCCCAAAGAAGAAAAGTCTGTGGCTCTGATAGCAACTGGGGAATAATTGGTGAGCTCAGCCAAATAGGGAATGTGTTAAAATTCCCCAATTCTCTATGGCAGGCCAATTACACCATTCAGCACAGGGGTGGAAGGTTGCCATCCACTTCTTTAGCCTTACAAAAGCATCAGCAGGCTATATTTCAATCAATTGAATTTGGTTTGGCAGGACATCAGGACACTGAAAGAAACAACTGGATCTTTCAAACTATGTTCATACAAAAATCTTGGGCAAAGAGCAAAACGAGAATTTTTGTAAGGCACCAGTGGATAATGCTAATCTCACTGTTGGCAGATTCTGCTGGTGCACTACAAGCTGTCTCTTATCTGCCCAGGGTGGGGAGGCCCTGGAAACATAGGTTCCTTAGAGTGCATGATAAGTAAATGATTATCAATTATCAGTCCAGCCAAATGCAATCTTTTCATTAACCTATTCAACAAAAAATTTATTGTGAACCTACTATGTGTCAGGGCGCTTCTGGGGTCAGGGAATGAGATTTTGTTCATCTCATTCCAAGAAAAGACCCCTGCCTGCCTGGAGACTATATTCTAATGGATAGATACAGTTATAAACAAGTAAGAAATAAATCCGATGATTGCTACCATGGTGGCAAGTGCTATGGTGTATTAGTTCGCTAGGGGCGTCCTAACAAGGTGCCACAAACTGCGTGGTTTAAATAACAGAAATTTGTCGTCTCACAGTTTTGAAGGCTGTAGGTCTGAAATTGAGGCACAGCAGGGTTGATTCGTTCTGAGAGCCATGAGGGAAAGATCTGTTCCAGGCCCTCACCTTGACTTGTAGATTGTTGTCTTCTCCCTCTATTTTTGTATCATCTTCCTCTATGCAAGTCTCTTGTGTCCAAATTTCCCCTTTCTATAAGGACACCAGTCATATTGGATTAGGGCCACCCCCCCAATGACCTCATGTTAATTTCATTCCCTCTGTAAAGACCCTGTCTCTAGAAAAGACAGCCCTCAGAATGGGAGAAAATATTTGCAAATGAATCAATGGACAAAGGATTAATCTCCAAAATATATAAACAGCTCATGCAGCTCAATATTAAAAAAACAAACAACCCAATCAAAAAATGGGCAGAAGACCTAAATAGACATTTCTCTAAAGAAGACATACAGATGGCCAAGAAGCACATGAAAAGCTGCTCAACATCACTAATTATTAGAGAAATGCAAATCAAAACTACAATGAGGTATCACCTCACACCAGTTAGAATGGGCATCATCAGAAAATCTACAAACCACAAATGCTGGAGAGGGTGTGGAGAAAAGGGAACCCTCTTGCACTGTTGGTGGGCATGTAAATTGATACAGCCACTATGGAGAACAGTATGGAGGTTCCTTAAAAAACTAAAAATAGAACTACCATACGACCCAGCAGTCCCACTACTGGGCATGTACCCTGAGAAAACCATAATTTAAAAAGAGTCATGGACCACAATGTTCATTGCAGCACCATTTACAATAGCCAGGTCATGGAAGCAACCTAAATGCTCATAGACAGACAAATGGATAAAGAAGATGTGGTACGTATATACAATGGAATATTACTCAGCCATATAAAGGAACGAAACTGGGTCATTTGTAGAGACGTGGATGGATCTAGAGACTGTCATACAGAGTGAAGTAAGTCAGAAAGAGAAAAACAAATATCGTATATTAACGCATATATGTGGAACCTAGAAAAGTGGTACAGATGAACCGGTTTGCAGGGCAGAAATAGAGACATAGATGTAGAGAACAAACGTATGGACACCAAGGGGGGAAAGTGGCGGTGGGGGGGTGATGGTGGGATGAATTGGCAGATTGGGATTGACATATATACACTAATATGTATAAAATGGATAACTAATAAGAACCTGCTATATAAAAATCTAAATAAAATTCAAAAATTCAAAAAAAAAACCAAAAAAACCAGACTCTGTCTCCAAGTAAGGTCACATTTTGAGGTGTGACCCAGCCCAGAGTCGGAGCCCAACATCCACTTATTAAATGAATGTCTAAATGACTTATAAGTCAGGGCTGTGTGCTTAAGAAGAGAAACCATTAAGAACTCTTGGACTAGTGGAGTAGAGTGGGGAGAATGAGGGGCTTTATAGGCACACCAGCATCAGTCTGAATTCAACCGCAACTTGGGTTACTTCTGGGTATTGGTTCTTAACTTCTTAGAGCCTCCATTCCCTTACTAGTAAAATGAGCCTAATGATTCATGACCTTTTTAAAATAAAATAGGGTTTAACTTAGGAAACTTTTGTGACTGCACCTGGTCCATGGCCTGGCACAAACTAGATGCTCAATAAAATGGTGCTTTCTTTCTCTTCGCCTCATCTTCAGAAAGCCTTATTGTTATTACACATGAGGAAAAGCACATAAAGATTCATTAAAACTATGAATTGGGCAATTGTTCACTTAACGGGCTTGGTAGTTATATATATGGCGGATATTTAGCTCAAAAATATGTTTTTCAGCAAACTGAGAGAGTGGAAGGCAGTGTTGCAACACTCTGGTGGAAAATCGGGGATTTGGAGGGGTGGAAGAGTCACAGCTTTTCATTACCAATCAGCTTTTTATGAAGAACTTTAAGAGTGTAACATTTGCTACCACAGAATACCAGCACTGAAGGTCTGATTCATTAACCGTGATAATCCCTTTGTTTGGGGCTTTATTTCCTATTCCCAAGAGGCTGCCTGATTTGCAACGCGGACATTTCAGGCAGAACATTTTGCACAGTCTTGCAACATCGATGGTGTGAGTCTTTGTGTGGACCTGAGCAGATGATGCAAATGCTTAATTTTTGAGACAAAAGGAAAAACATTAAGCAGCTCTTTCCTTTGTGCACCCGAGCCAGACTGGGAATGAGAATTCAAGAAACCTCACCATGAAGTCTGTTGGTTCTAAGATTTCTTTGTCTGTTTTCCAGAGTCGTGGTATATGTATGTGCCTAATAGCAAGGTTTTAAATATGGCTTCTATTTAAAATCACTGTTCTCTTGTGCTGCCTCTGGGGTGAGGATCTCATTTTCCGTGTCAGTACTGACCTGGGGGTATAGCCTTAGGGCGGCTCGATAAGTCTCTTGGTTGACATGTCTGCAGTATGCAAATTCCATCTGGAGGTTTCTCTCGAACTCCCTGTAGTTTTGGTCTTTGTTCCTCGTGCACTCACAGCCTCAGTGCCTTCTCCTCACTGCCACCTCAATAGCAACTTTTACAGTCTTCTTTTAAATGTGCTGATTGTAAAGGTGAAAGCAAAGACATTAACTGGCTAGGCAGCTACACTGGAGAAGTGTTATTCAATCCAAATATATTGATTACTGCATACACAAGAACAGGTTTGATGTGTAGGCAGTGTAAAAGACTCTCAGGCAAGGACTCCAAACCCACTGCTTGATGATGATTTTATCCTGCTTTTCCATTTGGGACCCCTAGGCCACACCTTCAAAGAAAGAACAGATATGTAGATACGGAGCCACTTTGAGATTTTTCTTCCCATTCCACGGCGGCACTGCGGGAGGCATGTGGCTGGGAGGTCTGGTAAAGATTTTTCAGGTTTTAGCTCTAACTGCTTACACAGCGTCGCGAGTCCCCGGGCAAGTTCTCAAGGATAGAGTTCTTAGACGCAGTGCCAGGGAAGATACGGGGGCTTAATCAGTTTGTGACTACAGGTGTAGATTATTCTTCTCGTTTGATGTGCCTGTGTGTTGAGGCAGAAATCTCTCCTTTTGGGGGAGCTCTCATCGTTTCAGCGAAGCTGCGGAAGAAAAAGCCTGATAAAGGCTAAACATCCAAAGTTGTTAAAGCATGGTCAGCCCTCTCATGTATGAGGCTGTTTCTGTAATATAATTACTGTTTGGGGATATTCAAAGTTGGCTCAAGGAAGAAGCCACTTTGGTAATGAAAGGAGAAAAAAATTTAACCGGTCCATGGGATCAAAAGAAAAAAAACCTGCATGTAATGTCTTTTGGTGCACCCTAAAGCTAGAGGTGAGATCCAGTGTGTCGGGTTACTTAAGCATGGACTGAGAGTCAGAATGATGTCTCCAAGCCCTTCGGCTTTCTGGGAAAGGTCTTTATTTGACTGGCCAGAAATATTCCGCTTGAGGATTGGGTCTCCACAGAATTAAACAAAGGACATCAAAGCCTGTTCCATGGTGATCTGAAGGCTTCTGTCTGGGATGTTTCTGTTGATTTGGATACCAACTGTAGTCTCAAACCCAGGGCACTTCGTTGTAACATTTTACTAGTCAGCCTGGATTTTTGGCAGGCTTTAGTTTATTTTTCTCTAAGCTTAAGACATAAGGAATTGAAATTTGAGAGCACTGCTGTGCCTTGGAACTTAAAATTTAAAAAGCTTTTGGAAGTGATTTTCTTTCTTTCAACTACTGCATTGAAGAATAGAATTTAACTTTTATAAATGACCATTGGGTAACGTAACCACAACGGTTTTTGTTTGTTTTCATGGACAGTGTAAGCAGGTGGTTTGACCAGAGTTGAAGAAGTCATTTCATTTTTCTTCTTTTTTTGCCAAATCCAGAAGATGTAGATTGTAGTAGGGAGTATTTATGGGGGGAACAGTCTATGGTATGGTTGTAGCCAATTGCTGGTGCATTTATACTACCTCATTCAGGTTCCTCCTCTTTCCCATAGCTGCCATTAAAGGGAAAGCTCTCTTTACTGATTATATTGACACCTTTCTTTTCCTAGATTTTGCTTTTTATGCTCTCTCTTAGGCAGCCAAACTCAATGTGGGGATTTTTTTAAGAACTCAGTATATTATTCAATCACCAGGTAAATAGTCTATCCTTAAATACAATTTATCAGTTATTTTTCCCTATGGCTTTTAAGTCCCTAAATGCTGGGAGAGAAAACCTGACATTTTGGTACTTTTTATGCTTAACTCTTTACAACTTTATTTGCTAATGATCTGTTCTGAGACCCTGGAAGCATCTTGTATTCTTTAATACAGTGCCAGCCGTAACCACTGCTCATGACCCCTCTTTCATTTGTATGATGCATTTAAGTTTTCAAAATATTGTGTATATATTATCTCTTGGAGCTTCACAACAGCCTCTTGAAGCAGGCCATTCTCTGTGGCAGAAATTCCTTCTCGGGCACCATGATATCTCTGTCCTTATGTCTTCCATGGAATTCAAGTGCAGGGGGTTTTTGTTGAAAACCCTTGGTTGAACTGTCTTTCTTTCCCTCCCTCCCTCCCACACAAAATGACCGTCAACTTTTAATTTAACTCCTGAAAGAGACAGGCAGAACACCACATGTCTTCGTGGGTGTAGTGATTGGAGATGAAAGAGCTGACTTTCATGCACTATCTTCCCTCGCTGCTATTCTGAGAGGCCATGTTTTGGAGACATGTCTCCGATTTACAGCTCTGTTTCCTCGGTCATCTTCATTTGATACAACTGCTAGCTTCAGCCATTCGTGCTCTCTCTCTCCAGCCTGTCCCCTTGTCCCCTCCACGTCGTGAATTCTCTTGCTTTTGCAGAACTTCTGCTCACCAGGTGGGTCCTTTTGAGCTTTCACATCTCTCTTTTATTTATTTTTACCCACAGTCTTATTCCATGTACACCATTGTCTGAATTGTCATGAATTTTGGATTTAATTCCAGATAGTCAAAAGCATGTTTTCAGCTGAACAAACCAAACGAAGTAAAAAGCCTCGTTCCCCTTTTACTTTATTCTCATTACCCATCCCAGCGGGGAGGATGAGTAAAGAATGCATCCTCTAGATCCTGAAAGAATTTCTAATATTCATTCTTTCTCTATAAGATACAGAGCTTAATCCTTTCTTTAGACATTTTCTTTTTTTCTAAATAAACAGGGCCTAATTGGAAAAAGCTGAGAGAGTTAAGCAGAAAAGAATAGAAAACATTTACTGAGTTTGGAAGTGCATATTGAATACTGCAGGAAATTTGCATATGGATTACTTGGTGAAAAAATAGAAACATTCTCAGCCCATTAGTTACTGTGATGGACTCCCACTGACTAAAATCCAAGTACTTTTGCCTTGTTTTCTCCAACTGTTCTTTTCTGTAATCATTTCTCTTTAACCACAGGGCAGCTATTCTGTTACTGCACTTTGTACTAGGGAAAGGACAAAATAAGGAACATAGCTGTGCCTAGAAAATGAGCAGGCGATCTCTGATTTAATCCCCGAACTTTGTACCGTTATTTCTACGCTTTGGCGGGAGGGTTGCCTCTTTGTCAGAGGGGGCTTCTAAGTCGTATTTTCATCTCTATAGTTGTAAGTGACTATCCTCGGTTCCAAACCTTAGGTTCCTCCTTGGTGCCTCAGTTTCTCCAAATGCAAAATGGAAGGTAATATTTAGCAGCACTAATGGAAACAGGAGGAAAAGAATCAATGAATATTTATAAAAGTAAATTGAGTCCCTGGGATATAAGATCCCACAGAAATTCAAAGCATAATTAAAGTAGGGAGAACAGACTAGTGTTAAATGTATGTGTGAAGCACATTTTACATTTCCTTCCAACAAAGAGTGAATTTAATTTACTCTAAGAGGAGAAAAAAAGGAAAAAAGTGGTATTGTGAATTAGGATTCTAAATTTGGTTTCTGATATGTTGATTGGTGTACTACAGACATAAAGCCACATGTTGACTTTTTCAGCAAATGCATGCTATGTGCGTGTGTGTGTGTGTGTGTGTGTGTGTGTGTGTGTCTTGGAGGTGGAGGAGGGATATACATAAGTAAATCTAATTACCATTGGCAGTACTCCTCTAGGAGAGCTGCATCGAGTACTAGCAAAAGAATTGTTATCAAAGAGGTATTTAAAACTCTTTACCTTTAATCCATAGAAAAATCATTAAACATAGATCAGCTCTTTGTATTGTGGTATGAGGCAAGACCATGTGAACAAAGAGATGTTCAGGTATTGCCTACAGAAAACATCTACATGATTGTGTCATTGTTTGAGGAAACAACCCAAACTCTGTCACTTTACAAAAGAATCATTGAAAATTAATAGATGTGGAAGTTGGTATAAAAGATCAAAATATCAATATCTGTCAGCCTGTTCCAGGCTTTCCACAATGGCTTGGAAACTGCTGGAAAAAAGTTTTATGCAACATTGATCACAGAAATGGAGAGAAATGCTAGTAGATAAAGAGGACCCTCTGTGTTTTATAAACACTGAAGTGCTGCATATGCACTAATTTGTCAAAAGAACTAAAAAAAGACAAGTATTCTCAAGAGAGTTTATCATAAAAGTATGTCCTATAGAAAATCCAAGTTCACTTTTTTTCCTGGCCAAATTCCCTTGACACAAGTAAACCTTTTGTTGGGATAATGAGGACATGGCTAAATTTTCTGGTGAGATAGAGTTCACCAGAGAATATGTGTAGTACAGACCCCAGGTCCCAGAGGAAATCAAGAAATGGTGATCCTTCATCTCCCAAGATGACATCTGTGAATACCTAAACCAGGAACCACCTAGGTAATAATCACAATGTGATTTTTTTAAATGCAAAATAAATAAGATTCATGTGGGGGAAAAGCTGTGTTTGAGTTGTCAGTTTGACCCGTAGGAACTTACTACACAAAATGTGGCCTGAGGACCATCAGCATCTCTTGGGAGTTTTTTTTAGAAATGTAGACTCTCAGATCCCATTCCAGACCTGCTGAATCAGAGTCAGCCTTATAATGAATTCTTCAGGAGATTTGTGAGCACATTAAAGTCTGAGAAGCACTGTCCTAGGATACCACTTGGTAGCTGATTGCTTCGGGTCTTATGCATTGTCTCCATACAATAATTAATAAACTTTTGGTAATTGATTTTTGGTCATTGAATAAATGACGATCGAGAGTAGCTTTGACATTTGGATGATCTGACCTAATATTACCCATCAATCCCAGATTTTTCCATTTCATTCAGTGAGCACCTGGCAAGTTCCAGGCACTGTGCTAGGCTCTGTAAACAGGGGTATGGACAAGAAAGAGCTCAGGAGATAACCATTATGCAGACGATTACTGAAATTTTTATTTAATGGCAGATGAATAAAGAATTATGAAGGAGAAATACAGTGTGCAAAGAAAATACAAATTGGGTGAGCCTGGTTGCGTCCAGAAGATCAGAGAGTGCTATGGGATTCCGGAGTGGTGCTACCCTTTGGAGGCTTCGGGTTCAAGTGGGCCTCTAGTGGGTGGATCCCAGATAGGCAGAAGAGCAGCGAGGTAGATTACCATTCCCCAGCAGTAAGGTGGCTAAGAAAGTAGGAAGCTGTTGCCTTTGAGCTAACTTTTTTTCCCCTTGAATAAACATTTTTATTGGCCAAATGATTTTATTTTTTTGAGGTGCCGAAAGCTTACATGGTTTGCTCAAATTAGAAATATAATAAACACCACAAGTCCAGAGAGCATGCAAACAAGAGCTCTAAATAGGGCAGTAGTTCCAGCTCCGGCTTGTTGATTGTTCTCCAGATTCTCTTGGTCTGGTTAGACCTGTGGCTAGGCAGCTTCCTCTTTTGCCTCTCACCTTCACTGGGTTTGTCTTAAAGAGATCAGCAGTGTCCCCATCTATCTTTACTGTGGCTTCAGCTGACCTCTTATCCAGAAGGGCCAGTGTTGTTTTTGTCGTGCTTCTCTCTCCTCTCTTTCCTCCTTTTTTTCTTGTTGAGGTTGCTTTTCCATCTCAGTCATTTCAAGTTTGAATTTGATCTGCATATCTAAACTGCTAATTGTACCAATTACTTGCAGTGCTTCTGAATTCCAAAAAAGAAGTCTGAAACTGACCACTTTCATTAAAGTCAGTGTCAGTTTGCCCTGAAATTTGGAGCTATGGAGACAAGTCCTTTTTTTTTCCTTAAAAATATATTTTTAAAAGGCCAGCTGCCAACGACTGTATTTTTCAGGTCCCAATCGCTCATGTTTCTGGTGGTGTTTTTCTGTAGTCCAGCATACATTCTTTAACTAAATACTACTCTTGAAAGATCAAAAGGAGTACTCCCTGCTTTCATTTTGTTCTTGGCTGTAGCTCATAGATGTCTATTTTTTTTTTTCTTAATTTACAAAAAGCTTTCTTTCAGAAGAAAAAGAAGTGGCTCTGTGGATCATAAAGCAATCATTAGCATTTACTAATACAGTCTGTTCTTAAATTGCTTTCCACCACATCTTTTCAGTATTATTTACTGAGCAGCTGAAATAATTGGGCTTTGAATTTTTAGATTACTATAAAGCAAGACCTATTGTCACTTATTGCTGGGTATAATTGCACCATATATATTTAGTGAAGCTATTTATTCATCTCCCTGGTGGATAACTTTGTCAAAATGAGTTGAGATATTTCTGTGTGTGCAGTTGGAATCTAGAAAACATTTGCATTTCATGTAGCACTTAGAAATTATAGAGAGTTTCACAAATATTTTTTTTTCTCCAGACATGAGGGTCTGTTCTTAAGTTCTACTCATCTTTTATTATTCCCCCTTGTTTGTTAGAAGAAGCACTGTTCCTATGAGTATATAGTTATTCTGAGTGGATTTTAAGCCCTAACAACATAGTTTTAAAAAGAGAAAGGAAGGAAGGGAGGGAGGGAGGAAGAGAAAGCATTTTAATATAAATAGCTTGTATTTTAATATATAATAATGCATTTGTCCATTATTCAACAAATCTATGTTAGGAGCTTTCTGTGCACACTAGTGCATCATGAAAAGGACCATCCCAGTCCCCGTCCTAAAGGAGCTCATGGTCCGTGAGGATGTTATAAGGGCATATACGTGGGAGACTAAGCCTAAGCTTGGGGACAGAGACTGCTTTCCTGGAAAAGGTATATTTAAGCTAAGCTCGAAAAGATGAGTAATATTTAACCAGGGAAATAGGAGGAGAACATTTTTCCAGGCCAAGGAAATAGCATGTGCAAATGCCTTGAAGTAAGAAAGGGCATGACGGCTCAAGGAACTGAAAGACCAGTGTGGCTGAAGCCAAAGGAGCGAAGGGGAGGAGGGTGAGGTGAGGATGAGGCTGGAGAGTAGGCAGGAGCCAGATCAAGCAAGTCCTTGGAGGCCATGGTTAGGCTTTGGTCTTTATCCAAAAACCAATGAGAAACCTTTAAAGAGTTTGACACAGGAGTGACATGATCAGATTTGTAGTTTTCAACCGATTACTCTGGCAGCAGCATGGAGACTACATGGTGGATGAGGGCATGAGTGGGAGGGGGAGACCCATTAGGAGATTACTGAGGTAGACCACGTGGGAGAAGTTGGTGGCTTAGTCTAGGGGAGGTCAAATGTTGATGGAGAGAAGTAGACATGTTTGAGAGATACTTCTGAGGACCTAGATATTAGAGATGGGTGTGTAAGAGAGGGTTGTCAAGGGTTACTTCCACGTGCTGGGCTGTACTGTTGGGTAAATAGAGAGCAGGGAGTGAAGCTGTGTTTTGGCGGAAAGGTCATTGTTAAATGTTGGAATATTTACTTTGAGGTACCTTGGACCATCAGTGTACAGAGATATTGAATAGGCAGTGGGACCTGGAGCTCAGAGGAGAGGTCTAGGCCAAGTTTAACAGTTGATAACCCTGTGATTTCTGATGTGATACAGTTAGGATACATTATATCCAACAAAGTAAAGTGAACTGTTTTTCTCTTTCTGGAGGAATTTTGCTTCAAATTAAAAGTGCTACAACAAATATTTAGGCAAATATTCAATCATTAACCATTTTTCAAAAAAAAACATTTATTGAGCACCTAATACATATTAGGCACCTATTAGATTATCGGAACTGCTAAAACATCTTTGTTTTCTCCATAATTAAAGTTACTTTGAAGAAAGGCTTAGCCACATAGGCATCTAAGAAGGACCAAGTTTTGTCACCACTGGTAAATTGGTAGTAAATTCGGGAGCCCCTTCATTTGATGAAATGAGTTAAGGGTTCATGCTGTATTTTATTGTTCGGCTGAGTATGCAGCCTTGAAGTTCTTTCAGAATGCTCAGGTTGACTATTTCACATTAGGTCTGATGTTGTATTTGTTTCCAGCAGCATAAGCATCTGAGTGATTTACAGATGCATACCACTTTTTTTTTTTTGATTTGAGAATTACAGTTATTAAAACAAAAGATTATCCCAAGAACATAAGGCTCACAATACTTTTTAGTCATTATCAATGACTTCCCTTTATGCTCAGACTTTGGTGAGAATGATTGGTATAATTTAGGATAGTTGATGGTATTTGCTATAGTGAATTTAAACTACTAATATTTTTCACTTCGTAAAGGAACAAAAGAAAAAGCGTGTTTGGATTCCTTCCAAAGCATATTTTTTCCTTTATCTCTTTAACCTCTTGAGAAATAACATTACCCTGGCGTTGTATAGAGGAAATGGTTAAATATTGAGCCAGAAGGCCATGATTCTGGTTATCCACCTGACACTTACTAGCTCTATGTCTGTGGCAAATCACCTGACTTCTCTAGGCCTCGATTTTCTTCACTTGTAAAATGGGGATAATAATACTAGATAATTTGAATACATGAAAGATGATGGTAATAATGGTTAACTTTTATTGGGAATTTACTCTGTGCTAAGTATTTTCACGTCAGGATTGTTGGCTCTGTAAGATGGCTAAGGACATAAAGCAAGAAACATATCTTAGAAACAATACCTTTTACTCATTTTTTTATTTCTTTGGAGAATAAGAAACAATTGTAATTTAAATTCATCAAACTGAAACATCTGAGATGATCCACATACACCACAAACTTGACAATTTTAGGTAAAATTTTATGTAGACCTATTATTCTTGTGATAAATGGAGTCATGTTCAGGGCCAGGGAGGGGAGGGGTGAAGTTGCATTAAGTAGGATAGTCAAGGGGATTGAGATTACAATTCTTAGCCAAGGTATTTGCTTAAGAATTATAGGGATCAGACTCAGTGCATGCATACAGTGATTGAATACCCTGTGGGTCTCAATACCTAAGAGGTCATACTTGGAAGGGGTTAATGAATTTGATGATAGTTTCTTGCCCATGAGTGAACCATGGGCATATATATAGGAAGGTGATTCCCTCAACAAAACAAAAAGGAGAAGGGCTCAGAGATGGGATAGGTAGTTTAAAATCAGAACCAGGAAGGAGAAGAGCAAGTAGAAGGATTGGGAGATTTTTCTGAGCACCTGCTACTTGCCAGTCAGGCATGTGATGGGAAAGCCATGCAGAAAAGCTCAGCTGTGAAAGAAAGAATATTGGAGGTGATGCATTTTGGAAACAAGTGAATGAGTGGCCTTGACAAATCTTGTGGGTTGTCACAAAGGACTGTCAGTTCTCGGACTGTGAAGCTGCCCCAAAGCATCACTCTGAACTCACACCTTTGTGATGGCTGCCAGGGCTAATGCAAGGTTTTAGTTCCATTATTTTCGTATCTGCTTCTTTTTTAAGCATCCGGACACAGATGACTTTTAGCAAGTACAGAATTTATATTTAAGCAATGCATAATGAAAATCGACGGCTTTTTGTTGAGAAAAGCATGGTGTCAGGAAAATATCCCTGCCACACTCTTTCCTCCTGTCACAGTGGTGGAAATTTTACATTTGAAAGTGAAAAGGCTTAAGATATAATTTTTTAATCCCATCTTTCCTGCCCACTTGCATCTCTTCCAAAGCTTGTCAGGGCCAGATCTGGAAAAGTAAGAGCCATTAAAAATTTGGCATCTTGCACTCTGTTTTTTGGAGTAAATTCAGTGTGGGCCAATTTATGGTAAATTATTCTCTTCGTGTGTGAATTTCCTTTTCTCTCTTGGCAAATTCACGCTTGCCTCTATACCCCTGAACACAGATCTTAAATATACACATTTATTACAGACTCTGTGGGGGATATGTGTGCAAGTGTTAGTGTGTGCCCATGGCTGTACCCCCAAGTACATATGCACATATTTGCACCTGTGTGCCTATATGATAGCAAATTGACTTAAACAGTTTGTCTTGGAAGTTTGTGTTGCTGTACGTATGTTAGCATACATTCTGTTGCAACCCACAAACAGTTTCTCAGTCAAGAGATGACAGAATTCAGCAATCATTTTGGGAAACACCATAGTAAATAAATATATTGCTTAGCTCTGTGAAACCAAGCATGCCAATTCTTAATAAAACTGAAGGCAAGCAGTGGCATTTCTCCTCTTTGCAGTCAAAGACAATTACAGGGGAGCCAGTCCACTGCCAACAGGAAAGGCAGAGCCAAGGCCTTGCTACAGCCCCTTGTACTCTGAATACAGAAAGCTCTGGATTTAGGCAGGGTTATAACCTGGGATTGTATGGGGTTGTAATGGCTGCCTCCCATTCAGAGAGGTTGGCTATAGGATGGTGAGCAGAGGCATGGCATGGGAAATTGATTGACCTGCTCTTTGGAGATATTTGACTCAGGCAATTTAGGGCAAGGTCCCAAAGATCTTTTTTCTTTGCATGAGAGGCTCTTCCCTGGCATATTTGAGAGCATATTAGCTCAGCTTAGGGCAATTTACAACAGTTTCTTTTCCTTTATGTATGAAGAAGGCACACATTTATGTGCCTTGAATTACTGCTAATAACATGTTCCCAATGGGTCTGTGTATGTTTAGCTCAAGTTGGTGTGGTAGGAAGACCACTCACTCCAGTCTTCATCAGTATTGCTACAGATTTCTCAGAACATCAGTAAAGAAGTTAATGCATTGCATCTACAAAAAAATACAACCATATGTTATTATTAGTATTGTTTCCCCATGTGATTAGATATTAAAATAATTATATGTTTTACAGTAATTCTATAGAACATTAAAATACAGCAAAACCCATAAAGCATTTTATAGCTTTTGCGATGTTGACCATTTGATGTCATCAAGAATGGTGGTGACTGGCCCTACCTAATTAAAAGGCCTTAATGAGCTTACTACACAAGGAAGTCTAGGAAATCAATACGCTTTTTATACAAAGAGTTCATTCTCTCCATTTCATTTAGCATTTATTTAGCAAATAATCTGTGGTCACTTTGAGTATATGCCAAGCACTGTAGCCAGTGCTGGCAATAAAAAGATTAATAAGACTCAGTCCCTTATCCTCATAAAGCTCACAGCCTAGTGGGGGAGATAAACAATCCAATTAGTGTATCTCCAGGCATTACCAAGGCAGTGGGCAGGGCTTGGTGTGTGTGTGTAGGGAGTGATCCATTGTGCCTTGGTGAAAGCATAAAGGAAGGCATCACAGAGGTGGTGACACCAAGCTAAAGGTTCAGTAGGATGTCACCAGGCACAGGGAGTAGCACAAGCAGAGGCAGAGGCAAAGCAGAGCATGCTGCTTAATTAGGGAACCGCAGCTGGACTGGCCTGGAGTCCAGTGGGAAGGGTGGGAGGAGAGAGGGGAGGGGACAGGCCTGACCACGTACATGCCAAGACCTTCTTTGACCCGTAGCCTCTCTCTCTCCTTCTCTGTTTCTGTTTTTCTACTTCTCCTTTGCTTTTGCTTACTTAGTTCTCTTTTACTTCATCTATCCCTATCTGTCTTCTGAAATTTGAGAGACCTTTAAGAGAAACTAGAGTTTTAGAGAATGTTTCTGCCATTTTTTTTAAATGCACAAAATAATGCCTAAAATCCAAAAGATGATTCCTCCAGTGTCTCTGTTTTCCTCACCGTTAGTATGTAGAAAATAATTTGAGGGTGTTAGAGCAGGCTGGGTCAGATTCAAAATTTGTTCTGAGTATATGTCTATCTCCTGGAATGTACTGTGAATGCAGAAAATGTAGGTTGGAGCCTGGTGGTTCTTTTGTATCATCCACACAGCCTATAAAGTGCTGAATGTACAAGAAACTCAGTATTCCCTGGTCCATTGGTATATAGACTGATACTTAAAAAATTGGAAAAACTGTTTTCTTTAATATAGAGTAGCAAAATACATGAAAGTTGCTTTTATATGTAGACTTTATATATACTTCATAGAAGTACTGTGCTTTGGTAGATCCATGTATATGGAATTGTATATGACTATGTGGTGGTCAGAAACACAGATACACAGAAAATTAAATAGTTTGATTTCTTTTCGGTATATTTATTCAGGGCCAATGATATAGCCTTAAATATATCTGCTCTACTGGCATGTAATCAAAGTGCATTTATTGAGGTCTGACTGTGAACCTCTGAAGGATACATGCTCTAGTGGATATGTATTTTCAGACTGCATGAAATCAATGCTAATAAACAACAACAACAACAAAATTCAGGCAACTTATTGTTATGTTTAAACAACCCCCAAACAACCAGTTTTCCATTATTTACCCACTCACGGAATAACTATTTGCTTGAAATTGTAGTTTTCTGGCATTGTATTGACACAACATGAATAATATATGATACTTTATATTTGTTGAATAACCGGAGACAGCCATATGATATGTTTTAAATATCAGTGTTGCACTGTGGAGTATTCTTTTTCCAGTTGTGAATATAATGCCCATGATGAGGTTCCATTTATCCCCAGCTCCTTTCAATTTTTATAAACCAGACACTTGATAATTTCCATAAAAATTTAATATGGTTCAAATGTTGGCACAAAAATAACATATTTCTCTCTACATTGTCATGTGGCTTCTCCAAAACATTTTTTCCATTTTCAGTTTTTATGTTACACTCTTATTTATTTTGCCACCTCATTTAGAGTGTCCTTTTAAAGATCAGCTGCTGCCCATGACCCAAAATGTTAAAAAACAACAAATTGCCTTAAACCAATAAGAAACACATACATACTGCCCATTTAGGTAACCTTTGTTTTATACAGATTTCTTAATCAAAAACAAGAAGCACAACAAGCCAGGAAGTTGCATTTATGAGCTAGTTAACAGATTCATTTTGTACACTAGAATAAGAAGGAGAAACATAGTAACTGGGATCTCTTTATTACAGTTTAGGAAGACATTACAGAAAGGGTTTTATATTAATTCTACAAAATTTTAATAGTTCCAGAAAATCTGGATAAATGAGTACAGTAGGCCACTTCAGAATGCCAGATGAGTGGCATGCACTGAAGTGGTTGACTCATTGAGGCCAAAGTGTCAGAGTCTCTTCCCCACTCTGGCTGCCCCAGCCAAGCCAAGGGACTGGGAAACTTTGAAGGCTGTCCTAGGAAATGCAAGTGCAAATCTATTTAGATATTTGGAATCTTTGGAAAATCACTTTAGAGTGCACTGATTTCCTTGAAGTAAAGAGAAATATCAAATTAACCAGGGTTACCCTACCACAATTTTAAATAATTTTCCAGTGAGGCCACTGCTTCTCTTGGTAGAACTTTGAAATATTTTAAAATCAGATATTACCTTTAACAACCAAAAGGAAACATAGAAACTCGTTTTCTGTGGGTACCTTCTTCCGTTATGGATGAGAAGGTGATGAAAACATGAGTAAAATCACAAAGTGAGAACCTGCAGAGACATCTTCTCCATCCTCATTACAGAATTAATAGTCTGAATGAAGCATGGAGAGGAAGGAACTCCATATTATGCAGTGTAATAAATTCATGAACTAGATAACTTTTTAAAAGCCTCAAAACATTTGAATTATTTTCTTTTTCTCCCTTTATGTAACACTTTATACAAACTGATGTGGTAAACATTAAGATTTGCTGGAGCATCCAGTCCTAATAAGAATGCACTGGGACCAGAAACCACAGGGTGGCACGAGGCAAGCCGTATGTCCAAATGCGAATGAGACTGAAGGAGAAACAAGATCAGATTGTCCCAATGTGCTTCTGCAGTCTTTCTGTTTTGTTTTCTTGTCCTTTTTTTTTCCTGACTTTTCTTCTGCTTTTCTTCCCCCAGACAACACTTTCTATTCTCTTCCCAACCTAAGTTTAACAATTAGACTTTACTCTTCTGTACTTTTAAGGACAAAGCGGCAATAGTTTGGTTCATCAAAAGTAAGCCCTTTACTTTTTTATTCTTGCCCTAGTTCTTTTTTAATTTTATCTCTTTTTTTTTCCTTTAAATCCCATCAAACTGTACATGTTCAACCTGAGGGTGGTTTCATGATCCCTAGAACCTTACTTTCTCAAAATGGAATCTTTGAACATTCAACATTTAGAAGGATGACCTAGGAGATGGTTAGAAATGCAGAATCTCAGGCCCTACTCCACACCTACTGAACCAAAATCTGTATTTTAATAAGATGCCCAAGTGACTTATGAGCACATAAAGATGAAGCACTGTCCTGGAAGGAAACTTATAAATCTCAGCTGAACACATGAGTCAGATTTCTCACCTCTTCTCAGATGCGTGAGGTGGCTCTGGGCCTTCAGCCGTGCCTTTGGCCCCCTCTTTCTGCGTCACAGGAGAAGCCATCTTTCATTTATACCTTTTGCAGGTATGTCCATGATTCAAGGGACTTGAACTCTTGGGCTTACTGTGGAAGTCATCTTGACTATATCCACAGTGTTATAAATATTTGCTGACCTTTCCACCAGTGCCTTTCATCTCTGTTGTCTTTGGGCTGTACCTGGAAGATGTAAACTAGCATATAATTCATCAGTCAGTCCCCAGCGCTGCACAGCATGACACAGTATCAGCTGTCACTAATGGGATTAATTGGTCTTGACTGATGAAATTGTAAAAGCTTATTCTTCCAAGGGTCGTAAACACTGAGCCTTAATTGAAATCAAATGTATATTTTTAAAAAGCATGTCCAGCATCATAGACTCCTTTCTGTTTTGGTTTTGTTGACACTAGTGATGGTATAGAAACCTGATCAGGAAAGGTTTGCTGTTATTACTGCTTTGAATACGAACTTGTGCTTCTCAACACTCTAAATTGCTGATTAGGGGAGGGAGTAATAGTCTACTTGATTACTGGTTACACATATGGAATAAATCCTATTTTAATGGTGTCTAATGAGTCTTTCATTTTCAAAACCTTACATAAAAGCCTCTAATAGAAAGGGAAAGTAATATTTCAAAGGTCATCTTAATGCCACTTAATGTCAACAATCTGTAATCAAGCCTATATATATAGAGAGAGAGATGGTGATTACAGACCAGTTGTGATCCTTTAAATATGAAATAATCTCCTAAATTAACAAAGTGGTGCAAGCTAAGGGTCTCTGGATTTGAGGTAACTTATACTTTTTAATTAAGGTTTGTTACTTGAAAACAGCCTCAGAGTTAAAGAGATTTTTCTCAGAGTGAGGCTTCATACAATGCAGTATTTTCAAAACCGCATGAGATTTAAAATTCTGTTGCTTACAGTTTCATGCATTGTTCTTACACGTGTCTGTAAAGCCACTGAAATGTGCGATTGGAAAATGATGACTCCCCTTCAGTGCTTTTTCTCAACGGTGAAATGTAGTAGGCGCTAGAAACATGGATGTTTTGTTGGTCAGGAGGCCACTGAGGGAACTGTTAGGCATAACCTGTTTCAGAACTAGACATCTGCTTGGCAACAGATTAAATAATCAGGAGTTTAAAGAATCTCTAGTATGACATTGGCATTCTGGAATTTTGTCTCATTTGCAGTGCAAATGGAGATAACCCTGCTTTATCCTGGGATGGAGATGTTTCTTTTCAGTCCAGGGCTGCTGCAAGCCCATATGACTCTTGTCCCAATTAGAAATGAGTGAATTCTGCAAGACACTTTACTTCTGTCAGGAGATTTTCTTAAGAACATCAACAGTGATTACAATATGAATGGCATTCCAGACTCACACTGTAGCATCCAAATCTCCTGGAGGGCCCCTTATCACTCAGATGTCTGGGCCCGCACCCCCAGGTTTCTGTTCTGTAAGTCTGGGGTTGGGCCAGAGAATTTGTGTTTCTGACAAGTTCCCAAGGGTATGCCGATGCTGCTGGTCCACACACCGTGTCTCTGAGAGTCACTGCTCAAGGTTCACCAGTGTGTGACCTGTCCAGCCATATGCATTGATCTTGCTTCCATCTTCCCATGAGTAAAATTTGAGTTCATCTTGTTCCTCTCATTGCTTAACACATAGTGCCATGCTCATAGGGCTTACTCAGTATTGGTCAGGGGGAAAAAAAGAATGCTATTTAGATAAAGTTACTAATGTGTACCAGACCCATTTCCCACCACCACTCCCTCCCGTATTACCATTCTGCATTTGTCTCTCTTTTTGTTCCACTTTTCCTCCTTCTGCTACTCCCTTGGATTCTGAGAGTCTGTTTATTTGTTGTTTTTCTCTCGTCTTCCTGTATATGGCTTGTGTTTGAACCACGGGCAACTTCAGGCCTGATGACCCAGCTGTGTGTCACTGGGCCTTAGGTACCTGGCTCTACAGGCAGTCAAGGAAGGGGATGACCAGGGACTAAGATATTGGTCAATTTTTGTGTAGAGGTTGGTTCGTGGCAATGACACAAGCAGTCAGGTGACAATTTGGACCTTAGATCTCAGGATAGACTTTGCACTTCAGGAATCTTGATGAGAAAGTATGTGGTCAAATTCAAGGAAACCCTCCTTCTATGGTTCCGGCTTACCTTTATGTTTAGATGTTCCTTTACAAGGTGAGACTCATTAAAGATTTTGAAAACACGAAAAAATATAAGTAGAAAACAAAGCATCCATTTACTCAAACACCCAAAACATCCAGTTTAGCTGTATTTTGTAACACTCTTGTGTAGTTCTACCTAAATGTTAGTTTATTTTTAATGCATTGGCATTTAATTGAACTTATAAATCTTGGGGTAAAATTGCCTGAGGGAGAGGAAATTCTTGTGTTGAATTACAGGTTTATTCCCATAATGAATGATAATGATTCATTATGAAATCATTTGCTTTCAAGTTTCATCCAGACACCTTTAGAGAAATGAACAGCACCTAATTTCTCTTCTTGCAGAATTGTTAGTGTGGCACGTTCAATCAGGTGTGATTCTCTGCATACTCCTGTGATGGGTTGGGTGTTAGGCACACCCCCATGAAGCCATTTGTCAGTTTTTCGGTGCTGGATTTTATTGGTTTAGCGTTCATGGTTTCTTCCCAGTGAATTTCTTCAATAAGAGTGAGTGGGTGATGCTTATTATGAGCCCCTGAATACATGGGGTTGCCTTGTTCTTGCCTTTATTCATATAACTCAGTGTGGTCAAATCCCTTCACTCTTACTCTTTTCTCCTGAAAATTGTATAATGCTAGTGCAAGTACTACAAATACTTTTGTCTTCTGGCCTTTCTTGTTACAGAGGAAACATCTGAGATCAGTTGGATTTTCATGATTTTACTGATAATCTTTTTGTTGTCATTTTCAGTCTGGGTGCTCATATTTTCCTCCATCTTTGCTATTTTTAAAAAATGGTCAGGATGTTCTGAGCTATAGTCTACTTTTCACTGATTTGCTTGGAATGCAGCAAGCTCTTTGGTCTTTGATCATTACTTCTGTTAACAATAATACTAGCAATTAGCTGAGTTTAACTGGACATTTACATGGACATTTAACTGGAGAGACCTTAGAAATGCTAATCTATATTCAGTTTACATCTGATGAAGTGGGCAGTTGGAATTAGTTCTAGGACATGTTTGGGATCCCTTCTAATCACTCTGTGGTAGATCCAGGGGTCTTATCTGTCTGGTGCTCACAGAAACCTCATTAATCTATTCTAAAGCGGTTCTCCACTCCCATGTTGGTGCTGAGACAATGCAGCCTTCTCTCTGACCAAGAGCTAGGGTGACTATAGAAGGGAGTGGGTGTTGGGGCCTACTCAGGTCTGGGTATGCATCCCTGGAGCTGGCCCCAGAATGGTGCCCACCCTACAAAACAGCCTTGCTAGGAACTAGGCTACAGGCTTGATGTGTCCAAAACCACAGCTCATTTTAGACTTAAGTGTGGTCTACCAGGTGATTCTAAGACAAATAAACTGAGCTCCAGAAGTTTGCACTGAGTTATCATTCAGAGTGAACCTTAAAAACAGAGGTTTGGTTGGCAGAGGCCTCTTAGCCATGAATTGGGGGTTATCTTTGAGCCCCTTTATTCTCACATTTGAGACCCACTTGAAAACCTGCAGAAATAAACCACTTAATTCCCCTCTCCCTCTAGCGATATAACATTATATGCCTTTCACTCTTCGTCAGCAATCGTCTTCTGTTCGGGCTAAATTTATTTTTATGTGAAATAGAAATCAGGAAAACACCAAAATTATTTTAAGCAAAATATCAAAATTGAAATAAACCAACATATGTCTGTGAAACATGTACAACTCTCAATCAAAAATAAGTGCAACTTTCATAAATATCTTAAAATACTCCAGCATGCAAAATCTGGACAACTTAAATAGATGGAGTTGTGACATGTTTGATTATTCTTCCTCCTTAGTTCATCCTTTACTTAAAGGTGAAAATTCAAATAGCCAAAACCTGGCCAACTCTGGGTCATCCCTTCATGGACAATGTACTCATCTGTTGTAATAAGTAAGAGAACCAAGGAATTTTATAGCATTTCTTGTAGTAAGCTTAAGTTATACCTGCTAATTTTTAATAAAAACCATCTTCAATTTACCCTTCTTTACTTCTGTTCTCCCCACCAGCCCCACATTCCTCTCCAAGGAGTGAGGTTTCTTAATTGCAATAAACGTATTATGTTTTGTTCTGATAGTTTTGGGGTTTTTTTTTTTGGCCACGCCCCACGGCATGTGGGATCTTGGTTCCCCAACCAGGGATCAAACCCACACCCGCTGCACTGGAAGTGCAGAGGCTTAACCACTGGACCACCAGGGAAGTCTCTGATAGTTTTTTAAAATTTACTTATTTATTTATTTATTTTTGGGTGTGTTGGGTCTTTGTTTCTGTGCGAGGGCTTTCTCTAGTTGTGGCAAGCGGGGGCCACTCTTCATCGCGGTGCGCGGGCCTCTCACTATCGCGGACGCGCAGGCTCAGTAGTTGTGGCTCACGGGCCTAGTTGCTCCGCGGCATGTGGGATCTTCCCAGACCAGGGCTCGAACCCGTGTCCCCTGCACTGGCAGGCAGATTCTCAACCACTGCGCCACAAGGGAAACCCCCGATAGTATTTTAATTGCAGTTTTCCTTGCATTGGGAACTCTAATGGCATTAAAATTGTCAAAAGGACATAATATTCTGGGGCTTAGCATCAAAGAGAGAGTTAAAGGATAAATGCCCATCTCACATTTATGCTTCATGTATAGGCTTTCTCTAACACATTTTCTATTAGATTGTCACTTCAAGGATTGAAATCACTTTGACCCTCTAATAGTAGCTGTTATTTTGCCCACAGAAGACAGTAAGTAAATATTACCATCCATAAATATTATTGACAAACCAATGAAGCATTTCTTGAGATCTTCAACTTTTTATTTTCAGCTCTTCTCTTTAAGAACCAGGTAACAAAATTTCCTGAAAAAATAGAAATAAAACTATAACTTTATTTGGAATATGATTTAGCACTAAATGAATTGTCTTCCAATTCCTTTTTAAAAGCAGGTTAAAAACTTTATCTCATTAGGCTTGGCATCACCCTATATATTAACAAGGTCACTCTTGGGAGTTGAAAACCACTTAAGATAGAGTTAAGAAAGTTTATGATCTTAATGATTCAGCAGACACATGTCCTTTTCATCTCTCACTCTTGGATATTCTATTTACTTTTTTTTCTCATACATCACTCTTTTTTTGTTAGTTTATTAGTTGTAAAAAGTTTCTTCCTTCCTGATTCTTTCAATTTAGACCAATTTGGAAATGGAAAAGTGTGTTAATTTTTTAACAAACCTTTAAGGCACGCATCACTGTATTTTTATTAACTGAGCCAGATGGCTCACAGCAAATTTTCTCTGACATAAGTAATCACAGAAATCAGTTTGGGACCCAAATCTGGTATGGAAAGTGGCATGTATATTCAGTGGGAAAATGCAGTTCACATAAACATACGGATCTTTTTAGAAGTAATATTGTTACTGTTTGTATTTCATCTTATTTTTTTGTTTTAGGCTAAGTACAAACTAAGGACATTTATTTTTCCTGTCCCCCAACCCCAAACATTCAAGGGCCTTCTCAACAACCAAAAATTGTTTTCTTTTTTGCAGTTTGAAGGTTGCAAGAAGGCCTTCTCAAGGCTCGAAAATCTCAAGATTCATTTGCGGAGCCACACAGGCGAGAAGCCGTATTTGTGCCAGCATCCGGGCTGTCAGAAGGCGTTCAGTAACTCCAGTGACCGCGCCAAGCACCAGAGGACACATCTGGACACTGTAAGAACGGCAGGAGCTTTCCAGCTTCCAGCCCCAAGCCCCGGTGTGCGGAAGTGCCCGTTTGACAGTGGGACGGTGAAGGTGTTTGCTTTATGACCTGCAGGTTATAGGGAGAGTGCCAAGGGCAGCAGTGAAACCTGGTAAAGAGCCAGAAGGGGCCCTGTTTGGTTCTTTCTTTTCCATTTTTCTGTAGTCACAAGTTATCCTAAATATTACAGCTGCCTGGGACAAAGGGGGTTCCTTGGTTACCTCTGTATACAAAGCAAAGGCACTTTAGGGGCTGTCGTATAGTAGATTTTAGTACAGAGAATGACTCCTAGAGATTGGACATTGAAGTAAGTGTTCAAATATCAAGGCATACTAAGATAGATAAGATACGCTATTGTTAGAAATAAGAAGCACTTTTTTTCTTACCCTGGTTCTTTTCTTCTTGACATAAGAACTTTGAGACTGGCATGATTTTTGAAAGTGAATCTAGCCTTTTGCTTTAGAAACCACCTGGTATTTTCACCTTTAAGTGATCTAAAAAGAATCTGCAAATCTTTCCCAAGGGTTCAGTTTCATCACGCTTCCTATGTGTTAACAGCCACATATCCATTGACATAAACCTTAACTCTCTTAGTGCTGAAACATTCTGTTCATTTGCTAATGCCCTTTCCTTGACTCTGTCTTTTATTTTCTAAATTATGTTGATCGTCTTCCTTTGCATTTCTCAGGTTTTGATGCCATTTTCTTTACATGAGGCCAGGTAGATTATATGTAATTTTAGTTCACTTAACAAAGCCATCAGGATAAATGTATTATACACATCACAGATCTCTTATCCCACGTTCTTGCAAGTAATGTATTCATGACAGTACTTTTTCAGTGTTAACATTCTGATGTCTATTATTAAACTACACCAGAATTTGAATTTTTAAAAGATACTGTTATTTCTACACACCTTCTCATACATATTTAAGATTCTTCTGATGTCATAGCTGACATATTTATTAAATTTTATATTAGTCTCTATTAGTCATATTGATAGAAGTCATTTTAGCTATATGTCACATAACCTTTCTAAACAGAATTACCTCCTGATATATATATAAATGTGATGGTTTGCCTAGTAAATATCTGAAATATAATTAGAATAATATGGGTGTAAGATGGACCCTTTCTGCTATAGCTGAATTGAATTCAGTGATTTTAGGACCAAAAGAATGGAATATTAAATGAATAAATTTGGTGAATAGCAGTATTTTTTAAAGGTAGAATAGGAAAAAAAAGAATGAATTATGTTAAAATGCCCTATTCTGTATGTCTAAAATGGTCTTGGTAGAATCTAATAAATTTTCCAATTTGTCATTAAACTTTATCATGGAAGAATGAACATTCATGAGACAAGATTGTCTTGAGAAATTGCTTCTTCTCTAGCTAGTTATCTATAGTTTGAAAGAACTATTGTAAGGCTAAGTGTTATGGTTCTACAATACCCTTCTCTGCTTGGAGCTAATCTTAGCTAATCAAACTAAGAGCATTTTCTAAAATCATTTTGAATTAAAAAATATATATCCCTTTAAAAAACTTTTGAGGAAAGCTACCTAAGATAATAATTTCATGATTAAGTTCAATGCAGTAGCTTTTAAAACTTAGCTGTTTTTATTTTTTTTTAATTATTTCTCTATTAAATCTTTTAAAACCATCATTTTTCCTTTGAAGTCCAAACTACCTTCTGTTTAAATTCTTATTGCATTTAAAAAATTGGTAAGTTCTTCTAAAATCTTTTACAATTTTAAGAAATTAAACATTTATTTAAAGAAGAAAACTGTAGTTGCTTGTAGAATTTATTATTTAAATTTAGGTCCCCATTCCCTTTCATTAAGTACTCCTTATGCTAATGCTGTCAGAATTTTGGATAAAGTATTTCTTCAATTAAATGGATTCTTTACTTATAGGAAAATGATTTCCCCATAAAAATTACTCAGTTCATAATTCTAACCCTGAAAAGTGTTATTAATTCATTTATCTGTTAGCATCTTAGTATCTCAACAGGGGAAATAGTTTTACAGTACAAATGGAAAATAATGAAGGATATAGTTTGATGAAGTGTAACATGCCATTTAAAGCTCAGGTAATCTGAGTTAAAATGACCAGCATACCAGTACCACTTAGACCATCCCCTGATGTTGCCCTTTTGGCATACTGACTGATCCCAGGTGGCTGATAGCAGGGGAGAGAGTGATATCTCAAAATCAAATACAAGATGACATTACCCATTTCTTATCTTTCTAACCCAAGTAATGGTGACTATTGTGATAATTATGGCATCGATTTATATAACACGTTAATATTCCCAAAGATTTTTACATGCAACATCTCTAATGCTCAAAACATGAGCTTATGTGGTCACAGCATGACTGCCAATAAAGATGTTGACTAATTGCCCCCATGACACCAGGGCAGGATAGGGAAGACTAGGGCAAGAAAGCTGTGTGAACCCAGAAAAGATTCCCAGGTTAAAGGAAACCTTTGTTTACCCAATGGAAACTTCCTTGGCAAGTGACTTCAGCCCATAATTGGCTCATCATTTTGCAGAAACTGTGACATATTGAGAGGCTGGTTCATCCATTGTTCATTGTTAGATCCCTGATATGTAACACAGTGTCCAGCGTGTTATGGGAGCAAAAGAGCTGCTGGGTGATTTACTCATTCAGTCAATCAGTCAGTCGATGAACAAACACATCAGATAATCAAACTTAGAATTCAAATTTGGAGTATCAAACTAAATTATATGTTCATGACTTTACCTTGTTCTTGGAATCAAAAATGGTTAACAGTAGCAACAAAAAAAGTGAATCACATATATGGCTTCCTGCAGGGCAAATAATATAATCCACATATATGTTGGCCTACAAAATGACAAGCAAGTGCATGAAAACAGGAGCAAAATATAAACCGTAGGGAAAAAAATCTGATTTTTTTGAGGGGGTGGGGTCAACAGAATAGCAGGTTTCTAAAGCAAGAATTCTATTGTAGAGACAGGGTTTTAATTCTCTTCCTTACACTTCACCTCATGCAGGCATAGCTTTAATATGTCACCTGATGAGATACTAAGTAGATGAGTGACTGTTAATACATCTTATAAACACAGTTAATCTTGTGATTTTTTTCCGTTCTTAGGATAAGCAGGTTTTTATTTATTCTACAACTTAAAAGCCGCATTCCCAAACCTTTGGTTTGAATTTCATTGTTACAATAGGAATAGTTGCTAAAATTTGAATCAATGTGTAGTGCTCTCATTCATTAATTCATCATTCCTAATTAGCATCTACCAATCACGAGGGACACAAAAATAAAAGATTCTAGACTCTGCCTTAGGCTCCACACCTTACATCTCTCAGGCGCATGGGGGAATTGGAGTAGCCAAAACTTGTGTTCTCATCATGCTCAACCAAGGGCTTATTCACCTAACCCAGGCTTAACACCAGGACTCCTCTACTACTAATAATATTAATGCTTCTCTGGCTGATTTCTCATGTGTCTGTTGTTTGAAACCTACTGTCTTTTACTCACTTTCCACTAATTTTCCCTTTTAATTTTCTCCCTCTCTCTTTCTGAATCAGGTTTCTTCTGAAACATTCCCAGTCTTTTCTGGACTTTTCTACAGCTTCTTTATACCTGAACTCTAAGAGTATGTGTTTCCTAATTTCTGACAGTACCAAAGATTGTTTTCAGGGGAACATAACTGTAAGTATGACTGAAGATACTAATAATTTCCATATTGAAAAATGCCAGAGGAGGTTTCGTGGTAAGAGTGCATTCTGTAGCAGTCTCTTAAAAATCTTCAAAGATAAGCCATCTCTTTGTTTCTTGAAAGTTTACTTTTCTCTTCGCCTTGATGCAAACTTACCGGGCTTTCTAATTAAAATGCATGAGTATTACATAGCATTTCACATCAGTCAGTTGGTAACAGTTCATGCTCTGAAGTCGGTAGTCTTTGAGTAAACCTTCCCCAGTTACCTTTATGATTTAACCACAGCTGTTTCTTTCTTTCTTTCTTATTTAGAAACCTTATGCTTGTCAAATTCCAGGATGCACCAAACGCTACACAGACCCAAGTTCCTTAAGAAAGCATGTGAAGGCACATTCTTCCAAAGATCAGCAAGCAAGGAAAAAGGTAATTTTAAAAGAGAATTTATCCAGCCAGGACAAGCACATTTAAATTCCTCTTGCAGTACTGGGAGCTTCTGCAGGGCGTTGGTAATTCTCATACTTCTCAAGGTATAACATGTTTTAGACTCTGAGTAGAGAAGTCGTCCATGAAGTAGTAGCAAGGCTGTGATTTTCATAACTGATGTAACCAGATATGAATTTCTGGGGAGGGTTTGTATAATAGGAATTGGAGGAAATTAGTGAAAGTCACCTAAACTGGAAAGTAACAAAATTAAGTCTAAATAGCTAAAGAAAATTGAATTGGGAAAAACAGCACAACAAAAACCCTTTCTGGAGATAAGTGCTTTTTCATAAAATATCAATTGGCTAAAATAATTACGTCTGATGAAGCAGGTAGGGTAAGTATAGAGCATTCTTCCCTTTAAGCTTAGAAAAAAACACGTTCCTTAATAAGTATTACGCAAGAAAGTCTGAGAAAGGAATTGAACCTAAAATTACTTTGACATCAATGAGGGCTTAGTGCATCTCTCAAAGTTCATAGAAATTATAGTGTCTCTCAGATTTGGAAGAAATGTTAAAGATCAATCTGCCAACCCACCTGACTTATTCTCCTGACCTCATAAAATCTCCAGCAAGTGGTTGACCATGCTGTGCTTTAACACCTTGAGAAACGAGGAGCTTACTGCCTTTCAAGGATTTTCTAATAACTGAGTTTGTAAATTTTTGGACCAAAAAGTATCTTCTGATCATGGCAGAAAATATGTTGACCTGACCTTGGCTTTTTGAGTGTTTCATTTGTGTTCAGATGGGTACCTGATTCATTTAAGGGCCCTTCATAACAAATTTAAGGGAAGTTTAAGACTCTGCTTATTTCAAGTGATTGAACCCCATGGTGTGATTAAACCCTATGGCCGTGGTTTTCAGATCACCATGGCTTCTAGTTAACTAGAATCTTTCATTCTTTTATGATTTATAGGGATTTAATGCTTTTATGTTGGGAAATGCTCTATAATCTTTTTGTTACTTGAGATTTTTCTTCCTTGAGAGGTGTTAGCACAATGCCAGTTGAGGGCTCATATATGGGAACAATTTGACCTCTTTGCTGTGAGTTAGAAAAATGGCCAGTCAGAAGGATTTGATAGATATTCTTTTTTTTAAAATAGATATTCTTAATGGCATACAAACCCACTCTTGTAAGTCAATTGTTAAAATTATTTTTTTCTCTATAAATATAGTTAGGTCTCTTTAAGTGGAATCCCAATAAACTGATAACAGATGATCATTATCAAGAGATGATAATAGATGATCATTCAACATGGATTGGATATGTTCCTGTATTTTATTTCATTTTTTATTTTTTTATTTTTTTTTAAAGATTTATTGATTTATTGATTGATTGATTGCTACGTTGGGTCTTCGTTTCTGTGCTAAGGCTTTCTCTAGTTGCGGCAAGCGGGGGCCACTCTTCATTGCGTCAAGCGCACCTCTCACTATCGTGGCCTCTCTTGTTGCGGAGCACAGGCTCCAGACGCGCAGGCTCAGTAGTTGTGGCTCACGGGCCTAGTTGCTCCGCGGCATGTGGGATCTTCCCAGACCAGGGCTCGAACCCGTGTCCCCTGCATTAGCAGGCAGATTCTCAACCACTGTGCCACCAGGGAAGCCCTGTTCCTGTATTTTAAAACAGCAAAGGAACTGCTAAGTGCATTAATAATATACATAAAGTTGTAAGGAGGATGCTTAATATTCTTAAAATAACACACCATTGTTGCATACTGTTAATTGTTTAGGAGGACCATTGTCTAATGGTTTTTGTCATTATCCGTGTATGTCTTATAAACTTGAAGTAATAAGTTGTGTTTGTTAAAAAATAAATAAATAAACCTTCTTGCTGAGAGTTTCTTCCCCCTAAATCTGACCATTCTCCACCTCCAAGTTGTCCCAAATGTATGCAGTTTTACTGTAATAGCCAATCTATCGTAAGATTGAAGAGCACCTTCACAGAGAATAACAACTGTCACGGACACGACAGAATGTAAGTCTCACATGTAGACAAGTAAGCAATAATATGATATTCAGCTTAAGAGGGTAACCTAGGTTGACAGTAGGTATGAAAACATAATGGGGTATTTTTGGGAATTACTAATGGTTTCTGTTGTTCAAACACGGTGTGTTTCAACCTCGTTATAAAGGAAGAGTAGTTTTGATTATGTGAAAGATTTTTGAAGCACTAATTTAAAAATCAGATCTTAAGACTACAGAATACAAATTTATAAACAATTTGCAGACAGCCTTCAACAGGCAATCCAGATAACAAGGATATACTTTCAAGGAGCAGTACTATAATCTAATGTCAAATATTACAATATTCTCTTAATTTTGTCTTATGTAAAATGAGGTATTATCTCTCCAGTGATTTAGCTTTTGACGTTCACTCTTTTTCCTGCAAGTGGTTGAATTGGATTTGGCTGACGTTCTGACGTTCATTGCTTAGTCCTTAGTGACAAGTTACTGTGTTTACTTTCCAAATTTTAACCTGTCCTTTTAATCTGAAGATTTAAAAAATCCTGTGTGGATCTGTAATGGACTAATTTGTGGAAATTAAAATGATGAAAGTTGCTCCATCCAATAAAAAGGGGAAATGTCACTCCCAGGAAAAGCAGTGCTAATAAACCTGAAATCAATCAATCCACATTTTCAAACCTTGTGCCGGTATACCGGTGTGTAGTATTTACATGGTACAATGTTGTTACTAGACCTGGGAGAGGTTCTAAGTGCTATTCACATCAGGGCTTGGTATTTGAAATATTTCCTGGCAGCAATAATAAAAAAAAGTAAGAAACAATAACCCTTTTAAGGCAGAATTAAGATTTTTTACGACTTTAATTAAAAATTGAAAACTGGCATCATTTCAAAAAGCCTTTACAAAAATGTGAATTCATCAAAAATAACCATAAAAATTCCAAGGTGATAAAGGCACTGTGGAGTAATGGTCCCAGCCCTAGGGAATTGTTTTGTTGAAAAGAATAAAACCCTTTTCTGTCACACCCTGTTAGTCATGGACTTGTTTAATATACCCTGCCTGCCTGCCTCTAATCCTCTTTTTAGCCTCCCCCTAGACACTAAATGACATTATTTTGGTCTTAACATGGCCGGCTTTATGAAGTCCTACAGTGAAATCATGGCCAGTGACAAGACATCCTCACCCATAAGACAAATATTTATTAGGAGGGGTAGAGATCTCATAAGTGATGGTCATGGGCATGTGGCCCTTTTCCCACACCTGTTGGATCCTACTGAAAACCAAGAACCTGAAATCTCAGCTTAATATTATTCAAGCTATGAAAAGAAAGAAGAAGAAAAACAAAACTCTATGCAAAAGAATTGGGATAATTTGGCTCACTGCATGCAGAGCGTAACTTTTCTCTTTGTCTAATGCGTGCACACCCACACATCCCATCAGGTGACATGCAGACTTCTTCCATCGAATGTGCTTTGCAGATCTTGAGTCCATTAAATAGTGGGCTACACAGATAAATGAGCAGCAAAATACTCAAGTCACCAGCTATGGTCTCCAGTGAGAATAGAATTTAGCTTGCAGAGCAAAAGACAGAATCTGTCCTTCAATTCTGTCTGATAATGAGTGTTGAAATAAGAGAAAACTAAGGCAATAAGCCACTTGAAATTTTCCTCAAGCCTGTGAGCTTTATCAGAATTTTTCATTTTCACCTTGGAAGTGCCATAAACAAGGAGGTTTCCTTCAACTCTGGCCTGCTACCAACCTGGACTTTTTAAAAGTGAATGCAAAGAATACTGGGCCAGAAGTTAGAGATGACATGAATCTTTCATCCATTTCACACTTCCACAAAGATGCCAGACTTTGGGTGTGATTTATTAAATGTTTGTTAAACATTCACCTTTGACCCACCATGGTTGATAACTTTCACTTTTGTGACCTCTATGTGGGCTGTTTTAAACCAAGCAAGCATAACGTGAATGCAACACGTATGTATATTTCCTACTTAGGGAACAGCTTTATATAGCTTTCTGGCTAAAATAGAGCTGCTTATTTAATGCAACTCTCTTCATGTAGAACTGATGATTCTTTGGAATCTGTTCAGAGCCACCACCACCCCATATGTACTCAAAACTATAAACAATTTCATTAAATACAACATAGGCTCACCTTGCTTTGTGCAGTTGTTGGAATCTTAAAAAAGCTATGTGAAAAAATACATTTTCCCCTGAATGAAAGCATGTATAAAAGAGCTAGTGAGGCTCACTTTTCTATCAGTTGTTTTCTGTCATCATCTACGTGGCATATGGCATATACAAATGGGGTACACAATCAGAGGCCTTCCCAGATTTTGACAATCCTCTTTCCATCCCCCCCTCCCTCCCTCCCTCCCTTCCTTCCTGCCTTCCTTCCTTCATTCCTTTTTTTCCTGCTCAGGAATAAATTAAAAATCATTCCAACTCTCAATGGAATGTCAGTCATAGGCACATATTACAGATATATCATTTCAAGATGTACTGGTAGCTCCCCTTCTTCCTCTCACCTTTAGGAAATCATATTGGAATTTGAGTAATGGTGATGCTATTACAGGGATGACATTAAAAGGGCACTAGTGTGTGTGTTTTTTTTTAAGTGGGTCACATTAAGTTTTCTACTTTAACAATTGTTGCTGACAAATTACGTACTTTACACCTCAGAATGATGGTGAGACATACTACCTGCTTGAATGTCTTGATGTCTCAGTTGAGGGTAATGGATTTCAAGAAAGGTGCTAGGTATGCTTTTGTAAAACAAACAATTTTGGTTCAAAATAGTGATGTTAACTAATAATTAAATTTAAATTTTAAAAAGTCACGTTAACCCCAGGTTCATAATACTGATTTGGAGTTGAAACCAGTTGCCTGGAGGCTTCTATTTTAAGTAGATACAGTATGAAACCAGCTATGCTTTTGAGAACATTTTGATGCTACATGGTGATTGGAGCTTTTAAAAAGGAATTGAGAATTCACATTTGGGGGTGGGAAAGTGGAGGGGTAGGGGTGGTTGTCCATGAGAGTAAACAGTTAGTGAGAAAAAACATCTGTTCATTTCTGGAGATAACAGAGAAACTGTTTTCAGCCTTGTGAATACAGAAAAATAAATATTCGCATCTCTGAGCCTAGCCCAGTGTCTTTTTTAGCCCTTAAAGCAGTGTTTCTCAAAGCACGTTCTTTAGAACCTTATCAGATCCTTATCTTTAGGATCTTATCTGATAATTCTTTTAGAAAGTTTTTTGTTATATAAATTTGGGAAATGCTGAGTTGAAAAATATTCAATGGTTTCCTTCTTGCAAGAGTTCTCAGAGCCTTGGATGTACCAATATTCCAGAGGGAAAATAACATTAAGCATTGTTCAAAATTACTTGGCCAACAAAACAATCTTCTTTTTCCTCTAGAGCATCTCATCGAACTACTCTTCTGTAAATTACTTGAGAAATACAATCTCAAGTAATTTCATTTATTCCATTCAATAAATATTTATTAAGCACCTACTGTGTGTCATGCATTGGATAAGACCCATGGATGCAAGTGTGCATAAGACAGACATATTCTCTGTCCTCATAGAGCCACATTGTCTTGATGAAGTCCAGCAACAATAAAAAGATTGACAGAAAATAAGTAACATAAATGTAGGCAAGGAAGCAGTGAGGGAGTTGATATGGAGATTAAAGAGGGCGACCTGTTGAGGTGAGATGGTCAGGAACACATTCAAATGACCACTTTAGAAATGAGAAAACTGTATTAGCTGCAAAATTTTTTAAAGCACTGCTTAAGTTAAAATACTGTACCTTTCTGTTTGAGCTTCTTTTAAATAATTCTGGTGCTAACTAAGAGCACAGCAGTAGATGTCAGGATCATCTTAGTTTGTTGTAATTAAACTTTTTGGCAGCCTTTCCTCAATTGCAGTGGCATTAGAAGGACTGGATGCTAGACATTGAAAAGCATAGCTTATTATCTCCCACCTAAGAAAACGACTCAGATGGTCAGCATTTGTGGTTCGCTGAGCAATCAGCACAGGTAGCGCAAGTGAGGCCCTACATCAGCTCTGGGGATTTAAAAACAAGTGAGATCTGAATTTGCCCTCCTAAAGATTACATTCCAATGAAAGACATGGAGATACGTGCTTTCAGTATGGTAGGAGAAATGCTGTGATTAAAGTCACACAGAGCGTGCTTGTGGAACATGGTATCTGGGAGTTCCTTTGTGACTGACAGAGATTCTTAAGGAGTGAAGTCTTAGATTCTATTATTTGAAAGAAATGGGGAGATCTTTGGAGTTCTACATTGTTCTTGATTATATTACAGTTCTTTGTCGTATGTGGCAAAGTAGTTTTTGTTCTATCCCCCTTGAAAATTCTTATTTGGAACAAAAAATAAGAGTGTTTGGTCCAGCTCTGGCGAACTATGTAAGGAATGAGGACCGTATGACAGGTGCTTTAGTGAGCTATTTTATAGAAATGTTTCCTAGAAAATTGTTTTTTTGATTCATTGACTGACAGAAACCTAAGCTTCTCCTTCCTTTTCTCTTATTAGATTTGGTGGATTCTTGATAAAAATGATTTTGGAATAGAAGCATTTTTCTCAGACTTTCTGCTGCCTAAACATAATGTCCTCAAATATCATGACCCAGCTCATCGTGGCCCTCCTCGGGTTTTTGCTCTGTCTCCACTTCTGAAGTACTGGTTCCCCTTGCAATTACTGCTTCCTCTGCTAGTTCTCTCTTGTCTTTCCTGTTCATATTCAACTGAGTTTTGTCTTTGATATCCATGAGTAATATGTTTCTATTTGTTTGTGTCTTGGCTCTCTGAGCTCTAAAGATTTATTTTCAGCTGACTTCCCACAAGGGCTTGGATAAGCCTAATGTGAAAACTTTTCATGGTGGTTACTGGACGGGTGGCTGTGTCTGTTTGGATTGGACGTCAGGAGGTATGGGCTCCTTTTATGCAGTGCTATGAATTGCTTTGTGACTTAGCTTAAGTTACGGTCCCCTAGTTTTTCCATTTCCCCATCTTCATAGCTATCTTGAAAGGCAAACACGGGGCCTCAGAGGTGAAAGGGTAATCATTTCAGTGTTGTTACACATACCTGCAATCCAGGGTGGTCTATTGTGAATGACAACAGAACAACAGTGTCCTTGGAAATATTTTTCTTTGTGAGAACTGAATATTCTTGTAGGTGAAGTCCTCTTTTAGTGATGACTATAGCTAGTCTTTCTAGGTCATATGGTTGTTTGGATGACGGAGCAAAAAAGATCCAAATGAGGGAAAGGAAGCTGAGACCCAAACCAGAGGGGATTAAAATCAAACTTGAACCTGTGATATTTGGTTCTATTCAGAGGTTATTAACCCGGGATCCATGGACCATAAGGGAATACATGGAGGAGTGGGTTTTAGGAAGTTCATGAAATCCCAGAAATTATGTAAAATGAATTTTTCTAGGGAGAAGCTCCATAGATTTCACTGATTCTCTGAAATTAAGACTTCCTGATGACCAAAGGAAAAAAAAAAGACAAAAAACTCCCACAAAGGGACACAAGGAAACACTCTGGGAGGTGTGTTACGTGTCTATTACCTTGATTGCCGTGATGGTATCATGAGTGTTTGCATATGTCCAAACTCATCAAGTTGTCCATATTATTATATGTGCAGTTCTTTGTATTTCAATTATACCTCAATAAAGCTGTTAAAAAAAAGATCCTCTGAGCCAAAAGAAATGCAGGATGCCTAGTGACTGTTTCACCTGGCTTTAATTATAATGCCCCCCAAAACTTTGCCCAACTAAGAGCAATCTATGCTTCTTATGTTCTGGGGGATCGACTCCTACTTACCCAGCATTTATTGTGTGTCTGACATTTTGATAAATGCTTGTGAATACAAAAATGGTAAGATAGGCTCCTTTCCCTTGAGGCAACTAGAGATGTTAAAGCAGGACTTCGACAAGCGGTGGTCTGATTGTACAGATGGTGAATTGAAGTATGGAGGGGAGGGTACAATAAGTTAATGGAGGAGTCTGAAGCAATTGCACCAGTTAGGATGGTATGCACTTTTGCAAGATTTAATGAAGACCTGGACAAGGATAGTGGCAGTTGAGATGAAAATGAGTGGACAGGATGTGGTGATGGCTTGGATGCCAGGGGTGAAGTGTAGAGTCAAGATGTCTCCAGAGTTCTTACTTCTAGGATTGGATGAGCAGTCCACCGGTGAAATTTCTTCTTTCTCAGGGAAATCTCAGTTCTGCTCTTAAGGCTTTTCAGCTGATTGTATTAAAAATTGACTATATTGACCCACCTCCTAGAGAAATGGAAATAAAAACAAAAATAAACAAATGGGACCTAATGAAACTTAAAAGCTTCTGCACAGCAAAGGAAACCATAAACAAGACAAAAAGACAACACTCAGAATGGGAGAAAATATATGCAAATGAAGCAACTGACAAAGGATTAATCTCCAAAATTTACAAGCTGCTCATGCAGCTCAATATCAAAAAAACAAACAACCCAATCCAAAAGTGGACAGAAGACCTAGATAGACACTTCTCCAAAGAAGATATACAGATTGCCAACAAACACATGAAAGGATGCTCAACATCACTAATCATTAGAGAAATGCGAATCAAAACTACAATGAGGTATCACCTCACACCAGTCAGAATGGCCATCATCAAAACATCTACAAACAATAAATGCTGGAGAGGGTGTGGAGAAAAGGGAACCCTCTTGCACTGTTGGTGGGAATGTAAATTGATACAGCCACTATGGAGAACAGTATGGAGGTTCCTTAAAAAACTAAAAATAGAACTACCATAGGACCCAGCAATCCCACTACTGGTCATATACCGTGAGAAAACCATAATTCAAAAAGAGACATGTACCACAATGTTCATTGCAGCTCTATTTACAATAGCCAGGACATGGAAGCAACCTAAGTGTCCATCGACAGATGAATGGATAAAGAAGATGTGGCACATATATACAATGGAATATTACTCAGCCATAAAAAGAAACAAAATTGAGTTATTTGTAGTGAGGTGGATGGACCTAGAGTCTGTCATACAGAGTGAGGTAAGTCAGAAAGAGAAAAACAAATACCGTATGCTAACACATATATATGGAATCTTAAAAAAAAAAAAAAAAGGTTATGAAGAACCTGGGGCAGGACAGGAATAAAGACGCAGATGTAGAGAATGGACTTGAGGACGTGGGGAGGGGAAAGGGTAAGCTGGGACGAAGTGAGAGAGTGGCATGGACTAATATATACCCTACCAAATGTAAAATAGATAGCTTGTGAGAAGCAGCCACATAGCACAGGGAGATAGATCAGCTTGGTGCTTTGTGACCACCTAGAGGGGTGGGATAGGGAGCATGGGAGGGAGATGTAAGAGGGAGGAGATATGGGGATATATGTATACATATAGCTGATCCACTTTGTTATAAAGCAGAAACTAACACACCATTGTAAAGCAATTATACTCCAATAAAGATGTTAAAAAAAAATTGTAAATGTTAATCACATCTAAAAAAATACCTTCATAGCAATACCTAGATTAGTGTTTTATTGCATAACTAGGGCCTAGAGGCTAGCCAAGCAGACACATAAAACTGACCATCACACCCAGAAACTAAAATTCATTATGTTAAAATTTAACTGAGGTTACTTTATTTGAAGGTGACACTAGCCACACAAAAATGGGGCATGGTAAACTTCAAAATGTAATTTATATTAGTGCAAATTGATTATTCACTAGGAAAACGTAAGGAAATTAATTATTGGATATACTGGTTCTACTCCCTTTTCTTATACCAGTGATGGTTCAAAGCAAATTTGTTCATGCCAATTAATTTACAGATACTATGCTAAGAGAGTACAAGAGGATTATACTTTAAGCAAATAAGCAGATACTTTTTTAAACATGTATTTTGTGTTATATATCAGAGAATTTACAGAATCATAGAAATTTATCATATGTTAGCTTTTAATTCAGTCATTTTTGTGATAAGTTTGTGTCATATAATGTTTGTTAATACAGTGTGTTTGTATTATAGTAAATGA
This sequence comes from Eschrichtius robustus, assembly GCF_028021215.1. NCBI lineage: Eukaryota > Metazoa > Chordata > Mammalia > Artiodactyla > Eschrichtiidae > Eschrichtius > Eschrichtius robustus. Next base: position 54,652,976 of record NC_090833.1, on the reverse strand, counting down.
AATAATGACAGTACAATGCTTAGCATGGTGACTGATACGTTACACATGGCCAATAAAGGTTAGCTGTTACAACTAGAATTACATCATGTTGTCCATTAAGGGTTTCTAAGAGAGAAGACAAGGGTTGTTGAAATTTTAGTGATTTGGTTTTCCCCGCTCCAGAGTTCTCCATTAATTTATTTTACCTCAAGGAGATTTTAGCTGCTTAAAAACAATTAATGGAAACTGAGATTATGACATAATTGTGAATTGTTTATATATCCATTTTGTTTTTTCTTCATACTAGAAACACGTTTGTGTTCATGTTTGTCTGTTTTAAAATCTCAACCAGACAAACTTACTGGAGAGAATCCATGTCTTTGGGTTGAAAATTCCTGCCATTTGTCAGTTTTCCTATAGGTATTGTTATGTGAATGGCAGGTGGATGGATATAGATTTCATGCAGAAGAGTTTTACTTTTATGCCCGTTTTAGACCTTGATTGTTTCCTGACTTTGCCTCTTCTAAATTGCTCTTATTTGTGAAATCTGGACAGTAACAGCAGTGCCGTAGGTATGTGGTAGCTACTAGTGAGGAAACACGTGTGCAGTGCTTGTTGCAAGCCTGCACAAGACGGAGCTCAATCCTTGGAGGAGGTATAGCTGTGGCCACGGTGGTGGGAGTTAGAAGGTGTTACAATAAAGAGCAAAATGCCTTGTCGTCCCCTATTTCTGCTGGGGAAACTGGCTTTTATTAGTGGTGTACAGAGGCAAAAGTCAGATAATAGCAAGAATTTTCTGAGGGAAGAAGAGATTTTTCCTGCCTCAGCTGGTTTATTTGGATTCTTGCTTGAGAAGTTAGGGGAACTTGACGAATAGATCTTTGAGCCTTCTGCAAGGCACCTCTTGAGTTGTTCAGCAAGTGGAATCCAATCTCTGTGACTCAGTTGTTTTAATAGTGATGGTGATAACCTTATTTTGCCCACATTTAATGCTTTAACATTTCAGAGCCATTTTGTATACACTATCTTATTTTATTCTTTTGGCCTTTAGAGTCAGGATGAATTTTTTATTACTACTTCTACTCTCTTTAGTTTGTTTCTGAGAAATGAGAAAGTTTAGAAGTGGAAAGGGAACCAAGTATGATGCCAAAGGTGTTATGCTGTTTTCCTACAAGACCTACAGAATGTGCTCCAGAATTAGCTAATACTGCCTAACGCAAAGCCGTCCGTTAAGTCTTGACGTACTGTTTGCAATCTTGGCATTCCACAGAACGTTTTGGCAAAAGATTATTCTCCGGCCCAGCAATCCAGACCCCTCTTTATAAACTCTAGCAAAGTGTCATGTGACATCTTAAATGCTCACTGTTTCCACTGTTTGTTGAGTCCGGACTAACTCTTAAGTAACTGTTAAAGGACTACAGATAGTCGCTGCCTCGATAGGGCTGTCCTTTTCACTGGAATAGAAAGATGTTTTTCTTCTTTTGGGGATGGGTGCTTGCTGTGCTGCCACTATAGGGGCCAGCTGTGGGCACAGCTGCAGTCCATTAGAATTATAAGAGTCCTTAAATGGACCCTCATCTTCCCTGGAACCCAGCATGGGGAATCACATTCAGAAAGTTCCAAAAGATATTCATGACGACTCTTCATGAAATCTTAAACTTTCTGATTTTTAAGACAATCTCTTTTTTTGTTATTTAGCAAGTCCAATATGTCCAAACATTCTTTATATTATTAAGTCAAAAATCTACCTTCCTGGAACACCCACACAGGAGCTCTAGTTCTGTCTTCCAAGTATGCTTCTTTGTTTCCATCGATGACCTTACTGATGTATGCAGAAATTCTGCATTAATATTCCTGTTACCAACAATTTTTACTTATTACCCAGCTTCCAGATTTTTTTAGCATACAGATTGCATACCTTTCTATTCTCTCCCTTTCATTTGTGCCATAGAATACAGTTTCAGGTAGGGTCACGGGAGACCATCAGTGTCATTTATTGGCTATTGAGGCAGCACTGAACTGAAAAGGTTGACAGGGAACTGATGTCAAAGGGCCTTATATATCATACTGAGATGTTTAAAGGTAGATCGTGGTCAGATTTCTGATTTAGAAAGATAATTATGGTGGTAACGTGGGGCATGATTTAGGGATCTAGGGTGAAAGGAGACAAGACAATTAGGTTGGCATATTTTTGTTAATCAATATTGTTTAGATACAGTGGCTCATCTAATTATGACTATATCCAGCAGGGCTATCATCAATTCCAGGTTTCTCAGTCTTCTCCAAAATGCTATCGTGAGAGACTTTACTAAATAAGTTGTTGTAATCTAGGCTCATTATACGTGTGGCTTTCAGCTAATGGTATCTAAAAAGGAAATGAGGATTCTCTGGTTGTTCTCAATAACCCCATCCTAGCTCCTGTTGACTTACTTTCTCTTGAACTGTTCACGAACCTATATTATTTCTAGAATCTTTCCAAGCATGAAGTTTAAGCATTCTGGTTATCCGTTGCATTTCTAGACTTTATCTTTTTTTGCCTTGTTGAAATTTGAGGTATGGATTTCTGTTTTTCCATTTTTCTGGGCCTTATCTCTTTGTACTTTCTCAAAACATACTTTTATAATCATGTTTACAAGTGTTTTTGGTAGCAGAGTTAGTGTAACATTAGAATCTTGAATTCCCTGACTAGTTAGTGGGCTCTCTTGCTGTCTTCTCTCCTATGCTAGGCCTTGCTGTCCTCTCTCACCCTACTTCCAGCAATCGTTTTTCTAATAATTCCCATTTGGGACTCTCAACTATGGGATATATAGAAGCCAGGTAGTAGCAGAGTTGTGATATAGTTGATCAAAGTGGCTTAACACTGCTGCGTATCTTTCCATATATTTTTCTATCATATATAAACATGGGACCCCTCTGTTTTGATTCTTTTTACTCCGTAGTGTATAGTAAAAATCACTGCCATGAGGAGCCTTTATCACTCAATATTGGCAAGAACATCACTGGTCTCTGGAAAAGGAGACTCAAAAGGGGAAACAGTTAAAAAGGTGACAGAACACAACAGACAAGAAGCTCTGTTTCACAACAATGCTTTGGGCTAGCCTAGCATACAAGCGCCAGCTATAGGAATTTGATCATATTTACCCACTGTGGACTTTGAATAGAAATTGTATTTTGAGATGGTAGTATTACAAAGGACATCCTTGATATTTCCTCATATGTACATAAGCAAACATGGAAATCAGATTTCATTTCTTTGTACTCAAATTAGCAATCAAGGATGATCCATTCCCCTGCTCCTTTAAAAAAATCTTGTTCTTTCATATGGAGAAATGTCAAGAACAAGTTCCCCAATTTTCAAGTCATAAAGATTCAGACACGTTAGGGTGCCCTCAATCTTGGCATAAGTGAACAGAGGAACCCAATGTTCATGATGTTTTCCCCACCTCCCATCTCTACCCCAATTATGAGCCCCCTCCCACCCCAGAATATTTAGCTTGAAGTTGATTAAAGCCTTCAACACAGCAAAACACTCACAAACTCAGTACCACTAAATCTCTTCAACCGTCGGTGATGGCAGAAAGGGGTGAATTGGCATTTAAAATATCCAGTAATAACACAATGGGTGCAATTACCCATTTTTATTCTCTTCCCTTATGAAATAAGTGTTTAAAGGAAACGGGAAGAAGAACAATAAGAACCATTAAATACCTGTGTAGCACAGTTTACTGGGCATTTTCATGCCTGTTTGGCTCTTTAATTTTCACAACAGTTATACAAGGTCAGTGTTGCAATTATTGTAATCCTATTTTAGAGATGAAAGACCTAAGCTTCTGAGAAGCTAGCTGTCTTTACAAAGCACACTCAGTAAGTAGTAGAACCGTACTCCAGCTGCGTTTTTCTGACTCCACATCCAGTGCTCCTTTGACTCTACCATTCTTACTATGGGCTGTCTGATTTTCCAACACGGGAAATTTTGTAACTTGTCCGCAAGTTCTTGGCATGATGATCATTCCCAGAAGCTCTGTAGTAGCCTTCTGTTAGAAGATGGTAGCAGGGCCTCTGACTGAGGCTCTGCCCCTAGAGGCCCCCATGCTTTGGAGTACCTTCCTCAAATTTTTCTAAACCCTTTTTTGGTGACTGGGCCAGCAGTACCATCCAGGTGGGGAACCCTGAGCCTAGACTAGCACCCACAGAGGTGCCAGCCCTAATTTCTCTCCTTCAGGGCATTCTCACCCTCTACCCCATATGTGGGGTCAACTAGGTGCCCTAATGAGCTTTTGGACATGCCTATGAGATCATCCTGAGGCCCTGTAGGCCAGACCTAATTCCAAGAGGGCAGCCTCGTGAGCAGATCACTTGTGCTGGCCAATGTGCATTTCTTTTGCTGAATCACTTGAGATTGGCCCTCTAGTGTGATGCTGACATACTGATTTGGGGTGACTCAAATTAATTATTTTGACAGAAGCCCTGCAAAATCTTTTGCCTAGTGCTCTGTACATCCTGTGGATGGTCTTGTAAGTGGCAGGAACTATAAAGTATCTGAGATTTTACCCTAGGTACAAGCTAGTAAATTAGCCTGCCACAGTTTCATGGATGCTGGCAGAAGACATGAGCCTCCTGGTCAGAGACAAGGTGAGGTTATTACTCACAGCAGTGGCAGTAGCCAGAGTATCATCTTTTTCTTTTTATTTTTTTTTATAAATTTATTTATTATTTATTTATTTATTTTTGGCTGCGTTGGGTCTTCGTTGCTTCACGTGCGGGCTTTCTCTAGTTGTGGTGAGCGGGAGCTACTTTTCATTGCGGTACGCGGCCTTCTCACTGCAGTAGCTTCTTTTGTTGTGGAGCACGGGCTCTAGAGTGCAGGCTCAGTAGTTGTGGCTCACAGGCTTAGTTGCTCTGCGGCATATGGGATCTTCCCGGACCAGGGTTCAAACCCATGTCCCCTGCATTGGCAGGCGGATTGCCAACCACTGTGCCACCAGGGAAGTCCCTCATCTTTTTCTTGTGCAAGTTTCTTAAGTCTCAGTTCCCACAAGGTGACACAAAGAGGGCCAGCTGACACTTGCACACTCAGTGGATTGTGTTAAAAGAGGGAAGTTCTGAGCTTAGGGAACCCAAATCTTTTATATAGATTCACCCTGCTACCCAAAAGTAGAGCATTCCTGTGAAACCTTTCATAAGCAGAAATGGCATAAAGCAAAGAAGCAATTACCTTAGGACACATCTTGCTAACAGATGCACAAAATGAATGGAGATAAAGCACAGATGCTCATAGACGCAGTTCAACGCTATGGAGCCTTGATGCTGAGATGCTGAGTGTAGTGTAGTTCCTGAGGAAGGAGGTTGGTGGTGCCACTCTCACTGCCCTGGGTGTGCACTGCCTCCGTAACACCTCACTACAAAACAAATGCTGAACCCTATTTTCTCTTTTCTCCTTTTTTTATAAAAGCAAAAATCCTTAAATTTCTTTCGGTTAGAGTAAACAGGTACTATGTAGGTCTTTTGTAAAAGCGAAGTGGCATAAAGCAAACTTTAGAAAAGCGAGGGATACTTGTAATGGGTGAAAGTATGCCTGCCCTTTGCTAAGGAGGAAGATACTAACCTAGTCAGTTTTCCAAAGCTGTTTGGTATAGAAACATCCTTAAAAAAGATAGTCTAATAAGGGAGTCAGTGCCTCTGTTCCCAAGACGTAGAGAAACTTGAGAGACCCATGGAGAATTGCCTCTCAACAGTAGGTTCTTATTGCTCCCTCTTGATTGCAAATGTGCCGGAATAGCCAAACAGTAACCCCAGCCTGCCCTGGGATGGCCCTAAATCTTCAGGATTGTCCCAAAATAAATGATTTCCAAAAGAAAAGACTGAAGCCAGGAAAGAAGGAACATGGATGTTTAAAAGAAATGATTGTATACCTTGTGGGTCTGTATATAACTTGCCATTTCCATACATGTTTGTTTCAGATACCACAGTCCTGCCCATGGGTAGCACCAATTATCTCATGGTTTGATTTGTTCACCTGTACCTAGAATTATCTATACCACTAGCTTAGTATTAGCTAGCTATACCACAATGCTTAGAATTGCCACCATTACAATCATTCTTTCCAGTTACTGTCTACAGATTGTCTCCAGAAGATCTTGTATAATTTTGTTCTGTTATATGGCACAGGCAATGCAACAGTCCCTTCACTCCCAAAATGTATCAATATGGCTTCAATTACAAATTTTCAAGTAGCAGGTCTGTCTTCCATGGATATTGTGAGAGGAAGGTGGTTTTAATGGGGGTATGAGATCAGAAGAAGTGAGAAATGATGGGTATACTTGGATCTGGGGGAGGTGGTTTCAGTAGGGTCTCCAGGGGATAAAGGAATAGTTCGGGACCACTGGATGATAAGGCAGAGAAAAACCAAGCATTGGGGAGCATTGGAAAAAAATGGCTGGGGTGATGTTTTAGAAGTCACTCCACAATTTACCCTGGAGCCTATCCTCCTATTGGACTTTAAGAATAGATCTTAAAATGGGTTTTTTGCTATTCCATCTCCTTAGTTTTCCTTGGCTTTTAAAAAGAATGTAGGCAGTACATTCTAAAATGAATGTCAGGGGAGTGTTTTTAAAGGAACAACTCAAATGCAGTTGTGTTTGCTCACTTGTCTATCAATGTCACCCTTCCGTTTTGACGCCCAGCTCAGCATCAGCTGTGTGCACTGTACGTGCAGACATCTTCAGCCCTGACAGCACCTGCTGTTCGTGGCTATCACCTCTTTGGCTACACTCCTATGCAGGTGCTGCCCTCGATGACTTGGATACCAAGCAGTGATATTTGCATTGATATGGTTAAGTTAACTTTGTGGTGGTAAAAGCCTCAGTTTTTCATTTCCTGGCTGGTATTTGCAATGTGGAATTGCAACACTGCATTTACGTGTGTTTTTGCCTTTAAAATGTTCTGTGGTGTTGCAACATTTGAGAAATTCCCAGGGACCCTTAATCTTCCTACAAACACTGGTTTGTAAGCTAAGAGCCAACTCACTATCTCAAAGTAATCTCCTTGTGCCCCTGCTGCATAATTCTGATTATCATTTGTGTATCTTTAGACTGTCCCTGTGCTGTCTTTTAATTTGTTTCACTCTTGAGGATACCAATAAAAGAATGAAGAAAAAAGATTTTTTTAAAAATTCTAGTTTCTTCTTTCAAGAGCAATTGAACTTAAAGCTACTTTCCCTATTGTTTTCCGTGAAGTTGCATTTAAATATTTTACTAATGCAAAGACGTGTATTCAGGACTAAGGACCAGTGAACAGTAGCCATGGCAACCAGGAAGCCACTCAGGAGGTGAAAAAAATGCAGTAAAGAGTAAGTGTTCTAATCCTTAACTTTAATCCCTTTACTTCCTGTTCTCAAAATGAAATATAAATCAGGCACCATGGAGCGCTGCAATTTTTCTCTGAAAAGGATGTTGGCAAAAGAGGATTAGTAATGGACAGACGTATTTAAAGAATTTAATCACACAATTTGTTGTAAAACTTTTGAGACCACGAGTGACCAGTTCTTTTGAGGGGCGTCAATGAGAACCAACAAAACATACTTTGAAACTGATTAGAGAGTTGGCGCAGGGGGACACCTCTGCTTGCTGTTATTGTTACATCATTTCAGCCTGTGGTAATGACATGAGAAACCAAGGAATTTGCTCGGTTCCCCTAGTGGGGTGGTAGAAGACTGGGGGTGGGGGATGTCTTGTTGGTAGAATAGAGATATTCTTTTGATCTTCAAACTACCAGGGAAAAATTAAGTCTCCTGTATTTCACATACTACCTTTCCTTGATGTTTGATTACTATGGGAGTTTTACAAAGATGTATGCTTTCCATTGTGAACAGACTCTTGGATTTCTGCTAAAAAGCACAGGCTTTACTTTCTGTGGACAATAAAACAGAATTCTCAGAAGGATAAATTATTATTTCTTAGTGTCTCTATTTTTTGTTTCTAAGATTTTCTTTTACGTGGAGCACTGCTGCCTTGTTAATTTCTGTTTAAAAATAAAATATCTATTTTTTTTTCCTTTAAAGTCAGACCTAAAATATTCCCCCTACACTGGCTGAAAATGTTGGTTGTTTGACTCTACAACACATCTATTTTCCCTTGTTCTACTTTGGAGGATTATTGGGGATTAAAGGGGACATGTCTTTTGATGGCACTTTTCCTTTCTTATATATATATATACTCATATATATATGAGTATTTTTTTATTTCTACTGGACTAAAAGTTACCAGTACACAGGACTCTTTGCAGAGATCTGAAGTAGCCACAACTTGTACTATCTCCCTGCGTTGTCAGAATGTGAAATCACTTCCAGTAATAACATCTTCCCAAGGGGGTGCTAATAATGATGACAGACAAGCAACATGAGGCCTAGAGCATTTGGGAGTGGAGTTAGACACAGCAGAACACTGAGTTTGGAGTTTCTTATAGACCTGGAAAACAAAAGCATACATGCTAAGTCCTGCAGGTGGCAGAACATCTGGGGAAGAAAAATAGCATCATGTTCTCCAGCTTAGAGGACAACATGGAACATTGACAACACCTGTTTCTGCTTCATCATCGTGACCTACTGTCATTTCTCCCCATACTGTCAGAACCAGCAAGGCTTGCATAGTCTAGAACAGAGCTTCTGAAATGTAATGCATGCACTATGAGTGGCTACTGGCAGCCATCATTATCCTTCCACAGTTTCCTTGGATTTTTGGCTTTCTAGTCTGCAGTTCTGGGGTGCAGTTAATTTTTTGGAGAGGGGATTGGAGTTCATTGCAATGGGTGGATGATAAGAAGAAAGACAAAGTAATGTCAGTGTCCAAACGAGGAATAGTAGGTTCTAAACCTGAAGAAGACTTTGGCAGAAGCTGCAGAGACTACAGGAAGTCTCTAGAAGAGTCCAGTTCCTGTCTCAGGCTTTACTGTAAAGAACTTCTCTGAACCAGGCTTCCTTTCCCATGACCAAAGAGAAGAGCTTCATTTCACCAAAGCATTAAAAGTTTATGTGATTCATGCGTCACTCTTAGATATACAGTCCTCAGACGAGAGGGGAAGTTGCCTTCAGTAAAATGCTTCTGTGCCTTGATGAAAATAACACCAGGGGCAAGCTCTTATGTTGGTTTGCATTACCTCAGGGGGAAAAAGACCCTGGAACAATATTAAAGGCTGAATGTGGAGGAATGACCAGGGAGACCAGGGACATGGCTGGACACTTAATCAACCAGGGTGCAAAAGATGGAGGGTCTTGTTTTGACGCTGTACATTGTCAAAAAGGGCGCTAGAGTGTGTCATTTCAGGTCCACTTGGCTCGAAATTTCTGTTCTGCTTGTCAAATATATGCTAGACAGTGAATCTTTAAACGCAAGGTAGAAAGTTGGATTTGTTCCCAGCCCTTCCAGGTGAATAAGAGATGGGAAGTACAAATGTAATGAATGAGCATTTCTGGAAAAATTGCTCATTTGCACATTCCAATAGACAATATATAAATGTGAATACTTTTATCTAGTGAAATTTGGCATGAACAGGGACTGAGCATTATAAGGAAATAAACTTCCCAAGTATCTTTAAAAAACAAAAAAACTTCTGTTAAGATTTCACTTGTCTAGAGGCAAGACGGGAATAAAGACACAGACCTACTAGAGAGTGGACTTGAGGATACGGGGAGGGGGAAGGGTAAGCTGGGACAAAGTGAGAGAGTGGCATGGACATATATACACTACCAAATGTAAAGTAGATAGCTAGTGGGAAGCAGCCGCATAGCACAGGGAGATCAGCTTGGTGCTTTGTGACCACCTAGAAGGGTGGGATAGGGAGGGTGGGAGGGAGGGAGACGCAAGAGGGAAGAGATATGGGGACATATGTATATGTATAACTGATTCACTTTGTTATAAAGCAGAAACTAACACACCATTGTAAAGCAATTATACTCCAATAAAGATGTTTAAAAAAAAAAAGATTTCATTGTCTAGTTCCTGTTTTATTCTCAGTTGATAATTTCGGCATGCTTAAACTGCCTCACTCTTTTTTTCCTTTTGTATTGCAATGAAGACATGATTTTATCTGCCTTTAGGAGCTGCCCTAAAGGATAAGCATGGATTAATGAGTCCTTAGCAGCTATTGATTCATTTGTTGTTCATTCCTTTATTTGTTCACACATTTCCCCAAATACTTATAGAGTACCTTTCATGTGAAAAGAAGCACTGTTTTAGCTTATATGATTAAACAGACATGGTTTCTGTTTACAAGGACACTTTTTATCTTCTGTGACACACACACACATATAATGTATAAGTAAGTATTATAGAATGTAGAAAACCACAATACTATCAGAGTGATACAGAGAAATTGCTATTGGAATGTCTAAAAAGGAAGAAATTACTTTGGAATGGAAAGATGTGGGACAACTTCGAGGAAGAGGTGACATTGAATTGGACCTTGAAGAATATGCAGAATGTGTTATAGATATGCAGAGTCTGGAGTAAGGGGGACTCCTGATGAGGGAAGCTTGTGGCCAGAAGTACAGCATAAGACATGAATGAGAATGAGCAAGGGTTATAGAGGAGAGCATGTTTGGCTCTGTGTGACATGAGGCATAGGACATGAAAGCACACAGCTAGGGGAGAGCCCACCTGTTAAAGCTGGTGAGTTTGGGGGTAGGTAGTGCTTGGTAGAGAGTCACTAAAGGGCTTTGGAGCGGGGGTGGGGGTGATGCTGTCAGCAGTGTACTTGAGGAAAATTAAACAGAAGGCAAGTGCTCTCCTTTGAAGTGACAGCCTTCAACTTTTAGAAGTAGGCATTTGAAAATTGTCCAAACACCGATATATGTGAAAATCAGCCTTAAATCTTTTTCAGACAATCTGTTTTAATTAAATGAAAGGAAGGAAAAAATAACTTCTGCAGTTAGTCTCTCCCCACTCCTCCTAAACTATAGCATAGGCAGGGGTTGTAGTCAGAAATCAATTCAAAGGGAGACAATAAGGAGCTGGTAAGATGGTTGGGGGAAGTAATTACTAGATAGCTGGCTGCTTTAATTAAACCTTGAGAATACTTGAATAGAAAGAAAAATGCTACACTTGACTGGATGGGATGGAATGTGTGTCGTCACATTAGGGCAATGAGCTGGTGTCAGGAGGAATTTATGAAGCTATGATAGAAGAAACCCTTCTTCCTGAGTCTTTACAACCTCATAACCAGGCCCCAAAGGGTGAAGGAGGATGTTTTTCATGCCGTGTGAAATTCCATGTTAATATTTCTGTATTTGTCTAAAAAAAGAATCCATCCTTCAGTTTAATGTTCTGCCTTTTAGATGTTCCTCCAAATGAAGTTTGAATCTACCTTTAACTGTGTTCATTTGTACATCATTTTCCACTCAGAAAACAAAATGTAGGATTCTTGGTGTCAATTTTAGAATAATATTGACTTAGGAGGAAAATGGTGTTTTTACAAATGTAAACAATGCAGAAAATCCAACCTGCATGCCTTTATGATTTCAACATACTTTTGAACCTCAGTTCTCCAACTCTGTCCAGGAGAGCTAGATAGTGGTACAGATTTTGGTAAATAGGACATCTAGGTAAGTATTAACATCCCCCGAAGTGTTCTGAAAATGTTTTGTTGTTGGTTTTGATTTCTAATATATTTTGGGAAAAGTCCAATTAGAAAATTGAGTAAAAGCTAGCTACATTCTTCTGAGATAGAATAATTTCAGAGTGATATTCATCTGTGAAAACTGTGCTAATGTCTTGAATAAGGCACTGTTTGGCCACAGATTCTATTTATGAGGCTAAGCAAGACCACAGGGGGTTCTAACAAGTATCACTCTTAACAATTATAATAGCTTCTCTTCTTGAGCAAAAAAAAAAAAAAAAAAAATTAACTATGTACTACACTAGCCCCTTTCTGTAGGTCATCTCATGTAATCCTGTAATAACCCCACAGTGTTGGTGTTATCACCACCATTCTACAGAGGATGGTACTGAAACCTTTCAAGGTTAAATATCTTGCCAAAGGCCACGTGTTAGTAGGTAGCAGAGCTGAAATTTGAACTTGTATCTACTAGACCCCGAAGTCTCCATTCTTTTTCCTTTGTCTTATTGCCATATTATGGTATGATAAAAATAAAGAGAAAAGTAACTAAAGATGGATGGGAGAAAAAAGAAAATAAAGGTGCATGTTATACAGTGTTATAATGTTTCCACACTGGATATTAATGGGAAAAATGTAAGAATAGAAATGGTAGTTAACATGTGTTGAACGTTGACTATATACCATTATTGGTGAAATAATTTATTATCTCGTGTTATCTGTTATCCCCAACAACCACCTTATAAACTACCCACATTGTACAGAGGAAACTGAGCTAAAGAGATGTTAAACTACTTGTTAACAGTTGTCTAACATTTCATAAGTAAGGGTACAAAAGCTCAAATCCAGGTATTTTGGGTCCAGAGCCCACACTCTTATTTTTCATGACCCATATGCTAAACTATTATTTAAGTGGCTGTTAATGGCTGTTAATATCAATAGAGCACGGGCTGTTTTTCAGAGATAACTCACTCTTGTTTAGAGATTTAACATCATCATTTACTACCATCTTTGATGCCAGTGGATATTTTCATCAAGTTTGTAAATGGCCCCGAAGTGGGGAATGTGGTAGCCAGCTGAGTGACAGAGTCAAATGAAATGCAGCCAAGAGTTTCTGTACCACCAAATGACAATGGAGATGCAAAAAGTTAGCTTCTGAATATAAAGAGCCATCAGAAATAAAGAGCATCGGGCTTCCGTGGTGGCGCAGTGGTTGAGAATCCGCCTGCCGAAGCAGGGGACACGGGTTCGAGCCCTGGTCTGGGAAGATCCCACATGCCGCGGAGCAACTGGGCCCGTGAGCCACAATTACTGAGCCTGCGCGTCTGGAGCCTGTGCCCCGCAACAAGAGAGGCCGCGATAGTGAGAGGCCCGCGCACCGCAATGAAGAGTGGCCCCCGCTTGCCGCAACTAGAGAAAGCCCTCGCGCAGAAACGAAGACCCAACACAGCTAGAAATAAATAAATAAATAATTTTTTTAAAAAAATGACTTAAGATTTAAAAAAAAAAAAAAAAAGAAATAAAGAGCATCACTTTTGTAAAGAGATCTAGAAATTTTACTTAATGGCAAGTTTCATTTTAGCCACACTATAAACTCCATGAGGGCAGGGAACCAGGTTATCTTGGGCATAACTTTATCTTCTAGGCCTAGCATAGTTTGGGGAACACAGTAAGGGATTCAGTAAATGGAATGAATGAATGAATGAATAATATAACATGGACTTTAAAAAGCTATTGATTCTTTTCGGTTGAATTGATAGAGGTAGAACATCTAGAACAAGGGATGTGTTTGTTCTGTTACACTCTCTCCTGGTCACACAGCTAGTTCACTATATTAGTATTGGCATATCATTTGCACATTTACACATCCAGTGAGGTCCAGTGTTAAGAGTAATTGGTGTGGTGAATGGAATAATATGCTACATGAGAAAGCAGGGACTGACATTTTAGGTAAGTGACTTCTGTGTACCAAACATGGTTTCAAGCACTTTCTCAACCTTATCTAATTTATTTCTTAAAGCAACCAAGATAGCTCAGTGGTATCATCTTTATTTTACAAAAGGGGGACTAAACTCAGGCAAGTCAATATATCTGCTCTGGATCACCCAGTAGTTGAACCAGTTTGTCAAACTAAGAGGCCCAATCTCCTCCTACCTGAGATTACTCTTGTCTATATTAAAAACTAAAGATATTCAGCCTGGAGAAAAAACTGCTAAGGGAGGGCTGACAAAGAAAGTAAACTACTGCCCCTTTTAGAGCTGAAATTCTGTGATACTGTAGCATTTTGAGGGTTCTCAAATATTAAAAGAAATACAAAGTAGACCGCAAGCAAAGTTATTCTGTGTGGTCTGGGGGAAGAGGGGAGAAATAAACTCCAGTGAGTAGAAATTATGGGAGGCAGATTACAGATCAACTTGAGGCAAACCTTTCTAATGATTAGACCTATTTAACAGTGGAATGCAATGAGTTGTTAGGAAGTGAGTTCCCTGTCATCGAAGGGATTTAAACAAAGGCTGAGCTGCCACCATGATATGCAGTAATGTTGGGCAGTTCAGTACCCTACGTTTAAATTTAAATTAATTAAAATTAGATTAAAATAAAATAAAGTTTGGTTCCTCAATTGCACTAGCTACATTTCAAGTGTTTATTAATCACATGTGACTAGTGGCTACCAATTAGTACAGTACAGAACTTTTCTATCATCTGAGAGAGTTCTGCTGGATAGCACTGCTATCGCACTGGTGCATAGCATTACTGGACTCTGGTTCCTTTTTACTCTGAAATTCTCTTTCTGTAAACAGTTCCCCATCAATCACCATTTTTTACTAAATAACCAGTAGTTTTGTTGTATCTATATAGGAGTTGATTTTTCATGTCTCTTATTGAGATATACCCTGGTATGTGTATTTATTCAAATATATTGGCATGTTCATTAAGTAGCTATAGATAAAATGTTTGGCCTTTGGAGTCAGTGCTAACCAAATAAGTACTTCCTATTATAGAAATTCAGGGTGTCCAATTGGACAGTACCTCTTGTTCCCGAAGAGTTTTCTTCCAATACCATTTTTCTAAGTCTTCACTTTCATTTCTTTCCTTCTTTGCAAATTGGTCATTCCCAAAGGAAATGAATTTGACAGCAGATTGTTGGAGATTAATTACCTATGATATGCCAAAGCCACTTCATAAATGTCAGTGCTGAGGAATCCCTAGAGAGAGAATTTTTAGATTCAACTGGAAATTAATTGTAATTAATGTAATAGGTTAACTCATTGTAATTATTTTTAAGCCTTTTGGCAGTGAGTTAATTCCCCAAGATCCACATTGCTCAAAGTGTCATAGAGAGTGCTTGATGAGAATGTTCCGGTACTAAACCTTAACCCTCTTGAAAAAAATGCTGTTTGTCTTTCCTTCTGGCTGAGTTTCTTCAGAAACATATTTTGGTGGCATTTGATTTCTGAAGAACAAAGGAATCCCTGCAAGGTGATGTATAAACATCACAGCCCAGATAGAGGACGCTCATTGGAGAAAGGGAAAACAAAAGGCCTTTGATTGTGCCTCGTTTTCTTTGGAAGTATGTCTTGCTTCAGACTAACAGAATGCCTTTGCTCTTGGAATAAAATGTAATGGAACTGAAAATTGAAGAATCTGGGCCTTTTTCCCTTTCCTAATTATTTCCACTTGACTCACTTAATCTTGGACGATTATTCAATCATATCTGAAATGGGAAAATGATGGGAGTAGAATTTCCGTCTCTTGTTTCAAGAGCTTATAAACATTAACAGAATAGTCTTGAACAAAAAACAAATACAAATCACAATTGACGGTGCCTCGTTTTTAGATATTAGAAAAAAATGCCTGCATTGTTAGGGAAGCAGCTCAAGTTTCCAAATGCGGGAACCTTGTCAAGACTTGATGCGTGATTTCACTATTAACGTTGAAAAACTATCATTTAGAGCAAATATTTCATAATGGCAGGTTGTACAGAAGCTAAGGAGCCAATTTGTTTACTTGCACCTGGATAGGCCAAGAAATTAAGCCCTAAAATGGGTCATTAATGATCAGGATCATTAACACTCAAAGATTCGCAGGTTGGTTTCTGAGACTCAGAGATGTCTCATTTCTTTCTAGTATGTTCATGAGCCTTACTGCAGGTTTATGAATAGAAGGACACATGGAATTCAAATAGTTGCTGAGGGCTAGATCAGGACTCAATGTGCAATAAAATTCCTGACAATTGGGACTGTCTAAAATTAAAGCTAACTGCCAAGATAGGGAAGTAAGTTGCCTGTTACTATAGGGAAACAAGCAGAGTCTGACAGCCACCTACTGGGGTTGCTGTAGGGCAACAGTGCATAAGACAGAGGTTTGGCCCCAGTGACATCTGAGGCTGTTTTGAATGCTAATTATTCTTGTAAATTAGGGTTTTGTTTTTAATTTAGACTCCACAGTTATGCTTTTAGTATTATCCATAATGGCCCAGAATACCCCACTTTCATTAAACATCTAGTTACTATACTGCTGGTGTGTGGGCAGAGCAGGAACTGAAGAAAAGGGAACAGTGTATGTCTGAGCATCTTATGAGTGCTGCTGATTGGCTCCCTGCATTCCTGAGACAAATAAAAAGAATTTGGGGGCGTTTGCTAAATTGGGTGCTCCCAGAAGCAGGCTGTGAGCCAAGGATTCAGGTGCCTGTTAGTTGTTAAAGAACTGCTCCCAGGAGAATACAGGAGAGGAATGAGGGAAGGGGCTAAAGCTAAACGGGGTGTGTGTGGGGGGGTGATCCTACAGGGAGCTCTGGAGCATAATTTACACTTCAGAGTTTGTCCCACTTTGGCGCTAAGCAGAACTGGTTAGCCATGCATATGCCTGTTGGGGGGTGTCTGCGAGCTGCTGGCTGTAATGTACGCAGAAGCTGGGGGATGGGCACGCAAAGCGAGGAGAGGGGGCAGTACAGAGCTGATCAAAGGGATCAGAGGGGATCTGGCAGAGCAGCAGCGGCCTCTGCGCTATAGCTACTATTATCTGTATCTTTTAAAATTCTCTGTCAGGAGAGGTAATTAAGACACGACCACGTTGTATTTTTAGACACATCCACAGGCCACTAGAGATTGTAACGTCCTTTAGATAAAGAATTGTGTCTCATTCTTACAAATCCAGTTAGCACTGTATGATTTACCCGGATGCTGGTCCCACCCTGCCAGGTGCTGCAGGGTTTTGCAAGTTTAAAAGGCAGTCAGCCAACCAGGTCCTCGTGGACTTTATAATAGTGCAGACTAAACTCATAACAAGAAACAAAGCCTTAAACATACGTCCAGTTGCAGGATTGTTGAAAGCAGACTCTTCAGTTCTCCCTGTACCATTGGGGGCCCCGTGTGGGCTGACCTGGTCAGAGGGGGCTTCATTCAGGAGGGAGCCATAAACTGGATCTTGGAGGAATTATATTGGGAGGAGAGAAACCATTCCAGGCAAGAGGAATGAACAACATAATAAATGGGATATTTGCAGACAGCGAGATATTGCTCATGAAAGGAGCAGAGGCTTTTGTCGAGGCCTAGGGGAAATATCTATCCTGGTATGTGGTGGAATCACGTCACAGAAGCTCTTCTTGTCTTCGCCTTTTGGGACTGGTGTACTGAGAGGAGAGGATATTTGTTTCTTGGGTATGGCATAATAAACTCTATTTTAGGAGAGTCTGCCTGAAATCCTAGTATGGATTGATGAGGGAAGAGGGCCTGGAGGGAGAAGTAATGCCTAGCAGTCACTATTAGCAGTCCAGCCCCTTTTTTTTTTTTTTTTTGATGTGGACCATTTTTAAAGTCTTTATTGAATTTGTTACAGTATTGCTTCTGTTTTATGTTTTGGTTTTTTGGCCCCGAGGCACGTGGGATCTTAGCTCCCCGACCAGGGATTGAACCCGCACCCACTGCATTGGAAGGCGAAGTCTTAAACACTGGACCGCCAGGGAAGTCCCTCCAGCCCCATATTGCTCCCTGGATCTTGCCCTCTGAATTCCAGCTGCCTGCAGATTCTTTCCACCAGGATGTCCCAGAATAATCTCAGAGTTAACATGTCTCAAACCAATCTGCTGATTTACCTCCAACCTACTCCTCTGTTCTCCTTTGCTGTTCCTCAGGCCAAAACTTGGAGCCGTCCTTGACTCTCCTTCTCTCATATTTCACACCTCATTCAGCTCCACCGTCAAAACAGAGTCACCAGGGACTTCCCTGGTGGCGCAGTGGTTAAGAATCCGCCTGCCAATGCAGGGGACACGGGTTCAATCCCTGGTCGGAAGATCCCACATGCCGCAGAGCAGCTAAGCCTGTGCGCCACAACAACTGAGCCTGTGCTCTAGAGCCCGCGAGCCACAACTGCTGAACCCACATGCTGCAAGTACTGAAGCCTGCACGCCTAGGGCCCATCCTCCGCAACAAGAGAAGCCACCACAATGAGAAACCCGGGCACCGCAACGAACAGTAGCCCCCACTCACCGCACTAGAGAAAGCCCGTGCGCAGCAGTGAAGACCCAATGCAGCCAAAACCAAAAAACAAAAAAACAAAGTCACCGCCTCTGGCTCTAGGCCTTCGGCATCTCCCATCTGGATTGTTGAGATAGCCCCTAACTGGGCTCTCTTGCCCTCCTACTGTCTGTTTTCCACACAATAATCAGAGTTATCTCTTCGCATTATAAGACAAACCAGTTGCTTTCCTGCTCACACCCTCCCATTAGTTGCTGTCACAGTGAAATCAAACAGTCCGCCCTCGGTATGCTCATGTTCCGCATCTCTGGATTCAACCAACCACGGGTCAAAAATATGGGGGAAAAATTCCAGGAAGTTCCAGAGAGCAAAACTTGAATGTTTCATGTGCCTGCAACTATTTACATAACGTTTTCATTTTATTAGGTATTACAGGTAATCTAGAGATGATTTAAAGTATATGGGAGGATGTACATAGGTTATATGCAAATATTGCACCATTTTACATAAGGAACTTGAGCATACGTGGATTTTGGTAGGTATCCACAGGGGTCCTGGAGCCAATGCCCCTGGATACTGAGGGGTTACTATGCTAAATCTCCCGGTGTTGAAGGCTGGACACAACCTGACTCTGGCTATTTCTCCAACCCCATGAGCCACATCTTTCCCATTGCTCCCTTGCTCCCTCCTCTCCAGGTGGTTGTTTTTAGAACCCATCAGCCTGTTCCCTCTTTAGATTTCTTTCCTTTCTGTTCCATCCACATAAAATGCTCTTTCTACCATCTTGCCTCTCTCACTTCATTCAGGTCACGGTCCGTAATGTCCTCTCTTCCCAGAGGCTTTCCTTGACCCCTTGTCTAAAAGCATGGAGATACGAGTGTCATCCCCACAAAGTCTGGCTGAGCTCCACAGAAACAGGAGTGAGGGCCAGAGAGAACATCAGGGAAGGGATGGTGAGGGGAAGAGGACCCAAGGGAGGAGCATGGAGTCAGAGACTCAGGAGAGAGAGAAGTAAGATGTCCTCTTTTGGAGAGAGGTACTGAGGTCAGGATGCCCCTGGATTAAGATCATCTCCTTTCAGGGGCCCTGAGGCCACTCTGCATGTGCTTAGGATGCAGATCTTAAGGAATGTTTGGTGCCATGCTTTATTTTTCCCAACTGCAGATATTCATATTACTGGCCCAGGACTGAACCAGGTGACAAGCCTCTGGGGAAGGGGAAATGAAAACCAAACAGTGGTGCTTTTTGTTTCTCTCTCTACTCCAACAAAGACCCCTTTCCCTCAAGGGCATGGTGTCAGAATCTACACAGTGATAATGCGATATTCTAGGAACTTTTCTAGAGAACCTAGGGACCCTTTGCTCTTTCCCCAACTAGACCAATCTGAATGACAGTCTCCTGGCTAAAATACTTAAAAGTCCTAAGAGGAAGAAGGAAGTGTATGAATGTATGGGATGTGCTACAGGAAAGGAGGAAGTTGGGGGTGGGTTATTTCTTGAAGCAGTATAATGTAACTTTGAAGAGCCTGATTCGGGATTCTGACACCCAAATCCAAGTCTGACCTTTACCAGATGTGTCATTCCAACTTTCTCATCTCTAAAATGGAAATCACAATAGTGTGTGGCTCTTAGGGTTGCTATGAGGCACACAGTGTCAAGTACACTACACGGATTCCATATATGTTTATTGAAATGGAATGCAATCTTCAAAACTGTGTCATGGTGACTCTGTACATCCAGCCCTTTCCTGTGGAATTTATGTGCATGATCCTCTTTTCCTTCCTGATTGGAAATAATCATCATATGGTTGTGTCTTTCAAAGTGCATTCTAATAGGGTCTGTATCAGTCATGCTTCTCCAGACAAGCAGAACCAGTAGGAGATATCTTTATCTATGCATCAATATCTATATCCATATCTATAGATACAGATAGAGAGAGAGAGATTGATAGATTTCAAGGAATTGGCTTACTCAGTTTGTGGGAACTGGCAAGTCAGAAATCTGTAGGGCAGGCCCACAGGCTGGAAACTCTGGCAGGAGCTAATGCTCCAGTCCAAAGGAAAAATTTCTTCTTTTTCAGGTAAACCTTAGGTTTTTGCTCCCACAGATTGGATGAGGCCCACCCAGGTTATAGAAGATAATCTCCTTTACTTAAAGTCAGCTGGCTGTAGATGTTAACCCTATGTACAGAATTCCTTCCCAGCAACACCTAATGTTCGATTGAATAATTGGGTACTATAGTACAGCCACGTTGACACAAAACTAACCATCAGTGTATCCATACCCTACAACTCATATGGACTCTCAAAGAAAGGGAGACACAGTGCCTATGAGGCTATAGATAATAGGGGATGAGATGAGCCTCCCAGGAAGCAGATGGTGAAGACCCTATAAGGGTTTCCTGCCGTACTAAGACTAAAAGCCAAAGTCCTAACTGAGTGCTGCAGGGTCCTGTGATCTGGCTCTGCCCCCACCTCACCTCTCAGAACTTATCTCCTACTTCTCTCTCTAGGTCACACCCCACTCCAGCCTCGCTGGCCTCTTAATTCTAGAACTCTCTTCCCCTTGATATGTACTTAGCTAATTTCCTCAGTACCTTCAAGTCTTTGCTTGAATCTCTTCTCAACAAGACCACAGTTCTCCCCAACATAACAATCCCACCTACCCTTCTCCTTTTTTCTTTTTTCCATAGCACTTACCACCTTCTATACAACTTACTTATTTAGTTCATTTATTTACTGTTTACTCCCTCCTCTAGAACGTAAACTCCTCAATAGGGATCTTTGTGTGTTTTGATTACGAATGTATTTCAAGCCCCTAGAACAGTGTCTGGCATATGGTTGAGGCCCAAGAAATACTTATTCAGTGAATGAAAGAGAAGGATAAAGAAGGGCAGTGCTACTCAGGAACTCATAGGGTGTGGTTAGGGCAGCTGAGTTGAACAACTCCAGGGGTGCCATTCACATAGATTGCAATATGAGTAAACTTCCCTGGTGTTGTGCAACACAACAGCCCCTTAAAATAGATGAGCTGATGATTGGGGCAGGGGGAGTGATTGTTCAAATTCCATTTCTTTCTATAAAGAGCAGTAAAGGCTCCATAAAGGGCAAGTCCTTGTTGTCCTCTAAGGGTAGGTATTAAAATGGATTGAAATTTTTTAACTTTTTTTATCCCTGTGAAAGGGTAAAAATCCAAATTGTTCTTAAGAAATGAACTTCATGTAACCATTTATTATTATGAGGTCTGAAGGGAGACATAATAAGAAATGGTTACATGAGGTTCATGTCATAAGGACAATTTGGTTTTTATAATTCCTTATTTCTACAATTCATTTCCTCTTCTCATAACCAGAAAAATCTCAGCTCTTCTATAATCAGGATTCTTAGAGAATCTTCTCATCAGGATTCTTAGTGGTTCCAAAGTGTGGTTCCCAGATAACAGCATTATCATGACCTGGGAACTTTCCAGAAATGAACTGCAGACCCAATGAATCATTAGCTCTGCGTTGGAGCCTGCAGGTGATTCTGATGCATGTCCAGGTTTGAGAACCACAGTTAGAGGCCATCCCCCATTGAAAAAGTTTCCCCTTTCTTTTTTATATTCCTAGGAGCTAAGAAGATGTTGTTTTATATAAATAATTGGGTTTCTTACTCCAAATATAAAACCATAGTATATTGAAAGATATCCCTCCCAGGAGATTCTGCTGTGTGCCTCCTGCTTCACCCATTTGACAATTCCTGGACTAGAGAATGTTTAAGAGCCTTAAATGATCTGGAAGGCCTTTTCCTGGTCTAATAATCTGGGAGGGAGAGAGGGATACTAAATTTGCTTATCATTACTGCATTTCTATGCATATGGCCCTCCTTCGGAAGTTTTGCATAAGGCCCTTGAGGGCCTTCTGCAAAAAAAAAAAAAAAAAAAAAAAAAGGTCCTCAAGGCTTATTTAATTTAAGAAGCACTTTCTAGAACCATGTCTAGTCCCAGAGAAAACCAAATTAACTCTCACCACAAAGCTGTATGGAATCACACTCTTGGAACACATGAATACTTGTCACAGCTAAGGAAGAATTGCCTGCCTTTGGATCCAGGAGTAACCATGGCTGTGAAATTCCTTAGAAAGACCTCATCCGTACTCATATCTGTAAAACCCTAGAATAGTGGGTAATAGAAAGCAGAGAGATGTTCATGTCTACTCTTAGTAGAACATGTGGGCCCCAGATCACATTTTAACGATGAAAGATAAATTAAAAGTGATCACCAGAACTCATTCTAAGCCTTGAATTTTTTCCAGTTTTTCTTACGTGTCATGTGATAGGTTAGTACCAAAATAACAAACATACCTTCCAAAGCCCCTGAGAGGGTTAGGCATTAACTCAGATAGTCTTGGTCAGACATTCCAATGTGGCTAAGCTGAGGAAATTATGTCTTGTTCACTACATGTGTTAAACGCTTCTTCCCTATACTTAGGGTCACTGTGCCCTTTTCATATTCTTGGACTAAGACCTGGACATGGACATGTGTTTGTCTCTTCATGAAGTTTTTTCAGTTCCAAGAAATACTGCTCTCTAAATAGTAACTTACTGATGTTTTGCACCTGTGTGTATGTTTTTCTTTCTGATCAGAGTCATTGTCAGTGGTATGCTCGTAGTGTTTAACAACCAGCTTTCCAGATGAAAAAGCCCCAGTTTGTAGCATTTGTCAATTTCCATAGTGTAAATGTTATCACCATGACCAATTTCAAGCTATCAATATGACATCATTGCAAGTAAAGTTTGGAAAAAGTACACACAATTGGTATTCTTGGATTGGTGCAAGCCAGCTCCAACACATCATTGGAATGTAGAAATTTTGGAAAGCAGAGGAAAGGATAAAAAGAAAACAGAGGAAATAAATTCATGATATTGCTGCTAAGAACAAAAATCACTTTTAATATTGGATTACATTTCCTTACAGTATTTTGTCTTTGTTTTAATGTAATTGTTATCATTTTGTATACATAATTTTGTGTTTTGCTTTTATATTCATGAACATCATTTTAATGGTTGCATAATATTCCATCAAATTAATGTAACAATAATGCTATATATCAAACTAGAGCACTGGGTATAAGTCTTCCTTCACCTTTCTGGCTATTTCCTTAAGGCAAATTCTAAGAACAAATGATTTCAATTATGGGTCTTGAAAAAAATATTCCCAAGTACCATTTGGAAAGTTTGAAACAGTATACACTCCACCCAACAGTGTTTAAGAATGCTTCTCTCACTCTACCTTCACTACAGCTACTTTTTTAAAGTTTTGGATAATTTGATAAGTTCTTTTTTTTTTTAATATGTAGAATATTTATTTATTTATTTATTTTAACATCTTTATTGGAGTATAACTGCTTTACAATGGTGTGTTAGTTTCTGCTGTATAACAAAGTGAATCAGCTATACGTGTACATGTATCCCCATATCCCCTCCCTCTTGCGTCTCCCACCCTCCCTATCCCACCCGTCTAGGCGGTCACAAAGCACTGAGCTGATCTCCCCCTGCGTTGCAGCTGCTTTCCACTAGTGAGGTGGATGGACCTAGAGTCTGTCATACAAAGTGAAGTGAGTCAGAAAGAGAAAAACAAATACCGTATGCTAACACATATATATGGAATCTAAAAAAAAAAAAAAAATGGTTCTGAAGAACCTAGGGGCAGGACAGGAATAAAGATGCAGACGTGGAGAATGGACTTGAGGACACGGGGAGGGGGAAGGGTAAGCTGGGACGAAGTGAGAGAATGGCATGGACATATATACACTACCAAATGTAAAATAGATAAGTTTTTAAAAAAAAGTTTAGCATTGCATTTCTTTACAATTGTGCCAAACATTGTTTATGTTTATTTTCATTTCTATTTCTCCTTTTTAAAAATTTTTGTTCATGTCAAGGGCTGCATAGTGAGTCATTCCCCTCCTAGGAGATTCTGCTGTGTGCCTCCCTCCTCACTCATTTGATAATTCCTGGACTAGGGAATGTTTAGGATCTTTAAATGTTTAGGATCTGGAAGGCCCTTTTCTGGTCTACTCATCTGGGAGGAAGACAGAGAGGGACACTAAACTTGCTCCCTCTCTCCCCCACTTACATCTCAGCTTTTTTCTATTTCTCTACTCCAAGCCCCAGACTCCCTCCACTTCTGCCTTACTATCCCTCAGATAATCCAGGCACACCACAGAGCAACAGGTTCTTCCCCCATATGTCTGCAGGGCTCACTCCCTCACTTCTATCAAGGCTTTTTACCAGTGCCATCTCCAACAGACTTCCTCTGATCCCCCTGTCTCAGGTTGCCATCCCTCATCCCTACTCACTGTCTCCCTTCTCCGAATCACTCTTCTCTATAGCATTTATCACCATCTGCTATGGCATATATTTTACTGTTCATCATCTGCTTCCCCTCTAGGGTATAACTTCCATAAGACAGTATCTCTAGAGTCTAGAGGAGTGTCTGATGCTCAATAAATAGTTGTTGAATGAGTAAGTATACTCAAGCCCTGTATCTAAAGGGTTAGTTTTATCTTGATGAAGACAAAATCAATTTATATGTTCTCTTTAAACACTGAAGATAACTATTTGCAATATCTGTCAGAAATATATTTCTAGATTTTTTAAAGATATTATGTTTTTAGACAAACAGAAGGTTGGTATTTTTATGTAACTAAATCTTCCATTGTGATTTTTTTCAATTCAAATTACACTTATAAAGTTCTTTTTCATAAAGAAATTAGATAACTTTGCACCCGTACTTTATTCTGCCATTTTTATGGCTCTTTAATATACAAAGAATTAATTTTGTTATTGTGATAAAATGAAGTCTAATTTTTAAATGTGACTTACTGTTGAGATAGTTTGTTGCTTGTAATGACTTTGGTTTTTCTTGTTATCATGTAGCATAATATTTTAAAATTTAACTTGTGTATTTTCCTCTCATGTAAAATCTACAGGTGTCAGATCTCAACGGACATTCTTAATTATCTCTAAGATATTTTCATGATAGTATCTCTGTATTTTAAAAGCACTTTACGGAGGGGGAGGTGATGGTGGGATGAATTGTGAGATTGGGATTGACATATATACACTAATATGTATAAAATAGGTAACTAACAAGAACCTGCTGTATAACAAAATAAAATAAAAAAACTAAAAGAAAAAGCGCACTTTACAATATAGACTAAATACACTTGAGTTTGTTTTTGTTATCACTACAAGTTCTGATAAGATACAGAACAAATGAAAGAAAATATAATAGGAAGTTGGGTTCCCAGAAGTGGAAATATGAAGGACTGAAGTAAAATCTGCCTCTAGCCACATTTTTCCTGAAACACCTGCCAGGTGTTATTAGAATTAGAAAACTGACCCTTTTATTGACTCTGTAAGTCCCATGCCTAACCTGTAGTTGTTGCTTGATAAATATTTGTGGACTGAATTGCCTGAGCCTTACGGCATGATAGCCTTTCCAGAAAAGTATTCCAAGGAATAGCCTTCCTTTTCCATCTGTCTTCTGTTTTCTCCTTCTCTTAGCTGCGGTCCAGTGCAGAGCTCCATCCTGACCTGCTCACAGATTGCCTCACCGTGCAGCCCCTGCAGCCCGCCACTTCCCCACGAGATGCTGCCGATAGGGCGGTGGGATGCTCCCCAGGGCCCGGGCCTGACCTCTATCCAGGTAATGTCAGCAAAGGCAGACCCAACCACATCAACTACCCTTCTCTAGGCCCTTCACTTTGGTTAATGGAAATGCACACATAAAAATGCTTCTAAGATCATCTGTATTTCACTTTATCAATAGACTGCAAATTATCCCCCTCCCGACCTCCGCATTTGATTCCTGAGCTGGGTTTGGCAGCAGACTGTTTTTTTCTCATAAAGAAACAAAGTAAACTAATGCATTAACTCTTTAGGTTCTGGACTTCTGCCAAAAGTTCAGTGTACCCAACCCTCCCAGGTATCTTAAATTTATTAATTTGATTTAGACTCAAAGGAAATGTTTCCCCTAATGGAACAGTCATTGTTGTCTTTGCATTGTAAAAGGAAGCCCCAGGTCTCTAAGAAAAAATTTCACATCAGTAAATCAACTTGTAAGAATGTCCATTAATGTTTGGCAACCACTGGGGGAGCAGGGTTGGGATGGCACTCCCAGAATAGCTTCCTTCTGCCTAGGTTTGAATAATAGATGACTCTACATTTAGAAGAATGTTACGTATGCAGTGAAAAATGAGAAAGGATTAATATGCAATAAGGATGTTATTTTTTTCATTTACTTTCTTAGCCTGGACTTTTGTGCATTTTCTACTCTCTGTAATGGTGATATACTTGTGCAAACATGATTGGTTAGTCATCCTCATATATGGAAAGCTCTTACTGTCATGCTATGAACATGAAAGCAAAAGTCCCACCAGCTCCACATTCCAGACAATGGGAATTTTCTGTTTTCTGTGAATTACAAATTCTTCTCCCACTCCATCTGGTTCCAGAGCCAGGTTTTGGCAGCAGATTGCTTTTTCTTTTTAAAATTAAGTCCTAATAAGCCGTAAAGAATGAAGAATTTATTGATGCATAACAGTGGAATAGGAGAAAGACAAGCTTGTATAACTTTTTAAACTTCACAGCTCTCAGCTGATCCAAATGCAGGGGAAAAGGCATTAAGCACATATTTCAAGAGGGTCAGTCATCAAGACATCCTAAATGTTGTCCCAATTGCTTTGGGTACTTATGCTTGGAGAAAACAAAGCCTCAGCTTTTTTTTTTTTTTTTTTTTTTTTTAGCCTCAGCTTTTTGAGACCATGGGAGATTAGATTAAAACTTATTTGAAAGGCTGACCAAATCTGACAAGAGATTTTGGGTGCAGGTACACATAACACATGAAATATGCCAATGTACAATGTTACCAGCACCCAAATATTTTATATTAGATATATACATGAAAAAGTGTGACTAGCTTTTGTTTGCACATATGTCCGTTTGATTTGCCAAACATTTGATATATGAACATTTATTCTAGCACATTAAATTAGCAATCAGTTTAAAACAGCCTTTAGGGCATTTCCCTACTTATTTAGTCCATAAATCCATGATCTTACTATTATAAATACCTGGAACCCAGCAACTAGAGAGTAAGAGCTAACCAGAATTGATTGAAAAATGACCCAACATCCAATATAAAAAAAAATAGTTTATGGTGATGGGCTGGTCTTGTTGCATTTAAACTTCTTGGAAATGGATTTGGGAAGCCATGATATCTTTGTCTATGAAAAACATGAGTACCTTTGCTGTATGTGGCATACAGTATATGGCTCACTTTCAAAACTTAGGAGTCACATTTGTCTTGATATGTGCTTTCGGATGTCTGGTAGTATTGTTGAAGTTTTTTAAGAGGTTTAGTTTGAAACGGCTTTGTCATTCCAGACAGAATTCCTCTTTTTGTTCATGATGCTTTTCTGCATTTGATCTTCAAAACAAGCTGTTAGCTTTGAGCATCTAACTGTGGCAGGCGAGCTGCCAGAGCAGACAAGGAGCCTAGGTTACCACGGCGTCAACAGAGCATCTTCACATTGCCTCGAATTTTCTGTGGCTCTGGGAATATTGGAAACAGGCAGGTGGCCATCTTGCTTAACTTTGTTCCTAGAATTTTACTTCTCCAGTTAGCTTTTAAGTATGAAAATTTATCTGCCCTGCTTCTTTCTTTATTCCTGCTTCCTTCAGGCTCTATTTTACTTTCTTTGCTCTTGACTTTTTTTTTTTAGTTGATTATGTTCTCTGTTTTGCTGAGTAGGCAACAAACAGAGCAGAACAAGGCAATGGAAAACTAAAACAAAAAATTTAAGCCTTCCTTTTATAGTTCTAGAAATGCACTTGCCAGCAGTGCATGTTCGCACCAGTTTCAAACCTGTGCTAAAGATCAATGGAAAGAAGCCAAACAGCAAAAAATGCCAAAAGAAGAGGAAGCTGTTCATCAATTAGTTAAATGTAAAATCTGAAGTGTTAAGGTAATTTGATGAAGATTAAGAGTTGGCTAAATGGCAAAAAGAATTTGGAGTCGTTCCCTTAACATTCTATTATATACAAAATCAAGAAAATATTTGTTTAAAGATTGTTGAGAACTTATACCTATAAGTGCTAGTAAATTGATTTATCATAAAGATATTTTGATGGAAACCTGTTGAGTGTATATGGGTGCAAAGGATCAAAAATAGTTTAGCGTGAACATCATGATTATTTAGAAGCCACAGTGACTGGGGACTTGTGGTTTGAAGAAGTCATGGTTTTGAAATGGAAATTGTTAGTGGCTAGGAGACAGTGATTTGTAAGATTCCAAGGTAGGAATAGTTTGCAGAGCATTAAGGTGAACAGGGAAGATGGCAGTTCTGACACATACAAGTCTTGCAAGTCTCCTAACATATTGGCTTCCCTTATTGAAACAAACTTCTCAGTTGATAAGACAGAGTTTGATTGGAAAGGATTGCACGAAAAGACTTTTATTTCTTTGGAAGAAAATAGTGCCCCAGGTTAAAGCAGCCAAATATTACTTGAGGCCACACTGAGGAAGATTTTAAATTGAGGTGTTTACTTGTCTACTATTCTGAAAAGCCCAGGGCTCCCCACACCTGCTCCTGGGTTAACCTGAGAGTAATTTTGTGATCTAACAGGGAGGCCAGGGCAGTGATGAGTAATTCTCAAGGATGGCTCCCTTATATTTTCTCTGCTTTTGTTCAGAAGTTCTGTAACCCAGATAGATAATGCCCCAGGCCAGCCTGTAAATTTAGGTGATTTATCTGGTAATCTGAGGGAGGAGTATTTCATAGCCAGTAGATCAAGGTGTGAATGCCACATTCAAGCCTAAATGCCTGTGTAGATCTTCCCATCAGCGCCCTCAGTGAGCTAATAAAGAGGATAAGCCTATAATTAGTGAGTCTGCAATATCATGGGCAGCCTGGACCAGTGCCTGGTCTTGGCAGAGTCCATTCAGTAACAAAGCATGCTCTGGGGAAGAAGATCTGTCCCATGAGTGATCATAAAAATTACGTCTCCCTCAAAACTGAAACTGTACTACAGACTCAATAAAACATGGCCTTTGCAAATGCCCTTAGCCATGAAGACATCATAGAGGCCAATGTGGTTGAGATATTTGAGTCCCACAGAAACCACCCATGAGGTGAAGAGCTAATGCAACTGGAACAAGGAAATCTGCAAGAATGGGGGGAATTTTATTGTTACCACTTCTATTGGGTTATAAAATAATGATGTTTTAGAGCTTATAAGTCCTACTGAATTATTCCAATTTTGAATGTAACTAGATTTTTCAGGAGAAAAAAATGTGTCATGTTCAGATATCATAGGGGATTGTAGAAAAAATCAAAGACTTGTTTAGGGCAGGAATTTTTGAAGCCGTGTAACAGGCGGTCCTCCGTATCTTCAGATGCAGAACTCAAGGATACAGAGGGACTTCAGCATCCAAGGATTTTGGTATTTGCGGGGGAGTCCTGGAACCAATCCCCCAAGGATACTGAGGGATGACTGTATTGTCATTCCCTTCCTTTCACCTCATTACTGGAAAATGAAAGCTTGTCTCTTACAATATCATCACTTTTTTTTTTTAACAATATCTTCACTTTTTTAATATATAGCACTGTATTAAATCCATATAGTATTTAGCATACTTCAAGAAATAGTTAATGTTTCATTTTAATGTAATGTTTCCTACAGTATTTAGCATACTTCAAGAAATAATGTTTCATTTTAATGTAATAGTTAATGTTTCATTTTAATGCATGGTATATGTTTTAATGCATTTTCTACATTCTTGAGTTGAATATATTTGCTATCTTGGGACAGCTTGCAGAGTTGCAGGGGCTAGAAGTAGTTTCATATAAATGTGCCTCATATAGTCTACTCTCAAAAAGTGGTTGTTAATTCAGGGACTTTATTAGAAGGTTCTAAATTGGCACACAAATTTCCTAATAGGTTGAACTTTATAGGAGAATTGTGAAGATCAAATAACATGATCTATGTAAAAGTCCTTAAGAAGGCATAGTGCACTGTAAAAAATGCAATAGTTATTAATTGCATTATTTTCAAAAGCACTGCTTTGTTTAGAATTCACAAGAGGTGAAAAAGGTACAGAACAATTTGGAATTGGTGTTGGACCAACACTAATGGGCCAACACCAAGAAGGAGGCAGATACTGGGATTACAGAAAGGATTTAAAGGGAAACATTTGGCAGTAAAGTCATTGTCAAGTCTCTTTGATGTTGCCTTGAACTGCTGTCAAAATCTTGCGTTGTTTTTGTAACGTCTCTTGTGTCTGTGGTTTGTCCACAGCTTGCATTGGATCGGTGAGGGTAGGAGCAAGCCTCATCCTTCTCTGTTGTAGGGACTGATAGCTTTAACCTATAGATTTAGCCCTCCCTGCCCCTGAGCCCGTCCTTTAGTATGCATTATATCACCTGAAAGACTTATGAGAATAGGCTGCTGGGCCCCACCCCCAGAATTTCTGATTCAGTAGGTCTGAGTGAGTCACAAGAATTTGAATTTTTTGCCAGGTATTTCTAACAAGTTCTCAGGTGACACTAGGTGTTGCTGGTCCAGGGACCACACTTTGAAAACCATTGCTCCACGATCATAAACTGTGGGAACGTGACTTTTAGCAAAACATGATCCAAATTTTGACTGGTGGAGTTAAAATAAGAATTGCCCCTAATTAACTAGATGGGGGGAATCCTTTCACAATGAATACATATAGCAAATCACCACGATGTACACTTTAAATATCTTACAATTTTATGTGTCGGTTATACCTCAGTGAAGCTGAAACAAAAAAAGAAGTATTTAAAAATGAAGCAAATTTATCATGTGAAAACAGCGTGATGGAACTCTGTCCACAAAAGGGAATTTTATGATATTGCTGATATGCTATATATTTATAATGATAAATGGAATAATGCTGCTCTGGTACTTACAATTAAATAATTACAAAGATAATAAAACAGAATCAAATAGTGGGGAGCAAAATGCCCTGCAGTGTATATTTCTGTTTCTTATTATAGTGACCCTATAGATTGATATTAAGCATGTCCTCCCACACCAGAGTTATAATGGCATTGCTCATATTTTGGTTAAGAATAAGATCTTATAACCACCCAACTAAAGAAAATTAAATTCTGATTCCCAGCCAGCACAGGGCACATTTGTATGTATGCAGCTAATGTTAGTGACTTTATATGTTTACATGCCGCCTAATTTGGTGCTTCAGTTTTCCATATCCACTTATTCCCTTGTATTCATGTTAGTTTTTCACACAAGATTAAGCTGAATTATTCAGTTTTATAATATGTACAAGTTTTTGCTGTAAAAATATTTTTGTGGGTGAGCAAAAACAATTCCACACCTTATGGAGGAGGAGAGGAAGGTAGTGAAGCTGGGTGATTGTAGTTGTGTTCTCACTGGGCAAAGTCTTCATTGTCTTTATACAATATTTCTCCTTTCTCTCATTTTATGTTATTTTGTTGGCGCTTAAATGGGGTATGGGAAGGAAAGGTTGGATCTACTTTGAAGTGTACCCCAAGCAGGTCTTAGGAAGCAGACAGATGGCAAGATAGAATTCAGGATAGAATTTGTGGAATGAGGAGCCTAGTAGCTTTTGTGATTAGGAAGTTATGGGCCAAACTTCTGGGTCCAAAATTTTGACTTTCTGCTCCAAGGAAAGAGGGATAGAGGTAGTTAATGTCTCTTTCATGTGAAGAATAAACAAAAAAGAAAGTGGACATTTTCAAGGTGTTTGTAGCCACAGTGAAAGTTCATTTTTTACATTTGTATGAGCACTGAAAATGAATGTTAGGAATAGCATAAAACTCTAAAGTGAAGGACATTACTGCATTAGCTTCAATATTACTTGTCATGTTTTGCTGTTAACAGTAATAAGGGAGCATATTGCAGGCATTGTATAAAGAGGATTTTGTGGAATTGACCCATTCCAGGCCACCAACAGCACTGACTCCAAAGACTGACTTTTATAGTGTCTTCCTCAATATTGTCAGAGGATTATCTGCTCCTTTCAGGTGCCCTGGCCATGTCTTGAACCATTAACTCTTCTCTAAAAATAGGCATTGATCCATCAGAAGTTACAGCTGCTTCCTTGGGGTCTTAATTTTCCTACCTAAGTTTCGAGGCTGCTCTAGCCTCACTTTCATGACATTGTTTCGAGTTGCTACCTGAGTTTAGCTTCTTGGACTCCAATCCTGTTCTCTCTTAGTGAACTTAGCTGCTCACATCTGGCTTCTGCTCTGACTCTCATCATCTCTGATTTCAGAGCTGAGTCCTACCCTAAAGATCTGTTAACACCTAGCCACATCCTAAAAAGCCGGAGATTTATAATCTTCATGGAACCTTTCCCTGGGGATTTAATAAAAGGTCTATTCCCACATTATAGGAGAGACTGCAGAAGGTAAGCTACCCAGTTGACCCTTGAACAATGCGGGTTCAAACTGTGTTGCTCCATTTACACATGGACATTTAAAAATAGTAAATACTGCCATACTACACAGTCTGTGGTTGGTTGAATTCTTGGATGTGGAGAAACTGCGGAGACGACTGCGGATACTGAGGGCCAACTATAAGTTATACATGAATTAACACCTGCATTGTTCAAGGGTCAACTGTATTCATTATTGAAGAGAAAAGGGGATAAACTCTCATCAGCGTGCATGAGGGTTTGCTCCTCAGACAGGTTCACAGGGATGCTTATCAAGTTTTCTGACAAATGGACGCACTTCATGAAAATGAATTGCATCAGCTGCCCCAGAAGATTTTGCACTTGGTAAAATAATGATCTGGGTTCCATAGTTCTGAAGTACTAAGGCAGTTGGGGGTCATATCTACACAAAAGTAAGGATAGGCAATATTTAGCATCTCTTTTCTTAAGTCACATTACTGGCCACATTTTGTACAAGCCCCCTGATCACTGTGTAGCCAATCTATGCTCAAACAGAACATTTATAAGTGGAAATGTTACTTCTTCCTCTAAGTCAAATTTATTTCCCTCTTACTGAGATCAGTTACTGATCTGACATACATTAAATGACATACAGAGTGCTCAGAACAGTACCTAGTACACAGTAAGTGTTCAGCATCTATAGTTAATATTATTACTTTTATCCAAATACTAGAAAAATATATATTATAACTCTACAAAACAGATAGGAAACAGGTGCCAAAAATTACCCACCACTCCCACTGTTTAAGGAATGGGGAAAATATGGAAGCCTAAACAAATTGTAAATTTAATAAGCATTGTTTAGTAGAATAAAAGAAAACTAAAATACAGTCCTTTATATTTTATATTTCAGTAATTTGCCCAGTAGTTCACATAGCATTTTTTAAATTCTACTGTAGGTCTCTAGAGAAAAACAAACTGGCATCAGAAGCCCACTGATTCACTTGGGTGGCAACGCACCCAGAATCACAAAGTCCAAATTCTGTTTTGATGGGTACCAGTGTTTGTGTATTCAAAAATAACACCGTTTTTTGTTTGTTTTTGTTGTTAATAGGCCAGTGTACTATGACAGAAAGAATGTGGGGCTAGATCTGAGCCCCAGTCCTGCCTCTCCACTCACTGAATGTTTAGTTTGGGGAGGTTACCTTTCCTCTTTGTAAAATGGTGGTAAGTTTACTGATTCCATTCTCACTAATTGTGAGAATTAGGTGAGTTCACATATAAGAGTTCGGTACACTCCCTGCCTCTGTTAGATGCTCAATTGATGCTCCTTTCTTTTCTTTCCTTCCTCTTTGCTTAAAAGCTTAGAGAATTACTTACAAACCAAGTCCATGTCTGTGACAGGGACTAGAGCCTCTTCTATCCATTCCTTTTAGTACTGGGTGCTACTACTTGGAGTTTAGAAATAGCTGTCCTGAGATCAAGTATTCCTTCTGAGAAGAATTCAAGTCAAGATGAGGACTCAGAACTCCCATATTCTAAGACCCAACTTCAGATCTGTACATTAGACATTTTTTTGGTTGCCATAAAGATTAGAAGTATACTTAGGCTGGTCATTACAGAGTGGAAAGGTCCCTGGTTGATAAATGAACTTAATCAACATTGAATCTGTGAGGATGAGGTAGATGGAGGAAAAAAGAAATAGGATTGATGACTTTGACCAACACAGTTTTATACAATCATTGTGTTGACCTTGCTGAGGTATAACCTTGGTCCCTCCTTTTGTCATTTTGTAAATAGACTCTTCCAGGACATGTCATTTTTCTCAAAATACACTACAAGGTGTCTAGAAAACTATTCTTGACTACTTGCTTACTTCAAATTTTTTTCCATATTTCAAAACAGTTCTCTAGTCTTTTCATGAGGGTTCTTAGTAGTTAACATGCAACAGCTAATGTATAACACCATGGGTCAAATCTGGCTTGCCTGCCTCCTGTTTTTGCATGGCCTGAGAGTTAAGGAGGGTTTTAAGATTTTTAAATGTAAAATGTAGAAAAGATTTTTAGCCTTTAAGTGAGAACAGTTGCTCAAAGAATTGAGGACATTGCCTCTTGCCTGCAAAGCCTAAAATATTTACTATCTGGCCCTTTATGGAAAAGGTTTGCCAACCACTGCTTTATATTTACATCTGGGACATTCATCAATTACTGAGAGAGATCAAGGAAGCTTATGGCTGCCATGTATTTTTTTAAATTATTTATTTATTTATTTATTATTTTGGCTGTGCCAGGTCTTAGTTGTGGCATGTGGGATCTTTAGTTGTGGCATGCATGCGGGATCTAGTTCCCCAACCAGGGATCCAACCCAGGCCCCCTGCACTGGGAGCGCAGAGTGTTACCCACTGGATCACCAGGGAAGTCCCTGGCTTCCAAGTATTTAATCATATTTTGTTTTAAAAATCTTCTAGTACATAAGGTTTTGTTGATCCCTGTAATATTTTAGATTTAGCAAATATTTTAGTAGTTTTCTAGTCCATGGGTTTGCAGAGATTTTTTATAAGGCCCAGTGCTTAAAACAGGTCACAGCAGAGCTGTTTTAGTTGAAGGGATCCAGACTACTTGTACTGCCCATTGCCTAGCATTCCTAGTCCTCCCTTGGGCATTCTGTGGAACCCCGAATATAGTGGCTTTCAAATGGAATTATCAGCAGTGAAGTCCTCATGTTGCAAGCAAACACCTTCAGATGCAGCCTGGGCCATGGTGAGAAGGTGTAAGCCCTCAGTGTTGTGGCTCCCCCTTAGGAAGAAGCTGCCAGAAGACAGGCAAGATGTGGTTCTGGTTCTGATGAGCCCAAGGATGACAGGGCAATGAGAGGAAGCAGTCATAGTTTAAGTCTACCCAGGTCTATTTTTCCTAAAAAGAGAAGAGTCTCAAACCCTTGAATATCCAGGATTATGTTTTCTAAAATCCAGGTCTGTTGTAGATATATGTTAATGTCCAGGAGAAAAGCAAAAATTTGAAATATTGAACTTTAGGAACCCATGTGGTCACTTTCCAACAGGAAAGATGCTCACTTCCTCAAAAATAACTTTCTACCAGCAACAAAGATGCTTGAAGTTCATATAACTGAAGACTGAACTGTCCATTCCACAGGTAGAGAACAGCCTTTAAATTCCTTGAGAAAGGTTGTATGTGGGCATAAATTCAGGATAACATGTAAATGACTTAGAGTCTATCTTGAAAGTAAACTAGGAAGAAATACTGAGTATCTGAAGGCAAAAATGGGAAGAGTGTCCACTTCATGGGCAAAGTGTGAAAAAAGAGGGAAGGGATTCTCTGGAGTCACAAGCAAACCAAATTCTTCATCTATGGAGGTTTTCCCCCGGTGGTAATTGCAGGCTTCAGTTCCCCGCTATAGCACAGTTCCCCAGAAGGGCTATTGTAACTCCATCATACAGAGCTAGGAAATAGGGAGAGGTGTCCTGGGAGAGTTCAGAGTTGGTAAATCAGCTCTTGAGTTGGCTGAAAGAATATTGCATTAAAAATTGGATTGGTGGGCTTCCCCGGTGGCGCAGTGGTTGAGAATCTGCCTGCCAATGCGGGGGACACGGGTTCGAGCCCTGGTCTGGGAGGATCCCACATGCCGCGCAGCAACTGGGCCCGTGAGCCACAGTTACTGAGCCTGCGCATCTGGAGCCTGTGCTCCGCAACAAGAGAGGCCGCGATAATGAGAGGCCCGCGCACCGCGATGAAGAGTGGCCCCCGCTTGCCGCAACTAGAGAAAGCCCTCGCACAGAAAGGAAGACCCAACACAAACATAAATTAAAAAAAAAAAAAATTGGATTGGCTATCTGTGCTAAAAATCTGTTTCCAGAAAGCCTTCTCTGTGAAATGTTTTCAGAAGTCACATGAAATTAGAGTGGGTGGAGTTGTCTCAGCAGTATCTGAAAGGGAGGAAATATCTTTTGTGGTTAACATGATACAGGTAGGAGATAGCTAAGGGATGAATAATGAGGAGTTGGAGAACCCAGTATGTTTTTTTTACTAAAATTTCTGTTTTTTTGACTGAGTCGGACTTTATTTCCAAAAAAAGAGATGAGGATCATTCCTGTAAGAACTTCCAGGAATGGTTGTCCATTCCTGCTCCATCTTTCTTCTTTCTTTCTGCTCTCCTACTCTGCTCAGAATGGGATAACATAACACACAGAGGCAATACTGGATTTTTTTCAGAGTAGTCTGAGTTGTTTGCTCGTTCAAATTATTTTACTGACTTTCTGTATAACTAACGCTCTGCGAGTGAATAAGTGTGTAGGTTGGGAAGTGAAGGAAAGAAAGCTACGGTATGTGATTTGAGGTTAGATATGTCATGCATTGTCTGGAAAGACCCAAGAGAGGTGAAATGCTGGTCCCAGAGAATTTGAGAGAGCTGCCAGGTGATGCCATTCTACTTGTAATAACTAAATGTCTTTGTTCTGAAATGCAGATGTTTTAGAAGCTTTTCCTAACATGAAGTTAATTACACCTGGTATTTCAGAATGTTTGATGGTAACCTTTGGCATTTACATGCACGACGTCAGCCGTTATCTTCTAGTTGTATTGCCATGTATTCCAGAAAGGCATGTAAGCATGTATCCTCTTCCAAACACTAATAACTTCTTTCCTGGCTATAAATCCAGCTGCATGACGTGGAAATGTAATTGAGCAGCCTACATAGATGTTTGGAGCTCATGCGGGAATATCTATTTGTAAGAGAACCTGAATATTCATGTAACTGTCCAGACATCAATAAATTTTCATTTTACCTTATTTATTTCTGTTCCCCAGTGAACAGCAGCACTCTTAAGCTCAGAGTTAATAGGCACATTCTTCAGAGATGTACCCTCTCTTACCTTAATAGGACATCTCCCTAACACATTTGTTTATCAGTTGCCAGGTAGCTATCCCATCAGGTGACATGAGTATGTTTTCTTTGTCTTAGTGCACAGGTGACAGTTACCATTGTTTGCCATCAATTAGCTTGGGGTAGCATGTCAAGGATGTACAGGTGGTGTCACCTTACTCTGACAGCCACCCGATCCAGTTGAGAAGGGATTGTTTCATTATCCTCTTATCAGGGCTGCTGGATAATGATACTCTACACTGCAAAGTGGGAGAAAAAAAAGACAGGCAGAAAGAATAGATTTTTAGGGATTGGCAATGTTAAAATTATTCATGCCTCAAGGAGAAGGGAAAGATCAGAGAGCTGACAGGGCAAACCCTTAAGAAGCTTCTTTTTCCTAATACAGATAGAATACAGAATGATACCCTTCCTGCTGGAGAAAGAGAAGAGGGGGGAAGTGCCCAGACATTAGGAGGAAAGAAAAAGAGGAACTAGCCCCTTCTGCTCATAGCGAGCAGGCAAGGATTAGCTGCCATCTCTCTCCCATTCTCCAATTAACCTCAAGTGCAGCCTTCCAAGTGACCGTACCGGGACCTTTTCGTTGCTAGAGAACTCTCTGGTTTGTGGATTTAGGTCATGAGAGCATTTTCCACTGAACAACAGTGCAACTGAATGGTTTCATGGTGGAATACAAAGAACTGCAGAAGGTATTGGGACACAAGTTTTCATTATTGAGGACCAAAACTCCAGTCACCCCCCATGTTGGTCATTTTCTTCAGAATGACTGAGGGGAAGTCTTTTTTGAATTCTGAAAATTAACCACGGCTGGATCTTTATGCTGTTGGAGAAATGAACACAAAGAAGTGCTGAAAGGGTAAAAATACTTCAAGATAAACTAAGCTTCAAGGGGGACAATTGTGTTGACATTTTAGTAACAGCCCATTTTCTCTCCTTAACGAAGTGCAGTCATGCATGAAAATGACTTATCTTTTAAATTGAAACGCATTATGGGTTGTAACTCGAAGGTGTGTATTACTCATGTAAAATAAAGTACAACATTTTAACCCTATGAGGATTCTTTCACAGGCCCTGAACACTTTATACCAACTTGCATTAGAAAAGTTGAACAAAAAATGCTTATTATTAGAGAGTATGATGTATATGCTCTTCTGCATTTTAAAATGACTCTAGTTCACAGTTTATATGCATCTTTAGGTAAGAAGCCATTCTCTATTGGAGATTTACCATTTTGGAGCAACATGCCTTTGTCTTCTCCATCCTGTTAATTATAGGAATAATTACAATAATATAAATAGGCAAGGAATAGCAACGATGGTTTGTCGAGCACTTAACCATGGTCCAGACACTATGCTAAGTGTTTCCTATATATTGTATAATCCTCCTCGCCATCCTGTGAGGTATTATCCTTATTTAAGATGAAGAAACTGAGCTTAGGTTAAGTGACTTGCCCAAGACACATTGCTAGTAATTGGTAAAGCTCAGATTCAAACCCAGGTCCATCTGACTCCCAGTGTGTACTCTTTGTTCCTTTAATAACCACCCTGACACTATCGCTCCTGAGTGCCCAATTTCTGGTAGGCCAAAGTAGCTAAAATTTTCATTGCAGTCCAGCCGTTTCCTGAATCCTTCCTAGGTTCAAATTTCTCCTGGAGGGAGCCTTGAGGAGGAAAGACAGAGACAAGACAGGGCTCACCATTTGAATGGGGCCTCTAATTCCTTTTTAATATCTCTGTGAAAGCTGACTTAGCCTGATTTCATTGATTAGCTTACGCCT
Organism: Eschrichtius robustus; assembly: GCF_028021215.1. NCBI lineage: Eukaryota > Metazoa > Chordata > Mammalia > Artiodactyla > Eschrichtiidae > Eschrichtius > Eschrichtius robustus. The sequence continues at coordinate 54,613,791 of NC_090833.1, read as the reverse complement.
CTGTACCCAGACCCTGGAAATAATGCCCAAGAGATGAGTAGTGAGCCCATACCTCTTCCCATGTACCAGCCACCAAGCATTAAATGTCATTCCTCTGTGTCCCAACTCTGGCACTGATTATAAGTGAATTCACAATCTATGGATAAGACTGGTTCCCCCTGTCCTATGAGAGCAGGCCCGCTATGAAGTGCAACACCATGGCTTTTCAAGTAATCATAAATGACTCCGAAAGCATATTTACTGTAACTGCTAGGTGGCAAGAGATCTGCCCAGCACATCTCTTCTTCCTGCATTATTGACAGAGGCAGTGGCCTTTCAGCCCACGACATCAACATCGTGCTCGCTTGTGGTCACAGGTGCATATATCTGATTGCTCATGAAGAGCCCCTCCCTGCCTTCCTTCTTTCCCACCAGTGGATCGACATGCTCCTGACAAGCATCTGAAATCTTTATTTCAGAAAAAGCCCATCTCCTACCAGCTGTTTGTTTTCCAAACCAAATAATTCAGTTAATTTCTTGCCTGAGTTAATTTTCAGAGCTGGAAATTTTCTCTCAGCCACGTTGAGGTCACTTTAGTGCTTTTAGGGTGGATAGAAGCGAAAATGGGAATCTACTTTTTGGATCCTAACCAGCATTTTGGTGGTTAAAACTACCCGTGTGCATTGTGTGTGGTGGAGGAGGAGTGCCTAGTGACTCCAAGCAGCCTTTACAAGTGGAGTATGCAGGGGTTCTGATACAGTGTCAACACTCTTATGCCTTTGTTTTTGCATCCATCTTGCATTTGAGAGGCAGTATAGTGTGATGGTTAGAGGCATGTGATCTGAAATGAGGTTTCCCAAGTTCGAATTCCAGGTCCACTACTTACCAGCCACATGACCTACATACGCCAGGTAACCTAATCAAGAACCTGATTAGGCCTCAAGTTCCTCAATAGTAAACTGGAGAAAGGTTTGCAAAGTACTAAATAAATGTTATCTATTGAGTCTGGGGCATGGGGCAGGCAAGAAGATGAAATACAGCAGAGATATGGTCCAACACCTACTGCTCAAAGTGCAGTCCCCAGACCAGCAACCTCAGCATTGCCTGGGACTTTGGGAATTTGATAGAAGTTCAGAATCTCAGCACTTGCTGCCTCCAAGACCTAGTGAATCAGAATCAATATTTTACCCTGGTGAATTGTTTGCAAATTAAAGCTTGAGAAGCAGGATTCTAGCTGCCCATACAGTTTTGTTTTGTTTTTTTATAATCTTAATTTTAAATTTATTTATTTTTATTTATTTATTTTTGACTGTGCTGGGTCTTCGTTTCTGTGCGAGGGCTTTCTCCAGTTGCGGCAAGCGGGGGCCACTCTTCATCGCAGTGCGCGGGCCTCTCACTATCGCGGCCTCTCTTGCTGGCGGAGCACAGGCTCCAGACGCGCAGGCTCAGCAGTTGTGGCTCACGGGCCCAGTTGCCCCGCGGCATGTGGGATCCTCCCAGACCAGGGCTCGAACCCGTGTCCCCTGCACCGGCAGGCGGATCCTCAACCGCTGCGCCACCGGGGAAGCCCCCCATACAGTTTTGAACAGAAATATGCCTTCCAGTTGACTGTTTTTAATATACCTCAGCCTGACAAGGGAGGTCTTCTTCCCTGCCCTCTAAAACGATGAAAACATAGTCACGAAAACAATGCCTATGGTAGCCTTCCCTGTCTCTGGGGATGGGCCTGAGACAAGTAGACTTCATTTCAGGAAGTTTCCTTGCCTGAAAAACTCCTTGCCTTTCTCTAGTCACACAATGAATACATGACAGCTGAAGTGTCCCCAAGGGTGCCCTGTCCATACCCATTAGACATACAGATAATTGTTTTCATTTGGATAGAGAGAGCGCTGCCTGTTAACCCAAACTAACCTGAGCCAGTTAAAGGCTCGAGCCTAGAATGCCCTGGTCCCAGTAGCTGGTGAGATGGCATCTGGGGACCACACAGATCAACAAATGCTGCTTTGTCAAAATTAAAAAGCCCAACTGAGTCACCTCCACCTACCTCTATAAGGAGATGGGATGAGGGACTGTAGTGAGCTAAGCCCCAGAGAGAAAGAAAGACTAAAGCAGCAGGGAGGCCAGCTCCTGGTCCTCTGCTGGAAGTAGGGCTCACGAATTCATCTCAAGACCAAGCTTTTATTTCCTTGGGGAGTCCACCATCTCTTAATCACAAAAGCAATAAGAATTTCCAATATGTTGCTCCCCCGTGCCTAATCAGTTGTTCCAGCTGCCAGTCATCAGTGCAGTCTAGAGGCTCACCTAAAAGCCCTCTTCCAGCCTTGAAATCAACACTGACCCCTGAGGTGACACTAGACAATGAAGGCTGCCCCCATAGGTAGCCTGTGTGTGCTGGTTGATTTGATCACAACAGTTTTGTTAATATTGCCCTAGATGCTGGAGGGTTCAGTTCTCTTCCTTATGCTTTGATTGATAGGCCTCATTGTATGCCCCATTAGTGGAGTTTGGAAAATCATTTTGAGTGTGTATGGAAGGAAATTTTTCCTTTTGTGAATGACCTTACACTTGCACTCTGACATGGAGATTTTCTTCCTGAGGTTAAAAAAATCACTTGGCAAAGCCTGAGCATCTGTCTGTAAGTATTTGTTGTGGTGGGCAGGTCTGTGTGAAAGTCTCAGGTTTTTGACTTCAAACATTAAGAGACCAGCACCTGCCTGGTACAGAGTAAGGGCTGGAAAATTGTGTTTGAATGAATGAATATTCTTAGACTATAGTAAGGTAGAATCCTGGATGTATGACTTTGATAGCTGGAAATTCCTAGAAGTCAGTGTAAGTAAGAGGCATTTCCTGTGCCATAGTGGCAATTTCTAAGAAATGTGGCTCTTTGGTAGAGGTCAAAGGCAATCCTACTGAAGCCACGGATACCTGACTCCAGAGTTTTGTCCATTTTATATGCAGGATATGTGAGATGGGAGTTGGATGAATGTTGGAAAGCCATGCTCTATTGTTACTTCCTCTGAATCTCTGGTCACAGGCAACATCCACAAACATTGCCCTGGACTCTGCATGCAAAGTGCTCTGTGTAGACACTGAATTATAAGCCTCTTCTAGGTTATCTAACCAGAGGAGAATTTGTCTTACATTTCTCATCCCATTTGTTAGAATATAGAGGCAAGTCACAGGCTTCATTTTGCTGACAGTTGATTTCTTACACCCTACGTAAGAAACTGTTTCATACACTTTTTTTATGTACTTTAAATTGAACCCTAAAGCCCCCCTTTCTTCCTCTTGTGGGGTCCCCAGTCAAAGGGTCTCTGCCTGTTCCAGTGCCATTCACTGGCTGTAGCAGTGGAAGGAAGGGCTGTAGATGTGTGTTTGACTGTTGGTCAGTCAACACGTGACCTCAGCACAGCTGGAGGGCATGTTTCTGAGCCTTCAGCCCTAAACCACACACCTCTTACGTCCCACCTCACATCCCCTTCACCACGTGTTCCTACCAGCGGCCATTGCTATGACAACCAGGCATAACTTGGCAGCACCTCCCCTCAACTGCACTGGCTTTCTGTCCCCAGGCTTCTCTGATGCCCTGGTCTTGGGCATCTCTGAGAACCTTTAACCACTGTGGTGCATGTGCCTACTTGGAAGTGTGAGAGAAGTATCACCCTTTACCAGTGGGGAACAGGAGTTGGTGGATAAATGTTCCTTTCTGTCCTTGTCCTACTCACGGAGCCCAAGACGGGCTCCAGTGGCATTCAGATTGTGTTCGTCTTTGTTTACTCAACAAACATGAATGACGTGTTGGAGACAGTAGGCACCAAGGGTGTCTGGTTCACTAGTCTATCCCAGAACCTGGCTCAGTGTCTGCCACATGGTAGGTACTCCGTAAATATTTGTGGAATAATTGGCTGCTGAGAGAGGAATGAGAAGAATGCAAGTAACTCTGCACACACAGCAAAAATATTAAAATAAGTACAGAAAGGTAGAGGACATTACAGGCAAAAGCACAGTAGCATAAATTGCCATGACATATTTGAGGTGTTGTCAATTGTCTGATTTGGCCAGAGTTTAGGTCACATTTTGGGATTTGGGGGGCACAAATAAGATAGTGTGTTAAAGTGTTGAACACCGTTTGATGTTCTGTATTAGTAAGTCTCAGTATTTTGGTATAATGATTTATGGAGGTCTGTTCCCCTCATTCAACTGCAACCTCCGCAAGGACAGGGGCACACATATTGTAGAGTGGCTAGCATGTAGTAGGCACCAAATAAATATTGAATTTAAAAATTAATGGTTGGAGGATAGATGGATGGATGCATGATGATGGATGGTTGGTCTTGGCTATTAAGCGGTCTGAAGGAGAGGACCTTAACCAGGCCTAACTTTCAGTGTGCGGCAGGCTGCACACAATACCAAATTTCCCAGCCTATTTCTTTGCAGCTAATGCAAAAACATGGCTAATATAGCTAATGTAGGCCTGTGGGAAGCAGCACATTTTCTACTGAAGCATAGAGCAGAGCATGGAGTGTGTACACCAAGTTTCTCTGTTGCTCATGGGTTGTAAACAGCAAGGCAGCACTTCTCTGTGAAAAACACACACACATATATACAAAAATACCTCCAGCGGATAATAAGTGATGGGTGCATTCAGCAACTACAACAAAATAAATAGGAGAGCTCACGTTTCTACATCAAAGCAGAAAAAAGTTAGCTTGTTTCCACAGTGTCTCTGTGACCTTCTTATTATTCCATTAGTTTTTGGAATAGTATATGAAACACCAAGCTTCATGCTGACAAACACCATATTGAAACTATTGCCGCAGTCAATCCAAACAGCCTTCTCCCGTGGGTAAAATTATTATTTGGAACACAAGCAGAATGTGGTTGCTTGAGCAAGCTGAGCATAAATGAGGTAGTGATCCATAAGGTGACTCTAGCGAGTTTGCAAATGTGCAACTTTTCTGGAGGCTGACACACAGCAGAAGCTCTGCATTGCCCTTTTGAGCTGGTAAGCATTTTCTAGTCTCACCACCTCTTCAGGACTTGGAAGACTGTGGAGGATGCAGGCGTCTAAGGACAAGAGTTAACCTGACACAATGCTGACTTACCAAAAATAAAACCTTCAAATGAGATCACACTCCTATCAGTAGCTTTTTGAGCGCGAAGATGATAATTCTGCTTCTTCACCAGTTCCTTTAAGTACTTGAACTCTTGTTCCATTGGATTAAGCTTTCAGGGGCTGGGTCATTTGGGGGTATTAACTCTATCCTGGAGAGGTTGGAGAAAAGTGGTGCTGGTCTAAAAATACAGCTCCCTGAACTTTTAAACCTTCAAATCTCTTTGATTATGTGGCTTCTTTTTCTTAATCCTGAACCTGGTTTTTTAAATTTTTTAAAAATCCATTTATTCTTTGATATCAGTAGAGTAAGTTCAAAAAGAGCAAAGATGGGTATAAAGCTTGGCATAGCTTTGTATAGAGAAGGAAGTTACAGAGAGTCAGCATAATGATGCTGGTATGATTGCAGCATAATGAGACGTCTGCTGAGTAGATCCAGGCACTGAGAGAGCTTCTCTGATAGTGATAGACTCCGAAAGTGACAAGCCCCAGTTTCTTCTGTGACATGGTACCAATTAGCCGATCTAAATGGGCACATATTTAAGTTTGAGGTCACGTACAGTTCTCAAAGGCTAGGCTGGCCCCAACAACGAGGCTGTAACTCACTCTCTGTGTCGTAATAGACAACAGCGGGAGAAGATCCCGGAGCTGCTTTTGAGGCCCCTTTTCCATATTTTGTGGTGTTGGGAGAGGAGTCATGTGTGCTGAAGACTAAGTACATTTATCCATCACACCATTGGGAAATGCCCAGGGTCAGTTAGACTCTGAAGTTAAAAGAATGTAGGATGCTGCATTGGTACTAGGATCAGGGGAAGCTCTGTTCTCATTACATTGATTTAGCAGTGACATGGAGACTGGGCACGACCCACAGCGCCTCACTGCAGCACCGAGAAGAGGAAGAAGGCCTGTGTTGTATCCTGGGTCAGCAGACTGCATATTCTGTTACCTGACTGTCCTCCCCTGTGACTGAAAAGTGCTAATACAGAGACCTTCGCCCAGGTGCAGACATTACAAGATTGGCTAATTATACGGTGTCCAGACAGGGAACTTGCCAGGCAAGGCAGCTCTTATGAGACGAACCGTGAATGTCAGCCTGGAGCGAGCTGAACATGGACTCCTCAGACCGCAGTAAAGGCACATTAGCCGGGGAACCTGTTCCGCCATGAACACAAAAGCTGTGTATATCCAATAAGGGGAGAACTGTTCCCTTAAAAGCACCAAAGAGAAAAAACAAACAAGCCCCTAAAATGTGCTTGCTGTCAGCCTTCAGTATTTAAAGAGTGCGTGCTTCATTTGGGGCGCAGTCTGATGCTTGTTCTCCCTTGGTTTCAGCTTCAGTTTTCTCCAGCAATCATTCAGGCCGAAGCGGGACAGCTGCTGGGGCCATGCCAACCCCACATCCTGTCAGTCACCCTTCTCCGGGACATAATGTACAGGGGAGCTCCCGCAACCCCTCCTCCCAGTTACCTGCACCCACAGCTGCGGACGTGGGAGCTGAGAGGTAAGGCCATCCGTCTCTCTCTTCTAATAGGTGGCACCGCCAAACCTCCCTCCACCAAGAAGAGCTTTGACAGTTGCTGAAGTTTATTAATAATCCATTGGTGGGTTGAATTACCCAAAGGTGACATTTTAAAAGTACATGCACAAAACGCGTGAACCGAATATCTCATTATCTGTTTTATTTTCCATGGGAAAAAAAATAAAGATACTGGCAATAGCCCAATGAAGTGTCTGATGCTGGGGAAATGCATGAGAATGTTCCTGTCGTTCCTCAGTTTGTTTCAGGGACTCAATTTTAAGGTAATGTCCCTACAGGTTGACATGTTTTCCAGATGTAAGATGGTACTTTCAGCACATAGATCAGTGGTGTTATCTTAAGAATATAGCATAAAAGGGCACAGGATTTTATACGCACTACCAGAAAGGGGCTGTTCACTGAATACTTTATGTTGATACCACCGTCATAAGGATTTTCTGGGAGAAAATTTTTCAGTCTTGACACTTCGGTCCCTGTCTTTGGACTGCCCAGCCCTCCAGTGGTGTGGACAGAGTACTACTTCTTTCATTCTCCTCTCCACTCATCATCTGGCTTGAATTGACCTAGACATCCATGGGAAAAAGTTCTTGTGGGCACCCCTATGCAATCCTGGAATAGTAGGCATTTGGTAGACAAAATAATGGGTTGAATAGGCAACAGGAGTAAAAGTTTTGAATCTTTGATTTCACCAGCAGTCTGTGGTTTTGTTGGTGTTGGCCTGGTCTAGGAGTTTTTTAATGTGTTTTTAAGTCCACTAAGCCATATTTTTAAATTTTATGCCTACCCTTTATTAATACATCTGTTCATTTAATAAGCATCTGTTGAGTACTTGCTGTGTGTCATACATTTTGCTGAAGATGAAAAGATGATTAAAACCTGGTCCTGCCATTATAGGATTTGGTGGTGAAGACAGACGTGCAAACAACATATAGTAATGCTGGCTGGATAAATGATGTAACAAAGGTGCCACAGGAGCTCTATCTGTGCCTTGGGGAGGGGGAGAAAAGAAAGACAAGAGTAATCTAGGCATTACAGGAAGATTAAGGCTCTTCCAGATGGATAAATGGGGAAGAGCATCCAAGGTAGCCAGAGGGACATATGTAAGACATGAGAGGGGGAAGGACACATGGAGGGAGCAAGGTGCCAGTAACTCAGGTGGCATCATCAGGTAGACATGGCGGATGAAGTCAGGTGAGAATGGGTTGGCTCATGGGGAACAACCATGCTGAGGATTTTACCCCTGATCCTACTGGAAGTGAAGAACCATTATAGACCCTTTATTAGGAGAGAAACACATCAGATTGTCATTTTAGAGAAGGAACTCAGGTGACAAGATGGTAAAGTAATTGAGGCTTGAAGCAGGGACGAAAGGTAGGGAAAATAAGAAGGAGGTTATTATAGAAGTCCTTATGAACAATATGAGGACCTGAGCTAAGGCAAAGCAGTAAGGATGGAGAATTTATTCAAGGGCTATTAGTTAGGAGGCAGAATCACTAATTATTAATATATGTGTGGGGTAAAGAGGAGGGACCAAAATTCATTTCTGAGTTACACCCCGAGACATCAAGATGGAAAATGGTGCCATTAACAAAGGAAAAGAGGGTGTTGAGTAGAGGTGAGGGCGGGAAAGGAGGAATGACAATAAATGGACTTTAGGGTTTTGACTTTCAGGTGGCTGTAAAACATCCAGGTGGATGTGTCTGGTAGGCAATTGAAACATGGATCAGAATATGTTAGACTTAATCCTAACACTTCTATGTACATGGTTAAGTGTAAACAAATTATTAGCCTTCTCTTGCAGGATCTGTCAGCAAAGCAGTGCAAATGATAATCATCTATTAAGTTCACAGACTTGCCAGTTGTTGGATGTATTTCTATAAGTTCAGATGAGCTTATTCATTTTAGGATTTTATTTAGTTCCCAGTTGAGTTTTAAATGATATTATCCGTGGGCTTTTCATCATCCCATTTCATTCTGCCTGGCCAAGCATCATACCCTACAAGGTAGTGAAGCTAAGAAACCATCCATAGGGACCTCCTCCTCTTTGTCTCATCTTATCGGTAGTTATACAGACTCTTTACAAGAATATAAGAAAAAAGTAATCTGTGTGTCTTCTTTTTTGTACACAGCCTTTAAAAGAATCAATGTAGAAAAAGATTTTAACCATTATTAGAGTCAAAAACCACAGCAACCCAAACATCTGATTAAATCCCAGCTCTCACAGTTGCTAATTGTTTCAGTGTGTTCCTTGGATGCTCCTGCTGCTTGGGTTGTTTCTGGTTTTGTTTTTAACATTTCATTTTGTTTTATTTTATAATTTTTTTTTTCAATTTCGTCTTTTGAATGTTGGTAACGTATTAAAACATTTCAAGAATGGCACAGTGAACACCCATATACCCTGCACCCGTGTTCACCCATTGTTAACATTTTGCCACCTTCTCTCTCTCTTTCTGTCTCTTTCTCTTTCTGACTTGAGAGATCCTTTATTTGTCTGTTTGCTTACTTGCCTGTTGTTTCTGAACCAATCTGAGAAATTGTTGGGAATATCAATGAGCTTTAACCCTAATTACTTTAGGAAAGATCTAAGAGGGACATTTTGCCTGCATAATCACAATGTAATTATCACACTCAGGAAATTTAACATTGATAATGTATATTGTCTAATATGCAGTCAATATTCAGATTTCCCAAATTGTGTGAATAAAGTTCTATATAGCTAGAGGTTTTTTTCTTTTCTTTTTATGATCCAGGATCTAAGGATCACAGTTCTCATTTCTTTTTAGTCTTTTTTACTCTAATGAAATTTCCCAGCTTTTAAAAAATCATCATCTTCTTCATTATTATTATTATTGCTTTTCTCATGACATTGACAGTTTCTAAAGAACTGAGGAGATTTATTTTGCAGAATGTTCCACAGTTTGGACTTGTCTGATTTTTTTCCTCCTTAATAAACTAGTTCGTTTTGGGCAGGAATAACACATAGGTGATGGGGTGTTCCTTAGCTCTTTTGAGCCTTAGTTTGCACTCATGGGGAATTAGCATTAGATGAACCAAAACAGATAAAGCACCTAGCTTGTTACATGGCATGAGGACAGGCAACCTTGGCATGGCTGAGAGATTCAGGTTTGTAAGCCAGAGGATGTTGTCAAATGATTGCAGTGGCTGATAATATAATCATGGAAGGGAAAATGGAGAGGCAGAGGAAGGTGGTGTACTTTGCATGACTGGGTGAATGAAGTGGATATTTTCACTTTTGTGGCTTTGCCTTTTTGCTCTGCTCTCCCCACAGGATGTGAGCCCCATTCCTATGCCAGCCCAAGTGGCAGGAGCAAGGGCGTGGAGGCTTATCTCTTCCAATCAGGTTTGGAGATGAGGATGACTGGAGAAACAGCCCTGAATTATTCACTGCGTTTGCACTAATGTCCAGCATAAAAACACTAAGAGGAAATGTGCTTACCTTCCGCTTTGGGTTTATATATCTTTGCCTCTGTTTGCCTGGGAAATTCCCCAGTAAAAACCCCAGCAGTTTTCCTGACGGAAATAAGATTATCCACTTTGCGATTTTTAGTGGGAAACTGGCATTTTTTTCCTGCTTTGCGGGCATTGATTCATCATTTATTTAGCTTTAACTTGTTAATAAAATAGGCTGAGTCACTGTCATAAGTCAGGAAAGGTCCACCACATCTGTCCAGTTAACATCTGTTTCTTTGATCCTTACCACCGTAAAATAAACGCAAGTTCTCTCAATTTGACGAGGTTCCATTTTTATTTTGAATTATGATCTGAATGACACATCGTTTCAGTGATTTAAGTCGAACTACATCACATCACCTAATGTTGATTTAAAATTATTATGGGAAGTGGTGTTTTACTATGTCATATTGAACGAGCCAGTGGTACTTTACGACAGTGGGAACTCAGCGTCTTCGGAAATGTTAATTTATTGGGTTTCAAAGTATGTCTTTTAGACCAGAGAAAACAAACATTGATGGAAGTCCCTTTTTGAGGTGGAGAAATCTTGCAATCCCAAGAATAAGTCAGCTGGATTTGTGTCACTCATCTTGTTCAGGAGCATGTTGGCTGCCTCTCCCCTTCTAAAGAAGGCCACAAATATGGTGTGCTCTGTAGTATAAGTGACAGAGTTTAGGGGACTTGTGGATTTACCAGAGTGGAGCGACATGTAAAGGGCTTCCTATGAGCCCCACCTCTGAGCCAGAGAAGACTGAAAACAAGGAAAGGATGTGCTCTCCCCGTGGAGAATGCATTCTAGTACAGGAATCAACAGCAGAGAATGTTAGGGACAATTTTTTTGGAGAAAGTAATCTAAACACCTTAACTAAATAAGGAATGTCAGTTTCTTGAATCTGTATGAAGTATTGGGAAGCCTTACTGTTTTCCATTCATATCAGATGTGATACTGCTAGAATTCTAGGGCCTTTGATATATGTGCAGTCTTTCTATGCCTTTGGGTAACCAGGGCTGGTCTTCACGGATAGTATTTTCTTATTCACCATTGGGAACATATTGTAGCTTTCCTGGATGCCAAGGGGTTAAAAATAGCAATTGTTTTCTATGTCATGTCTTTGCAATTATGTAAAGTTCTTTAGCTCTAGTCAAACCAACCTGCTCACTGACTTAGCTTGGTTGTTTTCTGCATCTTAATTCAGGATCTTTCTCTACCTAAAGAGAGAGTAAGGATATTCCCTCATTATCTTATTCTTGACTAAATGTTATCAGCCTGGAGCTTGGCTTAGTTTTCAGCCCAGAAAGCCTCCTTGCCTCTTGCAGCTCCCCAGTTAAATCGCTGGGTCCTTATTATCTGTCTCATTTATTTTCCATTTCCCAGATGTCCACTTGCTAACTGAATTATTAGTTCTTTGAGGGCAGGAACCTAAAATTTCCTTGTAACCTCCAGGGTTCAAACCTGCTAAGGCAGGTTTGACAAGGGAAAAGGGCCAGTGAGGGGAATGCCTAGGAAACAGGGGGCCATTGCCAACTTCCATTGCCCAGGTGGGAGATTCCTAGAAAGGATTACTCCCCTTGATTCACTGGTCTGAAGGATGGTGACCTCAAAGCTCCAGCATCTTATATAACCTGCATACTTCTATACAATACGTAGTTGCTCTAATACATATGTTCACACACACACACACACACACACACACACACACACTGCTAGGAGTCTCTTGCCATCACCCATTGCTGGGGTCCCTTTGCTTTCCTGTGGTCTTTAATACTAGGTACTCAATACCAACTATTCCCACATATTTGCATCTATAGTATCTGAACAGCTCAAAACTAGGCCTGCTGCTTTGCTGTCCTTCCCTCCCCAGGACTTTCTTAGTAAACAGGGACACTGATATCTTCACCCACTCAGCTTTTCCATAGACACACACACACACACACACACACACACACACACACACTGTCTCTCTCTCTCTCTCCACATAATCTTTTCTCTCTCTTTTTAATCTTCTAGTATGTGTGCAATAATGGCTAAAATCATAAGCATCATACAAAATATTAAAGTTTATCAAAATCAGTCCTAACATTGAGGTTCATTCATTTATTGAATCATTCAGTCAGCTGGTATTTGGGCACCAGGCAATATACTGGACACTGAGGACACAGTGGTCAATGAGACTGACAGGAGCCCGGCCCTCTCAAAGCACCTAGTCTAGCAAGAGCTAACCTGGTCAATAGGTGGTCGTAATTTTGGATGCTATGAAGGGGTGCTACAGGAGGCTGTGGAGGCATACAGAAGGAGTACCTAACCCAAAATTGGGGAGGGAGGAATAGAAGAAAAAATATCTCCCTGAAATCTGAAGGTCTATAGAGCCCAGCCAGGCAACGTCATATATACAAAAGCTAAGAGGAGAGAGAGCAAGTGAGGACGGAGCTTCATAAATAAATGCAGGAGGAGGCTCATGAGCTGCGTTAAGGAGCTTGGGCTTTATGTAGAGAACAGGCTTTTGTGTACTTGGCTAAGACAGGTACCCTGGTGACTCTGGCATACATTTCAAAGGCCTCCATATCCTGTTATCCACCCAGCAAGAGTTCAGAACATATTCTGTGCCCAACAGAAGAAGAAATGATGAAGAATGTACGAATGATTTGTCTGGTCCTCAAGCAGACAAAGGCTGTCCTTTCCATATCCTAGACTGATAAGGCAACACAATGGGTTTTGTGTTATTTTCCTTTTTAACACAATTTGTAAAGACGATTTTGTCCCTTGCAATTCCAAGCTTGTAGTTTATATAGTCATGACCTATTTAAGAAGATTTTGAAGAGTCAGTGTCAAAAAAAAAATTACCTCCATGTTAGAGACAAAGTGCCGAACATCTGAAAGTTAGAGCTCTAATATCAATAACTTGGCCTCACTGTTCTTATTATAACAGAGAAGACTTGAGTATTATTAAGAAGTGTCCACATTGCTATGTGTCATAATTTAGTTGCAATTTACCCAGTGAGCACTGCTCTCAGAGGCTCCTTGATGTGTATTACAGACCCTTTCCCACATGCATAGATAGCTGACTTATAAGGCAACAAACACTGGCCAAACAAACAAAGTTTGTCGATCTTTATCACTGAAATAATTGAGAAAAGCCATAGTCAGAAAATAAATATAAGCCTCAAATATCCATTGTTATCAGCCTGAGTATTGGCATCTACATCATCCTCTGTTAGAGTCTATTGATAGGATGCTCACCTAATGTCATGTGGTCAAGAGCATCATTCTTTCTCTTTGGGCTTCAGCACTTTACATTCAGAAAACAGTTATCCACATTTAACATCCCATTAAGGGGTCAGTTTCTTTCTAGAAAAGAGACTTCCACAGATGTTCAAGATTAAGAGAGGTGGGGTCCAAAATCTACCCCCCCCCCCCACACACACACGTCTACTTGAGAACTGCTGAATGTAATGAATGTTGTTCCTGATGTTGATGCTGTGAGCACAGAGGTAGAAACTTCCAATATCCTAGACTTGAAAATGGAGATTACAGCATTGTATCTTAGACAGAAAAGCTTGAGGTCCTTTTTCTGTTCTGTTTTCTTTAAATCTGTGGAAAATTCCTGGTACTTCTTGATGTTTATTCTAGGGCAGTATAGCCCACCAGTCTTAAAACTTCTTAAATATTGATCCATGACCACAGCCATACTTCATCCTCTCTGGAAAATATCAGTTGGGTTATTGGCCTTTGGAATGACCTTTCTTCTCACAGAGATCTTCACCTTACTAATAACTTCTTATAAATACGCCACCCTGACTCACTCGTAATAGTCACACGTACAGGGAAATTGGTGATATTTGTTACTTTCTTCTTACCTACCTAATGACTGTGAATGGCTCCTCTGGAAGAAAAATAAAACAGCAACAGCTACAACAAGGCATTGCTGAACTAGCTGCCATAGTCCACCCTGATCTATCTCTCATTTAAATTTCTGGGTGGCTAACAGGATATGGAGGCCTTTGAAATGTATGCCAGAGTCACCAGGGTACCTGTCTTAGCCAAATACACAAAAACCTGTTCTCTACATAAAGCCCAAGCTCCTTAATGCAGTGTGGTCTGCAAAACTTTTATGAGCCTAATTGCCAGAGGCCAATGTATTTCTTGATAATGGAGGAAAATAATGAGCTAGGTCTACATGGCTGTCTTCAGCTAACTATTAAAAGCCTAAAAAGCCTAGGAGTCAACTTTGATTCCTCCCTTTGCCCAAGCACTTTCATATAGAATTAACCTGTAAGTCCTATTAGCTCTGCCTTCAAATACATTTTAAGCCTAATCAGCTCCACTCCTCCACACCCAGCTCACCAGTATCCCCTCCTGTCTCAAGTACAACAGCCCCCTAACTGGTTTCCCAACATCCAGTCTTGCTTACCCACAACCTTCTACTTTCACCCTACCAGCACACCTGGCCTTTGCTCCACACCACAACAGGAGCTGCTGCCCTTTAACATGTAAATTGAATCATTGAGGATTTCCTGCTCACATCTGTGTTCCCACCATACTTAGAATAAAGTCCAAACTCATTTTTATAGTGTGAAAGGTAGCAGTAACCCTGAGCAGCTGATTGATGCTCTTCCATCTCCACATTCTCCTTTGTGTCACTTCATGGCGAAGCGGGAGATGCTGATGTGAGCACACACGTGTCACTCCAGCAAACAAATGGCTTGACTTGTGGTTCAAGTATTCGTTCACGTCAGTTTGTTTTCCATGGATTTTAAATTTTGAAATGCACTATATCAGCATTTTAGATTAATTATAAACGCACATTACAAACCATCTATTAGAAGGTCTGTAAAAGGAACTATAATTTTTAAGTGCCAATGAAGTTGTTTCACCTCTGAATGCCAAATCAGCCATCTTTATTTCGTTCCCACATTCCAAACAAATCCACTTCATGCGAAGCCCAAGATGATGTTTTTTTAGTTCCCTTGGATTTTCAGTCAGGAAAGTGAGTCATGACAGTAACAAGGAATGCTTGAGGTAAAATAGAATTCCTTTTCTTGAAACCTCTACTTTAGTGCATTAGCGTGAAGCAACATGGAGTTCGCTAAGCCATTATAGTATTCAAATGTGGCAATGTGTTCTTTTCATATGCTTCCTCTGAAACAGCAAGTCATATGGAGCCAGAATTCCCAAAGTGAAAGCCCACAAGCCGTTCTAGCCCGAGTCAAGATATCCACATATTACAAAGTGCCTCATCTCTGATGTAGAAAAGGCTGTTCCAAGGAAAGCCTCTGCTTAATGTTTTAACAGTGTGATCTAGAAATCACCTTCATCCTTTCCCCTCTCAGGTGGGGATAGTTGGAGAAATTGGCTCCTAAGAAACTATATCTTTTTTCAAGCGAAGGACTGTTTGTTCATTAGTGGTGAGGAGTTTATTGAAGTGAGCAGAAACCAAGAGACAAAGTTCTTTGGATTAGTCTTTTTGCCTCCTTTTCTGAGAAATAATCTTTAGTTGGTTTTCTGTTTAGTTGCAAGGAGAAAAACTTTTCTCTGTTTTAATCATCTTCCTCAGAGTAACGGTTGGAATCATTCTCCTGAAGAAGATGTTCTCCCCTCAGAAACAGAAACTGGTTTCTGGACAAATATAATATAATATTCAACTGGCCATTTGCACCAATTCGACAAAGGTACCATCCACCTGGACACAAGAATTGGCACTAAGTTGGGAGCCATGTCTTTGGAACCAGTGGTCTCTTCAACAGCAACAGCCAACATTTATTAATTATCTTTGCATGGTACTGGATGAGGTGCTGAAGATACAAAATGGTAGCAGACAACTGAGGATTTGATGCTCTTTCCATCTGTAAGAGCCAAGAGCCCTTCTCTAATTGTGAATTTTTAAATATATGCTGTTTCTTTTCATTCATTTCTGTAGCCAATTGTTGAGTCTCATCTTCAAGAGAAGGTATAGAAAATTCATTTGTGGTTATTACAATAGTAACCTGACATCCTTCAGATGAAGAAAAAAAAGCACATATAAACAGCACATATTATTACTGACCGAACCACCACCCAGCTAGTTTCTTTTCAAATTTATGGATTATATTGACTTCTGAGGTCTCATTTGGCAGTGGCTTTCAAAGGCACCTGGCTATACTTGGCAGGAGTACTGCATTGGAAGCTAGTTCTAAAAGTTCTTCCTTCTGATGTTGTCAAGAGACTTGTGTTTTCAGTTTGTGACCATGAGAAAGGTATGCAAGAAGCTGTTTTTTAATCTGCCTATACCTCTCTTTCTCATGTTTGGAGAAAAATAACACTTTTTTTCTCATTTCTCATCTAGCATTCTCATCACACTTTCTTCCGAATGTTTTTCTTTCACCTAATGCGTTCTGTTTCAAAGCAGACTGAACTCTATGCCTAACACTATGCTGAACAAGAGAAAGTCTTCCCTTTGCCACAGAACTATGAGTTAATCCCCTTGCTTTGACCTACTCAGAGCTGCGCAAGGGACGATATCATTACAGAATTTTTTTTCACCGCAGAATTTTTGACATGAAATGTCTAAGACCACTCTGGATAAATTTTCTTCTGGTTGGCACTTTTTTTGTAAAGAGGATTTGGCAGAATCAGACTTTTCTTTCCTTTCTCCGCATCACATCAGATTCTGAAATAGACAACCAACCAAGTCACAGCCAATTCTGCAGTCAAGATATTCCAAAAAACCTGGCTCTTGGTTAAATGTGTCCTGCATAATTCATTTTTGTAACATATCCTGGATGTCCTCTCCTCCTCCCTTTGCATTTCCACAGGGGAATAATAGTGTGATACCGTGGGCCGTGTGTCACTGTATACAAGAAAAAATACACTTCTTTGCCTTGGGCATTGATTACTTTGTTTTCTTGACTTACAACTTACTCCCTAAACCCAAGTGGAGAAACGTTCCTCCAGAACACTCTACCCTTTCTATTTCCCACAAACACTCACTCATTATAATATATATGTGTCTTTTTTAAAAAGCCTTGGTGATCATTTCACCTATAGCCAACTTCACAGCCCTCATTTTGTCGTGCTCTGTGGAGGCTCAGGCAGTCATTTTTGAGTCTTAGTCTCGTCCAATGTGATAAATTATTTGCAGTTAATATTGACCCAGACTCTTGTAAGGAGAAAGAAACACTAAGCCCTTCCTGGGGATGGTTTCAGCTCTTCGGCTAGTTTGGAACAGAGTCCGCAGATGGACATACAGCTCTTGGCCTGCTTTGGTCCTACCCAGATGGACAGTGTTGCAATTACCCACACTTCCCCAAGGCCGTTTCTTCATTTCTGAAAGCTGGTCTTGATTGTCTCAGAAGCAGAATTCAATTTGCAGTTCCCCCAGTAACGTGCTGTGATTCATTCGGGAACAAATCTGGATTGAACTGAGTCCAAGTGTCTCTTTTGTGAGACAGAAGGGAAGTATAAGTAGATACTATAGTCACCCAGATGAGTCAGCCAGGAATTCATGAAGTGATTCATAAATCGTTATAAAGACCACTAAAGACTACTAAAATGGAGCGCTGTCTGGCTATACAAAGTGGGGTATTATCATTGGGGGGTTTTTTTAGATGTTAAATCAGATGTGTAATCCTTACAACTGTGCTTTTCTTTTTAGGTTTTGAAAAGGATTCCTTTTTTCCCCCTCTGCAGTCAGCCAACTGCTAAAGCCATTTTTCATTGATTAGTTTTCACAGATGAATTTTAAAACCACTACAGATGATACCCCACAATTCTTTGGGGGAATGAAGAATACCTCCCCAAATCTACCATAGACCAGTTTCTATTCATTATTTCTACTCCCTGGCAGCAAATCAATAATATTTTTCATGTGAATGCAATGAAACTAGCTGTTCTGATGCATTCTTCCTTCTTTGGGAGGTCTATAACCCCCATGGAAGAAAGAAGGTGGGCGGGGAGGGGGGGGGGAACTATCCAAAGCACATACCAACCAACATTTAATCTAGCTGATCATGAAAACACCTCTTTTCAAAGTGTTAACCCCCAAAGCAGTGCTAAAACATACAGTCCCACATGGCTTGCACTGCTTGTGTATACAGTACGAATGAAGAAAAGTGAGACATATTTATGACATGTGCTTGATTTGCAACACAGCCTATTAGTAAATTTTGTTTGAAGAAATACAATTGTTAGTTGACATAGAAATACTTTGGATTTATACACAAGGGAAAGAGTGTAACTGAAAGGCGTTATCCAGCTGGAAAGACTAAAGGTATAAACCTGGCTTGGGCACGAAGAGCCCCAGTTTAGAAATGAGCAAATTCACCAAAGCAAACTGGGGAATCATATTGTCAGATTCTTAAAGGCAGTGAGTTGCTGATACCCCCCATCCCCATCATCTGGTGATGAGGAGCAAAACCTCAGATGCCCACAAGGGTCCTCTTCCATCCTCCCTCAACCCATCTCTCTGCCTTGCTTTGCATCTTCCCTAGAGAGCATCTTACCTTATTGGGGTAAAGTGGTATCTGGAGAACTAGCTGTGTGACTTTGGCAAATCATTTCATGTCTCTGGGCTAGATACAGTGGTGCTCCACTGCCCTTCAGCTCAAATATTCTATGATTGTATGGATTTGTGAGCTCAGGATAATTCGTTGGGAAAGCCAGTACCAAAAAAATGAGACTCTTACAGAAGACCACAACTAACTGCTCCTGGGACTAGGAAATTAACCAGATGAGTAAAAGCCTCACCTTCTTTAAGCCTCTTTCCATAGTCAAGAGAGAAAAGAGTGCTAAGGTTTTTTTTATTTTTCGAGCTTCATAGATATTCTAACACAGTGCTATTAGACAGCTCTCAAGCATTGGGTACATTTTAAATCAGGGATACCTTAAATGTACATTCTATTTAGAGCAGTCATTCCATAAACATGTGTCAATCATCGGAAAGGTGTCAGACATTCACTGTTTAAAGTACTTTGATATCTGTGAGTTCCTAATTTAAAATTGTTCATCGTCCACCCCGCCCCTCACCTTGCATCCTTTATTTTTCTCTGTAGTACTCATTTCCTCTAGCTCAATACATAGTTTGTGGGTTTAAAATTGTTCACTGCCTGCTTCCTCTCACACAAACACGGAGATCTGTGTCATGTGTTACTCTCTCCGTAGTGCAATCGGAGCCCTTGGTTGGTGTTCAGTAAATACCTCCTGAATGAATAAATGAATATGTTATCTCAGATTTTATGATCCCCAGTAAGAGTCGAGGTTATCTTTATTTTGCACTTGAAACTGAGGCTGGGAGAAATCAGGGAATTTATTCAAAACTACCCGGCTGGTAAGGGATGGAGCCACACTCCAAGGCCGGGGGGTCTGACTTCTACTCCATCTGTCTTCTACGACAGCCGTCTGCTTCTCCTGTCATTTGCAATTTCTCTAAACGTGAACCTCACCAGTTCTATGTGTTTCAATTGGGACCTATTGTTCTATGAAACAATCTAAGATTGAGTACTGCATCAACAGGAGAGCTCTTTGCTTCTGGCCCACATCACTGCAAGGTTGGGAAGCTCAATGTGAACAGAGGGTGGGAGCAGGCCACAAAAGAGAAGGAGCATAGCCAAGTAAATACCCCCAAATAATCAGACATTTCCCAAGGTGTGTATAGATAAATATTTGCAGAAATCTTTCCAAGGCGTTTTGGTTTTTTTTCCCCAGATCTTTGGTGAGCACTTTAAAACCTGTTTCCTTCTCTCTCTCTCTCTCTCTCTCTCTTTTTTTTTTTTTTTTTTTTTTTTTTTGCAAACCATTGAACCATGGCTTATGCTAAGGTTATATGAACTCCTCCACTAAATGAGTGGAAATGGTTGACTCAGTTCTCTGGTTTGCTTTTGTGTGATCTGCTTCTGGTAAGCAGTGATTTTTTTTAAAAATTCTGGTCTGTTGTGTGCATTTTTACATAACAATCTTCTATTGTTTCAAAGAAGTATGAAAGGCCAAAGAAGAGACTGGTAAGCTATATCAAATGAAATCTGTGAAATGTCAACTGCAGATCAGCAGCTGGGGAACAGAGTTGGACCCAGAAAGACTTCAGACAGTCTGTCTTCTGGCTCTTGGACACTGCTGTCACTCAGAATGAATGAGAGTGATGTCATCTTGTCCTGACATAACGGGGGAATGAGATACTCCTTAGGAGAAAAATTATAAATCACTGCAGTTTATACTCAGCATCAAAATTATTTATTTATTTTAGTATCAAAAAATTTAATTCATCTTCTTTGGAGTTAAAGAAAATTTTTGTTTGGGGCAGAAAATTCAGACCATATTCATTTGGCCATGTGTGTGCGTGTTAAAAAGACTAGGTTGGAAAATAGGTGAGGACACTAAGAAAACGGGATTTCGAGGCCCCCTCTACCTTCAGTAACAATAACATTTTAGGTTTTGCTGAGCAAGTTTCTGTTTAAGCATGCATGTTTTTTGTTTGTTTGCTTGCTTCTGGAGTAAATGGCCTCAAACTACTCAAGTTTCTTGAGTCTTTTTGGCTTTTTAAATAACATTCCTGGCATCTCTCTTGCTGTGATTTAGTGATTGCTTTTGGTTGCTCCCAGGGCCTTGCCTTGAACAGTAGGGCTCTCTCCTTCTCTGCTCCTCTCCTGCCCTCTCATCCCTGATTCTAATTTGCTATTTCTATTTCTATGAGCTAGTTAACAAGTAAGCAAGTTTATAAAAATTAAATTTAAGTTAATAGATTGTGAGAGATTTTTCAATCAAATACAATGTAGTGTTTTTAGGTAGTAACAAAATTGATTCTATGTGCTGTACTTGAAAGTCAGTCATATTTATGCACTCGTTTCTTACACTGGGCTTTTTAGTGCTAAATTCTTATTTATTTCCTTGTTCCTAGAAATTGTCTGGATCACAATCAAGATCACACCTTGTTACTTTTCATCTTTTCTTTATATATGTAAAAGTTAGAGTTTTTGTACCAGTTCTTTCCTTTCCAAAGCAAAGACTACTTTAAGTGTACATTTATTTCATTTAGAATAGTATATATTTAAATTTTTATTAATACTTTATATGGAGTGACATACTGTATTTTGAAATTATATTAACTTATACCATATAATCTTATTTATTTGAATAACATGGTGAAAAGTCCAGACTGAATTAGCAAAAAGCAAAATGTAGAGTCAGTTGAAGGCTCAGTAAGTATTATTTTATTCCCCCCAGGTCTCTGAGACAGATGATGCTAAAATCTTGATGTGTATGTACTTCCACATTTTTTTCCTTTGCTCAACATTGCTATTACATTAAGTAATATGTAGTAACCAAGAGAGCATGGCCAGGGTGTGAAACTTGTGTGAATAAATAGATAAGAATGATTTGTAATTAGCATATAATTATATACTCTCTAGATAGATAGATACATAGATATATAATTTATATATAGATATATCATCTAAATATAGATATAGAGGTCTGTTGTATGAAATCAACATTCCAGATGACACCTAAAATGCTCAGATGAATTCTGTTCTTTTAGTTGGTTGAATACACCCCTTTTTTATAGCTAGTAATCATAATTCACCCTATAGTCACATCATCCCGAATTATAAAAATGTAAGGTTTTATATTGCTCACAATCTTTGCCTCCTTCCCCTTCCCCATACACATTTTCTACTCTTTGTTAATCAAACCTTCATTTATGAGTCAGAGTTAATGTGCTGTGGGGGAGGGAGTTGTGAAACAAAATTATTCTCCTCCATCAAGCCGGTGATACTAAGGTCCTACTTCTAAATACTGCGACTTGCTCCATCTACACATCTCTGCTCCGTCAATCCTTAAGAGAAAGGAAAGGTGGCAGAAGTACCAGAAGAGAAGACTGAAAAAACACCAAGAGCATGTTATATCTTTTATTCCCAAACAAAGAAATATAATTAAGAAGGCAAAGGATCTTGCTGCTTTGCCCCCAAAAAACAAAATTGAGTTGCCAAAGATGGCTATTTAGCAATGACATAGGTTTCCTTCCAATTCAAATCCACCCCTTTCCCTCACTCCCTGGAGATCTTCCGTTCACAGGATTCTGGTGTTGGTTGGTGGTGTGGACTCCTTCTAGCCGCAAAGTCTGTGATCTCACAATTCCTCCTGCCTCTCCCACAAGCCCAGAGCAGCCTGTGAGACACATTGAGGACATGTTCCCCAAGAAAATAGCCTCTATACGGGGAATCCCGGCATACAAGTTTTAATAGCTATTCTCAGGACAGTGCCGGCGTTCATTTGCTCTGTTTTTCCTCAAGGCCATTCAGCACATCTTTTCAAGCTAATTCCAGTTAAGATGATATGCTTGGAAAATATATATTTACCAGGCACAGGACACTCAGTTACTATTCTCTTCCAGCTGAGTGAAGATATAAGTTCTTGATTAAGCAGGCATCCTAACCCAGCTAGTTTCTTTAAGCCTCCTCTGACTTGTCTTCTCCGTAAGTTAACCAGTCCAAATCCTCCCTTCTTGGTTCCTACATCATCTTACCTAGTCTCATCAGACCTCAGCAAGGGGAATGCAAAAACAAATGAGATTTCATCCCATGGTTTCTTACTGTGGCAATACAAATGTAGAAGCTCTGCCTTGTTAAATACTATGGTTCAAAATGTTGAAAATTGCTTGATAAACTTGACTGGTTCATCCTCCCTTTGATCACCTATGGCCCTACACAAAAAGCCCAGAAAAATGAAGTGACCTGTTTGTATGAAATAAGTGGTGTACACAGATGGCGACATCTACATGTTGGCATAAAACAAAGCCTGTCTTTCTATACAGTGTAAGAAACAGCCTATTGAAGGTTTTCAATCACCTGAGCCTTTGCGGGGAGACTAAACTCTTCATTGCTGATATAGTTTCTCTGCACATCATTGTGATGCTTCTTTTCACTGCACTGACAGAGTCCCTGCTCCTTTCTCCACCACACTTGCACCAGACCCCTACTGAACTGGCAGATAGAATGTCGTTTTGATAGTCTATGGTCATTGCTCAACTTTAACACTGTTCACACAAGTACACTTCAAGGGAACTTCAATGTTAGAAAGTATAAACTGTCTTTTTAAACCTAGTGAGTCAGATCCTGCCATTTTTCTCTACAATTAGAAGATCAATAGATAGTTATCCATTTTATATCTCGGGTTAGTTGATGATGTCACCTTATTTAAACACCTGTATGTCCCACCTCAGAAACTACCATAATCTCATTATGATTGGCACGTGTGACTGCAAAAGATGTCCCAAATCGTGTGTAAGGTTCCTGTTACACCCTGGGCAATGTTCTTTGCCAAGCACAGAACCCACACAGATCTTTTGGGTTCTGGATTTCAAACCACACTTGACCTTTGAGATTTAAGTTAATTTATTCTTGGCAAAAGAAAATGTATTGTTTAAAGAGAATAGGACTAGAGAGGCTTATAATAAAGTCTTATAATACTTCTTGGACCTCAGATATGTCTTACAGAACAAAATGTTTATGAGCTAAGTGTAAATGAATCAGGAACATACAGATTAAATTTCCCTTAAAATGCAAACGGGTCTAAAACTTAGCAGAAAAGGGGTCTGGCAAAAGATGTGCTTTGAATTTCACCAAACCCAGAGTATTTGAAATGCATTTTAAGAAGCTTGACAAACTCAGACTGTGACTAGATTTTCCCTTGGTTGATCTCTTTTATTCCTTCAGCATCTCAATTGAGAAGTCAGTGGTTAAAAATGGGAGAGAAAAGTCTTAAGTTTTTTTTAAAGGGCTTTTTGTCACACTCTTATACAGCCAGAATAGGGAATTAGAATTTGGCTTTGAAGAGTTTGTCTTTGCTCCTGCTATTTTACATCTCTTATGTTTCCTTTTATCATTGTTTTCTCAGGTTTGCACCTTCCGCTCCATCTCCTCACCACATCAGCCCCCGGAGAGTTCCAGCTCCTCCTTCAATAATGCAGAGAACACAGCCTGCCCATACCCAGCAGCCCTCAGGATCACACCTGAAGTCTTATCAGCCAGAAACAAACTCTTCTTTTCAACCAAATGGAATCCATGTCCATGGTAAGCAAGTAGCTGACAGTCCCTTGAGTTTTGAAAAGTGATGTTGTGCTGTTGCTTTTCATCAGGTGTCTTGGTTACCTGTTGTGGATTTCAGATGTCCTGCTATACACCACCAGGCTTTGGCTTTAATAACTTTCCTCTAAAATTTCACACTTAATCAGCATGAAATGTTGCAGTATCTTCCTGGCTTTGACCCTAAGATGGTATGACTTAGGACACCCCCAAGTGGTCAGCCCAAGGTGATGATCCATTCATTGACCCAGCACTTTTAACACCTCATGGTTAGGCCCTAACAACAGCATCTTGTTTCCTAAACAATAAACAGTGTACAAGGGAAACAACAGGAGTCCTTTTGCCCATGCATGCCTCTCCTCTCACAGGTCTTTGCCTTCATTCCCATATGCCCAGATCCTCTCCATCCTTCAAGGCCCAGATGAAATGGCACTTCTCTCTGAAGCCTTCCCTGATCTCCTTGCTGGATGTAATCTCTCCTGGCTTTAAACTCTTGATAGCATATCACCTGTATTTCTGATATTATTGATACTTATGCTCTGTCTCCCTTGTAATTTACTTCTCTGTGAGTAAAACTTGTCTTCACCGGTAATGTGTAAACTTCTTTCTAAAGTCAGAATTTTCTGACCCACTGTTCTTTCTCTTAGAGAATTTAGCACAGTTCTTCACGTGTTGTAAAGACGCATAGATACTGGATGGGTTCATGGAAGAAGAGGAAGGAAGGAAGGCAAGAGAAATCATGATTGTTTTCAAAATGTGTTTAACCTAGAACATGCATGGAGAACTAAGTTTAGCTTAATTTCTTTTCTTTACTTAAACCAATTTTGCTGACTCAGGCAGATATCTTAGTGAACATCCATAGAAAGTTGAGTTGTCAAATCATATAGACTCAAAGTATACATAGCCTTTTACTTCCTAAGGACAGACACACCTTCTGTATAAGCAGAAGGGATACCATACACTTAAACTGAGAGTTTCAGCACCTGAGAAACATGACTCATCTCCATCTGTCTCATGTTGATTCCTGAGTTTGCTCTTTATGAGTTATTACTTGAAATTAATGGGTAGTATCCCCAAACAAATCTAAATCAGTATTCAAGCTGTGTGGATAAGTGTGAATAACTTCCCAAGATGGCAGGATCAAGCAGTACTGTGGAGCTAGGTTTGGATAAGAACATCAAAGCAGGGGTCTAGACAGCCAATGAGGAGATAAAATGCAGACAGTGGCAGGTTGTTGGAAGGGAAGAATCTTGGAAAGCCCAGGGCCACTGGCTCTGGCTCAAAGTTCCATCCATTGCTTCTCCCCTCTCCCTGATAGTAGTCACACAGACCCCCCGTTCCCCAACAAAACTTGGGCCTGTAGTAATTTTTACCTTCTTCTGTCAGTAAATTTCTTCTCAAGCTTTATTATGTGTTTACTCAACCAGGAAACATTCCTTGAGTGCCTACTATGCGTAAAACAATGAATGTGTGAGGAAGACACACAGAGCACTCTGTCTTCTGAGGGGGGCCTCCCAACCCTGACAAGGAGCTCTTCTAATGTGGGGGAGATTCAGGTGCTCTGAAGCCACCCTCACCTACAGGCAGGAGGCAAACAACATGAGTTCGGGGTTTGTGGAATGCAGAATAGGCCACTGATTCTAAGACACACAATTTTTACCTTCATATTTTAACACTGCTGAAATCTGAACATATCCCAGTCAGTGGCATCATGTAATTGGCAGTGATTTTTCTTCCTGGTGCTGTATAGAACAATGGAGCATTTCACAGTCAATGGTGTCATAATTCCAGTGAAATGCAGTATAACACACTTTGATTACAATTGTGAAAAACACATTTTAAAATTTCAAAAATTAACCTACTTGCATGAAAAAATATTGGAAGGAAATTCTTCAAAATGTTGACAGTTTTTTTTTTAATCATGGTGGTAGGATAATGGGTGGTTTCTTTTCTTCTTTTTTCTGCTTTCTAAAGAAATTCTAAAAGAGATTTTGGAATTAGACCAACTTGAATGCAAATACCAATCTACTCAACTGTGTGACTCTGGACAAATTATTGAGCCTCAGTTCACTTTCATTAAATGAGGGGAGTCTTACCTACCTTCTCTCATCAGTTGTTACGAGAATTCAGCAAGCAGAGCACCTGGTGCCGTGTAGGAGCTTAACTAATTAATGCTCTTCCTTCTACTCCCTTTTCTTTATTAGACTATTTGAGAATAGGAATAATATTTGTAGTCTTAGGGCAAGCATAATACTTGGTGCAAAGTAGGCATTTAGTAAGTATTTACTGAATAAGTGATTGACACTTTCTCATTCACCAAATGAATAATGAAACAAGAGGGTACAGATAATGGGATTTACCTTATCATTTTGCCCTGCCTCTCAGCAAAAGACTCTTCTGCCATATTTCTCATTTTTAGTTGAACAATGAATTTTCTCAAGTTTTGTTGAAACTTGAAATTGTGTTTTTTTTTTTTAATTTCACTTTAATTGTTAAAAATTCCCGTGGCCAGTGAGAAACCGCTAATAGTGTTACCGATCCTCCCTAGCTGTTCCCCAACAAAGGTCCTTCTGCCCAGTGTTGTTGGAGCCAATAGAACGAGACTGAGTTCGTTTCAGAAGCAAAGGAAAGCTTTATGCTTTGATCAAAGAATGGAGAGGCTCCAGCTCCTGCTCTAGAACACAGGCTCTCCCAGAAAGGCTGGATGGAGGCTGGGCTGCTTTATAGGGTTCTCTCCTGCAGAGGGGTGGGAGGAGTTCCTGCGTGTCCAGTGCAGCATTTCTGCAAATAGCATGCCATCCTCATCTTCAGTTGCAGTGTCGTGCTCAGTGCTTCTGCACAATGCATGCCAAGCTGAAGTGTCTGGCACAGCAGTTCTGCACTGGGAACGCTAATCCGACATATTAAGTGCAAGGCCCGCTATAGGCAAGTGAAAGTAAACACAAAAGAAGAGGTTATCTTATCACCTAGGTTGTGTCTTATTTTTCCTGGGGACCTCAGTGGACTTTGCCAGTGACAGTAGCAGCTCTAAAATAGATACATACAACAAGCCTTTCTGGAAGAGATAAGATATAGTTATGCAAATTGGAAATCATGACTTTCTCCCAGGAGGATGGGCAAGTGGCTGCAGTGAAGAGCTTGCAAAGGGAGTGTTCATGCATTAGCCCCTGGGCAACTGCTAGAATTTAGGGAGTAGGGATCCAGATGCAGACTTACTTCCTCCTCAAGCATTTTTTCTGAAAATGTTTTTGTGAAACTTTCTGGGCATGAGCATTTCTCATCAACTACTCCTTAGGATAAAGGCCCAAATTGATCTAATATTTTTCAAGTGGGCGCTACAGTGCTGGGAGTGAGGGGAGCAGAGACCCTCTAAATGAGTTGCTGTTATTGGCCGTGCCTTTCAGCTTTGGTTGCACTAGTTTGCTCGATGGTGTTATATAGCATCTTGGTAACAAGGAACTTCAGCCCCGTTAAAAGTAGATTTTTAAAGCCCCAAGCAGTGTCGGGATTGCTAGCACGATAGCTACAGTGAATATTTGTTCTTTCTTTCAAGAAGTTCATGGCTTTAATGAGCGTTGTCACCCCCATCCTCTCTGTGCTCCCTGCTGCAGGTAGAGGTCAGAGAAAAATGTCATCACTGTATTTTTAGAGATGGGAACTGAGACATAGAAGAATATTAAATGTCTAGGCATTGCTGCCTTGGCAAAGTACACAGGTGTCTTTAACAAGAAGTCCACATTTCCAAGCCACATTCTTAAGCTACCTATTTTTAAGTCAAAGGCACATCAAAATAAGTATGTGTTTATATCTATCCGTGGAATATATGCTTGTATGTAGATGCTGTTGCATTACATAGAGCCATGAAAGGTTAGTACTCAGAGTGGCTTTAGTCTTATAGATGAAGAAGAAAATGAGGTCCATTGAGTTTTGCTCATGGTGTACTAATTGATAAGAGCTTAGATGTTGTGTGCTCCATGTATATATTTATTACGAGGTATTTTGTAAAAGGCACACTTTGAAAAGATTAATAGCACTGCTTTTTCAAGTTCCCTTAACTAGTGGATGACCCAGGACCAGAGCTCAGTTTTGTTGATTCTGCATCCACTTCATCCATTCATACTGCCTTCGTTAGTAAGGGTGGATAAGGTGTCATTTCTTTTAATGTTTGAATACTGGTAGCATTTACAGGTCTCTGGGTGGCATCTCCAAGGCAACTTCCTAGTACATTTTAGTCTTTTATTTAAGATGTAAACATAAGGACAACTCTTTCCAATCATGTAAGCTTGTTCTTCAGTCTTTTCTTTCTCTTTAGGACCATTCTCTTGCCCGGGCAAGCTTCAGAATTTTGCCTGGATTAGTTGCCTGAGAGTTGATATTTGTACATTTTGTTATGGTACTAATGGATAATTTCTTTTTAAATGCTCTATTCACTGCAAGCTGTTAGAATGCTGTGGGAATTCCTAGAACAGTATTTTCACAACCTTCCTGCTTCTGGACCCATCAAGGAGAGGCCAAGTTCAATTCAGCAAGTGTTTATTGGTCACGTACTTTTGTCAGGCAAACATGAATGTCATTTAATCAATGCAATGTGATACATGCAATAACAGAATGTATCAGAGGCTCCCAGTTTATTCAGAAGAAGGTGTCAGAGAAGGGGTCCTAGAGGTGAATAGAGTTTCTTCTTGAATAGAGTTTTTTGTTTTGTTTTGTTTTATACTGGAATATAGCCGATTAATAATGTTGTGATAGTTTCAGGTGCACAGCAAAGCGACCCAGCCATACATACACATGTATCCACTCTCCCCCAAGCTCCCCTCCCACCCAGGCTGCCACATAACATTGAGCAGAGTTCCCTGTGCTATACAGTAGGTCCTTGTTGGTTATCCATTTAAAATATAGCAGTGTGTACATGTCAATCCCAAACTCCCAGTCTATCCCTCCTCCCCACCCTTCCCCCCTGGTAACCCTAAGTTTGTTCTCTAAGTCTGTGAGTCTGTTTCTGGTTTGTAAATAAGTTCATGTGTATCATTTCTTTTTAGATTCCGCATATAAGTGATATCATACGATATTTGTCTTTCTCTGTCTGACTTACTTCACTCAGTATGACTATCTCTAGGTCCATCCATGTTGCTGCAAATCGCATTTTTTCATTCTTTTTAATGGCTGAGTAATAGTCCATTGCATGTCCAGTGGTTAGGACTCCGCACTTTCACTGAATAGAGTTTTGATGGTAAATAGATCACTGGGTAAGCCAAGTGGCAAGAGGCATTGCAGGCAGGGGGAAGCAAAGCACACAGGCAAGAACACAAATGACAGCATGGTGTGTGCCTAGAGAGATGAGCCAGAGGCAGTTGGTGTACGGCTGGGATATACAGCTTCAGTCGTGGAGTAGAGGGAGAGAAGGCTGAGGGACCCGCAAGACCAGCTCATAATGGGATCTGTGGCCACACTGAGTGTAATGCTGCCGAGTGAAGAGGCCAGCGTGGTATTTAGGAAAGTCAGCCAGGGCACTGTGTAGAGAATGGAATGGGCGAGGTAGGAACATTACATCCTAAGTCTTGGGATTATATTGGACTGCCTGCATAGAACACCCAAACAGCAGTGACTTAAATAAACAGTCCAGTTCGCTCAGATAGAAGTGGTAAATAGGGGATGTCAAAATAGTGTGGAACTCTGTTTGTTCACACACAATCTTTCCTAGGCAAGAGGAGCTGAAATGGCAAGAGAAGGAGAAAATGAAGAAGCCCTCAGCCTATCTGCTACATAAGCAGAATCCCTTTCTGCTCTCTTTCTATAAAATTTGAAATGAGCATGATCCCAGGGGCTGCGTCCCCAGAAAGGTACACACCTGGCCTGCCCAGCCCTCAGCTGATGGCAGATCACAATTCTTCCTAAGTGCTCGTTCTATCACCTGCTGTCTCAGTTCCTGCAAGCCGTCATTTCCAGTCAACATTTTTGTCCATTTTTAATAACCACCAAAGAGCCTCCAGCCACATTGAACCGGCTGCCCAAATCCTCTCTTGATTATTTTGTTACTCCTGCAGTGAGTAGGTTTCATAGATTTTGAGTGGTCTGTCCCAATCCTGGTTTTCCCAAAGAGCCTGTTATTTGTAATACACATTTGTACAGAGCAAAGGGCGTCTCAGGATTTGTTTATCATGTTATAGCAGCATGCACAGTGTACTCTTCTCATGTGACAAGACATCTAAAAGTAAACAGTGCATGGAGGAGAAGCAGCCCCATGGAGCCAATGGTGCCCCAGTCTCCTCCGGCTTTCTGCTTTGCCGTCTTTAACAGTGGCTTCCATCCTCCTGGTCACAATATGGATGGTGATGTTCTCCATTCATTTCTTGTCTCAGTTTCAGGCAAAAGTGAGGGAGAAGAGTGGAGGACAGGTGTACCCCAGACTTAGTCCCATGGCCACCCTCACGTGCAAGGGAGTCTGGGAAGACAGGGATTTTAGTTCACTGCCATGCTCGACAAAACTGAGGTTCTGTTAATAATGTTTATTGGATAGACAGACTACAGGGTGTGCCAAAGATTCTCTGGAACCGTCTTCTAATCTGTAAAATGGAACTATCTCACGGATTCATTCACATTGATTGCCTCTGGGAAATCAGTGGTAGAGCCTAGAGGCCTCTTTCTGAGGGTTCTGCCCCATTTTATGCCCCTCTTCCCTATTCTCTTAGGTTTCTATACTTTCCACTGCTTGCTCCCATTTTCACCCCTCTGGAGTTGCCAGTTGCCAACACAAAGATTTCCATCATCCAAGATCCAGTCATTAGATTTCATTAGGAAATCACCATGAAGCTGTCTCCCCAGCCTGAGCTGTTTGATATCAAGGCAGCAGCGGGGAAAAGCAGAGCCTTCTCTGCTGGTCCTGGCTCCTGTGGTTCATAAGCTGTCTTTCTCATGATTTAAAGTGTGCCTGCAGGCCCCGAAGAAGCAGGCCAGTGAGCTCCCAGACAATAGTGGCATTTTCCCACCTCAGTGCGGACAACAAAAGGTTTCTAGACACCAACAGGCCTCCAAGAACAAAACACGTTGTAAATGGCTTGTCCTACCAAACAACCAAACCGTCTTTCAAACTGAAGAAACCTCAGAGCACTGATACTTAAATGAAATGGAGTGGCAGGTACAAGCTTAACTTCTTCCTCTGTGTTGGCTGTTTACTTAACAGTGATTGTGCAATGGTACTTTCCAGAAGAGCCCTATGGGTTGCAGCCAAGACTGATCTCAGTTCTGGGAGTTTATAGTGTTAAATGTTTAAAGCTTATTTTTTTAAAAGGCAAATTGTAGAGACAGTAAACATACTTCCCTCCCACAGGAAATTTAGTCACATCTGCATATGTGAGGTTGTGAAATAATAAAGCAGTAAGTCTAGAAATTGTATTGCTTAGAACTTAAGCATGTGTCACAACTTTGCCTTGAAATCTCAGGAAGACAAATAAGATTGATAAATCAACAGTGTAATCGTCTTCACTGAGAAAGTTGTGACATAGTCACAAGGAGAATGAGCCAATGAGTGTACTTCACGTTATTCTGATGTTATCAGCTGATATTATCATCAGCGGTCATAATCAGGAATAATTTTTGGTATCAGCCTTGATGTTATTAATGCTTATATAGTACTGGGGATTGATGATTAGATCCAGGGAAATTCTTAATTACTCTTATATACTTAATTACTACAAAATTATCCCAAGAGCAATTTTACATAACTAATACTTGATAAATTCTTACAGTGTGCTAATTCTATAAAACAAAAGTTAAATTCAAGTGTGTATATGAGTGCAGTCAGAATTTCAACATGTTGGGTTTTACGACAGGTGTGTAAGATGGTCATCTTAATCAGAAGAGCTGTTTGATTGATTATGGAAAATTGAACTGTGAATAATCTACATATGTGATTAAGCATCTGCACACACACTCACAGATTAAACCCATATATCAGTAAGGATATTAGAGGACTAAATCTAAATCAAATAATCATCACTAAATTCTAAGTTTCCTTAGGACAGGAATCGTATCTCCTCACAATGTTTGGTACATGGTAATGCTTAATAAAAGTTTATTGAATAAATATGAATTAATAAAAAGGGGAGGAGGAAGAGAGGGATTTTGCCCATGGTTTCTTAAACAGGTTGGTGGAGCCAGCCGTTGGCAAAATTGTGACTTGGAATCAAGTTTTCAGGGCCCGTCTTTTCTCTGGGCACTTCCTCTTATTTTCCTGTTCATCTCTTTAGATATCCAGTGCTTACCAACTGCCTGAGACCTCTCCCTAGAGGAAATAGGATGATTTAATGATTCACTTATACATTAAGGTAAATTTAATGCAATACTCCTTCTCATGAGTATTTGCACATCTGGTACTGAGTGTCAAGTAGTGAAATTTTGAGCAGTAGCAGCCCTGTGGAAGAGGTATTTTGAGGCATTGCCAGGGCCCGTAGGTGCAAGTGCTTTGTTTTTGAAAGCACTTTTCAGTTTTCAAAGCATTCCCAGCCACTAGCTTACATACCCCCAAATTGGTCACAGTGTCTCAGAAGAGGAGATTTCCAGAAGAGGAAGTTGTGACTTGCCCAAGGTGATAAAGGAAGAGAAACAGTGAGCTGTAGAAAAAGCTGTAGAAAAGTCTGCAGAAAAAGACTTTGGAGTCAGGCAGATCTGAATTGGAATCTTATGAGCAAGTCATGCAGTGTCCTGAATCTAAGTTTCCTGACTATTTTATTTTTATTGAAATACAGTTGGTGTCCAATATTATGTTAGTTTCAGGTGTACTGAAATTTGACATTTACATGCATTATGAAATAATCACCACAAGTTTAGTAACCATCTGTCCCCATACAAAGTTATTACAATATTATTGACCATATTCTTTATGCTGTATATCACATCCCTGGGGCTTTTTATATAACTGGAGATATGTACCTCTTAGTCTGCTTCACCTGTTTCACTGACCATCCTCCCCTCTGCAAACCACCCATTCTCTATATCTGAGTCTATTTTCATTTTGTTTTGATTCTTTGTTTTGTTTTTTTAATTCTGAGTATAATAGGGGGATAGTGATACTTCTCTTTCAGAGTTGGTGTAAGAATGAGAGAAAATGCCTGGTCTGCAGTATATGCTCAGTTAATTAGAGCTATTATTATTGTTGTCATTTTTCTACTGTGTACCAGATACTGGGTGTGCTGGATACTTCCACTTGTATTGTTTAATCCTCACAATAACATTAATAAAAATATTAATATACGCTAGCCTCCCAGGTGAGACTGAGAGTTTAAGCACCTTGCCCCAAGTCACATACCTAGTGAATATCAGAGCTGGTTTTATAAACACAGTCTGACCCCAAAGCCCACACTCATTCTCCTTCATGATGATGCCTGTAGCTACAGTACTGTAAGAGTTTTTAGTTAGCTTGGGAATTATTTTTGTGTGAAGGTTAAATGTGGAACCATTAAAGATGAGGTTCCTTACAGGGCTAAGGTTCTGCTGGCAATACAGGTACTATGATTCATGAGA
This sequence comes from Eschrichtius robustus, assembly GCF_028021215.1. Taxonomy (NCBI): domain Eukaryota; kingdom Metazoa; phylum Chordata; class Mammalia; order Artiodactyla; family Eschrichtiidae; genus Eschrichtius; species Eschrichtius robustus. The sequence goes on along the minus strand of NC_090833.1, from coordinate 54,580,126 downwards.
CAAAGTGATTTCCCACCAACCACTTGTCTTGTGTATTTTGCATGCTGATTGCTGAAAATGTTTGCCTTTTTTTTCCCCTGTGTCAGGCAGTATGGTGCATGTTTACAGTGCCCTTTCTTATTAGTCCTCATAACAACCCTATAAAGAAGGCATTGTTTATTCCCATTTTACAGCTGAGGAATCTGAATCGCTAAAACATTAAGTAACTTGCCCATGATTTCTTAATCTTGAAATGGTAGAGCTGGAAACTACACCCAGGACCATCTGACAACAGTCTATGCTCTTCACCACTGGATTAAGAGCGGTCACAGTCCCTGTAGGGAAGGGATAGCTCACCCTCTGATTGCCCGCAGTGGTGTTACCCCACAGGTGTGTATGTGTATTTGTGTGTCTGTGTGTCTCTGTGTGTGTGTGCCCACGCGCATGCACACGCCCATGCTCTCATGTGCCGTGTTTGCTCAAGCACACACCTGCTGGGAGAAATTGTTTGGAAGCCTGATTACTAAATCATCAAACCAGGCTTAACTGGATTCTTAACACATTCCTTAAATGCAGTTTTTAAATTCTTATTGACTTTTTAAATTAGAAAAAAAATTTTACCTGTTCATTTTTTTAAAGGTACTTAGGGTACTTAACCTTATAAAGAGTTTAAGTTGCTTCCCAGCCTATGTTCACCTTAATTCCGCTGCTCAAAGGTAATGATTATTAAGATTGGTGAGTATTCCTTTTAGACTTTTTTAAATGCTTCTGAAAATGAAATATATGCATGTATATGTGCAAAACATGTGCCCTATTATAAAGTGGCCTCACATTCTGCATTTTATTTTATGACTTACTTTTTTTTTTAATTAATTTATTTATTTTTGGCTGCATTGGGTCTTCTTTGCTACGCGCAGGCTTTCTCTAGTTGCGGGGAGCGGGGGCTACTCTTCGTTGCAGTGCGCGGGCTTCTCATTGCGGTGGCTTCTCTCATTGCGGAGCACGGGCTCTAGGTGCGTGGGCTTCAGTAGTTGTGGCACGCAGGCTCAGTAGTTGTGGCTCACAGGCTCTAGAGCACAGACTCAGTAGTTGTGGCACACGGTCTCAGTAGTTGTGGCTCAGTTAGCTTAGTTGCTCCACGGCATGTGGGATCTTCCCGGACCAGGGATCAAACCCATGTCCCCAGCGTTGGCAGGCGGATTCTTAATCACTGTGCCACCAGGGAAGTCCCACTTTTTTTTAACTTAACAAAATGTATGCTTTTGCTTTCTAGATCTCTTTTTAATTGTATAGTATAATACTTATGGGAACTTGTCATTTTTTAATCATTCCACTGTTGAAAGACATTTATGGTTTTTTCCACTTTTTGCTTTTATTAACAATGCTATATTAAATCTCCTTATGTATATTGTGTGTTTACACAAGTACTCACACACATATATATCTCTTTGCATTCTTTCTTTAGTAAATATTTCTGAAAGAGAAATTGCTGGATGAATGGGTATGCACATTTTAAAGCTGGATAGATACTGCCATATATTCCTTCACAAGGTCCATGCCAATTTAGACTCTCACCAGCAGTGCATTAGAGCACTCATTTCCCCACCCTAGATATTGTCAGTCATTTTTTATTATTTTTGTTTGTTTTTTAAGTGTTTTGAAATTTTTTTTGAATTTTATTTATTTTTATACAGCAGGTTCTTATTACTTACCCGTTTTATACACATCAGTGTATACATGTCAATCCCAGTCTCCCAGTTCATCCCACCACCACCACCAGCCCCCTGTCAGTCATTTTAATACCTGCCAATTTGTACAGAAAAGTTGTTTTGATTTTTCCTTTGGTTAGTAATGTGACTGAACATCTTTTAATATTTTTATTGAGCTCCAAAGGTAGTTTAGTTATAATAGGAATTAAGTAACAGGAGCCACTACTTGGGTATCTATATTATTTATTAAGTAGTTCACTTGCTCTTTCACCTGCCAGTCAGGTTGTGTCATTGGCAGCATGACAGTTTGTTTTCTTAATTGGAAGTCAAAAATTTATTGAAGAGAAGGAAAAGATCCAGAAAATTTCTGTTTCATTGACTACTGTGACTTCTCTGTCAGTTAACTTAAAAACTATAGAAAAGTGTTTAATGAACATTATTACAGATTTAGTGGTTTTTCATTCTTTGGGGGAAGCAATGACATTTTTTCCAGAAGCAAATGTTTTGTCTTATATCTGAAACTCATGAAGTTTAGCCTCTAATGAATAGAGATCTTAAAATCAAGTTAAACAGTGTCGTATAACTCTATTTTAGGGGCTGCTCATTTGAACTCTTCAGGTCTGAACATACTAAAGGCAATCCGTGTCTTGTAATTCTTGTATTTTTAGTTGCAGTTTTCCTTGTAAATATGATAAGCAACTCATCGTTTAGAAGAAAAAATGTGAATAGCTTTGGTTGGAGTTTCCTTAAAGGGAAAACCCACACACACATCAGAAACATCTTGTTACTGGTAGCAAGGCCACTGTGTTAATAAAACAGAACAACAACAATAAAACACTAGAATTGGCTTGATCTGTGCCCATTCAGGTCATCTGGGCTCAGACCATGTTGCAAAACAGTCCTAGTTCCCTTAGAATTTCTAGTCGATTTACTTACAATTGTGAGTGCTCTTTCTCTTTACAGAAATTTTTGCTTTCTAACCAGATTGCTCTGACTAAACTCTCTATTTCGTTCTTTTGTAAGGTCTTTGAGAACTAGACCTTAAAGATGTAAGTCTGTTGAAGTAAAAACATTCAGGCATTTTTCTAGATCATTTAAGTGTAACGACCAGCCACTCCTCTCCCACATTCCTCCGCAAACCCAATCTCATATCACACATCCCAAAGCAAAGCCTTTACTTCAGATTCTTAAATTCTGTCATCAGAATGGCAGAATGATTCAGGGGATCTGCATTAGCCAAATATTTACCCCAAGGTTGTTTGTGTCTGTGGATCTGGGCTGATGTAGTGTTTTTATCAATACCATTGAGGTCAGTGATAGTACATAGATTTATATTGCAATATATGTTTTATAAATTACTCTTAGGTACAAGATCATTGTCAGTGCATGGTAGCTATAAAGAAACTGCTCGATAAAGTATTTGTTGGATGAATACCTGAATCCTCATTATAACTTTATGAAGAGAGTAGGAAATATATTTGTGCTCCTATTTAGAGATGAAACTCAGATTAGTTGACTAAGTTCCTTGACCTTGGGATGCTTTCCTAAAAGAGTGCAAAGTGTTCTGTGGATGAGTTGAGCCACTTAATTCTCCTGCCCACTCTTGTTCCTTTTCATGTTCAGTGCCCTCCTGGCATCCAGCAGAAAATGGTGGCTTGGAGCAGCAAAACTCTCCAGGTCATCTTGACAGGGCCAATTGTATTTCCATTGTCTTTGTTTCTTCCTCCATTAAAAGAAAATTTCACTGTTAGAAAGGGAAGTCACTTTATTTTTCTGAAACTCCTGATAAGCTATTATGTACAAAGTTCATAGATCAAAATCTTTGAGCTCAGTTGTGGTTCCTCTTACCATCAGTATCTTCACCAAAGGCTCTATATGTAAGTATCACTCACTCATCCATTTATTCATTCTCAAATATTCAGCTCCTATTATGTGCCAGGTCCTGCTTGGGGTGCTAAAGCTACATCAATAGAGAAAATAGAAGTCCCTGCCTTTCCTGAGCTTATATCTAAGGAATGGTTCTTGGCAAGCAAAACCTTTGAACTCAACCGTGAGACAGTATTCTTCATGGTCCATATGTAGGCAAGGAATCATGTCATCTATTTAATCCCTGTAGTACGTGGCACATTTGAGATGCCTAATACATACTTTAAAATTGAGAGTTTGGTGTGCAGTGGGATGAGAGTAAGCAGGAAAGGAAAGACCCTGTAGACTAGACACACTCATCAGAGTGTGACCCCCAGGTGGCAGTGGGAAGAAGGCTGTCTAGCTGGAGGGGCGGAGCAGAGGATGGCAGATCATAAATTGAGTTATCCACATTAGTAGTCAGTGTCCCCAAGGTTTGACAAGATGAAAAGGCAAGTTTCCTGGTAGCCAGATGGAAAGGAGTGACAGGAATTTGGGGATCCAGTGACATACATCAGGTTTTACAAATGCAGAGTCCACTCTGCTTTCTTAAACCCACCTATATAGATTTCTTTTACTTCAAGCCCAGATTTCATCTCACTATAATATTCTAGACAGCAGATTTGGGGGAAGCTTAACAGTATGTAACAAGGACTTAGCTGTGAGGCAGAGGTTCAGCAGGAGAAACAATCAAGCCATTGGTGCAAGTGTGAGATGGTGCCCACTCTTAGAGAGATTAGAATGCTGGAAAGTTGTATAGTCATAGACTTGGATTTGGGGAAACAAGAAATCACCTAGTTAGTGGAGCGGATATAACGTGGGAGTTTGGTTACAGCTAGACAGCAGAAGTCTAGGCCACAAGATCAGTGTGGGACCAACAGTAAGCCCAGAACTTCTGAGTCACTCAACTGAGGTCCCGTGATTGCACCTTGCCCAAGAAGAGAATGGTACTGGGGTGGGGAGGGAGATCATCCTGATCTATATCTGTAATCTCAAGTCACTTTGGGACAGTCATCATTGCTTTATCCCCAAGAGCCCCCAGAGTCCAGCAGAAAGGGCTGGGGGTGAGCCCAGGGGGAAGAGATGCCCACACAAAGAGCTCTCCTCCTCCATTCCAAATGAAATCAGAGCTGTTCTGTTTTTTCCTATTGGTATTCCATTTGGAAAACTTGCCAAAGATTGAAAATCATGTAAAGATGTTCTTAGGGCTTCTAAACCTTTAGTGTAAAAAACACCTTGTTAACATGAACACTCCCAGGCCCTTCACCCAGAAGTTCTGATTCACTGTGTCTGCCGTAGAGCCCAGGTGGAGCTGATGCTGTGGCCCCCACTTTAACAAGCACAGGCCTAGACCCTAAGTGTAGGACTTAGTGCCACCTCACCGTGCTTCCCCAATCAGAGATAATCCAAAGGAAGCAGTTGGCTAGTGACTGAGGAAATACTTTCCAGCTTCCTTCTCCCTTTACCTTCCCGGGAAGTCCTGTAAATGCAGCACAACCTAAAAGCTGTAGAGGACCAGGATGGCTCTCAGGGGAGGCTGCAGCATTTCATGTTAATGTCCCTTTTAGTCTCTATCTGGAATCCTCTTCTCTGCCAGACCTTTCCTACAGCAAAGCTTGCTTGGAAGGACAAGGGCAGACAGAATTAAATTTTCATTCTTTGCCGTGCTTTCCTTGTTCTGTTTTTGGCTCAAGTACTCCTGAGTCAAAGGGTTGCTTGTGAACTTTATGCAACAGAGCTTGACACAACCGAGGGCAAATTTACCTTTGTACTCAGAGAATGTAGGATGATAAGTAACAGCAGGCTTATAATGAGACAGTAGGAGCTGGAATTTTCAGTGTGTTTTACTGTATGCAAAATATTTTCACACTTATTATTTCATTTGATCCTTGTAGCCACCTAGGAGGGTTATATACACCAGCAACAGAGTAACCCCCTCTCATAGAGAAATTCCCAACTCATTCCTTTCAACCTTGACCCGTGGCCAAAGTGTTTACTTCACACACCCATCAGACTCAGAATGTCCAACTCCTCCACCCTTCATTCTGGGCTTTATATGTATCCAGGATTTTTGAGTCATAGGCGGGTGATGGAGTACAGGAGGCAAATCATGGGCAACTGGGCACTGAATCTCTTTCCGTTTGTTCCCTGTGCTTCTCCCCCTCCCTACCATGAGGATCATGTTGCCACAATAGTATTATTTTCCCCCTTTTATCAATAGGGACTCATAGGCTCAGAGAGGCTATGGTTTCCTCAGGGCCACACAGCCAATAAATGGCAAAGCTGGCTTTAATATCCATGTTAAGAATCTTTGGGTCTTCTGGTTTTGAGCGTCTCTGTTTTATATAATTGCCATATGTGCATTGTCATTATCAGGATTCACTGAACCATTTTACTGTAACTGTATATACCCACACATGGCAATTACTGAGACACATTGCAATTAGTTTACTTCGGCAGCTTATCATTCTGAGAATTTGGAAGCCATAGGCCACCACGCATTAGGGTTTTGGTTGGGTTGAAGATATTTTAATGAAAATCAATTACATCTTTTAACCAAAAGGGTTTTATACATGCCTTCCTTCTCACTCTGCTTTCTCCCATTTCCTTTTTGCCCTTTTCAGCAAAATGCTCTGCCCACTCTCATCCCCTTATTTGAAACTTTGCAGACATCAGTAGCAGACCATCTTCCTCTTCCCCTACCCCAGGTATACAACTTGGAGAGCGAGTGTGGCTCACAGTAATAAATGCTGTTAGCAGCTGCTGCAGACCAGGTGAGGTTCTGTGAGGTGCACGAGCAGAGGAGAGCACCCAGAGTGTGCAGAATGCATCTCTCTGTGGCCTGCAGGCTAGTGGTAGAAGCTATAGTTGAAAATGGCCCCACTTCTTGGAACCAGGTGGACTTGTCTAACTTGAAGCCCTCATGCTGCAACCCATCTGACCAGGGGCTAGGGGACCAGGAGGTTGCTCCACTGGTCAGCTTTCCAACCACTGTAACCTTGTTCCTTCAAAAGGAAGGTGCCAAATGGAATGTTCAGGGTTATTATTTCCATTATTTTCCTTTTTCTTAGTACAGTAGTTGCTTAAATGTCAGTCTTAAATAGCTCGAGTGCTTTGCAAGCTGGTTTAGTTCTCAGCCCGAAGAAAAATCTGTCTTGCTAACACAGTCTGTGAGCTGTTCCTGTGGCTTCCCCATTTATAGACTCCATATTAAAATGAAGAGTCGGTTCTCCATCACTTCCAGGGAGGAAGCTTAGTAGAGTTCTGACTACATGAAGACCTGGCTGAGGTTGTTGGCCAAGACCAGGAGCTAAGGGGGAAAATGGCAACCAAACTGTGGAGGCTTCACTTCAGCATCATTTTATACCTAAGGGTGGTGGGTTATGAGAGATAAATTGCTTAAGAATTGCATGTGCATTATACAGAATCTACAAATACTGCTAAGCTTATTTCATGGTAGTAATAATTGCTACTATTTACTGAGGGCCTACTACATGCTGGGGAATGCACTAGATGCTTTTATAAATGCTCTCATGTATAATGTTTTCCACAACCCTATAAAATAGATATTATTTTAAAAGAAAAGGAGGCTCAAGAAGGAAAATAATTTATGCAAAGACACACAGTTGGTTAATGGGTTATCCAGGCTTTGAACCCAGATCCAGGTAGTTCATGCAATGGATAGAAATAAAATAGTGACTAAATCAGAAAATTGGCCAAGAGAAATTTCCAAAATGTCTCTGTTTCTACTCTTCAGGGTTTTTTGAATTTTTCAGTGTTTAGGTAATTTCATCAGTTTTGTTAATTAATTCAATGCTTTTCTCCCTAATGAAAATGTTTATACTTTATGAAATGTTGATCCAGTCTGAGTAACTTTGCCTATGTGACAGTGAGGGACCTCAACAAAAATGGCAAGATTTTGTTTAAAATGATTTGTCTGTGAGCTTAAGCCCTAATAGTCTCTATGAACTGTTACCAAACAGACCAGAGTTTGAGTCCTAGTTCTGAAACTTGGTAGCTATGAGGATTTAGGTAAGTTATTTGAACGTTTTTGTTTCCTTGTCTATAAACTGGGGACAATATTACTTAACTCAAAAGTTGATGTAAGTTAAAAAGAATGAAATATTGCCATTTGCAGCAACATGGATGAATCTAGAGAATATTATACTTAGTAAAGTAAGTCAGACAGAGAAAGACATATTATATGATATCACTTATATGTGGAATCTAAAAAATAATACAAATGAATCTATATACAAAACAAAAACAGACTCACAGACATAGAAAATATACTTATGGTTACCAAAGGGAAAGGTGGGGGGCAGATAAATTAGGAATATGGGATTAACAGATACAAACTGCTATACATAAAATAGATAAACAACAAGGATTTACTGTATAGCACAGGGAACTATATTCAATATCATTGTAATAACCTATAATGGAAAATAATCTGAAAAAATATATATATATCTGAATCATTTTGCTGTACACCTAAAATTAACACAATATCGTAAATCAACTATATTTCAGTTTTTTTAAAAGTTGTGAAAATGAAGATTTTCTGTTTAAAACACCTAAGATAATGCCTATCTCAGAGCAAGTAAATATTAGTTCCTCTCCTTCCTTCTGAAAGAATTCTCTGAGGGGTTGGTGTAACACTAATCAAAATGTCTATAAAAATGCCAAAGCAAAGGGACTGCAAATGAGAAAACTCTGGACTTAGTAGAAAAGTATATGATGACTGTTTTAGTCTGCTCCCCATTTGTTTTAAGATAAAGGCTAGATCCATGAATAATTGCAAATAGCTGGATGTTTGTAAATATTAAAATGATTGTATGAATTTTCCACTTTTCTCTTATTTGCACAATAACATATAAACATAGTATTGGTTTAAAGGCAAATGATTCAACTTCCATCTCTTTGTCTATAAAATGAGAACATTTGTTTGAATCACCTGCTTATAAGACAGGTATATCAGAGGCTGCCTAAGAAGGAGTTTTTAAAAGTTTTTTAAAAAGGTACCATGTGAATAATAAGTGTATGATTCCCTGGGCCTTTCTCTGAGTAAAGTTGGAGGGCATTAAATCATGCTGAGAAGATGTGATGCCAGAGATCATATTCTTATGGCCTTTAAGAGCTTTACCAGAGACTTACCTATTTTTTTCTCTTTTCTGCTCATTGGCTTGTATCATGGATTGCAGAAGGTATTTAAAGGGGGGAGTGCAAAGGTCCCCAGAGAGTACAAGGGAATGCACAAAGAGCCATAAGAGTGTTGGAGAAGAAGAAATTAGGGTAGCCAAAGGGAGTAGGCCATGCATCTTCTTTCTGTGTCCCTGTCCCTGGAACTCTCTGATTTGAGCCCTCTCGTTCATCACTTAGGCTTATCCATGCCCCTGCACATGCAGCAATCATGACTGAGGCCCAAAACTCTACACTTCCTCAAGTAACCCACAAAATTATAGTCTCTGTGGAAAAATGATTAGAGTTGTAAAGCTCATAAACATACATCCCTGCTTCCACTTGGCTAGCAAAGAGCTGTACCACCAAAAAGCTGAGCACTGCCAGCTCTGCCTCTGTCACTGACATCTGCTTATTCTCCTACCCAGGCACGAATTGATCAGTACCACTGGCAAAAAAAAAACCCCACTCTGCCAGGGCTGGTCCTCAGCAGAGCTATGGGATGACCTCCTAATTATATCTACCCTCACCAGACAGGGCCAAACAAAAGGAACCATAATCACTACTCTTTTTTAAAAGTTTTGGGAGTGCCCAAACTTCTTTCTTATTTGAGCTTTTTCCTCTTCCTATCTTGAATGCAGTCTAGAGAAAAGAGTTGCATCTCTATATATTCCTTAAAGAAAATTTCCTTTTTATTGTCACATATAATATTAAATTGTATTACTTGATTTTTCATTTATATGTTTATCTTTCTTTCTCACTGAAACATAAACTCCAAGAAGGCATGGAGCATGTTTTATGCACCACTGTGTCGCCAGCACTTGAGCAAGTGCTTAGCATATAGTTGTCGACTAAATGAAGGCATAAAAGTTGAAATGTTTGTGTTATTAGAAGAATAGGGAAGAAAAGTGAAAAGAAACATTTGTAGAGTGCTGTGTGCAGGCACATGCTCAGCCCTTCACACGGGTCATCTCTTAATCCTCTAATCTTTGCAGTTACCTTATGAAGTAGATACTGTGAACCCCCATTTTATAAAAATAACAATAGCAAAGGCAAGCACATGCTTAGCCAGTGTTTCTTCTGAAAGGTCAAGGGGACAGATGACTCTGAGATTTGGGCAGTATCTGAAAACAACAGTGTTTGGCCTGGATGCCTAAAATGATACTCTCCGATCACATGGGAATTGAAGGGCTTTCCTGTCTGAAGATATTGAGGGGTCTTGGGAAGCAATTGCTCTCAGCATTGTTTCCAAGGAGCTTCACAAAGGGTCCTGCCCAGCCTGATCAGGCCACACTCTGGTTGAGGAATTAGTTCTGGGGGCCCTTCCTGATGCCTGTGATGGGCTTCACAGGTGGGCTGTCTACATCTATAAGTTGGCATCATGGTCTGGGCAGAACCTGCTGCAGGGAAGGGTCAGTCTTGATTCTGAATGTTGTCCATCCAACTCTTTTCCTGGCGCCCAGAGTTTGGTGGTGGTTCTCAGCCTCACCATAAAGGAGAACAAGAATTTTGTTTTGCAAAGCCATCTGCTATATATATACACAAACCCATTAGGGGCACAGCTCCTGACATAGCACCTTGACAAAGTTCAGGCTGATGGTATTCATCTCCACCCATAAGTGTAAGGTAGAGCCTCTGTATTGAACTTTATTTCATCATCAAGTGGTAGGGAAATTGGAGACCCACCTATGCTGTTGCCACTCCCACACACACAGTGAGCTAGGCCCAGAGTCTGCAGGAAAGAAAGTGGGTGATGTGTTTCCTTTTCCTTCTCTTACTTCCAGAAAGGAAAGTGGTTCCTGCAGGAGAGCTGAATTGCCCTGGAAGTTTAGCTTAAAACAATGCACATCAGCCCTCATGAGGGTTGTGAGTTGGGTGACCATTATTTATTTACTGAAGTATTTATACTCTGGTTCCTTCTACCAAGACTAGAGTATAAATTTGTAAGGAAAGGATAAATGTAATAAAGAGTCTTAATATACTTCCTATCTTGAACGCCAGGAGTCTAAGAATCATTATCTGTCTTTTATTTAAACTCTTGGTGGGTCATATGTTTTTTCTCTAGGAATTTAATCAGAAACATTACTGAAAGTCTATTAAACCTGAGAATGCAGATATCCCTAGAGTTGTGCTGTCCAGTACAGTAGCCACAAGCCACATGTGGCCATTTAAATTTTAATTAATTAAAACTAAATAAAACTTAGAAGTTGGTTCCTCAGTCGACTAGCCACATCTCAAGTGCTCAGTAGCCACGTGCAGCTACTGTATTGGACAGTGAGATGGAGATCATTTCCATCAACACACAAAGTTCTCTTGGACAGCACTGCCCTAGAGAATACCCTTCCATTACTGTATTTAGTCATGCGATTCCTTTCTCCTCTGACTTCTTCCACTCCCCTTCCACGTTGGGAAGGAAATCCACATTGAGCTTCATGGGGCTACTTTATCATCATTAAGCAGCAAGAGTAACCATGAACTCCTGATCTAACGGATCATCACAGAGCTGTCGGTGACCCCACATGACAAAGTAAAGAGGAGAGGTTTTTAAGAATGAATTTTAGGGCTTCCCTTGTGGCGCGGTGGTTAAGAATCCGCCTGCCAATGCAGGGGACGCGGGTTCAAGCCCTGGTCTGGGAAGATCCCACAGGCTGCGGAGCAACTAAGCCTGTGCGCCACAACTACTGAGCCTGCACTCTAGAGCCCTCAAGCCACAACTACTGAGCCCACGTGCCACAACTAGCGAAGCCCGCACGCCTGGAGCCTGTGCTCCGCAACAAGAGAAGCCACCGCAATGAGAAGCCGGCGCACCACAACGAAGAGTAGCTCCCGCTCGCCGCAACCAGAGAAAAGCCCCGTGCACAGCAACGAAGACCCAATGCAACCAAAAAAAATAACAATAAAATAAATAAATTTATTTTAAAAAAAGAATGATTTTTAATACTATATGAGCTCATAGGTAATATTAGGGGAGAAAACAGGATACAAAACAATATGTATAACATTCCAGTTTTGTGTGTATATATCTGGCTATGTCTGAATTGTAGGAATAAAGATAATTTTTCTTTTCTTTGCATATACTATTCTACATTTTCTAGTTGGTATAATTAATTCAAAATATTTTAATAATTAGAAAAACGAGTTTGTTTTTAGAAGGGAAAAATACTTCCCAAAATTGACAAGAGGAGGAATGATTCTCCTTGACCTTCAGGAGCTACAACTTGAGTAAAGTCAGTTTATCTGCAAGTTCCTCTTCTCCTCCTCCATTCTTGGAGGTAAAATAACTTCTAAAATGGGGGAGGGGTGATTTTCTAACTAAATGTGATGACTAATATTTATTGCCAACATAAACTTATATGTGCATTCTTCTGCTATTATAAGTGTATGTGTTCTTGTTCCAACTGCATTATCAATCCTCAAGGACAAGGTGTTATCTTCTACTTCTTTGGTATCTCCAAAAGCACCTTGACCAGTACTCAGTAACTATCATTGACTGACTGACTGACAGATTGGCTGACTTTGCCATCACTCTTATGTTTTATGCCCACAAAATGTGTTAACATCTTGCTGCATTTTGCTTTGGGTCCTCGAGGTAGTGTTCCTTCCAAACTTACTACATGAAATTCAGCAGCTGGAATACAGGAGCCATTCATCAGAAAATGAGTTAGGCTTTCTCTGGGTTTTTGTGTGTGGCAAGATCCTGATGGAATTTTTTTAGATTTTGTTAGTTTTATGGAAATAGCAGTGGGAAGAGGCTATGTTAAAGCTCTTTGATTTGAGTGACCACAGTCATCCACACCAGTGTATTTGGCATCTCTAGTAACTGGCTTCTTGAAGGAAGGGATTTAATAAAGAGGATTTTCTTTCCCTGAGTTGGCTGTGAGAGTGGTAAAACATGCTTGTGGGGCCATTCTGGTTTTGACTGTTTCTCGTGTCAGCCAAGAAAGCCACAGGCAGGAACTACAGTTCACTCGGCCCTCTCACTCAGACCCAGATGGACAGGGGAAACTGGGAGATGGAGCTCAGGATGTTGGGTTTACTATTTAACTTCACCGGGTGTATTTCACTGCATTACGAACCTTTTATACTCTTACACTTTACAGCACTCAAGTGTAGATTGAAGCCATGTGAAATTCCTGCCATGTCTTCAAAGCAGGGAGAAGACAGGAAAGAGAGAATGAATTGGTTTTCACAAAAGGCCAGTGGAAGTCTCTATCACGTCCCTGACATACCTGAATGATCAATGTCCCTATTTGGGGAGTTGTGGGAGTCTCTCTTCCTGGAAGGTTAATATTACACTGAGGAATGCTATCAGGGTATATATGAGTGACAAATATGAACAGAGCCAGCATAGGGATATAAATAGCAAATATTGTCTATTTTGTTCAGTGACGTGACATTACATTCTAATAAACCAACTGTGATGGTTCATGGTATGTTTTCCTCCTGATGGTGATGCTGTGATTACATGTGCCTGGCCACTGGGTACCCAAAGTCAAGATCAGTCCAAGGAACCTCCCAAACGAAACTGCACGTCCCAGGTCTTTCAGCCCACTCAAGTTTGTTGCTGTTTTGAGCCTGCATGGAGGCGAGTGAAGAAATCAGAATGTGTGTCAATTAGTGCAGGATCTAGGAACCAACGTGGGAAAGAGGTATATAGCCCAGGTCCCGAGGGCCAAGAATGTTCCAGAGGATTCCACCTGGGAACTGGAAGTGAGCTACATGCCCACTGCCTTGTCCATTCTTACATTTGGTTATTGTTGAAGGACTTACTTGTTGCCCTTTTGAAAATTTTATTTCTCTTAATAAACATTTTACTTTTGAGAGCTACATTATTGTGATGTAATTTTACTTTTTTATTTTCCTTATTTAGCAAACATATATAAATTATGTTATTAAAATATATAAATATTAATTATATTCTCAGATTATATTGTATAATATGTAAATATTAACTCAATTTAATCTTCATAATAACTCACTAAGTTATAGGTACTACTTGTAATCCCATTTTACAAATTAGAAAGCTGAAATACTGCAAGGCTAAATAATTCACCAAGACTACACAGTTGGTAAGTAGTTGAGCTAGGATTTGAACCCAGGAAGTCTGGCTCCAAAGTACTTGTCCTTCACTGCTATTAAAATTCGGAAAAACATAAAGCCAAAAAAACCCCAAAGACAACCATAAATATGTTGCCTTGCAATCTGTCCTATACATAGTCTTCCACATAACTGAACCCAGTCTCCCTATTCAGTTTTGTATCTTGCTTTATTTTCCAACTGAACCTTATAATGGTCTTTCCACGATGTTAACTCCTTGTAAATACTGTTTTCATGGCTACTTAACATTCGCATCAGGTAAATGTACCATGTTCAACCGTTCTCTTATGGTTGGCCATTTTTCCTCCTCGGTTTTCTGTTATGACAGCTAGTGCTGTGATGACTACCTCTTGCAGAATTTCTTTTGTTTTTCAGAATACACTTTTAGGATACATTCTTGGAAGAAAAATTCCCCTGTCCAGAAGTATGAACACTTTTAGGTTCTAGATGCAGGTTGTCAAGTGATTTACAGAGGCTTATACTCCTTTGCAAAGTCTGCACACTCTGCACAGGGGCCTTTGTCACCACTCTCAGTCCAGCACCAAGAATGACTTTCAGAAATCTTTGCTAATGTGATAGGTAGAATATGGTATTTTATCATTGTCTTGATTTTTATTGCTTTAACGGCTAGAGAATTGCCAGTTGTCCATATTGGTTGATAAATTATATGCGTATTTGAGTGATCTGTTTGGGTCCTTTGCCCGTCTGCCTACTGAGTCCATGCAGAAGACTTAGGGCATCAAAAAGAGAAGAGCCAGTAGTTTTCCATTCTTTCTTCTCCTGCCTTGACATGGAATTTCCTAATGTTTTTTCCTAGTCTATACTGCTAACATGAATTTAATCTGCCTCCCAAACCTTATATGGAATTTTCTCTTGATTCTATATAAAGTATACTACTGGTTACTTACAAAGGATGTTATTTTGTTTTCTACTGTGAGTGTACCCTGTTCATAAATCTGTATCCATCCTTCTGTCTTGTATCATAAGCGCCTAGAGGGCTGGTCTGTGGCTTTGTGAGCAGTTCAGCACACATTCTTTGGTGATATTCCTAGTGACCATAGAACAGGCCTCCTGGCCAAGGGTAGTCTGCCTTGAGAGTACTAATCAGAAATGAGAAGGGTGTGAGCATAATAGGTTGGATGTGTTAGTGTGCCTCAGTTGTACTCAAAGAGAGCTAAAAAGAACCCAAATAGCACCTTCCCTACCTGTTGATAGGTGACTCCGTAAGAAGAAGCAGTTCTAGAGGAGGAAAGCACACAGGACTAGGGCTCCAAAGTCCATGAATTAGTTCTGTATTCACCATCGTGTAATGTTTGTGGAAGGAACCCTGGGGCACTTCCTCTACTAATCCCTTGTTTTTTTTCACCAGAAACAGAGTCATGATATCAATAACTGACATTCATAAAGCACTTTCAAATGTTATATATGGATTTCCTTATCCAATGACTTGCTTAATCTTCATAATCACCCAGTGAAATAGACAATGACTTTCACATGTTAGAGTTGAGGAAACAGGTACCAAGAAATAAGGTATTGAATGAAGATTTCATTATATTTTTAAAACCGTATATTCCAGAAAGTAATCTTTTACTTAAATTTATCATGAGACGAGGAAGAGGGAAAAGGTAAGGTATCATGGAAGGTGTGGAGAATCATAGAAAAGGACTACATAGGACCCCAAGGGAAAAACTCCATTGAGTAAGAAAAAAATTGAAAAGATAAATGAAACAAGATTAGCAAAATGTTGATTATTTTCAAATATCAAGAAATCTTTCCACATATTTCTTCATTATATTATTTATTCACTTCCAGTTTTTCTATTTACTGCAAAGATCAGCAAATAATAATAGTTAAGTAAATGATAGCATATCTGACTATGAGACACTATGTACCTATTCAAAATAATGAGGAAGAAAAGATATAAATGTGTATGAGTGTATCTGTTGGAAGTGCAGATGGATAGATCTATGTTGCATTTTTTAAGGTGAGCATTGTTAAGAGCTTTATTCAGGTTTTTACGAAATGTGAAAAACAGACTATAGAATAAAAGAAGTTAAGGAAGATGCACTTAAAACCTGGTGAGAGGGCATGGGGTAGGAATGTCCCCTGAAGGACAGGCCTTCAGTGTCCAGGACTCTTTGGAGAGTCTAGGGAAGGTGTGAAGCCTTTCAGCTTCAGGTACTAGAGCAAGAAATAAAAAGCCCCTGGAAGTAGAAGAGCTTCTGCTCAGGTAGTGCATTATGGATGCTCGGTCAGAAGGTTTTGTAGGTGGGCTTAAGGGTTAAAGGCATTTTGTCATACGAAGCCAGGCTGAGTGAGGGTCTAGCCAGGTTGAAATGATCTTCTGAACTTGTGCCCTGCAGTAGCTCAATGCCATGCTTGCATTTCAGGATTTTACGGGCAGCTGCAGACATTCTGCCCCCCACATTACCCTGACTCTCAGAGAACCATGCCGCCTAGCAGCTCCTGCAGTGTGGTGCCTTCCTTCGAGGACTGCCTGGTCCCCACGTCCATGGGCCAGGCTGGCTTTGACGTTTTCCACAGAGCCTTCTCAGCTCACTCGGGCATTACAGGTGTGTTGGTATCTGTGACTTAGACACTCAGGCAGACAAGCAGGTGAGATCAGGTGGGTTTCCCGTGACCAGCCTGGACTAGACTTGACCCAGCACATGACCGCATCAAATCCTGTTCACTCTGCCCGTGAAATGTCTCTCCTCTTATCTTCCTCTCCAGCCCTTCTCCAGCCCCACTTCCACCACCCTCGTTCAGGTGCCATCATGTCTCTCCCAGACTTAGGCAACGGCCTTCCAACAAGTTCCTTGAGTCAGCTCCTTATCTTTACCATTCTGCCCTCCAAGCTACCGTAACCATTGGCTTCCAAAAATGAAGGATAAAATAAGGTACTTTCCTGTTCAGCTACCTTCAGTAGTTTGTAGTTTCCCAGAGAATAAAGTTGACTGTCCTCAGCAAGGCATTCGAAGCCCCTAGGAGTTGAGCCTGATGGAACTCTCCGGACCTGCGCTCATGTCTCATGTGCCCTCCTCACATGTCTCCCTACATGCTCTGTACCTGAGCTTTGCCAGCACACTTGGCCCCATGTGCCCCCTCTCTGTCTTCACTCCCTCTTTCCTCCTCCTGGAATGTTCTTTCTTTATCTCTCCGTCTGTGAGAATCCCATCCTTTTTTATGGCTCAACCGTAATATCACCTCCTTTTTGAGGCCGCCCTCACTCTTCCCTACAGAACTTCACTTTTATTGCTACTCAGCCCATCTCTTGTGCCGAGTCCTATTTTAGCCACCTGCCTGCACGTCAGCCTCTTCCCCACCTAAGGACCCCGAGGACGGGGAGACCTGCTGAAGGGCCTGGCCCGGCACAGTTTCCTCCTCAGCCCCAGCCAGCATTTGCTCCCTGCGTGCCCGGCGTCTGCGACAAGGTAGCAGTTGACTTGTGCGCTCTTTCTCTTCCAGTGTGTGATCTACCTTCGGGTTCCTCAAGCCTTTTTGGGGAGTCTCTTCACAGTGGACCTGAAGACACCACGTTCTTGCAGATCAGCGCTGTGGATCGCTGTCCTAGCCAGCTCTCCTCTGTCTATACTGAAGGCTAAAAGCTCCCCTGGCCTCCACTACCACTGGCGTCCAGAATCTTGTTGTTCCTTGCCACCTTTTCTTCTTATACTTTCACAGACTGTAAGAAAAAGGATGTCAAGCGAATCAGCGGAACCTGCCAAGTCCCAGGTGTGTCTTTGGAGGGCAGGGCTGAATGGTCAGAGCTGGGCTTTGTAGGTGTGTTTTCAGCTGCTCCTTTTTCTCCCTGGGTTTGCCGGTGACCAGCAGGACTCTTTTCAAAGGGAATTCAGAGTCTCACTCTACCAGATACCTGTTCCTTTCTGGCTGCCAGCCTTCAGAGGACACCAGTGAGATGATGTGCACGTGGAAGTATAATTTGGGGATTTGCTGAAACTCCAAACACGGAAGGGCGACCCAAATTGCCAGAAGCACAGTGAACTGCCCCACCCAAGAGCCAGGCACAGCAAGGGAAACCCACTTCCAAAGCACAGCATGGGCCCAGCTCTTGGAGGACCCCAGGTTTCCCAGCGCCGGCCTGGCATCCAGTGAGCTGGCTGCCTCTCTCCTCTTAGATATTCCCACGCTAACCAGTTGCTTTCAGTGTTTCTCCAAAAGCAAAATGAGAAGGTTCTGTCAAGCACAGGCCCTTGAGAAGCACTACAACTTGTTTTATATTCATGCAACCTATCTTAGTTCTTTGATTTTAAAGACTTGTTATTTACGCCTACTTTTTAAAGGAAAAAAATATTTAGAGGTCTGTTCTTTGGATGGAAATAATTATTTTAATCCCCCCAGCTACGTACACCTTGCCTCCACTGTGGCTCTGCTTGCCCGCACCCTGCAGCACCTGTGAGCGCCCGGAACATTAGTGTTGCATTAGCAAAGGCTCCCTGAGGGACATGGGGTAGGCCACCCTCTTCCCAGTGCTGCCACAGAGACCCTCGTGGGTTGACTCTTCAGCGGCTCCACCTCGAAGACATTTTTCAAAGGAAAAGGTCGCTTGACTGGCTCACCCGTGGCCTCCGCTCTGGTGCTTTGCCCAGGGACCTGCTAGAAGCTGTGAGAGCAGGGACACACGGAGGTGTGCTCCTGGGTTCTCAGAAAACCAAACTAGAGATGCCTGATGTCTGGCTACTTTGCACAGCCTCTGCTCCCTCCGTTAGGATCTCCCCTCACCTGTCTTGTCTGTTGCTCCCTTGCCTTCCTTCTCTCCCTCTTTTTGCATCACTCTCACCCTCTTCTTGACTGTGGTTCAGACATGCCCCCCACCCGCCATTGCCTGCTCACCACCTCTGAGCAAGGTCTGGCCAAAGGCAGGTAGAGGGGACAGTTCTGGAAAGGTGGCCAGAAGGAGGCAACCTTTCTGTCTGAAACTCTGTTTTGAGGGCCTGGCATTTACCCAGAGCTCTCGGCCATTTGATCTCAAACCTGAATAGGATGCCATTTTCTGTGACTCCTTTATCAAGCTATTAAAAAGATCCAGAGTCCTATGACATAGGCTATAAAAACTGCCAAAACCCCAAAACACCTGGTAGATTCTGACATTCCAGTACTATGACCTCTCATGATTTCTTTTCTCTCTCTTTAAAAATGTTCTCTGAGGGAAAATGAAACAATGCTATTTGTCAAACTGGGATAATTATAATCTTCAACAAGACAATTAAACAGCTTCGTGTCAGACTTGGGATCTGGTGACAGTTTTTATCCTGACAGACATGTCCTTCCAGTCTGGCTGCACGGTCGGTAGCGTTCTGCCTGATTCCGGACTTCATTCTGACACGAAGTAGAATCAGCCGAATAAAGAACAAAGTACAGGGTCCGTTTTGACAGTGCACTCAGTCAGTCTAGTTTCTCTGGCTAGTGGGCTCTGATCTGAGGAGAGCCATCATGCAGACATCCGTGTCTGCAAAAGAGACAAGTCATTCACTTTACAAAAATCTGCTCTGCTTTACAAAAGAATTCACGTCAGGCTTTCTTTCCACATGAGTTCTCAGACGGCACACAAAGTCCCACCCCTCTGGCAGGCTTTGTGGGTTGTGTCACTTGGCCTAAACAGGGACCATGTCCTTTGTCACACCCTGCAGAGAAGGGAAAGCTCTGGTATCTTAGGGAGACAATCTATTCATTCTAAATCCTGGAGCCTCTACAGGGAACTCGAAACACATTTCATTTGTGTGATGAGGAGGAAAAAAATGGAAAGGCAAGGTTGTTACTGCAGCTGATGTTGTCTGCCTGCCTGTGGCTTCTTGCTGTAATTTAAGGTGAAAACAGGTTAGGAGGACAAAGCCAGAAGCTGAACCTCAGAAACTTTGGCTGGAGGAGATCCTCGTGCACATCTCTAGTCTCCCCGTTGGCCTCACTGAGGCCCGAGGGCACCAGGGGGTGCCAGACAGCAGCTGCACCTGTGGGGCCTCCTTCCCCAGCAGGAATTGGCAGAGGGAGCTGGCCCAGTGCAGCCTGCGAGGCTGAGTGGCCCTCACTCCCCTTCCATGTTTCCCCTCAGCTGCAGGTTTGAGCTCAGGGCCCCAGGACATGACACCTCCAGGTTCCTTGTAGACAACACACGCTGCCCTGAGATTCCAGAATCTCGCCTGACCTTAAAATTTGTTCCTTGCTTGCTTTCACACTGCACAAGATTTATATATGCTTTCATCATTATGTTTGTAGCAGTAAAAGTAGAAACTTCAAAAACTCATTTCCTTCCATTTCCTGGTCTTTTTACTCTTGATATGTAACCATTTTCGTAAACATCCGAAGAGAGATTGTCATTCCCCTTTTTAAAAAGACTGGTGCTTGTGAAAGTACACACAGCGGCAAGGCCAATTATCCTATTACATTAAAAAAAAAAAAATCAGTATGCCTAGAGACATTTCACTTGCTGCATTGTCTTAATTCCCTTCAGGGACTGCATCAAAATGTAAGCTGCTAAATATTATTTAAATATTTACTAGTCCTGTGGGGTATCTCCCATTACCCATGTCTACCCCAAATGATTTAGGTGATTCCAAAATGAACAAAAGGTCTTCAGTCAATCACAGCAAAATTTCCACTGATAAAACAGAGCTTTGGTGTTGTTCTGTTGTTTTTAAATTAGCAGCTGTCAAGCACATTAGCATACTAGAACAGAGGTAAGTGTTCAACCCCCTATCCAAGAACCTTGCTTCCCAGTTGCCTTGAAGTATTGGGAATAGTGATTGTAAATGTCCAATTTAATTATTTGGTATTTTATTTGACTGTTTCGACCATGTCATTTTATAGCAGCATTTTTAATGGCACTTTTTTTTGGTGGTGTGGAATTTCTGTGGTTACATTTTTTTTTTTTTTTTTTTTTTGCAATGAGTAAAGAAAAAAAAACACTCATTGGAGAGATGGTGAGTGTAAGAAAGAAGAGATTTATTTTGTACAGACAGCAGAGCATCCTGTGTAATGTTGCTGACATAAAGCACTTTGGGGGGAAAAAGTGGAAATCTGTTTCCCATAAATCACACAGACTCTTGTACATAGTTATATACACTCACGTAGAGAAATGAACTGCATATATCATACTGGATATGGGGCTGATTTTACTCTAGGGGCACATCTGGTGCTTATTGTCATAAATCTTTTAAAGAATTAGGTACACTTTTTTCTATTAATATGTATAGTTTTGTGATTTGTCACAGTTATGTTTCATATAATCATAAGTTATTTTGTCTTGTTTCATGAAGTCCTTTTTTTATGTCGAAAGTAAAATGAAGGGATTGTGCACTTGGTACATAATAAAACTGGAAATAGAGGATGCGCCCACCTGCCTGAAATCCTCCTTTAGCATGTCGTTTTAAAACACGATGGCAACAACCATTTTTTGTTTGTTTGTTTTATTATTTTGTTTAGTTTTACCATCCGCCTCAGTCATATTGGATTGGTAATTATAATTAAAAGCAGATGGGGGTGGGGGAGGGAGTGTCCAAGGCCAGTTTTAAAATGATGCATCGCTTTGGGCCAGAGCTGCAGCCTGGATTTAATTATAGATATGAGGACGAAATGGCAGTAAAAATGAATGTGTCCCTGAATCCTTTACATGTTGGGAGTGTCCATAAATAAAACATGAAGTTTTATTTCATCAGATTTAATTAAAGCTTTTATACATGTTTTATTGGTTATTCTATTAATCTGCTTCAAAAACTGGATAAATGTGTGCTAGGGTTTGGGGTTTATTTGTGCCTTTTCAATGTAGTGCTACATCATGCTTCAGAAATGCCTCTAGTGCATGGTCCTCCAGGTGATGGGGTTTCTTCGGCATGCTGGCCATTGGAGTGGGCCCTTTCTGCGCAGTTTTCCTAAAGCCCTGCCAAGAAAGACACAAGCATCAGCTTCCTGTGAACTAATACCCTGACCTTTAAGTCCTCTGATTTCCCAAAGGAGAAAGGGGCAGTTATCATTTCCCTGATTCCTTGTCCTGTCTGATCGGCTTCTTTCCTCAGCTCCCATCCTTAGGGGGCAGGGAAGGGGAAAGGGTTGTCAGGACGCTCACACATCTGACTGACCCGTGAGCCAAGCACAGCACTGTAAATAAAAGACATCACATTATCTCAAGGCTTATTCTTAGAAAATTGACAGTTTTCTCACTGAATTTTTAAGACTTGAGAATTATGTTAATGGAGGATACAGAGCAGAAGGGATGATGGCTCCCATGCACCTCATCTGGCTCTTCAAGGTGCTGGGGGAACATGCAGCAAACTCATGTGGCTCAGGCTTTGGAGGTGAAAATAGTGCCGACTGACAAGACACAAAGTGTCTCTACTCCCTAGAGGGAGGCAGCTGGTGGGAGGGTGATTTGGTCCAACCTCTTTGGAGGACGGTGTGGCATTAACTGGTAGAGTTGAAGATACACATACCCTGCTATCCAACAATTCCATTCCTCTCTTGGGAGTCAATGGTGGCTCAGATATAAGATGTCCAATGCTATCTACAATGGCCAAAAACTGGAAATGACCCAACTGTCCACCAACAGTAAAAAGAATAAGTGAACTGTGCTAGAGTAATGAAATGTAATGCAATGCAGCAAAGGCAGTCACAGACCTGCAGCCACATGCAGTAATTCAGAGCTGAGTCTCATGAACTGTGTTGAAAGAAAATACAAGACAGAAAAGAAAATATACGGTGTTATTCTATTTATACACAGTTCAAAAACAAAATTCAAATATAGAGTTTAGGGGGCAGAAGTGTAAACAACAGCAAGGAATATACTACCACAAAGGTCCAGATACTGGTGAACTCTGGTCAGGAAGAAAGGGCAACCCAGAGTACTCCCGGGGTGCTGACCAACAGTGTTTTATTTCCTGACCCATGTGTTAGGTTAAACAGGTGTTTGTTTTGTAATTTAACTGTGCATACATATTTCTTTAGTTTTTAGTTCAAATGCCAGGGAAGGTCAACTCTTATTTCCTCTACTCCCAGGGTCTGCAAACTTTTTCTGCAAAGGGCCAGATAGGACGTATTTTAGGCTTATAGGGCCATATGATCTCTGTCTCAACTACTCAACTTTGTTGTTGTAGCTCAAAAGCAGCCATAGACAATATACAAACAAATGGTTATGGCTGTGTTACAATAAAACTTTATTTATGGACGCAAATTTGAATTTCCTATAGTTTTCAGATGTCATGAGATATTTTTCTTCTTTTGATTTTTGTCAACTATTTAAAAATGTAAAAAACATTCTTATTTCACAGGCCATACAAAAAGAAACAAAAAAGGCAGCAGGCAGGATTTGCCATGGGCCATAGTGTTCTGTCCCTAGTCAACTGAGGGAACATTCCCCTGCCCTTCCCATAAATATCTGCCCAAAGAAAATCACAGTGAGGGGCCCCTCTGCTTATTCTTCGGCTATGTTGGGTCTTATTCCTGGAGGAAATTCATGAGTTCTATTGATTAAGCTTTTGTTTGTTTAGATTCTGGGTTCTGCTGCCTGGGATACAGATGAATGCTTAGAGCCTGGAGTGCCACTTGACTTTATCTCTGGATTTGAAGTTTTTAATAAAAAGAACTGGGCATAGATAAATCTGTGAGAATTGGAAAATGAGCACCCATTCTTTCCAAGCTAACCAAATATTTGCTGGATCTTGGCAGCCATAGCCAACCGTTTCCTCCGAAATGCTGAGAGGTTATAAGTAATGGGAGACTTCATTTTTCTCAGGCCATAGCTCTTATGAGAAGCTGGAGTTGCCCCTCAAAACCTGCAGCGTTCTCAGGGAGAGGAGAGTCAGGGTTTTCCGTCCAAAGAGTCCACCGAGAAATGTTTGGAGCAGAGTCAGGGGGCACTGACAGCGCTAACAGTCTGTGCCCTCTCCTCATAGCAGGAGAAGGGGCTTAACACCCCAGCACCTTCTCTGGCCTCTGGTTTCCCGCAATGCCTAGCTCCCTAATTCCCAAACTTAAGGGTTTGTCAGCCCTGGCAGTGCTGCCTGTCAGCCACTCATGCTCATGAGAGAGAATGAGACTGAATTCACGTGGTCGTGAGTGTATACTCTCTTTGTATCTCTAGCTTGTGATAAAATTGATAGTTTTAAAAGTATGGTTGTTCGTGAGTCCTGGGGCACTTTTTAAGTACTAGCATGGACTAATTCCTCTTCAGTGGGTCTCCCTGGTGGTTTTGTGTGCTTGGCTTTGTATGTTGTATATGGTTTGGATACTAAAGCTGCAGGGAACACAGTGTCTTAGGGTGAAATAATCTGAACTTTATAAAGAGAAGTTTAACCAAGAGAAAGCTTAGAGAACATCCAGTCCAACCTCATCTTTTACAGAGGAGGAAATTGAGGTTGTTTCATTCATTTGTTCATTCATTCATTCTTTTAACATTTTTTGTGTAAAATACACAGAGGTAGAAGTGGCTCTCATGCTCACATAGCTGACAACAGAAGATTCCAAGAATCATCTGCCCAAGAACATTGCCCGGGTGCTTATTCAAAATTCACACTCTAGAGCTGCTGAATGCAAACCCCAGAGTTACCGAGTTGGAATTTTTAGGGGTAAGATGGTTGCATCTGCATTCTTAAATAAACTCTCCAGGTGGCTGTCTATGGAAACTAACTTTGACCGCCCCCCCTTGATTTAGTGGAGGAGGCTGACCATTTAACAAGGCAACGTAGTTTAATAAGAGCTAACAAAGAGGGCCTTCCAATCCCTGCCTGGGGAGACAGGAGAGCGGGGTCAGTTCCCTGAGGGAAGGGATGACTGCCTGAGCTAGTCCTAAAGGTCAAGTTAATCTTCAAGAAGCAAAGAAGCAGCAGAAGGGTGTACCAGGCAGAAAACGGCGCGTTTGCAGAGCTTCCAGGAAGAACAGTAACTTGCAGGCGTCACCCAACAAGCCAGTTGGAGAGTTGGAGGTTGTCCCGTCTCTGGGCAGTGAGTGATTTTTCTTCTCTGCCCCTGAGCCCCAGCCCTTCCTGTGTCGGCCCCACTGAGCTCAGGGTACTGTTTCCCAAACCGGCAGGGGATGGTATGTTACCAGTTACTCTGCAAAAAAGTGTTCCACTTTCAAATTAGTTTGGGGAATGGTGGGTCAAAGTTATTGTACAAAGTTGGGGTTTTTTTTCACGGGGCGGAGGGGTGGGTTTTTTTGTTTTTTGTTTTTTTCTTTTCTGCGGGACCTCTCAGAGACTTTACTATGCTAAAGTGCATTGTGACTCTCCAAGAAAGAGTTAGAGGATGAAGTCTATTGACCATGGAACCCTTTTTTTCCAAAAAGTACCTTGTTAGCACTGTAGAAAACAATTGGGCAGGTCCTCAAAAAATTAAATACACAATTACCATATGATTCAGCAATTCCATCCTTATATACATACTCGAAAGAATTGAAAACTGGGACTAAAAACAGGTACATGGACACCAGTGCTCCTAGCAGCATTATTCACAGTAGCCAAAATGTAGAAACCATCTAAATGTCCATCAGCTGATGAATGGATAAGCAAAGTGTGGTCTATCCAACACTGAACGTACAGCCAGCCTTCTGTATCCACAGATTTGGAGCCAGCAAACTGTACTCTGTCATTTTATATAATAGACTTGAGCATCCACAGACTTTGGTATCCATGGAACCAATCCCCCAAGGATACTGAGGGACAACTGTACTTAATATCGCTAAACTGTGCACTCAAAAATGGTTAAAATGGTAAATTTTATGTTAGGTATATTTTACCACAATTTAAAAAAAAGTATAATGTAAACAGAGCGCCTAATAGGGTGCCTGACACCCAGAAGACAATTTTAAAAATAAGTGCCTTGTTAGGTAAGTGTTCCTTAGGACACAGTTTGGGAACGGGGACTCCAGAGACAGGTGTCGACTGCAAATTGGCACTTGCCATCGGCACTTGCCATCTACTTCTACAAGTATTACATCATGTGCTGCTGCAGCCGCTGACTTTCAACACCCCCCTGAAAGGGGTTCAGGGTGGAGAGCAGAAATGAGAAACTCTGTGCTCTGGGAAAAACTGGCAGAACAGGTCTTCAGATAGTTAGATATTCTCAGGAGCTGATTTTATCGAGCCCAATTCTTGTATCTCCTCAAATCTACAAAAGCACTAAAATCCTTCATGGTGACAACTGCTCCTCGTGACTAGCAGAAACCTTCATGAGACTAGCAGAAACCTGCAAAAATACGTGCTTGAAGACACAGAGAATGGACTTGAGGATACGGGGAGGGGGAAGGGTAAGCTGGGACAAAGTGAGAGAGTGGCATGGACATATATACACTACCAAATGTAAAATAGATAGCTAGTGGGAAGCAGCCGCATAGCACAGGGAGATCAGCTCGGTGCTTTGTGACCACCTAGAGGGGTGGGATAGGGAGGGTGGGAGGGAGACGCAAGAGGAGGACAAATGGGGATTATGTATATGTATAGCTGATTCACTTTGTTATACAGCAGAAACTAACACACCATTGTAAAGCAATTATACTCCAATAAAGACGTTAAAAAAAAAAGAGAGAAAAAATATGTGCTTGATTGCATGTACTCCCCTTTCACCCAAAATCACATATGTACTGACCATCCCCCCTACCTCTTTGGAGCAGTTTCTCAGAGCTGAGATGCTGTCTCCCAGGCTGTAGTCCTCATTTTGCCCCAAATAAAACTTAAGTCACAACTCTCATGTTACACACTTTTTTAAGTCGACACAGGTGAGTAGAGCCCTCGGGGTGGGTGTTGGCCCCCGACAGGTGGAAGTGGGTGCTGTGAATGGTACCAGCTGGCAGAGAAAGCAGAAGAGGACGAGAAAGCAGAAAAGGACGAGAAGCAGAAGAGGAGATGGCCAGCTGGTTTGGAGCAACTGCAGAAGGTGGTGCTGAGCGCAGGGTACTGTGCCCGACATAAATTCTCAGGTAACTGAGGAAGGGAGAGGAAGGCAGACAGAAGGAAGGGGGTGGATGTCAGTGTAGCAGAAGGAAGAGGTGGTGAACTGGAGGGGAAGACAGGAGGCACTGGCATAGACCCCGCTGATCCCAATGTGTGCAAATGCAGAGATTTGGGTTTCGTTCATTCACCTAACCATTGTTTACTGAGCTCCATACCCCTCACTGTGTGCCTCTTGCTGTTCTAGGTGCTGTGATCATGCAAGAAAGAAAACACAGCATCATCTCTGCCCTTGTGTCATTGTATTCCAGTGGACTGGCGATTCAAATCGTTTGCTCTGGTGGTCTGTGAAGTATGAGGCTCTGGAAGGTCGTTGACGGTTGGGTTCTCCAGGAAGCAGATGCCGAGGCAGAGTTGGGAGTGAAAACGATTCTGAAGAAGTTTTGAAGAGTGACCCCAGTGAAAGGAAAGGGGCTGAAGCTGGATTGGGCATGAGGCACCATCAGACTGTAATGCTAACTGGACAGACGTTCTGCCAGAGTCTGCTCTTACCCACTACAAGAGCGCCATGCTGGGTGGAAATAGCTAGGCCATTGTACCACCCCCTTGCTGAAGTCCATCCTGAGAAGGGTGTGTCTTGGCTATCACTGTCTTGGTCATTCATTGGCTGAGGTCCTTCCAGAGAGCCAGAAAGCTGAGAGGACACTGAAGAAGTTAATAGTGTCATCTAACCACACACAATGTAGCTGGGGGTCTGAACAGCATAGCTCTGTTCCTGCCACAGAGGGTATTAGGAAAAAGCATAGGTCCCCCATCATTTTGTTTCCCAGTTTGTAATAAAGAGCGTATTGGGGACTTACATTCACACACACTATTGAAAATGGATTTCTGACTCAGCCCTTCCCCTGGTAGCTCTAAAACACACACACACACACACACACACACACACACGAGTCACTGGGATTTCAGCATCTCAAGAGTATTTTCTCTCAAGGCTAGCACACTCCTTCCTGGGAAAGAGTGGTGAGAGATTTTGAGGGAGATAAGGAGGTAGATGACCTATTGCTTTTTCTCTCATCCAGGAGGCATCAAGGACTGTCACAGGTTTGGTGTCAGGCAGACCTTGTTCCCTGTCACTTACACCCTTTGCAGCAGCAGAAATAATTCCTCAACTGCACTGCCCTGAGCCCATTTCTTCTTCTTCCAGCAGGAGTAATCACGTTCATCTCACAGGCAGTGAGATCATGCAGATATCTGGCATAGTCCCAGTTACATGTAACGTACTTTCTAAAGAGTGACCGCCATATTTTAAAAATTACTGATCCTGCACCCAGAGTAGAATGAAAATTTGTGAGGAGACCACAGAAAGGATTATAGTTCTGAGATGAGCGCATGGAAGCAGGAAGGAAATGAGCTAGTCTG
This sequence comes from Eschrichtius robustus, assembly GCF_028021215.1. NCBI lineage: Eukaryota > Metazoa > Chordata > Mammalia > Artiodactyla > Eschrichtiidae > Eschrichtius > Eschrichtius robustus. Next base: position 54,551,940 of record NC_090833.1, on the reverse strand, counting down.
GAGAGCAAGCAAGTCATAAAATCACCCAGATGACATTGCCCACAGAGGTCTGTCTGTATCTAGAGCTCAGAGCAGCCTGTAGTACAGACACCTCTTTGGCATCTTCCTGGGACCATCGGGATAGATAGTACTGCCTTTAGAAGCAAACAAGAGGATCTTCTGTGCTGGGCCCTGTGCTTCAAATGCTCCCCTCTGACCATCCTCCAGCCATGCCCTGCCCCACAAAGTGAGGAGTTCATGTGACTAAAGGTATGTCTCCAGCCCAAACCCACTTTCCTTCCACTTCTAGACCCAGCCCAGGTACCTGTAAACTCTGAATTCCCAGTCCAAATGGTCCCACGCTGCTTCCAGGGCCAGCACAGTCTTCTTCCTCAAGCCCATCCTCCTAAGAGTGGATCAGGTCTTCAGTGTGTACATCCCTGGGCCTGCGAGGTAGCCAGAGAGTGGCTGTTAGAGGGATTGTGGATGAAGCTAGACATGGAGACCGGGCTGTCCATAACTGAGCATAAAGTCTCCTCATGGCTGAAAACAGAACCAGCATTTTGGAGAGAAGAGGGGTGTGTTACAGGCTGGAGGCCGGACTGGCTTTCCTGGTACCACCAGGTTCTGGCCAAGAAATCCAAGGAGTCTCTGATCATTCTAAATCAAACCTGGCCTTCCAGGTCATTATGAAAGTATATTTGTTAACAATTGTTTTAGCTTTCTTTGGAATTTTAAAATATTTAGATCTCTGGGTTTGTGGGCTTCCATTTGCAATCCTGCCCTGGGGCCCTGTAAATGTTAGAGGTGGGCCTGGGGGGATGCTTAGAGCCTGGGGTCAGTAGGCCCCCAAAGTACCAGGAGAGAAGGTGTGCAGTGGAGATTCGAAAGCCCATGAAAACTCTTTAAGGAATGTCAGAACATCAGGACTCAACAAATACCTAGACAGTTGCCGGACAGCAAATGGTGTACAATGCAAACATTTGTTGTAGTCTGATGCCTTTAAAAACAAAATAATGCATTGTTATTTCTAATCCAAGAGCTTCCTGACTTGGCTGTGCTCTTCAGTCCCCAGTGAACATCTCTAGACCATGTCCCCGCGTATGGTCCATGGAACATCTGTACAGCTCAGTCCTTGTTGCCCGTGTATATAGCGTGACCCATTACACTGAAGAGTTGCTTCACAGGGTGCCCCTCACCCCTCTCTCCACATCTGCATGGCACATTAAGCTAACAGTCTCTCTGGGGTACTGGGGGGCACATCTGTGAAGCCCAGCCACACAGCTGGGTCTTCCATCATCAACTCCAAATCATCCCCTCCCTTCTCCCTAGCTTGTACCCTGTGCTCACTCCCACTTAGTCTTTCAAAAGGCCAGATTCATGTCCACAGAAAGGGTTTATGTCTGAGGCCTAGGGTTCATGATGGAACAGGTGCATTTGTGCTCCAGGCCCCCATGGATGCCTGAGGAATCCAGAGCTCCATCACTGAACACTATCTGGTCCAGGTGTCTTTGCACAGGAACCAAGATGCAGCATCAGCAGCTTGTCCAAGGCTAGTAAGTGAGATGACCAGACCAAAAAGCCTGGGCTCTTCCATTTATACTGTGGTCACTTTTCCTCTGCTCCCAGGCTTTCTAGAATCTTTGCCCTTATCAAAATCTGACTGGGCTGTGCTGAGCTATTAGTGGTCAGGCTTGCTCACTGCTCACGGTAGAGGCAAAGCTGCTCTGGGAACTCATGGTCTTTGTTCCATTCTTCTCTTTGCAATAGATCTCAGGCTGCCTGGCTGGGCTCTGACCATCAGACCTGAGATCATTGCTTCTCCAGCCATGCCAGTTGCAGCGTGATAGAGGCAGCATGGAGAGAGGTGAAGAGCACTGGTCTGGGCTTCTGAGACCAGGCTCCCTCTGGGTGATGATGGCCAAGTCACTTCTGACCAGAGCTTGAGCTCTAGTGTGAGATGGCCTCAGAATCCACTCCATCTTCACCACTTAAGCAAATTACTTGACTACTCTGAACCTCAGATTCTTCATCTAGACAATGAGGATAATAACCTGAGCCACGGGGTTCTTAGGGATTCATGTGCCCGTCACATGGCTGGGCCCTTAATAAATCTTGGTTTCCCTTCCCCAACTGTAAAATTCAAGGAGAGGAAGCAGATGATCTGTACAGCTCTGGCATGCTTTCATGCTGTCACTTGGCTTCCTATTCCAGGATTTTTCCCAGGACCCATGATCGATTTCCTTCTGGGGTCGTTTCACACCTCAGCCCTGCGGTGTTCATTGGAAAATTTGCTATGAAATTGTGTTGTCCCTCACCTTCCCAGGCCTTGAAGGGCTCTACAGCCAGAGTCATCCACCTGGCGGTTGGCTCTATTAATGATCCACCCAGAAGATGGATCCAGGAAGCGACCTATCACAAGGTCGCCTTCTGTGCTGCCTGAGAGAAGTTCCAGGAGAGCTCTGAAGTCAATGGGACGTGCCATCCTGAGGCATGGGAACCACAGGGATCATGCAGGCAGGGGAACCTCTACTCAGAGGCTGCAGCCCACAGAACAATACCAAGACTTCATCTCCTGGCCTTCCTTCCTCTGGGCTGCAATCTCAGGACAGGTGCAGAGAGCAGAGTACTGGGGGCTAAAGCCAAGCTGTCAGGTAAAAGAACAGCTCTGCACAGCCGGGTGGGACTTATATACTCTTTGTTTATAAGTAACAAAAGCCACGCTGAGTTGCTTAAGCAGTGAAGGGAAAGTTATTGAAAAGACACGGTACAAAATAAGGAGACACCAGGAATGGAACTGAAATGCTAACCCAGCTCTCTCTCCCCCTCTCATCTTTCATCTCTACTCATTTTGGCCTAGCTGTTCTATTCTTCTGTCTCTGCAGACCTGCCTCCCTCCTCTGCTTCTCTGATCTACACACCTGGCAAGTGATGCCATCCATCCTGCCTCTCAAGGTTTATGCTTTACCAGCATAAAGAAAGAGAGTCAATCAGTCAGCCTTTCTCCACACGTGGATAAATATAGATGTAGATGTAGATACAGACACAAACATAGACGTAGATGCGGATATGTATCCTATCAATCTGGATTTCAAATCCACAAAGAAGGCCTTCTGAGGTATCCATCCTGACTCAGGTACCCACCTCTGGTCTGATCAATTACTCCTGGCGCTTGGTAGTTTAGTTAACCGGACCCGCCCCCCTCCAATGAGTGAGGGGATGATAAAGGGAGATCTCTGTGTTCCTGGCATAGGCTCTAAAAGTTATCCATGGCAGCCTAGCAATCAAGCCACTCTGAAAGCCAAAATCATGAGTCTAATATCAAGAGGAGCCCAGTAGTTCCAGGATTACCGTATACTAATAATAAGTGGATAGCGACCCTTAGACAGCAGGATGCTTCTCCAAACCTACCGCAGTTGACTACTGTCCGGCAGACCTGCTTCTTCCAATAGTTCCTCGGTATTTAATTCTCCCCTTCAGAAATAAGTAACACTGCTTTAAGAGGAAAGAGTAGGGAGAGAGATTTTTGAGAATGTGAAGAAATGAAATTTGTTGGGCAAATTGACTGGGCTGTTCACAGTCTGTATACATTACCTCTTCGATCTAAATACAGCTGAGAACTGAGGTGTCTTTGGGCTGAAGGAGCGGGCTGCTGGCATGCCTGTCCTGGTTACTGCTGGTCTCCCTCAGTGGGGTTAGGAGTGGTTTGGCAATTGTCTTCCACTGATAAGGTAACATTTAAAAGAAAACAACAACAACAGAAACAAACAATAAAGGTGTGAGGGCTAACTAGGCTTCCCTTCTCACTACAGTTTGTGTGCAGGAATTTAAGTTTTCTTTATTCCACCAAGACAAATCAGGTACCCCTTTGACAAGTATCCCCTTCCTGCCCACTGACTTTATAAATGCTACTTAAAAGTTGATAACAGTTGTGTGTACGTGTGTGTGTGTGTGTGTGTGTGTGTGTGTGTGTGTGTGTTGGGGGAGAGTCAGGGAGAGAAGTTTTAATGGGGAAAACATTTTTTATTGATTCTCAAAATGTGTGTGGTACACATATGTGATGGGGAGGATATGCAAGTAAGTACAATCTGGGGCACCTCTCTTAACTAAGATGCTTTACACACGTGAATGCACGCACTGCAAGGGATTTTGTCAGGCATTTCCTGTGTACTTGAGGCCTGAGGCCCAGAGTTGAGAACCCCATCGGGATGTTGTGAAGTTTGAATGAGGTAACATAATGATGGTCAAACTTTCTTTAAAATTTTTTTGGAGTATAGTTGCTTTACAATGTTGTGTTAGTTTCTGCTGTACAGCAAAGTGAATCAGCTACACATATACATATATCCCCTCTTTTTTGGTTTTCCTTCCCATTTAGGTCACCACAGAGCATTGAGTAGAGTTCCCTGTGCTATACAGTAGGTTCTCATTAGTTATCTGTTTTATACGTAGCAGTGTATATATGTCAATGCCAATCTCCCAATTCACCCCACACCCCCCTTCCCCTCTTGGGTTATGGCCAAACTTTAATGTGCATTTAAATTAGTTGAAGATCTTGATAAAACACACATTCTGATTCAGTAGATTCGAGGAATGGCCTGAGATGCTGCATTTCTAATAAGCACCCACATGATGCTGGTGCTGCTAATTGGGGACCACACATTGAGAACCACATGCAGAGACAAAGACCGGCACCTAAATCAGAAGTGGACGCTACCATACGGCCACATCCACAGAGGCTATTCCCTTGCACACCCTGGCTGAGGTCATCACTTGCTACTTAGGAAAAAGTAAAAACTTAAATGCACCTGCTTTGTATTTCTTGCCACCTGCCTATTCCATTTTTTCACACATTTATCTAGATGTTCAAAATTTTCTGAAATTTTAGTAAAAACTCTTTCAGCAATAGATTGCAAACCTCTACATTTTTGCTTGAACACAACAGACGGTTTAGCAATTTGTTATAGATGTGAATGTGCACATGTACAGAGATAGACATTTCTCCCTCAGAAAGGAAGATAAGTTCTACTTAAAAGGAAGTTAGCCAATTTCTGACATATTGGGGGGATTACTTCTTTACATTTTCCAATATTCATGATACTTAATATCCTCAGCACTCTGGGCCCATCCCATGCGATTTGGTTGATCCATCTCTGTGTTGTTTTCTTCCTGTTTTGCACAAAAAGTTGCCCGGTACCCACCAGGAAGCATGAGACCAAAGCAAAGAGATAAGAAAGCTACAGTGGACCCATTCGAATGTTCACCCACTCTCTGAAGTTTCCCCCCAACACAGTTGCCCTGCCCTCCCCTCCCCTCGCTACCATTTCTGAAGAATAAATCCTTCTGTGTTGCCACAGGCCTTGGGGCATAGTTATTTACTGATGTCTGCCCTACTTCACTATTTTGTAAGCTCCCCAGAGAGCTTATGACTTATACATCATTGTATTTTCTGAGCATAGCAGAGTGTTTGACACAGAAAAGTTCCTTAATAAACTTTGTTGAATTGAATTAAATTGAACTGCAGGTGAACGAAAAAATTACTTCCATGTTCTTTGGAAAAAGTGGAAATTATGGCTTCTGGAGTAAGAATGGGACAGGGACAGATTTAGAATGCAGAGCTGTGAGAGATCACCCATGCAAAGGACTACAGATAGTTCAGTCTGGTTGGTGTGTACAATGTGAGTAGGTATCAGGAGAGAAAGGTAAGCAGGAAACAGATCCTCAGGGGCCATGGACCCCTACTAAATAGTTTAGAATATATCCTATGAGATGTGGAGAAGTATTAAACTGTGTTAAGCCTGTAACATGATCTTTTTGGCTTGTAAACAGAATACTGGCAGCAAAATAAAGGATAGATTGGAACAGGCTGAGACTAGAGGCAGGGATTTAATGATCCAGACCCTGGTCCTTGGAGGTTAGAAGAATAATGTTCAGTGGACCCAGGGTAGGGGTGCAAATGTGCTTGCATCTCTGGTAGCATCCTAGGGCTGCCCAAAGATGTTCAATAATTTTTCGGAATTTTGAGAACCCATTGGGTTAATTTGAAAAACAACAACAAAAAAGGGTCTCTCCTCCAAAGATATAAGAAAAGCTTTTGCATTAAAAGCCCCGTAAATTTATTTAAGATTCTGGGGCTGGCCATTCTGGCAAAATGAATTTCCCATCAGCCTACTTGATTTCACTTCCTGCCTTCCATGAAATATATGTATAGAGAAAGCATGATACTCCCCAGCGGGTTCCGCGTTCATGTGCATCTGCTGTCCAATTTACAGCTTGCGAAGGAGGTGTTAATTAGCTGGCAGAAGCACCTGAACAGGGAGTACTGGGTTGGCTGAGGGGGTGGGAAGGTCTCTGGCATTTCCTTATTCACAGAGGCAGGAAAAAAAAAAGAAAGGAAACTCACATTGCTGTCCAAAATGGCAACCTCCAAGCCAAGGCAAGTGGCAGAATTATAGCAGGTACCTTTCTCTCTACAAAGAGTCTATTTCTGGATCCGTGTGATTAATATCAAATGTTAATACGAATTTACTTTAAGTTTTACCTTCATATACGACTCTCTGAATTTTAGAGATCTCTCCCAGAAACATGGGTGAGTTTTTAGCTATTGAGTAGGGTAAAATTAACATTGAAGAAGGGATAGAATGAATTCCCACAGGAGAAAAAGCAGAGAACCTGTCTTCCAAGAGAAAGGGCAGTGATCCAAAGCCGGGAGAGTCTAGGAGGTGGAGGGTAGAGAAGGGAAGTCACAAATCTAGGTGGAGCCGAAAGGACTTTTCATTCGGGGTCAATAAAAAAAGTTGGCTGGGTTGAAGTAGGTGGTTCAAGGCAACCATCTGTTGGGAGGAGAATAAGACTAAATAATGATCAACTCGAAATTTCTTCAATTTGTATGTCAACAAAACTCACCAAATCTCTTAACTCAAACAAGCAGTCGATGAAACAAAAGGAAGACAGAGTAACAGGATGTCATCTGATAAAACATTTTCACTGTAGAGATGGCACAGCTGAGATTCAGAGAAGTACAGTAACTTTCCCAAGGATATTCATGATGGAATCATAGCTTGAACCTTGGGTTCCTGACTTTCTGCCCGCTTCTCTTTCCAATACACTCCACTGTTTTCTTAAACGTACTTGGGGCAGGACGCCTAATCTGATCCGGCACAGCAACTCTTAACAGCACTGAGATATTTCTACAATATTATTGCAGAATAGCAGCAGGGCCAGACAAAAAAGACATGACCAGAAAGAAGACACGGACACAGAAGGTATGAAACACCTAGTTATTTTGCCTCTAATGACCATCAAGAGGAAATCAATTTTTAAAAGTTGGGCAAATATAAACTTGCAGTTAGTTAATAAATATTGCATGTACCAGTGTGGCAGAAGACATTGTGTAAAAAATTCAGAGGTGCTTACATTACACATGTAAAGAATACATGGAGACCACTTACTTTCTGCTTTGAAAAATGCCAGTGAAACTTCATAAAGTACAACTTGTTCTAAAGCAAAGCGAAAAGGAGAAAGCGGCATAAGTTGAGCTTTTGGCACACTCAGCAAGTACTCTTTAGGCTGCCAAGGTACAAGGCACCTGCACAAAGGGAAGAGAGACCCTTTATATCCGACCGCAGGATGTCTGCACCGGGTTCCCAGTGAAGCTGAGGTGTCCAAACTGAGGAAGACAGAGTCAAGGAAATTCAGTGAGGAAGACAAATGAGGGCAGGGCCTCTTTGGAACATCAGAGGGCTCCAAGCCCTGCTGCTTCCTTCAGCAAATCCTAATTAGCCCAGGAGAAGACAAAACACAATGTGTTTTCAGGACACACACCCCGGAGAGAGAGGAATTCTTGAGGTATGTAATTAGGAGCAATTAGCCAGGGCTGGAGGGGAGCGGATAGAATGTGGAACAGGCTTGATTGGGTAATAATTTCCCTGGGGAATTGTGGGAGGTGGGCCAGTGGGGCTTCTCTGAACTGACTTGCCATGGACTCTGTGCTCTAAAGCTTGAGGACAGAGATGGGAAAATCAAAGGGGATTTTCCTACTCAAATGTACCAAATATTTTCTCTGAGAATTGCTTTAATCCCCCAGTTTCTAGGCCAGTATGACACGTAGTAGATTTTCTGTAATGTTTACTAATGAGAAAATAAAGTAAAATGAAATGGTGAAGGAAATTCATGCATAGCCTGTCTGTCCTCAACCCCTATGGAAGTTTTGAGGGTGTTGGCAGAGAGGTAGAACAGGCTACTTTTAGTTATAATTCACTTGTCTTGTACTAGCCCCCAAAAGCCTGTAAAACCCAGCAAAGGGATACAGGGTAAAATCTCCACTGCTTGGAGATTCATTAGGTGTAATAAAACATAATGGGCCTCCTATAGCCTATGTGCACAAGATCCAAGATCCATTGCTTCCTAGCTAGGTGACCTTATGAAAGCTATTTGATCTTCTGAGTCTTGGTTTGCTCATCTGCAAAATGGACCTGACTTATCCAGGGTTGTTGTCGGGATTAATAAGATCATGGGCCCTACTGGCTCTAGTGAACAACCCAAGACAGCAAGCCAATAAATCCATTTACACAAATGTGTGTTTTGGAATCAGCTTATCTTGGAGAGCTCACCAGGAAACTTCATTGCTCAAAATTAGATGTTCTAAACCTGGGAGATTTATTAGGATTTTTTATAGCCAAGGTGGGTGTTTGGCAATGCCTACTTTTAAAGATTGTCAAGTTAAAATTATATGGTGAGGCTCTGTGGTGTCAAATTTTGAGGCCATTCATCCGTTTATTGGAGGATTCCTAGTTTACTTTTTTCCATGCTTTATTTCCTAATTGTGGTAAAACATACATAACGAAATTTACCATTTTAACCATATTTAAGTGTGCACATCTGTGGCATTCAGTGTATCCACATTGTTCTATTCACCATCACCACCATCCATCTCCAGAACTTTTTCACCTTCCCAAACTGATACTCTATACCCATTAAACACTAACTCCGTTCTCCTCTTCCTCAGCCCCTGGCAACCACCATTCTACTTTCTGTCTATGAATCTGACTACTCAAGGTCTCTCATATAAAAGGAATTATATAATACTTGTCCTTTTGTGACTGGTTTATTTCACTTAATATAATGTCTTCAAGGTTCATCCATGTTATGGTATATGTCAAATTTCCTTCCTTTTTAAAGGCTGAATATTATTCCATTGTACGTATCCACCGCATTTTGTTTATCCATTCATCTACGGATGGACACTTGTGTTGCTTCTACCTTTTGGCTACAGTGAATAGTGCTGATGTGAACATGTGTATACACCTAATTTATCTTTTAAGAAGATTTGACCTTCTGCATAGGTACTGCCTTGATCTACCTCTGATAATAGCTGGGTTGGTTGTCCCTTCAAGCACATCGCCTCCTCAGATTTTTAACATCTCACACAAAAATGTCAGCCCTAACCCCAGTTCTGTTAGCTGTTGAAACATATAAGTTTATAATTAACCTCCAAACACTGAAAGCTGCATTCCAGGTACTTGTCAGAAAGTATAATCTGAAATTTAATGTGGCTCAGTATCCTTCCAAAGATCAGTTGAAAGACATGCCTTGTGAAATGAGAACTGCCTGAAGCTTTACTCTTTCAAATCTATCCCTAAATTAAGCCAGACCCCATCCCAATAACTGGGATGTATTTCTTTATTGTACACAGAAGTGATCTCACTGAATTATGCTTTGGTGAAAGGGCTAGATTTAGCTTCAGTTTTTCTCGTCTGCAGTTTTATGAACCTGTATTGTATTTAGTGCATAGATATCGTGCAGGATGTTGTTTACTTTTTCATACTGTTTCCTCTTTAGGAGGATCCATGGGAGAAATTATTCTTTGGTGTCAGCATCAGCCATGGCTTCCTGGAGCTACTGGTTTATGTTTTTTTTCCTGTGGGCACAGAACTGTGTAACAAATTGTGTTCCTATCATCACTTTGGCTACTAGGAAGCTTAGATTCAAATGTGCTCCCACCTAAACAAAAGGCATGGAAATGCGTAACATGAATTTTGTGTATTGAAGTCACCTCTTGCTGTGTCCTATTCTTAAATAATTTTCTCTTTGCCATGATTTTCTCCCTTATTGCCATTGTGTGTTTGTGTAAATCACCAACAGGGAGAGGCAGACAGACAGACAGAGACAGAGAAACAGAGTGGGACAGAGAGAGAGGGAGGAAGGGACAGCAAGGAAAAGAGAGGATATGTTTTAAAATAAGAATGTATCATTCAAAATTCTTGGCTGCAAACAAAGAAACCAATTCTAATTAGCTTCACCATAAATTAATTAATTAATTTAAAAGGGAATTCACAAAAAGACTAGCAGCTGAGCTCACAGAATCATTGGAAAGGTGGAGAATGGGGCTTAAAAAATAGGCAGCATCCCAGAACACTTGGGCAATGGGCACTGCAGGACGCTCTGTGCTGGAAGAGGAGGGTAAGACGTGAAGTAAGAGAAGGTTTTCGCTTTATAACCCCAATCCCCATGTGGCAACAACCGCAAACATGTACATCTGACAAGTCCATCTCTTCCTGGCTACCTCTTTAGTACGTGGTCCTACTTCTCCTTCTGACCCTAACATAGCACTCACTTGTCTGAACTTGGCTTCCCACTCTGTTAAACAAAAGCCCTGTAGTGACTAGAACCATACTGCTCAGACTGCAGTCCACTGACTACCTGCTGCTGTCTGAGCGTATCCACACTCCCCCACACCCCAAAAACACACACACATTGATGTCAAGTGGCTCGTAAAACAGTCTTCAACTCTACAAAAGGCTGTCCTTTAGAAGAGTTCAGGTAAATACAAATTCCTCCATCCTACTATACATCAAAATCTTCACCTCCTCATTCAGTGCACTGGAAATTCCACTCTGCCAGAAATGTCTAAAAAGTTTCAGATGTACCCAGGGTCCAGTATTAGCATATCTAAAGCTCTTGACCCTCCCTTTTTTTTTTTTTTTTTTCTCCACAATCCCAGAGAAAGTATATTATCACAATGAGGCATTCTGTGTGGAACCAGAACGAGGGCTGTGTCAGCCCTGTTCACAAGAGGGAGTTTCCTGACCAGACAGCTGGAAGATTCATCCCCTTTTGTACGCAAATACCCAATATTCTCTTCATGTGGTGGGGATGACTGCATTAAATCTGCACAGTTCTACTGCCATGTTCACCAAGTAAACTTCGAATTAAAACTCGAAATATGGTTAAAACTTTTTTTTAAAACTTTTTTTCCCATGTAGCGTTTCATATGAGGGAAGGATACAATGACATGAATATCTGGGTGGCCCCCTTGCCTTGCTGTAGATAAACACATTGGCAGAGGGGCAAGAAACCCTGTTGTGAGTTTGTGAGTCTAGTCTGCGTGGGATAATCCCCCTGGGTCCCTTTAACTGTGATCGCACTGAGGCGGTCACTTTTCTAGATCTATGAAGCTGAGCGTCCCACCGTGATGCCCAAGGCCCATGCATCCACTTACTCCTGCCCTGTGAGGTCCTGTAGACACAGCTGACAGGATTCTTGAATAGTAACAATGCTTACCATTTATCGAGCACGTATAATATGGCAGGCAGTATTATTCCACGTACCCTTTTGTAAAAAAGAAAATTAACTAATTTAATCCTCACAGCATCCTATGAGGTTGGTACTGTAATTATCATCATTTTACAGGTGAGAAAACTGAGACACACAGAAGTTAGAAACTTGCCCTCGTGGTAGAGTCAGGATTCAATCCCAGGCAGTCAGGCTCCTGAGCTTACACTCTAGAATGTTATGCTATAGTGTCCCCAGGGATTGATGACATTTACATCTTTACAACTGTTATATTTTGGACAGATTACAGGTAGCACATCTGGAAACTGTTCATCTGAAGTCATTGGATAGAAGCTATGTCTAGTGGCTTAGAATTGCTTTGATATTGGAAAGCAAAGCAAAACAAAATGGGAAGGAAAAAACCCCAAGTGTGATATATGCCAGGTTGTTCTGTAAACTGCCCCAAAGTCATGTCTTTAGCATGGGAACTGACCAAGGAGACTTAGCCAAAAATTCACATGGATGTTGAAGGATCATTCCAGGGGAAACCGTCCTCCTTCATTGCCTGAAGTGGTCTTTCTAGATTTCTGCCTCTGTAAGCACAGTTCCTCAATGCAGGTGATTTGTGACACCTGCATTCACAGACATCACAAGTGCGGTGGGGAGTTTGGAGAGTGAGCTGCTAACGTCAAGCCTCAAACAAAGGGAAAGATGACAATATGGTGGACGCTTTAGCCAGGGTGTCCTTCCTGTCGAGTAGGTGTCTGATCAGGCCACCCGAGATAGCTGTTCTCCTGCTCTCTGTACATCCCCCGCTCGATCAGTCCCTGCCTCACCTATACCCTACTCACCTAACTGACCTTCCCTCTTAATCATAGAGCCTAATCAAAATGCCTCTGTGCTTGCCTCCAGCCCCAGCTAGTTATTGTTCTAATTAGAACATCTCTCCACTATGATAGCTGATCAAAGGGGCGGTGAGGGGCGTGCCCCTCTGCTAGTTTCCCTGGTAACCAACAAGACAGCCTGAAGTCAATTCCTCCCATAACTGGTAACCTCCCCTCCCCCAGTCGTGAAGGCTGCCGCCATGTTCTGCCCACTGCCGTCTGACGTCTGACGTCTGCTCTCTGTGGGATGTCGCTCCAGGACCTCGCTTCAGACATGTAAGCTCCCCCATCCATTAGAACACTGATGTCTCTGTCACCAACTCTGGGCTGTTCCTTCCATCTCGAGGCTGGGCAAGTACAGGGCTTACAGGCCTGTGGGGTGCAGCCCAACAGCAGGAGTCAGGCATTCTGACTTGCTAAGGAGCAATGTTGCTTCCTTTGACTCTCTCCAGACACAGCAACAGGAGTTACAGCACAAACTGGAGCTGGTTCATTGTAGCCATTCTTTCTTTGCTCTTTTGTAGCAAAAGCCTGAGCATTTCAGGGTTAGAGCATGAGGGATTCCCACCACCACAACTCCACAGCTAAAGCCCAGGCCATACACCAATCAGGGGGAAGCCTGGGTTGAGATGTTCCCATCAATACTGAAACCATTTCTTCTGAGGAGGACTTGCCAAAAGCCAAACATTTGATTAGAGATTCTCCTCTCGAGTCGCCCAGGGTCAACTCTTTGCCTACGCTGCCTGAGAAACCACCAAATCCAAATCTACAGTCTTCTCCACTAAGCTTTACCGCCTCTCTTTCAGTGTTTGTACATTTAACTGTACCATCTGTGGTCATGGAATATAGGATTCCTATAGCTAGAAACAATTTTCATCAACAATAAATTGTGGTAGGAATATTTACTATTAAAAAGAAAAAAAAATTCCACATCATAACTTGCAGCTTCCTGCCTGAGCAGCTGTGCCTGAGAATAAAACCTGGCCCTGCCCCCAGCCTGGCCCCAGTCCCTGCCTTCCAGGCTCCTCTCGCCCAGTCTCCAGTGGGGGTCCAGCCTCTGTAACACATGGCACTGGCCCTGATCCCTCCGCCTGATCTTCTCCTAATCTGTGACCAACCACTGACTCTTCTGCTGCTTGGAACCCTCTCATTATTCCATGACGTCGTCTGCAGGTAACCCCTCTGGCCCCAGTGGCTGAGGACCCAGCCTCTCATGGAATGCCGAGCTCCCTGCCTTTTCCCTCTCCCACTGACCGTACTCTTTGAGTGACTCATTGATTTTCATTTCAATATCTCTGTCCTAGAGGCCAAAAAGCCCTTAAGTAACATGAACAATCTCCCCATCTCCACCCTCCCATCCTCTAAACAGCTGAGACCCTTGCCTTTATGGCTGGTTTAGCAACTAATCAGTTGGCTCAATTAAATATGCATTTGTCACATGTTCTGTTGCTTACAAAATAATACATAGTTACTGTAAAAAAATTTAAATTTGCAAAAAATATATAATAGAAAAAGTGAAGGTTCTTTTTCACATCCCCCTGAGACAACGACTGTTAACAGTTTGGTACACATGGGGATATGTGTGTGTGTGTGTGTGTCTGTATGTCTGTGTGTATGTATTTTAGTGTCTTAGAACTGTATTGGAGTTATACTATACATATTGTTTTGAAACTTTTTTCTACTTAATAATATATCCTGAACATCTCTTCTTATCAGCACATAAAATCTACCTCATTTTTTAAAATGTTACATAGTGTTCCATTGTATAAATGTAGCACAGTTTATTAACAAATACCTAATGATGGACATCTGGTTTATTTTCAATTAATTTGTCCTGACAATGCACAGCGAACATGCTTGGACACTAATCTTTGCTTGCTTGTATATTTCTGTAGAGCTTAGATTTGGGACGTGGCGAGGCAACTCTGAGCCTCAGTTGCTCTTTCGATAAAATGAGGATAACTGCAGGAGGCTGTGAGAATTAGATGAGATCGTTAACACTGAGGTGGACATGTGTAATTCACTCTAGCTCCCTTGTATCTAAAGCTCTATCTGAGTCAGGAATTCTCCAATTATTGAGTCTTGGTTGAGGATACTTTCTTCCATTAGAAATATCCAAAATGCCACATACTCACCTTCCCAGACACCTTAGCAGCCAGGTAAAATCATCTGACCTAGGCTCCACCAATCAGATGATTCCGAGTACACTGACTTGGGAGTCAGTGACACAACAGCCAAGGTTGGGTAGCACACTTACTCTCTCTCTTTCGTGGCCATGGTAGTTGATGATGAAAGCAAGATCAAGTTCTCATCAGAGAAACAGCAACAGTGCAAACTGTAGATGTTGTGTGTGGAGACTGACGGCAGCAGGGGCTTCTTCATTAGAATTGCGCTCCTGATTTTGGACATTGTTTCTGGCAGTTTAACCTCAAGCTTTATTCTTCAGACATCCTGACAACTCTGAATTACTCAAAATCCTATGAATAAAGTCATTTTCTGGTTAAATTAGCCAGGAACACTTTCTATTGCTTGTAATTAGGAACATTGTCTACAACATATGCGTAGCTGTAAACCACCATATGAAGATAAGTGACACAGCAGATGCTCTTTGATCCTCTTCAACAACTAGTCCTCCTTCTCCCTTGCTAACAGGTGGACATCTGACCCAGTTTCAATTAAGATGGTATAAAGGATAGTGTTCTTGGGACTTCTGAGAAAGAGTTTTCATTCCTTTCTGATAGGAGAGAGGTATATGAAGAGATAACTTCTGTCACTCCCCCCACCCCTCCTGCTCCAGCTTTCTCCTTGGGATGTTGTCATGTTAGAATGAGTTGCTTGGCGATCTGGCAGCCATTTTCTGACCATGAGGAGAGATGTTGCCCACACACAGGATGAATGACAAAGTTCAAAGATGTAAAAAGCCTTGGTCCTTGATGACACAAGTGAATTTCCAGAACAAACCTGGTTTGCCTACTTCCAGACTATCTGCTAAACGAAAAATAATCATGACTTAAGACACTAAAAATAAGATTCTATTATTTGCAGCCAAACACACCCTAATTGGTTCAAGATACTTGATTATCGTTAGAGCAGCTGTGAGAGGCTAGGCTGACGGTTTTGAGGTTTCAGAACTCAACTGTCTGACCCTATCTCCACTTGCTGTATTATCCCAAATTACTGATGACATCTAGATAGTTTTAGTCCAAAGCAAACTTTTGGATAGTTCGGTTTGTTAGTGTAAGAAGCCTGATCTCATTGAAGTGCTCTTTGAGAGACTATTAAATCATCCCCAATTGGCATAGATCAAAGTAATCTTCTGTACCTGGGAGCTTAGCCTCATAGTGTTCCCTGGTATAAGGCTATCTGGTATTCAGGGTCACTTGACCAACCTGAAGCTGACTTCTGGGTCTTAGACTCACAGGGTTTTGTTTTTTTTTTTAGGGTTTTTTAAAATTGAACTATAGTTGATTTACAATGTTATGTTAGTTTCTGGTGTACAGCAAAGTCATGCAGTCATATATATACATATACATATATATGTATTCTTTTTCATATTCTTTTCCATTATGGTTTATCACAGGATATTGAATATAGTTCCCTGTGCTATACAATAGGACCTTGTTGTTTATCCATTCTGTATATAATAGTTTGCATCTGCTAACCCCAAACTCCCAATCCATCCCTCCCCTGCCCTTTCTCCCCGTCGGCAACCACAGGTCTGCTCTCTATGTCTGTGAGTCTGTTTCTGTTTTGTAGATAAGTTCATTTGTGTCATATTTTAGATTCCACATATAAGTTATATCCTATGGTATTTGTCTTTCTCTTTCTGACTTACTTTGCTTAGTCTGTTAATCTCTAGGTCCATCCATGTAGCTGTAAATGGCATTATTTTGTTCTTTTTTATGGCTGAATATTGTTCCATTGTATGTATGTGTGTGTGTGTGTGTGTGTGTATACACACACCACATCTTTATCCATTCGTCTGTTGATGGACATTTAGGTTGTTTCCATGTCTTGGCCATTGTAAATAGTGCTGCTATGAACATAGGGGTGCGTGTATCTTTTTGAATTATAGTTTTGTCCGGATATATACCCAGTAATGGGATCGCTGGATCATATGGCAACTCTATTTTTAATTTTTTGAGGAACCTCCATACTGTTCTCCATAGTGGCTGCACAAATTTACATTCCCTCCAACAGTGTAGGAGGGTTCCCTTTTCTCCACACCCTCTCCAGCATTTGTTATTTGTAGTTTATTTTTGATGATGGCCATTCTGACCTATGTGAGCTGGTACCTCATTGTAGTTTTGATTTGCATTTCTCTAGTAATTAGCAATGTTGAACATCTTTTCATGTGCCTGTTGGCCATCTGTATGTCTTCTTTGGAGAAATGTCTATTTAGGTCTTCTGCCCATTTTCTGATTGCGTTGTTTGGTTTTTTGTTATTGAGTTGTATGAGCTGTTTGTATATTTTGGAAATTAAGCCCTTGTCGATTGCATCATTTGCAAATATTTCCTCCCATTCCATAGGTTGTCTTTTCATTTTGTTTATGGTTTCCTTTGCTGTGCAAAAGCTTGTAAGTTTGATTAGGTCCCATTTGTTTATTTTTGTTTTTATTTCTATTGCTTTGGGAGACACCTAAGAAAACAGTTGTACGATTTATGTCAGAGAATGTTTTGCCTATGTTCTCTTCTAGGAGTTTATGGTGTCATGTCTTATATTTAAGTCATTAAGCTATTTTGAGTTTATTTTTGTGTGTGGTGTGAGGGTGTGTTCTAACTTCAATGATTTACATGCAGCTGTCCAACTTTCCCAACACCACTTGCTGAAGAGACTGTCTTTTCTCCATTGTATATTCTTGCCTCCTTTGTTGAAGATGAATTGACTGTAGGTGTGTGGGTTTATTTCTGGGCTCTCTGTTCCATTCCATTGATCTATATGTCTGTTTTTGTACCAATACCACATTGTTTTTATTACTGTAGCTTTGTAGTATTGTCTGATAGACTCACAGCTTATGACTGTCATCTCTTCTCTAGAGACTCTTGATCCCAGGGAATCTACAAGATGTAGCAGTTGTTCCACTTGACATTATTCTACATTCTTTTACATTCATAATCTCAATTTAGCCTCGAAAAAAAAAACTTGATGAGGTATTATTTCTTTATTTTGCCAACAAGAAAAATGATCTTCAAAGAGATTAAATAATATGCTCCAAGTCACATAGCTGGTGAGTTGTGAAAAGGCAATTCAAATTCATGTTTTTTCCTCTGCTTCAGTGTTTCTCATTGGCTGTCCATCAGAATATATTGGGGAGCTTTAAAAAATACTGATGCCTGGATCCCAGCCCCAAAGATTCTGATGTAATGGATCTGGAGGAAATCTTGGACACTGGGATTTTTTAAACAGCTTTATTGACATCTAATTTATATAGCATAAAATTTACCCATTATAATTATAAATTCAATTATTTAAAAATATGTATTTATAGCATTGTGCAGCCATTACCATAATGTAGTTTTAGAACATTTCCGTCATCGCACAAATTTCCCTCCTACCAGTTTGCAGTCAATGCTTGCTTCTTTTCTGGCCTAGACAGCCACTAATCTACTTTCTATCTCCATCCATTTATCTTTTGTGGGCATCCATGTAAACAGGATCAGACCATGTGTAGTCTTTTGCATCTGGCTTCTTTAACTTCTCATAATATTGTTGAGGTTCATCTGTGTTGTAGCATGTTCTTTTTTATTGATGAACAGTATCCCACTCTGTAAACACTCCACATTTCGTTTATTCAGCAGTTGACGGACATTTGGGTTGTTTCCAGTTTGGGGCTATTATGAATAATGTCAGTGTGAACATTTGTGTGTATGCCTTTGTGTAGAAATATGTTTACATTTCTCCTAGGTATATTTCTAGGAGCCGGACTGCTGACTCATATGGTAAGTTTATGTTTAACTTTTTAAGAAACTGCCAAACTATATTCCAGTGTGCACCATTTTACAGTTCTACCAGCGATGATTAGGGGTTTCATTTTGCTAACACTTAGTATTGTCAGTGTTTTTAATTGTTAATTTGTATTTCCATAATGACGAATGATATTGAATATCTTTTCAAGTGCTTATTAGCCATTTGTATATTTTCTTTGGTGAAATGTCTATTCAAAATTTTTGCCCATTGTTTTCATCAAATTGTCTTATTAGTAGCTTGTAAGAGTTGTTTATATATTCTAGAAACAAGACTTTTACCAAACATGTGATTTATAAATATTTTCTCCCAGTCTTTGACTTGTCTTTTTATTTTCTTATTGGTGTTGTTTGAAACGCAAATGCTTTTAATTCTGATGATGTACAAGATATCAATTTTTCATTTTACACATTGTGCTTTTGTGTCATATCTTAGAACTCTTTGGTCAACCCAAGGTCATGTAGGCTTTCTCCTATGTTCTGTCTAGAAGTCTTATGGTTTTAGCTCTTGCATTTATGTCTATGATCCATTTTGAGTTGTTTTTTATCTATGTTGTGAGGTTTTGCATATCTTGATATTAATTGTTCAAGTACCATTTGTTACAGAGACTATCCATTCTTCATTGAATTGTCTTGGCATATTTGTTGAATGGGCACTGGAATTTTAAGTGTCCATGGTGCAAAGTTGAGATCCAAGCTGCCTGAAGGTGCTAGCATCTAGCATTGCTAGGTCTCCTCTGTGTTTCCACATTAGAGAAAGATCTTGATATGTTCTAGAATCTAGAACACTCTCCTAGCCTGATGAGAATCTTTGTGATTTTTCCTTGGATTTTTTTGCAAATGCTGTCACCATCTACCTGGAACAGATTATACAAAAGTGATCTTAAATAACTACAACCTACACTTATAAAGCTGTTCTATTATATCCTGCATGAGTCACAACTAGGTCTGCTTTTCCCATTAGACTGTGAGCTGTTCAAAGGCAAGGACTGTGTTTTAATAATGAAAACAATATTAACAGCTACCATTTTGAACATTTGTTCCAGTGCTATGCTCAGTACCTTATAGATTTATCTCATATAATCATCATTTTCCAAGACTTTTGAGAGGTGTTTCACAGAGGTTAAGTAACTTATCCAAGGTCACACAACCAATAAATGGCAGAGCCAGGATTCATACCATGGAGAATCTGTGTATAAAACCACAAAAAATAATCAAGCAAATATTTCTAGATAGCCCAGTCCTTCTCAGGAAATGGCTCCAAGTTCTCCAACCCATTGCAGACCAATAACATTATTGTAGCATGAAAAATGTATATGTAAAAAAAAAAAAAAAAGTATATGTAATCAACAGGGATGAGAAGCTGAGGCTGGAAGAGACTTCGGGCTTGGGTGGGTTAGGACTTTCCATATAGAGGTGCCACTAATAGGTTTTGTTTTTCTCTTCTGTTCTGATGCCAATTTGGAATTTTTACCCCACTGCGAGAGTGATGGTTCGTTTCATGTTTTACATGGCTGGTTTATTGTGCTCTTGACAGATTTTCCCCTACTCTTGACAATTGTGAGCATTGATCTTTTCTCTGGAGTGACAGGATATTACACTGAGACTTTGGGGAGGTTCGTGTTGCCTCTCACCAGCCATCCACAAATGCATGATGCTTGGTCTGTATTCCTCTATCACTGCTCTCAGCGCCTCTTCCTGGTGAAAGATGCTGCCTGTGCTATCCCTGACACTCCTGCTCAGAGCACATTTGCACAGCTGAGGCTAATGAGCTGGTAAAGCCGTGGGCGGGCCATAGCTGTGGTTGGATCTGGCCTTCTAGACTGTGCCTATCAAAAACCAGGGCAGGGCTCAGACCACCTCTTGACTTGGCTACTCGGGGTTTCATGTGGAAGAATGGAAGAAGCACTACTCGGGTCGTCAAGAAGTCTGCATCTCACCCTAAGCCTGCCTCTCTCTAGCTGCGTTACTTTGGTCAAATCACTTAATCTCTCTATAAGCTTTAGTTTCTGTATGTGAAATTGGGACTAGTTCCGTGTTTTCCAGTTGTTGGCCTATGTATTGCAAACCTGTAATATTCTCCAGTTAAATTGGGCTTAGTAGTCAATTAAGTTGGGGAGTCTTCTTTGGGAATTGGTCTGTCCTCCTGGAAATCTCCTACACCTCCTTCAAAGCCCTCCCCTAAACTTGGATTCCTCATGAAGCCCACCCTGATCATCCTCCCCAATGGAATTCATCCCTTTCTCTCTCCTTCTCCTACACTACTTTTCAAATTCTTCTACCGTAGTCCTCATTCCATAGTGCCCAGTTTATTTTCACATATGTCTATCCATCAACTACCTGAACTCTGAAGGCAAAGATCTTGCCCCACTCATCTTTGTGATACCCAAGACCTAACACAGATATGACATTTATGTAGTAGGTACAACATAAATGTTGATATGAATAACTAATAACTGTTATAATTGGCGATCTTGGGATGTGTTTACACTTAGCTGTGCACCTGTAGCCGTTTGTGTTGGTCATCCACACACCTTTCTTCCTTCTCTTCCTGGGGAAACAGCTTCTCCCCAGCTCCAATCCTATAATCGTGGTGGGGCTGCCAGTCACAGTACTCGGCCCCTCGCTCACAGGAAGAGCCATGATGTGACCCAGCCTGGCCTACTCTTTCACTTTGGCAGGTGTGTGACCTACACTGGGCCCATCGTGGTTCTTCTCTGAGATTTATTTCATTGCTGTTCATGGGTCCTTTATCAGATTTTGTTTTTATGTTAATTAATACTTTTAAACCACCTCTACATGGAGCCGCACATTTATGACAGTTAACCAAATTAACGTGACAGCACGGGAGCACCAAAATTCAAGAAAAGGGCTGTGACAGTGATGTTTACACATCCGCAGTATTATGTGCACAGATAAGTGTGACTTTGACTTTTTTGTGTGACTAATCTGGTAAGGACCTTTTCCATCACATTCTACTTGATCCCTCTGTGGTGTCTGATGCCTCCTCCTTGAAACTCTATCCTGCTCTGGTTTCTGTGACATAGCTCTCCCAGGTCACCCCTCTCTCATCTCCTTTGTGGACTCCTTTTTCTCTGGGCTGTGTCCTCAAGTGGAGAGGGAGAGAGTGTGTCTTGTATTTCGGGCCACAGAAGCAGGAGGACGTGAATTAGAAGCTGTTGGTGGCCGTCTTCCATCATCTGTGGAAATCTGTTTCCAGCAGGAGAGAATGAAGCCAGGCAGAACAGCGTGGAGTGGAGATGAGAGAGAGGATGGGGGAGAAGGTGTCCGAGTGAGTGGCCCCTGACAGTAGCAAATCCCTTAAGTCCAGCAGTTTCTCTCCCTCTGATTCTGTTAACCTCCAGTGTCTTTCTAATATACCCCCTTAATACTTAAGTGAGTTTGAGTTCCCATTACTTAACAGCCCAACTTTACTAAAACACAACCACAACCCATCCTTTAGATTATATCATTCTAGGAACATGATTACTGTACTGGCTTAGCAAAATGAAATAAAGACAAAGTCTAGGTCTCAAACAGGAAGGCAAGATTCCAGGGCCAGAAATGGTTTTTCCA
Organism: Eschrichtius robustus; assembly: GCF_028021215.1. Lineage (NCBI taxonomy): Eukaryota > Metazoa > Chordata > Mammalia > Artiodactyla > Eschrichtiidae > Eschrichtius > Eschrichtius robustus. Next base: position 54,529,987 of record NC_090833.1, on the reverse strand, counting down.
GACCACAACTCAGGAAACTTGCACATTTTGCAATAGTTCTTTCTTCCTGGGTAGACTTTTAAAAATCAGTCTACCCCCTTCCTCCAGCATAGCCCTCTGAGAAACCTGCAGTCCTTCAGAAGGATTCCTATATTTGGATGCTGACTCAGCCAAAAAAAAAAAAACATTTTTTTTTTCTCCCCCAACTAATTGAATTCTACAGGCCCCACCGGTGACTGACAGTGTTCCCAACTGGGAGCACAGCGACTGAAGGCAGCAAGTTGCCTGCTGTTATTTTCTGCTTTGTTCTAGTTTAATTGCTTTTGTACCTGTGCCTATTACATGAATAACTACATGAAAACTCTACAGGACTGAAAATAGCACTTCAGATGGGATTATGTCTCCTCACAGTCTCCTCTTTGACTCTGTAGCTAGACAGGTGTTTTTCAGCAGAGGGAAAGATTTTTTTTTTTTAAGTTATTGTGAATCTGGGGGAAATGATGGCTACAATTCCACCTAGCCTATGCTACCCCTCTGGCATATTCTCCCATTAAAATGACAGGGTTCCACCACGAAGCCCACCAGTAAAACACTTCACATTTGATGATGGCAAAGGAGATAAAAGTTGTGTGAAAATTCCCAAGGGAAAAGTTGTCATTTCCTTAGTTGGATGGGGTTGGGTTTGCATAATGGGAAGCTTTGATTATAAACATGGTGCTGTGATATTTTTACATTGTCCCAACTTTCCTCCCTGTTCAAGCAGTAATAGCGATTGTGGTTACTATACTGTGGATCGGTCCACTCCTTCCCATTCTTCTTCTCTACTTGGGAACATGGGGAGGGGGTGACCCCCATAGCTTTTTCGTAAGCAGCTGTAACATAGGAGGCTTCCTAAAAAGTTGGCCAGTGGGAGGAACTGGTTCTCGTTCATCTTGCCACCAGGATCTGAGAGTCCATCTGAGAATGGAGCAGAGAGAGAACAGGCAGAGGACAGAGGTACAGAGAAAAACTCATTTGGGCTTCTGGATCAAGCCATGCCTGCATTCAGTCCATCTTTGGGCTTTTCATTTATATGAGCCAATAAATGCCCTCTTTTATTTTTGGTCATTTGCAACTGAAAGAATTCAAACCAATACTGATGATTCACTGTTTGGGTTCTTCCCCTATGAAAAAAGATCTTCCAAGGAACCATGAGAAGCATGAACAGCCACCTTCACCTCCACGCCCAGCCCTCAATTCCCAGCTTGTCCTCCTACTGCTGTTTGGCCTCATACCTGTGCTAACTTTGTTAACACCACCTGGGTTCAATTCTGAAACAACTGTTTGTTTTTTCTTCAAGGAGCCATCCAAGTACAAAGCATGGCAGAAGTTCTCAAAGTGTATGATACAAGAGGCAGCAGCAAGTGCAGCCCCTGCCTGGGAACTTGTCAGAAATGTACATTTTCAAGCCCCGCCCCAGATCTCTTGAGTCAGAACTTGTAGGGGTGGGCCCCAGAGACCTGTATTTTAACCAACCCTCCAGGGGACTTGAATGCAAGCTGAAGCTTGAGAACTCCTGGCATAGAGGGTGTCCACAGTCATTGTTGACTGTAGAGCAGACATGAGTAGCATTTATAATGAGAACATTTGAAAAAGCCATAGTAAGACCAGGATGGTGTCTTATCAGGAATGTTTCATGATACAGAGGCTGTAAATTTCAAGTGGTACAACAAGCAAATATGACAAGTGGGGAGACCAAAACAGGGTTAGGACTTAAAGAACCCCTGTACTTTTCTGCACAGCAATGCAAGGAAGCTGGGATCCTAAGAGAGGGGATGGAGATTTGGATGTTTCTTTTGTGGGCGAAATCACTTGTAGTTGCTTCATAATACTTTTCTCGGGCGCTCACATTTTGATATCATCTTAGATGGTTTCAGTCTAGTAATGTGGAAAGTTTGGGGGAGGTCATCATTTGCTGTCTGTGTAAAATAAATTTTGTTTCTGTCGTAACAGCAGCTTATCCAGCAGCATCCTACCTTCTAGGGCTGCCTGTAACCTGAAAGAAGCCAGGAAGTACCTCCTTTTCTCTTTTGATCCCTCAGAGTGCTTGGCGGCCTTACTCACTTAATGGATCACAGCACCTGGGAGGGGCGGTTTATTTCTGACCAAAGCCCATGTGTTTTAGCAAAACACTATCCACCGCCAGCACACCTCTGAGCCTGAACATTTAGAGTGAGCATAAAGTTGAGGAAAGAAACCCGCCCCCTCGGCCAGGGCGAGGAGTGGCCTCGATTTCTCTGCCTCCCCCCAATCCAGACTTCTTTCTAAAGAGGGCCACTGTGATAAGTGGCATTCTCTCCACCCTCGGGGACAGTCCTTGGTATTAATGAGTGGAAGCACAGTATTAACCTGGAGCCTAGAGAAACAGGTAACCTGGCCCCAGCTCCAAAGCCCAATGGCAGGTGGTGACGGCAGGACGGGTCCTGGGCAGCAACTCCAGGAGCAGCCTGGAATTGCCTTTTCTGAGGCTCTTTCCTGAAAATTCAGCCTTGCCTCTCAGGTTCAGAAAACGTACGGGAAGTAAAGGGTTTGTGGGGCACTCCGAAAACAGCACCTGTTGACGATGCCTCTTTCTGGAGGAAGTCTGTGTTTCATCCCGTCAGGTGCACTCTGGCCCATCCATCTCTCAGTCTCTCCCTCTGTTGCCGGATGATTAGTTGGTATTCAATAATGCTGCCTTTGTTCAATGCCTGCTGAATGAGGTAAGGCTCTAGGATGAAGACCAGTGCCGCCACACACACACGCGCGCGCGCGCGCGCGCACACACACAGCATGTCTTCTCAGCCATGAGGTTCATTATTTATTTACTTTTTAAAAAACTACAGCAACAAGACTGAGCGAGAAAAGCTTGCTTTTACTCTTTGCTGCAGCATCTGCCACGCTGCCCCATGTCAGCATGACTAGCGTCATTCCTGCCGCCTGCCCGCGCTGCTATCCATCAAGGCTCCTGGTGGGCTTTCCTCCCCCCTCAGGTGTGACAGCAGGAGCCCAGGACTTGCCACTGGGCAGACCTGAGTACAAACGCTGGCTCTACCACTTCTTTGGTAATTGATATGAGCAAGAAACATAAATCAGGTCAAGGGGGATAGACTCACCATGTGATGGGAGATCAGGTTGCAAAATTCAACAGGGTACTCAGCACCGCCTCCAGGAGCAAAGACCTGAAGGTGAGAGACTTAGATCAGGGGGGCTACTTGGAGGAAGAGTGTTCCGGGCACAGGGCACAGCTGGAGCAAAGGTCCTGAGGCAGGAGTGTGCCTGGTGAATTTGAGGAAGAGAAAGGAAGCTGGAGTGATAGAGTGGAGTGAGCAATGGGGGAGAAGTGAGAGAGGAGGTCAGGAGGTAACGGCAGGCTGGGATTAGCTTGCCATGAGAGACAAATGTCAGGACATTGGCTTTACTTTAGTGACATGGGAGCCACTGCAGGATTTCAAGCAGAGGTGTTAGGTGATCTGACCTGGGCTCTAAATGACTCATCCAGGCTGCAGTACGGAGAGCTGCCTGTAGGGGGCAGAATCAGGGAGAGAGATGGTGGGCTGGGCCAGGCTGGCAGCCGTGAAGGAAGAGAAGTGGTTGAATTCTGGATGTGTTTGGAGGTAGAGGACTAACCTGAGAGCTGGATGGACTGGATATGGGGTGTGAAAGAGAGAGAGGGGGGACGTCTCCAAAGCTTTTGTCCTGAGCAACTGGGAGAATGCAACTGTTTTGTGAGAATTAAATGGGACGCACATCCCATGGAGACTGGCACGTAGTCGGCACTCACTAAGTGTTCCCTTCCTCTGCAACAGCCTCTGGGTCACTCTGCTCCTTCCTCCTCACATGGCCTCCCAATGGGCCAATGGCAGCATCTTTAAGCCTCAGTCTCCTAATCTGTAACTTGGGGTCAGTAGAGCCAGGACTGTGCAGAGGATTACGTATGAGGAAGCATTTTGCAAGGGCTGGGGTTGGAGTAAATGCTCAGCAAATGTTGGCTTTTACTAAACAGAAAAAAAAAAATGTAGCCAGTTGTCGGGCACTTCAGCAGGAGTGATTTTGGCTGGTCTTCCCACTTCCTGTTCCTGTGGCTTCATTGGGGGCCTAATGAAGCTCCTTGAGCACTGGCCTGATCATGACGCCCAGCCGCTCACGTGCAGTGGCTCCCAGCTCACCCATGAGCAAGGCCGGGCTTTTAAGCAGCAGCTACAGGCCCACCACGCTCCACTCTCGTCTCCTCAGTAGCTGTTCCCCAACAACTTATGCTCAGTTCACCAGCCCATATGCTCATCTTCCCAACCGCTGCACGCATATTCAGGCCACAGACGTGGTGGTCCCACTGGGCTCTGGAAGGCCCCCTCCCTTCTCTTCTCGCCCCTCTGGGTGATGTCCTACTCTTCCTGTAGGACACAGACCAAATGCCACCACCCCGGAAAGCTATCTTCAGCTCCCCCAGTGTTATTTTTCCTACTCTGTGCTACCATGGTAGAGTGTACACATGTATCTTGTTGGACTGCTCCCACATCACAAAGTGTGGATGGTATTAAACTATTTAATAGGACACCGACCTATCAGATTAGACACCAGCCATAAGCAGCCGGTGCAGGACAGCTGGATACAGCCTTCCTGTACAGTGTCACGCATTGACTTGCCCACCTCCTCTCTTGCTTCTAAGGTCCCACAGGCTAGAGACCACCACTTATCTATACCTATTCCCCAAAGGGCTGTCTGACATCTGCTAGCCTCTCTATAGATATTTTCTAAACAGTCACAGGGAAAAGGGATGCAAAGGTCCTGGCTTCCTTTGAAATCACCGCAGCAGTAATTTCTCACCCCCGGTGCTGCCTGGATCAAAGAAGCCCTCCTCCCCTCTTGCCTTCTGGCTGCAGGAAGGCCTGTCCCCTTCCTCTTGCCTGATGCTCTGCTTCAATCAAAGACAATCAGATTGGAGCTGAACATGTCTCCCCAAAAGTAAGTTTTCACAAGTGATGAAGCCAAAACCTACAACATCCTCCTCTGCCATCCGTTCCAGAGAGTACACTTGGCCTTGAGTGCCCAGCGGGGCACACGTGTCAGGGAGATGGAGGTGGTTTGAATTTACTGCTTCCAGCTCAGCTCAGCTTTGGCAACTTCCGCTGCCCATTTTTCCTCACTTGTATACTCACCTTTTCTAGCCTGAACTTAAAAGTGGGTTTTGGAAATTTATTCCCTCCCCATCAGGAAAAACAAGCTCCAAACAGGCCAGAGTAAATTGGCTGGGTATTTGAATAAATGATAATTTTTCCTAAGTGGCCTCTCACACATAGCCAACATCCATGATTTTAGCCCAAAAATAAATAGAGGGAAAGTGAGAAAAATTAGATTAAAGAGCATTGGACCATCTACATAGACTTCCTCAAAGTTCAGGCTGGAAGAGGCCGTGGAGATCAGCTACCTCAAGGTTTCTCAAACTGTGTTCTGAGGAGCCCCAGGAGTTTCAAGCACCCCCATCAGGAGGACAGAAGGGGGAGGAGAGCAAGAGGGGCTCCAGGCTCCCCCAGCACCTCTCCAGCCAGCTTCGCTAAGGATCTGTGTGTTTTGTACAATGATTTGTTTAAATTGAGAGTCTTGTAGTTAAAAATGCTTACAAATTACTGTTCCAAGCCTAATCCACACATTTTACAAACGAGGAAAGCAAGGATGAAAGAGGTGAAATATTTTGCCGGGGCTCTCACAGTGAATCAGTGACGGAGTCAGAGCTCAATTTCAAGTCTTCTAATACAGGTACTTACCCCTCAGTACCCAGCTGCCTTGTGATATTCTACACCTGGAATTGTTGTCGCCTACCCAGTATTCTTTTTTCCCTTTTTCCTTCTTCGGTCCAGGGCCTCTGCTTGCCCTGCCACAGGTGGCTGAGGAGTAGGGTACTCCCAGAGCCTTTGGTACCAAGGACAGAGTGATTGGCCAGGAGCGGGTGTGAAATCCAAGCAGAGCCAGCCAGAGTCCTTTCTTAAGAGATAGTAATGACACAGAGAGAGAACAATGTCTGTCCATCTGAGACCGAGAGCACTAAAATCCCATGTAACTTAGAGCTGTTGGAAGCCCTGTTGCAATCATGGGGAAGAGTCCATCTGAGAATGAAATGAAGGCAAAGGAAAGCAAATCAGAGTCATGGAGAGAGATTCAGCAGATTCCTGAAGGCATTGTTTGAACCCTTGGACCCAGCCATAACTAAACCTTGTGCAACCTCTGGTCTTCTCAGTCAGGTGAGCCAATAATTCTTTTTTTTTTTTTTTCTTTAATTAATTTCGTTTCTATCTTTTATTGCAATGAAGTGTCATAACATGTGTCCTAAAGTAACTTTTATTTATAGAACATTTTATAGAATACCAAGCTTTTTTCATTACCCCAAGTCAGAGGTGGATGGAGCTATAACCCCTTCCTCCCAGAATTTCATCGCCTCCCTTCTGGCCACGAGGACACATGAAACCCAGGATGTCGCAACATGCCAGAGAGACTTATTTGCTCGATAGATGCTCTTTGAGAGCCCTCTAAGTGCAATTCCAATTTCCCTCACTCTTGACGTGAACTCACAGTCTAGCTGGCCAGAAGGTAGATGACTTGAGATTGTGGTAGATGTCTTCAAAATAAAGGGAAGAATACGCATGTATCAGTCAATGTCTGATCAGGAAAACAGGAACTACTGCAAGAGTTGATGACAGAGTGGATTTGGTTACAAATGGATTGGTTACAGTGGATTTGGACAGAGTGGGAATTGGTTACACAGGAGGAGCCACATGAAATGGCCTTCTTTCCAGAGGGTTGAAGTAGAGATGGTGTTTCAGCTGGGCCAGAGAAGTACAAGGTCCTTCTCCATGATTTTGAGGCATCTTCAAGCTTTGCTACTTTTGTTTGGGAAAACTGTGTTCTCTTTATTTCTGTCACTTTCACACTGAGTGGCTGCTTGCTACTGTTACATCAGCCATGCCTTGGAAACAAACATGTGGGTGTGAGGAGCAAGCCACATGTCCAGAAGAAACTGGCTGAGGCTTGTGTTCCTTGCCTGTTGTAGTCATTGTTCTGGTGGCTTCCATTCAGCCAGTTGAAGGGACAAATGTTTGTCTCTAGGCCCGCCTATTTCAGGAACTGCACGGTTCTGAGCCTGCCAGTGCGTCATTAAGAGAAAGACAGGCCGTCCACGGGAACCAACCCTATTGACAAATTCCAAGGAAGAAGACAACTTCCTGAAACTCTTTGCTCAACTTCTCTGCCTTGTTTTATTTCTCCGTGGAAGGTGCCAAGCCAAGAAAGACAGAAGGTCATTGAGCAAAGTTATTCATTTATTGGCCTTTTACTTGGTCCAGCCCCAATTTGTTACAGTTTACTTCTCAACAGCCTCAGTCTGGCAAGTAAATACTGCCTAATTTTTGTTGATACTGGGAGGGTCTGCAGTTCGTCAAGTGGAAAATTAGAATTTAATGAGAAATGAGTCTTAGGGAGGAATTGATACATCTTCTTGTGTTTTACGTGTTAGAAAGGGTTGTGTGACTTCTAACTGCTTAATTATGGTGCTATTCACTCACCAAACATTTGCTGAGTAATCTGTTAGTGGGTCTTCTTAGTTTTTCCTCAGAAAACAAAACGGATGAGGGCACAACCATGACAGGCCTTCTGTAAGTATGAGAGATTCACTTTACTATTTGCTCTTTTCAAGAGACCACTAAAGTCTGAGCGATTTTTTAATGACCAAATTTTAGGTGTAGGAGATGTTTTACTAATTCAAGTTGATGTTACAGAGTGGAAAGAGTGCAGATTCTGAAGACAGAATTGAATTTGATTCCTGACTTTACCATGTGTCAGCTTTTTGGATATAGGTGAATCATATCCTTTCTGAATCTCAATTTTCTCATCAAAAAAAAAAAAGGGGGGGGGCTTCACAATACCCACCATGTAAGAGAAGAATTCAGGATAAAGAAACCTCTAACATATTAACACTCTGTTGGCACATAATTGCTCACATAATTGTGCGAATCATTATATTTATGCAGCCTCTTCAGACATGTCTCTTTGCCAAACTGAAGTGAGGTCACATTACTTATCTCTGCCCCAATCTCATAACTTTCTCCCTTCACTCCCTAATTAGGCTAACAAGGTACTAATATTGTGTCCTCTCTGATAAGGTCCCCAGCTCTGGACATTTTGTGATCTCTCTGCCATTGTGCTGTTCTCGCTTTGTGTAAATGCACAGAGTAAGCTCTCAGCAAACACTTGTTGAATGAATGAACAAGTGCTCTACCTGATCTGATAAGTGAAATCATAGGGCTACGTGCAAATTTGTCACCAATCCTAAGTACCTTGTGCATATTTTAGGATGGAACTTCTGAAGCAATTGTAAATAACCAAGAGGAGGTTCTCACGTTAGCATGCGGGGTCAGTGCATAGGGTAAACCTTTTGGGGGGAAGTTCCTTGGAGTATTCCTCAGCTCATACCCTGGAATTACACTCTGACATCCTCTGTAAGGCATTGCTCTTTGCATTTTTTATGGGAAGTATTGGATTGGGTGGTTGGATGATATTTAGATAATTACTCGGACTGGCTTATAAGCTTTTAGAAACATCGCATAAAGATTGTTTTTAATGCCTGAGTGTCTCACCTCTCACTTAGACCACAGTATGACACACACTTCTACAAATTATTTGAAAAGCGATGGTGATCGGTGTGCTCAGGATGAAATAATGGCAGGACCCCAGACTGAAGCCTGGACTGTAGCCTGTGTCCACATAGCACTGGTGCTCATGTGACTGAATCTCTTAATTTGGCCTCATCAACACCAGGCTCTAACCAAGAGAGCTATTAACCACAGACTGTGCACAAATAATCAGAGTTCCCCTGCCTATCCCAAACATTCCTTCTGGAAAAAAATAAACTATCGAATATTTGGTATTTCTGATGATGTTGAATTTAGGAAATATTCTTTTTTTGCATACGATTTATAACTGCTATGTTACTTTCATATGTATTTTACTCCCCACAGAAATAAATGAGGTGGTTTGCTGGTGGTTCTTTGCTTGCACTCCCCCATGTGATCTCTGCCTTTCTCCACCCTGCTCTATGCTTGGAGGAGGATGGGGCTGGCTCTCCAGACCGTGTCATTCAGGCACCCTCACCAATAACTCCAGGTTGAGAAGAGGAGCCAAGGGGAAGTGCTAGCAAGAGATTGGAGGGCAGACCGAGAGAGAAGTCAGGGTATTTCTTCCCCTGCTACTCTTCTGCATTGTGCTTTGTTCTGGCAGAGACTGCATCTCTAAGTCTACACCTTCTTTCAGGGAGCCTCTCTTTATAGCTCCAGTTCACATCAGGCTCCAGGAACACTGTTTCTTCACCTGTCCCTTTAGGACTAATGGCTTCTCACTATTGCTAGTCTCTAAATGCCCAATACCCCCCTATTGGTTTCTTTAATCCTTCCATACCTGTACAGAGACTCCAGTAATTAATTTTCTTCAAAATTCAAGCAGAGTGCACTTTCTGTTTCTTGCTGGGAATCCTGAGTTCTACAGGTAATTGTGACGTAAAAGTATCATTCTCAGAATGGCTTACAGAATAACACCCAACTTATAATGTAGAGGAGCCAGGAAATGGCCTCAAGACTTGAAACTCTGTACCCTCATCAAGTCACCTCATCGAGAATAGAAAATGTCTTGGAATAACAATGCCCTCTTGCGTCCTTAGCCATCTCTTAGACATCTGAAAGTACCTCAACTTCACAGCATTGTACCAAGAGGAGTTACATTTATAAAAATTCATTCATTCAGCATTCAACACTTTCTACTTTGGGGAAGAATTTGGAAATTCAAGACAAGAAAGACACAATTCCTATCTTTGAGGAAATTTTCCATTCTAGGAGATGAATATGGACCTAAATAAATGAATCCTGGAATTGAGTCTTGAGGGATGAATAGGTGTGTTCACCAGATAGACAGGGGTCAGAGACAGAATTCCATGCAGAGAGAGCAATTTAACAATGGTTGAAAGAGGAGAGAAATAATCCAATTGTTCAAGGAACTTCAAATTGTCTATTGTGCCTAAAGTACAAAAGGAAGGAAAATAGAAAGGGGACGACACAAGAGATTTGGTTAATAAGAGTTAAGAAGGGATCAGAGCATAGAGGGCTCTGTGTTCCATGCTTAGGAATTTAGACTTCATATTTAGGATAGCGTACCCATTGAGGGCTTTTAAATTGGGGAGTGCCATGATTAGATTAGTAGCATTTTGTAGTAATCTGATGTCATCAGGAAACATAGGTTAGATGGGGCCATAACTAGAGACTTGGAGATCAACAAGCTATTACAAGAATATTGCATATATCTAGACTTGGGAAGTCTGGAGGAAGCTGGTCGCTGAGTGGGTGGAAAAAAGTGAACAAATCCAAGAGACAGCAAATGTACTAGTCAGGGTCTAATCAGGAGACAGAACCACACAATAATTTGAATGGGAAAAGTTTAATATAAAGAATTATTATCTATAAAAAGTGATTGAAGTAACGAGGAATTGGCTGGTAAGAAGTAAGGAGAACTCTAAAGAATATAGGAAAAGCAGGTGTGTGAAAATAGTCACACACCCTAGGGCTGAGATAGAATACCCAAGGCTGAGAAAAACAGCTGATCTAATTAACAAATCAAAATTGTAATTTAAAAAATTAACAAAATAGACAAAGCACAAGCTAACTTGATCAAGAAAAAGAAAGTAAGCACAAACATACAAATTAAAATGACGAGGGGGATATAACAATTGAAGCAGAAGAAATTAAAAACAGTATTAAGAAACAAATTTCAAGATCTCTATGCAAGTAAATTTGAAAACCTAGATGAAATGGATAATTTCTTAGGGAAATTCAAATTGCCAAATTTGATGCCATCAGAGTTAAAAAGTTTAAGCAGACTAATTTCTACAGAAGAAATAGTGTTAATAAGGAACTAACCCACACTAAAAATGCTACCATACCCAACTGGCTTCACAAATTATTTCCACCAAATCTTCAAAGACCAGATTTTTCCAATGTTTTAAAAATTATTCTAGAATATTAGGAAAAAACAATTCCTAATTCCTTTTATGAAGAAAGTATAAAATTATGCATAAACTAAAGACTATTCAAAGAAAGACAATTATAGACCAATATCACTTGTGAATACAAATGCAAAAATTCGGATCCAAAAATTCCCAATCCTGCTGGGATTGAAGAAAATTTACTGAATGGAGTCTTTATAGAGGAATGGAAAAGTTAAGGGAACCAACAAACAATATTAGCAAACATAATCCTACAACACATTAAATGTTATAGTACAATACGGCCAAGTAGGATATACTCAAGGAATGCACTATTTCTGCAGATGCTGAGAAAACCTTTGACTAAATTCATTACCCATTCATGATAAAAACACTTAAGGAAATAGGAATTGAGGGATACCTTCTCAACATGATAAAATATGTATGCCTTAGTCCTAAAGCTAGTATTCTACTTAATGGGGAAACACTAGAGGTATTTTCATTAAGACCAGGAACAAGGCAAGAATTGAACATTAGGCAGTTAAACAAGAGATAGTAATTAGAGGTATACGAATGGGAAAGAAAAGGTAAAGCTACTTCTATTTGAAGATGATATGACAGTACTCTGAAAAACCCAGAGAATCAATGATAAAACCAATTCGAAGAGTAGGAATTCAATGAAGTGGCAAGATATAAAATTAACAAACAACATCGATAGCCTTCACATATAAAAGAACAGAGGACATAATGGCAAAGAACACCCCATTTACAATAACAGCCAAGAAGATGAAATGCATAGCAATATATTTAACCAGAAATGAGCAAAACCTATCTATATGAGGACAGTTTTGAAACACTCCTGAAAGACACAAAAGCAGACCTGAACAATTGGAAATCCATTCCTTGTTCTTGGCTAGGATGAAAACGTTAAAAAGCTGTCAGTTCCCCTGAAGTTAATTTATAAATTGAATGCATCTCCAATAAAAATACCAAGAAGTTATTTTATAGACAAGTTGATACTGAAGTTCATATGGAGAAACAAACATGCAACAGTCACTAGGGAATGTTGAAAAAGAACACCTAGAAGGGAGGACTAGCACTACCAGACATTAAAGCATATATAAAGCTCCCATAATTAACATAGGGTGCTATGACACATGAGTAGACAAATACTATAGATCAATGGGATAGAATGGAAAGCTCAGGATTTGACCCAAATACTATTTCTGAAAATTTTCTGTAAGCCTAAAGATGGTTCAAAATACAAAACTAAAGCCATATAAACACAAATAGTCAGTAGGGGAATGCAAATCAAAACCACAATGAGGGGGACCTTCAAGATGGTGGAGGAGTAAGACGTGGAGATCACCTTCCGCCCCACAAATACATCGGAAATACATCTACATGTGGAACAACTCCTACAGAACACCTACTGAACACTGGCAGAAGACCTCAGACTTCCCAAAAGCTTTGCTTTTACCGTTTGTCCTAGGGTTCTGTCTGCCGTTTTGTTTTGTTTTTTTTTTAGTATAGTTTTTAGCGCTTGTTATCATTGGTGGATTTGTTTTTTTTTGTCTGGTTGCTCTCTTCTTTTTTTTTTATTACTTTTAATATTTTTTATTTTAATAACTTTATTTTATTCATTTATTTTTTCTTTGTTTCCTTCTTTTTTTCCCCTCCCTCTTCTTCTGAGCCATGTGGCTGACAGGGTCTTGGTACTCCGGCCGGGTGTTGGGCCTGAGCCTCTGAGGTAGGAGAGCCGAGTTTAGGACATTGGCCCACCAGAGACCTCCCAGCTCCATGTAATATCAAACGGCGAAAATCTCCCAGAGATCTCCATCTCAATGCTAAGACCCAGCTCCACTCAACAACCAGCAAGCTACAGTGCTGGACACCCTATGCCAAACAAATAGCAAGACAGGAACATAACCCCACCCATTAGCAGAGAGGCTGCCTAAAATCATAATAAGGTCACAGGCAACCCAAAACACACCACCGGACGCGGTCCTGCCCACCGGAAAGACAAGATCCAGCCTCATTCACCAGAACACAGGCACCAGTCTCCTCCACCAGGAAGCCTACACAACACACTGAACCAACCTCACCCACTGGGGGCAGACACCAAAAACAATGGGAACTATGAACCTGCAGCCTGTGAAAAGGAGACCCCAGACACAGTAAGTTAAGCAAAATGAGAAAACAGAGAAATACACAGCAGATGAAGGAGCAAGGTAAAAACCCACCAGACCAAACAAATGAAGAGGAAATAGGCAGTCTACCTGAAAAAGAACTCAGAGTAATGATAGTAAAGATGATCCAAAATCTTCGAAATACAATGGAGAAAATACAAGAAACATTTAACAAGGACCTAGAAGAACTAAAGAGCAAACAAACAATGATGAAAAACAAAACAAATGAAACTAAAAATTCTCTAGAAGGAATCAAAAGCAGAATAACTGAGGCAGAAGAATGGATAAGTGACCTGGAAGATAAAATGGTGGAAATAACAACCACAGAGCAGAATAAAGAAGAAATAATGAGAAGAATTGAGGACAGTCTCCGAGACCTCTGAGACAACATTAAATGCACCAACATTCGAATTATAGGGGTCCCAGAAGAAGAAGAGAAAAAAACAGGGACTGAGAAAATATTTGAAGAGATTTTAGTTGAAAACTTCCCTAGTATGGGAAAGGAAATAGTCAAGTCCAGGAAGTGCAGAGAGTCCCATACAGGATAAATCCAAGGAGAAACATGCCAAGACACATATTAAACTATCAAAAATTAAATACGAAGAAAAAATATTAAAAGCAGCAAGGAAAAAGAAACAAATAACATACAAGGGAATCCCCATAAGGTTAAAAGCTGATCTTTCAGCAGAAACTCTGCAAGCCAGAAGGGAGTGGCAGGACATATTTAAAGTGATGAAAGGGAAAAACCTACAATCAAGATTACTCTACCCAGCAAGGATCTCATTCAGATTCGACAGAGAAATTAAAACCTTTACAGACAAGCAAAAGCTAAGAGAATTCAACACCACCAAACCAGCTCTACAACAAATCCTAAAGGAACTTCTCTAAGGGGGAAACACAAAAGAAAAGGACCTACAGAAACAAATCCAAAACAATTAAGAAAATGGTAATCGGAACATACATGTCGATAATTACCTTAAACAGGAAAGAATTAAATGCTCCAACCAAAAGACACAGGCTCATGAATGGATACAAAAACAAGACCCATATATATGCTGTCTACAAGAGACCCACTTCAGACCTAGGGACACATACAGACTGAAAGTGAGGGGATGAAAAAAGATGTTACATGCAAATGGAAATCAGAAGAAAGCTGGAGTAGCAATTCTCATATCAGATAAAATAGACTTTAAAATAAAGACTATTACAAGTGACAAAGAAGGACACTACCTAATGATCAAGGGATCAATCCAAGAAGAAGATATAACAATTGTAAATATTTATGCACCCAACATAGGAGCACCTCAATACATAAGGCAAATGCTAACATCCATAAAAGGGGAAATCGACAGTAACACAATCAAAGTAGGGGACTTTAACACCCCACTTTCACCAATGGACAGATCGTCCAAAATGAAAATAAATAAGGAAACACAAGCTTTTAATGATATATTAAACAAGATGGACTTAATTGATATTTATAGGACATTCCATCTAAAAACAACAGAATACACTTTCTTCTCAACTGCTTATGGAACATTCTCCAGGATAGATCATATCTTGGGTCACAAATCACACCTTGGTAAATTTAAGAAAATTGAAATTGTGTCAAATATCTTTTCCGAACCACAACGCTATGAGACTAGATATCAATTATAGGGAAAAATCTGTAAAAAAATTACAAACACATGGAGGCTAAACAGTACACTACTAAATAACCAAAAGATCACTGAAGAAATCAAAGAGGAAATCAAAAAATACCTAGAAACAAATGACAATGAAAACAGGATGACCCAAAACCTATGAGATGCAGCAAAAGCAGTTCTAAGAGGGAAGTTCTAAGAGGAAGCAATACAATCCGACCTCAAGAAACAAGAAAAATCTCAAACAAACTACCCCTATACTGAAAGCAATTAGAGAAAGAAGAACAAAAACCCCCAAGGTTAGCAGAAGGAAAGAAATCATAAAGATCAGATCAGAAATAAATGAAAAAGAAATGAAGGAAATGATAGCAAAGATCAATAAAACTAAAAGCTGGTTCTTTGAGAAGATAAACAAAATTGATTAACCATTAGCCAGACTCATCAAGAAAAAAAGGGAGAAGACTCAGATCAACAGAATTAGAAATGAAAAAGGAGTAGTAACAACTGGCACTGCAGAAATACAAAGGATCACGAGAGATTACTACAAGCAACTATATGCCAATAAAATGGACAACCTGGAAGAAATGGACAAATTCTTAGAAAAGCACAACCTTCCGAGACTGAACCAGGAAGAAATCAAAAATATAAACAGGCCAATCACAAGCAGTGAAATTGAGACTGTGATTAAAAATCTTCCAACAAACAAAAGCCCAGGACAAGATGGCTTCACAGGTGAATTCTATCAGACATTTATTTTATTTTATTTGTTTTATTTATTTATTTTTGTTCTTCCAGTTGAGTCACCTGCAGGCTTATTATTAAATTTATTTTTCTATACAGCAGGTTCTTATTAGTTATTCATTTTGTACATATTAGTGTATGTATGTCAATCCCAACCGCCCAATTCATCACACCACCACCACCACCACCCCGGCGCTTTCCACCCTTGATGTCCATACGTTTGTTCTCTACATCTGTGTCTCAGTTTCTGCCCTGCAAACCGGTTCATCTGTACATTTTTTCTAGGTTCCACATATATGCTTTAATATACGATATTTGTTTTTCTCTTTCTGACTTACTTCACTCTGTATGACAGTCTCTAGATTCATCCACGTCTCTACAAATACCCAATTTTGTTCTTTTTTATGGCTGAGTAATATTCCATTGTATATATGTACCACATCTTCTTTATCCATTCCTCAGTCAATGGGCATTTAGGTTGCTTCCATGACCTGGCTATTGTAAATAGTGCTGCAATGAACATTGGGGTGCATGTGTCTTCTTGAATTATGGTTTTTTCTGGATATATGCCCAGTAGTGGGATTGCTGGGTCATGTGGTAATTCTATTTTTAGTTTTTTAAGGAACCTCCATACTGTTCTCCACAGTGGCTGTATCAATTTACATTCCCACCAACAGTGCAAGAGGGTTCCCTTTTCTCCACACCCTCTCCAGCATTTGTTGTTTGTAGATTTTCTGATGATGCCCATTCTAACTGGTGTGAGGTGATACCTCATTGTAGTTTTGATTTGCATTTCTCTAATAATTAGTGATGTTGAGCAGCTTTTCGTGTGCCTCTTGGCCATCTGTATGTCTTCTTTAGAGAAATGTCTGTTTAGGTCTTCTGCCCACTTTTGGATTGGGTTGTTTGTTTTTTTAATATTGAGCTGCATGAGCTGTTTATATATTTTGGAGATGAATCCTTTGTCCGTTGATTCGTTTGCAAATATTTTCTCCCATTCTGAGGGTTGTCTTTTCGTCTTCTTTGTAGTTTCCTTTGCAAAAGCTTTTACGTTTCATTAGGTCCCATTTGTTTATTTTTGTTTTTATTTCCATTACTCTAGGAGGTGGATCAAAAAAGATCTTGCTGTGATTTATGCCAAAGAGTGTTCTTCCTATGTTTTCCTCTAAGAGTTTTAGAGCGTCTGGTCTTACATTTAGGTCTCTAATCCATTTTGAGTTTATTTTTGTGTATGGTGCTAGGGAGTGTTCTAATTTCATTCTTTTACATGTAGCTGTCCAGTATTCCCAGCACCACTTATTGAATGAAAAGACTGTCTTTTCTCCATTGCATATCCTTGCCTCCATTGTCATAGATTAGTTGACCATAGGTGCATGGATTTATCTCTGGGCTTTCTATCCTGTTCCATTGATCTATATTTCTGTTTTTGTGCTAGTACCATGTTGTCTTCATTACTGTAGCTTTGTAGTATAGTCTGAAGTCAGGGAGTCTGATTCCTCCAGCTCTGTTTTTTTCCCTCAAGACTGCTTTGGCTATTCAGGGTCTTTTGTGTCTCCATACAAATTTTAAGATTTTTTTGTTCTAGTTCTGTAAAAAATGCCATTGGTAATTTGATAGGGATTGCATTGAATCTGTAGATTGCTTTGGGTAGTAGAGTCATTTTCACAATATTGATTCTTCCAATCCAAGAACATGGTATACCTCTCCATCTGTTGGTATCATCTTTAATTTCTTTCATCAGTGTCTTATAGTTTTCTGCATACAGGTCTTTTGTCTCCCTAGGTAGGTTTATTCCTAGGTATTTTATTCTTTTTGTGGCACTCGTAAATGGGAGTGTTTCCTTAATTTCTCTTTCAGAATTTTCATCATTAGTGTATAGGAATGCAAGAGATTTCTGTGCATTAATTTTGTATCCTGCTACTTTATCAAATTCATTGATTAACTCTACTAGTTTTCTGGTGGCATGTTTAGGATTCTCTATGTATAGTATCATGTCATCTGCAAACATGTAAAACTGCAAAGACAGTTTTACCTCTTCTTTTCCACTTTGGATTCCTTTTACTTCTTTTTCTTCTCTGATTGCTGTGGCTAGGACTTCCAAAACTATGTTGAATAATAGTGGTGAGAGTGGATATCCTTGTCTTGTTCCTGATCTTAGAGGAAAGGCTTTCAGTTTTTCACCATTGAGAATGATGTTGGCTGTGGGTCTGTCATATATGGCCTTTATTATGTTGAGGTAAGTTCCCTCTATGCCTACTTTCTGGAGGGGTTTTATCATAAATCGGTGTTGAATTTTGTCATAAGCTTTTTCTGCATCTATTGAGATGATCATATGGTTTTTATTCTTCAGTTTGTTAATATGGTGTATCACATTGATTTGCGTATATTGAAGAATCCTTGAATCCCTGGGATAAATCCCACTTGATCATGGTGTTTGATCCTTTTAATGTGTTGTTGGATTCTGTTTGCTAGTATTTTGTTGAGGATTTTTGCATCTATATTCATCAGTGATATTGGTCTGTAATTTTCTTTTTTTGTGGTACCTTTGTCTGGTTTTGGTATCAGGATGATGGTGGCCTCGTAGAATGAGTTTGGGAGTGTTCCTTCCTCTGCAAGTTTTTTGAAGAGTTTGAGAAGGATGGGTGTTAGCTCTTCTCTAAATGTTTGATAGAATTCACCTGTGAGGCCATCTGGTCCTCAACTTTTGTTTGTTGGAAGATTTTTAATCACAGTGTCAATTACATTACTTGTGATTGGTCTGTTCATATTTTCTATTTCTTCCTGGTTCAGTCTTGGAAGGTTATACCTTTCTAAGAATTTGTCCATTTCTTCCAGGTGGTCCATTTTATTGGCATAGAGTTGCTTGTAGTAGTCTCTTAGGATGCTTTGTATTTCTGCAGTGTCTGTTGTAACTTCTCCTGTTTCATTTCTAATGTTATTGATTTGAGTCCTCTCCCTCTTTTTCTTGATGAGTCTGGCTAATGGTTTATCAATTTTGTTTATCTTCTCAAAGAACCAGCTTTTCGTTTTATTGATCTTTGCTATTGTTCTCTTTGTTTCTATTTCATTTATTTCTGCTCTGATCTTTATGATTTCTCTTCTGCAAACTTTGGGTTTTATTTGTTCTTCTTTCTCTAGTTCCTTTAGGTGCAAGGTTAGATTGTTTATTTGAGATTTTTCTTGTTTCTTGAGGCAGGCTTTATTGCTATAAACTTCCTTCTTAGAACTGCTTTTGCTGCATCCCATAGGTTTTGGATCGTCGTGTTTTCATTGTCATTTGTCTCTGGTATTTTTTGATTTCCTCTTTGATTTCTTCAGTGATCTCTTGGTTATTTAGTAACGTATTGTTTAGCCTCCATGTATTTGTGTTTTTTACGTTTTTTTCTCTGTAATTGATTTCTAATCTCATAGCATTGTGGTCAGAAAAGATGCTTGATATGGTTTCAATTTTCTTCCATTTACTGAGGCTTGATTTGTGACCCAAGATGTGATCTATCCTGGAGAATGTTCTGTGTGCACTTGAGAAGAACGTGTAATCTGTTGTTTTTGGATGGAATGTCCTATAAATATCAATTAAATCTATCTGGTCTATTGTGTCATTTAAAGCTTGTGTTTCCTTCTTAATTTTCTGTTTGGATGATTTTTCCATTGGTGTAAGTGAGGTGTTAAAGTCCCCCACTATTATTGTGTTACTGTCGATTTCCCCTTTTATGGATGTTAGCATTTGCCTTATGTATTGAGGTGCTCCTATGTTGGGTGCATAAATATTTACAATTGTTATATCTTCTTCTTGGATTGATCCCTTGATCATTAGGTAGTGTCCTTCTTTGTCACTTGTAATAGTCTTTATTTTAAAGTCTATTTTATCTGATATGAGAATTGCTACTCCAGCTTTCTTCTGATTTCCATTTGCATGTAACATCTTTTTCCATCCCCTCACTTTCAGTCTGTATGTGTCCCTAGGTCTGAAGTGGGTCTCTTGTAGACAGCATATATATGGGTCTTGTTTTTGTATCCATTCATGAGCCTGTGTCTTTTGGTTGGAGCATTTAATCCATTCACGTTTAAGGTAATTATCGATATGTATGTTCCTATTGCCATTTTCTTCATTGTTTTGGGTTTGTTTTTGTAGGTCCTTTTCTTTTGTGTTTCGCACTTAGAGAAGTTCCTTTAGGATTTGTTGTAGAGCTGGTTTGGTGGTGTTGAATTCTCTTAGCTTTTGCTTGTCTGTAAAGCTTTTGATTTCTCCGTCGAATCTGAATGAGATCCTTGCCGGGTAGAGTAATCTTGGTTGTAGGTTCTTCCCTTTCATCATTTTAAATATGTCCTGCCACTCCCTTCTGGCTTGTAGAGTTTCTGCTGAGAAATCAGCTGTTAACCTTATGGGAGTTCCCTTGTATGGTATTTGTCGTTTTTCCCTTGCTGCTTTCAGTAATTTTTCTTTGTCTTTACTTTTTGCCAGTTTGATTACTATGTGTCTTGGTGTGTTTCTCCTTGGCTTTATCCTGTATGGGACTCTGTGCTTCCTGGACTTGGGTGGCTATTTCCTTTCCCATGTTAGGGAAGTTTTCGACTATAATCTCTTCAGATATTTTCTCAGGTCCTTTCTCTCCCTCTTCTCCTTCTGGGATCCATATAATGTGAATGTTGTTGCGCTTAACGTTGTCCTAGAGGTCTCTTAGGCTGTCTTCATTTCTTTTCTTTCTTTTTTGTTTATTCTGTTCCATGGCAGTGAATTCCACCATTCTGTCTTCCAGGTCACTTATCCATTCTTCTGCCTCAGTTATTCTGCTATTGATTCCTTCTAGTGTAGTTTTCATTTCAGTTATTGTATTGTTCATCTCTGTTTTTTTTTTATTCTCCTAGATCTTTGTTAAATATTTCTTGCATCTTCTCGATCTTTGCCTCCATTCTTTTTCCGAGGTCCTGGATCATCTTCACTAACATTATTCTGAATTCTGTTTCTGGAAGGTTTCCTATCTCCACTTCATTTAGTTGTTTTTCTGGTGTTTTATCTTGTTCCTTCATCTGGTACATAGCCCTCTGCCTTTTCATCTTGTCTGTCTTTCTGTGATGTGGTTTTTGTTCTACAGGCTGCAGGATTGTAGTTTTTCTTGCTTCTGCTGTCTGCCCTCTGGTGATTGAGGGCTATGTAAGAGGCTTGGGCAAGTTTCCTGATGGGAGGGACTGGTGGTGGGTAGAGCTGGTTGTTGCTCTGGTGGGCAGAGCTCAGTAAAACTTTAATCCACTTGTCTGCTGAAGGGTGGGGCTGGGTTCCCTCCCTGTTGGTTGTTTGGCCTGAGGCAACCCAACACTGGAGCCTACCTGGGCTCTTTGGTGGGGCTAATGGCAGACTCTGGGAGGGCTCACTCCAAGGAGTACTTCCCAGAACTTCTGCTGCCAGTGTCCTTGTTCTCATGGTGAGACTCTGCCATCCCCCACCTCTGCAGGAGACTCTCCAACGCTAGCAGGTAGGTCTGGTTCAGTCTCCTCTGGAGTCACTGCTCCTTCCTCTGGGTTCCGATGCACACACCACTTTGTGTGTGCCCTCCAAGAGTGGAGTCTTTGTTTCCCCCAGTGCTGTCGAAGTCCTGCAGTCAAATCCTGCTAGCCTTCAAAGTCTGATTCTCTAGGAATTCCTCCTCCCGTTGCTGGACCCCCAGGTTGGGAAGCCTGACGTGAGGCTCAGAACCTTGACTCCAGTGGGTGGACTTCTGTGCTATAAGTGTTCTCCAGTTTGTGAGTCACCCAGCCAGCAGTTATGGGATTTGATTTTATTGTGCTTGTACCCCTCCTACCGTCTCACTGTGGCTTCTCCTTTGTCTTTGGATGTGGGGTATCATTTTGGTGAGTTCCAGTGTCTTCCTGTTGGTGATTGTTCAGCAGTTAGTTGTGATTCTGGTGTTCTCGCAAGAAGGAGTGAGAGCATGTCCTTCTACTCTGCCATCTTCTGCTACTTCTTCTCTATCAAACATTTAGAGAAGAGCTAACACCTATCCTTCTAAAACTCTTCCAAAATACAGCAGAGGGAGGAACACTCCCAAACTCATTCTATGAGGCCACCAGCACCCTGATACCGAAACCAGACAAAGATGTCACAAAGAAATTAATCTACAGGCCAGTATCACTGATGAACATAGATGCAAAAATCCTCAACAAAATACTAGCAAACAGAATCCAACAGCACATTAAAAGGATCATAGACCATGATCAAGTGGGGTTTATCCCAGGAATGCAAGGATTCTTCAATATATGCAAATCAATCAATGTGATACACCATATTAACAAATTGAAGAATAAAAACCATATGATCATCTCAATACATGCAGAAAGAGCTTTCAACAACATTCAACACTGATTTATGATAAAAACCCTCCAAAAAGTAGGCACAGAGGGGACTTACCTCATCATAATAAAGGCTGTATATGACAAACCCAGCCGACATCGTTCTCAATGGTAAAAAACTGAAACCATTTCCACTAAAATCAGGAACAAGACAAGGTTGCCCACTCTCACCCCCATTATTCAACATAGTTTTGGAAGTTTTAGCCACAGCAATCAGAGAAGAAAAAGAAATAAAAGGAATCCAATTCGGAAAAGAAGAATTAAAACTGTCACTGTTTGCACATGACATGACACTATACAAAGAGAATCCTAAAGATGCTACCAGAAAACTACTAGAGCTAATCAATGAATTTGATAAAGTAGCAGGATACAAAATTAATGCATAGAAATCTCTGGCATTCCTATACACTAATGATGAAAAATCTGAAAGAGAAATTAAGAAAACACTCCCATTTACCACTGCAACAAAAAGAGTAAAATACCTAGGAATAAACCTACCTAAGGAGACAAAAGACCTGTATGCAGAAAACTATAAGGCACTGATGGAATAAATTAAAGATGATAGAAACAGATGGAGAGAAATGCCATGTTCTTAGACTGGAAGAATCAACATTGTGAAAATGACTATACTACCCAAAGCAATCTGCAAATTCAATGCAATCCCTATCAAATTACCAATGGCATTTTTCACAGAACTAGAACAAAAAATTTCACAATTTGTATGGAAACACAAAAGACCCCGAATAGCCAAAACCATCTTGAGAAAGAAAAACGGAGCTGGATGAATGAGACTCCCAGACTTCAGACTATAGTACAGAACTACAGTAATCAAGAGAGTATGGTACTGGCACAAAAACAGAAATACAGATCAATGGAATAGGATAGAAAGCCCAGAGATAAACCCACGCACATATGGTCTCCTTATTATTATTTTTTTAAGTATTTGTTTATTTATTTGTTTATGGCTGTGTTGGGTCTTCGTTTCTGTGTGAGGGCTTTCTCTAGTTGTGGCAAGTGGGGGCCACTCTTCATTGAGGTGCGTGGGCCTCTCACTATTGTGGCCTCTCTTGTTGCGGAGCACAGGCTCCAGACGCGCAGGCTCAGTAATTGTGGCTCACGGGCCCAGCTGCTCCGCGGCACGTGGGATCTTCCCAGGCCAGGGCTCGAACCTGTGTCCCCTGCATTGGCAGGCAGATTCTCAACCACTGCGCCACCAGGGAAGCCCTGGTCTCCTTATTTTTGATAAAGGAGGCAAGACTATTCAATGGATAAAAGACAGCCTCTTCAATAAGTGATGCTGGAAAAACTGGACAGCTACATGTAAAAGAATAAAATTAGAACACTCCCTAACACCATACTCAAAAATAAACTCAAAATGGATTAGAGACCTAGATGTAAGACTGGACACTATAAAACTCTTAGAGGAAAACATAGGAAGAACACTCTTTGACATAAATCACAGCAAGATCCTTTTTGACCCACCTCCTAGAGAAATGAACATAAAGACAGAAATAAATGGGACCTAATGAAACTTAGAAGCTTTTGCACAGCAAAGGAAACTATAAACAAGACAAAAAGACAACTCTCAGAATGGGAGAAAATATTTGCAAATGATGCAACCGACAAGGGACTAATCTCCAAAATATACAAGCAGCTCATGCAGCTCAATACCCAAAAAACAAGCAACCCAATCCAAAAATGGGCAGAAGACCTAAATAGACATTTCTCCAAAGAAGACATACAGATTGCCAACAAACACATGGAAGAATGCTCAACATCACTAATCATTACAGAAATGCAAATTAAAACCACAATGATGTATCACGTCACACCAGTCAGAATGGCCATCATCAAAAAATCTACAAACAATAAATGCTGGAGAGGGTGTGGAGAAAAGGGAACCCTCTTGCACTGTTGGTGGGAATGTAAATTGATATAGCCACTATGGAGAACAGTATGCAGGCTCATTAAAAAACTAAAATTAGAACTACTATACCACCCAGAAATCCCACTATTGGGCATATGCCCTGAGAAAACCATAATTCAAAGAGAGTCATGTACCACAATGTTCATTGCAGCTCTATTTACAATAGCCAGGACATGGAAGCAACCTAAGTGTCCATTGACAGATGAATGGATAAAGAAGATGCGGCACATATATACAATGGAATATTACTTAGCCGTAAAAAGAAACGAAATTGAGTTACTTGTAGTAAGGTGGAAAATAGTTTGGCAGGTCCTCAAAAAGTTAAACAGTCAAACAGAAATTTCACTCCTAGGTATGTATCTAAGAGAATTGAAAACAGATAGTCACACAAAAACTTGAACATGAATATTCATAGCAGCATTATGCATAACAGGCAGAAAGTGGACACAACCCAAATGTCTATCAACTGAATAAACAAAAATGTAGATAAATAAAATATGGTCTATCCATAAAATGAAATATTATTCAGCCAAAAAAAGGAATGAAGTACTGATACATGTTACAGCAAGGATGAAACTTGAAAACATAATGCTAAATGAAAGAAGCCAGACACAGTAAAGGCAACATACTGCGTGAATGGGCACATCTACAGAGACAGAAAGTAGGCAGTGGTTGTCAGGGAATGAGAGGCAACTGGAATTTCTAACATTTACAGGGCTTCTTTCTGGGGTGACGGAACTGTTATGGAATTATATAGTGCTAATGTTGCACAGCATTGTGACTATACTAAAAACCCATAGAATTGTATACCTTTAAAATGGTGAATTTTATGTTACATCAATTTTATCTCAATTTTTTAAAATGGAAAAGACCTCCATACAATCAAGAAACATTGTGCCAGCTAGCACAGGAAAAATATTTAAAAGGGCGAGGTCCACTTACACAGAGCAGACAAGGAGGCTGATTTGGAGACAAGAGGTGATAATAAACCGATCAGTGGCACCGTCCGCCCCTTTGACTACGCAACTTCCACAAGTATCCTTCAAACATCTGAACTCCCATGCACTTTGAAAACAGAAAGTTCTATATAATTATGAATGATTTCACAGGATCTACTTATATTCTTGTATATTTTTTCCTGCCTTTTCTGTTTGGAAACTACTCCATTTGAATTCCAAAATTTTTTGGATCCCACAGGGTGACTTTACATCTCTGCCACCATGTTAGAGGAAGGGAATGAAGATTATATGTGTCTCTATCTTTAGTGAAGTTAGAATTAAAGAGAAGAATGAAACTACCTGGGATAAGTAGTATGGGTGAGAAAGCCGGAGAAATCCCCGAATTTTTTCTATACTCACCTCTGGGCCCCGAGCAAAAAGGGAAAGTAGGACTAAGAGGGTTGCTTATTTATCTCCTTTTTCCCTCTTTTATTTCTCACCTCTACAGACTAAGCCTTCTCCTGCAAGGCCAGACTATGAAGGAGTGACAGGGAACCCAGAGGTGGCTTTAGATGGAAATTTCTAGAATGGAATGTGATATATATTATTTCCCTACACACTGACTGGCTTGAAGATAACTACTTTAGAAACACTGGTCCTTTAAATCTTCCTCTGCATGTCCAATGTTGCCATTTCCCTGAGAGGCCCAGCTGTACACAGGCCTGAGTGAATTCGCTCTGTGAGTAATACTTGATTGTCCAAGAGCCCAGTGATGTCCACTGTCTAGCTCCACGTGAAGCTCCTTAAAAGGTCTGTATTCATCTTAGGGTCTATCAAGTAGTGCGTGTTCTCAGAGGAGAGAGTCCCTTTTTCTGCGGTGAGGTAACAAAACAGATGGCTCCGGCATGCTGTGCTCTCACCTAAGCTGTCAGTGAGCCAGCCATCCTGTCTCAGTTCCACAAACAAACATCCCAGTCCTTGCAAAATGTGGAAACAGCAGAGGATCTTGATTCAGCATTGGCTTCAGCAGTGAGAAAATGAAAGCATTTCGCCATTTCTCATAATAACAATTACCTAGGAGGTAAATTTAAGAGATTTAGTTTCCAATGAACCCTTTCATGGTTAAGGGAATACAGTCTACTTGAATATCCTGAAGTAAAAATTTCAACTGTAGTTTTGTGTGGGCAAGAATTGGGTGAGTAGAAGAGTGTGAAATTGTAAGCCTTCAACTGTTTTAACCAGGACCTCCAATTAACTGGAAGTTCCCTCTTTCTTTTTTTGGAAACAGGGGAGTGGGGGAGGGTGATGCTTTAAGAACTCACATCCAGGATCTTAAAACAATTTCCAGGACTTTTCTTAGAATCAATCTGCCTTCTAGATCTCTAATTCTGTAGAAATAGAACTGATGGTCAAAAGATAATCATGAGTAACTAGAAAATCCCCAGTTATCAAAAGAATCAACTGTGATCATTCTACTACTGTACTGAATAAGACAGGAAAGAGGAGTGATGAATTTATAAACACTTTCAAGTGAGTTTTTTCAAAAATTTAAATGAGAAAATTTTCGGTTATTGTTTAATTAATTACACAATTCACTTGATTTGGGTCCTGAACTTTCTGGGTAATTGAGACTTTATGAGGATTTATATATAAAGTTGTGTATATACATGTTCTCTTTAAGAATTCCTAAACAAGAGAGGGACTTCCCTGGTGGTCGAGTGGGTAAGACTCTGCGCTCCCAATGCAGGGGCCGGGGTTCGATCCCTGGTTGAGGGACTGGATGCCGCATGCATGCTGCAACTAAGGGTTTGCATGCTGCAGCTAGGAGATCCTGTGTGCTACAACTAAGACCCAGAGCAACCAAAATAAATAAATAAGTAAATAAAAATAAATCTTAAAAAAAAAAATTCCTAGAACAGTATGGATGTTCCTTAAAAAACTAAAAATAGAACTACCATACGACCCAGCAATCCCACTACTGGGCGTATACCCTGAGAAAACCATAATTCAAAAAGAGCCATGTACCACAATGTTCATTGCAGCTCTATTTACAATAGCCAGGACATGGAAGCAACCTAAGTGTCCATCGACAGATGAATGGATAAAGAAGATGCGGCACATATATACAATGGAATATTACTCAACCATAAAAAGAAACGAAATTGAGTTATTTGTAGTGAGGTGGAGGGACCTAGAGTCTGTCATACAGAGTGAAGTAAGTCAGAAAGAGAAAAACAAATATCATATGCTAACACATATATATGGAATCTAAAAAAAAAAAATGGTCATGAAGAACCTAGGGGCAAGATGGGAATAAAGACATAGACCTACTAGAGAATGGACTTGAGGATACGGGGAGGGGGAAGGGTAAGCTGGGACAAAGTGAGAGAGTGGCATGGACATATATACACTACTAAAAGTAAAATAGATAGCTAGTGGGAAGCAGTCGCATAGCACAGGGAGATCAGCTCGGTGCTCTGTGACCACCTAGAGGGGTGGGACAGGGAGGGTGGGAGGGAGGGAGACGCAAGAGGGAAGAGATATGGGGATATATGTATATGTACAACTGATTCACTTTGTTATAAAGCAGAAACTAACACACCATTGTAAAGCAATTATACTCCAATAAAGATGTTTAAAAAAAAATTCCTAGAAATGTTTATTTGACTGTTAAGTCCTTATCTTAAAAATGTGGCAAGTAATTGAGTTACTTTTTTTTTCCCCCCCAGTGAAAACATTCAAAGACAGTGTTCTGTTTCAATCTGCAAGGATTATTTGTCTCTTGCTTTGTTTAGGAAACTCTTACCCTGGTATCCCTCAATAAGGCACTATTTGACTTTCACTGGCCAAAATCCGTTGATTAGGAGCCCCGTCTGGGAGTTAATGGGCAAGTGTGGTGGCATGAGGCAAGTGCAAGACGCAATATCCACCTCCCACCGCCAAGCCAGGGGTCCAGCGCTGTCTCGCCAGCTTAGCGATTCATCATGCTCCTTCACCTACTCTTTGTCCGCATTTGACGGAGCCCCGCCGAACGGAAAACAGCTAAGGTAGCACGGAGAAGCAAATTTGACAGAGCCCTTTAATTAGAAGCTAATGGTTAAGCTCGTTTGGTATTCTTCGTACCATAATGACATTATTTATCAGGAATTCTTTTGGTGGGAATGTGGCTGCCTTTTACACTTCCAGCAACATTTCTCATCTATTATCACGAAAGAATCTTGAGTTCTTGTAAATCCCTTAGCAAAGGCTTCTTACAAAAGAACTTAAAAAGGAATAAATCCTCTGAGATATCACAGGATTCTTGCTGTGTGCCTCCCACAGACTTGCATGAGAATTGCTCGGCTTGAACCATGTACGTGGCTTTGAAGATCCAATCCGTGCGCCTGTAATTCAGGCGGAAAAAAAAGCCATAAATATTTGTAACGGAGCTCACGTCTGCATACGTTTGCGATATTTTTGGTACGGTAAAGGAGGGGAGAGTAAAACTCCGATGTTTCTTTGCAGCCCCCCTTTTAGGGGGAATTTCAGTCTACCTCTTAGGGGCAAGGAATTAGAATTTCACGTTGGAGAGCATGGGTAGGGCGACACTGGAGGACGGGTGGAGATGGAAATGAGAGAAATCAAATAATTTTTTGGGCGCCTACTTCTTATTGTTAAGAAGTCATTTATATATTTGCTCACATAAACGTCTGAAATGTTGCCTCTCCCCCTCCCCCAACAAGGGCGTGTATGAACCCCTGCCGCGCACCGCCCTCCCCAGCTGCCAGTGATTTCAGCTTCCCAAGGTATATGGCCCTGCAGCTGCCAGATGAGCGACTTTCATGATTGCAGAGTTCCTATTTTTAATCAGACGTGCAGGAAATTGAGGGCATCTCTGTTTTATTTACTTGGTTTTAAAATGTTTCCTGCATGAGTTTCTTTTCTCAGCAGCGAAAATAAATGGTAGGAGGTGGTATCTGTGCCCTTCAGAAACTTTCTGTTGGGTGGGGGGCTCCTCTTTGCATTGTCTGTATGCGGGCCTCGAATAACCAAAGTCCTGAGTCTTTCGCCACTGTTTTCTACATGGAAAACGTTCTTCCTTCATTTCAGATGTCGCATAAATAGCCTAATAAGTGGAATTTGACTGAGGGATGTTGCGTAGCAGTAAAGAGTTTTCTGGTGCAGCTCTGGTGTGGTCAGGATAGAGCAAGGTCACTTACTCTTCATTCCACCATGCCGAGTAATTCTCATAATACCCAGTCACCAAAGAAAGGGGCAGGGCCAAGATTTTAGTTATATTTCATCAAATCTACGAGGGTGCTAAGAAAGAAAAGAAACCTGCCAATTAACCCTGACAAACCATCAACTGAATGACTGATGTCAGAGGTGTTCAATGTGATGGAAAAGTATGCACCTTGGAATTGATGAAAAGTGGTCATTAGGCCACGATTTTTTCCCTAGCACCTTGTGTGCCCACCCCTTCGGATGCTAATGGCCAAAACGTGAGACATGGCCCTGGTGTCAGAGAACTTATGGTCCCTTTGGGAGAGATAAGATTATGACCACATAAATATCATGGATAGGGCTCAATGCCATGAAGCAGGGAGTTGGGAGAAAATCTCATTGGGAGTGGTTTAGAGGAACCAGAAAAGCTGAATCTTAAGGATTGTCCCATGGGTAGAGGAGAGCATTCTAGGGAAAGACAAAAGCCTTGACGTCTGTGGAAATGATAGGCAATGATGTAGGTGGTCAGACTCTGGAACCAAACTGCCTGGATTCAAATCCCAGCTATGCCAGTTATTGGCTGTATGACTTTAGGCAAGTTGTTCAACCTCTTCTTCCTTCAGGTCACCTACTTGTTAAAGGGAATTAAATTTGTTATTGTGGTTAGCATGTTACTTAACACACAATAGGCAATCAGTGGGAATTAACTCAGAAAAACAATAATAATGGCATGTAAAGGACTGAGTAGGCTGAAACAGGAAGGGAAAAGTAGGGAACCTGGAGGGAGGTAGTTGTGGGGTATTAGAGAGGGTGAAGTTACACTGGTCCCTTTGCTATTCCTTAAACACAGCAAAGTACCAGGGCCTTTGCACAAGCTAGTTCCCTGGCCTACAATACTCTTCCCCTAGCTAGCTGTCTGACTTTCTCCTTTAGATTTCCTTTTGGTCATGTAATCTGATCAGAGAGGTCTTCCCTGACTCTCCTACAAAAGATGGTACCACCATCCCTGCTTAGTCACTTTCTATCTCCTTTACTTTAATTTTTAAAAATAGCTCTTACTACTCCCTGTTATTTTATATGCTGATTTATTGGGTTAAGAGTGTGTATGTGTGTGTGTGTGTGTGTGTGTGTGTGTGTGTGTGATCATTCTCTGACAGCCAGAATGGAAGTTAGAAGAGAATAGGGCTCAGATAGATAAGAATAATGGGAAAGAAGAACAAGTCCTCAAGACTGAAAGACTTGGAAACATCTTCAATGAAGGGGCTCAGAATGTGCCATCCTGAAATATACCACTTCAACTTAAGAATTATTTTGAGCTAAAGGCAATTAAGAAGCAGCAAATGTAGAAAGAGCTTTCTGCCCTACTCCTATCTGCTGAAAAGCAGGACATTAATTTCCCTTTGTGAACATGGTCGCCCTCCCCTCTCCTGCTCCAGGAGGACAGCCCTTGTTACTGGAGACAGAAAGTCTGCCCTGAGATGGGTCTGCACAAACAAACCTTACTAAAACAACCCTTATTCTCCATTAGTTTTCCCCACATATTTACCTTCCCCAAATTTCCTGCCTTGAGAAACTCGAATCCCTTTCCCTTTGTTTTGTCACTGCTCCAAAATTCATCATCCTTTGTTAAAATGGTATATAAGCTCCCATGCCTGTTTTTGGGGTGTTTTCACTTCTGTGAGGCTCCCCTATGTGCATATGAGATAAACCTCTTCTACTGTTAATCTGTCTTTCATCAATTCAATTTACATGCCCTAGCAGCTAAACCTAAAGGGTAGAGAAAAAGATTTTTTCTCTCCCCTACAGCAAAAATAATACCATCAATGAATTCTACTTCCAAGGATATATAGTCTACATTTAAACAATAACAACAACAATAAAAATTAAAAATAAAAACAACAACAAAATTGTGGAGCCCTTTGAAGGCAGGGACTATGTCAGTTTTTTTTGTAACCTCCATATCTGCTCATATCCTGTTCTGTAGTAAATGAAGAAGAAGCATCTCCAGGATAGAGATGCCTCCTTGGGAGAACAATACATTCTCCTGGCCCATTAACTGAAACCCGTGACTCAGAGGGCTTGGGATCTCTCACTGTGGTAGGCTGAATAATCATCCCACAAGGTTCCTAATCCCCGGAACCTGTGAATGTTACCTTGTATGGCCAAAGGGGCTTTGCATATGTGAGCAAATTAAGAATGTTAAAATGAGTAGATTATTCTGGATTATCTGGAGTAGGCCCTAAATATAATCACAAGTGTCTTTATAAGAGGGAGGCAGAGGGAGATTTAACTACGGAAGAAGAAGCCAATATCAGGATGGAAGCAAGATGCCTCAGTGCTGGTTTTGAAGACGGAGGAAGAGGCCAGGTGCTAAGAAATGAAAAAAATGTAGCTCTAGAGAACGAAGGAAGCAAAGAAGTGGGTTTTCCCCTAGAGCCTCAGGAGGGTGTGTGGCCCTTGATTTCAGCCCAGGGAAATAGATATCAGAGTTCTGGCGTCCAGAACCATAGAGTTGGTGGTAATTTGTTACAGTGGCCATAGGAGACTCCTACACTCACTGCTGTCTTTGTGATGTTTCATAGACAGTAGACACCGATCCATTTGTTCAGGGCAATCGCAGTTCAAGACAACAAATCTAGCAGAGTCTTAGCAGTTTTCTAATTTTGTTTAGGTTCAGGACAGAATTTTTTTTTAAACACTTTATTCCATCAAAATGTTAAGTCACTGGCTATAAGTCATGGTTCTCATCATCTTTCAGCTTGTCCTTCTTGAACAGGACAGGAGGCAATATGCACCAACAAATAAGAATTCTCTGAACACCTACTATGTGCCTGTATTTTGAGGCATAAATAAGCTTTAGACCACTTGGTCTAACCTTGATCATACTGGTAAGGGAATTGAGATGTGGAAGAACTCATATGAAAAGTATATAAAGAAAGCTTTGAAAACCAAAATAACCTACACATAAGAGGTATTTTTATTGCCTAACACTGTGTTGGACCCACGTACAGGATCAATAAATATAGTATGTAAGTGACATAGTCCTTGTTGTTAATAAGCTTACAATCGAGGGAAAAATATTTATACAGGAAAAACAAAGAGATTTTCCTGATTAATAAAACGTATTATAAAACTCTGGTAATTAAAACAATGTGATCTGGTGTAGGAATAGACAGTCAGATATCTGGAATGTCATAAAACTCTAAGAATAGAATAAGAATTTAATTTATAAATTTCAAATAGTGGAGAAAGAATAGATTATTAAATAAATAATGATGATAAAAATCAGCTAACACTTTGGGGAAAAAGGCTTTATTCCTCACCATACATCTTACACCAAAAGAAAGCTGGGATATAAATGGAAAAACACACGATATAATAAATTAATAGAAGAAAGCACAGATTAATATTAATTTTATTTTAAAGTGCAAAGACATCTTAAAAACATTGCACAAACAGAAATGGCATGAATTTTAAATTTTATAATCTGGTGACAAAAAATTTTATTTAAATTTTCATGTCCCGAAACAGAATATACAAATTCCAAAGATAAAGAATCTGAGAAATAATTAGGGAGTGTGAAAGTATTTATCTACAAGAGGTTCACTGAAATATATACAATGTGTGTGTATAAAAATCTAGAAGGAAAACACTATTAACAGTGATTATATTTTGTTAGTAGGGTTACAGTAGAGTCTGTCTAGCTGTCTATCTAATCTCTCTATTGAGATACATATATAAATGTTAGATAGATGATAGATAGATAGATAGATATTTAATTTATTTGTTTCTTTAATAATTTAACTCCTGGTAAACTGCCACCCCACTATCTCATTTAATTTCCAGAGTAAGAAACACATCTATTAACATGGATCTGATTATAGGGTTTAGTATCAAAATAGAGTGGAATGAACTCTGAAGGAAAGCAGAAACACTTTAAAATTCTATACTCTTTCCTCAATTTATTACTAGGGATTTCATTGTTATTTTAAAGGCAGAATACTTTGAATGACTATATGTCTGTGTATAGATTATCCTTTAATTCCTTCCGTTAGTTTACAAAATAAATCTCAAACTTTAGTACGTTTAATGTAAGTAAACTCTACTTGGAGTGATTTAAAATCCTTTAAATCACTTACTTTTATTTAAAGAATTTTTAATGTTGGATTTTAACTTTGGAAACAAACCCTGTATAAATGCAGCTGCACTGCGTAGATGAATTTTATTTTTATTTTTATTTAACCTATTTTAATATGGAAACAAGCCTACATTTTTTTCTTTTTTTTCCCCTTTGTTTACATTAGAAGATTCTAACCCATTTTAAGTTAGCGGAGGGAACAGCATTCCCTGTAGGCTGATTTACAAATATTCCTCAGAGGAGTATGAAGATTAAGCCCTAAGGACAAAGAATTGGCTTTTCTGTTGCTAGTGATTCTGTTTGAAGATTTAGTGATCGTGAAATAGACAGTTTCTTTGCTCTGTGAGGTGAGAATTGGGGACTGGAGGATTGGGGTAAGAAGAAGGCAAGAAAGTCACATGACAGATTACCGTAATCTGGGAGTTGATCCTGGGAAGGTAGCCAAAAAAATAAAAAGATAGAAGGAGGCTAGTGGCCTTGGAGAAGGGCCACTTAGAAGGACGATATTCAAAGGGCTTGTGTTCACTAGACCTTTGAAAATCGTTTTTGGGCTCAGGCCCAAAGAATGAGACTCTCCTATCACCAGAATGCAGGCCTGTGACAGTAAATTCTCCAGTAGGTGCAGGTGAGAAGTTGGTCCCATTTGGGCCTCACCAGTTGCCTGATCATCAGGGGCTGTGCCCATCTGTATCTTGAGACTAGGCTTGTCTTTGTCACGCTACTCGGTATGGGCATCCCCCTGCTTACAACGTCACATATTTTTCAGCCCAGAAATTGTGTCTGGGGGTGGGGGGTTAGGAGAGAGTTGGATCCCTGTACTGATGGTGATGAGAGCACTGAATTGAGTAGTTGGAAACATCTGGGCTGGGATATGATTAGCAACACCCCTCACATAAGCATTTTCTAACTTGCCTGAAAATTAAATTTGAAATACCTTAAGCAATGGAATAAAATCACAGAGGGAAATGTCTATAGCTAAAAAAAACCTCAATCAAATTCTGCTTCCAAAAACAATATAAGCCAGATTAAAAGGCAAACAATATACTGGGGGGGGATATTTGGAACAACTGTATCTCTCTTCCCCCCAAGTGGCAATCGTGTCTGCTATGGTCAAGACTGACCACATGTGGGCGGTCAAGCATGGGAGGTTATTTTATTTAGGTTAATTGCTGGAGTGATTGAGGATTAACCTGTGTTTTCTCAGCATGTGAATCCAGGGGCTTTGAAAATCAGGAGTTGCTGGCAGAACTTTGCCCTTTCCAGTGGAAGACAGACCAGGATATTTTGGACAGGGTAAATGAACATAATTTGAAACAGAAAAGAGTAAATATTATGGAAGAGATGTATATCACAGTATTACATGGTTATCTGGGTAGTAGGTTTATAAACGATTTTTCATTCTCACATGTGCTTTTGAATGTTAACCCTGTAAGACATATCTCACCAGAAGTTTCAAAATATGCCTAAATAAAAATTGAAGTCCCAAATGTGAACACATTAACCCTCAGTGCTGAAATGCGTCTATATTTTCCTCATAATAATACTTGTCATCCTTTAAAGATTGTTACACTATTCTGTGCTTAAACTATACCTATTTGTTGTTCAAAGAGGGATGTTATTTTTTGGAAAATTGTTGTATCTATGCTGTGATATAATCTGGAAAACATAAGCCTCATAAACTCCCAGCCTTTTACGTTCTCCCTCAGCGCATTCCTTCTAAATAGGGTACTGACCTTGCTTTGGTGTTAATTCTTTCACCCAGCCAGATTGGCAGATTTACCCAAGAGAGGAGAACAAGCTGAGTGAAGAGGAAATGAAAGAAAAGTGAAACAATCAAAAAATACTAAAAAAAAAAATCACACAAAAAATCTTGATCTCGTTTGAAGGGTATTGAATCGATGTTATCATTTTCCTTTTAATAGAAATGTGTGGGAGGAGAAGCTTCCAGCCTCCCACTACCTAGATGACCACAGACTGTGCCTGCACCAAAGTTGTGACTCTAGGGATTCGATTTCTTTCTGTTTTGTTTCCAGGAAGTGCATTTGTACTAGATAACTCTAGCATAACAAAGGTTACCCTAAAAGCTGGTCAATAATTTATATGAAAGAATTTATGGAATTTTGTTGTTCCCTGATTTTCTTGTCGGAAGGGAGAGCAAAACAAGCAAAAGCCCTAAAAGCTTTTTGAAATGAATGTAACAGCAGGTTCCAACTTTCAAAACAACCACGACCATAATCGTGTGTGTTAGAGGGCAACGTGCTCCTGTGGTTTGGTCTGTGGCAGAGTTGCCAAAACTCACCGGCCTGTGGCTTCATTGTTCTCTGCTCAAGAAGAACAGAAACAATGAAATGGGTTTGGTTTTTTTTTTAATTTCCTTGCTGGTTTTCACAGTTCTTTTCCAGTCAGTGTGTTTGTCCAACTTGGCCACAACCCGGCCTTGTTTCTAGAAATGGGGTTAGTCCTCTCAAGGGTTTACCATAAAATATAATGCAGCACGTCTTTGGCTAAGCTTCCCTGGGTTGCTATTGTGAATCAAGTCTCATGTGTTTTATGCAGAGCTTTTGGATTTTCAGAGTAATTTTAGGTCTTCCCTCTCACTAAGATGAGATAATGGGGATATGAACTATTATCACCCACTTAACAGGTGAAAAAAAAAACAACAAAACACTGATGTTTCAAGAATTTCTACAGGGTATTTATTATTAGTCTGGGGACCTTCTGGCATTCAAATCCCCCTTCCTGTTAATACCCGAATATGTGTTCTGGAGGACCCCACATGATAGCCCAGATCCTCCCTGTTCCTGCCCTGGCACAGTTTCAGGCACATGGCATAGACGAAACCAACAGGATGCTCTTTCCTGGGATTTTGCATCTTGAATGTGACCCAAAGACAAGGGGACAAGAGATAGCTAATGTCCCCAATTCCTTTCCTCCTATTCTCTGCCTCTCTCTCTCTGTCTGTCTCTGGGCGTTTTTTTGTTTGTTTTTGTTTCTGTTTTTTTTTTTAAATTTATCCTTTAAAAAAATCATTATTTACAGTGAAATCTAGTTGAAGAGCAGAGAAGTGCTATATTTAAAGTTTAATTATTTTAAAGTGAACACAAGTATAACGACCATCCAAGTCAAGAAATAGTCCTTTGCCAACACCCAGAAGTTCCTGTTAAATACTTCTTCCTGACTGCAATTCTCTCCTTCCCCAGGGTAACTGTTAGCCTGACTTCTGTAGGTAATTACTCTCTTGCTAGTTTTTAATTTTATCACCCAAAGATGAACCTATAAACAGTACAGTTTAGTTTTGCCAGTTTTTGAATTTTATGCGAGTGAAATCAAACACGTATTCGTTTGTAACTGGCTTCTTTCACTCAGCATTTTGTCTTTGTGGTTGGGTGAAACCACAGTTGATTTATTTTCATTGCTATGTAGCATTCCATTGTATGAGTATAACACAATATATTCATCCATTCTACTGCTGAAGGCTACCTGGGACATTTGGACTGTTACAAACAATGATGGTATAAACAGTCTTGTACATTTTATCCTGGTGCACGTGGACACAGATTTATCTAGCTATCTGAGGCTGAGAGTGGTATAGTTGGATCATAGGTTTTATTAATCTTCAACCTTACTTCATGATACCAAACAACTTTCCAAAGTGGTTGTTCCAATTTATACTACCACCAGTAGCAAATGCGTGTTCCCATCACTGAACATCCTCACCAACACTTGCACTCGTCAGACTCTTAAATATGGGATTATAAAATGATTTGCACAATTGTAACTGTCTGATTTGCATTGGTTAAAAGTGAGCCAGAATATTTTCCTCAAAGTCTCATGAGTGGTGGGGTAGTGTAGTGGTCACAGTGCTGACCTTGGATTTAGTGTGTTTGAGTTTAAGTCTCAACTCTGCAGTTTAGCCGTATGACTGTGGGAAAGTTACTTAACCTTTCTGTGCTTCATTTTTCACATTTATCATAAGTTGGATAGTAATAATGCCCAACCTCATAAGGTCATTGTGATGATTAAATGACTTAATAAACATAGAGCATTTAGAACAGTATGTGGCACATAATGAGTGTGTATAATAACACACTTGTTATTATAACATATTATTATATGTTATAATAACATAGTATATGTTATAATAACATTATATGTTATAATAACATGTTATAATAACATGTTATAACATGATTATGTTATTATAACATATTATTTTATTATAACATATTATTATGTTATAATAACATTATTATATGTTATAATAACATATTATGTGTTATAATAACATATTATGTGTTATAATAACATATTATTATGTTATAATAACATTATTATATGTTATAATAACATTATTATGTGTTATAATAACATGTGTTATAATAACATATTATGTGTTATAATAACATATTATTATGTTATAATAACATATTATTATGTGTTATAATAACATATTATTATGTGTTATAATAACATATAAGTGTTTTGCATTGTTATTACTCTGGTAAAAGCAAAAGCATGTCTGGGATCAGGTGTTGCTAAAGATTAGAATACTTGTGTGTTGGAAGAAAATAAGATTATTTATTTATTTATTCATTGATTTATCAATTCAACAAACATTTGAAGGACTATGGGGTCTGAAAGGATAAGAGACATGAGAGATGACTCACAATTTAAGGGGAACGGCGGGTACACAAACAAGCAACACCAAGCACAACATGGTAAGTGCCATAGTGGTGGATATACACTGAAGAGGAAAGTATTAATTAAGCCTGAGAATGGGGAGTTGGAGCAAAGAAGGCTTCACCTTAATAGTAGCAGTTGAGATGCACTTCACAGTTTGAACAAACAGAAATATGGAGAAAGGACATTCCAAATAGAGGTAAAAAAGCCTGGGGAGAAAAATGACAGAAGCATGAGAGTTTAGTGCCTATTTGGAGGACTTAAGCTGGTAGGAGACTCTTAAAATATTTTGAAAGAAAATTGAAAAGTGTTAGAAAATTAGATTAAGGTCGGATTGTATAAGGATTTTAGGAAATGCCGAAAAGGTTAGAATTTATTCTTTGCTTGATCGGGACTCATGATAAGTTTTAACCAGAGAAATGACTAGAACTTTATGCTAGAGTGATAATAAGCTGTGTTACATGGATCAGCTTGAAAGGGGGAGGGGAAAAGTAGGTATACAACTATATTTGGGTCCTTATCAGAGGAATGGGACCAAGTGTACTTTCTCTGCAGTAGCTCCACTTTCTGACAAGGCTCACCATCATGGTCATAAGACCACTGTAGCAGTGTAGATCTTACAGCCTCTCTTCTTCTAATCCATGAGAACAGAAAGAACAGAAAGAGTTTCTCTTTCCCCAACAACTACTGGTTGACCGGGAAAGCAAATAGATGGTGGGTGGCAAAAATGGTGAGTTGTCCATGTCCAGATCATGTAGGGGATAGTTGAGCAGATCAGACAAGAAGTTGCTAGAAAAATTAAATGGAAAGAAAGGATAAATAGGAAATATGATCATATCTGACAATGGATGGGATATGTGGGAACAGTGAGAGGAGAAGGGTAATATGATTCCAAAGGTGGGGGCCTGAACATTTGGGAGGAGGGTGATGTCATTTACTGAGATAAGAAACACAGGCGGAGGAACAGGTTTGGGGGCCAGATGAGTTTCGTTTTGGACCTGCTGAGCTTGCGTCCTGGCAATATATCTCTGTGGAAAGGTTGACCAAGCAGATGGAAGAGCAGGTCTGTAGGAGGCACAATACCCTGCACGCAGCTTCCCCATAAATGTTTATTAAATACAAAATAAACAAAGATGAAACCAGTTTCCATGTTAGCATTCCCACAGTGATATTTACTGGTTGGGTCCTTGCCGAAGTGAGGCTTGAATATATCCAACTTAAAAATAATTGCTTACCACTTCTGTGCCCTCCCATATGTTTCTCCTTCCAGTTACTAGTACAATTTTTTTTTTTATTTTTTTTATTTTTTTTTTAAACATCTTTATTGAAGTATAATTGCCTTACAATGGTGTGTTAGCTTCTGCTTTATAACAAAGTGAATCAGTTATACCAATTTTTTTTTTAATAATTAAGATTTTGAAAAAAAAAAAAAACACCATTCAAACACACGGTAGTCCTTGCCCTAGTATTATTAATTACTGGAGTGGTAGGGCTTATTAAAAGCATTTTTAACTGTGTGCAATAACACACAGATTGACAAGGCCCCTGAACTTGGCTTTGAAGTGAACACGTTTTTTCTTCCTCATTGTACAATGGATACTGCAGCCTTTGATCTCATGCTGTCTTAGTCAGCTCAGGCTGCTATAACAAAATACCACAGACCAGATGTCCTATAAAGAAGAGAACTCTATTTCTCACAGTTCTGGAGGCTGGAATTTCAAGATCTGGGCGCCAGCATGGTTGGGTTCTGGTGAGAGCCTTCTTCTCAGTTACAGACTGCTGTCTTCTCATTGTATCCTCACATAGCAGAAAGAGAGAGCTAGCTGTCCAGCCTCTTTTCCTATGGGCACTAATTCCATTCATGGGAGCTCCACCGTCATGACCTAATTACCTCGCAAAAGTCCCACCTCCAAACACCATCACATTGGTATTAGGGTTTCAACATACAAATTTTGGGGGAACATTCAGTCCATAACATTCCCTTCATAGCACATACTTCAAAAATTTTGTCTTGTCAGAATATGCTAGGTAATAGGCTCCCATCTTTGGTTCCAGAAATATGCTTAATATAGATATGGTTGTCCAAATCTAAGAAGGTAGCCACATTCCTTTCTCCTGCCCTCAAGTTACACTGTCAGGGTAGGGTTTAAAAGTATCTCCAACAAAAATCTCTCACTTAAATTTGGAAGTAGTAGGGGCAGACAAATTCCATTCTCAGACTGTGTTCCACAAATTCATGTTCTTTTGCCCCCTTCGCTCCCATCCCTGTAATACATAGTTGTTTATCTCTTTCACTGAAATATCGCCCCCCTCAGAAGGCTTGCTGAGCTTGCTTATCCTGGGCTCCCTCACCCTAGCTTAGTGCTCGGCACATAGCAGTTTCTCAAACAAAGCACATGCAGAATACACTGGATCAAACAATTGTTTGTCTGGTCAGGTCTACTATGAAATCACCACCCTGAATGCTCATCTTGTTCCTGTTTAATCTTGTGTAGTGGGTTAGTGGCTTTGTTCAGGCCAATTAGAAGTTGGGATGATTTATGGGATAGGAGAAAACAATGTCATATATTTTTCCATAGTAATAGGACCAAAGTCTGGCTATGGTTTGCTTTTTCTCAACTGGAAGCTGTTTAAACACTTCTCTGCTAGAGTTTCCTTTTAAGTCTTTCAAGAAAGAGTTTCTTTTCACCCCCAACCCTACTCATCCCAGCCAGGTGCCCAGAACACCACAACAAGGGAATCGCTGACTCACCCTCACAAAAGTGAAGCTGTATAATAGGATACATTCTTTTCTGACTAATTTCTTCTTCTCAACACATGTTGACTCATTAGAAATGGTGAGAAGAAATTTAGCAAAAGTCACTGACTTTAACTGCTTCCTTTGCAAAAAAAATTTTTTCTTTATGACAAATTAATTGCATACTCAGTACCATGTAATTCAACACCCATTTCAAGAGTACCTACTAGGAAAAAGGCACTGGGAACTGCTTCCTTTGGAAGTCATAAAAATTAAGAAACTAACTAGGGGAAAAATGGTCTTAGCATGTTTTTATGGCTGCAAATAAAGTACCTCATATCCATTGCTTGGTGAGGTTGACGGGGAATCTTTGAAGAGAAATAGGGGACAG
This sequence comes from Eschrichtius robustus, assembly GCF_028021215.1. NCBI lineage: Eukaryota > Metazoa > Chordata > Mammalia > Artiodactyla > Eschrichtiidae > Eschrichtius > Eschrichtius robustus. The sequence continues at coordinate 54,489,041 of NC_090833.1, read as the reverse complement.
ACCTCAGTGTAGAGGAAAGCTTGAAAAGGAACACTGAGCTGGGGGATGTCTTTGAATACATGTATGCAATAAGGTCGTTTACTCCTAAAAGGTCTCTTTCAGATTGCGGCAGAAGGGAGGCATTCTTCCTTGTCTCGAAGGCAAAAATTCTGGTTCTTTGAGCCTTTTTCTTATATTTTTATAAATGGCTGTTTGTTGTGTTTTGCTTCTAAGATAGGACATGTGCTCCTGAGCGGGGCTATAGAAAGTTCTCCCTGAGGGTCCACTCATGCCTGTGAGTCCAGCTCAAATTCTACTTCTTCGGTGAATCCCTCTCAGAGTCCCCTAGTAGTCTCTCTCTCACTTCCAGGTGTTCTGTGGTGTTTCTATCTCTGATGCCCACTGCCCTATAATAGAGCATCCCAAAATAGATGGTTTAAAGCGAAAACGATTTCATTGCTTGATAGTCTGTGGGTGAGGAATTTTAGCAGGGCTCAGCAGGGATGGCTCATCTCTGCTCTGTGTGGTATTAGTGGATCCACTGGGGCTGGAGGATCCCAGAAGGCTTCATCCCGTGTGTGACATCTCAGCTGGAGCAGCTGGGATACATGGAGGATGGTCAAGCCTTCATTCCAGAAGGGTAGTTGAACTTCTTCAGGGTAGCTCAGGGCTCCAGCAGAATGAAAATGGAATCTCTCAGGCTCTTAAGGTCTAGGTACTAAACTGACATAGTAGCACCTCTGTTGCATTCTAAAGGCCAAAACAAACCACAAGGGCAGCCTAGACTCAAGGAGAGGGGAGATGGACTTCACCTCTTGATGGAAAGAGTGTCGTGCCCAGACAGAGAAGAAGAAATTGATGGTGGCCATCTTTACAGACAGTCCTTTGTAGCTGTGTTGAAATTTTTGGTCCCAATATTCTCTTATTATTTGTCTGCCTACCCTGTAATTCTGTGAGCTTCTCAAAAGGCAAAGCCATGCTCATATCCATTGCTGTTCCTTCCCACAGTTGGGACTCAGGGACCGTTTGGATAAATGAATCAATTTGTATAGGCTAGGGACACAGAGTAGAGAAATATCTTGGAAAGATTGTCGGGTTTGGAATCAGATAACGTGGTTTTGATTCCCAAATGTTGCACGTATCTGTGAGCTTTAGATGTACCCCTTATTTTTAATTTCAGTTTCCTCAAGTATAAATTGAGGTGATAATTCACAGTCCATAGAGTGATTAAGAGTGAACAAGTTATTGTCTGTGGAGTTATCTAGCACATGGGCTAAGGTTGGGAAATGAGTCTCATTCTTGACTTTTGGTTTATGTCTTCTTTTCTCTCCTCAAATGTTCAGATACATTTTGACATACTTAATGACACATTTGAAGGAAAATGTTTTCTCATTGAGTGGTTAGAAGTAGAACAATATGTTAAACACAGCCCAGGATATAACCGCATTAGAATGCAGTAATTGGCACTTAGCGGAGTTGCTGACAAAAGACACTCCTGCATTCTCATGAAGCCCCCGGGCACACATGCACATGTGGATATCAAATTAAGGGTCCAGTTGTGCCAGCAGCCAGGTTCCTGAATATTACCTCTCACACCCAGAGCTGACTTTTCTTTCAGAAAACTGTCTATGATCTGTCCATAGATTACCCTAGCAAACCATAACTAACGGACACACACTGGAGGACAAAAGAAGCCAGTAGGGAGATGTTTAATGTAGCAGCCTTGACATCATAAAGAGCAGAGAGCCATCTCTCCCTGGCTAATTGGAATTCAGTCAGTCTCTTGTGCAAAACCAAGGACAAATAGCAATCATTCACATTTCTTTCGTGTAGTAGTCCTCAACCTTCTCAGTCCCAGCTCTCCCTTTATAAAGCACATATTCTCTGCTGCCCTTTTACTATTCTGAAATCAAATTCATAGATAAAATAGCTTATCTACAAGCATAAAAAACCTAAGTAGATGCCCTAACTGTAGCATAACGGACAATGACGAAAAAGTAATGTATAATCAAATAATATGTGTTTCAATATGTAAATACTGAGGAACACCACACTTAAGAGAATCAAGAAGTAGTTAAATGCTTGCACAAACTTAAAATTCACAAATTTGAAATTAAGATAATATTCAACTAAAGTCTTCCTGTTTAAACTTTTTTCACATTTGAAAAATAAAGGTTATGTAAGTATTAGGGTGGCCAAAAAGCTTGTTCGGTATTTTTCTGTATCATCTTACGGAAAACCCCGAATTTTGGCCAACCCAATACATATATATGTGTATGTATATAAATGCATATATGTGTATATACATGTATATTTATATATATGTATGTCTATATAAATTGCTGTAAATACTACAGTTACAAATGTAAACTGAAACACATGTATTTGTGACTCAATGCTGCTTTTGCTGGAAAAGTTGTAAACAAAACTAAATTCTGTATTTCCTCAATTTACATGGCAATTTTCATCTGGAAAATTCAGTGCACATTCCAACCATGAAAAACTACTTGGTGTTTATATATTAATCCAAGTAAGGATCTACAGATTATTATAAACACATTTTTCACTTACACAAATGTCTGACTTCTCAAATTGAAGTCTGTGACTTTAGAAAATTGACTGAAGGCAAAACAATTTTTCCTTGTACAGCACTGTCTGCACATTGCAGGATATATGGCATCTCTGATCCTCGCCAATCCAACGCTCCCCAAATCACAGGCATCCAAAATCATTGTGATAAAACAAAGCCCCTACAACTGTTGAATTCCACCAATTTTGTACAGTAAGTTTCCAAAATGGCCCTTTCCAATGATATGATCTCATTGGATGATCACAGTGAGAGATACTATTATTTTCATTTTTTTACCAGTAAAGAAATAGGCTCATGGAGGTTAACTAACTCCCATGGATGGTAATTAGTGGTGTTGACCCATATCTTCTTGTATTTGGTTTAGAATCTTCCACCATGCTCAGATTTTATTTAAAAAAAAGAAAGACTTGTTTTCATCGTGTGGTAGCCTTTTCAGACTTATTAGGGGCTGCTGAGTCAACATTGCAGCAGTTAGGATTTGCTGACTCACGGTAGAGATATAGCTTCCTTATTCAGCTATGACTTCTGGCTTTTCCTCATTTATCTTTCATTTAGTCCCTTCATTTTTGCTTACCTGCTAAAGCAGGTTGTGGCTGCTCTGACTTCATAGGGGTAGTTTAAGGGGGGAAAATGACTTGATGACTGCAGGATGCTTTGAGCCCATTAAATGAATTACATGAGTTGATACAGACTAAGTGCTTGGAACAGTGTCTCACACTCAGAAAGTCCATAAAGTCAGCTTCATAAATGTTAGCTATTACTACTGAAACATTTTGGGGAAAACAGGGGTTTATGATAATGGTAGTGGAGGTGATAGTGACTGGCTTTCTTGCATTTTGGTTCAACATCTTTGTTTTGATTGCCTACTTGCAAGGCTTTATATGAGGGTATTCTTGGAACAGAACACAATCCTTGCCCTGAAGGACCTTATTAGTCCTGCTGGGGAGAGGAGTCGGGTTGAAGAAGAATGAACAACACAAATAAAAGAAGTACATAGTTTCTTTACAATAGCCAAGTTATGGAAACAACTTAACTGCCCATTGATGGATTAATGGATAAAGAATATGTGGCATACACACACATAAACACACGCACACACACACACACACACACACACACACACACACACAAAATGGAATACTACTCAGCCATAAAAAAGATGAAATCTTGACATTTGCGACAACATGAATGGATCTTGAGGGTATTACACTAAGTGAAATACGTCAGATGGAGAAAGACAAATATTGTATGATTTCACTCATCTGTGGAATATTAAATAAATAAATAAACAAAACAAACAAATACAGAGAACAGAGTAACAGAAGTTACCAGAAAGGGAGGGGGTGGGGGAGGGCAAAATGGGTAAAGGGAGTCAACTGCACAGTGACGGACGAAAACAACTTTTGGTGGTGAGCACACTGCAGTGTATACAGAAGTCGACTTACAGTGTTCTACACATGAAACTTATATAATGTTATAAATCAAAATTACCTCAATTAAAAGGACGATATAGAAAGATAAATGTCTTGAGAGGCAGGAACTGTATTATAAGGCATTAGGACTTCCAACTTCTGGTAATAGCAGGGAACAAACAAGGAGAAATCGCATTCATCTGGAAATCAAGAAAGTTGAGGTGATGCTGAATGATGATAATTTGATTGTGAAACTGGTGGAGAGGCCCAGAAAGATTCAGAATCCTAAGAGGAAAGTACTGCACCACTAAAAGCACCAGGTAGCATTGGGAAGCACGTTCACAGAGCTAAAATCAGCTAGAGTAGCCTCCCCAAACCTGCTAAACATGAAGATCACCTGGGGAGCTTTTAAAAACCGAGTCCTAAGGTCTAGCCCAGCCTTACTGAATCAGAACCTCCAAGGGCGGATTTAGAAACTTGTATTCTTTTGTAAACTTCTCAAAGAAATTCTGATGATCAGCCTGGTGTGGACAAGATCAGAGGTTCTCATACTGGTCCTCAGCACCTATGACTATGTAAGAAATCCAGGTTCTCAGATCCCCTGAGCCAGAAACCACTGGGCTGGAGCTCAGCAATCTGTATTTTCACAAGCCCTGCAGGTGATTCTGAAGTACATTCAAGTAAAGCCCAGAGTAGAAAAATGCACTCAACTGTCAATTTCTTCTTCTTTTTTTTTAATAGAGTGAAGATGATAGAGACCTTTCTGAGTTTTTCTTGGAGACAAGGCATTTCAAGGTATGCTCTGACACAATCAGACTTTTCTTGTCCTTCTTTTTTCCAGCTTATTGAGGTATAATTGACATATAACATTGTATTAGTCCAAGGTGTCAATTTCTTGAGTGTAAAGGGTTAATGAATGGGAGGGTGGCAAAAAAATGGAGATATTGGCTCCACCTGCTTTTTGGTGTGCATTTGTTTTTTTTCCTTTTTTTTGCTCCAAGAATTTTAGTAGTGAAGAATAGAGAAAAAACAAATAAGGTAGAATTCTTCCTCTTCACTTAAATTATAATAGTGACGACCACAGGCATCAACAATGCCAGCCTCTTCTAATATTTTTCTCAAAGTCTCATAACAACCTGAGAGGTAGGTTGATATTATCTCTATACTACCTATGAGGAAACACTCTCAGAGATTTAAAATAATTTGCCCAAGGTCACATAGTTAATAAGTAGCTGAGCTGAGATTTGAACTTAAGGGTCTTTCACGTTATGCCAGGCTGCCTCTCCTCTGATCTTTCTCCAGTTGGGGCAGTTAGAACGGTCAGAGAATTGAGAGACAACGAATGCCAATCTTCTAACTTTACCGCTGACATCTGAGGTCCAGAAGTGTACATTAAATCACCGCAAATCACCAAGCAGGTTGGTGGCAGAGTTAGAGTGAGAAGCCAGAAAGAGCCAGTCCAGGGCTCTTTCGAACATGCCACCTTGAGGTTCCTTCTCAAACTGCTGGGACACTTGTTACATAATGTTTCAATTTATGTAGGAATGTGACTAATCCACATTTTTTGGTATTTGATCAGATGTAGAATATAAATGAGGAAAGTACTTAATTGGAAATCTCAAGAAATGGGAGAGCTGGGGAGGGCTACAGTACAGAGCAACCATGAAATGCAGGCTGTGTGAATTTTTTCAGGCGTTATGGATATGAACCAGTTTAGTTTACTACATCTGCTGAGATCAATTCCGTATTACAGCTAAACAAGCACAGGGCTGTGTGGCATTCATGTCTGACTGAATTGAGGATTTGGTAATTACTAACCTTCCTGACTGATCGCTTCATCTATGAATCAAGCAAAAATTAAATGTTTGTTGCATTGCAACCTGTCTCCAAACAACTGTCTGTTTTATTCAGCAAAGCAGTGATCAAAGCAATCTGCTTATCATTTCAGATTTTCTCTCTTCTGAAAAGTCAATATTTAAAATTCATTTTTGCTATAGGAAAGATAGCAAAGATAGCAATGAGTAGAATTTCCTTTCTGAAGAAACACCTGTCATTTGAAGAAGCACAAAGACTGTAGAGGGAAAATACGTACCTTAATCATAATTTTGTGTCCTTTTAATTATAATTATCTCAGAGCTCTGGTATAAAAATATAGAACATTTAGCTAAAATAGATAAAACAGATCTCAAAATGATGCCACTAAAGGACTCTAATATGTTATTATGCCTAGCTGATTCTAAATGCCAGACTATAATCACCAAAACTTAAAAAATGATCTGTAGGTTGCTGCTTTTGACCTGAAATTCTAAAAGATTAAGAAATTAAGATAATCAGATTATTGAAACAAATTTACAAATTCCAAGTTGAAGTTCTTACGTGGCTGAGAATTTTCTGCAATGTGAGTCAATCATGTTCATGACTGTAGCTGACACTCTTGGTCGTCTATACAATATCTATTGCCATATACCACCTCCTTGCTCTGCTTTCCTCCCCCAGCAAGAACCTCATTTTTACTCAGGTATGCTTCCTCCTTGGCATGGCCATATGGCAGGGGGTGAGTCTTGATTGGTTTCAGCCAATCATGTTGGTCCCATTCAACTTGCCAATAATTGGCCGAAGGTGGTGTTGGGTGACAGAATTCTGGCCTTTGAACCATGAGGACAAGCCTCTTGGGAGGACTTCTGGGAAAGGTGTCTCCACTCTTTGAAAAAGACAAAGGAAGAAATGGCTCATTTTCTGCTTCATGGCTCATTTTCAGCCATGAGGGGAGTCAGCTTGAGAAGAATGACAAAAGTAAGAGAAACAGAGAAGTAAAACCTGGCCCTGATCCTGCTGCACCCAGAGATGCTCTGTACTTCCTGCTCAGTGAGGAAAGTAATTTCTTTATTGTCTAAAACAGTAGCTCTCAAACTTTAGCCTTCCTCAGTATCCCCTGAGGGGGCTTGTTAAAGCACGGATTTCTGGGCCCACCCCCGGAGTTTCTGACTCAGTATACCCTGGGTGGAGCTGGAAAATTTGCATTTCTAACAAGTTCCCAGATGATGCTGGTGTTGCTGGTCTGGGAATCACACTTTGATAGTCACTGGTCTGAAAGTCAATTGCCAAGGGTTTCAGTTACTTGCAGCTGAAAGCCCCTTAATTTATATGCATAGGTGCTGAGAAACACATAAAGATGTAAAGGCCTCCAGCCTTCCAGGAAGTTTCAAGCATGATTTATGTTAAGCTAACCAGAAAGAAACATTCTATCCTTCTTTTTCTTTCCATTTACAATGACACTCCTTAAAAACAAGTTGATCAAAACCTTGAAGCATAACGTGTTTCTAGAGAAAATGCATGGGCGTTGGAGGCAGGCAGTCCTGGATTTAAATTAGAGCTCTACAATGCTGTCTGTACTTGTAAATTATTTAGATTCTCCGTTTTCTGATTTATAAATGGAAATTAAGACTTTATTCTATAGCCTTGTTGTGAGGATTATGTGAAATAACATGCAGAATTCTTCCAGCATAGTACCTGATATACGGTAGATTAATTTTCCCTCTCTCTTTGTGTTTATACACAACATAATTTCTATTTGTTTTCCTAACTTCATAAGTGAAGTACAACATACAGGGCAAAAAATAGAAAGTCCTCATTATCCAAAACTTTGTTATCTAAAATCCTGTATTTATAAGATTGTCAATGGAAACAAGAGTTTTCATAATACAAAAATATTTACCAATGACCTGTCCACTTATAATATTAATACACATTCAAAAATCCTCCCTGCTAAACAGTAGTGTCTATTTCTACCAATCCATCCTAATATTTGTAGATGAGTCTCTACTAGATTGTAAACTGTGAACATCTGGTAATAAAAATCGATTGCAAATTGAGGTTGCATATCTTGCAAGTGGTACAAGATTTCATGACGCTAATTAAAGTGATGTTGAAAAACTCATCATAGCACTCTCAAAGTTCCTGGCATATGAGGATCTAGCAGAAGTAGACCAGTGAAAAATTTGAAGTAAAACATCTGGAATTTTGATACTAGGATAGACTCTTTAAGAATGATGAATATCAAAGGCCTAAGAGAGGCTCTTGGTAAAAGTGATGCATATTTTCACATAGAGATTCTCTCCAAGATCATATAGCAGAAGACAAATGGAAACAAAGAAGTATTAGATCATATTATTTTCTCATCAAAATGATGTCAGATTAAATGATCACAATTTCACTCATTCTTGGAAAAAACTAAGGAATAAGGAATATAACCTAAATCATGTTAAATATTAAATAAAATAAATTAATTTTCAGAATTTTAGTATCAGTTTTCAAGGTAAACTTGCACCTGAAACTTTTCCTTCACTACTTACTGTAAAAATGTAGCTTCTGCTTCAAGTGGATTTACTTTAAAATATTGAGGAGACAGAAATCCAGACAGTAATACTATGTTGTTTTTTTTACAATACCTGCACCTTTTTTAGGACAAACTACCGGCCACATCTCGATATCTGTTCTTTTCTTCTCCCACAATAACAGAAGCCTGAGTGTTAGCTGGGCCAGTGCTCTCCAGATAGATCGTTTTGTTTGCTAGCCTTCTTTGAATCTATATCTGGCTGATGAGATGTGGTGAAAATGTTTTGTGAGGGTTCAAGTAAAGCCGCTTAAAAGGGAGGAGGTGTGCCTCTCTTTCTTTCCCACTTCCCGCTGTCTGGGATGTGGGCAGGGCCTCCAGCAGACATCTTGGACCATGAGGTGAAAACCACACACTCAGATGGCAGGAAAGAAAACTAGACATCCAGGTTCTTGCCATGACCATGGAACTCCCATACCAGTCTCAAAATGCCTACTCTTGAGTTTCTTTACATGATAGATAAATAAATAGTTATCCCATTAAAGCTACTGTTATTTGGCATTTTCTGGAATATATAGCATAATTATGTCTCATATACCCTCTAAGATTTGCTGAAAATCTGTTGTTATTCTTCAAGTGTATTTTTGCTCATCGCTTTAGATGATGAGGATGTGGGAAGTGGGTCAGCAATGTCGGGGGGGCAGGGAGGAAAAAAGGCTCAAGTTTGATATTAAATAGAATTACAAAAAGCAAGGCAGTCATATTTAGTTGTTTCACATCTGATTTAGCTCTGAGTGTAAATGCACTCAGTAGGTTGCTATTGTAGATTATTCACATCTAATGTTATATCGAGTCTACAGTATTTGAGCAGGAAGAGACTTTTCAATCATCTAATGCTGCATCTGTCCATTTCAAGAGTCCTCTCTACCACATCCCGGTAATATGGCCATCCAGCCTCTGCAAAAAGACTTTGGTAAGAAAGTATTAAAGGTATATAGCAGCCCCTTCAGTTGATGGGAAGGGCTTCCTTGTGTTAATTTTGAACCTGGCTATTCAACACTTGCACCTACAAGGTTATGGTTCTACAGAGCTGAACTTCCTCTTAGTAGCCCTTTGGGTTATTATAGAAAGCTAACATGCTGCCTTAACATCTTCTCAGTTTTCGGCTAAACACCCCCAGTTCTTTCAATTATTCTTCTTTTGAGGTCGTCCCCAGTCCTCTCACCCTCCTGATTGCTCATTGATGCATTCTAAATTGTCAGCAGTCTTCTTTGCAAAAACCCATTTCATCATGCTGTGCCTTACAGGAAACAGAGGGTCATCATCAGCTATAATTATACTTTTTATAGCTGATGGTTACCATGAGTGTCCTCTGAAGCATTCTCCTCACAAAACAGAAGCTAACTGGTTTTTTGCATCTTTCTTTAAAGCCCCTTAAAAACATTTAATCTCTATCAAATAGGAGGCATGGAAACAGTCTCGGAAACAAAAACAAACCAGCAAGTAAACAAAAACTTGGCTAGTGAGAGGGCAGATTTTTGAAATATATTCCAGAGTGTTTAAATCCTCCAAACTAAAATGAGATAAGACATATGAGTTTTTAAAAAAGATCACATTCCCCATAGTGTTGGTAACCTGTTGGCCTCAGTAAAATACATGTTGACTGACAATTTTCTGGGTGTGGGGAGACTGGGACAAAAACTGGTGCATCTGAGGATAAGAAAATCAACCATCGTCAGAGGAAATAATGGAGAAACAAATAAGAAATATTGGACCAAGCCAACACACACACACACACATAAACACACACACACACACATACACATACACACACACACACACGCACACACACACACACACACACACACGGTAGTAAAGCCTTTGCAACTTGCAGTATTTCCCAACTGTCTAAAAATAAGAAGCTATGGGCAGCTCCAGGCTCTCTTATCTTTTTCACAGGTATCTGCCTCCCCTTGGTCCTGGGATTAAATCTTCTCTTGATCACTATCTTACCCTTTAGCCATTCATTCCCCATTGACAGTATAAATGTCACTTTGAAATAACTGTCCCTGCTATTTAGTTTGAGAATTTAGTTTGAAAAAGGTAGTATTTTTGCAGGAGTTGATGTTGGATTATATGATTTCGTGTAAAACAGCATGGGGTCAGCAGACAAGTCCTGCTTCTTAAGGGTTATCTACCTCATCTTTTAAGAAAGAGTTTGTGTGAAGAGAAAATAAAAACAACTCACCTTGCCTTGGCCTCCTCCATCCCCCCTACCCACCCCCCCCCCACTTTTTTTTTTTCTTTTGGATCACAAATCCTTGTTTTGTCAAGAGGTTAATAGGTCATAAGTAGTGGTTCATTAACGTAAAAGCCAGGCACTATGCTGTTGTACATTTTGCAGAAATGTTTGTTCTAGACCGGTGTGGAGTGGTGATTTCCAAAGGCTTCTGGATTCTCAGTGGGCTATGCCTAACCAGGTTTCCCCATCTTGAATCAACTCTCCCAATCTCTCTTAATAACAAGCCTTAGCAAGCCATCTTCTTCTGTTGACACAACTGTGATCCCCATGTATTGCATAATATTTTTATTTCACCACTGACGAGCGCAAAAGAGGACGACCAGCAGTCTTGGGGTCAGGAGTCTTGCTTTGCTACCTTGTGGCCTCGGTGCTCAGAGATAGATTTAGCAACTGTGCCATTGGTCAGAATTGATCCCCTCTTTCTTTCCATCCTCTTGACTGCCTTTTTCAACAGTACCCCCGGTTATATATTTTGTATTGTAAATCTTGCCCACATTTTATTTGGAAAGGGTGCCATAGAATAAAGTGAATAGGTCCACTTTTGTCACCAAATGACTCGAAGCAGTACTTTCCTTTTCTGAGGCTCAGTTTGCAAACATGTGAGATAAGAGGATTGAATTGGATTTTGAGGCCACGTCCAGCTCTTACATTCTACGAGCAGGTGACTTTTGCATTTTAAAATAGAGCATAGAAGGAATATAGATCAAATACCTTGAATAACAAGGCTGTTTTTCTGCCTATTTGTGGGCAGGAGGAAGGGTATGTGAAACCACTGTCGATTTTTAAATAGGAGCTATGCAGCCCTGGAAAGAATTCTGCAACCTGAATTTACTCCTCATTGCGGCTGAAGCATGGCTCACTTTCGAGCTTTCAAAGGATGCAATTTGGTTTATTCAGAGGGTACAGGTAAGAAAGCCTCATGCTAAAGACATTTAAGGATGTCACAGAAAAACTGAGATAAATACCCTGAGCTGCTCAAAAGGAGGTCTTCAGTCCAGACACCATCAGGAACACCACGACCTATGGGATCCTTGTTCTTCATGCCAGGGCCAAATCTTCATCAAAAACTTCCATTATTTACTTGTTCAGTGAGGCTGAAAAAGTCTCACAGAATAATGTTAACTTGTTCTTCTGTTGACTTCCTCTGGCCCTCTAGGAACCCAGTTACAGAGTACGATCTGATGAAAGGGTGTCATGACCCACTTGCTTTCCAAGCATGCAATTCAGTTCATGGATCCAGAAAACAGTAGTTTGCTAAGCCTTCCATTTTCCAACTTTAAAAAATGGAAGCAAAGTTTATTAAAATAAAAAAATTAAATATCATTTCCTCTTTCTTCTTTTTAGTAGATTGTTTTAGTTAGAAAAGGCATGTTCGTTATGCATCTAACTGACTTTCTTACTGCAATGCATTGGTAGAGGTCTATGAAGAATAACAGCTCAATGCTAAATAGTGGGGGTGGGCCTGTCGTGGTGTGGGGAGGAACTGCAGGCCACATTTCCTGCTGCACAAGTGGAAAGAATTCAGTAGCTCTTGAGTGTACAGTGTACATAGGAGTCAACAAGTAGACAAAGAAAATCCAGACCTTTGATGACCCCTGGTGAATAAACTAAGCACTGCATTGAAATGCAGCTAGAGCTGCAGACTTCCCTTGCAGGCTAGCCCCTGGATTGCTTCTCTCTCTCAAGCAAGGCAAAGGGTTTTTTCCTCCTAAGTGCCTGTTTCATTCGCATTACAGACATGCATTACAGACTTGAGGCATCTGTATCCCTCTAAACAAACCTGATTTTGGTGATCTCTGTTGGTAGATGAAGAAATGTGTGAGCCTACACTTTTTTATATCTGTGCTATGATCCCGTTAGACACAAACAGTGTTATTTAGGAATTCAGGGATTCATAAATCAAGATCTGTAACTTTCTTTCAGATTGGGTAATTACTTAATATTGTTTTATGGAAGAGTTATGAAGGACAAATAAACCTTCTTATGTAACCCAAATTTAAAGTCAGAGTTTACAGGTAATCACTTGTCTATAAACCCTGAGTAGCAGCTAAAATGCTCTTCTATGCAACAAAAGTCTGCCTTTTCATAAACCACTGTATGTGGCCAGAGTGTGGTACATGTGAGCCAGAAGGCAGGCTTTGTTTTGTCAGCTTGCAGGAGAAGAAAGAAACTTGTTAGTGTAAAAGATGAGGTGAGGGGATGTAGGCATTTTGGGGGTGCACCCAGGCATCTGATTATAAACGTGGTAATGCCAAGTGCCTATTTGTCATCACCCAGAAGGGAATGTACCTGATAGAGTTATCATAGGGTCGAATTCTAAACAGTTTATAGTATTATGCCAGTTAGCCTATCTGTAGTTTGTGTACCATAATCACTGGCTTTTATGTCTCTGTTGCCTGAACCAGAGATATTTTTTATATCTCTAAGGTTGATGTATGTGGGGTGTTGAACTGTTGAATTTATTCTCTCTCCCCTCCCCCTTTATTATCACCACAAAACTAAGAATTATGCCTTTATTTCTAAAAAAAAAAATCACTAAAAATTTTTAATGAGAAACGTTATATATTCCAAAGGTTTGCTTCAGCTTTGAGGGAAGCCGTTTGGTCTCTTCACTGGGATTACAGGGGCTCATGTAGACATGCACAATCACATAAGCAAAGGCGGGGCTCTTCAGCACAGCCATACGAGGTAGTCCTCACCTGCTGGGTCAGGAGGCTGGCATTCTGAGAATTTAATCAACTTGCCAAACAGACATCTAAAATTTCAAAGGTGGCAAGAATCTTAGATGTTGTCTAATTCAGTTCTTCCACCGCCAGCTCCTCCCGAATGAGCAAACTGAAACCTAGAATTGGTTGATAATTCCAATGTCGCAAAGCCAAGCACAGAGGTCTGTTCCGTCCCGGTCCAGCTGTCCATCCTTTGCCTCACTTTGCCCTCCTTGGGTCATGTTGAATGTACTGTGTCTTTGTAGCGGGGACCACATCACCCTTGGGAATTTCGGGTAAATTGTTGACTAAAAAGTGGGAGGCGGGAGAAGGGATATACTGAAACACTGATAATTTGAGAAACAACTCAATTTGAAGATACATTTATTTTATCATTTTTAAGGTTTCTTTTTCAAATTAGAGAAAGTGTGCTTTGATCTTAACCCCCAAATCCATCTATGTTTATTATTGCATTATATGTTTTAATGAAGATTTACATTATATACAGAACATTATAATTTGAAAGGTTTGTCATGATATCCTTATTGATGTGGTTGGGCATGTATGTTCTACTCTGTGGCTGAAGGACAAACAAATTGCTAATGATTTATAGACTACTATACATCTCAACTGCTAAAAGTAATTTCTGAGAATTTTCGCCTAGATATGATGTATTTTGAAATCTTGACGATTGCTCATCCCTCATGTTTATATGAAGTGCATATTTTGATTGAACAAATGTAGCATTAAAAAGCCTCTCCCTGCATGATGCCAGCAGGCCACTGAGGTGGAAAAGTAGCTTTGCATGAAGTGTTGGAAGACATGTCCAAGATGTCTTCAAATTCAAGGTCATGGGCTCTAAGCTACCAAATACAGCGTGAGACTATCCACTCCCGACTCAAGGAATCCTTCCTTTCAAAAGAAAATCGGTTGGACATGATAAGAGGCTCTTAGTAACCTGTTCCGGGTCTTAATAGTCCTGAAGGCTCAAGTATCTCACAAAATCCCTTGTAGATATCAAGGCTTATTTCCTAGTTGTCAATCCCTAGAATTAAGACACGTTTCTTATTGGAGGTAGCAGAGCTTAATGGGAAAAGCAGTAGAAATCTGAAGACTTGACTTTGCATCCAGACTTTCTTCTCTCTAGCTGTGTAACCTTGGGCAGATTATTTAGCCCAATGAGCCCAACATCGGGGCTAGGGAGATTGGTTTTGTCATAATATGTGGCTACAACCTGAAGTTCTTCTAGGCCTGCTTATGGGGTAGTGATTAGGGGGGCCACAGCTCAGGAGAGTGAGCTACACCTAATTGTGAAACCCACTATAATGCTGAAGCAAGAGCATCCCCACAGGAGTGACGAAGCATCCCCTGGGACAGGGCAGGACCAGGTTTCAATGGCCACACTGGCTGAAGACTGACACCTATAGACCGAAGGACTTTCAAGTCTCTCTTTTGTCTAAATAAGTCTTCCAGGTGCTTGGACATTTTATGTCTGGGTATGTTGGCAGGGGAAGGGGAGTGGGTGTGCATCAAATGATTGATCCTAGATTTACTTAGAAGAGCAGGTCTGGGGCTCAAACAGTTGATTTGGAAAAATAATGCTGACCTGAGCAGTTGAGCTTGAGGCTTAGATTTCTTGCATGTTATACTGCTAAGGAAAATTAATAATTTTACTGATAATTCAACCAACTTAAAAAACAAACTCTTCCCACATTAAGACAAACAAGCACCCCACCCAAACAACAAAACATTACACATAGAAAGGTGACTTGAGTTACACTGTTCTCAGCACTACAGTCGTCCTTAGAGGACTGCATTGGAATCTCCCGGGTTGGGAGGAGGCTGCCTTTTCCTATTTCAAGCTTGTCACACGCCCCTTTCTCTTCTTAGAAAGACTGCTTAATTTCATGACAGCTTTTGCCGGTGGATGTGAATTGTGCATGTGAACACTGTGGAGTCTGAGAAGAGGCTGCAAAGTTTGGGTTTAACCACAAATGCAAGTAGATAAAAGGAACTGATTCATGATGAGGTGTAAGATTCTAAAACCGCACAAATGGGAGAAAGTGTTGTTCAGGTCTCCAACAAATATTTATCCAATGTTACCTTAAATTTCCTACAATGATGTTCACTTGGCATGGTATCTAAAGCCTTCCATAATCTGAGTGACATCTACCTGTCTGCAGGATCTCCTTCCACTGGCCCTCTGAGTTCAGGTAATTCAGAATTATTGACCTTTACTTAAACCCATCATGCTGTCTCATGCCTGTCCTCCTTGACAGGCTACTGGTTTTTTCTGGATTGTCTTTTTCCTGTAGTGAACTCCTGCTCATTCTTAAAGACCTAGTTCAAATGCCCTTTGCCACCTGCCTTTGCCCTGCGAAGTCATGATTAATCGCCATTTCTCCTGCATATGCTACATTGCAGTCTAATTATTCATAAACAGGTTTTTATAACCATCTAGACTATAAACTCCAATGGGCAATCACAGTGTTATTTGTTGTTCACTGCCAGTTCCTAGAACATAATAGGTTTTTAAGCAATATTTTTGAGTGAATGAACACATGCATGCATGAATTCTCAGCACTGTATCAAAGGGCTGGTAGGTGGAGCTACAAAAATGAAGAGATGCCTTTTATCCTCAAGGAGACTATAATCATGGGGAGGAAATAGACATGTTAATCTTACCTTCACTGTAAGACAGGTTTCTAAGGAATATGCTAGAGATACAAAGTGCTATAGGAGTATGTATGCCTAGCAGTAAAACTTTTGTTGAAAGAATAATGAAGGAAATAAATATTTATTGAATGAATAACAAAGGGAAGAAGAACAATGATGAGAGAGTTATTTTAAGAGATAGAAAAAGTTTGGTGGAGGAGATACCATTTAAACTGGAGTTTAAAAGGTGATGGTAAAAATTGGAAAGGCTGAGTGGTCCCACTGGTAAAAGCAGAGCCATGAACACATGAAGTGTTAGGGAAATGATCAGCAATCCTGTTTGGTTGGAACATAGTGAATATGGGAAGGGATGGTAGGAGATTTGTCTGGAGGCCTATATTGGCAGCACTAGGAAAGCCTTGGATTTTATTGGGGAAGTCATGGGGAGGTGTTGAAGGTTTTGGAGCAGGGGAGTGAAATGATCTATTAATACATGCCTTATAGGATTAAATGAGATAATACATGGAAAGTGTTTGGAACAGTGATTTGTAAACAGTAAATACTCAATGAATGTTTGTTATCCTAGTTAGATATTTTCTGGAAGAAGAAATAAGGTAAGAAGAAACTGAGGTCAAGGAAAAAAGTAAGCTATAGCAATTGTCTAGATAAGAGATAATAAAGTCCTAAACTTAGAAAGAGACTGTAGGCATGAAAAGGGATTATATTCAAATGACATTTTAAAAGTAGATTGGAAATAACTTCATCACCAATTGGTGAGCCAAGAGGAATCAGAAGCTTCTAGCCTTGCTGTCTAGGAGAAGAGTGATGTTATATAAATTATGAGACCAGAGGATGGGGGGATTCTGGGAGCCAGGTAATGGGTGTGTGTTGGAAATGTTGAGTTTGATGGACCGCTGGGACTCAAAGATGTCCACACACCTGTCAGATACGTGGGTCTGAGCTGGACAAGAGATGTGAATTTGTGAATCACCAGCAGAGAGGTGATGGTTGACACCATGCAAATGATTTAAATGACCTCCCCTCCTCAAATGTAGACAAAGAAAAGTAATGAGGACAGAAAATTTGTGATGGCTGATTTTTATTGGGGGTGGACTTTATGCCTAATACTTGAGAATTTCGGAATATCTTCCTTCCTCACCAGTCATGCTATTTTGAGTGCCAAGGGCTGCTGAGTATGGGAAAAGCAGAACACAGAACAAGGCAACATAAATATGTACAAGCTGAGACAACATAATCAACAATAACCATCTTATCACAAAAAAATGCAGGTGCTTTAAAGGGGTGAAATAAGTATGCTAGGATCCCACCATAGTGCTCCTTCATGTACTACTAACCTGATCATTGACATACTTTAAATTAGTATGCTTCTTCATTAGGAGCAAGCCTGATCATGACACTGAAAGGAAAACTCCGTGTTGCTGGATTTTAAAAACTGAAATATGACTAAGTGCTTCAGAATGATCACATTCCTCAATTTGTGGTACACCATCATTGTTGATCCATGTAAGTTTCTCTTTTATTTTATTTTTCTGTTCTTCATTCCATATCCTCCATTTCCAATCCTTTTATTATCACAAAAGTTACATATACTCATATATATCGAACATAATGTTGGGTAAAAAAGGTAACTGGAATGAGATGTATGGAATAGTATCATGTATGTTCATTTAAAATATATTCATAGAAAAAATTCTATGTATTATTTATGGATAAGTTTATATGCATGTGGGGTGGGGGACTAAAAATATAAAAATGCTTTGTTACCTAGGAAGCTTCTGGGAGTTTTACTTTCCAGAGCAGAAATCTTAAGGTGTAGAGCACTTGTCAAAATTCAGCATGAATCAGAAGCTCCTGAGGGCTTGTGCAAACACAGATCACTGGGACCCACACCAGAGTTTCTGTCTTGGGTAGGGCCTGAAAATTTGCATTTCTAACCAGCCCCCAGGTGGTGTTAATGCTGCTGATCTGGGCCCAGACAGTTACTCTCCAGTGGTAACCACTAGTTTGTTCTCTGTATCTGTACGTCTGTTTCTTTTTTGTTGTATTCACTAGTATGTTTTATTTTTTAGATTCCACAGATAAGTGATATCATACAGTATTTTTCTTTCTCTGACTTATTTCACTAAGCATAATACCCTCCAAGGCCATCCATGTTGTTGCAAAGGGCAAAATTTCATTCTTTTTCCTGGCTGAGTAATATTCCATTGTATGTATATACCACATCTTTTTTGTCCATTTGTCTCTTGAAGGACACTTACATTGCTAAATACTATTTCCTACTAAAAGGAATCAGAGCTTTTTTTTTTTTTTTTTTAAACATCTTTATTGAAGTATAATTGCCTTACAATGGTGTGTTAGCTTCTGCTTTATAACAAAGTGAATCAGTTATACATATACAATATGTTCCCATTTCTCTTCCCTCTTGCATCTCCCTCCCTCCCACCCTCCCCATCCCACCCCTCTAGGTGGTCACAAAGCACCGAGCTGATCTCCCTGTGCTATGCGGCTGCTTCCCACTAGTTATCTATTTTACATTTGGTAGTGTATATATGTCCATGACACTCTCTCACCCTGTCACATCTCACCCCACCCCCTCCCCATATCCTCAAGTCCATTCTCTAGTAGGTCTGTGTCTTTATTCCCGTCTTGCCACTAGGTTCTTCATGGCCTTTTTTTTTTTTTTTTTCCTTAGATTCCGTATATATGTGTTAGCATACTGTATTTGTTTTTCTCTTTCTGACTTACTTCACTCTGTATGACAGACTCTAACTCCATCCACCTCATTACAAATACCTCCATTTCATTTCTTTTTATGGCTGAGTAATATTCCATTGTATATATGTGCCACATCTTCTTTATCCATTCATCTGTCGATGGACATTTAGGTTGCTTCCATGTCCTGGCTATTGTAAATAGAGCTGCAATGAACATTTTGGTACATGACTCTTTTTGACCTATGGTTTTCTCAGGGTATATGCCCAGTAGTGGGATTGCTGGGTCGTATGGTAGTTCTATTTGTAGTTTTTTAAGGAACCTCCATACTGTTCTCCATAGTGGCTGTATCAATTTACATTCCCACCAACAGTGCAAGAGTGTTCCCTTTCCTCCACACCCTCTCCAGCATTTATTGTTTCTAGATTTTTTGATGATGGCCATTCTGACCGGTGTGAGATGATATCTCATTGTAGTTTTGATTTGCATTTCTCTAATGATTAACGATGTTGAGCATTCTTTCATGTGTCTGTAGCCCATCTGTATATCTTCTTTGGAGAAATGTCTATTTAGGTCTTCTGCCCATTTTTGGATTGGGTTGTTCATTTTTCTGTTATTGAGCTGCATGAGCTGCTTGTAAATCTTGGAGATTAATCCCTTGTCAGTTGCTTCATTTGCAAATATTTTCTCCCATTCTGATGGTTGTCTTTTGGTCTTGTTTATGGTTTCCTTTGCTGTGCAAAAGCTTTTAAGTTTCATTAGGTCCCATTTGTTTATTTGTGTTCTTATTTCCATTTCTCTGGGAGCTGGGTCAAAAAGAATCTTGCTGTGCTGTATGTCATAGAGTGTTCTGCCTACGTTTTCCTCTAAGAGTTTGATAGTGTCTGCCCTTACACTTAGGTCTTTAATCCATTTTGAGTTTATTTTTGTGCATGGTGTCAGGGAGTGTTCTAATTTCATACTTTTACATGTACCTGTCCAGTTTTCCCAGCACCACTTACTGAAGAGGCTGTCTTTTCTCCACTGTATATGCTTGCCTCCTTTATCAAAGATAAGGTGACCATATGTGTGTGGGTTTATCTCTGGGCTTTCTACCCTGTTCTATTGATCTATATTTCTGTTTTTGTGCCAGTACCAAACTGTCTTGATTACTGAAGCTTTGTAATATAGTCTGAAGTCAGGGAGCCTGATTCCTCCAGCTCCATTTTTCGTTCTCAAGATTGCTTTGGCTATTCGGGGTCTTTTGTGTTTCCATACAAATTGTGAAATTTTTTGTTCTAGTTCTGTGAAAAATGCCAGTGGTAGTTTGATAGGGATTGCATTGAATCTGTAGATTGCTTTGGGTAGTAGAGTCATTTTCACAATGTTGATTCTTCCAATCCAGGAACATGGTATATCTCTCCATCTATTTGTATCATCTTTAATTTCTTTCATCAGTGTCTTATAATTTTCTGCATACAGGTCTTTTGTCTCCTTAGGTAGGTTTATTCCTAGATATTTTATTCTTTTTGTTGCAATGGTAAACGGGAGTGTTTTCTTAATTTCACTTTCAGATTTTTCGTCATTAGTGTATAGAAATGCAAGAGATTTCTGTGCATTAATTTTGTATCCTGCTACTTTACCAAATTCATTGATTAGCTCTAGGAGTTTTCTGGTAGCATCTTTAGGATTCTCTATGTATAGTATCATGTCATCTGCAAATAGTGACAGCTTTACTTCTTCTTTTCCGATTTGGATTCCTTTTATTTCTTTGTCTTCTCTGATTGCTGTGGCTAACACTTCCAAAACTATGTTGAATAATAGTGGTGAGAGTGGGCAACCTTGTCTTGTTCCTGATCTTAGTGGAAATGGTTTCAGTTTTTCACCATTGAGGACGATGTTGGCTGTGGGTTTGTCATATATGGCCTTTATTATGTTGAGGAAAGTTCCCTCTATGCCTACTTTCTGCAGGGCTTTTATCATACATGGGTGTTGAATTTTGTCGAAAGCTTTCTCTGCATCTATTGAGATGATCATATGGTTTTTCTCCTTCAATTTGTTAATATGGTGTATCACATTGATTGATTTGCGTATGTTGAAGAATCCTTGCATTCCTGGGATAAACCCCACTTGATCATGGTGTATGATCCTTTTCATGTGCTGTTGGATTCTGTTTGCTAGTATTTTGTTGAGGATTTTTGCATCTATGTTCATCAGTGATATTGGCCTGTAGTTTTCTTTCTTTGTGACATCTTTGTCTGGTTTTGGTATCAGGGTGATGGTGGCCTCGTAGAATGAGTTTGGGAGTGTTCCTCCCTCTGCAATATTTTGGAAGAGTTTGAGAAGGATAGGTGTTAGCTCTTCTCTAAATGTTTGATAGAATTCGCCTGTGAAGCCATCTGGTCCTGGGCTTTTGTTTGTTGGAAGGTTTTTAATCACAGTTTCAATTTCAGTGCTTGTGATTGGTCTGTTCATATTTTCTATTTCTTCCTGGTTCAGTCTCGGCAGTTTGTGCATTTCTAAGAATCTGTCCATTTCTTCCAGGTTGTCCATTTTATTGGCATAGAGTTGCTTGTAGTAATCTCTCATGATCTTTTGTATTTCTGCAGTGTCAGCGGTTACTTCTCCTTTTTCATTTCTAATTCTATTGATTTGAGTCTTCTCCCTTTTTCTCTTGATGAGTCTGGCTAATGGTTTATCAATTTTGTTTATCTTCTCAAAGAACCAGCTTTTAGTTTCATTGATTTTTGCTATTGTTTCCTTCATTTCTTTTTCATTTATTTCTGAGCTAATCTTTATGATTTCTTTCCTTCTGCTGGCTTTGGGGTTTTTTTGTTCTTCTTTCTCTAATTGCTTCAGGTGCAAGGTTAGGTTGTTTATTCGAGATGTTTCCTGTTTCTTGAGGTAGGCTTGTATTGCTATAAACTTCCCTCTTAGCACTGCTTTTGCTGCGTCCCATAGGTTTTGGGTCGTCGTATCTCCATTGTCATTTGTTTCTAGGTATTTTTTGATTTCCCCTTTGATTTCTTCAGTGATCACTTCGTTATTAAGTAGTGTATTGTGTAGCTTCCATGTGTTTGTATTTTTTACAGATCTTTTCCTGTAATTGTTATCTAGTCTCATAGCGTTGTGGTTGGAAAAGATACTTGATACAATATCAACTTTCTTAAATTTACCAAGGCTTGATTTGTGACCCAAGATATGATCTATCCTGGAGAATGTTCCGTGAGCACTTGAGAAAAATGTGTATTCTGTTGTTTTTGGGTGGAATGTCCTATAAATATCAATTAAGTCCATCTTGTTTAATGTATCATTTAAAGCTTGTGTTTCCTTATTTATTTTCATTTTGGATGATCTGTCCATTGGTGAAAGTGGGGTGTTAAAGTCCCCTACTATGATTGTGTTGCTGTCGATTTCCCCTTTTATGGCTGTTAGTATTTGCCTTATGTATTGAGGTGCTCCTATGTTGGGTGCATAAATATTTACAATTGTTATACCTTCCTCTTGGATCGATCCCTTGATCATTATATAGTGTCCTTCTTTGTCTCTTGTAATAGTCTTTATTTTAAAGTCTATTTTGTCTGACATGAGAATTGCTACTCCAGCTTTCTTTTGATTTCCATTTGCATGGAATATCTTTTTCCATCCCCTCACTTTCAGTCTGTATGTGTCTCTAGGTCTGAAGTGGGTCTCTTGTAGACAGCATATATATGGGTCTTGTTTTTGTATCCATTCAGCCAGCCTGTGTCTTTTGGTGGGAGCATTTAATCCATTTACATTCAAGGTAATTATCGATATGTATGTTCCTATTCCCATTTTCTTAAATGTTTTGGGTTTGTTATTGTAGGTGTTTTCCTTCTCTTGTGTTTCTTGCCTAGAGAAGTTCCTTTAGCATTTGTTGTAAAGCTGGTTTGGTGGTGCTGAACTCTCTCAGCTTTTGCTTGTCTGTAAAGGTTTTAATTTCTCCATCACATCTGAATGAGATCCTTGCTGGGTAGAGTAATCTTGGTTGTAGGTTTTTCTCCTTCATCACTTTAAGTATATCCTGCCACTCCCTTCTGGCTTGCAGAGTTTCTGCTGAAAGATCAGATGTTAACCTTATGGGGATTCCCTTGTGTGTTATTTGTTGTTTTTCCCTTGCTGCCTTTAATATGTTTTCCTTATATTTAATTTTTGACAGTTTGATTAATATGTGTCTTGGCGTGTTTCTCCTTGGGTTTATCCTGTATGGGACTCTCTGTGCTTCCAGGACTTGATTAACTATTTCCTTTCCCATATTAGGGAAGTTTTCAACTATAATCTCTTCAAATATTTTCTCAGTCCCTTTCTTTTTCTCTTCTTCTTCTGAGACCCCTATAATTCGAATGTTGGTGCGTTTAATGTTGTCCCAGAGGTCTCTGAGACTGTCCTCAGTTCTTTCCATTCTTTTTTCTTTATCCTGCTCTGCAGTAGTTATTTCCACCATTTTATCTTCCAGGTCACTTATCCTTTCTTCTGCCTCAGTTATTCTGCTATTGATCCCATCTAGAGTATTTTTAATTTCATTTATTGTGTTTTTCATCATTGCTTGGTTCCTCTTTAGTTCTTCTACATCCTTGTTAAATGTTTCTTGCATTTTGTCTATGCTATTTCCAAGATTTTGGATCATTCTTACTATCATTATTCTGAATTCTTTTTCAGGTAGACTACCTATTTCCTCTTCATTTGTTAAGTCTGGTGTGTTTTGACCCTGCTCCTTCATCTGCTGTGTGTTTTTCTGTCGTCTCATTTTGCTTATCTTACTGTGTTTGGGGTCTCCTTTTCACAGGCTGCAGGTTCATAGTTCCCGTTGTTTTTGGTATCTGTCCCCAGTGGCTAAGGTTGGTTCAGTGGGTTGTGTAGGCTTCCTGGTGGAGGGAACTAGTGCCTGAGCTCTGGTGGATGAGACTGGATCTTGTCTTTCTGGTGGGCACGTCCACGTCTGGTGGTGTATTTTGGGGTGTCTGTGGCCTTATTATGATTTTAGGCAGCCTCTCTGCTAATGGATGGGGCTGTGTTCCTGTCTTGCTAGTTGTTTGGCATAGGGTGTCCAGCACTGTAGCTTGCTGGTCATTGAGTGAAGCTGGGTCTTGATGTTGAGATGGAGATCTCTGAGAGATTTTTGCCGTTTGGTATTACGTGGAGCTGGGAGGTCTCTTGTGGACCAGTGTCCTGAAGTTGGCTCTCCCACCTCAGAGGCACGGCCCTGATGCCTGGCTGGAGCACCAAGAGCCTTTCGTCCACACGGCTCAGAGTAAAAGGGAGAAAAAATAGAAAGAAAGAAAGAAAGAGGCTATAATATAGTGAAGTAAAATAAAGCTATTATAAAGCAAAGCTATACAGACAAAATCTCACCCAGAAGCATATACATATACACTCACAAAAAAAGGAAAAGGGGAAAAATTAATGTATCCTGCTCCCAAAGTCCACCTCCTGAATTTGGGGTGATTCGTTGTCTATTCAGGTATTCAACAGATGCAGGCACATCAAGTTGTTTGTGGAGTTTTAATCCGCTGCTTCTGAGGCTGCTGGGAGAGATTTCCCCTTGTCTTCTCTGTTGGCACAGCTCCTGGAGATCAGCTTTGGATTTGGACCCGCCTCTGCGTGTAGGTCGCCTGAGGGCGTCTGTTCCCCGCCCAGACAGGACGGGGTTAAAGGAGCAGCTGCTTCGGGGGCTCTGGCTCATCCAGGCCGTGGGGAGGGAGGGGTACAGAGGAGGCGGGGCGAGCCTGCGGCGTCAGAGGCCGGCGTGACGTTGCACCAGCCTGAGGCGCGCAGTGCGTTCTCCCGGGGAAGTTGTCCCTGGATCACGGGACCCTGGCAGTGGCGGGCTGCACAGGCTCCCGGGAGGGGCGGCGTGGAGAGTGACCTGTGCTCGCACACAGGATTTTTGGAGGCGGCAGCAGCAGCCCCAGCGTCTCACGCCCATCTCTGGGGTCCGCACTGACAACCGCGGCTCGCGCCAGTCTCTGGAGTTCGTTTAGGCGGCGCTCTGAATCCCCTCTCCTTGCGCGCCGTGAAACAAAGAGGCAAGAAAAAGTCTCTTGCCTCTTCGGCAGCTGCAGACTTTTTCCCGGTCTCCCTCCCAGCCAGCTGTGGTGCGCTAACCCCTTCAGGCTGTGTTCACGCCACCAACCCCATTCCTCTCCCTGCGATCCGACTGAAGCTGAGCCTCAGCTCCCAGCCCCGCCCGCCCCGGCGGGTGAGCAGACAAGCCTCTCGGGCTGCTGAGCGCTGCTCGGCACCGAGCCTCTGTGCGGGAGTCTCTCCGTTTTTTCCTCTGCGCCCCTGTTGCTGTGGGATCCGCGCTGATAGCCGCGGCTCGCGCCAGTCTCTGAAGTTCGTTTAGGCGGCGCTCTGAATCCCCTCTCCTCGCGCACCAGGAAACAAAGAGGGAAGAAAAAGTCTCTTGCCTCTTCGGCAGCTGCAGACTTTTTCCCGGACTCCCTCCCGGCTAGCTGTGGTGCACTAACCCCTTCAGGCTGTGTTCACGCCGCCAACCCCAGTCCTCTCCCTGCGATCCGACCGAAGCCCGAGCCTCAGCTCCCAGCCCCGCCCGCCCCGGCGGGTGAGCAGACAAGCCTCTCGGGCTGGTGAGTGCTGGTCGGCACTTATCCTCCGTGCGGGAATCTCTCCGCTTTGCCCTCCGCACCCCTGTGGCTGCGCTCTCCTCCGTGGCTCCAAAGCTTCCCCCCTCTGCCACCCGCAGTCTCTGCCCGCGAAGGGGCTTCCTAGTGCGTGGAAACCTTTCCTCCTTCACAGCTCCCTCCCACTGGTGCAGGTGCCGTCCCTATTCTTTTGTCTCTGTTATTTCTTTTTTCTTTTGCCCTACCCAAGTACGGGGGGAGTTTCTTGCCTTTTGGGAGGTCTGACGTTTTCTGCCAGCGTTCAGTGGGTGTTCTGTAGGAGCAGTTCCACGTGTAGATGTATTTCTACTGTATCTGTGGGAAGGAAGGTGATCCCCGCGTCTTACTCTTCCGCCATCTTCTCTCCGGTGACTTGGAGACGTGCGCTGAGCAGGGTAGCTCCGAAGAGTACAAAAGCCAGCTTGGGTACCCAAACACATCCAAGACTATTCTCCATATTTCAGCCAACACCTTCGGGGCCGGGGGTCCTGGGCAGCCGCAACACTCACACACATGCACTCACACACGCATGCACACACGCACACACACACGCGCCGAGCCCCTTCGTCTTCCTCCTCCTCCTCCTCCTCCTCTTCTTCCTCCACCTCTTTCTCCACCTCCCCTGCGCCTCTTCTGCCTCCGAAGCCTTTTTCCTCGTCCACTGACAGAATCAGCAGCAAAAAGGGTCAGCAAAAAGTTCCATTCGGTCCAAGAGATCTCGAGCCCCGGTAAAACCTCGGAAAACTAACTCAAGGAAACAGAGGGAACAAGAGGAGGGAAAACAGCTCTCCACGGGGCTTGCGAAACATCAATAAACAGAATATCCAGGAGGGACCAAGAGGAGACAGAAAGCAATCCTGTGGTTGGGCTGTGCATCAAAAGATTGAGGCTGGGTAAAGTTGAAGAGAAAAATCCGTGCGCAAAACCTGGGGATGCTGTTTGGTTTTCCTCCAAGAGCCGAGGGGGACCTGGGGAGGAGAGGCAGGGCGCTGCGGGGTGGAGCGCTCTCACTTGTTACTGGAATCAGAGCTTTTTAAAGAAAAAGTGATTTCTGGTCTGTGGCAGTAATTGTACAAGGTGAGCCTGAAAGCTAACAAGTTTTTAAAGATTAATGTAGTAATGTCAAAAGGGGCCAGATGTAAGGAGCTTGCACAGACCAAAGTTAGAATAATTTGAATATCAAAAAGAATAATAATCAATGGTCAAATAGGGAAATTTATGGATATCAGGAATTATATTTTTCAATGTGATAATGGTCTTGGGTTATACAGGGAATTTCTTTAATTTCTTTAATTTTTAGAAATGGATGCTAAAATCCTTATGGGTGATATGTCATGATGTCTATAATTTTTTTTTAGTAGCTCAGCAAAAAGTTATATAGATAGATAAAACAAATATGGCCAATTTTTGAAAACTATGACTATGGATAGCTAGTAAATGTGTTCATTTTTCTGATTTTCTGCATACTTGAGATTTTTCATAATGCAAAAAATTCTGAACTTAAAACATTTTAAATTTATATATGTAACGTATATTTTTTAATTTATATGTGCGTATGCATGGAGTACCTTTCACAATTTGTAGATGTTTAAAAATTGTTAGTTCCCTGACTTAGACTCAAAAAAGAAGAAAAAAACAAACCCTATCCTTGGCTCGGCTTTAATTCTTTTTTTAGAATGAAGTGAAGTTTAAACACACAAATAAACAAACAAGCAAACAAACTTCTCACCCCACCCCCCCCTCCAACCCCATTCCTCTAATTGATTTCCTTGGCTTCCCTTTGTTGTATCAACAGAGAGAGACTTCAGCTTTTAATTCACACTGGATAGTGCCAAAGACATTTTGCTCTTATTCAAATCATAAGGTCAAAGAGAGAGAAAGTGGGAGAGAGAGCATGCAATGAGAAGCCAGATGGAGTGGAGAAGAGTTATGAGACAGATGGGCCTCTCGGAACAAGCAATGTAGCCATGATAATAAAACTGTAAAAACAAGTCAAGGAGAATGGTTAAAATGCTAAGAGCCTGACTGCCTGGTTTGCTAGAAATTCAACCAGAGGTGACCTATACTCACCCTAACCTGCCTAAAATCAGAATTCAGGCTTTTTTCCTCCTAATGGAAGGTCACCGTGGCCTATTTACATATAGGCAGGCCAAGTTCATTCACGTATTCATGTCTAGATTGAGGAATGTATAATCATAACTCATTCAACAGATATTTATCAAGCTTCTACTATGTGCCAGGCTCTTTTCTAGCAGCTTGGGATATATCCGAGAACAAAACACATCAAAATCCCTGCCCTTCAAGACGCATAGCGCAGGGAGATTAGCTCGGTGCGTTGTGACCACCTAGAGGGGTGGGATAGAGAGGGTGGGAGGGAGGGAGATGCAAGAGGGAAGAGATATGGGAACGTATGTATATGTATAACTGATTCACTTTGTTATAAAGTAGAAACTAATACACCATTGTAAAGCAATTATACTTCAATAAAGACGTTAAAAAAAAAAGTAAAAAGAATATTACAAGAATAAAAAAAAAAATCCCTGCCCTTATGGAAAGACAATAAACAACAAATCAATTAAACAGGGTGTGGGTTGCAATTTAAATTAGAATGGTCAGGATGGGCCTCATGAGGTCAGGCATTTGAGCAAAGACTTGAAGGAAGGGAAGGAGTCAGCTGTGCTAATGACTGTGGGAAGAATTTCACAGGCTAAACAAATGGCAAGTGCAAAGACCCCGTGGCAGCAACGTACCTCGCAAGTCCCAGGAATGGGGCAGAGGCCGGGCGGGGGGGCTAAGAAGAATGAGACTGGGGAAAATGGCAGGACAAAGGGTCAGAGGTAACAACGGCCAGGTTATGAAGGGCTTTGAATACACTGAAGAATTTGGATTTTTCTCAAAGTGAAACAGGAGCGGAGGAAAAGCTTTGAGAAGAGAAGTGACACAACCTGGCTTATGTTTTTTAAAGGATGGCTCTGGAAGCTATGCTGCAAATAGACTGCAGGAGGGCAAAGGTGGACCCAGGGAGACTAGTTAGGGAGCTGCTGCAGTAATCAGGTGAATGGTGATGCTTGCTTGGCTCAAGGTGAAAGCAATGAAGTGGAACAGCAAATGTAATTGGGTCATGTGCTCACAGTGTGGAGAAGCAAAAAAAATGTACTTAGTTCCCCAATTCTCCATATCAAATAACAAGATGTTTACTTTTTCGTCTAGAGATAAACTTTATCCAACATTTAAACTCTAGGAGTGAATTATCTGGTGTATTTTTCTGTAGAGTTCATGGAACAAGATAATGGGAAGTATGTTTAGGGCTGATGGGGGCAGGAGTGGAGGAAGCACACATAAAAAGGACCCAAGAGTCCACAAGAAATTCCAGGGCCCCACTATACTGGATGTCAATACAAACTTTGTTTAAGACCTTTTAGGCAGACTGCCCTTGCTGGTGTGCCAGAAAAAATTGTTATTGTTGTATTTATGAGAACCAGGCCCACTCTCAGGAGGTATTTTCTGGGGCTCTTTCGTGATAGTTACTTTTTAAAATGCTAGACATCCTTCCTGTTATTTTAAAGGCAAAAATATGAAGTGAAATTGTAATCCTGAAGTCGCTTTTAAGGGATAGCATCAGAGACTTGACACGATTCAGGAATAGAGTTTAGAGAATCAAGAGGACAGAGTGAATCATGTCTGAGCTATATGGCCATCCCCCTTCTGCATGATCTCTGCCATGTCCTGGAACTCTAAGGTAAACAATCAGAAATCAGGGCTGCAGGTGAAGTTTTTTGTTTGATAGTTTTATTGAGGGATAACTGACATACAATAAACTGCATATAAAGTTTATGTATGAAAAGCTTTGACATATGTATACACCAGAACCAAGACAGTGAACATAGCCGCCATCCCCCAAAGATTCCTACTGCTGCTTTGTCATCCCTTCTTTCCCGTTATTCCTTGATCTAATTTCTGTCAGTATAGATTAATTTGTATTTTCTAGATGTCCAGAGATCTTTTTTCTGTGCAGCTCTCTCCTCTCTGGTACTCTATTCGGAAAACTCTAGCCACCAAGTTCTCCCTGGGTTCCAGCTGTATCTCCTCAACCGAAAGAGGGAAGATCCTGAGCTCCACTTGGGTTCTCACTCCCTGTACCGTGGACTGGAAATTCTCTCAAGGCAATCAGCAAGCTGGAGCAATCATAGATCTCACCTCATTTGTTTCTCTTCTCTCAAGGATCACTGTCTTTCATTGTCTGATTCTACTGTCTTGAAAGCTTTTGTTTTATATATTTTGTCTTTTTGTTTGTTTGCTTGGATATTTCAGGTGGGAAATAACTATCCGTGTTATTCCATTTTGGCCAGAAGTCACTGGTAAAGTTTGGAAGTGGAAGAATTCTGTGTTGCTGGCTGAAAAGAGATTCAAGGGTTACAGATTCTGTGCTGTTGGTAGCAGAGCTGAAATTTTGTTTAGGAATTAGAGAGCTTTTCTTGTATATTTTTGCCCTTGGCCTGAAAGTTGGCTGCGATACCAGTGGCCAGGTTTACCTTACAGTTTTCTTACTTGATATTACAAGTGGGAATTAAAGCAGTTAAACTCAACTGATATAAGTCATCTCTCTTAAAATGCAAATTCCCTTAGGAATCAATGTCTAATAACCCTGCTCCTAACAACTTAATAGGTACCAGTCATCGGAAGTGTACTGCTGCCTGCCAGGTACTTTGCTGAACCTTTTACATCCATTAATTCATTTAGTCCTCACATTGATCCACTTAGGTACCTTTGAGCTTAAACAGACTGGCAGAAGTTGAGAAACTTGCCCCGGTCCAAGAGCTCTTGAGAGGATTAGAATCTAGATTTAGATGACACCGACTCTTGCTCTTCAAAGTATGGTCCACGGGGCAGCAGTATGAGCAGAATCTCCAGTTCTACTCCAGACCTACTGAATCCAAACCTGACTGATAACAAAAGTTCCCCAAGTGATTTGTGTGGACAAGTTTGAGCCTGCTCTGATCCATGCTCAACTTGCTCTCCCATCAAGTGGTGGAGAGAAGAACTTAAAGGAAGTTGAAACTTAAGGCAGGCGGGATAATCTGAGGGCTTGGACCACTGTCATGGCTCAGGCAAGGGTGGGTGCCCTGGTGTTGCAGAAGAAGGGGCAGCGAGAGGATGGTCACATCCCAGGTCTCCAGCAAGTCCCTGGGAGGGGCTGCCAAGTGAGGGTCCTTGGCTTCACGCAGGAA
This sequence comes from Eschrichtius robustus, assembly GCF_028021215.1. NCBI lineage: Eukaryota > Metazoa > Chordata > Mammalia > Artiodactyla > Eschrichtiidae > Eschrichtius > Eschrichtius robustus. Next base: position 54,458,481 of record NC_090833.1, on the reverse strand, counting down.
GGAATTCAAGAGCGGGCAGAAGTAGAGTGAAAGTGGGTTTATTCAGAGAGATACACACTCCATAGATAGAATGTGGTCTGTCTCAGAAGGTGAGATTGGCTCTGTGGTATGGGGTTGTTAGTTTTTAATGGATCGGGTAATTTTATACACTAATGAGTGGGAGGAATATTCTATTAGGGGGAAGAGGCAGAGATTTTCAGGAACTGGGCCATGGCTCACTTTTTGGCCTTTTATGGCCATCCTCAGAACTGTCATGGCACGAAGGGGGAGTGACTTTTACTATTATAATCGGTATTATAATGAAAGTATAATAAGCTAATGACTAGGCCATCATTGACACCATCTTGGTTTTAGCCGGTTCCAGCCTGTTTTAGTTGTATCCTGTTTTTCTCAGGCTGGGTCCCCCTCCTCATTCTTTTAATGGTTGTGCCCTCTCCCCTTCCATCCAATCTCACTCGTGTGGGCACCGGGCAATCAGAGATGGAAAAGCATCTAACACACTGCGTATTTACTGTGTGTCAGAAATTGTTCTAAAGGACTTTACAATATTCAGTCACTTAATCCTCACAACACCTTTAGTAGATTTGTCCTCATTTTGTAGATGAGGAAATGAGTTCAGAGAGCTTAGGTAACTCACCCAACCAATGTATTAATGGTAGAGTTGTAACGTGACCTCAGGCAGTGTGGCTCTGGAGTCTCAGCTGTAGATCACTCCATCACGCTGAGAAAGCCTCGTGAACCTGGGCAGAAGGGGGAGGAGGAAGGCACGGAACAGGGGAGAGGAGGAGAGGTACAAGAGACCGGACCCTGCTGCTCTGCAGGGGGCAAAGCTGTGCATAGTCATGGAAACACACAGCATGCTGGCATCTTTAAAATATCTAGAAAACTTGGTTTCTTTTGCATATCTGAAATTCCACGTATTATATTTATAGGCGAGCATAACTAAATAGTGCTGAAGACTTCTTGTCTCTCAAAAGAAATGATGAAGGAATAGGGAGTAATCGTTTTGGTTATATAATCTGCTGATTCTGTAGTGAGCAGAGAGAACACAACACACTCAGAGGCTAGATCTGTGTAGTGTAGAGCAAAGACAGATAAAAATATGAGAGCTGCTGGCCTTCATTAAAAGGATAAAGGATTGCTGATTGGTATTTCCTTTTAGGCTTTATAGAAGCTTTAAATTTAAAAGGACATTGCCGCTTGCTGACCCTGGTGAGGCTTTTTGCTTTATGTGGAGTGGCTTAATTGTGCTCATGCTTAGTTGTTAGGTTTACTGAGATATATTTAGATATAATCTATAGTCCTGGAAGAAAAAAAAATGCAAATGCACAAGTCAGCTGGCTTTGAGGGCACAACTGAAGGCCTATGTCTTCTATTGTGCATGCCTCAGTTAATTAGCTTTCTAATTATGATTTATTCTAAGTTGTTATTTTAAATCCATGCCCAGAGAGTGTGTTGAGGTGACATATTACCTTAGAAGTAGTAGGGATTTGGTTCTGTGCCTTTAGCTCTGAGAGTTACACAGTTCACAAAACCCTTGTTTCTGTGCTTTCCTTTCCCACACTAACCCTGATTCTTGTCGAGATTCCAAGTCATCCACAGAACTTGCCCAGCAACCAGAAAATGTGACCATCCAGTTCCATTCTCAGAAATCACACATCTCCCTTTGCTTTCCACCTCGTTTTATTCTGCTCTATTTACACCTAGCCTTTTACTTGGTTTTTGCTCCCTCCTTTTTTTTTTTTTTTTTTAAGATGAACTTTCCCCGTTTAGACTTGCAGTTTATTACACTTTTGTCCAAGGACCCTTGGAGTCCTATAGCAGTTCAGCCCTGACTCAGACTTCTGGCTCCTCCTGATATGCCAGGAATTAGATACCTTGCTCATCCAATTTCAGTCCCTTCTAAGCCAAACCTTGGAATTAACCTGCTGGACAAGTGCCTTGGCTGGGTGTATTTGGTATTCATAGATGAGGAACAGACATACCCACCCCTTGACCCTGCCAAGTCTGGGCAAAATCGCAGTGAGAACAGGTTTGACTTTAGATACTATCATCCTCCTTTGGGTTTATTCTCTCTGTTCCCTCTCCTTCTCCCTTGTATCTAGAAATGTTGATGCTCTTGTGCACCTTTATTCCCTTCAGAGCAGCTCTGATCTAAATCCCATTCTCACAGTAACTTACCATTTTACTGGATGACAGGTACCTGGTCTATTACACCTGAGCATGGATTTCTTTGAAAGATATTAGTTGATTGTGCTTCCCCCACTTCAAAATCATTTGTGTGTCTTCATAAGCCATCTGAATGAGATTTTCTAACTCACATACTGAAAGGGCCTTCCTAGAACATGGTGGGATGTAAGTAAAACCAAACCAAAACAAAACAAAACAATAACAGCAGTAACACCTCAACGTTAGTCTGACATTGTGGCACCTGCTGTGACCGTCTGCTGGTTGTCCTCCAGATCCTTTTTTCCTGCAAACAAAGCCACTAAGCTGGAGACTACATTTCTCAGTGCCCTTTGCAGTTACATGTGGTCATATGACTAAATTTGGAACAACAGTATGTTTGAGGATATGATGTTTTCAAGTACTGTGTCACATGCAAATTAAAATGAGCTTGTGGCTCTGGACTTTGTCTCTATTTGCCACATCCTACGGCCAGAATTTGGATAAGACAGCAACCTAGTTTGACTACCCAGATGGAGACACCACCCAGGGAGATGGCAGAGCCCCCAAGAAGGAAAGAACCTGGGTCCCTGAACGATTTCGTAGAGCAGAACTGCCCCGCCAGCCTATACTGCTAGACTGTTACATGGAAATACTTTTCTGTCTCATTTAAGCCATTGCCTTTTTGTTTCTTTTTGTTATAGCAGCTTAATATTTACAATAACTAATACACAGACCTGTGGGGGGAAAATGTCTGACTCATTCCTGTGAGGAACTAGGTTTGGAGACCTGGGTTCTAGATATTGGGCATTGGAAAAGTTCTGAATCTCCATCTTCCCTTAGAAGATAAATCAATTTATGGATGGGGCCCTTTCCATCTTTAAGTTAATTTATGGATGGAGCCCTTTCCATCTTTAAAACTGTGGTTTGCAGAGTTTTAATGTTCATCAGAATCACCTAGAGGGTTTTCAAAACACAGATTGCCGGGCAACATTCCCTGCGTTTCCAGTTCAACAGGTCTGGGGAGGGACCCAGAATTTTCATTTCTAACAAGCTCCCAAGTGATGCTAATGCTGCTGGTCTGGGCACCACTCTGAGACCCCCTGAGTATTCGCCAGCCTTTCCTCTAACAACATCTTGAAACACATTGACCCAGCATTGGTTTGATGCGTGCACTGTTGGGGCGTTGTTGAGGCCCTACCCCAAAACTCATGGCTTACCTCTGAGTTCTCCTGTAGCTCTAGTGGGCAGTTGCTGCTACACACGGACAGCTTCCTACCCAAGTCCACAAGCCTCTCAGTTTCTCTGCCCAAGGGCTTGCTCCAGCACCAGGGCATCTTGCTCAGCCTGCCTGTAGAGCCACCCAGAAGTGCTGGGGATCTGTGGCTCTCAGTGGAAATCTTTGACCAACAAGGGATGCTGTTGGTGGATGAATACCTAAGCTTCCCCAGCCCTGAGTGGGACAGGTCTGTGACAGGTTCTTTGTAATACTTCAGAGGATCACAAAGGAGGAAACTTTAAAAGCATGAGCTCTGGAGCCACACTGCCTGATTCAAACCCCAGATTTGCTGTCCACTAGCTGAGATGTTGGGCAGATTATTGTGTCTTTATGCCCTAGTTTCCTTACTTATTAAATGTAATAATAGGTCCCACCATATAAGGTTTAGGGGATGATTAAATGAGTTAACACATAAAAAGTTCTTAGAACTGTGTATACACATAGTAAACTCAACAAATGTTAGCTTTTTATCACATTTCTGAGGCTAGGACTCCAGAAGAATGGGGGAGGAGGCTCCAATCCTCTCCAGCCCTGATGTACCTTCTTTTCATGTCAGGAACAGAGCAGCCATCTCTCTGCCACTCTTGCTAGAGCAGACGGCTGGCAGAGAGCTGTGTGTTCTCTAATTGTTTAGTGCGTTATGAGAAGTGAAATGACTCTCTCTTGTCCTTCTGTTAGCCTGTTTTCCTTGTTGATTTTGGTAAATTACCAGTTGAAATTTTTTTTTAAAAAGGGAGGCATGCAATAAAGGACAGTCTTTATCATTTCAAAATCATTAGTGATGGAAGCTTTCTAATACAGTTTCTGCTGGTCACAATCCACAGCATGTGATAAAGAAAAGTAATTACTATTTTCTTTTAAAAATACTTTTAATACAAACAATGCATCATCTCTGGGGAAAAAATTGGGGAAAGTGATATAAGGATCAGCCATAATAATTCAACTTACTCCTAAGAATTTGTATATTGCCTTATATGGCTTTCTCTCTCTGTGTGTGTTTGTGTGTGTGTGTGTGTGTGTGTGTGTGTTTGTGTGAATGATGTTAGATAGATAGATAGATAAAAATGAGACTGCACAATATATGTTGCTTTATAATATTTTTCACTGAATATAGCATGAGCAGCATTCTGTGTCTTGAAATATTTTTCCACAACATTATTTGATTTTCTCTTTTATTCTCAGAAGATGACTTATCTTGAAATCAAAGGGGTACCTTGCTATCTAAATAATGTCTCTGAAAAGAGACAAATAAGAGATAAAGAAAGAAATCGATAGATAAATATCCATACAAAGCTGAAAGGGATTAGCTGAAAACAGCCGATGGGGAAATGTTTCTCACATAATTTTTTGAGTGGAACTGGGCTCACTTTCCTCTAAAACTGCTAAAAATTAGCGTTCAAAGATTTTTTTTATTCCTTCTCTTGACCCCTATCCTCCTGTGGGAACACTTTCCAAAGATAGGTTAAGATAGACATTTTATCAGCATTAGCAAGGAGAGATATCGGTGGATTAGATAGAGTATGACTGAACTGTAAACTATGAAACAATTCTGATTTCAACTGGGGAGCAGGGGGAGGCAAAAAGTAAAGAATGAGCCAATAGTTTGTTCTCTAATTTAAAGGCTATGAATGTGAGCTAATTACACAGAGTACTTTCCTTTGTGGAACCCGAGAGAGGAGGGGTTATTTTTGCCTCTTTCAGGTACATGATGTAGCGGACACAAAAAATTTACACTCTTCCTCCACCCTCGGAAGACGGGGACACACTGTCCCACCTCCCTCCCAAGAGAGGGAAGCTGTCTATATTCTTCTTTCATGTACTGTGGAAAATCAAAAGGCAACATACCACCAGCCTCAAGCAGCATAACCCAAAATTGATTTCTAACATTTATAATTAGTTCCTAAGTCAAAAAAATGTACCAAATGTACTAACATATTATACAAAGGTTTTAATGGAAAAGAATTAGGGATAAAAATAGATTAAAGGATTTTAAGTCTATCTTTGAGTAGTGGCTACCACTAAACTAATTCAAAAATGATTTAACCAGAAGTAGTTCTTTGAAGAACTTGGAAAGAATGAGAGACCCTATTCATGTAAAATCCTTTTAATATCATTCCAGTTGGCAAGTAAGCAAGAATGCCTTGAGAGGCATACCAGGAGAGGTCGAGGTGATTTGGGGGGTATGATGGCCCCCTCCCTGTCCAAGGAAACAGTCTGGTTGTGGAATTTAAAGGGAAATGAAGGCAAGGCAGAAGGACTTGGGATCATGTGGTGGGGGAAGGGATAATATTGAGACCTTTGAAGCAGAGCATTTAACTTGCATGTGGAAACAACTGGAGATGTCACTAGTATCTTTAAAAAATATGACACAATCCAAGTGGTAGGAAAGATGGGAAATCCTGTTTCAACATACTTTAATTGTATAGGATGTAGAAGTAGAATGTAAGGGGAGAGATTGAAAGAACTTGACATGCTTGTTGATAAATGGAAAATGAGTCTGTGGGCAGAGGAGAAAGGAAAAAGGTAATTTAGTTAGATATGAAAATAAGATGTAACACTTGCTAAGGATCCAAATATGTGAAGTGAGCAGCTGCAGGGTAAAAGACAGTGTTAAGCATCTTTTATTTGGGCCTGGAAGAATACATATATTGTTAGAACTGAGAGGAGAAAAGCCTTTAGATTATACTAAGCTAGATAATGGGAGATTCAGAAAAGATGCCAGACTCTCAGTAAGCTGGGGAACTCAAGTGAGAGTCATTGTGATGGTAGAATTTGAACTCACCACTAAAGTGATAGACAAAAGAATATATCTTTTTATCCTGGGAAAAGCAGAGAAATAGAGAAAAGCAAACATTAATGCAAACATCTTTGCATTATTTTCTTTTTTTCACAAAAAAAGTAGAGCAGAGTCAACTAGCCTCCTTAATTTGTTAATGGTAGATCAGTGCTGAAGCTCAAATACTGGGAGTATAGGAATCCTGGGAGTATAGGAAATCAGGTTGTGAATTGGGTCAGTTCACACATCTTTTCCAAATAATTGTTGGATAAAAAGAGGGTGACTCGGAAATGGACTTTAGTAAAAGCAAATATCTTTGCATTTTACAAGTGTTTGAATTTCTCACTTCTCAAATTTTGCCTCAAAGAGGTAAGTTTACCAAACCCTTTTATGTACTAACATCTCAAAGCAAAGTTAGCCCTAACAAGGCAAACAAAAGCCTTGCTTAGGCAAAATAACATGAACAGCCTTGAAAACAGACACATAAACAGAACCTAAAGTATTAGCTTGGGCAGATTTTTTTTCTTTTCTGTTATTTGATTTGCACATAAACAACAGTGTACCACTCATCCAATTCTGTCTTCTGCCCATAAAGGCAATTTTCTTTTGCTATTTGCTTTTTTCTGGAGGAAGTGAACTATTATTGGTTCTTGACAAGATGTAAATGGACGCTATAGTCAAAGCTCTACATCACCTTATGATTGACTCACACCTGTACTGGAGGATTTTGAAGCTGGTGATCAACAGGACCAGGTTTTCGCTCTCTTGGCAGTAGGAGCTACACTAGGGAACTGGACAGAACCACCTTTTAAAAATTATTATCTGCTTCACTCTTATGTGGAAGGATATGACCATAAGGTCATTTCACCATATTATCTTCACTAAGATCACAACTAATTTTCTGAGAAGGACCCTTAGATTGATGGCATTGGTTGTTTACTTTGACAAACTACTAAAAAGCTCTGGTTAGATCCACTTAACTACTCAATTGAAATATATAACAATTTAATTAAATTCAAAATGAAGACAATTGACAAAATCATTAAAAGATGAATTTTAAAAATCGAACTGAATTGACAGCTGGTTTGGCTGAATTATCCAAAATGGGTCATAGGGGGTAATATGTCATAGCCACAGAGAAGAGCTCATGATGACTTCAGAGAGCATCCCACTTGGCTGAGCTGAGACTGGCATTTCTCTGCTTTATCAAGGGAGTCTTCCAGGCAGGGAGAAATGTATAGAGGGCAAGACTGAGCTGGGATTTGAATGTAAGGAGGAAAATGACTGAGTGGGTATGGAAGGGGGTGGTGGTTCTAGGTATCCAAAACAATAAGAAAGGAGCAGGCCTAGGAACCACCTTAAGAAATGAGGCAGTTACTATTTACAATAGCTAAGACATGGAAACAACCTAAAGTCCATCGACAGATGAATGGGTAAAGAAGATGTGGTGTGTATGTATGTATGTATGTGTGTATATATATATATATATATATATATATATATATATATATATATATATATATATATGCAATGCAATATTAGCCATAAGAGAGAAGGAAATGACGCCATTTGCAGCTAAATGGATGGACCTAGAGATTATCATACAAAGCGAAGTAAGTCAAAGAAAGACAAATACCACATACATACTTATATGTGGAGTCTAAAATATGACACAGATAAACTTATCTATGAAACAAAAACAGACTTACAGACATAGAGAACACACTTGTGGTTGCCAAGTCGGAGGGGGGTGGCGGGCATGGGAGGGATGGATTGAGAGATTGGGATTAGCAGATGCAAACTATTATATATAGAATGGATAAACAAGGTCCTACTGTACAGCACAGGGAACTATATTCAATATCCTGTAATAAACAGAATAGAAAAGAATTTTTAAAAAAAGAAACGAGGCAGTTGTTTTTTCTGCCACGAATGCCCACCTTCTTCCCTTCTCTGTCCAGCAGATCCCCATTACTTGCTTAATATTCAGCTAACACATTACCTTTGCAGAACATTCTTCCCGATCTTTTAGTTACATGTTCCAGTTCTGTGCTCTCATAGCACCTTGACCTACCTCTACCAGGTCATGTTCATTTATGACCACTGTCTTTCTCCTCTGCCTATCCTACTTAAATTGTTTTTTATAGTGATACATTCTACAAGCTCATACTGTGAGTCTCCAGGCTCTAAGCATGGCACTAGATTCAGGGGTTACATAAACAGACAAATAAACCCACATTCATGAAGGTTGCAGTTCTAGTGGGAGAGTCAGAAAATAAATGAGCAAACAAAATATAAAATAACTACAAACTGAAACGACTGACTTTAGATAAGGGAGTCAGGTAAAGGCTTCCTGAAAACATGGCAATTAAGCTGAGACCTGGAACTTAAGAAAGAGGGTATGTATGGGTGCATATGTGGGTGGGCGGGCTGGAGGGTTCCAGGAGGCAGGAATAGTAAACATAAAGGGGAAGACTGAATGTTGTTTCAATCATTCACTCTCTAAGTATTTGGCAATGGGAAGTAAAGGCTGATTCCTAGGATTCTGACTTTAGGAAATGTGTGGGGAATCAGGGCACTCTCCATGTGGGGAAGACTGGTGTGGTGGGTGCTGTGTGCCTCTCAGACCCCCTGCTGAACTTGGCCCTTATTCCCCCAGCTGCAGGGAACGTTCGCTGCTAAGGGCTAGACCGTACCGCTCTCTGGCACTTGCGCTTACCCAAGTAACACCACTCCTCAGGCACAGCCCGCGGGCAGGGACTGGTCGAGGCAGGGGTACAGAGCCTAGCCCCCTCGTCTCAGGTTGGGACATCTCCGCAGGGCCCTCCCAGCTCTGGAGTTCCCCATGGAGTTAGCAGAAGCCTGTCACAATACCAGCACAGTTCAACTTCTCCCCCTGCCCATTCCTACTTCTGTGATAATTACCCTTCCACGTGATGGTCTTGAGAACACTCCCTGATAAATCTCCTACAGGGAGAATCTTCATCTCAGAGTCTGTTTCTCTGGAAACCCAACCTAAGCAACTAGAGAGGATCAGGTTTGGGGTCGGATATCAAGAGTTCCATTTTAGAAATATCAATTTGAGATGCCTGTGAGACATCCAAGTTGGTATTTCATATAATTCAGTATACAATTCAGAACTGAGGACAGGCCTGGCTGGAGCTATAACTCTTGTATTTGTCAGCATATGAGGTATTCAAAACCTTGAAAATATATGAGAATAATCAAAGTTGCGTTGTTCAACATGGTAGCCACTAGTCACGTGTGGCTATTAAGCACTTCAAATGTGGTTAGTGTGACTAAGAAACTGAACCTTTAATTTTAAGTAATTTAAATGTAAAAACTGACATATTTCAATTATTGGTAGACTTGAAAAAACTTGGGTATGTGAATCTGCTTTTTCCGCTGTGAATTTTATGAAATCTAAATACAAACCAAGTATTTCCAATGAAAATTTAGCATGTAAATCAAGAAACGCAAAGTGTTAAAAAACACACAGGAATTTGAAGATTTAGTACAAAAAATGTAAAATACTGCATTAATAATTTTTATATTGATTGAATGTTGAACTGATAATATTTTGGACATATTGGGTTCCATTAAGTAAAATTGTTAGAATTAATATCACTTTTTCCCTTTTAGTTTTTTTAACATAGCTACTAGAAAATCTAAAACCACCTATATGGTTTGCATTATATTTTTATTGGATAGCCCTGCACTGGAAAGAGTATGTACACAGGGATGAGAAAATAGCCTGGGCTAAGACCAGGTAGAGGATAAAATGCCAGCAACAGAGGCGAAAAAGTGGCTGGTCTGGGAGAAGGAAAATAAGAAGGGTGTAGTGTTCAGGAATGATGTGAAGGGTGCTTCCAGGAGGGAGTGTTCCTCTGTGTGGACTGCTCCTGAGGACAGCAAAGTGTCTGGTGGGCTAGATGGGAGGAAGCTCTGCTGTGTATCTGAATCCCTGGTACTTGGCATATGAAGAAACACTCAGTAAATGAGTACTTAATGAATTCTTGAATGAATTGACGAGGTGAGATGAAATGCACTGACCTACAATTTCCAGTTCAGAAAGAGAATAGCAAGGATAAAAAGCCAAACTTTACTTCATCCATCTTTTCCACATAAGACAGTTCTTTAAATGGTTCAATTGAAAAAGTTGTATACAAGGGGGAAAAACTGTAACTGTGTGAGGTGATGGGTGTTAACTAAACTTATTGCGGTAATCATTTCACTACATATATACAAATATATAAATATATACTTTATATACGTATATAAAATTATGTTGTACACCTTAAACTAATACAATGTTATGTGTCAACTATATCTCAATAAAACTGGAAAAACTTGTGTAAGCCCTCTTCTGGGAAACATGTGAACGAATCGTTGAGGATGCTTTGAGCAAAAAGGTGAACTCAGTAAAGTTGCTTAACGTCTTTGAGCTTTAATCTTCTTTTCTCTGAAATTGGGGGATAATGTCTCTATTGTGGAATGTTTGTGAAGGGTAAATTAAATAATTTAATGTTTATAAAGTACCTACAGTGATGCCTGTAACAGCAAATGCTCAACGAATGTAGTGTCTATCATCTTCACTGTTAATATTATTGAGGTGTCAGGTTCAAGTTTGGTTTCCAGATAATGGAGTTAACTTTACTCTGTGTGGTTGCCCCAAGGTCAGCCACTTCACAATGCTTATTAATGAGCACAATAATAGGGGGACAGAGAAAAAGAATAGGCCAGAGATGGCAAATAAATGGTTCACATGGCCCATACTCACTCTCCTATGCCCATGGCAGACATAAGTAATCAATCATGATACTCTTTCCCACTGAGCATGAACACAGCCTCAGAATCTTTCCCAGCACACTTTTTTTAGGCAGCTCCCAGCCCAGTGATTCAGAGTGAGCATCTGTGATGAAACCTGCTTGGTAAAATAGAGTTAGTTCAACTATAATAGCACTCAGGGGAAAAGTAAGCTGAAATATATTACTTTTGAAAAAGATAGAACAATGGGTTTCGAAGAAAAAATGAGTTGATTAATGCAATGAGCAAAGTTTGTTCTGACAGTAGATATGAAGACTATCAAAATGTCCTTTTTCTCAAGGTATTATTTTGCCATCAGAAAGGAAAATGTTGAGGGTAGTTTAGGGAAAAAGACAATTTAGCAAACCATATGCTGAACACAGTGTTTTCAGTAACAGCCACTGAATAATCAGGGAGACATCATGTCCTACCTCTAAGTCCTTCACCTTGCTCTTCTAAGTGGAAACACAAGTGCCTGAGGATATTTGAAGCGTGACAAATATTGGAGCGAGTGCTGATGTAAAGCCCTGTAAAGAATTTCCATGGCTGATCACATAACAGATGGCTCCTTACAAGAATCATTTTAATATTAAACAGACAATTCGGGCCTATGAAAAATTCTGCCATAAATCTGTAATTGAAAATATTAAAAAAACATCCATTCAAAATGACTGTAAATTTTTACAAAAGACTGTAAATTTTTACAAGGAACTTAGGCATTTCAGAGCTTATGTCAAAAGTCAGGATGTCCTTTATATTATTTTTTAAGAGGGGATTTAAGATCAAATGGACGGCCTATCGACTTTCAAACATTGTCTTAGATGGAAAGGAGAAAGGTGTGTGCGGAGGTGCGTGTGTGTGTTTTACTTTGATCCTCTCATTTGCTCATTCTCACTGAACACCTTCCTCGTCCCACACTGACCCAGAGGCACCCTTGCTTCTCCTTGTCCATCAGAATCTTGTGGATCCCCAGGTCTTCTTGCCCAGCCACTTTTTTATGCCACCCTTTCTAGGATTCTGGAACCTCTCTGACCCTCTTGCTCTCCCACCACTCCTGTTACTGCAGCAGGGGCCCTGAGGGTGAAGCTTTGTGAAGGCTCAGCAGCTTCTGAAGTCCTCAAGTTGTTGCTGCTGAGACCTGAGCTCAGTGGTTAGACGTGACTTAATCCAGCCCTATTTGTTATTGTTGTTTCTCATTGCTGCCCAATACACCTCCCACCAATTCTTAGCCTGGAGTGAACTCTCACCCCACCCTTTGCCCATCTGCTTTCTTCATGGAGAAAAGGGAGAAGGGACCTGCCCGACATCCCACTCTGGGAGAGTGACCATCACCTGACACCTAGTCTAACAGCCCCTTCAAGCCTTTAAGATGCTTCTTGCTTCGGGACACCAGGTAGCTGCATTCACCTTTGTAGATTCTAGCCTCTCTTAGATCAGAACACCTGTAGTTTAGGAGATAATTTTAGGAGGCATATGGAAAACATTTTTATCAAGTTTAACTATTTGTATATTTATTTCAATATAATTTTTAGAGAAAAAATTAGCTCATCAAAATCAGCCATTTAAAGCTGATTTTGAAGACCCAAGGCAAGGTGAAGGGAGGAGACAGGAAAGGAAGACACCAGATACCAACCTGGGGCTGTGTGGAATCAAAGGATGCTTGATGATCCAAATAAAGGGAGATTAAGGCAATTATCTGGACTCCATATATGCATGTAAATCAGCAAGTGTAAGACTCTCTCTCTCTCAATCTCTTTCTCTCTCAATCTGTCTCTGTCTCTCTCTTTTTCTCAGGCCATAGGCTCTGTCTTCTTCCTTATCCAGACATTACAAGACATAACTTTGCCAAATTCCAGGCTGTTGAGCCAGGCACTATAACCCCTTAGCTCTTCTCCTGCACCGCAGTATCCATAACATCACTTAAGAGTTTATGAGTCAAATGACTTTTTCTTTTCTGCAATACTCCGGTCCTTTCAGAGCCATGGCAACTAAAAGAATGTGTCGGTGTTTTATTGTTGTTGGCTTTCTTTTGCTTATTTTGATTTATTTACTTTACATTTAATGAAAGCAGGAAGCATCAATGCAGGTTGGGGGTAGTCAGCCCCAGGTGTCTTTGCTTCCCAAATAGGAAGTCTTTTGTTCCCATCCCTTAGCATCTTAGGAGATGCTTAGATCAACATGCCCTTCTTGACCCAGATAGCCTCTGGACTATAATAGTTTTGAACCATAAATGGTTCCCTCCTGGAGAAAGTGAATAGTTCCATAGTCCTGAAGAGGGGAGGCGAGTTAGGTTTAAGTTCTCACACAATAAAGCCTCCAAATTTTTTCTTACATAGTGCTTACTATATGGCAAGACTTGCTCCAAGCACTTCCTAAATATTAACTCAGTTACTTTAATCTCCTTAATAACTCCATGGCTAGGTATATGTTTCCATCCCCATTTTATAGATTGGGAAGCTGAGGCACGGAGAAAATAAGTAATGTACCCATGAACCTGCAACTAGTGAGTGGAAATTTGAAACACTGTCCTAGACTAACACCTGTTATTTTCTTTTAGAAAGCCCTCATACGCAGATCTATCTGAACTCTAAGAAATGATGAGGTATAAGTGAATAAAAATCAATATCTTTATACCACGCAGTTCTCCAAGAAGAACTGCACAATGCAGTCCTCAACAGCACACACACACACGCAGGGCTGGCTTCATGGGTGAGCAACCTGTGCCAGCTCACAGGGTCTTGCTTGGAAGGACCCCACCCGTAGTTTTATGCTCTGCTGCAGCTATCTTGAAATTCTTAATAATTTTCAAACAAGGAATCCTGCATTTTCATTTTGCACCAGATCCTGCAAATTATGTAGCCAGTCCTACACGTACGCACACACTCACAGAGACACACACACTCTCAATATGTGTATGCGTTAGGACTAGGAGGGGTCCTTACCCTATTCATGACTTAAGGGCAAAATTGTGTTTGTGTACTGGTGTATCCCAGGTAATTCACCAGATAATTCAAGTGAATGGTTGGAGGTATGGTGCTGAATCTATAAACTACTTGTGTATGGGGCACAATCGAACATCTTTGCCAGTGAGCAACCAGCCCTGCATTGGGGCAAATCTGTTCATTTTACACCCCGGACAGCATCAGCAGCATACCTTGCAAAATATTCTTCTTGTGAGAGGCTGACAGCAAAAATATTCTGTGGTGAGGTCACAAAATTTAGCTCTCACCACCACTGAGGATAGGTTAGTTCCTTAATTTTGTCTATAGTTACCTGTGATCCTCCTGAAGATCAGTATGAATTAACTGGTTAGTAGGCATATAAATCAAATAATCTGATCTGGATTAAATGTAGTCCAACCCAATCATTTAAATGGCTCCTTGCAGGAAAATTTAGTCTCTCCAGGAAAAAAATGTTCACGTTCTCAGAGAGCCTGCTCTTTCTTCCGCTCCTGTCTCTGAAATGACATCCATGTGTTTAGGGGTGAGGAAGCTGGTGTGTCTTTGGGGGGTGTGAAGTTGGGTAGGGAAGAGACGTGTTGTTCCTCGGGTGTGCACTGGCTAGGATCCCCTGGGTCTCTGGACTGATGTTCTTTGCCCACCTGCGTATTCCTTGCCCTGCTGTCTTCAGATGCTGCGTTCTGTGGCTGATTTGACTTACGGTCCATTCTTTTGACTCAAGTGATGCTCCCGTGGTGTTCTGTGCCTCTTCCCCCTCGCTCAGTTCCTGCAGTGCCCGTTCCCACTGAGCCCCTAGCCGTGTCTTCTGTCTTGTCCTCTAACTTGGCAATTCACCCCCAGCATCTCACCCAGCCGTGGCAGACCCCGTGGAATGCCCACCAGCTTCAGCTCAACATCTGCACCACGTAAGAATTAAGGGCAGCTTGGAAATGCTGAACCACAGGCGCTCCTGTCTAACCCTGTTTGCTGTGTTTCTGTGGCTGTCGCCCAGCTTTACCTTCAGGTTTGTCATCACTGATCCAGCGCACTTCCCTGTGCCTGGCAGCCTGAACCCAGAGAGGACAAAAGCAGGACATTCGTATCTGGTCACAACACTCCCGCTCCCTGTCTCCTTTCCTTCCCTCTCCCTACTGTTTTCCAGGGACCAGATGGGTGGGTTTTCTTATGAATTCTGTGTCATGTCTTTTCTCTTTCTGACTACGGATCAGATTAAGGACAGGCTTGGCTTTGATATGCTATGTGCAGTAGGCAGGAATTTGGAAAAATCCTTTCTCAAGAAAATAACCTGGCTCACAGGGCATTCTCTTGTTGCACAGTCCGATTTCTAATGTCAAGAGCTGAATATTCCCTCCTCTTTCTTCTTGCATACCTTCTGCTTTAATTTCGAATCTCTTCTCAGGCAGATGGATACCCGGGGCAGATTAGGTAAAGATACTTAGAAAGGCAAAAGAGAAAGCCACATTAATGTGTAAAATTATTTCTCACGTGAAAACTGCATTCTTCATGACTCTCTGCTTTAGGAGTAGACAAGAACTGTGGTATCTTGTTAGAGTATGCGTCTTCCTCCCTGACAAAAGGAGGGTTGGTGTTGGTTTCCTATACCTCCCCTTTCTTTCTCTTATTGGTCTTGTATAAACTTCTGACAGGATTAGAAAATAACACACTCTATATGCCATTGACTGTACCTACAGTAAAGTCATAAAAATTGGTACCAATTGAATCGCTTAGGAATTGCGTTTAGTTAGGACAGAAATCTAGAAATAGTGGTCTGAAACAAATTAGAGGTTTTATTTTTCCTACTCAAGGAAGGTATACTCCTAGCCTCCCTGGCAGTTAGACAGAGCTGTAAGAATAATTCTGACCAATAGGCTGTATGGGGAAATTAAGTGTTTCATTTCTAGGCATAGAACGCAGTCAGATCACCTGAAGAGTCTGTGTGTTCCAGATGGTACAGCTGCAAGTTGGTGGAGGCACTGCACCTGGGTCCCTGAGTGATACATGGGTCAGAGCTGCCCCAGCAACTGGCAATGGACATGAAACGAGAAATTAACTTTTGTGTGTTGAAGCTCTAATATTTGGCAATTAAATTGTTATTGCAGCATAATTGAGCCTAACCTCACTGATACAAATGGGAAGGGCAAAAGACAAAAGGCACATGCCAGCTTCCTCCTGCCCATTTTTAAGGAGATTTTAAGTCTCATTCAACATCATTCACTTACATCTTATTAGCCAGAACTGTTATAGGGCCATACCTATCTACATGGAAGGTTACTAAATATCATTTCTTAATTTGACATATGCTTCATCTAATAAGATTTTGGTAGTAAGGAAAAACAGAAGAATAGCTACTGGCTAGATAACTAGCATTGTTTGCCATCCCTTTGGTTACCCATCATTCGGATACACTCTTATTTCCAGTGGTATGGAAATAAGCCTTGTATCAGCTCACAAAAGCCAGTTGTTGAAATTTCAGGCATTTTGTGAATTCATGGTTAGACACAGTCATTATCAAAAATGAAATTACATAAACTTGAAATTATATAAACTTTAGTATAACTATATAAAGTATACTAAAAGCAAAGGTAATATTCAAAATTCAACACTTCCTAATTGTTTTACTTACTACATTTTGCTCTTTGGTCTTGGAGTTTGCATCTATCATACCTATATGGTGGAGATACTTTAAAATGGAATGATACAGTACATCTGTTCCCAACTCTGCCCTCAGTGACATCAAGTTGTCATCTTAAAATCAGCCACAGTAGGAGTATTTACGCCATGGAAATCAGCAAATGCTATAAATTAGGGCTTGATTTATTGTTTTTTTGATTGTCTAGACTTAAGAATGATGAAGAAAATGTTACCGATGCAACTTAAACTTAAAACTATGTTGTGATAATAGCGCTTGCTTTGTGAATAACACAAAAAAGTGAGGAAACATTCTTGTAGTCTTTGAGATTTCCAGTATTTGAAAGTTGCTCACATTATTGATGAACGAGTGGAATTCTGACATGCATCTTTATCGTTTCACTTTCATTTTACTTGTTAACATGAACAAACATATCAACCAACATTCATGTCAGAACTCTACTCATTTGTCAACTGCTTTGTTTGTCAAAAAAGTCTGTAAGAATCAATTGGCTATAAGGAATTTATAATAAAGAGTATGATCTTATTGTTTGTAAATTATGTACTATACATCATTTATATCAATAAAATTTATATAAATGTATGTAGGTATATAAATATATGTAACCCTACCCCGGCCAGTGGTTAAACATTTATCAATGACACCAGTTTTTCCCCAGAAAAAACATCCTGAGAGAGAGAACCTCAGTCTATTGCATTTCTTGCATCCAGTTCAAAATGCAGGCTCTTTGGGTGATACGCCGTCTTTCCATCAGATACAGATAGGAAGTTGTTGGTGTGTTTGGTTTGTTACAGGTCTATAAATCAAAGGACAAATGTTGTGCCCTTAATATACAATAGTGGAGAAGGAACAAGATAACCGCCATAAGGTCCCATTCGAAAAAGAGATGATGGGAAATACAGAACCATCAGTTATCCATAGCAATTAAGCAATTCTACTTGGCAGGAGTAGCAGGGACTCCCTGTCTTGCCATGGGATGAGCTCCTTGCTCGGTCAATCTCACTGAACCTGGTTATTTTCTCTGGGAGGAACTCCCTGTTCCCCTGACCCCTGTTCCCCTCATCCTCTGGTTCTTCCCTCTGATGTGGCTTGATAAAAATGCCCTTCCTGTGGTTACAAAGCCCTCAAAGCCAACTTCCTATTGTTGTAGTTTGAGACAAGGGACTGTATTAGGAATTTGTTAGCCATAGGCTATTTCAGGCCAGTCTTGGAGACAGGGAAGTATTTTGGAAATACAGTTCCCTGTAAACTTAGTACAGTTTTCTCCATTTGCTTCTGGTGAAGTCCAAATTTAAGAAATAATAGCTAAGGGTATTGTTCAGATGTAGATTTTAAGCCTGAGGAATCTCCTCCTTTAATTACAGGTCTCTCTGTTCTGCTCGTCTGCTTTGTCCTAGACTCAATAGCTGCCGCCTTGAGACAGTTAGAGTCAACAGGCTCTGGCAGGAAGGCAACATCCTCAAGCCCATCACTGCCAGAAGGTGTTGCTCCTTTTTTCAATGAAGCACCAGTATTTAGGCTACTGTTTGCCCATCACTATTTATAATTGCTTCAAGTTTGAAGAACAGAAGCCATTGGTTTCAAGACTCCCTTCACCATGACGTGTAGACCACAGGCAGGGAAAGATTCCACTGGGAAAATAGTGTTTCCTTCCCTCTCTGTTTGCAGTCTGAGTAGCTGTAGTCTGATGTCATCTCTTCAGTAGGATTTTGCTGAAAGTGCTAGAAGTAGCACATGCCAATATATAAAATGTTTGCTACCATTTCTCCTAATTGTACAGTCTCAGTTAGCCCAGACCTGCATTCCAAGTCAAGCAGACAATAATTTCATCAAAATTTCTGCCATTTCATAACAAAGATCAACAGCTTTCCATCTTAAAGTATCTAAGATCTTTTTGCCCAAAGCCCCATTTTCTTCCGCCAAGCCAATTCCACATTTTAGGTTTGCTTAAAGCACCTCATTTTTAGGTACCAAATTCTGTTATCAGTTAGAAATTATATTCAACTCTGAAGCATAGAAAATTGAAAAATGGTAACATAAACATATTAATGATTTTGTTTTTTCCATGAAATGAGAAGCCTAGATGCAGTTAACACAAGGCTGGTATGAGAGCTCCCCCACTGTGGCAGGTGGCTGCTTCAGCATTTTATCCTTCATCCAGAAGGGGAGAGGCAGAGGACAAAGGGTCCATGCAGGATTGATCTAGTTCCTTTTGAACGAGCTTTACTAAAAGCCCCTTTTCCCAAATAATAGTCATAATGATAATAATAATAACAACAACAGTAATTTCTGGTAAAAACGGATCAAGAATCACCAGAAATGAAAATCTGACAGAGCCACACTCAAATATATTAAGTTCAAAATTTTCTACAACTATAATTATCTTTTTACTATAACTGGAATAATTTCCAGAGAAACTCTCTGGTTCAGTTGTCAAGGGCAACAGTAATGTCAAATTTTGGACATGGGTAACCGCCATAGAACTTTTGTAAGAAGGATTATAAAAAACCAAAATTATCTATTGACGATTGGATAAGAGACCTGCCTCAACTTTACAGTCCTATTGCAATCTCTGCATTTTATAAATTCAAAAGAACTTCCCAGCTGGGATGCAGTAATTTCATTTTCTCTAAAATACCAGTGTAATCATGTAAAAGGGAAAAAGGCCCCAGGAGAAGTTCTCTAGCTATTAGAGTAACATATATAAAACCCTTCTCAAAAAGGGCTGTTAATCATGTCATTGGAAAGGGCTCTATGAAGTCACTTATGCCATCTTGGACTCATAAATGAGTATCCTAACCTTAAAAATATATTCAAAGAAGATTGAAACTCTTCTTTTGTTGGCTTAATAATTATGGGCACTTGCCTTGCAGCAATGTTCAAAATCATTGATGATTCCAGTTCTTTCAACAGGTATTTATTGAGCTTCTACTGTGCTTATAACACTGTAGGAGAAGCAAATATGGTCTTTGGTAGCAAAGAGATTATAATCTACTTGAAGAGATAAAAAATGGAGATGAAAGAAATTTTCCATGGTGTGAAATGGCTTAAAAAGGATTCCCGAAGGAGGGAGACTCTGTTGGGCTTTGATAGTCATAATTTGGAGAGCAAATCCCAGGAGAGAGGACATTG
Organism: Eschrichtius robustus; assembly: GCF_028021215.1. Lineage (NCBI taxonomy): Eukaryota > Metazoa > Chordata > Mammalia > Artiodactyla > Eschrichtiidae > Eschrichtius > Eschrichtius robustus. The sequence goes on along the minus strand of NC_090833.1, from coordinate 54,438,712 downwards.
CCATATACCCAATTTTTATCAAATTCTCCCCATTCTTCATTCCTGACACTTCTTTCAACCCCGCCTCCACTCTATCCCCTTTGTTGCCTTGGTTCAAGCTTCCATCATCTTCTACCTAAATTATTATAATAGACTTTAACTTTCCTCCCATTTCTCCAATATTACCCACCAAAGTCTTCAGCAATCCATTCTCAGCACTGTGAAAGAATGATCTTTAAAATATAGATCTAATGGCTTTATAATGAGATTAGGGTGAGGTGAGTGAAGCACTCGTGTGCAAAATATAAGGGCCTGCTAGAAAACTCAGTAATCAAGATAATAATGTTTTTAATAAAAAAATTTAAGGTAAAAATTAATGCAAAAAATCCACGATGAACAAAATGTCAAAATTTTAAATAAAAACAGAGTCTGACAGTGCCATGCTAAACCATATTAGAGTCTGAGACAAAAGTAAAAACGTGTGCCCCTGGATATGAGTTTTTATGTAATTTTTAAATGGTTGTTTTCTAGAACATTAAGACAGCTTAAAAAATTGAAAAGTCAATGAGTAAGCATATTAAAACTTAAAATATTATTTTAAATTTGAATCGTTTACTTATACCATAAACACAACTTATTATAATTTTACTGTCTTGACTTTGATGAATACAAACTTAATTCAATATTGTCAGAATCCATCTCTTGCCCTGATGGCTTTGCTCACATTACTACTTCTGCGTGGAATGCCCTTGCCCAAATGTATACCAGGTAAATGGTTATACATTTTCCAGTGATAAGCTTTTCCTGAGCCACCCACTGCTACCCACTATCCTCAGGCAGAATTGACCACTCTTCCTTTGTGCTTTTCACCATAGCCTATACTTAACCTCTACCAAAGCACCTGTAGCATTTCAGGTATATGTATTTTATTATTTGTCTTCCACTAGAATAGGGATACGCTAAGGGCAAGGATTCCTCTTACTCATCATTGTATTCTCAGTGACTATTACATGTCTGGGACTCTGTAAATACTAATAATATTTCTTGAATGACTGAATTCATTAACAAACAGGGTGAAAATGTGTTTAGCATATTCAAAGAAAAGTAAGTAGAAAAGCTTTATTGGGAAGTTAGAAGATAAAGGCAAACATTTATGTTTAAATAGCAAGAATATATAGAACATTACTACAAAACATCCAAGTCATTCAATTTAATTAATTACTTAATTGTTTAATTGAATTTTACTTAGTCATTTGGTTGACTAACATTTTAGCAAGCCTAATCTGTCGGTCCTCTGTTGAAGGAGGGGAGAACTTCAGGCAGGGAGACAAAATAAAAGTCTTTTGTAATAGTTTGTGTCTGATGTGATAGAGACCTAAAAAAGGTGGTAGAAGAAGAAAAGGAAAGCAGTCTGGATGGAAAAATTATGAAGAAGTATTCCATTGCATTTGATAACTAGAAAGTGGAGCGCCATGTGAAGAATTTGCATCCCAGTACAATTTTTTTCTGAAATTTGACATAGCTAAAGCTTCAAACACTGTTCAGGGCCAAGGTCCTTGTCTACATCCATTTTACCCAGTAAACACTAAGGTGCCATGCCCAGGGTCCCTGAGTTTGTCAGGGGCCTATAAAACATGTTTGAGATATTACCCCCCAGAAAATCATTGACTCCCCAATAAGAAAAGCAAATTATGATATTAAAATCAGCAAATGTTTAATTAAACCTCTACAAAAATGTTTAAAGCATAAAAAATATTTTCTTGGCTCCACAATGTGCAAGGAAGTTAGCAGCAGTGAAATGACCAAGGGTTTAATTAAATGTCTCTAAATTGCGGCATTTAGGTCAACTAGTTGAGGGCAACTCAACTTAGCTCTTCTATATATATTCCATTTAATGTGGAATGTAAGTGCATTTTAATATCTGTAATAAAATGTAGATGGCCTCCAAAAGTAAGTTTTCATAGAGCCTGTGAATGATTTAAGCAACCTCATCTGCTTGCTCAGTTATGGTTCACATCATGCTGACCGTTATCTCTGCAACTCACAGGTGAATTCTGAATGGTGGGTCAATGTCCATAGGAAATGGCTACAACTGCACTGGTTTATGAACATCCAAGCCTGAACTGTAAACGAGAACTTGACATGAGATGCTATATTCCTTAGTTAATCTTTTTTTTTTCAGTTAATGTTGTGTTCATTAAAAATAGGGCGTTTAAAGAACAAGTTTCAGTTAAAACAAATGCTGTTGATGGCATATAGTCACGTAGTAAATGTTTCTCATTAATCGGCGTTATCAGATGATGAGCTGATCTCATCTACAAATGCTTGTAAATTGTGCTCTTTGCCTTTACCCAGCTGAGCCTGGGGAAGCTGGCTTTGGAAGCAATGGATAACAAGTACACATAACTTCATCACTGAATAACAGAATGGTCTATAGGATCAATAACTAAGAACATTAGACAGTTCTTTAAACTGTCTTGTAGTGCAGCATCCATAAATTGTGACAGTTGTGCCATTTTAAAAAGCCTGTTTTAGGGTCTCTAACCGTGTAATGAACTAATGCACAGAGCACTGATCTTGTCCGAGTCTAGTTGATTTCTCACTATGGCAGTGACGTGCGTAGGTAGTAGGTTAGCAGCGTGAGCAGTGGCATCTCATTGGTGAAGGTCTGGGTCCTACCTGCAGTACCTTAACAGGTATGATTGTTTCACTGGAGAACGCCAACGGTGACCTGCATTATAATTCTATTGCCGTGGGCCAGTGTCTGCAGGGACTAAAGGCACACCTGGAAATGACTACTCAGACCCATTCTCCTGATGAGTAAATTATCTTTCAGCAACTGTACCTGGTTGCTAGAGAAATGTCAGTTTAATTCATAAGAGAATGAGAATGGTCTTTATTATTATCCCTGCCTTTGAGCAGATTCAAGGGGGTTCAGCTTTGGAAAGAACATAATTTGGAATCTGAACCACTTACTTCTGGTTTTCTCTACTGAGTCAATTGAACTGAGTTATTCCTAGACATTAAATCACTAGAAATACTCATTTGCTTGGTTATTTTGTGCTGCCCCCCAAAAGCTTACAGTTCCCTGAAATTCCTACTAATGGTTATCTGACAGAGACCACACATGTCCACAAAACCCTGAATTCTGCTAGACATTTGCTTTTTTTTCTCTCCCTCTTACAGCTCAGTCAGAGCACAGTGATTTCCCCAGGGTCACACTGTTCTTGGGTGCTAAAGTTCTCACTAGATGTTACATTTTGTGTTTCGGATCAAAGGATTTTTTTCCACCTGGGTCTCAATATACCCTTGGCTATTTCTTCTGTTTCTTAATTCAAATTCTGAAAAGGCCAAATAGAACTGTTAATGTTCACATTCAACAAAAACATCTGTTATAGGCAGTTGCCGACTGACTAGTAACATTCATCTTCTCTGCCAGATCTAAATTGGACCTGGGAGAATTTTCGCATTTGCTGGTAAACTATTAACGGCTCCATACTGGAGCATTTTCCTGAGAGAAGAAATAGCTCACGTATCTCTTCTTAACGCCTAAGAAGAAAATTGCCCCCAAATGGTAAACTGTGACTTCTTGTGGGAGAGACAGAAGATTTCACAAAAAGTGAAATCTCTCTTGCTTTAGCTAAGAAGCTAACTCCTTTTCCCACAGCCCAATCTAGCAACTGTATCTACATAGTCCACGTTTCCTCATTTCAATGGGTGAACAGAGTTAATTGACATCAAATGTCAGCCACTCCACTTGCGCACTTGTGCACAGAATCCCACTCTTGTGCTCTGCCTCTGCTGCTATTCCTTTCCCCTTGCATTATCAAATTTCCCCTCTCCCCTAGATCCTTCACATTAGCATACATAGATGCTATAATAGCTCCATTAAATAATCAACCCTTTCCTTGAGCTCATATCCCCTCTAGCCATGTCCCATTTTTCTACTAGTTTCTTTATTGTGAATTTTTTCAAAAGGTTTGCCTATGCTTCCTGTTTTCATTTCTTCACCTTTTATCTCTCCTCAGCCCACACCAATCAGGGTGCCATCACTACAACTCCAATGAAACCAGTCTTATGGAGGTCACCAGCAGGTAGGGGGACCCTGTATATGTTCTTGTTTGCCCAGGACAGTCCCAGGTTACACCTATTGTCTTGGTAGAATTATTAATAATTTCCATTTCACTTTTTTTAAAAAAAATCATGGCTTGAACTATAAATTACAGGGACTATAGATCATCCTACCAATGACCTCCATCTTGCAAATTTTACTGGTCACTTCTCTGTACTATTTTTCTCAACTTCCCAGCAATGCTTCTCATTGACTCTAAATGTTGGCATATGCCAGGCTTTTAAATCACCTTTCCCTTCCGTTCCCTTCCCTTCCCTTCCCTTCTCTTCTCTTCTTCTCTTCTTCTCTTCCCATACTCTCTCCATAAGTCATCTCATCCAGTCCCATGGCTTTAAATATTATCTACATTCTGGCTCACAGATTTATACCTCCACCTCTGGCATCTTCCCTGAATTCTAAACTCACCTTTACTGCGTATTTGGTAGTTCCATTTGCATGTCTAAAAGGCATCTCAAATTTAACATGTCCAAAACAGAACTTTTAATTCCCTTCCATTCTTTACCTATCCTTCCCTGGGTGTTCCCACTTTCAGGAAATCACATCACCATTATCTCAGCTGCTGGAGTAAAAAAGTATGCTTCATCCTCTTACTATTCTCTTTTCTTCACAACCCATATTCATTCTTCAGCAAATTTTATTAACTATTTCAGAACCTGTCATCAACCTGACTACTCTCTATCTCTCCTACCATCCTTGTAATCCCAGTCACCCTCTGTCAACACCAGGACCGCCAATGGTCTTCCTGCTTCTATTCTTGCTCTTCCACAGAACAGGCAGAGTTATACTTTCCAACAGTATATCAGGTTATGTTACTATTCAGATCAAACCCTCCATAGGCTTTCTATAGAGCAATGAAAATAAAACCTAGACTTCTGTTCATTACCTTTTGTAGAAGGCCTTGGCTTCCTCCATTTCTTTGAGCTCATTTTTTTTTAGCATTCTCTCCCTTGCTTTCTCTGCTCTGTCTACCACAAAGGCCTTTCTGCCATAGCTCAAACATGCCAAGCTTCTTCCTGCCTCAGGACCTTTGACCTTGCTGTTCCCTCCACCTGGGAGACTCTTCTTCTGTGCCTTCTAATAGCTTTGCTCCCTCGCTTCATTCAGGTCTGACCTCCCCTAACTAAGGTAGCAGTCCCATCACCCTCCATCCCCTTACACTGCTTCATTTTTCTTTCTAACACTTATCACTACTCAAAATTGCACTGCCTTTGTGTATGTTTGTTTTCTATCCCCTCCATCATAACTTTAGAAAATAGAACAAGGATCTTGTCTGTCTTGCTTATCTCTAAATCCATAGTGTCTAGTTTAGTATCACCCTATAGTAGATGTTCAGTAAATATTTGCTGAAGGAATGAATGAATCACCGTTTTTGACTGAGTGAACTCGGAATTCTCAACACTCCTCATCTCACCAAATATCTGTTCCCCCCGTACTTGTTAAATATTGGTTCTATTATCTGCATTTTTTAAGATCTGTCTAGTTGAGGGATACTCCCAAGGCCTGTAAACTCCCAAGTTAATCAATCTGATTTAGCCTCCAAAGAGCAGCACATCAGAGCGCCTGACATTCTTGTGTGCCTTTGAGGCATGCAGACGTATCCATGTTGAACTAGGAAGACAGCAGTGGACTTCCCAGGTGTGAACAGTCCTGGACTCTCTTCCTGGCTAGTATCTTGCTCAATCTGCACATATATTTGAATTTGATTTCACATCTGACTCCAGACCTACCTTTGGCAGAGGGTTCGGGTGAGTTAGAGGAAAATACATCCATAACTCCCCCAACTCCCAAGAGAAATGAAAAGATACTGAAATTGTCAGAAGAATAATAGAATAGTCAAAAGTATATAGCAAACTGGTTATTTATGTAAAATATGAAAAAAATAGAAATTATATCTTTTACCAGTAGATGTATCTGTCATAAACACATCTGAGCAATCAGTATCTATTTCTCCTTTTTGATTTTTGTCATGTGAATCTGTCTCCCTCAAGGCTAGATGCTCAGTCCTCCCTAGTTAACTTTAATTCCCCAGAGTGTCTTGGTCTCTTAGTGGTTTATATCAGCGTGCTCTAGTCTGAAAGCCCAAGGCCCAGCAGTGGCCCTTTAGCTGGTGTTTCAGTTGGGACAAATGAAGCCCTTTGTTGATTGGGTAGAGTAATCTGTGCACATGCAGAGTTTTAAAGTGCTTTATAATATGGTAAATATTGCAAGCCAAGAGCCGACTAAATTGCAGTATAAATAAGGTTTGTGATGACAAAAGATTTTAGTGTAAAGACATCAGTTCAACTGAGGAAGTCATAGATATCAGGCTCACCATGACCTGAATGAAGTATCCTTTAAGACCGCCACCTCTTGCCCTGATTCTATACTCCCTGAGGGAACTTCTGACTATTAGTTTGGCTTCCCAGCTATTCTGAAACCAGAAAGGAAGTGTCTCCATGGGTTCTCCCCCAAAGTAAGTTACTTGATCTTAGCCTTTCAAATGTTAATACCTTTTAATTCAGTAATTTTGTTTTATTTCCTATGGAAAGAATCAGCAGTACAGTCAGAAACTTAGTATATTTATGACAGCATTAGTTACAATGATGAAAATTTTGGAGTAACAAATGTTATATATTTAAGAGTGGTCTGTCAAGATACTTGAAGATAAATTCTTATGTATGCCATCATTAAAAAACATTTTAGTGTCTACAAAATGATATAGGAAAATGCTCACACATGAAAAAAACTGGATATAAAACTCTGCTTAGTATGATCCATTGTGTGTGTATATGTGTATGTGTGATGTAAAATATTGTAAAGAAAGATACCAAAATGTTAATGGTCCCATCAAATGATAATTAGAAGGATGGGTTTTATTCTCCTTTATATTCTTTTTCTTCTGCCTTATATATTTTTTGTAATTTCTGAAGTTTGCATGAGTATGGAATACTTTTTAAATCAGAAAAGTATACATACAGTTACGTCTATTTTTGTGATATTTCAGTCAAACACAGCTTTTTCTGAAATATATCATGTTCTTTCTACACATTTTCCCCCTGTTAGAAGAGTTAGTTTACAGAGGTCACTAAGCTCTAAATTATTTATATACATCACTAAGGATGGAGTCCCTAAGAATATGCAATTTTTAAATGTGACTTAAATAAAGATATAAATGCCACAGTGCAGGAAACTGTAAGAATTTTCATCTTTAAGTATGATCACAGCAATGAAATGATACAATTAAAATTCTTCCTCAAATTCCAAATGCCCAGGTGCTTGTTACTCATCAGGTTCTTGAGTTAATTACCCAAAAAAGTGAGTAAGTAACACAAATTGTGACATATCTATTCTCCTACCCTCCATCTCTGAAAATATCCAGAATTGGCTTTAAAAACTATGCAAAAATGGCAAACCCCCATACAGATAAAAGATCAAGGGAGGGAATGAAAGATGAAGCAGCAGATGAGATAACAGACAAGATAATTACAGAGCTTTAAAAGCCTCCGATTTATTTTTAAGCTGTAAGAGCTCTATTTAGAAAAGCCCATAGCTAACTTTATGTGAATCTTGAATGAATTGTTCTGAAACATGTGACTAGTAATGAAATGAAGGAAAGGAAAGTTTGCTTTGCTTTCTGTGTAACGCCTATTCTGGCTGACCCATAGCTAAGGTGGCCCAGTGGTGCTCTGTCCTTCACACACAGAGTTAATGCCACTGACCTCCCCGTCAGTAGATCAAGGACTGGGTTTTGTAGGACAAACTATTTCTCTTTTTCTCTCTCTCTCTCTCTGATTTTCCACCATGGCCCACACAATAAAACTGCTGTCTTTTCAGAAGAATTAGGAAGCTTCTTTCTGTCCCTCTCTCACTGCTCCCCAAGAGAGGACAAACAACTTATCTCAGTTGTGAGGTAGAGAACAGGCTGATGGTTTTATTTTTGAGCTCAGCTGTTCTCGGATAGGACTTGCTCTTTTCTTTGGAATCTCCCACTGGCCACATGTAACATTCCATCCTTTGGTGTGCTCCGTCCTACAGCTGGGAGTCCTACAGTTTCCATTTGTACTACCTAGATTGGATGGGCAGCCCACGGTCTAGACGCAAGATGTTCCAAATATTAAAAGATGATCTTTTGGTCTCTATCTGGCTCCGTTGTCTAACGTTTTAGATGGTTCCAAATTCAGAGAGAGAATAGGGTTTGACTGCTACTTCAGAGGACCCCAAAAAGCTGCATTTCCTTGAGTGGTCTTAAATTAGTACTGACCTGGCCGCACGATTTCAGGATGGATCTCTCACGTAAGCAACAGTATAAAGCTCAATATTGCCAATGTTGTCAATCCTGTGAAAGGTTGAGATTTAGGCTGCAGTATGTATTTTAACTGGCACATTCTAACTGACAAACTTAACAGGTATGAATAGTATTGCCATATGATCCAACAATCCCACTCATGGGCATATATCTGGAGAAAACTCTAATTCGAAAAGATACATGCACCTTAATGTTCATAGCAGTACTATTTACGATAGCCAAGATATGGAAGCAACCTAAGTGTCCATCAACAGATGAATGGATGAATAAGATGTGGTACATATATACAATGGAATACTACTCAGCCATAAAAAAAGAACGGACTAATGCCATGTGCAGCAACATGGATGGACCTACAGATTATCATACTAAGTGATGTAAGTCAGTACAAGAAAGACAAATACCATATGATATCACTTATATGTGGAATCTAAAGTATGACACAAATGAACTTATTTATGAAACAGAAACAGACTCACAAACATAGAAAACAAACTTATGGTTACCAGAGGGGAAAGAGAGTGGGGAAGGGATAAAGTAGGAGTTTGGGATTAGCAGATACAAACTTCTATTAATATATATAAACTAGATAAACAACAAGGTCCTACTTAGCATAGCACAGGGAACTGTATTCAGTATCCTGTAATAAACCATAATGGAAAAGGAAAAGAAATGAACAGGTATGATTTATGTGAAAGTGGGGTTCTAGAAAACAAAATCTCAGCATTCTTGGGAAGAATAGATGGATTATTGATGACTTTAGGATTAGAGGAAACACTGTGGCTTCTTGGACAAGAAAACGAACTAGAGATTTATTTTGGAACATCATTTATAAGGAATTTTAACCTGGTTCAATTTAGGATCCAAATCTATGCATGGCAATATTATGCTCAAAATATTATGCTCAAAATGTGATACATCTTTTTCCAGCAGAGGACTAATTTAGAGCCACAGTTCTTGACTCTATGAAGATGTTATTTCCTTAGGTGTAAGTAACACAACCTACCTTTAAAACTAAACAGTATGTTATATCAGTCCTGGTCCTCCAAGAAGCAGATGCCAAGGCAGGATTAAACAGGCAAAGGTTTTCTTAGGGGAACTGCCTGTGTGAGAGAAAATGGGGAGGGAGCTGAAAAACGAGTCTGCAGACCTGATGCAAATCTGATGCTAAGTGAAGGAGAGAAAAAGGAAAGACTGAATAGAAGCATCCCAAGACGCAAGGCTGTCAGGGAGTCCTGGAGCTGTCAGAAGATTTCTGGGTCTCCCAGGAATGGAGCATCCCTGCCCACTCAGCCATTGGCTGAGAACAGCGTGGCAAAAGTGGCACCAATCACAGTGTGGTGATGGATTTCACAGTGTCCCAGCTGGGGCCTTGGTCAATTCGCTCCCCCTTGTTGGGGGTCTGCGAGACCTATTACCATTGCCACCAGACCTGGGATTTGGCAACCAAGAGGAACAAAACCAGATGGTTTTCAAAGCCGTATTCCCACTGTAATTTGCTGGGATGATCCCACCAGCAGAATGTTGTTTTCACTTACCTAGGGAAGAACTGCTTTAAAAATACATTGTTTCTGGTATGTCGTGGACATAACTGAGAAACATTCAGAGGAAAACAATTTGCTAAAGAACAAGACAAACTCAAGGGGTATTCAGATTTTGGCAAGAATCATTCATTTGTGCCCCCTAAGGTAGGGTACCGCATACAGCATCCCATTCTGTTCTTTTATCAAGGCACGTGTTTACTCTGAATACTAGGTCCCGGTTACCTACTAAATATCAGAATTCCCAATGTGTGGTGTGCATGTGCGTGCATGTGTGCATGTGTGCACGTGTGCGTGAGATGTGTGGTGCTGAGGAGCTGGGGAGAGAAGCAGAGAGAGATCTGAGCTCCCTAGAGCTCAAACACATGTCAGTAATCAGTCAATAACTAGCTGGCACATGTGGAGCTAAATTTAAACACGTGTTTTTGATTTAAAAAACCTTGTTCTGACTGCCAAAGGAAGAGAGGCTCTTAAATTTTTCTTTTAACCATCCTGAATTTATAATCGGGTGGTCTTATGAAGCAAAACATAATAAAATGCGTTTATTGGAAACACATTTATGCTTGTACCAGAGGAACAGGGTCATAATAATTTATCTAAAAGTTTTATGGTGGATTATGCTAGGCATTTCTTTTCCAAAGCTTTTGCATATTTCACATAGGACTGTGTAATGTAATTTTTACAATGGGTTCCTCAGATAAATCACGTTTGCTATTCCCAAGATCTTTTCTCATGGGTACAGAAGGATGGGGTGATGTTTCATTGTTGTAAGGTGAGAATCTGAAAAGGCTTGTAGGGTACAATCTCATCGGGTCTCTCGAAATTACCATGCAATGGGACGGGGTATAAACTTTCTCCAAAACATGTATGCTGGCTATGTAGTCCTCTCCACATAGAGTGGCTTCCTGGATCCCCAACATCGTCTGAGAGCAGGATAGCTGGCTTTCAGAACTCTTCACCCTCATTTAGGAGCTCTCTCTGAGCTGTGCTCCAGCATTATGCTCAACAGATAGACGTTGACTTCAGTTGATGCAAGTTTTTTAAAAAATGGCTATGTGAAACTTGCTGTTTCTTATTGCAGGAGTATTGGTGAGGCGATTGTCCATTACATTATAATATCCCCTCCTCTTGGGGAATTTCTTACTTGTGTCGGTTCTTTGAAAGGCTGTGTTCCTTCAATGCACCTGATAAATGTTTCCTTCACAGGCGCTTAGCGTCTTGACTCTGATCTTGCTTTCCTCGTTGCTTTGCCACCAGGAAGCTGAGAGGCAAATTCACAATTGGTCTTTAATCATTATACAGACCTCATAGTGCACCTGGCAGTGTCCTAAATTTACTTCAGTTTACTCTTCTACCTTTACTTACTTTTTTTATTGAGGTGTAATTGACATAGCATTATATTAGTTTCAGGTGTACAACATAATGGTTTGAAATTACCTTTACTTTCGTATTTGCTTGTACAGTATTGAATTTTTTTTTTTTTTCCCACTCCACAACAATTGGGTTTCAGGAAAAGACGTGGTATAAGTAAAAAAAAAAAAAAAAAAAAAAAGTAAACTTTCTGGAATTCTACAGTGAACCTAATACCAAATCCAAGTCATTCCAGATCCCCAAGAATCTTTACGCTCATTTTCTGACGATCTCTAGGGCTGCAAATAGTATGGTCTCTCATTCCCCAGAAGAAGGCAGTTAATCGCAACACACAGCGTCTGTCAGAGAACACAGCTCTGGTTTACCGATATGAGAATGTTAGCTGGTCCTGACAGTAGATGTACTGATGCATTCCATGAGCGCATGCTGGTGTGTGCGTGCGTGCGTGCGTGCGTGTGTGTGTGTGTGTGTGTGTGTGTGTGTGTGTGGTAGAAGCAGAGAAGGTTTGATATTCACCAGGGGATAAACAAAGAACATGGTAACATTGTCACCTGGTTGCTTCTCCTGCCTCTCCCTCCCTCATTTATTGGTCTTCCAGAGCTGAGTCACATTGACAAGTTCAATCCTCTCTAAAAAGCACATCTCTGGCCCTCGCATTGCTGCTCACTCGGGTGCCTGAACTCTTCCTTTTGTATGGCACACACTTTTACTACTGAATTCTAACCCTCTTCTTCATTTCTCTTCCCGGCTTGGCTTTTCTTCCTCAGTTTCCTTCTGTTCTTCACAGCCTTCACCACTGAGCAAAGTAACATCTGATGCTCTTGTTACACAGCTTTTTTTTTGGAGAGGCCATTACAAATTTACAGAGATAAAAATAACAATGTGAATGATGTATTGTGCAAATCTCTTTAAAAGCCTACAAAAACAGCGGAAAGAAATCAATTAGAATTACCATGGCAACTACCAACAATTTTATATGCAAGAATGAAATAAAATAAAATAAGAAAAGTCACAAAATAAAGCATAAACTGATTGAAATACCATGAAGTGTTTATGAAGTAAACACTATACACTGAATCCTCATGAAAGTAGATTTCATTAAGGTAAATGAAATATGGTTTAACTCTTCATTACAAACGAGCAAGGTATACATAGTGAAATAAACTATTATTGATGAACTCTTAATGATGTAATTTTTCAGTTAAAAGTATTTTTGGAAAACAATTTTAGACAGATTGGGAAAGTAAATTAAAATGTATAAAATGCAACTTTAAATAATAGTTTTTCTAAGGGAAGATGTCTTTACATCTAAGAATATTTAAAACCCATATATTAAATTTGATAGAGGTAAATTAAAGAAGTGGGGCTTGATGTATAGCAGAAGTAACTGATAGAAGTCAGAAAAGAACACAAGACTCTAGGACATGTGTGATCTGAGTTTCTGTCTTATCCCCTGGAGTCAGAATAGCAACTCCCATTTCCTAGATCAGTGGTTCTTGACTCTGCCTGCAAATAAAAATCACCTGGGTCACTCAGATCTAAATATCCCAACATCACTATGTCTGGAATCCATCCCAAACCTATTAGAACATGTGAGGGTGTGACCTGAGCATTAGTATTTTTGAAGGTGTCCTTCCACACGATTCTATGTATAGCCAGTGCTGAGAGCCAGGGTTGAGTCCTTTCCTCAGCTTGCTTGCACTCCTTACCCACCTACCATATTATCAGGACATTCAGCAACTCCCTGTTGGAGCTCCCCGGGGAGGCAGAATGAGGCCCCTCCCAAAAGATGTCTGCCTCCTAATCTCTGGAACCTGTGAATATGTTAGGTTACATGGCCAAGAGGAATTTAGGTTGCAAATAGAATTAAGGTTGCTCATCAGCTGACCTTAAAATAAGGGAATTATCCAAGTGATCCCAATATAATCACAAGGGTCCTTACAAGTGGAAGAGGGAGGCAGAAGAAAGAGAGCCACAGAGAAGGGGTCAGTCTGATGTGCTTGAGCAAGAGGGTTACCAGCCAAGGAGTGTGGGCTGCCTCTAGATGCTGGAAAATGTGAGGAAATGGATTCTCCCCTGGAGCATCCAGAAGAGATGCAGCTCTGACACCTTGCTTCTACCCCAGTGGAGACTCATTTCAGACTGCAAGTCTACAGAACTGTAAGATAATCAAGCTTTGTTGTTTTAAGCCACTACAGTTTGTAGTGATTGGTTATAGCAGCAATAGAAAACCAATATATCCTGTCTCCATAAATGACCCCCCCCAAAAAAAAAAAAATTCTGGACCTTATATAGTCCAAAACAGTACAACTTCTACACCTAAGATGTTTCTGGCTCTTCAGCCATGTTACTGTGGTGAATTTGCTCTTTGCAGTCCCACAGAAGGTTCTGGTTCACTCTGAGTTGCTGGCTTACTGTCCGGATTCCCATTCAGGCTTCCGTGGTCCTTTAAGAGATACAGCTCCTTCCACTTTGGTTCTTCAGCTGCTTCATTGAGGCTCAGCTTTTCCACTCATCTCGTTTCCTTTCAGGAATCTACACCCTCAAGGTTTAGATAACTTTCCCTTTCCTGACATGAAAACATAAGCTTCCTGATTAAACCTCCTTTTGGGGACGAAAGAGTACTCAACTTCTATTCCTCCATCATTGCTGGGTGCACAGGTTTTCATTTTACTCTTTCCCCTCAAAACAGGATGATCTGCCCTGCCCCAACCTATTGAAGTAAAGCTAGCTTCCAGATGATTCCAGGACGTCCTCACCTCCCTTCTCTAAATGTGAGTTCCAGAGTTGGTTTTCTGGGTGTTCCTTTTCCACAGAAGAGTAAAAAACACAGATTAATTCATCTCCAGCAGGGCATCCTGTTATATGGCATCTCTCACTGTCACCTGAGAATAATGTAAACTCAAGATGTGATGCAGCTAAGGCTAAACATTTTTTGGGGGGGGGGGGTGGTTCATAGGATCTTTTGGATACTAAAACAACTTATATATCTGTTGGCTTTGAATGAGTTAGAAAGTTGGCATAAGGAGTGTCAAAATTTAAGAAAGACATCACCGTTGACATTATTCAGAAAATCACACTGGTGTTCTCACTTTGATGTAATGGCCTCACTGGACTGGAGTCCATCTCTATTGCTGCAACCATCCAAATCCTGTGAGGGAAAAACTTGATATTAATTGTTAATGGTGATATGAAAAATTATATCTCAAAGTCCACTCCTCCTGCCAATTTGTTTCTCTCTGAAGAGAAAGCATCAGGTGTAATTGTAGTTCTGCCCTAACATGGGGATAATTGCATGTTCAAGTTTAATGATGCTATTTTATAGCTGCTCTTACCTTGGAATAAAACATAGTTGGTATGGAATCCTTGAAAGGCCATGTGTGAAAATACCAGGGTGGATGTGTCAATATACTGTGAGTGGAGCAGTGGGAAAGAAAAATGGGGAAGAGGGAGTAAGTGAAATTATAACGGAGACTGGTGGAGTGTAAACTGGTGAAGCACGAAATTTGTGTTTATTATTCCTTTCTTTGCAAGTTTCAGAGTTAGAAATTTCTTATGGGTAGAAACAGTCCTGGGTTGTAATATGTAAATTACATTTCAATAGAGCTGTTGATTTAAAGAAGCCACTGGGTACCTGCTTCTGCATTAGATCCAGTGTCTCCTGTGGGTTAAGAGATGCCCTGGAATCTCAATCCAATTTCAGGAGAAAGAGGCAGCTTAACTGGAGTAGAGGAGTGGGTACAATCTCTTCTTTATTCTGGTCGCTTCGGGCAAGTGACATGCACTGTTGGTTAATTTAATCCACTCTCTCTCCTAGAACAGGCAAAGCTTATTTAACTTCATGCAAAGTGTTTACCAATGCAAGAATCAGCTTTAAACGTGATTATTTTAAAGTCCCTAATGGCCTCTGCTGAGAACTAAAGGTTACAAAAGAAAGCATTTTTTATTTTAATATTCTCTTCAATATTGAGGTGGTTACTATAAAAGCAAATGTTGTAATGCAGAGATAAATTAGAATCCTGGGTTTGGAAGCCAACAGAAAACATGGAATCCTTGTGGGAAAAAATTACGTAAGGAGGTTATAAGCTCCAGAGTGCTCTAAATGAATAACTGGTATGCTGGGAGAATGAATGCATGAATACATGTTGGAAAGTTCAACATATGTTCTGTATAATACTTGGTAAATATGAGAGTCTAACAACAACAAAAACAATTCAAAGAGAAGTGATACAAGCATGCTTTACTAGAGTTAGCAGATTAAAAGCATAAGGTCTAATTTTTGTGTGTGGTTTTAACTTTATATTGACATAAAGGAAATACATTGCAGTAATTTTGGTGTTAGCCAGACCTGGTTTTGTGGGTTAGTTCTACTATGAACCCGCTTTTTGAGCTTTTTGACCTTAGGGAAGTTACTTTACTTCTCTAAATCCTGGTTTCCTTATGAGTACAAAGAAATGCATAAAAAAATCCCTTGAGCAGTTATTGAGAAGAAATAATGTATAGTCAGTTGCTCATTAAATGTTAGTCCCCTCCCTTCACTTAAATAATCCTGTGATGCCTAGTAAAAACTGAAAACTAGTCTTTGGGGAAAATAAGAAAGAAATAGAGAATAAGAAAGGAAGTTGAATGGACAGGAAATATAGAAGATGGTAAGAGTTCCCTTATCGCATTTGCTTGTGTGGCAGGTAACTTAACCAAGCCAGTCATAAACGGATTTTTCTCTGTATTCTTCCATCTTAGCTAATATTTATATTTGGAGACACAGATCCCCCAAAATGGGAATAGCACCAAATTAAATGCATTTAAAACCAACATGAGGAGACTTTTCACTCAAAGAAGCAAAATAAGTTAAACCCTGAAGCAAAGGTTTTTGAAAAGGGAAACATAAAATCAATATGATGGTATCAAACAGCATTTTTAAAAGATTAGAGTAGAAAGGAACATTTCCGGGTGTATGAAATATAGTAAGTTTTATTCCATGAAATTCTCATTTCAGACAGACACATACATGCAATGCATATGTGTGTATCAGGTCACAATGTAAAATGTATTTCTTGCTGTGGGTTGAGGTTAAAAAAAGGAAAAAAGTTTAAAAGTCACTGCTTTAAAGGGAAAGAAATAGCTATGTTCCTTTTCAATAAATTAGATTCTCTTTTGGCCTTGTTCATTCAAAGACAGTGTCATTGCTTCTGGGAAGGTAGACTTCATTCTCAATATCCTTGTCCTTGAGTCATGTCCAAACTATTCATGTATTATTTCAGTTCATGATGTACTTTATCAATACTTCCATACATTTCATCAGGAGAGAGATGTAAGAAACATTGTCAAGTTGAAGTAAGAAAAAAAATGTGAAAGCAAATTGATACTTTCATTTTCTTCCAATTCCTGAAAGGGAGTATGAAAAAATATTAAGTGATGAGGAATACAAAATAGGCTCATCCTGCTTTTTTCTAAAGAATGTTTTCCTAAGTCATCTGAAAGCCATAGAGCAATGAAAATATTTAAGTGAATGAATAGATGGAAGATACCATGAAGGAACTGGCACTGAAAAAGATTAGTGTTGGTAGAAAAAAGCAGAACCCTGGCAACAGAGAGCTAACAATGAACTCCTATGCTGGGACCCACATTCCATCAGGTGCTTCAACAGCATTATCTCATTTAATTCTTAAACAGGGGCCCAGGGTACATATTCCCATTTTACAGCTGAGAAAAATGAGGCTGTAATTGGTTGAGTCACTAGCCCAATACAGTCACAATTCTAACCCAGATCCTCCTGCTAAACTCCAAGGTTGAGCTACATCTGTTCCCATCTTTTTCTTGGGACACCTGTCCTTTCAGTTCTGCTTCTTGCTTTCGTGCCTCTGCCCCTTGGAAACCCATTTCTTCACTCCTGTTAGTGCTTCATGCTTTCTCCTCATCCAAACCTATTTTCTGGGGTAAGTTATTTACACCAAAATGCTGGTGATCGTGCTGGTTTTCCTCATGTTGTAACAGGGGTCAAAACTTAAAGAAATTCCTCCAAGGTGAAATTTCAAAAATCATGGAAAAGGTCTGAGACATTTTAGAAATGGGGGATGGGGGAAGAGGAAAGGGAGAGAAATAGTTCATGATGTTCCTATATCTTTCCAATAAGACACTCTTTAATGTTGCCTATCTTTAATAGCTAGTTCTTTCCAGATGATGGAAAGCTGCCCAATCTGTAATCCACCTCAGGATCAACCTGACTCTTCCATGTGCTTTGCATTCCAGGTCTGTTAAATCCTGTTTGCTTTGCTTACATGCTGTTTAAAACTAAAACAAATTACAGTTAAGTAGGCCACCAAAGAGGTTTTTAAACTATCACCTGGGCAGAGACCTCATTTTCTTCTGCTTTCGACCCCACACTGCACACAGAACAACAAACGACTGACACATAATATGCAGAATCGACGGAAAGAAGTAACTGTTGTCTTTCTTCCAGCAGTGCAAACTTTCCTTGTTGTAGAGTTGACGTCCAGTACTCACATTCTCAGGCCCCAATACATTAAGAAAACCAGTTCTAGCCACAGATAAAAATGCTGGGGCTCTCCTCCATCTCCCCTGGGCTCCCTTTGGTCTAGCGGCCCTGGTTTGGCACAGCGGGGAAGCATACTCAGGCAGTAGCCAAGTGGCGGTAACATAAAGACGCATGACATGGGACACATTATTGCTCCTACGGGGCTGACAAGGGTTCCAGTACAGACTGACCAAATTCCCCGACAACGACTCCATCACTCTCAGCACACGCTCTGGGTGCAGGGGCAAAACCTTTCCGCTAATGCAAAATCATGAAGATATTCTCCTAGATTACCACCTATAAATGTTATTCTCTTGCGTTTCGCACATAGGTCTATAATCCCTCTAGTATGGATTTAGTTATGTTGAGCTGTAGGGCTATAATCTCATTCTTTTTTCCATTTGGAGATCTAATTGCCCCAATTCCGTTTTTCAAAAAGACTCTCCTTTCCCTTCTGCCCTGCAATGCTTCCTTTGTCATAATAGAAGTGTCCAAATACGGGTACGTCTGTTTCTTTGCCTCTTCATCCTGC
Source organism: Eschrichtius robustus (assembly GCF_028021215.1). Taxonomy (NCBI): domain Eukaryota; kingdom Metazoa; phylum Chordata; class Mammalia; order Artiodactyla; family Eschrichtiidae; genus Eschrichtius; species Eschrichtius robustus. The sequence continues at coordinate 54,420,337 of NC_090833.1, read as the reverse complement.
CCTAGGTCCATATGTCTATCCTTATGCTGATACCACGCTCATTTGGTATCAGGTAGAGTAAGTCTTCCCATCTTGTTCTTCATCTTCAAGAAAATCTTGGCTATTTTTAGCCTTTTGTATTTCAAATTAAAATGAGAATCAGTTTATCCAATTCCTTTAACAATTTCTTGGGGTTTTGATTGAGATTACATTGAATCTATATATCAATGTTGGAAGAATTATAGTTTTTATGGAGTTCAGTTTCCAGTCTATGTTCATAGGATACCTATTAGGTCTTCCTAAATGGCTTTTAATATTTTTTTCATAAATAGAAATGACTTTATTTAAAAATATTTGTGGAAAATTAGATAAAGGGTATATGGGATCTCTGTATTATCTCTCAAAACTGCATGTGAATCTACAGTTTTCTCAAAACAGAAAGTTTTTAAAAATGTGTTATTCAATGGTAATATCTTTTCTTGCCATCTGTAGGTTCCTCAATACATCAATATACACTGAAATATTTAAATTGTATGTACTTGACAATGAAAGAGATCCTGCTCTAGTGTTTATGTTGGCATTTTTAGGGTAATTGACTCAACGTCAACTCCGTATTAATTTTTTTTTTATCAGTAATGTTGCTTTATTTTTTTCTTTTATTTTTTTTATACAGCAGGTTCTTATTAATCATCCATTTTATACACATCAGTGTATACATGTCAATCCCAATCACCCAATTCATCACACCACGACCCCCCCAACCCCCCGCCGCTTTCCCCCCTTGCTGTCCATACGTTTGTTCTCTACATCAGTGTCTCAATTTCTGCCCTGCAAACCAGTTCATCTGTACCATTCTTCTAGGTTCCACATATATGCGTTAATACGCAATATTTGTTTTTCTCTTTCTGACTTACTTCACTCTGTATGACAGTCTCTAGATCCATCCACGTCTCTACAAATGACCCAATTTCGTTCCTTTTTATGGCTGAGTAATACTCCATTGTATATATGTACCACATCTTCTTTATCCATTCCTGGGTCGATGGACATTTAGGTTGCTTCCATGACCTGGCTATTGTAAATAGTGCTGCAATGAATATTGGGGTGCATGTGTCTTTTTGAATTATGGTTTTCTCTGGGTATATGCCCAGTAGTGGGATTGCTGGGTCATATGGTAATTCTATTTTTAGTTTTTTAAGGAACCTCCATACTGTTCTTCATAGTGGCTGTATCAATTTACATTCCCACCAACAGTGCAAGAGGGTTCCCTTTTCTCCACACCCTCTCCTGCATTTGTTGTTTGTAGATTTTCTGATGATGGCCATTCTGACTGGTGTGAGGTGATACCTCATTGTAGTTTTGATTTGCATTTCTCTAATAATTAGTGATGTTGAGCAGCTTTTCATGTGCTTCTTGGCCATCTGTATGTCTTCTTTGGAGAAAAGTCTATTTAGGTTTTCTGCCCATTTTTGGACTGGGTTGTTTGTTTTTTTAATATTGAGCTGCATGAGCTGTTTATATATTGTGGAGATTAATCCTTTGTCCATTGATTCGTTTGCAAATATTTTCTCTCATTCTGAGGGTTGCCTTTTCGTCTTGTTTATGGTTTCCTTTGCTGTGCAAAAGCTTTTACATTTCATTAGGTCCCATTTGTTTATTTTTGTTTTTATTTCCATTACTCTAGGAGGTGGATCAAAAAAGATCTTGCTGTGATTTATGTCAAAGAGTGTTCCTCCTGTGTTTTCCTCTAAGAGTTTTATACTGTCCAGTCTTATATTTAGGTCTCTAATCCATTTTGGGTTTATTTTTGTGCGTGGTGTTAGAGAGTGTTCTAATTTTATTCTTTTACATGTAGCTGTCCAGTTTTCCCAACACCACTTATTGAAGAGACTGTCTTTTCTCCATTGTATATCCTTACCTCCTTGGTCATAGATTACTTGACCATAGGTGCGTGGGTTTATCTCTGGGCTTTCTATCTTGTTCCATTGATCTATATTTCTGTTTTTGTGCTAGTACCATATTGTCTTCATTACTGTAGCTTTGTAGTATAGTATGAAGTCAGGGAGTCTGATTCCTCCAGCTCCATTTTTTCCCCTCAAGACTGCTTTAGCTATTCGTGGTCTTTTGTGTCTCCATACAAATTTTAAGATTTTTTTGTTCTAGTTCTGTAAAAAATGCCTTTGGTAATTTGATAGGGATTACACTGAATCTGTAGATTGCTTTCGGTAGTATAGTCATTTTCACAATATTGATTCTTCCAATCCAAGAACATGGTATATCTCTCCATCTGTTGTATCATCTTTAATTTCTTTCATCAGTGTCTTATAGTTTTCTGCATAAAGGTCTTTTGTCTCCCTAGGTAGGTTTATTCCTAGGTATTTTATTCTTTTTGTTGCAATGGTAAATGGGAATGTTTCCTTAATTTCTCTTTCAGATTTTTCATCATTAGTGTATAGGAATGCAAGAGATTTCTGTGCATTAATTTTGTATCCTGCAACTTTACCAAATTCATTGATTAGCTCTAGTAGTTTTCTGGTGGCATCTTTAGGATTCTCTATGTATAGTATCATGTCATCTGCAAACAGCGACAGTTTTACTTTTTCTTTTCCAATTTGTATTGCTTTTATTTCTTTTTCTTCTCTGATTGCCATGGCTAGGATTTCCAAAACTATGTTGAATAATAGTGGTGAGAGTGGACATCCTTGTCTTTCCTGATCTTAAAGGAAATGCTTTCAGTTTTTCACCATTGAGAATGATGTTTGCTGTGGGTTTGTCATATATGGCCTTTATTATGTGAGGTAGGTTCCATGTATGCCCACTTTCTGGAGAGTTTTTATGATAAATGGGTGTTGAATTTTGTCAAAAGCTTTTTCTTCATCTATTGAGATGATCAGGTGGTTTTTCTTCTTCAATTTGTTGATATGGTGTATCACATTGACTGATTTGCGTATATTGAAGAATCCTTCCATCTCTGGGATAAATCGCACTTGATCATGGTGTATGATCCTTTTAATGTGTTGTTGGATTCTGTTTGCTAGTATTTTGTTGAGGATTTTTGCATCTATATTCATCAGTGATATTGGTCTGTAATTTTCTTTTTTTGTGGTATCTTTGTCTGGTTTGGTATCAGGGTGATGGTGGCCTCATAGAATGAGTTTAGGAGTATTCCTTCCTCTGCAGTTTTTTGGAAGAGTTTGAGAAGGATGGGTGTTAGGTCTTCTCTAAATGTTTGATAGAATCCACCTGTGACGCCATCTGGTCCTGGACTTTTGTTTGTTGGAAGATTTTTAATCACAGTTTCAATTTCATTACTTGTGATTGGTCTGTTCATATTTTCTGTTTCTTCCTGGTTCAGTCTTGGAAGGTTATACCTTTCTAAGAATTTGTCCATTTCTTCCAGGTTGTCCATTTTATTGGCATAGAGTTGCTTGTAGTAGTCTCTTAGGATGCTTTGTATTTCTGCATTGTCTGTTGTAACTTCTCCTTTTTCATTTCTAATTTTATTGATTTGAGTCCTCTCCCTCTTTTTCTTGATGAGCCTGGCTAATGGTTTATCAATTTTGTTTATCTTCTCAAAGAACCAGCTTTTCGTTTTATTGATCTTTGCTATTGTTCTCTTTGTTTCTATTTCATTTATTTCTGCTCTGATCTTTATGATTTCTCTCCTGCAAACTTTGGGTTTTATTTGTTCTTCTTTCTCTAGTTCCTTTAGGTGCAAGGTTAGATTGTTTATTTGAGATTTTTTTTGTTTCTTGAGGTAGGCTTGTATAGCTATAAACTTCCCTCTTAGAACTGCTTTTGCTGCATCCCAAAGGTTTTGGATCGTCGTGTTTTCATTGTCATTTATCTCTAGGTATTTTTTGATTTCCTCTTTGTTTTCTTCAGTGATCTCTTGGTTATTTAGTGACGTATTGTTTAGCCTCCATGTGTTTGTGTTTTTTACGCTTTTCCCACTGTAATTCGTTTCTAATCTCATAACGTTGTGGTCAGAAAAGATGCTTGATATGATTTCAATTTTCTTAAATTTACTGAGGCTTGATTTGTGACCCAAGATGTGATCTATCCTGGAGAATGTTCTGTGTGCACTTGAGAAGAACGTGTAATCTGCTGTTTTTGGTTGGAATGTCCTATAAATATCAATTAAATCTATCTGGTCTATTGTGTCATTTAAAGCTTGTGTTTCCTTCTTTATTTTCTGTTTGGATGATCTGTCCATTGGCGTAAGTGAGGTGTTAAAGTCCCCCACTATTATTGTGTTACTGTCGATTTCCTCTTTTAGAGCTGTTAGCAGTTGCCTTATGTATTGAGGTGCTCCTAGCATATATATTTATAATTGTTATATCTTCTTCTTGGATTAATCCCTTGATCATGATGTAGTGTCCTTCCTTGTCTCTTGTAACATTCTTTATTTTAAAGTCTATTTTATCTGATATGCTACTGAGTATTGCTACTCCAGCTTTCTTTTGATTTCCATTTGCATGGAATATCTTTTTCCATCCCCTCACTTTCAGTCTGTATGTGTCCCTAGGTCTGAAGTGGGTCTCTTGTAGACAGCATATATATGGGTCTTGTTTTTGTATCCATTCAGCCAGCCTGTGTCTTTTTGTTGGAGCATCTAATCCATTCACGTTTAAGGTAATTATTGATATGTATGTTCCTGTTACCATTTTCTTAATTGTTTTGGGTTTAGTTTTGTAGGTTCTTTTCTTCTCTTGTGTTTCCTGCCTAGAGAAGTTCCTTTAGCATTTGTTGTAGAGCTGGTTTGGTGGTGCTGAATTCTCTTAGCTTTAGCTTGTTTGTAAAGCTTTTGATTTCTCCATCAGATCTGAATGAGATCCTTGCCGGGTAGAGTAATCTTGGTTGTAGGTTCTTCCCTTTCATCACTTTAAATATGTCTTGCCACTCCCTTCTGGCTTGTAGAGTTTCTGCTGAGAAATCAGCTGTTAACCTTATGGGAGTTCCCTTGTATGTTATTTGTCGTTTTTCCCTTGCTGCTTTCAACAATTTTTCTTTGGCTTTAATTTTTGCCAGTTTGATTACTATGTGTCTCAGCGTGTTTCTCCTAGGGTTTATCCTGTATGGGACTCTCTGCGCTTCCTGGACTTGGGTGGCTATTTCCTTTCCCATGTTAGGGAAGTTTTCGACTATAATCTCTTCAAATATTTTCTCTGGTCCTTTCTCTCTCTCTTCTCCTTCTGGGACCCCTATAATGCAAATGTTGTTGCGTTTAATGTTGTCCCAGAGGTCTCTTAGGCTGTCTTCATTTCTTTTCATTCTTTTTCTTTATTCTGTTCCATGGCAGTGAATTCCACCATTCTGTCTTCCAGGTCACTTATCCGTTCTTCTGCCTCAGTTATTCTGCTATTGATTCCTTCTAGTGTATTTTTCATTTCAGTTATTGTATTGTTCATCTCTGTTTGTTTGTTCTTTAATTCTTCTAGATCTTTGTTAAACGTTTCTTGCATCTTCTTGATCTTTACCTCTATTCTTTTCCCAAGGTCCTGGATTATCTTCACTATCATTATTCTGAATTCTTTTTCTGGAAGGTTGCCTATCTCCACTTCATTTAGTTGTTTTTCTGGGGTTTTATCTTGTTCCTTCATCTGGTACATAGCCCTCTGACTTTTCATCTTGTCTATCTTTCTGTGAATGTGGTTTTTGTTCCACAGGCTGCAGGATTGTAGTTCTTGTTGCTTCTGCTGTCTGCCCTCTGGTGGATGAGGCTATCTAAGAGGCTTTTGCAAGTTTCCTAATCGGAGGGACTGGTGGTGGGGGGTAGAGCTGGTTGTTGGTCTGGTGGGAAGAGCTCAGCAAAACTTTAATCTGCCTGTCTGCTGATGTGTGGGGCTGGGTTCCCTCCCTTTTGTTTGTTTGGCCTGAGGTCACCCAACACTGGAGCCTACCTGGGCTCTTTGGTGGGGCTAATGGCAGACTCTGGCAGGGCTCATGCCAAGGAGTACTTCCCAGAACTTCTGCTGCCAGTGTCCTTGTCCTCACAGTGAGACACAGCCACCCCCTGCCTCTGCAGGAGACCCTCCAACACTAGCAGGTAGGTCTGGTTCAGTCTCTTATGGGGTCACTGCTCCTTCCCCTCGGTCCCGATGTGCACACTACTTTGTGTGTGCCCTCCAAGAGTGGAGTCTCTGTTTCCCCCAGTCCTGTCAAAGTCCTGCAGTCAAATCTCTCTAGCCTTCAAAGTCTGATTCTCTAGGAATTTCTCCTCCCATTGCTGGACCCCCAGATTGGGAAGCCTGATGTGGGGCTCAGAACCTTCACTCCAGTGGGTGGACTTCTGTGGTATAAGTGTTCTCCAGTTTGTGAGTTACCCACCCAGCAGTTATGGGATTTGATTTTATTGTGATTGTGCCCCTCCTACCATCTCATTGTGGCTTCTCCTTTGTCTTTGGTTGTGGGGTATCTTTTTTGGTGAGTTCCAGTGTCTTCCTGTCGATGATTGTTCAGCAGTTAGTTGTGATTCTGGTGTTCTCGCAAGAGGGAGTCCTAAATGGCTTTTAATACATTTTTATAGTTCTGTCTGGAAAGGCATTAGACATTTTATTTGTATGTATTCCTGTGTACATAGTATTTTGATGTAACTTCAAATTGAACCTTAAAAATATTTCATTCTCTGTTATCGATGACATATAGAAAATGTTGATTTTTGTGTACTGAATTTTAGCCTGCAAACTTATATACTCAATTATGAATTTGAATAATTTGTTACGTTCTTTCTTCATTTCTGCATATACAATCATATATTCTGTAAATAATGTTTTTCTCCTACTTTTCCAATCCTTTATTTCATTTTCTTGCCTTGCTGCACCAGTGGGTAATGTTAAAAGGCATAATGTTAAAAAAAAAACAGTATCTTTTTTCTGTTACTTTGTCCTGCTGTTAGAGGGAAAACTTTCAACATTTTACTTTACAGGAAAGACTTTTAACTTTTTACTTTAAGAATTTTGTTATAAGTGTTTCTTTTTTTCCCCCCCACCGCAAAGATATTTTTTATCAACACAGGAATGTTCACTTTTTTCCTTCTTTTATATGTTTTAATTATGAGTGGATGTTGAATTTGATGACATTGTTCCTCATATTTCTGGGAATATATAACTTGGTCATATGCTTGCTTATATTTTATTTAGGATTTTTGCATCTATATTCATGAGTGAGAATGGCTGATAACATTCCCTTATCGCACTTGTCAGATTTTGGTATCAAGGTTATGCTAGTCTCATAAAGTGATTTTGAGACTTCACCCTATTTTTTATTCTCTGGCAGAGTTTTTTAAGCCTGTAATAATTTCTTCCTTAAATGTTTGGTAGAACTCACTGTTGAAACCATGTGGGTGGGCCTAGAGGTTTATTTACAGGAAGGATTTTCATTCCTCTGTCAATTTTATACAACTATTCACAGTCTTTATTTCTTGAATGGTAAGTTAAATTTGCTTAGGAGTTTCTCCATTTCATCTAAAATTTTTAATATGTCAATATAAGTGACTCATAGCATTCTCTTTTCATTTTTTTAATGCCTGTAGAATCTGTAGTGGTACCCCCTTTTCATTCCTGATGTTGGTAAATTTGCTTTCTCTCTTATTTTCTAAATTAGTCCTACCAGGGCCTCTTTTAACATCTTGTTCAAAGAACCAACTTCTGAATTGTTGATGCTCTCTACTGTATGTTTGTCTTCTTTTTTAAATTAACTTCTGGTCTAATCAGTATTATTTCTTTCCTTCTAATTCTCTGAGTTTAATTCAATTTAATCATTTCTTTACAAGATACAATGCTTAGATCACTGACTTTTTAGCCATTTTTCTTTTCTAACATATTCATTTAAGGCTATAAATTTCCTTTTAAGTAGTACATTAGCTGCTTTCCATAAGTTTTGATTTATTGAATTTTCATCAGAGTTTAGTACAAGTTATTTTTAATCTCCATTGTGATTTCTTCTTTTATCCATTAATTATGTAAAAATGTATTTCTTTTTTTTTGTTAAGGTATAATTGACATATAACATTATATGAGTTTCAGTTGTACAACATAATAATTTGATATTTGTATACACTGCAAAATGACCACCACAATAAGTCTAGTTATCATCTGTTACTGCACATAGCCACAAAATTTGTCTTCTTTTATTCTTGTGATGAGGACTTTTAAAAAAATGTGTATTTATTTTTTAATACAGCAGGTCCTTATTAGTTATGTATTTTATACATATCAGTGTGTATATGTCAATCCCAATCTCCCAATTCATCCCCCCCCCACATCCCCCCCGTGGTGTCCATATGTTTGTTCTCTACATCTGTGTCTCTATTTCTGCCTTGCAAACTGGTTTATCTATACCGTTTTTCTGGATTCCACATATATGCGTTAATATACAATATTTGTTTTTCTCTTTCTGACTTACTTCACTCTGTATGACAGTCTCTAGATCCATCCACATCTCTACAAATGACCCAATTTCATTCCTTTTTATGGCTGAGTAATATTCCATTGTATATATGTAAAACATCTTCTTCATCCATTTGTCTGTTGATGGGCATTTAGGTTGCTTCCATGACCTGGCTATTGTAAATAGTGCTACTATGAACACTGAGATGCATGTGTCTTTTTGAATTATGGTTTTCTCTGGGTATATGCCCAGTAGTGGGATTGCTGGGTAGTACGGTAATTCTATTTTTAGTTTTTTAAGGAACCTCCATACTGTTCTCCATAGTGGCTGTATCAATTTACATTCCCACCAACAGTGCAAGAGGGTTCTCTTTTCTCCACACCCTCTCCAGCATTTGTTGTTTGTAGATTTTCTGATGATGGCCATTCTGACTGGTGTGAGGTGATACTTCATTGTAGTTTTGATTTGCATTTCTCTAATAATTAGTGATGTTGAGCAGCTTTTCATGTGCTTCTTGGCCATCTGTATGTCTTCTTTGGAGAAATGTCTATTTAGGTCTTCTGCCCATTTTTGGATTGGGTTGTTTGTTTTTTTAATATTGAGCTGCATGAGCTGTTTATATATTGTGGAGATTAATCCTTTGTCCATTGATTTGTTTGCAAATATTTTCTCCCATTCTGAGGTTGTCTTTTTGTCTTGTTTATAGTTTCCTTTGCAGTGCAAAAGCTTTTAAGTTTCATTAGGCCCCACTTGTTTATTTTTGTTTTTATTTCCATTACTCTAGGAGGTGGGTCAAAAAAGACCTTGCTGTGATTTATGTCAAAGAGTGTTCTTTCCCATGTTTTATAGTGTCCGGTCTTACATTTAGGCCTTTAATCCATTTTGAGTTTATTTTTGTGTATGGTGTTAGGGAGTGTCAGTCAGAGAAGAAAAAGAAATAAAAGGAATACAAATCGGGAAAGAAGAAGTAAAACTGTCACTGTTTGCAGATGACATGATACTATACACAGAAAATCCTAAAGATGCCACCAGAAAACTCCTAGAGCTAATCAATTTATTTGGTAAAGTTGCAGGATACAAAATTAATGCACAGAAATCTCTTGCATTCCTATACACTAACAACGAAAGATCAGAAAGAAAAATTAAGGAAACAATCCCATTCACCATTGCATCAAAGAGGATAAAATACCCAGGAATAAACCTATCTAAGGAGGTAACAGACCTGTACTCAGAAAACTATAAGACACTGATGAAAGAAATCAAAATGACACAAACAGATGAAGAGACATACCATGTTCTTGGATTGGAAGAATCAATATTGTGAAAATGACTATACTACCCAAAGCAATCTACAAATTCAATGCAATCCCTATCAAATTACCAAAGGCATTTTTTTTTTTTACAGAACCAGAACAAAAAATCTTAAAATTTGTATGGAGACACAAAAGACCTCAAATAGCCAAAGCAGTCTTGAGGGAAAAAAAACAGAGCTGGAGGAATCAGACTCCCTGACTTCAAACTATACTATAAAGTGACAGTAATCAAGACAACATGGTACTGGCACAAAAACAGAAATATAGATCAATGGAACAGGATAGAAAGCCCAGAGATAAACCCACGCACATATGGTCAACTAATCTATGACAAAGGAGGCGAGGATATACAATGGAGGAAAGGCAGTCTCTTCAATAAGTGGTGATGGGAAAACTCAACAGCTAAAAATGTATTTCTTAATTTCCATAATTAGGGGAATTCTCTACTTATTTTTATTAATATCTACAATAATTTCATTGTATTGGAAAATACGTTCTATTGAGAATTTTATGGCTGTGCATACTTGAAAATATGTATTTTGCAGCTTGTCATTTAGGTCACTTTGTTAATCATGTTTAAGTCTTGTATATTCCTTCCTTTTTGTTCTTTCAGTTACTGAGAGAAATGTACTAAAAATTTCTCACTATAATTGTGGATTTGTCTATTTTTCATTTTAGTTATGTCAATGCTTGCTTCATATATTTTTAGCCCATGTTATCAGGCACATTCAAATTTTAAATTTTATTTCCTCATGGACAATAGGACATTTTATCCTTCTGTAGAAAGGCCCTTTTGCTATAGAATCTATGCTAATGCTTTTCACCTTAAAGTCTACTCTGCTATAGTATAACTATAGTTGATTTCTTTGAGTTAGTGTTTAATTGACTTCTCTTTTTTTCTTTTACTCTCAAGCTTCTCATATTTTTATATTTTAAACATGTCTCTTTAAGCAGTATATAATTGAGTTTTATTTTAAAATCCATTCTGCAGCTGCTTCCCAGGGAGATGCAAGAGGGAGGAGATATAGGGATATATGTATATGTATAGCTGATTCACTTTGTTATAAAGCAGAAACTAACACACCATTGTAAAACAATTATACTCCAGTAAACATGTTAAAAAAAAATCCATTCTGCACGTCTACTCATTCAAACTGAATATTTGGTTCTCTTATATGCAGTATAATTACTGATATTTTAGTTAAATCTGTGGTCTTATTTTGTGCTACTTATTCCAAGTGTTCTATTTGGATTACCGTTATTAACATTCCAATTTTTGTCTCTACTAGCTTCCAAGTTGTAATCTTTTATTTTTTTGAGGGGATTTAACTACAAATAACTTTTCTTACCATATCAAACTTTAATGTTAATTGAAAATATTCTGTTGCTTTCTGAATTCCTTTGTTATGGTAGAGAAGTTAGTTTTCAGTCTAACTGTTCTTCTTTTGAAAGTAATTTTTCTTTTTTCTCAGACTGTTTTTAAGATTTTCTCTTCTTCTATGGTTATCTGCAGTTTCACAACAATGTCTAAGTGTGGATTTATCTTAATTTATTCTGTTTAGGGTTCACTGAGTTTTTTGGAATTGTGTATTGATGTCTTTCTTGCTTTTGAAAAATTCGGAGCTATTTCTTCTTCAAATTTTACCTCTGTCCCATTCTCTCACTCTACCCTTTTTCAGCTAGAATGTCTCACTGATATCCCATATACCCCTTACCTTTTCTTTTATAGTTTCCTTCCTTTTGTCCCTTTGTGCTACATTCTGGATATTTTCATTTCCCCTTTCTTCCATTTTATAGATTTTTAATATAGCTACATTTAATTTGCCCTTAAACCTATCTTCATTTTAAGTATTACGTTTTTCAAAGTTTGGGTTTCTTAATGTGCTACATTAAATTTTAGAGTTTCCAGTTTACTTCTGATATTTTTAAGCTTAGACTTTATATCATAATTGTAGCAAGCATGGTTATTTTATGAACCATGTCTGATAATTCTGAGAACTCAAGTTGTGGGTCTTCTTTCTGTTGTCTGTCTTTCTTCTGTTACTCTCCCATTGCATCCTATTGTCCTATAAGCCTGGTTATTTTTCATTGCATGTTGGGTGGTATATTTTACAAATTATTTGGGGGAAATTTTGAGGCCTGGTATGATGATGTCTTCCTCCTGAGAAGATAGTCATTTGCTTCTGCAAATAGCAGTGGGTATCATTCCAGGAATATCTTAACATAAGAGTTTGAGTTTACTTGTACCATTAAATGATGCAAAGCTGATTGCAAATCCATGAAAGGGCTGGTTTACTTAGAGTTACTCTTCATATTGAGGGTCTGGCCCTTCAGATTTTCAACTCAAAGGGGGCTTGATTTATCGAACCCCTATTCCTGGCAGGCTTCAGTCTTCAACTTCTGTTTGTTCATCGCTGGGGGCATCACCAAAAGGGTGGCTCAGGTTTGCAGGTGCCTCCCCAGACTTGGCAAAAGCCCTCAGGCAAAAACGCATTTTTGAGGGCCAGGTTTATCCCTCTGGGTTCTTATTGTCTTCTATATCTTGACCGCAAATTTCCTCACTATCTTGCAAGTCTTTGATGCTTTCAAGAAGATGCTTTTTGTTCTTCATCCAACTTCTTTAGCTGTCCTCAGTAAGAGGGGAAAAAAAGCCTAGTTAGATGTTCAAGGAAATCAACAAGGTATTATGTAGAGATATGTACTACTTTGATAGACTATTTAAAGTCTATACCTGTTTATCTCTAAATGATATCTTAATCATCAAGGTAGCTAAAAGGCAACAGAGTTGGATTCCTCTAGTGGTTTCTTTAGGGGAGTGATGTTGAGGATAAGAAAAGGTAGGGAAGGTGACTGTTATCGTCATAATTCACCCCTCTGTTCTAGTTGAACTTTTAATCATGTGTACATATGGCAGAGGCCACTCAGTGTCCCCACTATCTATTTTCCCTTTTCTTTGGGTAATAGAGGGACTATGTTGTGCAGCCTCTTGGAAAGGTGTGTCCAGCTAGGTAGGGCTCAGTTTTGGCCAATGGATGTGAGTATTACTGACATGTGAAACTTCCTTAAGGTCACTTCCTTAAAGATGAAATCACTTATTCTTTTTCCTTCTTCTGGAATTTAGACATCAAGATGAAATGGCCTCAACTACACAGATGAGGGCAACACCCTACAAGGTAGTAGAACAAAAAGGCAGAAAGAACCCAGGGTCATGGAAGACCTGTGGTTTGTGTGCCCTTGACCACACATGTTCCTCTGTTACAGCACAGAAAATACATTTCTATAATATATAGGTCACTGTACTTGGGTCTCTTTGTTACAGCAGTTTAACTATATAATAACTAAAATAATATGGAATATTTGGGTTAAAATTTTAAGATATTTTATAAGACTAATAATAGTTCCAGGAAATGTGAGTTTGATCTCTGAGGGATGGTGATTTTAGGGAAGAAGGTTTATATGACAGAATTATTCATGGAAATCTGGGAATATATAAACTTATACACATTAATCATAAAATTAAGGAATAGCCTGTGGAACCACAGAGAAGAAAATGAACAGAGTTAAAGGTTACCAAGCTGCACTCAGTAGCAGCAAATGTGCAAATTTGATGTGAAACTTTTGGCTAATGACAAAACTTCTCTCAGTTAATTAACATCAATCATATGAATGATGAGAGTCTGGATATCTGTGATTTTCTTAATTTGTATATAGTTTACACAGATCATAATATGTAGACAGATAATTGATAGGGTACAGTCAAATAATAACAGATGATGCTATAGAGCAGTTACTATGTGCCAAATACCGTGCTGTGTACTTCATGTGCATTATCCCACTTAACCACATCCTAGGGTGTTGCTCTCATCTGCGTGGTTGAAACTATTTCATCTTGATGTCTAAATTCCAGAAGAAGAAAAAAAGAAAAGTCCAGGTTAAGTCCTCCCAACACTACGATGTAGGTACCATTGTTGTCCCCATTTAAAAAGGCTCAGAAAGGTTGGTGATTTACCCATGGTCACACATCCAGTATGTGACATAACTGGCATTCAGACTTAAGATGTTTGATGCCCAAGTCCTTAGAGCCAACAATTATGCAAGATGGTAGTAGCAATCAAACAGTTTGGGGGACTCTTAAAAAGCTAAAAATACTATATGTGGAAGAAGGCACTGTGAGGAAGGGTATTGAAGATAAAGGGCAGGGTGCCAGGTCCTGGGAGCGGACTCCCTGGGGTTGGTGGTAACAAGTGTACCTAAGCCAGAGCATGAGAGTTTCCACCCAATACGTGTTCTGAACCCACTTTAGCAGAGACCCACCAAACATAATTGAGGATGGAGGAGCAGTGCTCAGAATTTTACATTTAGGACAGCCAGAATTTCCCCTGGAAATGGTGGTGCTTAAAGTCAAAAAGCCAGCTGAGAGTAGCAGCAGCAGTAGCTACAGTGGCAGAAAGTGAGTGATGTGATAGTTAAGACCTCAGGGAAAATGAGATAGAAATGGGCTAGGGGCTGGATGGAAGACTCTTTAGAAAATAGTGAGATGAGAGAGTCTGAGGAGGACAGAAGCAGGTTGGCAGCGTTCTGCTATCCTCAGAGAAACAGAAATAATGATAGCTACGTAAACAGCAGCTGGCAGAGGGACTGGAAAGGCAACTCAGGGAGAAGGAAGAAGACTTGGCAGGAACTTGGCATTTTACCTACCTGGGGAAAGCTTTGTGTGTCATTCTTTTTTTTCTTGTGGGGCTTAAGGAAATCATCAGTCTCTCTGGAGACCCTTTTGCTTGAGTGTCTATCTCTTGGACTGTCACTTTACTTAGAATGCAGTATATGGAACAAAGGCAGAAGTGAAGTACTCATGGGGTGATGCTTCGTTATAAATATGACTTGGGCAGATATTTAATTTTTTACTTTATGCAATTAAATACTACATCCTATGCAGGGTTGTGATTTACATTAAGCTATTTGGAGAGGGTCTGAAAGAATGGGGTCCATGGCCAGTCTCCACCTTGAGCTGTTCTGCGATCGGAAGCAGTTTCCTTATCTCTGAGACAAAGGAGTTGGGCTAGAAGATGACTTCTAAGACCCCTTGGTTCTCTGTTTTTGTTTTATGCCTTACTAAGGAAGATTCTGCAAAAGACTGCTTTGAACACTTAGGTTAAATTATGGATCACATTTCCCTTCAACACCTCTCTGTAGAAACACGTGGACCCAAATACCCACCCATACACTGTGATGTAGGCCAACGGTTTATTTGCTAACAATTTTAGTGTTTCCCAACCTTTCACATATCATAGCAGACATAGAAAATGATACTTGTATAGCCACTACAAAAGCTGAGGGTCACATTATCTCAGTGTTCCTGTAACCCATTCCTGCCCTACCATTTGGAATTTACCTCACCCATTAGAAAGATTTGCACTTTGGGCTGTACATTAGAAACACCAGGGAAGTGTTTTTAAAAAAAAAACAAAAAAAAAAAACCAAGACTTCACCCCAGAGGAAGAGAATCCAAATAGCTGGAGGTGGGTCCCTGGCATCAGACCTTTTACCAGGTTCTCAGAATATTCTAATTGCAATAGTTTGAGAACCCCATCATAAACACAGGGACTATGTCTTATAAACCCAAGTATACGGCTTAATATGTAACCAGCACCCAGTAAAGATGTGCTGAATTGGTTAATTAATACATGCCCTAGATAGCATAGCCGGAGACAGTCCTAGACAAGCTTAAAAAGCTGGTTTAATTTTATTGGTTCCTTCCTCCCAGGAGGGCCATCTCCATAGTCATTCCTAAGTTCTCCATTTGCTTTCTCTCCTTCCCTTATCCTAGATTTATGCCACGTCCCAGCTCTCAAATAGCTGTTGCTAAATCCACCACAAGATGTTAACCACTAAGAAATATCTTCACTTCCCAGATCCCATTAAAATCCCCCAAAGATATGGAGGCACTATTGTACATTGGAAACATCAGGGCCCTGGAGTCAGAGAGCTGGTTTTGAATCCTCCCCATGTCACTCATTTATAAGATAATACCTTCCTCTGAACACTGTAGTGATGATTAGAAATTAGTAAGAGTCTGCACATAGATAATTTGTTTATATATAAATCAATCGTATGATAATATTATCATACAGTAGTGTGTGTATATATGTCTTTGCATGTATATATACACACACTCTATTGGTATTATTATTATTATTAAGCTTACAAGAGTAAAAATCTCTTTGGATTACATCTGAACCTAGTCAGATGACATAGCTGAAGGAGAAGGCTTTAGGTGAACTCCAAGGCATTTCTAAACTTCCTCACCAGTACGCAAATTTCTCATGCTTCCTTCCCTCGTGGTCTCAGCATCTCATGTTTCTTTTTCTATTTTCCTTCCAAACAGTGTTTCAATGCTTGGACATCTACTGCCCAGATAGGCCTGGGAGACACAAAGATAGGTCGCTGAGTCAGGGGCTTTTTTCTCCACTTCTGTATAAGGTTTTGTCTTGACCCGAGAGTCAGAAACATAGTGAGCGGCGTGAAGCACCTGGGAGAGATCGCTGGCCTCTGCCTTCCCTTGTTCCTGAGCATCCTTGAGTTCAATAATCAGAAGTTTGAGGCTAATATGAACATATCCCAGGGTAGCAATTGCTAGATTATGGATATAACACTTCATTAATTTTTTTGCCGGACAAATGTATTCAGGGGTACCTGCCTCCACTCCTGCCCTTCATCAACCATTTTCTAGGTAATAAAAATTTGAGAGGTCATTATTTTAAAGTTGCTGGTCACGACCATACATGTGTACGCTGGCTTCTCTCACCTCAAACTTTTCCTCCGCCATCAACACTGACCAGAAGTTATAAGTTTTAGAATTTGTAGTAAACTAAACTTCATAAAATGTTTTAAAGAAAAATATATTTACAGACATCTATGTATACATATTCTCATATACCCCAAAATATCAGTTTGAGTCCTTTGTAGGAATATTACTTTGTTAAGGGTTACCATTTATTGAGAATTCCACATTCTGGTATATTTTTATTGTATAGAAAAAATTTCAAAACTCATTTCTCTATGTTCCATCCTTTGGCACGTGTGGAGGTGATGTTTTAGAGGAGTTATGCAACGTTCAAGGCTGGACAGGGCAGTTCTCACAGAACACTGTCGGTTTGCCTACGTGATAAATCCAGTAGCTCTGCTCGTAGAGCCATGCCAAAATTACAGTTTTCAGAAACTTCTGCAAAAGGATTTAAACAGTTTTGTGCCTTGCCACCAAAATGTGTGTTCATTTTTCTACACCTCCACACCTGGCAGTGTTTCAGCCCAACATTTGCTACAGTATTTTGAGTTCATCTTGTTTATTTTCTGCTTTATTTTTTTCTCCTGATGTACATTTCATGTGCAAAGCCGAAGTTACCATTTCCAATATATACTGCTACCGTTTAGCCCTGCTCCTAAACCATACTCTTCTTAAATAAAGTACACTTCAAACTAACGTGGACTTCAGACTTTAGAATTTTTACTTCCAACCTCAGCTTTTGTACCTCATATCAAGAATGGCATTTGTTATATAGCACAAAAATTGCAGAGGTATACTAAAAGTATATTTGGTATGAAATATTGTTTCTTGGAAAATTATATTTCAGAATATTGATTAGATATCAGTAGTACAGCAGGACAGGGAATGAATGCTCCTTGGGGTGTTGTTAAAGGGATGCAGTGTAGGAGGGTATAAGAGGTCCCGAATTTGAAATGAGATGATCTATATTAGTGGTTCTCTCAAAGTGGGGTCCCTGAGCCAGGAACATCAGCATTACCCAGAAACTTATTAAAAATGCAGTCTTGGGGAATTTCCTGGCAGTCCAGTGGTTAGGACCCTGTGCTTCCACGGCAGGGGGCCCAGGTTTGATCCCTGATCAGGGAATTAAGATCTCCCGAGCCACATGGCGTGGCCGGGAAAAAAAAAAAATGCAGTCTTGGCCCCTTCCCCAAACTCCCTGAATCAGAGATTCTGGGGGTAGGATCCAGCAATCTGTTATCACAAATCTCTCCCCATGTCACACACATCCTCCGCGGTGCTGACGCACAACGAAGTGTGAGCATCAGTGGTTTATATTCAAACCTCAGCTCAGCTGCGACCTTGGTTTATGGCCTTGGAAAGAAACCTTACTGAACGCTGGTTCCCCACTCTGCTTTCTCTCTCTGTTTTCATTTTCTGTGCTCTATCTAGAGACAGAAAGGCAGGACTTCTGGTGACACTGATGTCCAACGGGACAATGGTATGCCAGTCTCTACTTTTTACATTCCCCATATTCACAAGTGATACTCTTGGCTCTCCATAGGTTTGAGGTTCAGAGTGCTGATTCTCTGAACTGGCCTTCCCCGCAAACTTGTGAAGAGAGGGGCTGGCCCCCAAAACTGGGGTCCTCTGGCCTCAGAATGTAAAACACTTCAGGATCTTTTGTGCTGAGCTATGGGCCCTTCACTATAATTCCAAAACCACAGGAAAAACCTCCACTTGCCATTCTGTTATGTTTGTAAATGTGTATAATTATACACTGTATTTCCTCTACTTCACAGAATTATTGTGAGGGCCAAATGAGAAAACGATCATGAAAGTACTTTGAAAACTGTAGAGCCCTACACAAATGCTGGTTTTTGTTGTTATCTAATACTCTTGAGAAATTTTTCTGTTCCTCTTTCTCTATCCTTTGCAATTCTAGTCTCAGTAGAGGAAAATTAGGCCTCTTCACTTCCCCATAAGTATTTAATTGTCAGCCTCATCACTCTCAGTTCTGTTGTATGGAGCTATGGTAGTCAGGCCTGTTTTGGTTACAAATAACAAAAACCTATCTCAAAGTGATGTAATCCAGAAATGGGATTCATGGGGAGGCAATGAGTGTAGCCCACAGAAACAAAGGAAGGGCTGTAGGAACCAGAGCCTCAGGGACCCTGCTGAGGCTTTCCTTCTCCTGCTGTGGCCATCCGACTCCGTCAGTCTTGACTTCGCTTGGGGGATTGCATTGTTTTTTCCATTTCAGCCAGGTTGTGACCACATGGCACAGAACACGGCCACAATCAGCCTCAGCCTAGCAACTCCTGAGAGAGCAGGTAGCATCTTCTTCCCACTGTCCATATGTTAATCCCAGGGAAGAACTCTGATTGGACCAGGAGGATGGAGCCAGGTCTGTGTCATATGACCACCCCTGAAAAAGGGGTAGATGGCAGCTCTTGGGGTTCATAGTGTGTTTCCAGAGGAAGGGTCATGGGAAAGACTGTTAAAAAGACAAACACCAACTGACTAAGATTTCCACAGGAATCTGGCTATCTGGTGTAGGGACTGAGGGGATACTTTAGTGTGGGTACCTTTTCCACTTCCAGTGGCTCATACGAGTACAGAAAAGGATTTACAATATTCACACGTAAGAATATACAAAGATGTCTTTTTAAGCACAAAACCCAAGCCATAAATATAGGGTTCCTTTTTTCGGTTGAATCCTGCAAGTAATTAGCTTATCTAGATTTTGTTCATTAACAAATGATAAGAAATGAAACCTATAACACTTAGATTGTAAAGAGCCAGGAGATGTGTCTGCCCTCAAGGATCTCACCATCTAGGGAGCTAAGCAACTAAGCATATTTGTAGTGCATTCCATGCTTTCTCATGGCAATGTTCACCAAATAAAAGACAAATGAACAGCTTATGGTTTTATACGGGTATTATATAGCTGCAAAGCTTCTCTCTGAAATGCAGATAACAAACAGTCAAATCATGTCTATGCTCTTGAAATTACAGTGTTTTCACTAGGATTTGACCTTTATTCCTTAGATCAAAAACACCTAGCATTTTCCCCAAACTATCTATAATAAGAGACTACAGCCTCTTAAAACAACACACATGTGGACCAGCGCTGTAGTGTAAATTTATGGCTTAGAGGTGCAGAGTTTGAAAAGTCAAGTACTCCCTAAGAGCCATGGTGACAACAACTTACGAATTTATATGTTGTTACAGATTAAAGTAATTACTTAGACTAGCTCAGGGAAGCCCAACATAATCCCCACTCTTAAAACAAGCTATAGATTGCAATTTCATCTTGAAAGCCCTGGTTAGACTGGTACATCTTATCAATAATTTTGAAAACTATATTTCCACAGAGGAATTATAAAAGAAATAACTGCCATTCAATTTCTTGATGCTTTGCATTCTTTCAGAGTCGGCAAACATAAAAAAGTCAGCAGGTGGAGCTCCTATTCCCTTGGCAGGCCTGATAGAAGTCCTTCTCTCGAAAGAACTTTCAATTACAGACGGTCTCTCCGGCAGCCAGTTCTAGGCTCCCTACAGACGGTATCAGAATAATACATGAAAATGTGAGACTGTGAAACATTCCAGAGTGCTGTCATAGGTCAGGAAAGAGACGAGAGGCAGAAGAGCCAGAAATCTTTTATTTTATTATTTTTTTGGCTATTTCCCCCATTTTAAATTTCTTTTCAATTAACAAAGAGGGTACCGTCCTTCATGAGTGAGACCCGACAGGATATACTAATTCATTTGTTTTCTGGGACACTTTGCAGTTCTCTCTCCTGCTTGTGTCCTGTCACCCTTTCACGACGTGGCACTTCCCTACCACTGAGCTCAACACTCGATCAGACAAGAGAAATCGTATGCCAACAGGAGAATGAAAAAAATATGGAAGCCCAAGATGCCTTGGACTCCCCTTCTAAACCTTTTATTGTTGTTATTCTGTTTGACAAGTAAATTCACAAAAAATTTAAGGATCTTTGCTGCCAGCCTCTAAGTCTGATAACTTCTCTAAATTTTTCATCAGGGTGCGTGATTGCCATTTTGCAGCAGGCGATTACAATAAAAATTCCCTTTTAATTCACTACATTTGATATGCACATAATTCCTTTAGTGTGAAACCTACTTAGTGTCTTGTTCAATTTGCCATCTCTAAAGGAGAAGGGAGAAACCGGGTGATCAGATACATTTCATATAAGGACCTGGCACGTGGTATCATGTGACAGCAGATGGCATGTGAAAGCCTTTGTGGGAAATATGGCCCCTGTTAAATAGGCTGTGAACGTGCAAGGTTGTGCGTGTCTCCTCAGAGTGTCATTCAGTCACCCCGGCATCTGCAGGAGAGGAAACAGCATCCCGTTCACTTTCAGAATGAAAGCTAATGTGAACGACCTCAGGAAAGTCATGGAGCTGCATGTACACGCTGCCCATTGCCCGTGCGGTCAAAGGCAGAGACCAGAGCTAATAGCATCCACTCTGCAGGGGCGCTGGGCTCGGGCCAGCCGCCGACTTTGGAATTTATCAGACTGTGCAGTAAGAAACCACAAACGGCTAAAATCTCAGAGGCCGCAAGTGAAGAAGCAGAAAGAACACAAGGTTCCCAGTTTGGTATTAAAATTCCTTTTTTGTCTATCCCACCTGTGTTGGGGAGAGAAAGGTGCTATGGCCATCCAACGGTGTCCCCTCATCTGAGATCTTCCAACCTTTGCACACTCTGAGAATTTCATGGCTCTTCTCTTGATTCGCACCGAGGAGGAGCTATATTTTGCTCTGCAATACACATCCAAGGCAGCATGCTAATGAGAATTATTATTAAGCGATGTAGAGTTGGCACCAGTCTCTTGCAATCTGCTCCACGGCAGAAGCAGGAAGGGCAGAGGCAGAGAGTCAGAAAAGCAGCTTTACTGAATGCTCTTCTGGACCTGATTAGTTTTGGTCACTTTCAACACCAGGCAAAGCCAAGTAGAATTGTAAGCTTTCACAGGCATGCCACACTGTTTCCTCACTGTAATGTATCTGGCCTGTCAAAAAGTCTTCTAGATTTTACTGTTGCTTTAAAAACATTCTTCTCTTTAAGAACTACAAAATCAAGAGTTTCTGTAAATTCAATAACCAGGGTACCAGAAAGACCAATTTGCTGTTCATTGTGAGATTTTTTTCATTTTGGTACCCTATTCAGACAGGTTCATCTCACTCTCAGAACCTTTGAATTATGTCCCAGAACCTTTTATGGCATAACTTTTGGACTAAGCTGTGACATCTTGGTCACATGGGAGAATTAATCAATGTCAAACAGAGGGGCCTGAAATTAGAGCTATTATGAATGATCCTTCAAGCAGTTAGACCAAAGCCCCTTTGTGAAGATGAAGTATGATGAAAGCAACTTGGAGATAAGCCACAAGACCAAAATAAAAGGTCATTTTCACGTTTATGTTGATTTATTATTAAAGACACTTTATCAGACAGGCTTTTATCAGAACGTACTAATGTGAGGTGATTTTAAGACTGAGAGGCAGCAGGCCCATACCTCTGTCTCCCCTGAGTATTAGACCCATAGGCCCACATAGCTCATGGTCATTTGGATGTACCTTAGGCACTCAGACACGCTAAGTTCCAAATTGTACTCACCATCTCCACAGCTGCCACAAAGATGGTTTCTTTTTTCATTGTTATTATTTTTATTTTATGTTGGAGCATAGTTGATTAACAATGTTGTGGTAGTTTCAGGTGTACAGCAAAGTGATTCAATTATACATATACGTATATCTATACTTTTTCAAATTTTTTTCCCATTTAGATTATTACAGAATATTGAGTAGTGTTCCCTGTGCTATACAGTAGGTCCTTGTTGGTTATCTATTTTAAATATAGCAGTGTGTACCCGTCAATCCCAAACTCCCAGTCTATCCGTCCCCCTCCCCCCTGCCCCGGTAACTATAAATTCATTCTCTAAGTCTGCGAGTCTGTTTCTGCTTTGTACATAAGTTCATTTGTATCATTTTTTTAATATTCCACATATAAGCGATATCATATGATATTTGTCTTTCTCTGTCTGACTTACTTCACTTAGTATGATAATCTCCAGCTCCATCCATGTTGCTGCAAATGGCATTACTTCATTCTTTTTAATGGCTGAGTAATATTCCATTGTATATATGTACCACATCTTCTATATCCATTCATCTGTCAATAGACATTTAGGTTGCTTCCACATCTTGGCTTTTGTAAACGGCACTGCAATGACCACTGGGTGCATGTATCCTTTCGAACCATGTCTTTCTCTGGATATATGCCCAGGAGTGGGATTGCTGGATCATATGGTAGCTCTATTTTTAGTTTCTTAAGGAATCTCCATACTGTTCTGCATAGTGGCTGTACCAATTTATATTCCCACCAACAATGTAGGAGGGTTCCCTTTTCTCCACACCTTCTCTGATGTTTATTGTTTGTCAATTTTTTGATAATGGCCATTCTGACCGGTATAAGGTAATATCTCATTGCAGTTTTGATTTGCATTTCTCTAACAATTAGCAATGTTGAGCATATTTTCATGTGTCTCTTGACCATCTTTTGAAGTCAGCCTTGGCTTCTCAGTTTTCCTCAACTTCCAGCAATCACCAAATGCTTCTCCATGCTTCCTCCTCTCCATCCCCACTGCAATTGCCTTTGCTTAGGGTTTTTCCTCATTTCTGCTCTAGACCGTAGTAATGACCTGTTGTTTCACACAACTAACCATCCTCCACACTGTCATCAAAGTGATCTTTCAAGACCACAGTCCTGACCGTGTTGCTTCCTTCCTTGAAGCTGGCTAGTGGCACACCGTTACCCCATCTCTTAGTGTGACATCAAGCTTCTCTGTGATCTGGCACTAACCTGTCCAGACTCTTTTCTAGCCATGACCCAGTGTGCACTTCATACCTGAGCCATACTACAAAAGGCCATGCTCACCAAATCAGGTGTTTTTGTATCTGTGTCTATGTACAGTTGCTTATAGTTCCCCCACCCCAGGCCCCAGCTATCCTCTTATCCCCCCTGTATATCTTTATTTTCAGATTTTCCATTGTAGGTTATTACAAGATCTTGAATATTGTTCCCTGTGCTCTATAGAGTAGTTCCTTGTTTTTTATCTATTTTATATATAGTAGTGTGTATATGCTGGATATGGAGATATATTGTATACATGTTGCTATACATAATCTATATTAGATAAATTTTTACACTATATGTACATACACATATACACATCTTTTTTACATTATTGATAATTTATTAAAACATCATTCTATACCTTGCTTTCCCTCCCCTTTTACTTAACAATGTATGTTAGAATTGCATCCATATCAGCACACTTGAACCTATCTTGTTTCTTATTTATGACCTCCTCAGGAAGCTTCCCCTAATTCCCCAAGACTGCAGTAGGGGGGCTTTTCTGTGTAACCAGTGCTGCTCACCATGATATGTTGTAGTCGCCTATTGTATACGTTTTGAGTATCTTCAGCTTGGAAACAATGGAAAACTAAAGTCAACTGTAGCTCAAAAAAAGGGAGTTTTTTTGTTTTGTCTTTTTTCTACACTAAAGTATGGAGGATGCCAGGCCAGGGCTGGCATGGTGCCTCTTGTCCGTAATGTCCTCAGGGATGTGACGGTCTACAGGGATATGACG
The DNA here is from genome assembly GCF_028021215.1 of Eschrichtius robustus. Lineage (NCBI taxonomy): Eukaryota > Metazoa > Chordata > Mammalia > Artiodactyla > Eschrichtiidae > Eschrichtius > Eschrichtius robustus. The sequence continues at coordinate 54,396,207 of NC_090833.1, read as the reverse complement.
GCTTCTATCTTACTGCTCTTCCATGTGGGATCTTTTTTCCCAAGGGCACCTTTGTGCAAGATGGTCACCTCAGTTCCAGCCATTACATCTGCATTCCAGACAGCTCTCATTTCTTTTAATGACTGCATAATATTCCACTGAATGGATAGATCAAAATTTACTTAACAAATACCCTATTGATAGACATTTAATATCCCACCTTTTAAGAAGCCAGTTTTTCTTTGCAAGCCCAAGTAATCCTCTTTCAACGTCCAGGGAGATTTCATATTAAACATCAAGAAAATGCACGTGACAATTTGATTCACATTAATAATATTAATAACAATAATTGTTATCAATGCTGAAGATGTTATATACATGAAATATTTCATTTAATACAACAATCCTCTGAGCTGGTTATTATTATTTCCATTTTACACATGAAGAAACAGGGTTAAAGAGATTAATTGATAAACACAAATTCATCCAACTCTTAGAATTTGATTCTAATTTTGGTTAAATACTCTCAGTATTCTTCATTAAATTAACTCATTTTTACTTAAAATTTATTGTAAAAGAAAGCTTTATATTACTAATAGAAATTCAGAGCTGTTTAACATAAATGCAAGGTAAGAATAAAAATAAATATGAAACTATTCGAATTTAAAATTGTCAAAGGTACCACCTCATGTATATAAGATATGTGTAGCACACTTTAGGAAACACCGAGTCATAAGATAAAATCAACATCAAGACTCTAATTATTTCGTAGTATATTCTATCAGAAGTGAAATATTGCATAAGTATTACGTTACGATACATATTTATTAGCTGAACTAGTAATACACTGAGTAAAGAAATTTCTGTTTCACTGATCTAGTGGTCAAATGAGTGAATGAAGTGGCAAATAGCATCCACTTCCTTCTCACCTTTGGCTTGCCAACCCAGGACTTCCTCAGGTGGGTCATCGAGGCATCTCACACTTCTTTTCTTGGGCTGTGGAGAACTTCAGAGAGTGTTGTGTGGGAAAGAATCAGGAATCAAGAATCAAGCAGAAATATGAAGGAGTAGCTAACAGGCAGGAAACTCCAAAAACAAGGGCCTGGAGTTGGCAGTAATTTATGGCAGGTTCAGGAAGAAAGATGATATTCTGGACTTCATAATCATACCTTTAAAGGTTGGGTCCAGTGCTGGGCTCTGCGGCAGTAAAACTATAGGCAAACATAGTCCAATCTGCTATGTTTTGTGGAAGTTTTTCTCATGGTAATTACCCTAGGCACCCGCTGAGTGTTCCCATTCCTGAGCCCCACCCCAGATTTTCTGAATCAGAATCTTTGTCAATAAACCAGAAGTCAGTCTTTTGGAAAGCTCCCTAAAAAAAAAAGCGATCTGTGCACATTATTTGTCTATCATTTTCAGATACAATTCACTTTAAAGATATGTGATATAAGAAAGTAACTCTGGTTTCTAAAACATACAACATAGTGTGATTATTTTTAAAAACATTTTTATTGAATTTGAATTATATTCTTTTCTCTCTGCTCCTGAGTTACTAACCAAAATGAATAGACATTAGAGAAATTAGGAAACTTTATATATTTAAACAATCACTGTTTATGAACCAAGTGAACAGCATCCATTAATTACCTACTATGCTATGTATTGATATTAAGCATTGCACTAGATGGATTTACTAATAGGGGGACCCTTTGCAGAAAGGTGAGGTTATGGGTGACTTGAAAATATGGCACAGTGATGGTTTCCCATAACTTCCATTCTCCTAATTTTTCTTGGTAACAAAACCCTATATTTTTAGCTAAGAACATGGTATTACATTTTCCAGCCTCTTTTGCACCTAGTGCAGCTGTGTGTCTAAATTCAGTCTAGTAGGATGTAAGTGGAAGTGTTATGTTCAATTTCTAGAACTTTCTTAAAGAAAGCGAGCATTCCCGTCTTCCTTTTGAGTATTCCTGCTATTCTGCAGACAAGCTTGATGTCTACTGACATCTTGAATCTCAAGGTAGCCTTGGGATGGAGGCTGTGCATAGCAGAGGAACAAAATAGAAGGGACCAGGGTGGCTCTCACTTTCTCTCCAATTTATAAGTCTTGCTTTCAGACATAAATTGGAGAGAAAAGCACTTTGAACTTGCTGTTGCCACTATTTGGGGGAGCTTTCTGTCACTTGCAGTTGAATAAAAGCTTAACTAATAGAGATAGCATTTCTTGAACTTGGAGGCAAGATGCTAGAAGCATGAATTTTGTTGCAGATGAGCCTTGATTGTTTCTAGTAAAATCTAGAGCTAAATATGTAGGCCACTATATGCTGGTGGGGGACAATTACTCACAAGTGTTAAGGATGGTGGGCTGGAAGAAATGATATTTGTGTAATAGAGGTGCTAAATATCGTTACAACAGCAGACATTACAATATATAAATGTATTAAATTGACACATTGTATACCCTTAAACTTATACAATGTTATATGTCAAATATGTTCAGTTAAAACAAAGAGAATGGTGGGCTGGGCCTCCCCTTTTGTCTTTTTCGAAGGTTGTACTTTGCTTACTTATAGAAGCCATCAAGGAATTTAATCTATTGTCTCTCAAGCCAAGGGGATCTCCCTACAGTTCAATTAACGAGAGACAGCTTAACTTATAATGCCTAAGAGTAGGGGTTGGGGTGCTATGCTCTCCCCACCATCAGAAATATCCGATGACAAGAAGCAGGACGACCGGGATGGGTGATGTGAGCCATGCTGCAAAGCAGGATCTTGCTAGACAAACATGTTCTGTTAAGATATACAAAATTTTTTGTTTTTAACTGAAAATTCAAGTAGATCTCAAGAAGGAGAGCCACATGGCTGACTACATAATTTGTGGAGTTCAGTGTAAAACAGAAATGTGGATTTCCTGCTTATTCAAAAAGCAGGAAAAGAGTGTTATTAAAGGTATTACAAGTTAAAGCTTTTTCTTTTCTTCTGAAAGTCAAATTGTCATCATGGATTTTTTTTGTTATTTAATGTTGTTCTAACTAAAGATAAATTTAAAATTTTAATAATTAGCATGGATTTTACTATTCTTTATATTGTACAGTACCAGTGTTAAATGCAAATATAAAAGCACTGAACTTGTGTGCAGAATCATTGAAATTACATAATTCGTGTTTCATAGCTCATAGTTGCATATGTATTTTGTTCTTATTAGAACGGAGGAATCACCGCACAAAACTACTGTTTTTCATTTTCATTTCTGTGCACATTCTTCCAACACTTTCTACTTCTAAGTTATTGTTGAGTAAAGAGGACTGACACATCATTTTTAGCATAAGTGGTTAGCTACTGCAGGAATATAACATGAGTAGGAAAGGATCTAATATTGGGTAGTTCATCTTTATTTAAACATCATTGCTTTCTTTCACGTATTTGAAGCAAGTTCTAGTTAAAATGAAAGCCTGACCTTTTGTGGTTGTCAGAGCCATTACTTACTCAGACGCAAATGTAACAAGTTTACCTTGAGCTTGCTTTGAATCTCAGTGAATTCCCACTCACTGTGGTTGGGAGGAATTCTGTTTTCACGGGGCACCCTGAACACTAGATGGGAGTGGGGCGGCAAAAAAATGGCGGCATGAATGCGTATTGCCACATTGGACGTCTCCTCTGCTCAGGCTCCGTTGTCACTTATCAAACACAAAGAAAAAAATAAGACGGCACAGGTAGCGCATCCGTGAAGCTAGCCTCATGGGGCAATAAAGAAGACTAGAGATCATAGGAATTCCCTCTGACTTAATCATTCTTTGACACAGCCTACAGGAAAGCTCTTCCGGATTTTAGCCTCATGAGGAAAATGCTCCCCTTGTATGCTCTCTCCTTCCCTATCTTATAAATAACCCACACCTTTCTTTCTTCAAACCTCCATGTAGCACCCTCTTCAAGGTCTTTTGTGATCCTACCTCTCCTCCTGGGAAATTCTGAGAGAAATGTATTCCACTTTTTGCCAGGATTTTTGGAATCTATCTGTTCATTCAAGCTAACGTGTGGGAGTGTTGGGAGGTGGACACCCACCCTGTAAATGAGGATGAAGATGATCATGGATACTCCAATTTCAGGACAGTTTCCCCAACAGGGAGAGCTGCAAATACTTTTCCTACCACGTCACTAAGAAAGGTTAGCACATCAACAAGGCGAGCATCAAGACCGTACTCGTACTGTCTGCAGTCATAACGAGGAAACACGCTTCTATTTAGTGACTTTGGACTCACCCCCTTCTGAATAATAAACCCTTCTATTATTTTGTTAAAAAGCATTAAGCGCTTCTTGACCCTGGCTTGCTTTACTAGAAAAAAACCATACTGGCTGAAAATGGCTCTCTTCAGTGAAAAGGCAGAGCCAATGTTTGGTCCTTCCTTCTCGGACTTCCAGGCCTTTTTCCACCTCTGGCCACTTGATTGTGGATGGCAAGCACATTTCCCTTCCGGGCAATCTAATTAGTCAACTCATTAGACTGGGCATCTAATAAGTCAACCAATTCATGCTGCCATTATCTGATAATAGCTTAATGAATTCCACTTCAAGAATTTGCATCTTAATAGGGGAATTTTTTAAGTAAAAGAAGAAGGAGGAGGACCTGGAGCGGGAAGAGGAGGAAAATTGGTTTAATACCTAGAATTTTGTGTGTATCCGAGAGTGCAAAGGCAACAGATTACTCTGCTAGTTCTTAAGTTTGTGTTATTTGGGAAACAGTTAACCTTATGAAAATGGAAAGAAAATTGAACTGAGGGTGGAACAATCCACGATAATAGTGGAGGCTTTGCTGAACTCCTTTGACAAACCCTTTACTAATTCACAATTGTGTTTGCCTGAAACAAAAAAGCTTCACAACTATTTTGGTTCAGTTGAATAAGAGAAAGCAGCTTGGCTTCAATAAATATCCTAGCATCATACTAATAAATGATGTAGTGGCAGTGAGGTTGGGAAGGCAGAAAATTATAGAATAAACCGTAGACCACTTCCTTCAGATTGTTTTGAATGATAAAGATAAAATCCACAAGTAGAATTAAAGGGGTTAGATTGAGAGGTTAGAAAAACTCTGACATTGTTTCAATCTAACCCTTAAATAACATCCTTTAATGAATCTTAGCTACCTACAGGGAAGAATATCTCTCATGGCCTCTGGTTCCTTCACACCTTGCCAGCCTTCCCTTTTCCCACACCCTGCTTTGCAGTTTTTTTCTCCAATAACATGAATTGCTTATAATTTTCCCCCACACAAGGCTGTGTCTTCACTTCATGCCTTTGATCACACTTCTCTTTCTGAATATCTTCATCTTCTCTCCAACCTGCCTTTGCCTGGCTAATGCTTACTCATCCTTCAATATTCAGCTCAAATATCATCATCTCCAAGAAAACTTTCCCTTGATCCATCTCCAGACTTAAGGCGACTTAAGTATCCTTTCTAGGTAAAATTCCTAAATACCCATTCCCGTTCCTCATCGTCCCCAACCCGTTCTAAAAATTCTTTTGTGCTAGATGTCAGTTGTGTTACTTTATTATGAACTCCTTGAAAGCCCAGACCAAGTTTGTTTTTTTTTTTAATTCCCAACACCATGATAGGCAGTCAATAAATATGCATTGATTTAATGAATGAATGATTCATGGAGTCTAATGACCTGAGGAGAAAACTGTGACTTGGAGGGGAAAATGGCTTTTCTCACAACTACCTTGACACCTGTATCCAGCTCTCCTGACTTCAGATCATTAAACTATTCTCCACAAACAACTAGAAGTTCCGAGAAACAGGAAAATAGTTGTTAATTTGGTTTAAAAAAAAAGAGCCAAAGAAAAGGCACTAAGATGGAAATCATTAAGGCATATAAGTATGTTTTCACTTTAAGAAAATTAAGAAGTGGCTTGCTGAATTTAGATGCCACTCCACCTCTTCAAGAATAAAATGCTGAATTTATCACACTTGGTGCTCAGATTTATACTTGGTAAATTTATTTCTAAGATTAAAGATATAAACACGCTCATTAAAGAGTGTCAAAAACTTGTCAAACATCAAATAGCTGTTACATAACAACATTTTGAAATCTAGGTTATTATATACAGATTGCATCTCCATTTTTTAAAATCCCATGTTCTCAAAATTAAGGGCAAATTACCACTTAGGTTTTTCCAGACTCCAAATACTTTGAAAGTGTTCAGAGCTATTTGGGAATTCTAAAACCTGGCTAGAGATAGGATATATAATAATATTGTTATTCCCATTCAAAATTATTATGTCATTTCAGCAAAGGGGAAAACTAGATGGGAAAAAGTTTGGATTCTTTTCCTTCATAATTGCTTAAAAGCCAAGTTTTGTATGAAAAACATTTTCTGAAAATAAAATAATTCCCTGCTTCATCCAGCCTCCAAATATTTTAAGTTACTCTTGTTGATTACCCACCCAACACTGATTCCCCTCCTACCAAGAACACCCCAATTTTCATTCATTTATCCACAGCTCCCTTACCCAAAGCTATGTGTTTCAGTAGTAAATCCACTTCCTTGTTAATGATTGGCTCAGAATGAGGGCTAAAGAGGTTGTGTATAGGTAAAGCTGGGACTACCATTTGATGAAGGCAATAAACAGATGAGGGCAGAGGCAAAAGAACCATCCCTGGGACAGAAAGCTAGCCCTGCCAGATTGAGATAGTCCTGAAGTCTGCCATACTTCTGGATTTCCAGTTTATGTGAGTCAATACGTTTCATTATTGTTTAAATAACTTGAGTTTCTGTAACTTGCAGTGGAAAGAATCCTAATTAATAGACAGAAAAATTAGCAATTTCATTTAGATTCGTAAAATATCTAATGTAAAGCTCTAAGAAAACGTTTTACTTTGAAGTAATTCAGCTTCTCTGTATTTTTCTGTTCTTGAGCTAATTATTTGGCATTTGGAGGAGAATCAATTATTTTAAAACTTAATATTCTCTGTCATTGTACCTCTCACACAGAAAACCATTTATTTATGCATTTTAATGGATACTCTGAAAAATTCTGAGGTTTATTTTCCCTCCTTCATCTTGAGTATCGTGATTCCACTAACTAATTGTGAGGATATTAACCCCACACAGAGCAAATTGTGTGGCCCTAAGGAGTTCCTCAGAGCGTTCAGTCATCCAGGTGACTCATTAACTTTTGTGTATTTTCATAGAATGTCAGTGCACGTGTAAGACTCCTAAATTTTACCCTGAAGTCTTGGGGTTACTATATTCAGGTGGGTGCTTTCCTGGTTCTATTTGTCCTAAACATTCAAAGGATCCAATGTTGGTGAGTTAATGAAAGAATTCACAGGATAAGAAAAATAGAAATACAGTGGTATAATTATTGTCAGGTGAAGACAAATGGCAATATTTCATTCTTTTTGATGGCTTGAGTAGTATTCCATTGTATATTATACCATATTTTCTTTATTCATTCATCTGTTGGTGGACACTAAGGTTCCTTCCACATCTTGCTATTGTAAATAAGTTGCTCTGAAGGTTGGGGTGCATGTATCTTTTCAAATTAATGTTTTCATTTTCTTCAGATATATACACAGGAGTAGAATTCCTGGATCATATGGTAGTTCTATTTTTAAGTTTTTGAGGAACCTTCATACTGATTTCCATGGTGGCTGTACCAACTCACATTCCTACCAACAGTGTACTAGGGTTCCTTTTTCTCCACATCCTTGCCAACATTTTCATTTGTTGTTTTTTGATGATAGCCATTCTGGCAGCTGTAAGGTGGTAGCTCATTGTGGTTTAGATTTTCATTTCTCTGATGATTAGTGATGTTGAGCAAATTATCATGTACCTGTTGGCCATCTGTATGTCTTCTTTGGGAAAATGCCTATTTAGGTCTTCTGCCCATTTTTAAACTGGGTTGTTTGTTTTTTTGATATTGAGTTGTATGAGTTCTTTATATATTTTGGATATTAACCCCTCATCAGACATATCATTTGCAAATATCTTCTCCCATTCAGTAGGTTGCCATTTCATTTTGTTGATGGTTTCCTTTGCTGTGCAAAAGCATTTAAGTTTGATTAGGTCCCATTTGTTTATTTTTGCTTTTGTTTCCCTTGCCTGAGGAGACACATCCAAGAAGATATTGCTAAGAACTATGTCAAAGTGTGTACTCCCTATGTTTTCTTCTAGTTTTATGGTTTCAGGTCTTACATTTAAGTTTTCAATCCATTTTGAGTTTATTTTTGTGTATGTTATGAGGAAATGTTCTAATTTCATTCTTTTAAATGTAGCTGTCCAGTTTTCTCAACACCAATAATCGAAGAGGCTGTCTTTTCCTCATTGTATATTCTTACCTCCTGTGTCATAGATTAGTTGACCATATGTGCATGGATTTATTTCTGGGCTCTCTGTTCCATTGATCTATGTGTCTGTTTTTGTGCCAGTGCCATACTGTTTTGATTATTGTAGGTTTGTAGTATAGTCTGAAGTCACTGAGTGTGATCCCTCCAGCTTTGTTCTTTTTTCTCAAGATTGCTGTGACTATTTGGAGTCTTTTGTGGTTCCACACAAATCTTAGGATTATTTGTTCCAGTTCTGTGAAAAATGTCATGGATATTTTGATAGGGATTGCATTAAATCTGTAGATTGCTTTAAGTAGTATTGGCATTTAAAAATATTAACTCACCAATCCATGAACACAGGATATCTTTTCATTTATTTATATTGTGTTCAATTTTCTTAATCAGTTTTTACAGTTTTCACAGTATAGGTCTTGTACCTCATTGGTTACATTTATTCCTACCTTGTACCCATATGATTACATCTGAGGCATATTGCCAAATAATGGGTATCATATTTCAAAAAGGATAATAGCTAATAAGAATTCACCCAGGGGAGGATAAGTATGGCAGGAGTCTAGAAATCAACTCACATGGATTGAACAAATCATTTAGCCAGGTTGATCAATTTTTTAAATGATGTTTTGTTATTATAGAGAGAACACCCAATTGATTCACTGTATAAAATTAGAGAATACAAAGACAAAGAAAAGAATCTCACATCCCACCATCCAGTGATTGACACTATTAACATCTTAGTACATATCTTTGAAATATATATGTATCTCTTATGTCTTTTAAAATCTAAAGTAGTCCCTTTTTTTATGACCATTGAAGACTGAAGGCCAATTGACCTCCAGAATGTTCCACCTTTTTGGATTTGTCTGGTTACATCCTCTTTAACTCTAACCCCTGTGTGAGTGATTTTAAAGGCTTGATGGATTCAAGTAAAACACTATGGATAGAATATCATAGGTGATATTGTATACTTCATGCTTGTTGTGTCACATCAGAAGACATGGAACTTCTAGTTCATCTACAATTAATTTGCTAAAATTGAGCTGCACTGGAGTGATGGCAGTCTGAACTCTCTATTGTATAATTTTATTTAACTTCTTGTGACTAGAACATATTCTGTATGATATTAGTTTGGCACCGAATTAATGTCCAGGTTCCCATCAACCATTTACCTAATGATTTTAACCTTGATAAACCTTGTCTGGATTGATAAATTAGCTAAAGTTTGTAAAATGAAGTTTTACTAATTCTGTTATTCCTCCTACATTTACTAACTGGCATTTATGGTAGAGTGTTCCCTTATCAACTGGTCTGGGCCTCAATTACCAGTTGATGAAATTGCCGGGATGATGTTTGTGGAATCCTAGAAGTATTCCAAGGAACATATAAAGTTATTGGAAACGTTTATAATGCCTGAGAAAAAAGAGTATATAACTGTCTTTATATATTTAAATCTGGCCCTCTGGAAAAGGAAGTAGATCTATTATGCATTGTTCCAGAGGGAAGTTTTGAAAAGGCAAATATTAACTCAACACAGAGAATAACTTTTTGTAGGTTTTCCTCACAAAGAAGTAAGGAAATACGTGTCTCTGAAAATATTCAGAGGCTGAACCTATCATGGTTGTTAGTTCTCAAGTGAATCTCCTCAGTCGAAATATTAGAATTATAAGATTCTCAGCAGAATAGAAAATCCAATAGAAATAGTGCCTAATTTTGTACCAACATTCTAGTAAACCAATAAAATTCTAATAAAGCTCAGTAATAAGACCAGATCTCAAGAGTTACAAACTGAGTGAGTGTCCTTATTTTTGCATTCTTCATACTGGCAGTGACAGATACGGCTGCTGGGGGAAATGGATGAGATGGGCAAGTGAATATGGGTATGACTCTCTGTGAGGGAAATGAAGATTTCAGGACCACTCAGTGAATTGTGGACCTTAGCTTCTTCCCTCCACTCAGGAACAGTTTACCTCCCCCAGTTAGGTGGATTGAATCCTGGAATAGCACATTTAACAAAATATTAGAAGAATTCTAATAAAGACTGGATATTACTGCCTTATCTCTTACTGTTCTTCCTTGCTTCCCATTTCCTTTCTTCCTAACCCTGTACCTATCCCAATTCCTTTAGGTTGCAGAAAATAATCAGTCCTAAACTAGAAACTGAAACAATCTCAGATGTGGTAGGAAGGTAAACTACATGTTATATGCAGTATATTATAGCAAATAGAACGTCCTGAAGATCATACAGTCATACTCTGCACCCATAGCCATTAAGTTTATTGGTAACAACACACAGCTCTAGACCAGAATACGTATTCTAAGTTCAAATATTGATAATATTCATAATAATGACAACTGGACCTAGTCCAAGGTGACTTTCACTTTGTAAATTACCAAACCAGCAAAATTATATGAAATAAAGTGCAAAATTATATGCGATAAGGAATGCAAATGAGTAGTCATGCCTTTCTAGTATAGTACCTCCTGCTATTTTTCATGAGGGCGTACATTAAGTTTGGTGATTAGTATGGCCCAAAATGAAATATAAAATCTGCCAGGCTGGTGGACACAGAGCCATTGGTTGTGGTCTTTTGTACTACTCAGGCTGGGTAGAAAGCACATTATTTTCATATAAGAAATCTGCTGTGCCATAATATATACTTCCATGTTGTTGTTCTTACTATGTCATTGAGCCTACTTGAGTGTTCAGTACAATATGTCTGGCATGGCCTACCACATTTGCCAAAGAGAGAAAAGAGAACTCTATTTAGAAGAAAACACAACTCAGTGGACCAAGAAAAAGACTATCTATGATTACTTGTGAGTTGATTAAAACTTAAGATGCATGGGTACAGGATATATATCCTTTTTCTTTTGTACTTTCTGCTATCTTTTCTCCATATGCTAAACAGAGCTAGAGAAGACCTGTCTCCCTGGTTATCCTTTTCTCTCTGGTACTCTTCTAGACAGTTATGTAATTAGTGAACCAATGACCCTCTCATTTCCCTTAGATCTGCATTAGGGTAGCTGTGGATTGTCATTTGATTCCCATTTTCCTACTGATCTTTATTGTTAGAGATGCATCATGAATGATTTGGGGATGACTAGCAAGAAATAATTTAAGCATTCTAGAATCATAGCAATAATGCCATAAAACTAGCATATGTATGTTTGATTCTCATGTGTTTTTGATTCTCTCTCATTGTCCAATATTTCCATTTCCAATAATTGTATGCCCTTTTAGCATATACTTTCTTAATTAGTTTGTGTTACTCCATAATGAATCTGTGTTTATTTGTGTAATATATTGATACCCAACCTTTTTCACCAAAAACCATGATTCTTCCTACCAGAAAGTTGGGCCAAACTTCATGGGTAAAGGCCACAGTCCTCCACAAGAATACTCTCACTTTAGACACCAGCCATGAGTTTGGGAGTCCTCAAGCCAACCTCACTTACAACCAGCAGGCGACAAAGTCAGGGATTCCCACTATCCCCTTAGTTTTGATAATTCTCTAGAACAACTCACAGAACTCAGGAAAGCACCATATTTATGATTACAGTTTTACTAAAGCAAAGGAATACAAATCAAAGTCAGCCAAAGGGACAGAGGCATAGGTCAAGGTCTGAAAAGGTTCCAAACATGAAGCTTCCGTCAGCTTCAGGGACAGATCACCCTCCATTTGTGATAACACACATAGTATTGCCAAACAGGAAAGCTCATCTGGGCCTTTGGTGACCAGAGTTTTTATTGGGGATTGATCACTTACTGCCCATGTGACTGACCGTTATGTTCCAGCCACCCCTGGAGGTTCTGGCTAATACCTTTAGTCTTCTGTTCCTCCAGAAGTTTGAACTGATATGGCAAGTTTTAAAACCCCTATCATAAATCACATTGCTAGACTGTTCAGTGGCGAAAGCCCTCAGGCAAACAAAGACACTCCTATCAAGTAAGATATTCCAGGGGCCTAGAGATCTCCCAGTCGCTGAGGGCGAAGGCCAGAACTCTCTTTGGGTAAAGTTGATTCTTTACTACACACACACTCCAATCCTGTTATAGAATGTGCATTTAGAATTTTTGGTCAACATTTAACTAAACAATTCTGTCCCTTAATCCTGATAGGATTTTTTTCATTACCCAATACTATATTAGTGCTTCTAAAGTTTAAGCAGTGCGTGAATTGAAGTATATCTTCCATTTTTGCATGACTATAAATGAATATAATATAAATGAATATAAATATTCATTTATATGATTAAGAAATAAATAAAGGAGAATTCTAGGCTGATTGTGTTGGCAGTGAACTTCCCTAAATCATAAAACATACGAGCAAATAGGATAACAAAAGCAAAAACCCGAGCACAACATCTACGACAAAACTAAGTGAAAAAGTATTCCCATTAACCTAAAATATGAACAAGTGTTGGCAAATAACTCACAGCTATAAGATCCATCAGCATCTGTGAAAGAGAAAACTAAGGGAAGGCATCAGGGTGTCCCTGAGAATAGGAGACCCTCAAACTCACAAACAGGTACTCACTAGAAGGGAACATTTTGAGAACAGAATCTGAAACAGAATTCAATGCACTGAAGTGGGTAAAGGAGTCACTATAAGCTCTGAAATGTTAGACTCGTATGGCCCCAAGACCTCTTAAAACCAAAAGAACTAAGCCCTTTATTAGGACAAACTCACACTTAGGAGAAACTTCTTGGAATAGAAATCAAATTGAGCAAGACAGGAACAGTGGGGAAGAGGAAAGAGAAGTTCCAGATAAAGGTGGAAGGAGGAAGAGAGGCAACAGATTTTTAAAAATAAGAGGTTACATATTTTATTAATTCCAGAAGAAATCGAAAAGAGCATCTTAAAGACACACCACTAGAAAAATTATCCTGACCTACCTCTACATTCTGAAAGTCAAAGAAACAATTTTCACTTAAAAAACAAAAAAGCAATAGAAAGGGATCACAGTTGAATCCAATACAATTTTAAGAAAATAAGGAGATGAATAACAGCTTCTGAGATGGCTGAAATATGAAGTGCGGAGAAGAGGAGAGAGCTGCAAAGAGAAGGAACTTGGGCTTTCCTGGTAGCACAGTGGTTAAGAATCCACCTGCCAATGCAGGGACAGGGGTTCGAGCCCTGGTCGGGGAAGATTCCACATGCCGCGGAGCAACTAAGCCCGTGCACCGCAACTACTGAGCCTGCGCTCTAGAGCCCGCGTGCCACAACTACTGAAGACCATGCACCACAACTACTGAAGCCTGTGCGCCTAGAGCTCGTGCTTCACAACAAGAGAAGCCACTGCAATGAGAAGCCTGCGCACCGCAACAAAGAGTAGCCCCCGCTCGCCGCAACTAGAGAAAGCCCGTGTGCAGCAACGAAGACCCAATGCAGCCAAAAATAAATAAACAAAAATAGATAAATTTATTTAAAAAAAAAAAAAGAGAAGGAACTTCACAAACCTGAATTTGGTCCCCTTGAATCTTTGGCCAAAGAGGAAGCTGTGCAAGCATAGGTTAAGACTCTAAGGCCAAGAAAAGCTATAAGTTGAAGGGAGATTCCAGAGCTTGCTCAGGGCTGGGAGATTTGGGGTTCTGCCTCGTTAGATTGGAGAGACCTCAGTGAACCCCTAGACATTCAATTGACACTCAAGAAAGGCCAAATCTAATAAGTAGACCATTCTAGCCCTTGACTAGACCTTCTATACCAAAGCTTATAAACAATCCTCTAAATTATCAAGCTGACCCACAAGTAAATTAATTACCTGCCATAACAAAGTTCAACCCTCTTTACAAAAGAGAACAAAATTGTCCAGAATCCAATAAAAAATTACCAGACATGTAAAGAAGAAGGAAAATGTGGCCTTCAACCAAGAAGAAAATCAATCAATAATAAAGATACCCAGAAATGACAGAGATTGTATATTATCAGACTGAGATGTTAAGACAGATATCTCCAAGGATACAAAGCAAAACATAAGCATAACAAAAGGAATGAATAAGAAATCTTAACAGAGAAATGGAAATTATTTTTTAAATGGAGATTTTAGAACTGAAAAATAAAATATCTGAAATTTTAAAACTCACTGCATGGGTTTAAAAGCAGTTAGATACCAAAGAAGAAAATATCTTGGAATTTGAAGACAGATTAACAGAAATGATCAAATCTGAAGATCAGTCAGAAAGACAATTGATGCAAAATGAATAGAGCCTCAGAGACTTGTAGATCATTAGCAAATGGTCTAATGTGTAAGTGATTAGAGCTCAGATTTAGATTCATACATTAACAGTCAACTGCTTTTCTTCAAAGATGCCAAAGCAATTCAGTGAGGGAAAGAATAGTTTTTTCAACTAATAGTGTTAAAATAATTGGATATCTGTATGGGAAAAAAATGAACTTGGACTCACACTATACAAAGAAAGATCAAAATGGATAATAAACCTAAATGCAAATTCTAAAACTTTAAAACTCCTAGAAGAAAACAGAAGAAAAAACTTAACCTTCAGATAACCAAAGATTTTTTTGACAGGACAAAAAAAGAGCTGACTATAAAGTAAAATAAAAACTGATAAGTTGGACTTCATCAAAATAAGGCTCTTCTGTTCAATAAAAAAAACACCATTAAGAAATTAAATAGCAAGCCACAATTTCTGACAGGGGACCTGTGTTCAGAATATGTAAAGAATTCCTCTAACTAAAGAATAAAAAGACAATCCACTTTTTTATGAACAAAACTTTAAAAAAAGATTTTCCTGAGCAAAAGGACTTTAGCAGGCACTTCTGAATATAGTACATGTAAATGTCCAATAAAGAGATGAAAATGCTCGATATCATTACTCATCAGAGATGCAAATGGAAATCACAATGAGGTGCCACTACATATTCACCAGAATAGCTAAAATTAAATAAACTGACTGTCCCAAATGTTGGTAGGGATGTGAAATACTCATATTTTGTTGGTACGAATATAAAATAGTACATCTAAAAAATACTTCTGGCAGTTTCTCATGAAGTTAAATACATAGCTATACTAAAAAACAAGTCCACTTTTTAAAATTTACTTAAGAATAATGAAAACATATGTACACAAAAAGTCCTACCAGAATGTCCATAACAGCCTTTTTCATAATAATCAAATATCTGTCAATACAGGAATGGATAAACAGATAATGATACATGTACTCAATGGAATACAACTCAGCAATAAAGAGGAATGAACCACTTTCATATGCAACAGTATGGACGAACTTCAAAAAATATGCTGAGTGAAATAAGCCAGACACAAATGAATACATACTTTATGATATCATTTATATGAAGTTCTTGCACATACAAAACTAATTTGTGGTGAAAGAATTCAGAATACCAGACCGCATCTAGTGGGGTGTGTGGGAGGGTGAAAGTTGACTGGGGAGTTACAAGAGGGAACATTTGGGGGTGATAGAAATATTCTATATCTTGATAGGTGTGTGGGTTACATGTATATATACATTTCTCAAAACTTGTGCTTAAAATGTATGCATTTCACTCTATGAAAATTATACTGCAGTTAAAAAGGGAAAATTAAATACATAAAAATTAGTGAATCCAATCCAGCAAAATATAAAAGGGATAACCATGACCAAACGGAGTTATTATTCCACATATGCAAGATTGGTTTACCATTCTAATTTATCAGTGATTTTCTCCATAATAGAAAAAGGAGTAAAAGTATATGAGCATCTAGATCAGGGAGAGACAAACTTTTTCTTAAAGAGCCAGATTGCTAATATTTTAAGCTTGAAAGACATATGGATCTCTGTTGTAACTACTCAACTCTCTGGAGTGCAAAATAAGTTATAGGTAACACAAATGAATGGGCATGGCTGTGTTTCAGTAAAACTTTATTTATAAAAAGAGGCAACCAGCCCACGGACCATAGTCTTATGACCTCTGATCTAGATAGATATGTTTAGTGATACATGAGTTAAATCTTAGCAAACTGGAAATAAAAGAAAATTTCCTAATGTGATTTTTTAAAACTACAAAAACCTGTAACTAATATGATATTTATGAAATATTGAAAACTTTTCCTGTGAAATTGGGTACAAGACAAAGATGCCTGCTACCACCACTTCTATAAAACATTATAGTGGAGGTCCTAGCCAGGAAAATTAGGAGGGAAAAAAGAAAATGGAAAGAGGATGGAAAGAAAGAAATCTATTATAATTTGCAGATAATATGATTGTGTACCTAAAAAAGCTAGAAGAGGCTAAATGATCAGTAAATTTAACAAGATTGCTGACTCAAGGTCAATATACAAATTTCAGTTGTGTTTCTGTACACCATCCACATAAAGAGAGAATATAAAAATTTTAAAAGTATATGATTTACAATAGTATCAAAAACAACAATACCTAGAAATAAATCTAATCAAGAAGTACAAAACATTGACACTAAAAAAATGCAAGATATTTTTAAAGTAAATAAGACCTAAGTAAATGGTGATATATAAGATGTTCATGGGTCAGAAGACTCAATCCTGTAAAGTGGTTCATCTCCAAATTAATCTATATACTCAATCCAATAAAAATGCCAGCAGGTTATTATTACTTTTTTTTTAAACAATTAAAAAAGCTAAAATTAAAAAGCTAAAATTAAAATTAAAAATTAAAAAGCTAACTTAAAGTTAATATGGAAATGCTGTAAGCCAAAAGAGCTAAGACAATCTTTAAAAAGGAGAAAGCCTACACTACAGATGCCAATACCTATTATAAAGCTATAGTGACTAAAACTTGGTATTTGAGTAAGATACAAACCTACAGAAAAGAGGTGAGTTCAGAAAGATCCATATAGTCAGCTGATTTATGACAAATATGATACTTCAGTGCAATGGAGAAAGGGATTTTTTTCAATAAGTTGTGCTAGTTTATTATTTCTGGTTAGATCGCAGTTTTAAATGTGAAATGTTAAACAGTTCAGAATTAAACATAAAAGAGCATTTTTATGACAGTGAGATAGGCAAAGATTTCTTAAACAGCACATAGAAAACACTAGCCAAAATTTTAAAAAGTAATGCTACTATTTTAAAATTTAAAACTTCTGTTCACCAAAAGATACCATTACGGGTTTGAAAAGGCAACCCAAATAGTAGGAGGAGATTTGGCCGAAAAGGGACTCATGTTCAAAACATTTAAAGAATTTCTACAAGTCAATAAGGAAAACTGACAAAGGACTTGACAAGACACTTCACAGAAGAAGATATCCAAATGGCCAACACAAATATGAAAAGATGTTCAACTTCATTAGTCTACAGAGAAATTCATATTTAAAAAGCAATGAGATACCACTACAGTCCCACCAGAATGGCTAAAATGAAACACAGAAAAAACCAAGTTTTGTCAAAAATGTGGAATAACTGGTACTCCCACACACTGCTGGTGGGGATATATATTGATATTAAGAAAATCAACTTTGGAAAACTTTGGAAGTATATACTATAGCTGAAAATATACATACTCTATGAACCAGCAATTCCACTCCTGGGTATATCCCCAACAAAAATGCAAGCATGTGATCAACAAAACCATGTTTTAGTATGTTTGTAGCCACGCTCTTTGAAATAGCTAAAAAGCGGATCTGACTGAAATGTTCATCAACAAACAGTAGGATGACTAAATAAACTGTGGTATATTTACATAATCCAATACTAAACTGTAACGAGAAAGAACAACTTAAAACAGACAACCATAGGGATGAATATAAGAAATGTAATACTGAGCAAAGTCAGAACAAAAAAAGTACATATTGTGTGAATTCATTTACATAACATACAAAAAAATGGAAATGAATCTATGCTGTTAGAAGAGTGGTTACTCTTGGAGGGGTATTAGCCAGAAAGAGGCATGAGTGAGGGGCTCTAATGAGAGGCTCTGGGGGCTGCTAATGTTCTGTTTCTTGATGTGTGTACTGGTTCCGTGGGTGTGTTCACTTTGTGGAAATTGAGAGAGCAATACATTTTGATACTTGCAGTTTTCTATATATGTTATACTTCAAAGAAAAATATTTAAATGGAAAAATAAATAATCCTAGAGAAGAGAGAGTAGGTGAGGATTGAATGCAATAAGATTTAGCCATAAATTGATGTGTTAAGTTTGGATGATGGTTACATGGGGGCTAATTCAATTATTCCTGTTATTGTTACACATGCTTGAAATTTTCTGAAATAGAAGATAAAAATGAGTTGGAGAAAAGGAGGAAAAGAGATATATATATTTTATTTATAAATACAGAGATGTATAAATATGAGATTAGTGACTCGTGGGAGGAGGAGAGAGATAAGGCATAGAACCACTGTTTTTGTTATAAACATTTTAGGACTATTTGATTTCATAAACTATGTACATGTGTTACTGGGATAAATTAAAATAGAATTAAAATGTCAAACAATAACAGTCGGAAGGAAAGAAGATGAAGTCCTATTATTTTAGTCTCAAATGACAATAAAATCATGCTTTGGATTTATATTACTTGAGGGAATTAGAATGAAAGAACAGAATTAGAGTTGAGGTCTGAGATGCTATAATTTTGTATAAAATTTAAAAATTACATACTGAAAAAGAAAGAAAAATCAGTAATGAGCAGTAACTTCCTGCCAAAGAATACATTGGAAATAGGAATTTTGAAACAGAGAGAAATTACATACTCCTTAATATTGTACAAATATATTTTAACAATGTAGTAAGTCAATTCTAATCTTTTAAGCTTATTTGACTACGTAATGCCATGGTCAAATAAGCTTGAAAAACATTCCACTGAATCCTATTCCAAGGAGAACCCTTAAGGGAAATCTGAGCTAAAGACAGTGTTAATAAGCAAAGCAGGAACTTTGCATTTTATGAAACTTATGTAAGGTAGCAGTCTCCTAGAACCCAACTGATAATTCCAATCTCTCCTCTCAGCCAAGTAGGATTCTTGGACCCTATGGCAAACTCAGTAGTTTGGCTAGTCAACACGTATGCACTGGCCTGCTTCTGCTTTAAGGTTAGAAAAAGCAAATACTTTCTGTCCTAGGATTGTTGCAGCTTGTAACGGTCATGTGACTCAGTTTTTACCAGTGACACAAAAGCAAAAGTCAACAGGCAAAGTTTTTGCATTCCTGATAAAAGGGACAGATATTTTAGATTTCTTTTTTCTATCTTGATGGTATAAAAGCTCTCCCTCCACATACTTCCCACCTTTGCCTTCAACTGGGCAAAGCACGACTTGTTCTCTTTGTGTGATTATGCCTTTGTTGCATTTTCAGTTGGGCTTCAGGAAGGGGTGAAGATAAATGTGTATGTTCAACCTGACATGTTTAACTGGCGTCCTGTATATTGTCTATATATATAAACATTTTAAGTAAGCAAACTAAAACATGCTTGAGAATGACTGACACCAAATTCAGGGTCATGGTTATCATGTGGGGAGAGAGAAAGGGAAATGGGATTAGTAAAAGGTTTAAGGGAGCTTCAAAATCAACTATAGCTATGTTTTGTAATTTAAAAATCAAGAAAGTAAAGCAAAATAGTAAATTTGATGGGTCCTGGAGTTGGGTACATGCGTGTTTCTTATGTATACTAAAATATTTAAAAATTAAAACACTACACTCAGAGATACTCTTTATAATTTTATAAATGCTAAATAGGTAATGAAAATAAGGGTCCTAAAATCCCATCCATTTAGGACAAGAAGGTGAGATGTTAGGAAGAGGATAAAGCAGAATATGGAAGAAGAATCCAAAACAGACCAAAGTGCAGACGTGGCCTATCTAAGGGCTGGAAGGTGATATGATACCAATATCAACCATGTAATACATGCACACACATATACACACATACACATACCACATGCATGTATACACATATATGCATAAATATGTTTGTGACTAGATTAGGGGTAGAGTATATATTACTCTCATTAAATACTGTAGTTTCAATCCTTTTAAAACAAATTATTTTCTTGTTTTTATAAAAGTCTAATATTCTATAATTTCTCCAGGTTTTTTTAAGTATGGATACTTAGGTAAACCTTACATCAACGTTCCTGAACTCAGAGAGGTCCAGAACAGGTAAGCAGGCTTCTTTAAAAAAAAAAAAAAAATGTAGTCTTATTGAGGTTGATTTCTTTCTGTGTGATGTTGTTACAGAAGCACTAGATAGTGTGTGTCAGTGATCTATATTTAAAGCCAATATTTAAATCTACACACTTTTAAATATTTGATTACATTTAGCGTAGGACTACACATTAACAATAAAAGTGCAAATCACTTTTTCATTTGGAAGCTGCCTCAAGAAGCTGTTATACTCAGTTATAGCTAAAACTAAACTCGTGCAATATATGTATAGTACTATATCTAGAATAGCCGCTCTTCTGTGACCTGTAAGATCTGATAGCACAATTGGTTCAGCCACAGAAATACTTGTCTAGGAAACTGAATCACCTCAATTATCCAATTTGGAGATTCATAGTGAAATACTGAATAGGTTTTTAATCTAAATATGTTGACTACTTTTTTCGTATAAATATGTCTCTAAATTGTATAATTTGTCTAGATAGTGAACATGCTTTAGTAGAAGAAGCATGATGTATGGAATCAGATCTAATTTCCAGCCCTAGCTGTGTCATTCACCAGATGTGTGATTTGGGTAAGTTATTTAACCTTTTCGAGCCTCCATCTCTTCATCTATAAAATGGGGACATGTGATTACACCTTATATAGTTAGCTTAAGTAATCTATGTAGAATGTAATCAGTACATGTTAGTTCCTTTCCTGCTTTCATAAAATCCATCTCAAAGGTCATTTTCATTGATTAAGATGCTGAGAATCCATGAAGCATTAGCATCCAAAGCTGTAAGGAACATCACATCTTTTATTTTAGTTGTTTTAAGCAATCGATTTATTTTTTCAAATTGCTCAGACAAAACCAATGTATTAATTATACCAGGGCTCTAAATCTACTTGCAAGGCCTCCAGGCAAAATCAGCTGATGGGGGCTTCCCTAGTGGCGCAGTGGTTGAGAATCTGCCTGCCAATGCAGGAGACACGGGTTCGAGCCCTGGTCTGGGAAGATCCCACATGCCGCGGAGCAACTGGGCCCGTGAGCCACAATTACTGAGCCTGCGCGTCTGGAGCCTGTGCTCCGCAACAAGAGAGGCCGCGACAGTGAGAGGCCCGCGCACCGCGATGAAGAGTGGCCCCCGCTTGCCACAACTGGAGAAAGCCCTCGCACAGAAACGAAGATCCAACACAGCCATAAATAAATAAATTAATTAATAAAAAAAAAATCAGCTGATGAACCATTTTGTTTATGCCTTCGCACTGATAATGAGCCTGATAAAATCAGAAGGGAAGCAAATATTAAAGAATGAAAGGTTCATTTTAGGGATGGATGGAAAGAGGGGGTTTATACAATGTTATCACAAACACTTTACATTTGCCCCAAATCAAAATGGCCCTGTGTATATATTTTTGTTTTAATTACTTTTACATTTTGTTAGGTAAGTTGTGTGGTTCTAAATCTATACCTACGCAAAACATTGACAAAAAACCCAAACTCATTACTACTACATTAGATTGTTAGGGCCTTTAGGGAAGATATTGTTGAATGACATACTATCCTGTACCACAAGCTACCAGGCGGGGGCAAAAACATGTTAAATACTTGTAAGAGGTGGGGAAAAGAGTGAAGATACAGCTATGTTATCATTTGCCTTTGATTCTTCTGTTTGGTAAAAATATAAGAAATCGTTTTCTCTTGACTGAATGAATATAGTGATGACCTAGGAGATTTTTGTGGCCTTCTCGGAGAATCAAAATCAGTTTTTCTCCACCGGTTGCGGGGGAGGGGGTGCACTTTGCTTGGGAATTGGATCAGAGTCTTCACTGTGGCCTTTCCATGTTACAAAACCTGTGGCCATCATTATTCCTGTGCTCCTGCTTCCCTCAGAGAATCGCCGAATCAGGGGAAACATAAGTGCTGCAGGGAGTTATGCAGCAGAAGAAAAGTTGAGTTCACTGAGAATCATTTCAGCTGAGTGTGATATGGGGCAAATCAATAGGTGACTTAACTATCCCGGCAGCAATCTATAGGAATAAATTTTTTTTCCTGAAAATACTGTTTGATAAACCAAACAATAAAAACATGTACTACCGTGAGTCAGGCTCTTCCCAGAAAATATGACCTCTGCTTTCTAGCCTCAGTAAAAAGCTCGACTGGAAATAGTGATATTCAGAATAGGTAACATAGAATGGTGAATCCCCAGAACCAGTCTGCTGGGCTGACTGGATGACAGACACTTGGGGAGCTTGTTAAAAATACATATTCCAGACTCTGACCTGTAGATTTTGATTCTGTAGATCTATGAGAGGTCCCAGGAACAAATATTTTTAAAAATTTTCCAGCTAGACTAAACAACTTACGGTGCATCCATACAATAATATACAATGCATATGCAAAAAAGAATGAGGAACTTCTTTGTGTGAGGATATAGGCTCATCCTCAAGATGTTTTATCAAGTGAAACATGCAAAGAGTGTGTATCATTTGTTACCAGTGCTGTTAAAAAGGATGAACATACATATTTGCCTATATATGTGTGAAATATCTCTGGAAGTTAATACAGAAAGCCAATAATGCTGGTTTTGCTTCTGCAGAGAACTGGGTGGTTGACAGATAGGAGTGAGAGAGAGATTTTACCACAGCATAACCTTTTGTACCTTTTGAAGTTTGAGCGAAGTAAAAATATGTATCAGAAATAAATGAAAAATACTACTTCTATAATACTCATGGCAAAATACGGCTTACAAATAACTTCTCCAGGTAACTGATGTTCAGCTAGGATTTTAACTACTGGCCAAGAATTATATAATATGCAACACATAAATGTAATAATGTGTAAATATGTAGTATGTAACCTACCCATGTCTCTAAGAGATTAAGGATTTCGCCTATGCAGATAGAGCACCAGAAAGCTAGATACAGGGTAGTTGCATTAATGTGAATGATACATTTCTGGAAACCTCACTTATTTCTGATAATTCAAGATCTGACAAGGGATGGTGGGTCTTTTGCCAGTTAATTTGCCACCTCCTAATTAAAATAACAAAAACATTAGTTTATAATGTATTCAGTCACTTGGAAGGGATATAGATTATTTCAAAATATACACATACAGACATTATTAATGTTTTATACCACATCAAATTAGTAAACTTCATAATCACATTGAATGCAGCCGCATCTCTCTTGAACTACATTTGATTAACCTCCTCAAAAAAAACTTCACAGAAAAAATATTTTGATGTGATTCATTGGGTTTTTATTGAGAGTTGATCAAGTAACACCCACTTGAAGAACACTTCTGCTTTTTCTCTGAAACTGTTAGAAGACATTGTGACCGTTGGGCTCCTTGATGCCACTTGTGTAAATCATAACTTCCCCATTTAAATTTTTGTACCAGAAAAGGTTTTTAAGAACTGTAGACTTCCTTTTATCAGATAGGAGTTGCTGCCAAGAACATGGGGGTTGAATTTGATGTTCTACCATAGTATATGGCAAATTTCCTAACAAATTTTGGAATGATCTAGCCTTGGGAGAGGAGAAAGGAAAAGCAAGTATCACCTGTTTATAAAATTTGCGCAGCGTAATTTCTTAAAAAGCAAGCAAAACAATCTTCTACTGAAGAACAACTTTTACAATTCCTGATTTTAATTAAAATTTGGCTTCCTGTGCAAGGTAAAACAACTGAATGGATAGTAACGAGGCTCCTTTCTTTGAGGGGATCTTAGGGATAGACAAGACAATGAGAACGTCCCCACCTTTAATGGAGTGATGCTTGAGTGGGTTGGCTAATGAATGCACACCTTAAATGGCTAAACAGGAATAGTGAGGGGATACACTAGGAGCTGAGTGTCGGTCTTAAAGAAAACTAATGTTTGACTCATTCTTCCCATATGTAGGATGCCTTGGGAACCAACAAAATTCTTTTGACTTTTCGAAGTCTTTCTCTTGGTAGGGACCCTGCACAGACCCATCTAAGAGAAATGACTAATCTGCATCTGGAGAATATTTCAGATGATAAGGGAAACCTGCTTGGACTAGGGTGGAAAAGTAATGTGGTTTATAATAACTGTTGACTGTAAAGTGGTGCAGCTACTTTGAAAAACAGTTTGGCAGTTCCTCAAAAGGTTAAACATAGGGTAACAATATCACTCAGCAATCCCACTCCTAGATGTTAGTTTCCTATTTGTCCACCTCACAGGGTAACTTCAGTTAAGCCAGTGGATGAATTAGGGAAGAGAGGTAAATTGTTTTTCATTCTTAAATCAAGAGTCATCTGGAATAAACAGTAATTATATTGGACTCTGTGTTTATCGTCTCTACTTCCTTCTGCTTTATACATACTTCTCTACGTTCAGAGTATATTATACACTCAAGTTTATTACTAAACATTTTACCTGATTGAAAATAACTATCTAGTGTTGATGATTAAAAATGTAGAAAAACACTACAAGCCTAGTACCCAAAGACAGCCACTGTTAATGTTTTGCTGCTTTCTGCTTCTTTTCAGGATATATTTACATATATTTGTATACATTTATGACAGTGGGATCAAACATTTCATAATTGCCCTAATCTAATTTTCTCAATATCATGAAATATTCTACAATATCATTCTCATGACTAACAAATACTATCTCACATGGGCATGCATGCCATATGCTTTTTGAACTAGCTGTCCCTGAGAAATAGATTCTAAGAAAGATTTGTATTGTGTGCAATAATTGTATTGGTGAGTGGCCTTGGAACCAACCCTTATATGGGCGAGTAAAGGAAGTAGGGTTGGGAAGAGTAGAACCACAGTGAAGTTGCAGAAAAGACCTGGGCGGCTCTGGAGCTGGGATGGCCCTTCAGAGTTGTTCCTCCTTGAGGCAGAGGGGTTGAGTCTTCAAATACTCTTATCATCCAGTAATTGAGTGGGAACTGTGCCCCAGGAGTAGGTGTGACTTTGGGCAAAACTGCTCTTTTCAGCTTAGGGTAATTGACAGATAGAAATTCAGCTGAGAGCCGTAAGTTGTCAATGCTACCAGCAACTGATTCCTCAGTCCTGAAGGGGGAATCTGGGTGACTTAAAATAGTATTTGCTAAAGTCTGTCTCCTGTGACACTTGGATTCACTTTTATCTTTTATTAAGTGCTCATTGTATCCTTCCTCTACTATTTAATCTAGATTCCACTCACTCTTGGCTAACATCTCTGCTGATCTAGGTGGCTTACCTGGTAGGGTGACCCAGATCCTCATCCCTCATGGGTCTGAGCCCAGTCATCATGACTTTCTCAGTCCGTGGCTATTGTACTTTCCCAATCTTTGTCACAATTGGGCAATGTAGGACATCAAGAGATTTCCCAGTGGACTGGTGGGTACCAAACATAGTCCTCCTGGCCCTTATTGTGAAGGAACTGTTCTACCCCCACCTGATGCCAGGATGGTGACACCTTTCTTTGTGTACTAATTTCTTTGCTTTCCTCTTGTCATGAGGACCCCAAAGTGACAGTAGTAGTTTTAACTTAATATTTAATGGGAGTCTTGTTATGTCTTTTGATGGAACATTTCCCAATCTGGGGGGTAGAACCTTTAGACCCACATTGTCTAGAGTTGTAGAGATGGGAAGCACAAATTCTACAGGTTGGTCACTTGGAGGGATAGTTAACAGGGATACTACTTCATTCTCTTAGGTCCCAGACCCATACATTCTACCTATTGGGAACATAGCATCATACAATAGACATTGTTTTAGGGTGTAACTAGGTACTAGAGCATAAGCCCCCCATTCTTGTAGAGTCTCATATCCAAGCTGGTACCTCCATTATACTTTCAAAAGGCTATTCTATCACTCTTTCTATCACTGGCAACTGCTGGATGGTGCAGTATGTGATCACATCAGTGGATCTCAAGGTCCTATGTTCACTGCCCTATCTCTTTGTTGTCAAGTGGTCCCTTAGACCGATGCAATGTTGTACAAGGTCCTATGTCAGTGGATCAGACACTCTGTAAGCCTTTGAATAGCGGTGGTGTCTGAGGTCCTGTGGTTGGCAAAGGCAAACCTATACCTGGAATATGTGTTGATTCCAGCCAAGATGAATTGCTTCCCCCTGCAGAGTGGAAGGAGTTCAGAGTGGTCAATTTGTCACCAAGTAGCTTGTTGGTATCCTTGAGGATTATGCTATATGAGGACTTAGCATTGATCTCTCTTGCTGGGATGTTTGGCAATGGCAGTAGCTAGATTAGCCTTGGTGAGTGGAAGTCACTGTTGAGTCCACGCATAACCTCCATCCTTGCCACTGTGGCTTCTCTGTTTATGCGACCATTATATCAGCACTGGGATGGCTGATGACAGAGGCTAGCTGACAGCAATTTTCCATACCATTCTATATTTTTGGTTGTTTAGTGCCTCTTCTATGAAGGATGATGGAGGGAAGGATACACCCTAGAGAACATTAATCTGTGATACATTCCCTGTGTGCCTGTGCGCCTCATTCCCACAGACCCCCACATACAGCTTCCCCAAACACCCTTGTCACCAGTCTTTTAATTTTTCTTTTTCCATGTTTCTGAACAACCAGCTCAATCATTTTCCTCCGCTCATAAACAGGTATACTTTACTTTGATCCACCATTCTTTCCATACAAGGTGGATGACCAGATGCAATGCCTGAAGGTCTGCCCATTGGAAGGATTTTCCTTCACAGCTTTCTTTTGGAGACACCCTTGAGTGAGGCTATAGTGCAACAGCAGTCCATTTTCAGCTTGCACTTCATATCAGGATGACCTGTCTCTGAACCATCTGTTGAGCTTTTTCCTCCTCCATGAGCTCATTATCAGGGCCCCCTCATGTGACCGTAGGTTCATGCTGAGGGAGAGATGCAATGCAGCTTACTTGTGCCTTCCATCTCACTTATGCTTGATGCTGGTTTGCCACTTTCATCTTATGATAGTTTGCTGCTGCAGCCACCCCAAGGGAAGGGCTCGGCTGACAGCCATCAGCTGCCAATCTTCCAGCCGCTGGGGGATTAAATGCCCCAGCTCCTTCCCAAAGAAGGAACTTCAGTTCTCTGATGCTGAGAATTTTGTGTTCCTTGTTTTTTGGTTGCTTTTTATTTTGCTATTTTAAACAATACAACCTTGAAAGTTCTTTTTGTAAGTGGATAGTTTATAAAATTAGAAAGCTATAAACCAAAAATGGAGAAGTAATAAGATGATGAGAAATGAAACTAGGAGACTTGGGTTCTAGTCCTAGCTTTGCTATTATCTTTGAATTTTATATTTGACTAATCATTTCACATCTCAGAGCCTTAACTGCCTTATCTACATTATGAGACAGTTGAATGAGACCAATTTTTTCCAATCTAGAGTCTACTGAGAAAGTAATAAAAATTCAAGAGCTATTTCCAGTATTTTATAAAGTCTAATGAAAATAATTTATCTATCCTTGACAAGGTTGCAGAGAGATCAGGTTGTGGACACTGCATTGACAATTTAGGCAAGCAAGAGGGCAATCAAATAAAAACTGTAGAATAAAAAAAAATCCTAGAACATCATTGCATGATAGATATTTCCAAGGTCATCTGGTCCAACTCACAAACAGCTGCACAAATCCCTCATTTTAATTGTAAACTTTTCTTTGAGGTTTTCCAATATCATAAGTGGGCCTTTTCCATTTCAGGGGCCTCTAACGATTACAACATCGAGAGGTACTTTCTCCTGTCAGTAGTTGCTCTCTTTCTTTTCTCATTTCATGTTCACACATCAGTTTATTCTAACTGAGCTTTGGGATCCACCATTCCACTGGGACTGCCAAATCCAATGGTCTCTGATTTGTTCTTATCTTAATTCATTTCTCAGCAGCATTCAACACATTTGACCACTTCCTCCTCCTTGAAATGATTTCTTCTCTTGGCCTCCTGGTTAGTATTTCTCTTGCTTTTCCTCCTAAATCACTGATTGATCCTTCTCAGTCTTGTATTCTGGCTTCTCCTCTTCCTCTACCCAATCTCTAAATGTTAGAGTACCCATTTGCTCCGTAGCTTGGCTAGCCCTATTCTTTCAAGTAGTATCACTCATTTTCATGGCTTCAGGTAGTCTAAGCTTTCAAATCAATATCTTCCATTTGTCACCTCTTCTCTGAAACTTAGATTCAAATATCCAGCTTCATACATCTCCACTCTTCTTGAATGGCTAATAGGCATCTAAAGCTTAATTTGTCTTGAATGGCTAATAGGCATCTAAAGCTTAATTTGTCTATAAAAAGAACTTTTTATTTCTCCATCCAAATCCATTTCTTCCCCAAGATTGCAAATATCAGAAAATGGCACTTCTACTAATTTTCTCAGGCCAAAAACTTAGAAGAGCTCCGTAATTAAGCACTCTCTCTCTCTCTCCCCCCAATCTAACCACAAGTTCTCTCACCTCTAACTCCCAAAGTTTCCCCCCAAATGACTATCTTTATGTCCATTACTACTACTTCCCTCTAAGTCATTTCCATTTCTTGTCTGGAATATTGCCATAACATTCCAGTTGGTCTCCTTGCTTGCACTCTTGCTTTCTATAACCTAAACACCATGTAACAGCAAGAACAATTTATTTAAAACATAATCAGATCATGTCAGATCATGTCACTCCTCTGTTTAAAACCCACCAAATGCCTGGCTTCTGATCTTAGTCAAAGTCTCAATTTTCTTACCTTGTCCTACCATGTCGTAAATGACCTGGATTCTGCATCTCTGAACTTCCCATAAATATTATCTATCCTGACCAAGTTCAGCCAAGTTGGCCTTCCCTCTGCCCTTGGGATCTTTGTACTAGCTGTTCCCTTTCCTTGGAATGATTTTCTTTCTTGCTCCTCACGGTTCTGGATGCTTATTGTCATTTGTGTCTCATTTGAGATGTCAGCTCCTTAGGGAAGCCTCCCTGGACACCCAATACAAAGTAGACATCTAGTCTTTCCTTATCTTTCTGTCCTATTTGATTCTCTTCTAATACTTATCACTCTCTGGAATTTTTCTTGTTTATTTGTTGTGTCTCCTCACTAGAAGGTAAGCTCTATGAGTGCGCTGACATTGTCTACCTTGTTCCTGTTCTTTTCTGAGGGCTTGGAAAAGAGCTTGGGACATAGCAGATGTTTAAGAAAAAATCGCAGAAGGAACGAAGGAATCAGGAGCCTCTGGGACCCAGAGTTTCTAGCCTGACAAAATATCCAGGATACAATTGAAACCCGTTATTATTCAAATTGGTGTCCTTGTTTCAACATGAAACCTTATTAAAAGTCCAAGTATAGACAATTGTTAACTGCTGTCCAGCTCTCTCCTTTGTCAAATAAAAGGCTTCTATTTCTAAAATTTGTCATTTGGGGGAAGATCTAAGGCAGAGTGCACAGGGGACATAAAATGTCAATTGCCAAGAGATATAAAATTTATTTTATGATAGGAGCATTTTCATTTGTATATACATGTTTTCCTTATTTCAGATAATCCACAGGTACTATAATTTATTCCAATGAGCCACCTCTGCTCATAGTAAAGTGAGAGGTAACTTTCATAGAAATTTTAATAGGATATTCTCAACAGGTTTTATTGTCCTGCCTCTTTATACAAAGCTCAAGAAGTTTGCCCAGGCCTGAGAAATTACTTATCTTCTTGACAATCCAATTTTTAAAAAACAAATAGTAATCAGTTTGTGTTTGATTTTGCTGAGGTATGCGACCTCACTAGATAGTTGAAGATATCCTAACTTTAGTAATTAGGATCCATTTTTCTTCAGCCAGATTTATTCCATGATAAGCACAAGGAAACTCAAATTCTCAAACCTGACCATTGCCATTCTTTCCTTCCCCATCACTCTCTTTCCTGACTGAACCATCATCAAAAGTCTAATCTTTAGTTTATGTTATCCAACAAGAAGAAAATTTCTATTGTGCTTTATTAGTAACTAGAATGTATCAAGTACTTGACATGTACCAGCGAATATTGTCTGTGTTTCATTCATTTAATCCTAATGATGTGCGTACTATTACAGCTGACGTTTGAACAATGTGGTGGTTAATCCACATTTAACGTACAGTGGCCCTCCATATCCACGCTTCCTCCACATCCACAGATTCAACCAGCCACAGACCACGTACTACTGTAGTATTTACAGATGGAAAGAATCCAAGTATAAGTGGACCCATGTGGTGCAAACCCAAGTTGTTCAAGGGTCAGCTGTATCTTGACCATTATACAGATGGGAAAACTACTACACAGAGCAGTTAAGTAACCTGAGTAAGTTTTTCTTTTTTAATTTTTATTGGAGTATAGCTGATTTACAATGTTGTGTTAGTTTCAGGTGTACAGCAAAGTGAATCAGTTATACATATACATATATCCACTCTTTTTTAGGTTCTTTTCCCATATAGGCCATTACAGAGTATTGAGTAGAGTTCCCTGTGCTATACAGTAGGTGCTTATTAGTTATCTATTTTATATGTAGTAGTGTGTATATGTCAATCCCAATCTCCCAACTAATCCCTCCCCCCCCATTTCCCCTCTGGTAACCATAAGTTTGTTTTCTACATCTGTGACTCTATTTCTGTTTTGTAAATAAGTTCATTTGTACCTTTTTTTTTTAGATTCCACATATAAGCAATATCATATGATATTTGTCTTTGTCTGACTTACTTCACTCAGTATGACGATCTCTGGGTCCATCCATGTTGCTGCAAATGGCATGATTTCCTTCTTTTTAATGGCTGAGTAATATTCCACTGTATATATATACTACGTCTTCTTTATCCACTCCTCTGTCGATGGACATTTAGGTTGCTTCCATGTCAACAACTAGTAAGTTGTGGAACTGGGCTATATATATCCAGACAGTCTACCTCTAGAACCTGTGCTTTCAGCCACTACACTACTCTGTAAAGTGATAAAGATCTGATTTTTCCATTTGCTCTTACAACCTATTATTACTCCAATCACTTTTACAGTTTGATAAATAGTGACTAATATCTTCTCCAGGAAAAAATCCCGATATCTTCAAGAGTGTCTCACATTACATGATTTCAAATCTATTCATCACCCAGGTCACCTCTGGAAATACAGGGGTATTTCTATTCATCCTCTTAAAATGTCAGAACTAGGTATTAATCTGTGTGTGGGTTTAGGTATATATATATATATGTATATATATATGTGTGTGTGTGTGTGTGTGTGTGTATATATATATAGAGAGAGAGAGAGAGAGATGATTAGTTCCTTGGAGAGAGAGATGATTAGCTCCTTCTTACTATATATACAATTTTATGAACATAGTATCATATCACCTTAGCTTTTTTGCTAGCCACATCATACTCTTTACTCATATTTCTATCAAATGTATTTTTCACAAGATTCAAAGCTCCTTAGAGCTGCTATACATACTTCTCCAAACACCTACCAGGAACTAAATAAAAAGAAGCTTTAGCACAGCTGCCATAGTCTGAAAATGAGCTTCCCTTAACATCGAGGGACACATGCATATTCAAGCCTAAAATCATTTAAAATAGTTCACATGTGAAAAGATTTTTTTAAAAAACTAAAAATTTTATTTTTTAAATGTTAAAGTAATAAATCAAGAAACATTTGCTACAAAAGCCACCTGAAGGCCTGCTTACAACACAGGTAAAGAAAATAATCAAAGCCCTCAGTAATTGAAGGCCTTCCACTATTACACTACACATGTAAGAGAGGAGAGGAAAATAAAGGGTGTATATGTAAGAAAAAATGAGCATAAAATAGTTTGACTTTTCTGAAATCTTTCTCCCTCTCCTGCTTCAAATTCTCACAATTACTAAACTTGCTGTTTGCTTGTTATCTAATATTTTCCCCTGTGTAACTCTCTGGACTTAACTCTTAGCACTGTTTTTCTACCTGTTTTGGGGGACTTTCCGTAAAGAGTCAGTTCAGTGATCGAATCTTAAGCTTCCTTATCTGAACTTTTTGCTTTGGTGAGATCCCTTTTCCTGGGGCTGTGATACCACGGCTCTGGCACATGAGGAGAAGCTATTCATGAACTGTTGTTAGCTCTTCTGTTTTTCTCCATGTATTATTGGGTAGATTTTTAAAAACCTAAGTGAGAGATTTTATATTTAGTCCTAATATACTGTCTCTTGTTTTATTGAACCTGTGCTAAGATCTTTGGGGGGTCCAATTCTGTCATCAGATACTAGCCAACCAGATTTCAGGTCATCCACATATTTTGATATGATGCCATTTATTTATTTAGCCAAGTTGTTCATAAAAATGTCAGCCAACAATAGGTCAAGGATGGGATTCTGGAATAAGATCACTGGAGATTTCTATCTTAATATACGATGACACATTAATCAATGCTCTTTGAAAATGATCATTCTATCATTTATGGCTCACCCCAAGTGCACCATCAGCTAATTCATCCTTTTCTATCTTGTCGCCATTAACATAATCCAGGTGTACCATTTCAATAGCATTCTTGGGATATACTCATCCTGTACTCTTTAGCGGCATTATAGCACTGCCTATAACGTGACTACCTATGCTTAAATTCTTGTTCCCTAGTTTTAGCTTTGTGATCTTGAGCTATTTACTGCTCTAAACCTCTGTTACTTCGTCTGTGAAATGAGGGGAAATAATACTTAAGATCAAATTTAAAAATGTATATAAAGCATTTAACTGAGAGCCTAATATCAAATAAGTGCTGAAGAAATATTAGCTCTTCTTAACAGTGGTAGTTAACCTACCCAAAAAGAAAATGAAGTTAGTCTGGTACAGCTTAATCTTAATGAGCCCATGCTGGGTCTTAGTGAATACCATTTCCCTTTGTAAGAATTTACATGCTCTCATTTTATGCTGTTTGAAAACCCATCCATTTTAATAATCCATTCTATAATTTTGCACAGGGATTAATGTCAGGTTCACTGATCCATAATTGCAGAATTTATTATTTTCCCTTATGGGAAATTGGCACTGCATTTGCTTCTCCAGTCCTGTGAAACCTCTCCCCTTCTCCACTGTTCCTCAGAGGTAACAGTTGCTGGTTTGGAAGTTTCATCTCCTAGTTCTCAGCAGCCCTGCAGTAAAGTTCATTTCAGCTGGGGCACTTGATGTTCTCAATATCCCCACCTATCTTTGACATCATTTCCCTCTTAAACTAGTTTGTTCTACCCTCTTCAGTCTGAAGATCATTGTCTTTGATGCAGAAGACAGGCAGAACAGGAACGCAGTGGTCCTGCTTCCTTTTTGTCGTCTGTTATCACCATCTGTCTCAAGCAGAGGGCCTACCCCTTCCTGTTTGTTCTTCTTGCTCAACAGTATAACTTTAAAAATTCTCCTCTTTTCCCCTCATTATGTTATACAAAGTTTAGCACCCTGAGAGTTTATGCCTTAATTCATTTTTAAAGACCCATACACATAGTTTAAATTCACTGCTGGTGATCAAAAAGCTCTTTATGCTTTTTGTTTGTCTTTTCAAAATATAAGCTCTGACATTTCCAGTCTAAAATGACATTTGAAGTAGTTTCTCCCTAAAATATCTTTTAAGACTCCAATTAAAAGCAAACATTCATACACAATATGTGACTCTGGAGAAGTTTAAGGTCCTACTGTTTTTAAATGACCTGCCACCCATATCTCAGTTTTAAGTGAATTCAGAAAGTCAATTGTTAAGAAAATGTGAGGTGAATAGGTGATATGGAATAAAGTTATAGTTATGTAGATGGTAGTAATTGGACAGATTCAGGACATATTGAAAGTAATACCCACAGTACTACTGATGGATTGGATATAGGTTATAAGAGAAAGAAGAATCAAGAGTTACAAAACCTATGGGGTTTTTTTGTTTGTTTGTTTGGGCAATTAGGTAGATGATAAATCTGTTTAGTGAAAGGTGGAAGAATTTGCAGCAGCAAATTGGGAAGGGGTATTAATAATTCTGTTTGTCCATGTTTAAGTTTTCTATTAGAGATCCAAATTGAAATGTCAAATAGAATATAGGAGTTTGGAGTTCTAAAAAGAGGAATAGGCTGGAGATATAAATTTGAGTTGTCTACTAAAGATGGAATTTAAAGCCCTGGGACTAGCTGAAATTACCCAGATGAGATCATTGAGGTGAGAATAGAGCCAAAGAGAAAGCCCTGGGTCACCAAAACATTTAGA
This sequence comes from Eschrichtius robustus, assembly GCF_028021215.1. NCBI lineage: Eukaryota > Metazoa > Chordata > Mammalia > Artiodactyla > Eschrichtiidae > Eschrichtius > Eschrichtius robustus. Next base: position 54,361,663 of record NC_090833.1, on the reverse strand, counting down.
GGTCTGGGGGAAGAGGGAAAGGAGTTTGAGATGAAGCAGAAAGATGAAAGAAAAGCCAGGGAAGCATAATATCCCGGAAACCAAGTGTGGAGTGTGTCAAGAAGGAGCGAATTGTGTCAAATGTTAAGAGCTCAAGCAAGATGATCTCAGAGAAGTGAACATTAGCTTTACAGCAAGATGAGGTCATTGGTCCATTTTTTTTAAAGAGAAGTCAGAGAAATACCCAATTAGGATGATCTGAAGAGAAAATGGGAGTTGAAGAAGTAGAGAGAGACAATAAGTATAGATAATGCCCTATTTTTATGAAGGAGAACAGAGAAATGAATAGTAGCTGGAACAGGATGTGGAAAGGAAAGGTTTTATTTGCTTGCTTTTTTTGATTGTTTTGATAATCTTAACACATGCTTCAGTTTGGATAGGAAGAATCCAGTAGAGAGGGAGAAATTAATAATGTAGTAGAGATACAGAAAATGGAAGTAAAAAAATTTCTTTAAAAAAATAAAGGTAAGTGAAGAGGTTGAGCTAAGGTAGGAGCAGTGCCTTTTCTATAATAACTAGAAAGGAGGCCAATATGTGTGTACAGATACAAGTAGGTTGATGGCTATCTGGTTGAAAGGTGAGATAGTTCTTACTTGAGTGGAACTATTTTTGTATAAAATGTGGAGACAAGTTACTAGCTTAGATCAAGAGGGGAAGAGGATATAAGAGGATTGAAATCATCTGCTGTGATAATGAAAAAGTGAGTGAATTGGAGTATGTTTGTCAGTGTCAAATGACCATTCATGGTGTAAGGTCATGGATTTGAAATGACTCTGGTCAGTACTGCAGTGATTTTCTCCATGAATATTGAGATACTGTGAACAAATGTAGATAGAGCTGTTTGCATAAGGAAAGTTAGGATTTTTTTCTGGTTATGTACAAAAGTAAGAGAGATAAGCAAATAATTAATGACTGTTATAAGGGAATAATTATAAAGCTGGACAATGGAATCTAAGCCTGGTAACAAGAGAAGTAAAGGAATTGAGTGTGCTAAGTATTGGCTTTCTTTTGCTTGCTTTGAGTTTACTTTGCTCTTTTTTGGCAATTTCTTGAAATAGAAGTTTATATTATTGGTTTGAGACCTTCCTTCTTTTCTAACGTAAGCATTTAGTGCACTATAAATTTCCCTCTCAGCACTGCTTTAGCTGCATCCCACATATTTTATATGGTGTGTTTTCATTTTCATTTACTTCTATGAATTTTTAAATTTCCTATGATCCATTGTTTACAAGTGTTTTGTTCAAATTCCAAGTGTTTGGAGATCTTCCTTGTCTTTCTGTTATTGATTTCTAGTTTGATTTCATTATGGTCAGAGAACACACTTTCTATGATTTCAATTATTTTAAATTGATTAAGGTTTGTTTTATGCTCAAGATATTATGGATTTGGTAAATGTTCCATGGGTGCTTGAAAAATGTCTCTTCTGTTCTTGTTGGGTGAAGTGGTCTACATACATCAATTTTCTGTTGGTTAAATGTGTTGCTCAGATCAGTTCTAGGCACTTTCACTGTATGATCTTTGCCACAAGCATTTTTGCTACCGATATTTTTACCGCATAACTAATTGGCCATAAGGCAATGCTACAATAAAAGATAAAATAATGAAAAATAAAAGAGGGGAATTAAAAAGGACACAATGACACATGAGAAACAATTAACAAAATTAAAAAGACTTCATTGCAAAATATGAAATATTTGAATACATTTAAGATATATAGGTTCATGGCAATACTGCTCAAGGAACTAATTTTATTTTATGGATTGTACCTAAGCATTGACTTCCAAGTCTGTCATTCATAGTATTATATACATTTTCTTGGTTTGTTGATTCTTCCAATCATTCAGCATCACACTTTTTCTTTTTCCTCAAAATGTCTTCCTTCATTAAGAGACGTATCCGTTTTCAAATGCTAAGATGTATATTTGTACCTGAGATTTGTATTGCATTGTGAAAGCCTGTACACTGTTGTTTGTTCTTGGCATATTGTCATGTGTCTGTTGATAGATGTTTCTTAGTTCCACAGGAAATATGGGTTCAACTCTGCACCTCTGAGGCCCTTGACCTCTTTCTCTTCCACTGTAGTGATTTTCAAAATAAGAAACCAACTCTTGGGGCAAATCATCATCCTCTGTCAGCTCAATAAAGCCATTGATAACATAGCTAGGGTTTCCCTGGTGGCGCAGTGGTTAAGAATGTGCCTGCCGGGCTTCCCTGGTGGCACAGTGGTTGAGAATCCGCCTGCCAATGCAGGGGACACAGGTTCGAACCCTGGTCCGGGAAGATCCCACATGCCACGTAGCAACTAAGCCCGTGCGCCACAACTACTGAGCTTGCGCTCTAGAGCCCCCGAGCCACAACTACTGAGCCCGCATGCTGTGACTACTGAAGCCCATGAGCCTAGAGCCTGTGCTCCGCAACAAGAGAAGCCACCACAATGAGAAGCCCACGCACCGCAACGAAGAGTAGCCCCCGCTCAGTGCAACTAGAGAAAGCTCACGTGCAGCAACGAAGACCCAAAAGCAGCCAAAAATAAATAAATAAATAAATAATAAAAATTAAAAAAAAAAAAAAAGAATGTGCCTGCCAATGCAGGGGACATGGATTCGAGCCCTGGTCCAGGAAGATGCCACATGCAGTGGAGCAACTAAGCACGTGCACCACAACTACTGAGCCTGCACTCTAGAGCCCGCAAGCGACAACTACTGAGCCCACATGCCACAACTACTGAAGCCCACATGCCTAGAGCCCGTGCTCTGCAACAAGAGAAGCCACTGCAATGAGAAGCCTGCACACTGCAATGAAGAGCAAGCCCCCGCTCAATGCAACTAGAGAAAACCCGCACACAGCAATAAAGACCCAATGCAGCCAAAAATAAATAAATAAAATAAATAAATTTACTAAAAAAACCCCCAAAATATAGCTAACTGAAACCAAACTGTCAAACCAAAAACTGTCAACCAGTTATTTTATCTTTCATGGCAAAATGCCTTACAGCTAATTAGTTATGTGACCAAAATGTCTGCAGGAAAAATGCTTGCAGCAAAAATGTTTACTGCAAAGAAGTTTACAGTGAAAATACAGGACATGGTTCAGATTTTCTATGTCTTTGCTGATTTTCTGTCTATTAGTTCTATTGCTTGCTAAGAGGGGGTATTAAAGACCAAACAGTAATTGTAAATTCGTCTATTTCTTTTTTTCAGCTGTATTGATTTCTGCTTCATGTATTTTTGAGGTTCTGCTGTGTGGTGCATACACATTAGGATTATGTCTACCTGGTGGATTGATTCTCTTATCATTATGTAATGTGCCTCTTTGCCTCTGGTAACACTGCTTGCTCTGAAGTCTACTTTATCTAATATTAATAGAACCACTCCTGCTTTTTTAAAATTAACATTTCATGGTATACTTTTCTATCCTTTTACTCTCAGCCTAACTCACTTAAAACTCAAAAATCATGTTGTTGCATTTTAAGTGAGTTTTTATAAACCGCATATAGTTGGGTTTTGTTTTTTGATGTACTTTTAATTGGTATGTTTAGACTCTTACACTTAAGGTAACTATTGATATATTAGAACTTAAATCTACCTTTTATTATTTGTTTCCTTTGGTTCTTGTTCCTCTGCTTCTCTTTTCTTGCCTTCCTGCATGTTATTTAAACATTTTTTTAACATTCCATCGTGATATATTTATAGTTTTTTTAGTGTGTCTCTTTGTATAGTTTCTATAGTAGTTGCTCTGGGTATTATAAAATACACGTATGACTTATAGCAGTTTACTGGTGTTAACATTTTATTAGTTTCAGTGAAATGTGAAATCCTTTCTTCCATTTATTTCCCTTTATCTTCCCCACTGCTAGCATTGTCTTGAATATAAGATAGCATTAAAATATTTGTTTCAATCATCAAATATAATTTACAAAACTGATGAGAAGGATAGTATTTTGCATGTACCCATATTTCTGTTCTTGCCATTTTCCCCTGATGCTCACAATTGATTCTTTTACCATCTTCTTTCTGCTAAAAGAAAATTCCTTTGCACTTTTGAAGGGTAGATGTGCTAGCAACAAATTCTTTTAGTTTTCCTTCATCTGGTTGTGTTTTTATTGCCTCTTCATTCCTGAATTATAGTTTTCCCAGATGTAAAATTTGATAATGACAGCTATTTTCTTTATACCCTTGAAAAATGTTGTGGCATATCCTTCTGGCCACCATGGTTTCAGAGAAGAAATCCATTGTCATCCAAAGTAGTGTTCCCTGTAGCTAATGTGTTGGTTCTCTCTGGCTGCTTTCAAGATTTTTTTTCAATATTTTTAGTTTTTGAAAGTTTATGTCTTGGCATGGATTTTTTTTTTTTTTGAATTTATATTATTTGGAATTTGCACAGCTTCTTTATTCTATAGTTTTAGGGCTTTTTTTCTTTTTCTTTTTCTTTTTTTTTAACCAAGTTTGAAAAGTTCTCAGTCATTATTTCTTCAATTGCTCTTTCAGCCCCCTCTCTTTCTTCTCTCTCTCTCTAGGAATCCAATAATACAAATGCTGGATTTTTTGTTATTGCCCAAATTTCTTTGATTCTCTGTTCAGTTTTTTTTTTTTTTTCAGTCTATATTTTCTCTTTTGTTCAGAATGGGTAAATTCTGTTGATCTGTCCTCAAGCTCACTGATTCTATCTCTGTCACCTCTGCTCTACAGTTGTGCCATCAAGCAATTTTTTATTTCTAACATTGTATTTTCAGTCCTATATTTTCATGTCATTCTTATTTATTACTTCTATTTCTCTTCTGTGATTTTCTATCATTTCATTGGTTTCAACAGAATTTGTAATTGCTTACTAAAGCATTTTTAATATAGCTGCTTTAAAATTCTTGTTGGATAATTCCAATATTTGATTCATCTTGGTTATGTCAATTTATTGTGCTTTTTTGTCCAAGTTGTGATTTTCCTGATTCTTGTTATATAACAGGTGACCTTAAAAAACTATATCCTGGACATTTTGGCTATTTTCTTAGGAGAGTCTGGGTCCTATTAAATCTTTTATTTTATGACAATTCTAGTGACAATTTAGTTTTGAGGGCTCTTGTGCTACTGTTTCCATCTGCTTGGTTTATCTCATGCCAGAGGGGATCCCAAAGGTCCATGATAGTGCTGCATGAAGGGGCAGAAGTTTCCCCAAGCTAGGCTGCCTGGTGTCTCTAAATAGAGGGAGGGAATCTGACTCACAGAGCAAAATCTTCCCAGACCAGGCAGCCAGTTTTGCAGGATTCCCCTCCCTGGTGCTACCCAGCCACCTGTATTTTAGGTAAATGGCATGAACCTCAAACAAGGAGATGTCTTTACTCAAGGGTTTAGCTTGTGTTATTCAAGCCAGAAACCTGGAAATCATTTATGATTCTTCTCTCTGTCAACCGGAAGTGAATATACTCAGAATTAATGAAGTTTAAGTTTCAGCGCTCCTCACTTGCAAGAGCCCTGTCAAAGACCCTGGAACCCAAATGTGTTCACATGATCACATATTTTTGTAAAATTTGCAAAAGTAGCATGTTTTAACTGCAATTAATTAAAACTCTGCCTTTTTTTCCTGACTTCCCTTTTATCACTCTCCCCTCATGTCATCACCACAGGCACTTTTGGGATCTGGCTATGAGAATGCTGTGCTAGGGATGCATTTAGTTTGGATTTGGTGAGATAAGCTTATGTTGTCCACAGACGCTACTGTATATAGTTATCACTAGATATTCTTGCATGGAGTGGCTTTAGGAAAGCTCCTAACCACTCCGCTGACTTGAAATTTGGAGATCCAGAAATTAGCCTGTAGAAAATTCTTCCAATCATTGGACTTGTAATATTTAGTATTTATTTAGCTAACTATTAGAACATTTATTTAGCTGAATATTGGAATATTTGAGACATAATGGTACCTAGTCAAAATACAAGTTCTCTCTTGCCACAACTCCTCTACAATGCACAACATATATGATTATAAAATAGTCCATACTTTTTAGATGAAAATTGAATGAAATTGAATTATCAGAATTTTTCATACAGACCACAAGCTTAAAGCTATACTACAAATGGTAAGTACATCTATGTGTGATATCACGTGTTTTATATATCCCAATTCTCCATAATAAAAAACAAAAGTTGATCAACCATGCTAGAACAAAGACTGAATTATCTTTTCTTTATTTACAATATTATCTTACAAAACCATTGAATATCAAAGGCAATATCAAAGAGTTCACTGCCAAAGTGTCTGAAGCAGTTGATTGATCAAAAATAGTATGTCATTATTATTTTTTCTTGGATTTGGTAATGTTTATAGTTTTTGGCAGCTTTTTAAAATTTGCCATTTGTTGTGGCTTCTTTTCTCATTCTAAAGGAATACTCATTTTGTATCTAATTTGGAGTGAGTAGTTTTGTATTTTTTTTTCTTAAAATGATCTCACAAGACTTGGATCGAGTTCTACTTTCTTCCCACTTTCAAATCCACATCCATTCTATCTGGAAATCCAGGTATTGCCACCTTAAGATATATATCAATTCTGTCTCCTTCTCCTCATCTCCAAGGCCACCACCGTTGTAACTACTCTCACCTCTCATCTGGACAACAGCAGTAGCTTCTCTTTCTTAGGCAGAAATGTCTTAATTTAGTGTAACCAAATCAACTGCTTTTTCTCATGTTTTTAAGACTTTACTGTCTTGCTTTCTCCATTCTGAGGTTTAAAAAAGTCTCTTAACTTTTCTTTTGATATTTTTGTCTTGTAATTTTTTTACACTTATATTTAGCCATTGTAGGGTACTTTTATACTCTTCTAGGTAACTAACCAGGAATGCTAACATCATTTAAGAGAGAAAATTTTTTTCTCCTAAATCAAAATACCAACTTTATCATTTATTATGTTCATTTTAGATTTTAGTTTATACTGGTTATCTGTGTGTCCTATTAGTATGCTAGTAGATAGTGCTTTGATTACAGTCGATTTAGAGTACTTTTAATATCTGATTGAGTAGGTCTACCCTTGATATCATTTTTTTAATGAAAAGTTATTGCACATTCTTTTTTTTAAATTTAATTTTATTTATTTTTTTATACAGCAGTTTCTTATTAGTTATCCATTTTATACATATTAGTGTATATATGTCAATCCCAATCTCCCAATTCATCCCACCACCACCACCCACCTACCACTTTCCCCCCTTGGTGTCCATACGTTTGTTCTCTACATCTGTGTCTCTATTTCTGCCCTGCAAACCGGTTCATCTGCACATTCTTTTTTTATATGAATTTTAAACTTATTTTGACCAATTAGAAAAAATTATATTGAGATTCTGATTGGAACTTCAATAAATTTATGTATTAATATAGGAAGTACGGTCTCTTTAATTTCAGATCTTGTGTTATGTCCTTCAATAAAATGTTACCATTTTCTTCATTTAGATCCAATTCTTGTGTTCTTAGATTTATTTTTGGTAATTTATCTTTTTTATTGTGCTTATGAATGGGACGTTTCCCATTTTAATTTCTTTTTTTTTTTTAAGATTTATTTATTTTTTATCTTATTTACTTTTGGCTGCGCCGGGTCTTAGTTGACACAAGCGTGATCTTCGTGGAGGCATGCAGGATCTTCTGATGCGGCGCTCGGGCTTCTCTCTAGTTGTGGCATGCAGGTTTTCTCTTCTCTAGTTGTGGTGCACGGGTTCCAGAGTGCATGGGCTCTGTATTTTGCAGCACGCTGGCTCTAGTTGAGGAGCATGAGCTCAGTAGTCATGGCGCGTGGGCTTAGTTGCCCAGCGGGATGTAGGATCTTAGTTCCCTGATCAGGGATCGAACCCCCGTAAGGCAGATTCTTTATCACTGGACCACCAGGGAAGTCCCCCATTTAAATTTCTAATTGCGTAATATTAGTAGAAAGAAAAGGTATTAATTTTTTATCTGGCCACCCACATTACCAAATTCTCTTATTAACGCTCAGAGATATTTAGCAGCATATCTTGTATTTTTCTAAGTACATAATCATACCAACTGGAAATAAAGATAGCATTATCTTTTCATTCCCATCTTTTAAACTGCTTATTTTCTGCCCTTATGAATCTCCAAAATGTGTTGAAGAATAATGATAATAGCAAAAATCCCTGTCATGTTACTGATTTTAATTTATAAGTGGCTGTTGTATATAATTTAGTTATTGGGTTGAGGGAGAGATTTTTTTTAAAAAAATCTTGTTTAGGTAGTGCTATAGACTGAATTATGTCACCCCGTAATTCATATGTTACACACATATAACTCCTTATGTAACTGTATTGCAGATAGCACCTTTAAGGAGATGATTAAGGTTAAATGCGATCATAAGGGTGGAGCCCTGTCTGGTAGAACTGGTGCCCTTATAACAAAAGGAAGAAAAGGACACCAAAGCTGGCTCTCTCTCTCTGCCACGTGAGGACACAGTGAGAACTTAGCCATCTGCAAGCTAGGAAGAGAGATCTTACCAGAACCCAACTATACTGGGTACCCTGATCTCAGACTTCCATCCTCCAGAACTGTGAGAAAAGAAATTTCTGTTGTTTAAAGCTACTCAATCTATGGTATTTTCTTCTGTCAGCTCAATATGACTTAAGACAGGTAGCTTCCCCTTTTCTCTCCTAACTGAGAATTTATTGGCATAAATGCAACCATGTAAAGCCATAAATTATGATAGACATAGTCATGACATTGTCCTCTAGCCCAGCAGTTCTCGACTGCAATGAATTTGTCTCTCAGGGGACGTTTAACAATGTCTAGAGACATTTCTGGTTGTCACCACTGGGGGTGAGTATTGTGTGCTGCTGGTATCAAGCAGGTAAAAGCCAGGGATGCTGCCAAATGTCCTACAATGATGGACAGCTCCCCACAACAAAGACTTACCTGGTCTATAATGTCAGCAGTGACAAGGTTGAGAAACTCTGCCTAGCCAAGCCCCTAAAAACTCCTGTAACCTAGAGGGAGGGAAAAGCAAGGGGATGTCTCAAAACTACTTGTAAAATGCCCCACTGCCTGAGCCAAAGAGGTGGCTGGGCTGCGGGGAGTGAAGGGCTGACCCTCAGAGCCCTGGTAGTTGATGGAGCAGGACTGCTCGCTCTGCTGGCCCTGGAAGTAGAGGTCAGTAGTAGATTTTGGTATCAGGCCACATGCCAGTGATGCTGAAGGCCACCATGCTTGTTGTCACTGGCCGGTGTCCCTCAGGTAGAACACAGGCTGGGCGGGTAGAGAAACTGGTTCTTTTGTAGCAGCAGGTGAACTTGCCCATACCACCTCCTACTCTGGCTGCCAAGACCCGCTACAGAGCTTTCTCTTATTCCTATTTTACATAGAGTTTTTCTTAGGAATGGCTAATGAACTTTATCAAATGCCTCTATGGCATTCATTGACAGAATCACATAGTTTTTCTCCTGTAATGTTTGGTGTGTTCGATTATCTTGATAGACACCTTCATTTCAAAAAGTAAAACTTACAAACTTTTTTTTGTTGCTTTCATTGTTTTTTTTTTTTATTAAGGCTATTCTAACTTTATTCAAAAGGTCTTTATGTTTTTCTACAGGCTAGAATTGGTGGACTAAAAAAAATTATATATTCATTAGTGTTAGAAAGAATTAATTTCTAAAATGATCTGTGCCTGGTGTCTCTTTTAAATGATCAATTTTTAACCTTTGTGATTTGTTCTATAGCCAGTTTTGAAACAGTTTTGGTCTTGTGCCAGTTTTGGTCATTTCTATCTTTTAATAGTTTCTTGATCAGTCTTGCTTCTTCTGGTTTATATTCTTGTAGTCAGGGTAACCTTTTTAAAACCAGAGTTAAATCATGTCACTGCTCTGCTTAAAACTCTACTCAATAAGTAGCGGAAAACAAAATTTGAACTCTTTACAATGCTTTCAAGGCCCCTAATGATTGGGCTTATCCATTACAACCCTTCCTTGCGGTACTCTTTCCTTTACCATTTCATTTCAGACATACTGATGAACTGCCTATTTCTCAAATGTAGGGATCTCTTTTCCTTTTTATGGGCTTTCCCCTTTGCCTGGAAAGTTCTCCAACCCCTCCATATTTCACATCAATTGCTCCCTTCCAAATTCAGTTTTTAAAATGCAACCTCAGAGGCATTTCCTGACCGCCCCATCCAAATAGATTTCCCCCCCACCGCAAGACCCACCCTGTTACCCAAAGTAGGCAGAGTTTTTCTCTTTTCTGGCAGTCACAAAGACTCAAAGTCAACAGCCACTCAACAGCCACATTTTCCTCCAAGGGAAAACTCAGATACTGGGTTGGTCACTAAGAGAATTATCTTCCCACTTCTCCACCTTACTTTGAAAAAATCTCATTGTTTCAGAGCCCAAAGGTTATAACAGAATCCCAAATTAATTTGTCAAAGATAATTTCTGCCACTGAGAACTTCTCAATTCCTTCTGATTCTCTGTAGACGAACATTTGTGTGCAATCACATATAAATGTCAGGAATTTTTTTTTTTTTTTTTTTTTTTTTTTTTGGCTGTGTTGGGTCTTTGTTGCTGCACGTGGGCTTTCTCTAGTTGCGGCGAGCAGGGACTACTCTTCTTTGTGGTGTGTGTGCTTCTCATTGCGGCGGCTTCTCTTGTTGTGGAGCATGGGCTCTAGGTGCTCGGGCTTCAGTAGTTGTGGCATGTGGGCTCAGGAGTTGTGGCTCACAGGCTCTAGAGCGCAGGCTCAGTAGTTGTGGCACATGGGCTTAGTTGCTCCACGGCATGTGGGATCCTCCTGGACCAGGGCTTGAACCCGTGTCCCCTGTATTGGCAGGTGGATTCTTAACCACTGCGCCACCAGGGAAGTCCCATGCCAGGAATATTTTAGAATTGTAGCCATGTAGAAATTAATATGTGTACAAGAACACTAATGTTCAGAAAAAGGGGAAGGGAGAAATTATATTTTTGATCAAGGTATCAACTACGTTTTAAAAAAAAAATAGTGTCTCCAAATGGCTTGCTGAGAAATACAATTTGGCAAGATATTTCTCAATCTGGCTTATGTTGCCTGTTGTAATTTTACTAAGCCCAGCGTTTTAACATTTTTGAACATATTCCCAAAGATCTTTAATGATTGATGAGTCTTTAAAAAAAAGTCAATAAAGTAAATATGTAGCAAAAACGGGCCACTAAAGGAATGCTAAAAATTGGATGAAGAAAATTCACAGTATGAACAATGAAGAAATAAACCATGTGTCATTACTATATAAATAGGTGTGACAATTCCTTTGAAAAAGATTTCACTGACCAGTTTTAACGTGAAAGTGTTATCAAATGCAGCGAATGTATCTCTTTTCCTACCATATAAAATTTTTGAAAATAGAACCCACCCTGGATGGCAAATTTTCCAAGATAAACACTTGTATTTATTTTTCCAAAAGTAAGTGAATACAAGATAGGCCAGTTCAGGAATCATATTTATGAACATGCGTTATTGGTGTGGATAGGATCTGCTAGGATGTACCAACTAAATATTAATGTTTTCCTGTTTTGTGGGTATAAGTGGTCCAGATTTTGAATCTAGATTCCTTTCATTGTCACCTCAGATTGGGCAATATTTTTGCTTTTAAAATGATGAAATTCATTTCTCAGTGAACTTCAAAAGAGGGAGAGCCACCCTACAGCAGATGCTTTCCTGCTAACTCAGAATCATTCATGGGAGTTGTCAATTTGTTCTTCCAAAAATATCGAGCAAGATGAGAAGAAAGCAAATGTTTTTGCTATCAAGACATAGACATTTGGTCAGAGCAATAAAATAGCCTCCAATGCCAATAAATAATGAAGAAAATGTGGGATGAGTAACTTCCAAAAGTTATGGAAATAATTTGACTGTGTCTTGCTACATGATAAAAACTGACACGATTCCTAACTACCCACAGATGGAAGCACTCCTCTCCCCACGTGTTCAAGCAGAGTCATCATTACAGGCCTTATAATCATGGTGTAGCCAGGAATTTTGCCTGTTTTGAAACAATTATATATGTATATAAAATGTGTATACATGTGTGGTTAATTTTCTAATGGTGGTGATTAGTTTGCTTTAAGCCAATACAAATTCTCTTACAGCAAATGTTACGTATTTAAAACATGACTGCATAGGGCCTCAGGTGGAATCTACGAATATAATCGTTTCTAATCCCTTCGTAGTTCACTGGCCTATAGGTAAAGGGATAAAACCCTACATTTTACACTCAATTAACAGTGTATATCAAATAGGCATTCAAAATCTGCTTCTGCCACACAAATTAACCCTTATTTTCTTTGCTGAAAATGGAAATTAGTAGAGTTATGGAAGATATGGATAACCCCATGTTCTTTGCATGCAACTTAATCAGTTTGAAAAGTATTATGATAAACTGGTTTAAATAGGATTGGAAGAAGCTAGGAAAAAAAGAGGAAAAATAATATTTATGTAGGCTGATGTAGTATGGGGAAAAGGGATGGACTTCAGTCTGGTAGACCTGGGTTTGAATCATGGCTCCTGAATTATGTGTGACACTGAGCAGGTTTCTTAATCAATGTAAGTTCTGTGCTTTGTAAAATTAGGATAATAAAACCTCATAGGGATGTGATGAGAGTTAAAAGAAATAATGAATACAGAATGGTGCAGTGTGGGATACATAGTAGATACTCAGTGAATGAGAGAGATTGTTATTTATTGAGTGCCTTCTACCTGCCAGGTCCTTTTTATATGTTGTCTTAATTTCTGTTTTAATTCTTGAATTTTATTTTATTTGTTTATTTTTATACAGCAGATTCTTATTAGTTATCTATTTTATACAAATTAGTGTATATCCCAATCTCCCAATCAGTGTATATCCCAATCTCCCAATTCATCCCACCACCACCACCCCACCCCATATGTTGTCTTATTTAAACCTTAAATTTGACTCCCCAGCTTTGCTGTAAATTGGAATCACTTGGATTAAAAATTATCGATGCCTAGTTCTCATTCCCAAACATTCTGAGGTGTGACTTGCAGTTTGGGATACTAAAAACTCAGTAGGTGATTCTAATACGCAGCAAAGTTTAGAAACCACTGCCTTACAACAATGCAATGAGCTAAGTATTAGCATATCCATTTTAGAGTAAAGAAATTAGAATTGGGGGATCGATTTACTCAAGATCACATGGTTAATGACTGACCATGGGGAAAATGGTCTTCCTGTATTATTTTATAATAATACTGGCTCACCAAAATAAAAAAAAAGAGTTACAAAATAATATGTAGAGTTCAATGCTAATTTCTTCTTACTGATGTGTAAAAAGGCTATAAATATGTTTATCAAATACATTTGTCAAAAATTTGGGGCAGGTAGGGTTGAAGATTAAGGTTTTTTTTGGCATGGTGATGGTTTTTCCAAATGTTCAACAAAGAATATATATTGCTATTTTAATAAGAGAAAAAAGCATATTGATATTTCTTTAAGAATCAGAAAACTGGAGAAATAGCAGACTTATACGTTCAAGAATGAACATCTTTAATTTGAGGGGGCCTGGAGAACATTCAGATGACAATATCCCAAAGGTGGAAGGATGCATGATTCTGAAGCCTGGAATAGAGGTATATAATCTCTTCTTGGAAATATCTGTTAGAGATCTGAAATTACTGTCAACCTTCCATCAATTGTAAGGTAATAAGGAGTTATAAGATTTTCTTACTAGTCTGACATCAGGATTTGTATCCTTTTCTTTCAATTTCCTCTGCCATCATCTTAGCTTAGCCCTGAATCATTCATGACTTGAAAATCTATAGCTTTTTAATTGGTCTCTTTTATTCCAGTCTCTCTAAATTTCAGTCTTTTCTGTATACCTATGCAACAGTACCTATAAAGCTCTAGTAAGCCTTCTTCTTAAAGACACAATGGCTTCCCATTGTCGACTGAATAAAAATTGAATTTCTGAGACAAGTATTCAAGACCTTCCATAACGTGACCCCTTGCTGGTTTTTTTTTTTTTCACCCTACTCTCCTATCAAACATGATTATTTGCTCAGATACATCGTTTATTTGTCCACTCATGCCCTTTACTTGTGCCTCTCTCTCTGTTCCAAATGCCCCTCTGTATCTGCACCTTTTAAAATTCTGCCCGTTCTTTGAAGCTTATGGTCTTCCATAAAAGCCTCCTCCATTATTCTCATTGCAAGTGATCACAACTCCATGCAAATTTCACACTCACCTGTATCACTTACATGGCATTTATCCCCCACCTGGAACGTGGTTTACTATTTACAAATCACTTCACAATATATGCTCATTTAATTCTCATAAACAATACTTGAATAAGTAGACACTAGATCACCATCCATTTCTAGAATTTTTTTCATCTTGCAAAACTGAAACTCTGCACCTGTCAAACAGTAACACTCCATTCTCCCCTCCCCCAGCCCCTGACCACCACCATTCCCACTTTCTGTCTCTACGAATTTGACTACTCTAGCTACTTCATATAAGTGGAATCATACAGTATTTGTCCTTTTGTGACCAGCTTATTACACTTAGCATAATGTCTTCAAAGTTAATCCACATTGTAGCATGTGTCAGAGTTTCCTTCTTTTTTAAGGCTGATTAATATTCCATTGCATGTGTGTACCACATTTTGTTTATCCATTCACCTGTCAGTGGTTACTGGGGTTGCTTCCAGCTTTTGGATATTGCCAATAATGCTATTATGAATGCAAATGTACAAATATCTGCATGAGTCTTTGTTTCAATTCTTTTGGGTATATACCCAGAGGAGGAATTACTAGATCATATGGTAATTCTGTTTTTAAGTTTTTGACGAACCTCCATACTGTTCTCCACATTGGCTGCACCATTTTACATTCCCACCAGCAGTGTACAAAGTTTCCAGTTTCTCCACATCCCCACCAACACTTATTATTTTCTGTTTTTGTTTTTTGACAGTAGTCATCCTAATGGTTATGAAGTGAATCTTTTGCATTTTGAGAATTAAAAACAGGAGTTACACAAGCAAACTTCCACAGGGGCCAAAGGAGGTTACTCTAAACAACTGGCCCATTAAGACAGTATATGGTTCCAGACACTCAGCCTCAGTCCAAGAAATATTAGGAAGTGGCTGATTCAATGACCATTTGAAGAGCCTATGACTTCTCTAATAGGACAGTTGCTACTCAGCTCCAGTGGATTAGGGCTTTGGCAGATCTTCGTGTATTACATGAAATCTTCTGCTTTTTTTTTTTTAAAGCACTGAGTAATGGATTCGAATTTTTAATCCTCGACAAGCCAATATTCTTTAGGCAACTATATTTGAATGAAAGGGTGCCCATATAGGATCTCGGGTGTGAATAGAAGCCTTCCCACTTTTTGGGTGACAGTCACACTGGTAGGAAAGAGAGCAGAAGTTCTGGGTCCATGACGGAGTGAGTGCTGAAACTCAGTGCCTAGGAGGTGGCTGATATGATGACTGAGAGCCGATGGCTAAGAGCTCCAATACTTTGGGCTCTTGCTTAACAAAGTATAGAGGCGTCATGCTGGGGATTTGCCTTTTCCCAAGACCTTGAAGAACATGCCTTCACCCTGCTTCTGTGTTTTAGACACAACTACCGATCAAGGCTGCTATTACCATTCTGCTGCAAATGCCCTTCTGCACAAGTCAGCACTAGGAGATGGTGCTGAGAGAGACTAAAATTCTCTCAAAATACAGAGAAACACATGCGACCGCTGGAAAAACATTAGAGAAGAGGTTGGGTAATGTATATGTATATGGGGACCATGAGAATGTTCTCCAGTATTTGCCCTTGGGGAACGACTGTCTCCTATTAGTTACATGGAGAACTGTGCGGAGCAGGACTTGGTGAACCTTCTCTGTAAAGGACCAGATGGTAAATATCTTAGTCTCTGCAGCCCACTTACAGACTCTGTCACATGTCCATTTTCATTTCTTTTTTGTTTTGCTTTTTATAATCCCTTAAAAATATAAATAACCTTTCTTAGCTTGCAGGCCACATAAAACAGTCCATGAGCCAAATTTGACCCACGGGCTGTAGTTTGCCAACCAGGATGTTAAAGGATCATCCGTTACATTGTGAGATCCTTTCCTTTCCAGTACATTGTTAAGAGCCATTCAGGGAAGAAATGATTCCTTGCATCCACCACAGTTTCTAACACGGTGCCTTGTAAATATTCGGGCTCAGCAAATATTGATAAGTAAATGAATTCATGATTAAGAAGGGAGTTTTCAAGTATTTTCAGCAAAGTGGTGCTATCATGAATCAGTTCTAGGATCTAACCTTATTACTGTTTAGAGGCAAAAGGGAGCAGGGACTATTTTCTTTTTCTCTATATAAGAGGCTAGAGTGGTTCTGTAGAGAATTGGTGAGAGGCGATGGTAATGGCACCTGTATTTCGTGGAAAGAACAAAAATGATAAGCATTAAAACCCTGTGATAACAACACAGATTTGAGGGGTTTTTTTTAATGTCCCAAATTCATGGGAGACACAACCATTGGGCAAAGCTTTTACAAAAGTAAATACAGTATGTTTCCAATGAGCACATTATTATATATACTCCCTTTGTGAAATGTCTATTTTAAAGGGGAGTTTTATGGTGTTCTTAGGTTTCCAATATAAAATGTAGAACTCCAATAAGGGTTTGAGAGCAGAATTTTATCTCTAGGTCAGTAAAATTATTTCTACTTAATAAATTTCCTTTATTTGGCTTATGCTTGTAGTGCCCTGCACCACTCCCTGGCACTACGTCATGGAGATAAATTAACATTCTCAGGTCTCTAGGATACCAGTGTTTATACTGTCCTCGGCAGGGTGTACTACGTGTTGGCAGAGTAGACAGGCCTGAGTGTGATATGAGGGGCCTCAAAAGAGTGTCTAACCTCAAAATATATCATTGTTAGCACTCAAGAGTGATATTCAGACTGTAAAAGAAATTATTCCTTTGGGTTAAAGCACAAAATCTAGCAGAGTATCCTGTTATAATGGAACACTTTGGAAGAAATAATGACACATTAATTAACCCATGGTCATTAATTAAGAACCCAAGGAGGATCTATTTTTCAGGCCACTAACCCCCCACTGGTCAGCAGAGGGGAAAGCCCTCAGAGCGCAAGATTTGATGATAAAAGAGTTATGATGACCCAGCACCTACAGGGGAAGGAGCCTGGGTAGGGCTGAAATAAGGACACTAGAAAGTGAAGGGAGATGGGAAGTGAATTGTACAAAGTGTAAAGTTTATTTGTAATTTGTATTATTGTTTTTATTGAAGTATAGGTGATTTACAATACTAGTTCCAGGTGTACACCATAGTGATTCAATATTTTTGTGTGTGAGGAAGGATAGAAAAGAAAAATGTGCTGAGAGAAACAAGGGCATACAAAGTATACATGTACTTCCTTCACACTCAACTCTGGTGCCATAAAGGCTATGAAGCTATTATTTAGTCTCCTCAGGTACATAATTCACTACAGAGACTAGAAATTTCAGAAATGGAAACAAGCTACTTTCTTAATAGAGCC
This sequence comes from Eschrichtius robustus, assembly GCF_028021215.1. Taxonomy (NCBI): domain Eukaryota; kingdom Metazoa; phylum Chordata; class Mammalia; order Artiodactyla; family Eschrichtiidae; genus Eschrichtius; species Eschrichtius robustus. The sequence continues at coordinate 54,344,107 of NC_090833.1, read as the reverse complement.
TTAAGAGCTATAAGTACCTGTTATAAATATTGCACTGTTCTAGGTGTTATTAGAGATGAGGGGGGAAAGAAACTAACATGTTCTAAGCATATACTATGTGCTCACCCATTAGTTAGTTATCACATATGATCCTTACAACCACCCTGTGAAAGAAGCAGTAATTCCCTCATTACAGATGAAAACTTTAGGGTCAAACAACCCATGTGACTTGTACAAAGCGTTAAATTTATTATTTTTATTATTATTATTTTTATTGTAGTATAATTGATTTAAAATGTTAGTTTCACATGTACAACATAGTGATTCAATATTTTTATAGCTTAGTATTCCATTTAAATTTATTATAAAACAATCTGCATTATGTTTAATTCTAAAAGTAATAGATAATTGTATATTATGATGTAGTAAATATTGAATAGATTGTGAAAACACTTCCCACATGGTAGAAAAGGATGCAAACCACAATCTGTAATTAATTGTCTGTGCACTTTTGTATATTATCAAGCAGTAAGACTGATAATCCAAATATGCAGGTTGTCTGGGGACCAAACCAAAATATATGAATGAAAGTAGAAGAAAGGTACATGGTATGTTTTTCTCAGAATACATCTTTGATTAGAATAAGAAAAAAATTATTACAAAACAATGACTATATTTCCCTGTGCTGTATAATATATCCTTGTTGCTTATCTGTTATATATAATAGTTGTACCTCTTAAACCTCTTCACCTGTGTTGCTACTCCGCCCACCCTTCTCCTCACTGGTAACCACGAGTTTGTTCTCTGAATCTGTGAGCCTGTTTCTGTTTTGTTATATATATTCATTTGTTTATTTTTGGATTCCACACATAAGTGATGACATACAGTATTTGTCTTTTCCTGTCTGACTTATTTCACTAAGCGTAATACTCTCTAGTTCCATCCACGGTGTGGCAAATGGCAGAATTTCATTCTTTTTTATGGCTGAGTAATATTCCATAATACAAAGTGTAATGTTCAGAGCTTAACAATACTTGCTTAGTGTCAAGTACCATTCTGAAGATTTCTATGTATCTCTTATTTAAATGTCGAAGCAGCCCATAAAGTAAACATTAGTAGTTTTTTGTTCATTTGTTTTTTGGTTTGGGGTTTTTTTTTTTTTAATAAATAAGTAATCTGATGCTCAGCCAGGTTAATTAATTTGCTCAAGATAAGTGAGGATGTTGGGATTCAAACACACACACACACAGTTAAAGTTCTGAGCCCTGAAACTGGTGGACTTCATTATCTTTAGGATGACCAGTTCTCATCTTCTGTCCTTTGAGCAGCACTTTATATCCTACTATACCACACTGCATTCTATGCAAAATAGGTTATAAGATGTAACCTATATAGCAGTATGAAAATGTAACAAACTCCCTCCCTTAGGTCGCCACCTTCTTCTTTTCTTTCTCTTCCCCTCCTTCTTCTTCTAAGAATCTAAACTTCCTTATGGGTATGGGCCCTCATTTCCAATTAGGGGTGAGTAGGAAGAGATGAAAGGGAGAATACCTAATCATGTTGACTAAAATTCGCTTAGACCCACCCATTTCATGTGAGTAGTCATTTAAATCAAAGTTCAAATCCCTGTCAGGTCTGTTTCCTTTCTCTCTTTCTAGTTCCAAACATGAAGTGTGTGTTCAAGAGGGAAGCAATGCATCCTTCTGGTGGTGAGAAGGTGCTTCAGGAGTCCAGGTGGGTATTTTGCCTGCCTTGTCTTCTCAGTGTCCATGATGACATTTGTCCCAGTTGACAGTGAGGTACCAGATTGGCACCTCCTGCTGAAGTCTGTGAGTTGTCCTTCTGTGTCTCTGGATTCACTTGTCTTCATCCAGTCTGGTTCCTGTCAGTAGTGGTGTCCAGCAACTGGTTCTATCATGGGGCACATTTGATGGCCATTAGATACCTGCTGGGCGCATACCACCACAGCCTCCTGGCATCAGGGATCTTTAGAGGTTCTGCCTTTGTATTCCCTTTTGCCTGATAATGACTTTCTCTAAAGCTGCTGTGTGAGGTCCCCTTTCCCTGATAGAAATTTTTGAGTAAGGGTAGATGGGAGTGATAGGCACCAGTGAGCTGGTCCTTGGATATACTACTTATGTGGCCTTCTTAAGACAACTGGACAGTCAGAAATCCCTACCAAGCCAGCTCTAGTTCCAGTGCAAACTTGGGGATGATCTCCAGATTTACTGTTTTATCTGTCATTTCTACCTGGCGGGGAGAGGAGGGAAAGGACCACATGTCTGATACTGTGTCTCTCCAAAAAGGCATGAAACATATTTACCCATATGAGTTGAAAACTTAAGTCTATATAAAATCCTGCACACGAATTTTTATAGCATCTTTATTAAAAATTGCCAAAACTTGGAAGCAACCAAGATGTCCTTCAATAGGTGAATGGATAAACAAACTGTGGTACATCCATACAATAAAATATTATTCAGTGACAAAAAGGGGTTATCAAACCATGGAAAGACATGAGGAATCTTAAATGCATATTGTTAAGTAAAAGATGCCAATCTGAAAAGGCTGCATACTGTAAGATTCCAACTTTATGACATTCTGAAAAAGGCAAGAATATGGAAACAGTAAAGAGATCAGTGGTTGCCAGACATTCAAGGAGAGGTAGGGAAGAAAGTGGAACATGGGATCTTTAGGGCAGTGAAAGTATTCTGTATGATATGGTAATGTCAGATCCAAGTCATTAAACATTTGTCAAAACCTATAGAAAGTACAACACAAAGAGTGAACCCTAATGTAAACTATGGACGTTTGTTAATAATATGTGTCAATATTGGCTCATCAGTGGTAACAGATGTACCACAAAAATGAAAGATGATAACAATAAGGGAAACTGTGGGTGAAGAGTAAGGAGGTATATGGAAACACTGTACTTCCCACTTCATTTTTTTTAATAAACCTAAAACTGCTCAAAGATAGTCTATTAGTTTTTTTTTTAAGTCATGGAACAAGACTCCTTTGGGATCCCCTAAGTGTATTTTTCTATCCATATCATCCCTTTCCAGGGTTTCAGGCTTGAAAGTGAGCAAAGACTTTATGTCTGATCTCCTACCTTTTCCAGCCCCCTCTCCAAAAACCTGAAGGGCTATCTCTTACTTACCCCTACTAGCTTTCATGAACGTACCCTATGCCACATCCTCCTCCTTCCTGGGGAGGTATTCTCCCCTCTCTCCCCTACCAGTGGGAGATAAATGTGCAAGGCATCCATGAAAGGAGCCATCCTAACAATGAGGAAGATATATAAGGAAATGTATCACAAATCTTATTCCTAATAACACAAATAGAAAAAAATTGTAATATAACATAGGGCAGAGGCAAACAGTGTATCTGTAAACATAGTCAAACTTTTGAGGATTTTCTAAAATCTTGAAACATAAGACACACATAAAAAGGGTAGGGGCTTCCCTGGTGGCGCAGTGGTTAAGAATCCGCCTGCCAACGCAGGGGACACAGGTTCAAGCCCTGGTCCGGGAAGATCCCACATGCTGCGGAGCAACTAAGCCTGTGTGCTGCAACTACTGAGCCTGCACTCTAGAGCCTCTGAGCCACAACTACTGAGCCCGCACGCCACAACTACTGAAGCCTATGCACCTAGAGCCCATGCCCCGCAACAAGAGAAGCCACTGCGATGAGAAGCCCACGCACCACAACGAAGAGTAGCCCCCGCTTGCCGCAACTAGAGAAAACCTGCGCACAGAAACAAAGACCCAACCCAGCCACAAGTAAATTAATTAATTAAAAAAAAAGTGTACAAGGCATATACGTACAGTTTGATGAATAATTATAAAGCAAACAACTATGTAACTACCAACTAAGTAGATAAATAGAATATTTCCACCCTCTTGAAAGTCCCCATTCCATGTGCCTCTCCCTGATTACAGCTCTCATCCTGTCCCCTAGAGAAAACTATTCTGTTTTTGATAATTGCTTCCTTAGTATTTTTAAAAATAAACGTAGAATTTTAAAAGTGGAAATTATCAATTATCTTATCCCACACATATTTCAGATGTGGGGACTTTGATGCCAAGAGAAGTAATATCCCAAAGTCACACAAACTGATGGTAGAGGAAAACCAACTCTTGTGACTTCCACTGCTTTCGGATGTATGGCATGCATGTTTTAGAAACGCACAGCAGAGGAGTGGGGTGGTGTGTGTTGGGATACTTAGTAATAATAATATTGTAATAACTATAGTTATACCTTATTGGGTGCTCATTATGTGCCTTACAACAACCCTATGTATGCTATGTTAGATATTGTCGTCATCTTTATTATCTTTGTTATTGAAAGAAAATCAATAAGGAAATCAAGACTGAAAAATATTAATTACATTGTCAAAAGTCCGACAATTAGTTTACGGAAAATCTGGATTCTAAGTTAGCCCTGTCTGACACCAAATCTTGGGTTCTTGTGCACTTTCTTTGAACTTAAAGCAATTCTTATTTTATTATAAAAGTAATTCATTCTTACGGTTAAAAAAAATCTGAGTTGTTTTAGTTAGGAATGCATTTGTCCACAGTAGCTGGAAAGCCCCTCCAACTGTGTAGAGAGATAGAAGTTTATGTGACTCGCAGGACAAGACTAGGCAATAGGGAGGTAGGTAGAATAGGGCCATTCATGGCAGCTCAGTGGTAACGTCAGGGGACAAGGCTTCTTCTATTTTCCCACTCCATCATCCTTAACACATAGGTCTTTGTCTTCAGGATTATTACGTCAAGGTGGCAAACAGCCACTTATCTCCAGGTATTGCATCAACATTCCTGGCAGAGAGAGGAAGGAAGAGGCTCCTTATGAAGAAAAAAAAAAAAAAGGTCTTTCCAAGAAACCCCTAACTTCTGTCTCATTGTCCAAAATTGTGTCACAAGGCTACCATAACAGCAAAGGAATCCAGGAGAAGTATTTTTAGCAAAACACAGTGCCACCCTGAACAAAACTGGAATTGTGCTACCAAGAGTGAAGGGGGAATGAATTTTGGGTAGGCAACTAGCATTGTCTTCCACAAACATGATAAAAGGTTAGCAGGTAAAACATAAGTTCATTCTACTACTTCTTGCTATCACCTTCCTCCCATGTAATTAGTGCAGTTGATTTTTCAGTCAAATTTAGAGGACAGAGTGGACATGGATGGAAGGAAAGCATGGAAAAACTTCAATGATGCAAAAAGGGACATGTGCAAAAAAAAAATAGAGTTGAGTCTGAGCAAGTAAGTTGAGGAGCACAAGGTGTGAATTGACAATGGGACTTAAAGGGTAGGCAGAAATTTTGGCTGCTATTCAAAAAGACTAAGCAAGTTACTGTCGATGCTGAACAGAAAAGTGAAATGTTTCTATAATAAGAAAATACATATTTGTTGTCATACTGAGATTCTTAATCTCTTTCCAAGTTGAGTCAATATAGTTATCAACACTTTGCTGCTTACCACCTCCAGAGCAACATGCCAGGGAATAGGAATAGATCACTGGAGCATGATTCACCATTAATTAACAGTATTCTTTTTAGTGATTTATAAAAGACGAAGGAACAATTACTGTTCAGCTAGAAATCTGTGTAGACACGAGTGACTCTTCTTTTCTAGGTTGGTTCTGCTACTAGTATATTTTAAAAAGCCATATGGATATGATTTAAGCTTTAAAATGATCAGCTAATTCCATTCAGGGGCATTGTAAAATTCATTAGAAAATACTTCTTTTCCCATCACTCAAATGCCTCAGAGAATAACAATTTTATATTTTTCACTTGTTTGAATTGTAAATGTCAGCAGCACTAAAAAGGAATTTTTTTTCAGATAACATGACAAAGAGCTTACTTTTCTGAAATATTTTGAGACAGTGCCTAGTGCTATTGGGAGCTTTCAGGACCAAAAGTCCCAAAATTCTTCAGAAAGTCTGGAACTTGTTCTAATTCTTAAGCAATCTGAGCTTTTTAAGGAATCTCTTGTTCTGATATTTAAGGGAGTAACTTCTCTGTGATTCTACCTGTGCATGTTTTTTTTTTTCCTTCTGTAACAATGTGGTTTTGATGTACTGCATTTTGGGGCCATTCTAACATATGAAACTTTTAAATTTTACATTGATAAATTTTGATAGCAGTTGATCATATTGATAGCATATTAATCAAATTAATATAAATATCAATTTATATCCCACCGACTTGTAGTGCATGACAAATTTGACCAAAGTCTACACTGAATTTTAACTTTGAATTATGTACATAAAGTTGTAAATATTGTTTCAGTGGAAATGTAATCTGCTTAAGAAAACACATTTTTTTTGTCACTGTAAAATTATTAATGGCCATTTATATTTTAAAACATGCATAAAGGCCAACCTGGTAAGATCTTAGTAAAAAATATACAATTTTCCTTAATTAAAAATAAAAGCTAAAAGAAACAAACAACCTCAAAATAAAAATACATAAAGTAAAGATTAGAGTTTCCAGGGTTGGGACACAGTGGAAAGTCTCCTTTGAACAAAGAACTGGACTACATAGTCCTGCTTCTCTTCTCAAGATTTGTCTTTCCATTGATGCCTATTACTAGGCATGTTAGTAATTAACTGATGCTGCCACCACCAAAAATCTAGTCTCAGACATGAGCTGTTCCTCCCTTAACAGTCTGCGTCTGAGCCAAAGTTGACCTGTGATTCTTCCCTTAAAATCAGGAAGCAGGGCCAGGACTGAGACATTCAAAAAAACTTTTTTTTTTTTTAAAGATTGAAGGATAACCAAGTGAAAACTAGGTGATCTGACTCAGAAAATACAGCTTTTCCTGTAGGTTTGCAGGCCCATTCCAATTCTGTGGAAACCTAATCTGGTCGGGGAAAGCTAGTTGCTGTGTCAGATAAACTCTGACATCTCAGGAATTTGGTACAATGGATGAGTATTTCTTGCTCTCCTGAGACTCTTTTCCCTTTGTACCTCAGCAATCTTGCACATATCTTCCAAGGTCTCAGTGTTTGGCTACATCATGACAGACAACGGGTTTTGGAGACTTGTCCTTATGTGTGGAGGCTGGGGGGCATTTATGGGCCATGGAGCACTTGCTGTGATGGAAGGCACTGGAGACAGAGGCAGGGGATCCAAGGCTGCCCTCTACTCCTGCAGGTAACTGAAACCCGTGGTTGTACATGGGACCTACACCACCCCACCTTGGGCTACTTCACTCCATATTCTCATCAACCCCTAACACCTAGAAAGCTGTCCTAGTGAAATCTGTGGTCTGGACTGAACTGCTTCTGATGTCTTTCTCTCCCTCCTAATACAAGTGCTGTAATTAGCTCACAAAAGGTTAAGCCATTTCTTTAATTTGCCTTTGCATTGTGAAGTTGTTTGGGTGTGTATTCATATTTTGTCAGTCTAGACTGTTCTTCTTGTTCAAAAAAATTTTTTGAGTGATGTTGGGCGGTATTCAATCTGGAAGCAAACGAGATAAATTTTCCCTGTGTTCCTTCCGACCAAGAGTAAAATCACTTTGCTGCCCCTAGGGGTGTGGGTGGAAGAACACAGGGCCTGGAGGAGTTTACAAGCTGCTCTCCTTGTGTGTGTAGATCTGCTTCTCACTTCATTCCTCTGGGTCTAGAGGTAACCTGTTTAATGGCTAACTTTCTCGAGCCCAGTTGGAATTGGGGAACATGCCTCCTTCCCAATAGTGTATTTTTAAGTTTTTCTTCCCTCCATTTTTCCTTCCTTTGGAAGCTTGAGGGGTACTTATTGGTAGGCTGAAATAAGTCCCTAAAACTTAGAGTTTGAAACAATTGGTTGAAAAGCTCTTTGATCATGTCACAGTTATTCTGAATCTAATACAGTCACTGAGGAATAAAGTCCAAGGGGCCAACCACTCTCTTAGATTCCACTAAAACCCCAAAACACAAAAGTTAGAAAAATGATAAGACAATCGTTTATGAAGGTCAAACTTGGATGCAAAATAAGAATGAGTTGGGAAAAACATTTTACTTAAATATACTGTATATAATGGGAGTAATTGTCTTGGAGACGGTAGCATGATGATGATTACCAGAAGCAAACAGATAGTTAACTGAATAAAGTATAAAGACAAAGAAAAATAATATAATAAAAATAATATTTTATCCATATCCTTACTGTCTAGGTAAGAGAATATTCCAATTTTACTAGACTGATGCCAGATTTTACTAAAAAATTATCCTGAAAGAACAGAAGAATAACACAACAGGCCACATTTAATTGACATGAATTTCCTTGGTTCAATACCCAGTATCCTTAATTATTGCTCCCTAGCAACTTGATGGACAGTAGTAATTAATTAATTAAACAAACGTTTATTGAAATTCTACTTTTGTAACAGATATTTGACACTTGATTTTTAGGAGCTTCTTAACTACTGGGAGAAACCAATAAATAAAAGATTATGTTAGAGAAGGATGGGGCTATGATGACGTAAACACAGTTGCACATGGAGAGGCACAGCAAATCAGCTTGGGGAATTGGTAAAGGCCAATGGTGGTTGACAAGCTCAAACTCTAGCGTCAGACTGTCTCGATTTAATTCCCCTCTCCGTATTTAATTGTCGTAGGACCTTGTGCAAATTGATTCATCTCTCTAAACATCAGTTTCTTAATCTGTACAGTGTGGAATAGAAGCACCTTTCTTAATGAGATTTAAATGAGATTATGTACTAAAGCATCTGGCATAGTGCCTATGGATTGTAAACGCTCAATTTATGTTGGCTAGTAGTGTTTACAGAAGAGATGATGCTTGAGATGAGTTTACGGGATGAGTAGGAGTTAGAGAACAGGGGAGTGGAAGACAGCATTTCAGAGGGAGGCAATGACATGGGATAGACACAGAGACACGACATAGCATAACATTTGTGGGTAACAGCAAGTGGTGTATGTCTATTCTACTATAATTTACCTTTATTAAACCCAGCATGTCCCCACAGTTGGCATGTAAATAACATTAATCATAAGTTAATGATTTGTTACAAACGTTTGTATTTCACCTCAAGAATTCCTTCAGATGTACCTTCCTACCCACACTCTTCACTCCTGATTAGCCTAGTTTCTGAATTCAGTTTGGCTCCCTTCTCTGGTTTCTGCTCTTAATCTAACTCACGGATTTGGAATTGTTTACTGCAGACCTAACTGTACACTTCAGAGGACACAACTCCTGGGGTTTGCTTACTGGCTCTATGAACCATAAAAGTGGAAATATGCCTCACCATCCTCTGGGAAACTCCCCAGCCTCTGATGCTGCATCACCAGACAGGGAGGATGACTGTACAATTTTCTAGAGAGATAGGCCAGTGCCAAATTATAATGAGCTTTCTGTATGTGTTCAGGAATCTGAACATTTTCCTAAAAACTACGAAGAACCACTAGAGAAGTTTAAATAGAGGAAAGACATGATCAGATTTCTATTTTAAGAAGATTACTCTAGTAGCAGTTTCTAGATCAGACATATGAAAAACCATTAGGAGCGTCTGCACAAGTAAGCCCCGTGCAGTGGGACCTGTTGTAAAGCAGCAGTGGTGGGACCCAAGGAAAAGCAGTGAGTGTGAAACATAATAGCGAATGTCCTGGACTTGGTGACTGTGGGAGGTAAGTGACAGAGAGGAGTCTGGGATGACTACCAGATGTCTAGCTCAGGCAACTGGAAGGCTGGTAAGGCCATTCATCAAGAAAAGGGATCCGGCATAAAAAAACAAAGTTTGGGATAAAAATCGTGAGGTCAGATTTTGGATGTTTTGTGTTGAAGGTGTTTGTGGGACTCTAAGTAGAGATGCCCATCAGCAGAGAAGTCTGGGCTTTTTTGAATATTCATGTTTCTGAGTGCACATACAGAAAGAGACCAGCTTTACGAAGATGATTCTTGTTTTCAGACTAGGTATATATCCTTCATTATAAATGAGTAGTTCTTCTGTTCTAGAAATCAGTGTCCGGCGTTTGAATCCTAGAGGGCCTGATTGTCATTGGATTAACTTTTTGAACCACTCCAGAAAGTTCAGCAATCATATACTTTATCTTTTGCTATATTAATAGGCATATCTTTTAAAGCATTTTTAGGAGTCTGGATTTATCATTAATTCAGGCTGGCTTACTCATGTACTTGGAAAAAAAGATTTGTATTCTGTCAAATGTATACAGCTATCAGTACCCTGGAGCAGTAGCATAGTGACATGCTCATTGAGTATGAGAACTACGCTTCCTTACTTGGTTCCTAGATTCCTCATTATCCAATAACCAGAGGGAAAAAAGTATTCAGAGACTACGATGAATGGAAAAGTACAGAAAATACTAATATGAAACTCTACTCATCCATAGTTATTGAAAATGATACCTACATAAATAAAAGTGAAGGAGGTTTTAATTGATGCTGGAAAGGATTTTGTACAGGACCCTCTTTTTCCAAGCCCTGCATATCCTCTACTCTGCCTTCTCTCTTACACGACTGTTTCCTTCCACCTAATTCACAGATTCATTGAAGGCGCAGCTTTCAGGTCTTGGCTTTGTGAAGGGGTTTCAGATGATAAATCTTCACCCCACAAGGTCCAAGGCTTTGTCTTCAGTTTCGAAGAGACCATTAAAATTGAAATTCTAGTTTACCAAGGAACGGTAGATTTTTTTTCCTCTTCAGCACTGCTTTACTGTTTTTGATTTGGGCTTTCATTCCTTTCTAGATCTTTGTGAGTTCCCCTGACTTTCTTGCCAGCTCAGCAATGCATTTAATAAGCTGTTTTTAAATACTTTGCCCAGAATGTTTTGCTGTTTATTCAGCTTACCTAACCCACCATATAATCAGAAATGGAAATAATTTTTATAAATCTAGGCAGTGTAAAAGTATACTGTAACTTGAAAATGGGAATCAGAGGGAGAAAACAGGATGAAGGAAGGGAAAATAGAATAATCTTTTCATCTTTCATTGTAGAGTGTCAGTAGACACTGTTTAAATATGAGCCATAGCTCCACATAAATGTGGTTATTACCAGAGGAACTAAAACCAAACATTGTTAACTTATCTCTGAGACCTGGTGGGGAGGGGGATGTTAGGAAAGAAGGTCTTTTACTTTTGCAAAAGACAGAAGTAAAGTTGTCTTTATTGACAGCCGACATGATTGTCTACATAGAAAGTCTGATGGAATCAGTAGAGAAGCTGCTAGAACTAATAAGTAACTTTAACAAGGTATCAGGATATAAGATCAATATAAAAAATCAATTACATTTCTCTACACTAGCAATGAACAAAAGTAATTTAAAAACAATACATTTACAATAGCATCAAAATTATGATATACTCAGGGATACATCTGACAAAAGCTGTGAAAGACCTATATACTAAAAACTTAAAAAGCATTACTGAGAGAAATTAAAGAAGACTTAAATAAAAGGAGAGATATATCTTTGTCATGGATCAGAAGACTATACTATTAAGATGTCAATCCTCACCAGACTGATCTATAGATTCAATACAATACCAATCCAAATCCCCACAGGCCTTTTTGTAGAAATTGACAAGATGACACTACAATTCATATGGAAAGGCAAAGGACCTAGAATATCCAAAACAACTTTGAAAAAGACGAGCAGAAATGGAGGGTTAATACTACCTGATTGATTTATTTATAAATTTAAAAACTTATTATAAAGTTACAGTAAATAGATAATGTGGTATGGGGTAGAGATAGACAGACATACCAATGGAACAGATTAGAGAATCCCCAAATAGACCCACACATGTATGAACAACTGATTTTTGACAAAGGTAGAAGGGCAATATGGTGGAGAAGGATAGTCTTTTTAACAAATGGTGCTGGAAGAATTGGATATCTGCATAGGTAGTTGTGGACCTCAGTCCTTATCTCACATCCTACACAAAATTTAATTCAAAATTGTTCATAGACCTAAATTTAAGAGCTAAAATAATAAAATTTTGTTAAGAATATAGAGGAGAAAAATCAAATGACCTTGGGTTAGGCAAAGACTTCTTAGATAAAAGGAAAAAGGCACAAACCATAAAATATTAAGCTAGGTTTCATCGAAATTAAAATATTTTGCTCTCTGAAAGGTACCTTTAAGGAAATGAAAAGGAAGCCATGCACTGCAAGAAATACTTGTAAAATATGTATCGGACAAAGGACTTGTATCCAAACTATGTTAAGAACTCATAACTCAATAAGAAGACAAACAACTCAAAATATGACAAAATATGAGGAGATATTGCACAAAAGAAGGTATCGGAATGGGCAGCAAGCCCACGAAAAGATGCTCAACATCACTAGTCGTTAGGGGAATACAAATTAAAACTACAATGAGATAATACTACACAACCATTAGAATAACTAAAAGTAAAAGGATATTTTAATCCTTGCCACAAAGGTTGACGGGGATGTGGGGCAACTAGAACTCTCATACAATTCTGATGGGAATACAAAATGAAAAAGTCACTTAGGAAAACAGTCCACCAGTTTCTTTCAAAGTCAAACATACACTTACCACATGACATAAATTACATAGTAGGTATCTACTGAAGTAAAATGAAATCGTCTGTCTGCAAGAGCACTTATATACAAATGGTCATAGCGGCATTACTTATAATAACAAAAAAAGTTGGAAACAAATTGTAGTATATCCATTCAAAGGAAAACTACTCAGCAATAAAAATAAATGAATTAACTGATATACACATTAATATGGATGAATCTTAAAAATATCCTGCCAAGTAAAAGAAGCCAGAACCCCACCCCCCCCAGCTTTTTTAACATTGTATTTTCCATTTATATGACATTCCAGTAAAGGGAAAAATATAGTTAGGGCAGATCAGAGTTTTCCTGGAGTCAGGGGTGGGGGTGGATTGGGGGGAGAGAGGATTGACTGCAAAGAGCCACAAGGGAATTTTTTGTTGATAGAAGAATTACGTTGACAGAAGGGTTCAGTGGCTTGATTGTGGTGATGATCAAATGACTGCATACGTTGCTTAAACTTTTCTAATTGTACGCTTAATATGGGTGAATTTTCCTCTATGTGAGTTATACCTCAATAAAGCTGTTTTTAAAAAGGAACATACTTCCCTGGTGGTCCAGTTGTTAAGAAACCGTCTCGCAATGCAGGGACGCCAGTTCGATCCCTGGTTGGGGAACTAAGATCCCACATGCCGTGGGGCAACTAAGCCCTTGCTCTGCAACTACTGAGCCTGCGAGCCACAACAAGAGAGCCCCCATGCTGCAAGTACTGAGTCCGCAAGCTCTGGAGCCCGTGCACCACAACTAGAGAGAAGCCCGTGCGATGCAACGAAAGATCCCGCGTGCCGCAGCTAAGACCCGATGCAGCCAAAAATAAATAAATAAATAAATAAATTTTAAAAGGAATATACATTTATTTCTACCCCAAGATGGCATAATACTGATTATAAATATACTTTTCAAATGTCTTTGTCGGCTGGAGAAATTGGTTACAAGGAGTAGAAATTAAAAACCACAGTAGGTATAGGGGTAGATTCATTTCAAAATCCCTTCCCAATAAAGCTTTTCTTGAGGATCAGTACTATTAATAGCCTGAAAGCAAACTGTGTGAGAGACATTAGAGGTCCTTTGCCTTCTGTGTTCTGCCTTCAGAACTTCTTACAGCAAGTGGATAAATGGATTCCTTATTTATGCCTTATTTCTTTGCAGAATTATTGTGCATTAACATCCTCTAAGTAGATCCAGTGGCCTTTCTGAAGCCTTTTATGTAGCCAGATGGGAAGGGAATAGAACAATATCCACTGGTCCAGTTTTTCCTCTTTCCAAACATTAAAAAAAAAAAAAATCAAGATGCCCTTAAAATCCTTTTTTCTTCAGTTTCTCAGAGAGGGGTTAACAAAGCCCAGTAACACTCTTAAAGCTCTCCTGCTGCTAAAGGGAGTACAACAGAGACTGTCACCATAAGGATTGACTCCTGACTGAGAGCTGAGTCTTTCTCAAGAGAAATCTGACAATTAAGTGCAGAAGTTGCCCCTGGACTGCACCAAAGATTAACCCAGCTGGCGTTCTGAGAAGGACTCTGGCAGAATATGGCCAAGAGGAAGCCCCTTTGTGGCATACATCTAAAAGACCTTCTTGCCCTGTGGGGCTGATCACAGCCAGATAACTAGGAAGCAAACGCATTTTAGATTTATAGAGCTTCACAAGAGGCTCTGAAAGTAAAATTTTTAAAAATTAAGTTTAGAAAGAGACACATTGTGAGTAACCAAAACTGTAGCAATTTTTAGGCTAAAATTAACAATGAAAATAAGATTATAGGTATGTAGAAAACTTCACCAATGTTTTTCATTTCATTTGCTTTCCCTCCCTTGATAGACTGTGTAACACTGTTCCAAATTCAAGTGAGATTTTCTTCTTTAGGCTGTAGCTTTCAAAAACAACCCTATTCCCCATACAGGGGATGATTTGGCTTGACACAGTGATTAAGAGGGCACACTCTGGAGTCAGATTCTCTTACTCTGGTTTCAATCCTAAACTCTACGTAGTGGGTTGTTTAGGGAAAAGTATTTAATCTCTCTCTGTCTGTTTCCTTACGGAAGATAATAATAGCACCTACGTATAGAATTGCTACAGGATTAAGTGAAATACAGGTAAAAAAAAAAAAACTGGGAAGAATACCTAGCACATAGAAAATGCTTGTATTAATTAGGATTTGTTTCAGCTGTAAGACAAAACACGATGGTTGTTTCTTTTCTCATGTAAACATAGAGAGTGCTGGGCAGGAGAGTAACCTCACAATCACTAGGGGACTTAGTCTCCTATTCTGTTGCCCCATGTGTTTGTCTTGGTCTAAGTTTGTGGCATCCTTGTTCTAAGCAGCAGGAGGGAGAAGTGGATGAAAGGATAAAGGGGCAAAGGACCCAAGTAAGGTGCCACTTAAGGAAGATCTCTTAGACGTGACCCTATGAACATTCCTGTATATAAGTCATTGACCAAAGCTTAGTCACAATTCCCCATCTAGCTTCAAGTGAGACCAGAAAAGGAAGTCTGAAAAGGTCATTTTGCGGAAAAGGTCCGGCCAAAACAGGAGTAATTCTGTTATCATAGAGGAAGACAACCACTAATCTCTGTCAGAGTACTCCATAAATGTTAGTTATTATTGTTACCTGGTTACCAAAAGGGCTCCCAGTTCAGTCTCCAGACCAGATAGTTCTTTCTAACTCATGTGATTTCTTTTGTACATGCCTTTCCACTTCAATCTGCCACTGAGATTTGCACATTTATAAAACTGTGCTCGTTTAAAAAATCTCTTCTCCCTTTTCTAACGTTCTGCTCAGGGTAACTGTAATACTCTCCTTGTCTTATATTCATACTATACAGACGGTCCCTGACTTGAGATGGTTTGACTTTATGATGATGTAAAAGTGATGCCCATTCAAAAGAAACCGTATTTTGAATTCTTATCTTTTCCCCAGGCTAGTGATAAGCAGTACTGCTATAGTCTCTTGCAGTGCTGAGCACGGGCAGCAAATGCAGCTCCCAGTCAGCCACGGGGTCACCAGGGTAAACAGCTAATACACTTACGACCATCCTATACACATACCACCATTCTCCTTTTCACTTTTAGTGCAGTAGTCAAAAAATTACATGAGATATTCAACATTTCATTATAAAATAGGCTTTGTGTTAGGTGATTTTTGCCAAAATGTAGGCTATGTGTCCTGAGCATGTTTAGGTTAGGCTAGACTGACCTATGATGTTCAGTCTACTAACTGCATTTTCGATTTACAACAGGTTTATCGGGGTATAACCCCATCGTAAGTCAAGGAAAATTTGTAGTCATAATCTTGAGATATTATTTCCTAACTTATTCTGTGTTTTTCTGTCTCAACCAGTCTGTTATGGACTAAATTGTGTCCCCCCTGCCAAATTCATATGTTGAAGTTCGAACTCCCAGTACCTCAGGATGTGACTGTTTTTGGACATAGGCTCTTTAAAGAGGTAATTTAGTTAAAATTAGTTCATTAGGGTTGGCCCTAATCCAATATGACTGGTGTCCTTTTAAAAAAGACAAGATTAAGACATAAACACACACATTTGAAAGACCTTGTGATGACACAGGGAGATGACCATCTGCAAGCCAAACAGAGAGGCCTCAGAAGAAACCAACTCTACCAATACCTTGATCTTGAACTTCTAGCCTCGAATTCAAGAAAACAAATTTGTGTAGTTTAAGCCACCCAATCTGAGGGGCATTGTTATGGCAGCCCAAGCAAAGTAATACACAGTCTGTCATCTTATTTGGCATCATCAAAGTCCCAACCAGAAACAGATGACAGACTAAAAAGAAAGCAATTTGAGGTGATTTAAAGTACAAAAGGCCAGCACTTCCCTGGTGGTCCGTGCTTCCAATGCAAGAGGTGCGGGTTCAGTCCCTAGTCAGGGAACTAAGATCCCACATGCCACGCAGTGCCACCAAGAAAACATTAAAAAACAAAACAAAACAAGTACAAAAGGCCTATTTACTATGATATGGGTGTTGGGGAATCAAAAAGGATGGTTCATTAACCTAAGGGAGAGTGGAGCTACTACCACCTGGAAACCCTAGGATGAGAGGGGAAGGAGCCTTTATCAGAATCTTTAGTGAAGGGATGCAGGTGCATCTTGAAGCAACTTTGCAGGGAGGGAAAAGGGTAATAAGTACCCTGACCCCATTCTCCTCCCTTCCTGCCTCCAATCTTCTGCCAGTGCTGCCCACTGATGGAAACCAACTAACTACCAGAAAGCATGGGAATGCAATTATGTGGTCCAGGAAGGCCAGCCATCTAGAAAGGAGAGTGTAGAAGAGTAGAGAGTGAATGAGTCTGGAGAAACACCTAGAAGATACCTAGCACAGGGAGGAACTTGTCTTCCTCGCTTCCTTGTCCCGCCCCCCCACCCCCACCCCGTCAAAGTGCCCATAATAACTACTATAATATATATAGCAGGTCCTCAATAAATATCTGGGAATTGGGTATTTTTCATCCCCAGTAATTTTCTTTTTTATCTTTCTGCATTTATGCTTTTAATTCTTTTACCAGTTTATTTGTTGTCAATGCAATTTTAGATTTTCCAGATTTAATATTAAACTTATTGAGGTACAGTTGATTTACAAAATTAGACGTGCTCAGTAATTTTCAACTATTGTCAATATTTCCTTTCTACTAGTTTTTAGAATACATCGTCTCACTATTTCTAGTTAAAGCCTTAATCCAAATCTTGGCTATATTTTACTTCGAAGACTACTACTTTCCTCATGGTTTCTTGTTGGTTCATTCTGTGCAAATAAAAAAAGAAGCAAAGCAAATCACCCCACAAAACAATACCTAGTTGTACAACAACATCTCAGTTGATTATACTTTCTGGTTACATTTTCTCCTTCTTTCACCTTTATACTGCTTCATTATAGTTGACACCAGATTGATTGTTTGTGGACATTTAAGTAAGGTTCCTGTCAGCTTCCTTTCCAAAAGTGTTACAACTTTCAGCCTACCTTACCTGTTTCTGACAGGTGAGCATTATACCTTTTGAAGTTTACAATAAACTTTTAGGATATTTCTTTTCCAGAGATGATTCCAAAATATATTGGGTTGGCCAAAAAGTTCGTCCAGGTTTTTCCATAACATCTTACGAAAAACCTGAATGAACTTTTTGGCCAACCAATAGTAATATGGCTTTTTCAAGAGATACTAATAATTAGTAATGATTTGATTAGACAACTAAGTTAAAAAAATATTCTTATAAGAATTACTCTAACTTACATTGGCTACTTCCTTAGTTTACTCTCAGTAGTGAGAATGCCTACTCAAATAAAGCTCCATTTTAGATTCATTTATTTACACATCATTCAGTTCTGCCATCTCTGTAGCTGGTTCCTTAGAAGCGGATATATTTTCTGGCTTTTCTAGAAACATAGTGCTTTGTATTACATTGTTGGGTCATTGAATCAGTGCTGACTTGAAAGAAAATGACATGGTTATTTTATGTAATTTTACTTTTTATCTTTTTGATTTGATTTGAGCAAGAATTTAATCTTAAAAAATATTCACTTTAAAAAATAGGCATGTTTAACCCTATGAAAAATTCCTTGTCAGAGACTTTTACATATCTTTTTAAATTATTCACATTAACATTTCTTGTCTTTCATCAATCTTCAACACAAATTAGTATTCTTTCCTTAAGGGTTATTTCTTCTGGGTGAAGAATGAGGTCACATTTAATAAGAACTCTATAATTAATGTGCCACAAATTTGAAGCTACAAATAGGATATCCCTGTAATGTAAATCCAATTGTCTTTATTTTTTATAATATGTAATTTTATAATGAGGTAAAGATTGTAGTGCCAAATTAGGGTACTGAGTTCAAGCGCACTTAAGTCATCATCTTAGAAAATAATTTTTCTATTTCTTGATTATGTTAGTGTTTTCTGATCTTTGTGAACTAGTACCCACGGTTCACTGTGATTTTATCTCAGTGTATTTCTATGTTTTTCTGGTTAATTAAAACTCCCACCCCCATAGGAAGAAGGAAAAACAAACTAAGTCAAATTGTGTTAAATTGTTTTCCTACTATATTTTAGGACCTTTTATTCATTGAGCACTATGTTCAGGACTTTATTTATTCCTCAAGGTCCTCTGAAAATGTTAGGGATCTGAAAAAAAAGTTGACCTGAAATTATGAAGAGAAAGCTGCAAATGAAAATGAACAAATACTTAATCAGATGTCTACAAAATTTAACAATGTGCTATTTATAAACTCAATACTTAGTTATGTATATTTTGTGTGATATATGGATACATTTTAAGATGTTTGATATGATGTGGGACTGGAGAACTTCAAAACCAAGCTGTAATCAGTGATTTCACATTAGGCCAGATCTACGAAAGTCTTAAAAGTGACCTTAATTTCTTTTATGGAAGAAAGTACTAAGTAAAATTTCAAACAGTGTTTGGAAGCAAGTGTGTTAAATGTTTCGCTATACAATGTGTATACAATGTGCACAAAATACAATGTGTATTTTTTGTATTCCCTGGCCCTCAAAATGTTAGTAAGCAAAACAAAACAAAAATTTTGGAAAAATATTCCATGCACATAAATTCCCTCTTTTCAAAACAAACAAACAGAAAGGCATCAAAGGAGACAAATTCATGTAATTTGATTCAGTGATGTTTATTTTTTGTTTTTTAGTGGCTAAGTTGGTAAAAAAAATATAAGGGTGAAAAAATGTGGTCACATGCTTTAACAGCTGACATAAGTATTCAAAAACAATTTAAATGTAGGCTGTATAATATATTGTGATGCTGGGGGTGGGGAGGGTGAGATGTATGACATATTCCAGTGGGAAGGTACTTTTAGTACACTTAGCATAGGAATAATGGCCCTACCGGAACTTGGGAGATTTTTCCCCCCATACTGTATATTACATTAAAGGGAGGAAAAAAAAAAAGAAAAAAGTAAAGGGAGAGAGAGGGCCAACTTAAGAATTTCTTTGGCAGTTAAAGACTTTGGATCAATAAAAGCATTTCTGATAAATAATTTTTGATAATAATTGAGTAAAAATGAAATACTTTTCATTTAGTAATATATAAATATTATATATAATAGTAATATATTACTAATACTGACATTAATTGTGACTAAGTTATAAAAATTAATCTCTAACTCAGTTCAAGTTCTGTATCTTATAAAAAAATCTACTTGGGGTCCACAAAATTCTTAATAAACGCTAGTAGAAGTATCGTTAACTTTACAGTATTTACTCCACCAAAATTATTTCCTAATTTCACAAAGGTATTCCATGAACATATACGTTTAGCATTTTGAATCAATTCACCTGGTGTGCCATTTCTGAAAATCCATGAAAATTAGAATTTAGAATTGAGATCATTCAAGTCTTTTAATCCATATACAAACATTTCCTTCCACCTCCAGAAGCCCCGAGTCTTTACTGTTACCTAGAGAGTTTAGATGATTTTCTCAACTTGGTCATAGAGTTAGTACCAAAATCTCTGAAGTACTCCTAATGTTACCTCAGAAGAAGGTTATGTGATCTCCACTATGTTTAAGCTACTGCAATTCCAATAAGGAAATAGAAAAAAATTCTCTTTAATCATCTAGACTTGACTTTAAGCCTTCAAAAGCAATTCCTTTGGTTTCTAATTGTATTAAAGATTATAAAGTGGCAGAACTCATTTCTGTGAGCAGCAAACCAACATTATCTACTGTTTAGTCACACATATTACATTTTTGAAAATTTGCCAAGGATAATTTTACTACCTATTATTTGTCCTTTTCTCTGTAGTGTTGAATAAAAATATTAAAGAAAAAGTGGTTAATTAGGTATGTAATACAGCAATAAATACTTCTATTAGTGTTTTCTGGGGCTTGGGGACAAGTATTATTGACATATAACGCATAGATATAATGTGCATTGTATTACGATTTTGACAACTGTAATACACTTTACTACCTAAAACAAGATCTAGAACAGCACTATCTAGTAGAACTTCTGCAATAATAGAAATGGTCTGAATCTGCACTGTCCCATTTGGTGGCCACTAGCCACATGTAGCTATGGAGCACTTAAAATGTAACTACTGTGACTACAGACCTGAATTTTAAATTTCATTTAATTTTAATTAATTTACAATTAGATTTTAATTTTTAGCTAGTGGCTACCAAGTTGGACAGTGCAGAACATTTCCGTCACCCTAGATAGTTCCTTCAAGCTCCTTTCCATTCAATCCCACCTCATTGCCCCTGGCATAATAGGGAAACACTAAATACAGTTTAGTTTTTTCTGTTTTTGGACTTTACATAAATGGATTCATACAGTATATACTCTTTGTACCTGGCTTCTTTTGCTGAACATAATGTTTCTGAGATGCATCCATGTGTATCATTAGTCAGTTCCTTTTAATTGTCTAATAGTATTCCATTGCATGAACGTATCACAATTTGTGTTTCCATCTTCCTACTGATAGCTATTTGGGTTGTTTCCAATTATTTGATTTTAATGCTGCAAATATTGTATTGAGATTCTGCATTAATTGAAGTGAAAAAGCTGTATGTGTATATCAAAAGATATTTTGACCTTGAGAAAAGATAGTCTACTTATGATTCTATTATCATCTTTCATTGCTGGGGTAAAAATTTAATTCCAGGTTATATATAAGGATAGACATCTCTCAGGACTGCTGAGTAAAGAGTTGGTTTGTATTACTTAAAGAAAACACAGTTAGAAAGATAAATCTACCAGAAAAAAAATAACGCAATATTTTCAAAACCAAAATGTACTTTGGGTGGGAATGGGTAGAGTTAGGAGTGCTCCAGAGAATAGTGGCAAATTATGTAGTTTTGAATTACCTTGGCCTCTATCATCCTCTATCATTATTGATTATTATCATATAGCCACAGAACTTCAGATCTACTGATAGTAAAGGCAACTAGTAATGCAGTAGTCTAATTTCCCAGTGCTATACATATCATAAATATTCAATAAATATTGGCTGAAATGAAACAATTCATTTCCATATGAGAACTAAGACTCTAGGTGTCTCTCAACTGAAGAAAATCAGATATTATAATCAAGTGAAAAAATTTTAAACAGGTGTGATTTCTGCTTTATAAAAGGATTCACCACAAATTCAGTGGTAAGCTGCCACAGACCAATTCATTATTTTTTAAAAAATAAATTTATTTATTTATTTATTTAGGCTGCGTTGGGTTTTCATGCTGCGCACAGGCTTTCTCTAGTTGCGGCGAGCGGGGGCTACTCTTTGTTGTGGTGTGCAGGCTTCTCATTGCAGTGGCTTCTCTTGTTGCTGAGCACAGGCTCTAGGCGCGTGGGCTTCAGTAGTTGTGTCTCACAGGCTCTAGAGCGCAGGCTCAGTAGTTGTGGCGCATGGGCTTAGTTGCTCCGTGGCATGTGGGATCTTCCCGGACCAGGGCTTGAACCCGCGTTCCTTGCATTGGCAAGCGGATTCTTAACCACTGCGCCACCAGGGAAGTCCCAATTCATTAATTTTTAAAACTCTCATACATACAATTTTTTGGAAGTAAACCTATCACGTAACAATATTTTATCTTTTTGTATGCAGCTTTTCCTTTTATAAGCATTAATGTTAAAGTAATGTATTAGTTCTTGATTATGCAGTAGATGTCAATAGGAGGAAGTAACCTAATAGATAATATTGAAGAGGAAATTTACCCTTGAGAATGTACTAAAGTAATTTATAAAGTATATAATCCACACATAATCAGGGCTTCCTATTTTTCAAGTGGTTCAGATACAAATGTGTTAATCGATGTCTCTGCCATTCACTCCAAGCTGAGAGCAAAAACAATCCAAGTTCAAAGGACACAGCATTTTAAATTCACAGATATTGACTCTGAGCATTTTACAGACAGGAACTATGTCTGGCCCATTTTAGATACTGGACAAATAATAGTTGCATTGGCAGTTTATTGAATTTGTCAAGCAATGTAAGATATTTTTTGGTTAGGCACTTTTTGAGTCCAGTGTGTTATCACTGTTAACAGGTGATAAAATGTTAAGACACACTGCTGGGTCTTTTCTGTGACTTAACAAATAATTTATTTCTGAAATATATGTACAACATATGTGAACATGCAACTGTAAATGACCACAACAGAGATCCTATCAAAAATGACTATAGGCAAAGGGATTTCTGGGACCTTTCATAACTAGTTATAACACAAAACATGCATATATAATCGTGTTTCCAAATCTACAGCTTGAATCGGTAGCTTGGTTATTTGATTCGGTGTGATGGTAACATTGAAAAATTCATATTATAGTAACCTCACTATGATTAGAATACTATCAATTATCCTAAAACAGGGAGAAATATTCTAAATCCTAACTTTTAAAGAACTCACTTAAAATACTTATTTATAACTAACTCAGAAAAAGGCCAAATGAGGACGTAGGTAAAAAATGTCTCTACGCAGCTTCAAACCGATGTTACAATGTCCTCGCACAAAGGTCACACACTTTTTCTAAAGGAGAGTTCCTCAAAGGACTCTTGAGATACAGCTTTTCATTGTGTGGTTTTCTTCCCTGCAGATTATAAGCAGTAAATTAAAAGGGTGGGGAGGACAATAGAACTATGCTCACTAACAGCAGTAAGAAGCAACAGCTGACAGTGAGGGAAGGGATGGGCAAACTATAACAGACAATAGAACTAAAAAAGCAAAGCTATTCAGAGCTGTGTAGTGTGAGCAAACAGCCCCGCACACCATTACAGGAATAGAGGACTTTATCTGTAAATGTAATTAAATGAATATTCATAATGACGACCAGTTTTTATACAGCTGGAATGCATACTTTATTTCCCATGGGTATGTGGAAACTATTATTCTAAATCTGAAGAGTTTTAACTGCTGTTGGTCACCACACTGTCATCGGACTGGAAGGGCCTACAACCATGGTGCGCCATGAAACCTTTCCGTTTTAGCACCGTGCTCCACACTGTTCACTATTACATTGTAACACATTATTACAAGAACCTCTATAACTCATTATGAGATTACCAAAGGCCACATTGCTTTCTTGAATCCATTGTTTAACTAGCTGGTTCCTAAAGTACCCTTCTCTAATACTCCATGATACAGAGCGGTAAAATAAAACCACTGACGTTTAAGACTCTGTGCCTTCTCCAAGATGAGAGTATTATGTATCTAATAGTGGTGTCGTGAGGATTAAATGAGATAATGTACGTAAAACACTAAGCACAATGTCTGGGGCAGTAAAAGACCTCAGGAACGGTGGCTATTCTTATTTCAGCAAGCCCCAAACCCCTATTCTGCAGGTGCAAAAATTAAGCCTCAAGAGGAGAACTGATTTCCTAATGCTCTAATATCCAAGTTATTGTCCCGGATAAGCAGCTTAGCTGTGTGTGTTGGTTTGGGATATTGACAGGGCCTGGGGGCATGTTCCTGCAGGACTCCGGTCTGCAGAGAACTGGGCGAGTATGTTTGAACCGTGAGGCATTAGAGGCTATTCGATACCAACGGGTGTTCGAGATAGCCAGTTGTGTGCCAACAACATCCATCACCAACGTAAGCCATTCGTCTATCTCAATACACCCGGAAGCAGCAAGACCCTCAGATACAGCAGGTTGTTAGGTAACCGGCGACTAGGACGAGGCAAGTGACAGGACACGGGGGTGAGCTCACATCCTGGTTTCGTCAACTTCAAATAGGGACGAGCACTTCACGCGAGGGCTGAAGATGACGGGAACTAGGAACTAACTGGGTGCTATGTCAGACAGGTGTAAGTTACCCCACCTCCCAACGCCTTTCCCGGAGGGGGACCGCCATGCGTTTTCGAGTCCCGGAAGAGGGCGATTTCTTGCTCCTTAGTAGCGCTTACTTCCCGCCCTGTAGATAGAGAGTCAGGACTTCGCCTCTTCGCTGCGGAGCGAGGGCCGAACAAGCTCGGACCTTCCCCCTGCGCGCCACGCCGCGGCGGGACCGCGGGAGGCCTGCGCGCTGCCCATACGCGCCCCGCGCTCGCCTGCTCTAAGATGGCGGCGGAGGCAGCACGCTCACACCCCGCCGCCCGCCCGCCTCCGAGTCGCGGCCTCAGGAGGCGGGAGCGGGCCGGGACGCGGAAAGCAGGAGCGCAAATGCGGCGCGGACCGTCCAAGCCAGCACGTTGCCTGCCGCCATGAAGCGTCTCGGCATGCTAGAAGCCAGCAGACGACTACGACCTGGAACACCACCGGCGCCTCAGAAACTGGGCGGGTGGGGGGCGGGGGCAAGGGGAAAAGGAAAAAAGAAAAAAAAGAGAGCAGCGGCACATCCGGGACCCTCCGCCCGCCCCGCCCCGGAAATGACGTTTCGGTCGGAGGCGGAGCCACTCTTCAAAGTGGATTCTTCCTCAGCTGTAGCTGGTCGTTTACACAAGGTGTCTGGAATCGCCCTCGACACCCCCTCTCATGGGTTAGCTGTTACCCTCTCCCGGCGGTGAGGCTTTTGGGCACTAAGCTGGTTGCTGCGACTGGCAGCTCTCGTTTCACAGAAAGTATACCTCGCACCACGGCCCTAAATTCCTCCTCCAGCCTCGCCAGGACGTGTAGTACCGTACCTCCGAGGGAACCCTGGGGTGACCTCAGCCCCTGCCAAACTTAGCGCGTCTCTTCGGAACCCTTCCTCGGAACCCCGGCCTCGCGCCCAGCCCAACCCGGTTCGGGGGCTGTCAGTCACGGCACTGAGCCCGCCCCTTCCGGCCGCTAGCAGGGCCCGCCTCCTCCCCTCTTCCCTCCCCCACCCCTCCCCGTGTGAGTGTCTCCCTCTCCCTCTCGCTCCCTCTCTCTCTCCCTCTCTCTCTCTCTCTCTCTTTTGTGAGTTATAGCAACCGTTGCCTTGTGAATCAAGCGCCATAGTCACCGTAGTCCTGGCGACTGTTACCCATCAACAACAACTACTCCTCTCCTCCTCCTCCTCCTCTTCCTCCTCCTCCTCCCCACCACCACCATCTCCATCACCCACCAACAACACCACAATAATCCACAGCCAAGGTGAATATTCTTCGGTCTCTACATGTGTGTGGGAGCGTGTGGATGCGTGTGAGCGCGTGTGTCCGTGCGTGTGTGTGTGTGTCCGTGTGTGCGAGCCGAGTGTGGCTGTGCGGGGGTCTCACTCCTGACACCGGGTCTGCAGCTGTGGCGCCGCTGCCGAGGGGTTCCGTCCCCCGGGCTTGTTTACAATGGACCGTGCGCGCTGCGGCTGGGTCGGGGGTGTGGGCGCCGCGCCGCCCGCCCGCCGGCCCGCCCGCCCGCCGGCCCCGGCCCTCCGCGGCCGCGCTTCAGGGATGGAGCGGGAGCTCGGGGGGCTGCGAGCCGAGCGGGAGAGGGAGCCACAGTTTTGCGTTGCGGACGGTGGAGCTCTCCCTTAGGTCTGGGTCTGAGGAGGAGGGTCAGGTGAAGAGATAAGGTTTTGTTTTTTCTTTCTTTCTTTCTTTCAATTTTCTTCTTTTTCAAAGCTGCTTGGTTCCTGTTTCTTTCTAAACCGAAATAGACAAGAGTGTGCAAGGGGGGACCCACGAGGTGGTGTTTTGTTGTTGTTGTTCACTTGTGGGGCCTTGTTATGGGTTTTGTTATTTTTATCCTCGTATATCGGTGAACTTTTCCCACTGCCTCTTGCCTTCATTTTTGCCCCTCTTTGCCTTGTGCTAAATGAGCTGCTCTTCTTTTACCATCATCAGCTGCGTGGTTTTCTTTTTTCTCTTTTAAAACTGTGTTTTCTTTGTGCTGCAAACAATCTTAATATCCATTCGGCACTCTTCCCTCCCCCTCTTTCTTCTCCCCCCACACCCCTTGCACACACACTGAAACCTGGGGCCTCTTCGCTGGGTTCTTTGCTGCATTGGGAAAGAGATCTTTTTTTAAAAAGTCTCTCTCCTCTCTCTTTCTCGGTGTGTGTGTGTGTGTGTGAGAGTGTGATTTAAACCGGATGCAGGGCATCTGTGATACTTGGGTTAGTAGTTATTGACAGTGCTTTATCCTTCATGTGGAGATGGGAGGGGTACGAGTGAGGTTCCATTTCACTTTGATGAACCTCCTTCCCCACAGTGGAGTGTTAACAATTTTCATTGTGGTTATGAGACTCTGTGTGTGACAGACAGGGAAAGGACATAAGGAAGCTTTGTGAGAACTCAGTTTACAGTGTTATTTGTGACAGTTATGGTACTTTAAAGAGTTTTTTTTTTAATCTTCTCTGTTCGTTTTCCTTTGAGAGTTGAAATTGAAGTCAAGTTGTTCATAAAGAATGTATGAAGCTTCTCAACTTGAAACGTGTGTATATTTCACTTTCTTTGTGGTTGTTAAGATCTAGGCATGTGTGTTCTTAACATAGTCTTTTAAATTTATTTTTTGGTTTTCTTTGGACAGTGACTTAAACCTGCTGAAGAGAGAGAACTCTTTCCTTTTTAGGTCTTTCCTTCAAAACCGTATTTTTCTCTGTAGATTTGAATACTTCTCAGTCCTCAAGTTATAGGCTCTTAGAGGTAACCCAGTTTTACAGATCCTGTAAATTTGTTCATTTTTCAGTGTAATGTTTAATTATCAGTAAAGAGTTTCGATAATGAATGTGTGCTAAAACAAATATAGTGTACTATTATATTCGCACAAATTGAAGTTTCCAATTTGGAATTTTTAAATGCTTATTTAAATAGTCTTCTTTCTAACAGCAAACATATATTGATTTACCTGACAGAGCAGCCTGTGAATAATATGACAGTATTAATTATTCTTCAGAATGTCAGTGAGCAGGTTGGGTAATTGTAATGCTATTAAGGCTAATATTTTGTGAAATAAGAGTTAGGTTTTAAAAAAAAATCTTTTCTTTTTTAAAATCCATTTCCTTGTGATTGCTATTTTAAATGACGGTGATGTTTGTTCTGAAAGAAGTCTTTCTCAGAGCACTCAAATTTCTTTATATTTGCCCTCCCCCCTCCCCAACCTGGGTTTCTTGCAAATCTCTAATACTAACTTGTATTTTTTTTTCTGTTCAGATGAGTGTCAAATGCCTGAACACTTTTGGATGGTGAAGTTCCTGGGTCCTATAAACTCTCTGAAGTTAATAGGAGTTTTGCTGTCTTGAGACAGTTTCAGACCTTATGCCATTTACATAATACATTTTCAGTCGAGTAGATTATATGCTATAATTTTATGGTTTAATATTTTTACTTGCAGTGTCCAAGAATTTTTTTGAGGCATTTCACTCATTACGACTATCTCAGGTTTTCTGTAATTCAGATTTTCATTCACAAGGTGATTTGAGAGCAGAACTTAAATTGAATTCTATTACCTATTCATTTTTAAAAGCACATATGTGATATAAAAGTTGCTGCTAGACATGTCTTTGGACTCAAGTGTGTCAACATTATTCATACGGATTAAGTAAATAATAGAAGTACTAACAAATGATAAATTTAAAAATTTAACACACTGATAAATGCTTAGTAACAATTTTTTTCTGAGATATTTTTCCTAGGGGGGACTATATTATGTATTTGTATTCTCTTGTGTTTGTTTTTAGACTAAAAAACGAACTCGGAAAAGTGTCCAAACTTTAAAGTTAAAATTATGAAATAGGAGTTACTTGTAACTTGTTTTAAATAGCTGAATATCTGTGATTCACTGTATGTCATAATGCCTATCTCAGTCTTTTTATATTATTGTGCCTATGAATTGCATTAAATGGTATATAGGCATATTTATGTAGTACATTTAAATGTATAACAGTAAACTAAAATGCATTTCTAAAATGCATCATTCCACAATGTTTTCATTATATGGGGTAGTTGTGCCTAATTTAAAAAATAGTATATTATTCCTCCAGTATTCAAATAGTCTTGTACTCTACTTAGGTACTCAAATAAAAGGTTTATAGTTTATAAGTACTGAAATAAAAAATTTATAGTTTATAAATTTAATATACTTTGATGCTAAACAAAACAATTTTAAAATCAGAAACAAATTTAATAGTAAAAAAATTACCATTAAAAAATTAGCAATTAAAAATGAATTGTAAATCAAGATAGATTTAATCTATTATTTAATCCATGATATGTGTTACTTTTTGCTAACATGTTTCATTTTTCTTGAGAAAGTTGATGTTTTATGTGCTTTCCTCTAAACTGTCAACTGAAGAAATCAGTAGGTGGAGTATGATCTTTGTGTCTCAGATTTTATAGTGTGTGTGTGTGTGTGTGTGTGTGTGTGTGTGTGTGTGTGTTTAAAAGAGAAGATATAGCGTCAGATATGTAGGAAGAGTTAAAAAAATTTTTTTTCTGAACAGTGTAGTATGAATGTTACTTTGTTTTATTTTGTATTTCTAGTGAGCCTGTGTTACAAGAAATGAGAATACCAAACAAGGAGGCTTTCAAATTACAAAAGAGTCTTGGAAGACATAAACCTTTAAATTATGAAAAGTCTGCTATTTTTTTTTGCTTGCTTTGTTTTTAATGCTGAGCATTAGGCTAAAAATCCTCTACTTCTAGTTACTTTAAAAATAAACACTTAGTTTCCCTAATGGAATCATTTGCTTTTAACTCTTTGGTATGGCTTCCCAGTGGCTGTTGCAAAACAGATTTTAAATTCCTCTCTGTTCACAGGTGCATAGTGTTCCCATATTTTGGAAATCCAAGATTAAGCGGATTTAACTAAATCTAGCTTTGTTAGGGACAGATGGCTGCTTTAAACAGGTGTCACTTTCATTTCTAGTGCATTGTGTTGGGACTTCCACCGGTTCACAAAAGGGCTGTCTAAAGCAGGTGGCATCCTTTGCTTTTGTCCTTAGTAAAATATACTTTTGGAGTTAATCATTTTCCTAGGAAGAGTTTTTTTTATTTTTTTTAAAGTAAAGGTTTTGAACTATTCAAATTGATTCCTAATTTAATTAGCATAACTTTTATTTTTGAATATCATTCTAGTTTTGAGCTGTATAAGTTGCAGATCCTTTCAGAAGACACTTCAAATTCTTTAAAGCAATGATAAATTCCCTTTGAATCCAGAAAAGTACTGAGGAGCACTTTACACAATTAGTCAATTTATCTGAAGCAAAAAGCCAAGGCAGATTTGAATAAAGTGAAATTTGGTTAACATGACAAGTTAACTTTTGCCATCCCATACTTGAATTTTGGGGGGGGGGGCAGCATTATTTTAATTTAAATGATAAACGTTGAGAACCAGTGTTGTTTTTGTTGGTGATTTTAAATATTTTCAAATGAAAACATTTTCCTTATCTACTTCTATTGTTACTCTAAAGTTTTTAGTGCTGTTTTTAAGTGAAAATTGTTTTCAGGCATTAGTGTTTAAAAATATGTACTGGAGTAAATAAAAGAGTATCAACCTATTGATTTCTAAGGTTCATTTTTACTCGGATTCTATCCTTTTTTGGTGGAAATTTTATACATCTTACAACAGATGCACCAGAGGGTGCTGTGCTGTTTGCAACAAGAGATTATTATCACTAAGAATGTGAACTGATTAGAACTTTTATTTAAAGAAAAAAAATTTAATTACATATGCATTCAAGCATATAATAGCCTAATTTCTATGGAGTTTCAATTTAATATACTGTCTTAATTGGCAGCTTTATATCAAAGCCTATCTTTCTGTGTACTAATATATATCAGCACAGCATAAAACAATATCAAGATTGATATCTTTGGCATAATCTGAATGTCAGCATTCATCCTGTAGGCATATACATTTATCATCTTCTTATGCAGGTATTTTAATCTGTATGTAAAAAATTTAGTTTAACTTGAAAATCATACTGTTTTGGCAGTATGGCTTTGTACTTCATAAATTTGGCATTGTTGCACATATCAGTATGTTGTATATCCTTATAACATTTATATATGGCATAATTAGTGGTATGCTTTTTATGGTATAATCTAAAACTCTCTCAAAGGTATAAATGGTAATAATAGTTATCAGGCTAATTAAGTCAACAACAATAATAGCAGAAATTGGAGAATTTGGTCCCCACTTCATGCTGTTAGAATAGTCTGGTTTGAATATTTAACTTGGCTTTATTAACTGAAAAGTTTTAGATTCTCCACTTTCCTCTGTGCCTTATACTTCTAAACTGGAAGTGATCATATATTGCGTTCTGTATCTGAATATTTGTTCATAGAGATCTTTTTTTTTAGGAGAACTATTCAATTCACTCTTTTGGGTTCTTCTTGCATCATTGACTTTACTTCCTCAGCAGTACATGTATACTCTAAAGGACAAATACTGAAGCAGTGGTAGTCAATATCTGCCTCAAGTAAGCTTAGAAAGATATAGTTATATCAAATAAACTTTTTTTTCCTCTAGATAATGGATTTATGTATACTGTCATCCCACATTTAAGTACAATCAGCAAAATATGATATTTTTTAAAAGTACCTTTATAAGACATGCCACAAAGAATCCAAAACATCAATAGAGAATAATAATATTTTTAAGTATTAGCCTTGCTAAAATAGGTTAGGCATTTTTCCTTAAAAATGTGATCCTACCAATTCATTTACATAAACTAATTAATTTATGCCACTAAAAATTTTAAGTGTATGACATTGTTTCAAAACCTTTATATTTGACATTTTATATATCACATCAAACTACAAGATGTAGTTAATGAAAATGAATCAGTTAAAAAATTGGAATGTATTTAGAGTATCAAATAGGTATGTGTTTTGTTTTTTAAATAGATTGAGGATAAGTATATTGGTTAAAAACACAGGCTTTGGACTCAGATTTCAGATAATGTTATTAGCTATGGAATCTTGGACAGGCTGTTTAGCTTCATTTAGCCTCAGTTTTCTCATCTGAAAAATAGATCAGCCTTAATCTGCCTTATGGAGTTTTGTGAAGAGTAAAGGAGCTAATTCATGTAATGTGCTTTGCTCAGTATTTGACATGGAATACATGCTCAATACATGTTGGTTCTTAGGGAATACTGAGAAGATACCCAGTCTAATTTTTTTGCTATCTAAGAATCCTTTTAATACACTTCTGACCATATACTTCCCAGTGGGTCCTAAGTTTTGAAAGATTTTGCTCACTGATCTACACTCATTAAATAATTATTCCCTCTTCCACCCTTTTAAAAATAAATCAAAGACATGAAGCTATCAACTGTAGGTTTGGATTACCATTTGATAACCAGTCTTGTTATTACACTGAATTAATAGGGTGCTAGCCCAAAGTTATGTTTTAGTTTTACTTTGCAGCCTTATTGTAACGGATTCTTTTTATGTTTGGATAACTCTCCTGGTCTAGGGATCTCAGACTGAGAATTAATGATGTAATATTTCATAAACTCTTAACACTTCCCATTGTCCATTTCATTGTCCAATTGATATTTTCCTTTTCACATCTATTATACATGAATTCATTTGAAAACATTTTGAGCCCTATTTATAAACTTTATACAAAATGCAGTCATTAATATATAATAATGACAATAGTTGTGTAAAGATGAGTTCATCAAGGAATTATTCCAATTTATATGCACTGCTTAGAATCGTTATTTTACTAACAGCAGAAAAATGTGAGGTCACCATTTGTTTACCTGTAGCAATAAGTAATTTTAGAAGAATTTGCCAACCCCAATCTTGAGGTATAAAGTAACCTCAAGAATGTTATTCGGTAAAACAAAATATGAAATAATAGTGGAAAAATAACGCCTTTGATTCCCTTTGTTAGGGCATTAAAGATGTTGAAAGAATCATTTTAGTTGACTGCTATATCTAAAGTTACTATTCAGTAATTTGCTATATTTCTATTTGTCTAAGCATTTTGACTAAGAATGAAATGTTTTTCTCATTTTACAGTGATCTAAACAGCCCGATCTTTCTCAAAGTGGAAATGTGGTTTATACATTACAATTGAAAATTTATCTGATACCGTGTGTCATCTTTTTTGCTGAAGCATTGTGTATTGTACAGGCTTTTTGCCTGTCTCTCTCATCTTACCTGCTCCCATCCTCCTACTCCTGTTAAATGTTCAATTAATTATATGATTCCTTTTACATTATTTTTATAGATAATTAGTCCCAACATAAAAAGTATGCAGACTCTCAGCTCAGCCATCTCCTCTGCTTCCTTTCTCCAGTGAATCTGGCACATATTTTAAAGGGAACTTTTGGAAAAAGGCTAGGAAATGTGACTTATTAGGTGGTAAGGTTATATATCATTCTTACCGTTTTTAATCATCCATTATCTTCTTACAATTTCTATCCATCTGACTGCCCTCATGAACAAATACATACCCTTGTTCCACTAATGATGTAACCTGAGCATAATTATGCTCCACGAGTTTCCCTTCCTAGTCCCGGCTATGTACTAGCCTCTGGCTGAGCGCTTTAGGTTAAATCTCTTGTCTAGTCCCAAAATATTGTGTTTGCGCAGTCACATGTGCCTGCCCATTGCTGACTTTTAACTCCTGGATTCTTCTTTCTCACTACTTTTATTAGAAGCTGTAATACGCAATCAGTATTGCTTGCCTTTACTTTACAGTGCCTGGTCAAGATTACCAGAGGTCTTCCTGTTTAGGCAAAAATGGGCAAGGGATAATAGGAGCTGAGCCCAGGAAAGCTAAGAGTGAGGCAGCTGGCCTGAAAATGAAAGTACATTAGTTGGTGAGAGGAGACCTAAATGGAGAGGTGATGTGGAAGGAGAAAAGAGAGAGGGTGAGTAGGCTAAGAAATAAAGGTCTTCAAAAGTGCCAGCCAAAGGAGAGTAAAGAGGAGGAAAAAAGCTTCTGTTCTGGTACTCAGTCTGCCACTAAGTGAAAAACCTTAGGCTAGTCACTTAAACCTCCTAGCTCTCAGTTTCTCCATTTGTAAAATGAAACAGTAGTGCTATGCGGTCGCTAAAGCCCTTTCCCGCACTAATAGTCTATGATTCCATGGTGAGATTGGTGTGGAAAAAGGGAAACATGCCAATAACATGGAGCCTGGAATTGGTGTTTCCTTTATTGATGGCATTTTGCTTGCCTATTGTTTCTTCTGATAAGAACAACAAAGAAGGAAAACCCAGGGCCTGGGTCTAGCATAATGGCCCTACCTATGTCACAGTCTCAGAAGCTTCTACCATTTCAGTGGCCCCTGTAGGGAGCTACGGCCAAGTGCCCTGATGTTCTCACCCACAGAGGAATTAGCTGAGTCTCACAGCTTGAGCTCC
Organism: Eschrichtius robustus; assembly: GCF_028021215.1. NCBI lineage: Eukaryota > Metazoa > Chordata > Mammalia > Artiodactyla > Eschrichtiidae > Eschrichtius > Eschrichtius robustus. Next base: position 54,310,384 of record NC_090833.1, on the reverse strand, counting down.
TGCTGTGCCAGCTCCTCTATGTCTGTGTGCCAGACAAGTGTCTGACAGTTGGGGCTCCTGCCTCTTGCTCCCCAATGAGGTATTTAAAACAGGACATAATTTCCCAAGTATGTGGATAGACAAATTAACAGAGAAAGCGGGGTGGGGTGGCGAGGAACCCAAGCCTCTGCGAGCTCCTCTCCTCTCTCTGTCTCTCTGTCTCTCATTAGAAGCAAGAAAAACTAATTTAATTTCTGTTGATCTCATTTTTCAACATTTCTTCCCCAGTTATTAAAGCCTTGACTTTTTTCTTCCCTTCATGCTATTCAGCTAGTTTTGAAAAGACCTAAAATCCTGTCAAGGAGTCCGGGCAAATTCTGAGGGCTTTTGGACTACTTCGGGGCCCTGCTGTGGGGGAGCATTGCCATCTTCCACACTAGTATTCTTTTGTATTTTTCCATTGGCAATAATTGCTGCTTTTCATTTTTCTGAATATTGTTTATACTTGGATAGCATTTTTAAAATTTAGGTTTGGTGGCAGAAAAATTGTGTCTTTTGGTCAAGAGGTATGCATTTTCATTAACTTTAAAAAATTTTTTACCGGAGTATAGTTGATTTACAATGATGTGTTAGTTTCAGGTGTACAGTAGAGTGAATCAGTTATACATATATCCACTCTTTTTTAGATTCTTTTCCCATATAGGTCATTCCAGAATATTGAGTAGAGTTCCCTGTGCTATAGAGTAGGTCGTTATTAGTTACCTGTTTTATATATAGTAGTGTGTATATGTCAATCCCAATCTCCCAATTTACCCCCCCCCCCCTTTTTCCCCACTGGTAACCATAAGTTTGTTTTCTATGTTGGTGACTCTATTTGTTTTGTAAATGAGTTCATTTGTACCATTGTTTTTAGATTCCACGTATAAGCAATATCTTGTGGTATTGGTCTTTCTCTGTCTGACTTACTTTGCTCAGTACTTTAATGTTAATTTGACAAGTGCACTTACAAGATTTTAGAGGATTGCATGCTGTGAAAGGAAGTATTTTTGCATTAGTTCAAGATAAGTCTTATATTCTGCTCTATCTCACCTCACCTCTTTTACCAGTTTAATAAGGAGTGTATGAAAGATTCATAGATTGTAATTGTTGCTTTTAAAATTATTTTTGAATGCTATTTTTATTGATAGAATCGTATTCAAGTTTCTGAACTACAGATCTGAATGACTGATGGCTTTATACATTTCAGTATAAAACTATCATCCTTAAAAATGCATCTGGCCCTCTTCAGTCTCAATCAGCGTAGTTTATCTTAATGTGCAAAACCATTTTAGAAACCCTTTGCTAGTCACTTAAATTTCTTTCTTCCATGCTTTAGTTTTGGGGGTGGTGAGGGAGGGTTGCTGGAGAGGGGCAGGAAGAGGGAGATACATTTAGAAATCATATCCTGTTTCCATTGTTGAATACTCGTGCATTGCATACTCTATCCAGTTTGTTTTCCTGGACTGTGACATTTTGGTGGAAATAGAGGTTGGGGTGGGGATTGCAGAGCATGGGGAGGGGAGAAACAGAAATGACTCAGGTGATCCAGTATGTCTTCCAGATCTATTTCCTTTCCTGTTGTAGTATTATGCAGAGTACACACACTTTTGTGAGGATAGGCATTTTATTACTTCATATTTGTCTGTGATTCCTTTTCTCCTAAAGATTGACTGTATCTGTATATGTCTATCCCTTAGTATATTGGTGTGCAATAATATCTTTCTCTTTTAAAGAACCTATATTGTGATTTAGTCATGCACAGATTTAGAAAGGTAGAAGACAGTAGTGAGAAAATTTAGTTTGTGTGCTAGATAACAGAAATGATGCTTTAAATTCACCTCTCTACATTTTGCTTTGGGTGGATTGTTTTGTGGATATATTTTTTTGCAGTAGAACCTAGGTTTTTCCCCTATTCCTATTGAGGCTGACATTTTAAAGAACCAAAGAGTGTAATCTGTCACATCAGGCTTTCACTGATTGACATCTGGTTATATCTGATGACAATCTTGGAGATGAGTTTTAATGAAGTGTCAGCATAAGGGTCATTAAAAAAAAACACATGAAAAGATATTATATTAGTGATCTGAAAATCACTTTTACCATCTTAAATATACAATATGCATATTTTGATGTGCCACGATGAAAGCCCAACATGAAATATTGATATACAGGCACCAGATAAAGTTAGATTCTTTGTTTCGATCATGTAACATAATCACATTGCATGCTTCTAAAGGACATTTCAAAACATATTTTGTTTAAAAAGTCACTTTATATTTTTAGGGTGTACTTATATTAAGAAAAATGGATTTTATCTTAATATATAGTGTTTTGTGTATTATGTGTGTGTTTGTGCATAGACCTTTACAAAGTCATTTTAATTGGTACTTCAGAACTTCTGTCAACACTGCTTTTGCTCACTGGTTTCCGCATTCTACATATCTAGGAGCTACTCCAGTGCTATTTTGTTGAGGCAAAGAAAATTAGGGGAAATGTTTGACTTAAGTTCTTTGAATGACCTTCCTGTGATTTGGGGAACGATTTTTAATGGTGCCTCACATTATACGGTGATATTTAGAGGCTACCTTTAGTTAACAAAGGCCATGAACGCTGAAATTGAATTAAGTTATTAAAGGCAAAAATTGTAATTCTGATTATAGTAGGTTAAGATATTGTGCTGCTGGATCAACATTTGATCTATGCCTTTATTTTTAGAAGTCTGCCGAGTTTTGAAATTTAAAACCTTTTAAATAATGTTGAATGAGTGGCACTGTATAATAGATGTGGACTTACATTTCACCAGAGGTTTGAGAGCCATATGGTTTGGAAGTAAGTGGGTTTTATCTTTGAAATTGGGAGGTGATGTATTTTAATATTTTGAGTGGGTTAGATTTACTTGAGTATTTACCGGTCTTGTTAGAAATGCCAGTGACCATGGAATGGAGACAAAGATCAAAGTCATTTGTGGGAGGAGGTCATTATAGTGATCCTGATATGTCACTCACCTGCAGTCATGCTGTCCTTGATAAACTTTAAAATAAAGACATCTTCCTTGGATAATATAAACCTCTCTATGATATTGCATTTTTATTAATTTACACAGCTGTCTGGAATTTCCTAAATCCTGTAGCACAGTCTTGTGTAATGCATTGTCCGTGAGCTTTAGAAGCTCCAGCTTACCCTCTGGTTTACAAACCTTAGAAAGAATGCTAATAGATGACACCGCATGCCTAGAACAACACCTTAATCTGAAGGAATGGGGTAAGATGAGGGTAAATTGGGGCAGGATCATATAGTTGGAAAAATTAGAGTACGAATAATGGTTAGAGAAAAAGAAGGGTGATGTTAGGGTCTACATAAGAAATTCAGTTTGCCATATTAAGCATACTTAGTAATATTACCACCACAATTAATAACATTATTTCTAATATTTTATTCAGAAACGTTCTAGCAGAGACATAAGAAATAATTGGATATGTTAGTCTATAAGCTTGTAGTTTTACATCATTGTTCTTTAGCTTTACTTTTGAATGAGGAATTAAGGGATTTATATCAATGTGTATTTAGTGCCAGTACTATTTTGGTTAATTTAGGAATCCTGAAATGGCTCAGCTTTCTATTGGGTTTTAAGGATTATTTTGAAAGAAAAGAGAGAAATTAGGTATTTGATACGAAATTATATATTCTCAGCTATGTGGACGTATTTTTTAAGATTTCAAATTTTAGAAGGCAGAAATGATGGAGATGATATTTAGGAATCAAGAAGGTTAAAAACAACGTATAGGAGGAGACATTGAAAATGCAGTTAGATGAAATTAGAAAATTTTGAAATAAAGATTAAAAATAAGGTGAGATGGATAAATCAAAGTATGAATGGTGAGATAATTTGTTGGGTGAATAATCATTTACTTTTTTGCCTTACTTGATTTTAACGAATAGGGGAAGCTGAGAAACAGATTATACTTATGTCTCTTATGGACACTACATTACTTTTTTTGTCTGAAATATCTACAATAAAGCTCTGAGACCTTTGACTATTATTGTGTGGGATTTCACTATTAATGTTGTATATAGAAAAGAATTAAACTGAGATGTATCAGAGTTTTCTTGTAATTATTTTATTGTTACAAAGTTATATATTAGTATAGGAAGTTAATATATTCAATTAGAATATCTGATTAGCTTATCTAATATCTAAAGCAGTTTACATATGGGAAGCCAATATATAGTGAAAAACTGTGTACCATAAATGTATATATTCTTTTTTTTTTTTTTTTTTTTTAATTTATTTATTTATTTATTTTTGGCTGTGTTGTGTCTTCGTTTCCATGCGAGGGCTTCCTCTAGTTGCGGCAAGCGGGGGCCACTCTTCATCGCGGTGCGCGGGCCTCTCACCGTCGCGGCCTCTCTTGTTGCGGAGCACGGGCTTCAGACGCGCAGGCTCAGTAGTTGTGGCTCACGGGCCCAGTTGCTCCGCGGCATGTGGGATCTTCCCAGACCAGGGCTCGAACCCGTGTCCCCTGCATTGGCAGGCAGATTCTCAACCACTGCGCCACCAGGGAAGCCCCTGTATATATTCTTAAAACTTTCTTTTTTTTAAACTTTTAAAACTAACAGTGAAGAATATAGAATAGTATAGTGAACCCTCATGTGTCCATCACACAGACCTAAGGATTATTACGTTCTGTTGTTCTTAAAGCTATATAATTTGAAATAATTTGTTTATTGAAATAAACTTGAATCCTATTTTGTTCTACATTGTTCTGAAAAAATTTAAGTCTAATGTTAAGAACAGACTCAATGTAGCCTTGAAACAGTGCTTACATTATATTTAAAACAAAGTATTTAAGAGTGGTTGATCTTCATGTTGTTTCTTCTCAGCACAGCATTTGTAAATCAGGAAGTTTGTTCTCATTTATTGGTCAAGTCTTTTGTTTAGTAATTTCCGGGGTCTTCTACTTGAAATCAGACCTATCATTAAAAAAGGGATCAAGCACAAGGGCTGCAGCCCTTGTTTGCAGGATGCAGGAAAACAAGTGTCTTGATATATACCTCCCAGAGGTGAAAGGGATTAATATTTTGTACATCATTCTTTTAATTTGTTTGTGGGTAGATTATATTGCTCTACTTATTCTGTATTGGAGTAACTCCCCAATAGCAAACAACTTAATGTTCTAATTTGGAAGAACACCGTGTGAAGGAAAGCTTTATCAAAGAATTGACTTGTATTGTAGAACCTGACCCTGTTTGCATGGCAGCTAAGCTTTTGAGTCTGAAGCTGGAGCTGGAGCCTCAAGCCACCTGTAGTGAGTGCCTTCTTTCCTTAGGGGCCCAACTTCAGCCTTTCTCCCTGTTTCTACTTAACTATTCTACGGCCATATTCTTCTGCCCCTTTACTATGTCTGATCTGCACAGCTGACCAAAAGGGGTAGCCAGGATGCTGGAGTAGAGATTAAAGAGGTAAAAAGATCTGTTGCTAGAGTTAAACATGCTTCCAAATGGGGCAAATATATAGATTCCAGTAGAGACATAATTAGGATGTTTTATTTTAGAAACAGAATTTTTAAGTTGGAACAGACTTTGGAGGTTATCTCGTTCAACTCCCCCAACCCCCATTTATGTGAAAGAAAACGGAGGTTAAGTGACTTGGACATATAACATTTATCAGAGCTGGGGCTGTTGAGCCCTAGGCTCCTTACTCCTCGACCAGTGTTCTTATGGTATGTATCATAGCTGGTGAAAACCTTTCCTTAACGGCAGGCAGCGCAAATGTGCTGCCGTAAGTATTCACTCTACTTGCTTATTTTAGCTAGAGTTTGAGCTCCATATTTTTCCTAGAAAAAGTAAAGTTTTATAATTCTGTATTCAGTATTTGAATAAATATTTTAATTTTTATCATCTTCCCACTATAATTTTTGTATATAGGTCATTATTTAATTGCTTTATTTTAAAATGATATAGAAATGCAATTAAAAATTTGTTCCCAAAATTTTAAATAGGCTGTACATTAAGGGGAAGTACCATACTTGCTTGTTTTTTTTTTTAAAAAGAAAATAGTAGATTTGTAATCCCTATCGTTCGTATTTTCCCTTGCTGGGTGTTAGTGATAATATGTAATAATTTGATGAGGGTAAGGACGATTCTAATCATCCTAAAGATTGTTGTAAAAATTCATTGAATTTTTAATTATAAAAATTGAAATATTTGTTCCTGTAGGTCACTCTCTTGAGGAGCGAAAGTAAAATTACTGGCAGCTGATATTGGTCATTACAAGCTGAGACTTGCCTGGCTGGGATTTAAAGGTGCTGCAGCACTCTTAAGTAAGAGAACCAACGAATGAGAATGTGAAGGGACTGCCCTTTATTCCATAGCAACCAGAAGCAATACCAGCAGTCATGCTATTATATGACTTCTTATTTTCTTAATCTGAGCTTTTGGAAGGATATATTGTTTACTGATTAATAGTATGAGACTGTGGCAGGAATAAGTAATTACCAAGATTTTGTCTTATTTTTCTCTGTGTGTGTTAGAATTGGAAGTAAACCTATGAGGTCAGGCTTGAACTTACTTTTGGTATCCTGTTTTGTGATAAAGATGACCTTTATCATTTGAGCACTAACCCTGTTGATTATTTGAAATAATCCACCTCAGAGAGACCAAGAAAATGACAAATAACTGAACTTTCTAGCAGTAATCTGATGCTCTTACCAGCTTCATTTGTGGTACCAAAGGATACATTTACATAAAACAAGAGTAGGTTTCCTATAGGGGAAAACCATTTGTCTTTCGCTCTTAACAAGGTAAACCCCCATGGACAAACCTTTCTTGTAAAACTGTTCCCCTTGGATTTCTCCTCACCTTCAATAAAAAAGGAACTATGATAAACAAAGGTATGATGAAATATTAGTTAGCTCTTGCATTTTTGCCTAGAAGTTACTCATTCTTAATCTTAATTTTTGTTTGTTTGTTTGTGTTTTATTTATTTGCCTGTGACGGGTCTTAGTTGTGGCATGCGGGATCTTTCATTGCGGCGCACAGGCTTCTCTCTAGTTGTGGTGCACGGGCTCCGTCCAGAGCATGCGGGCTCAGTCGTTGTGGCACGCTCGGGCTTAGTTGCCCCAGGGCATGTGAGATCTTAGTGCCCCGACCAGGGATCGAACCGGCGTCCCCCGCATTGGAAGATGGATTCTTAACCACTGTACCACCAGGGCAGTCCCAATCTTAATGGTTTTATTTTTTCAATTTAATGAGAATTAAGAGAGAATCAGAATGCAGTGCATTAAATCAATTTTGCTTTTTGTTAACTAAAGAAAAGGGGTTTTGTTTTTGGGCGTGGGTGTGGAGGGATCTGAATCATTTACTTTTAGACTTAACTATATTCCTGATTTGCCAACACACCTACTGGCCCATAAAATGGAACAGAAAATACAAATAATTCAGATGAAAAGAAAATGCTAAATACTCGGAAGTCTAAACTGAGGTTTGAATATAGAGGTTGAGTTACCAGTTACTAAATACTAGACTGCTGTATTTGTTGGGTATAAAGAGGAAGAATCTAAAACATGGTGTGTGGTCTTAATATCTTATGAATTTATAATCTGGATAAATTTTTACTAAAACTGTTTCTAAATATGGATTAATAGAATCCTCTAAAAAGAAGGTACTTTGGATGTTTTCAGATAGCCCAGAATTTTATGTTTTAGGGGTCACCATCTTTTAGGATTCCTTATTGCCTATTCGTCAGAATTATTTAAGAAATATTTATTGAGTGACCATAGCCTTTGTTGTTAGGAAGCTTATAGTCTAGGGTACCTTTTCAAATTTATATTTCACCATTCTGCTCTGTAACTTCTCTTTTCTGGCCAGCCTGGCTTTTGATATTGTGTAATTGATTAAAAGCATGAACTTCAGAATGAACAACCCTGGGTTTGAATTCCAGTTCTGCTACTGATTAGTAGTTTAACCTTAGGCAGATTACTTAAAATATTGTTTCAAAAAATTAGATTAGATGACATAGGCAAATAGAACTGTGTCTGACATCCAAGTGCTTAGTCAGTGGCAGTTGCTGTTACTTCTCTATAGTCACCTGAATTCTGCCTTGTCCTTTCTCTTCTCTATTACTTGGGTCTCATCGTTTATTCTATTTAAAATGTGTTCCCCACCCTGCTTAAATTCATCTCTCCTAAACTTAAGAGTGGTCCCTAACTTGATGGGTTTACTTTTAATGAATTTCTTATGAACACAGCTATTGATAGCTAATTGTGATTTAGATTTATGGCTGTAAATGTTTGATCTTTCCAAATTGTTTGTAAGCTTCCAAAGAGCAAATGACTACACAATAGGTTTTTGAACTCAGCACAAAACCCGGTGGCCTTTCCTAGTAGAAGCAATCAATGAATAATTCTTGATTAAGCCTCAGATTGTTTATCTCTAATCAAATTATAGAAAACACATTTAACCATTTTATAACTTTGTCTAGCCCTGATTTTATAATGACCATTTGAGCAATGCAGTTCTATTATTCCAAATGGATTTTTTAACTTCCTGTTTTTTAAAATGGATTTAATGGAATGAATTAAATGATTTCATGAGTTTTTGATATTTCTTCAAATTAGCATCATCTAGCAGGGAGTAGATTTGGGCTGACCTAATCAGGGACTGTTTTCCTCTTACCTTTCAAATGACATTTTGTTACCTAACTCTGTATCTGTATATGCATTTTATACACACACACACATATGTGTGTGTGTGTGTGTGTGTGTGTGTGTGTGTGTGTATGAAATTTCAGACTTGCCTGGAATTTCCTTAGTGTCTGACAAGACTAATTTCTTAGTTTCAGAACTTGGAGAGTCCCTTTTAGGATTCAGTACCTTCTTCCTATTTTCTGGTTGTGGCACAGTGTGGAAATTCCTAATGCTACTTAATATCGGAGAGACATGGGGGGCATTATGAGAACTTTTTTGGGGGGGCTACTTCAGATACCCCCAAACTCTTTAGTTTCTCCTTTTGTTGCGTACCTTCACTGTTCCTACTGGGATGTCCACAAAGTGCAGAATTAGGGCATGAGTTCCAAGGTTATACCAAGGCACTTGGTGGTATCAGAGTGGAATTGTTACAGTAGTCAGATCTGTGGTTGCACTTGTGCTATTCCACCAAGGGTTGCACTATGGAAAGGTAGAACTTGCTTTGATGTCTACTACAGAGACTTTACCCTGAAGAATGTTTTTTTTTTTTTTTTAATATGGAGCTGTCATCCATAAATCCATAAGCTCTTATTTATTTATTTAAAAAAAATTTTAAAACATCTTTATTGGACTATAATTGCTTTACAATGGTGTGTTAGTTTTTGCTTTATAACAAAATGAATCAGCTATGCATATACATACATCCCCATATCTCCTCCCTCTTGTGTCTCCCTCCCACCCTCCCTATCCCATTCCTTTAGGTGGGCACAAAGCACTGAGCTGATCTCCCTGTGCTATGCAGCTGCTTCCCGCTAGCTATCTATTTTACGTTTGGTAGTGTATATACGTCCATGCCACTCTCTCACTTCGTCCCAGCTTACCCTTCCCCCTCCCCATGTCCTAAGTCCATTCTCTATGTCTGCGTCTTTATTCCTGTCCTGCCCCTAGGTTCTTCAGAACCTTTTTTTTTTTTTTTCTAGATTCCATATATATGTGTTAACATACAGTATTTGTTTTTCTCTTTCTGACTTACTTCACTCTGTATAACAGATTTTAGGTCCATCCACCTCACTACCAGTAACTCAATTTCGTTTCTTTTTATGGCTGAGTAATATTCCATTGTATATATGTGCCACATCTTCTTTATCCATTCATCTGTCGATGGACACTTAGGTTGCTTCCATGTCCTGGCTATTGTAAATCGAGCTGCAGTGAACATTGTGGTACATGACTCTTTTTGAATTATGGTTTTCTCAGGGTATATGCCCAGTAGTGGGATTGCTGGGTCGTATGGTAATTCTATTTTTAGTTTTTTGAGGAACCTCCATACTGTTCTCCATAGTGGCTGTATCAATTTACATTCCCACCAACAGTGCAAGAGGGTTCCCTTTTCTGCACACCCTCTTCAGCATTTATTGTTTGTAGATGTTTTGATGATGGCCATTCTGACCGGTGTGAGGTGGTACCTCACTGTAGTTTTGATTTGCATTTCTCTAATAATTAGTGAAGTTGAGCATCCTTGCATGTGTTTGTTGGCAATCTGTATATCTTCTTTGGAGAAATGTCTATTTAGGTCTTCTGCCCAGTTTTGGAATGGGTTGTTTGTTTTTTTGATATTGAGTTGCATGAGCTGATTGTATATTTTGGAGGTTAATCCTTTGTCAGTTGCTTCATTTGCAAATATTTTCTCCTATTCTGAGGGTTGTCTTTTCGTCTTGTTTATGGTTTCCTTTGCTGTGCAGAAGTTTTAAGTTTCATTAGGTCCCATTTGTTTATTTTTGTTTTTATTTCCATTTCTCTAGGAGGTGGGTCAAAAAGGATCTTGCTGTGATTTATGTCATAGAGTGTTCTGCCTATGTTTTCTTCTAAGAGTTTGATAGTGTCTGGCCTTACATTTAGGTCTTTAATCCATTTTGAGTTTATTTTTGTGTATGGTGTTAGGGAGCGTTCTAATTTCATTCTTTTACATGTAGCTGTCCAGTTTTCCCAGCACCACTTACAGAAGAGGCTGTCTTTTCTCCATTGTATATTCTTGCCTCCTTTATCAAAGATAAGGTGACCATATGTGCTTGGGTTTATCCCTGGGCTTTCTATCCTGTTCCATTGATCTATATTTCTGTTTTTGTGCCAGTACCATACTGCCTTGATTACTGTAGCTTTGTGGTATAGTCTGAAGACAAGGAGCCTGATTTCTCCAGCTCTGTTTTTCTTTCTGAAGATTGCATAAGCTCTTTTTAAAGTCAATGTATTTTCATTCTGTACCATCTCTTGAGGTGAAGTTTGGTGAATTTACTACCAGTTATGAAGTCATCTTGACCTCTCTTCAGACTTAGGGGATTCCCTTCAATTTCTAGAATCAGTTTAGGTGTACAAGTTCGTTATTGCTTTTTGTAATAATCTTCAATTATTTATTGAGCAAATATTGGCACCTACAATACGGGCCAAGCAGTGGAATGCTGTGGAGGATACAGCAGTGAACAAAATTGATCAGGTCTCTGCTCTAGAGGAGTTTACATTGAAACAATTGGAGATGAGGGAGAGAGAAAGTAAATGAGTATTATAATAGATGGTTATAAATGCTATGGAGAAAAATAAAGAAGGGGTATAGAGAGTGTAGGTGATGAGGGTGGAGGAAATTGTAATTTTAAATAGGATAATTAGGAAGAACTTAAAGAGAAGGTGACATTTGAACAAAGTCTGACAGAGGTAAGTTTTGTATATTTCTTCAAATGTGGGTTTATGTATTTATGTTGATGCCTCGATTGGTGCTAGCCTTCCTTCTGTACTAAAGAGTCCTAATTGTTTACATCTGTCCTTATTTTTCTTTCTGCCTTTCTCTTTGCCGCCTTTTATCATTTTTATATGCCTTTGAATATAGAGCCTTTTCATTTATATATTCTTTTGAAGTGTATTGACTAAAACTATGGTTTTCTGTAAGGAAATAGGCAGATTAAGAATCTCTTTCGAAAACTTTTAGCTTAGTTTTGTGTTTTTGTTTTTTTGAGAGGAGAGGGGATATTCATTTCTTCAAGTTCACCCTACCTGCTTACAAGTTGGAGGTTCTTCTGAAACACCTGTAACTATCACTAAAATATATCCTAAAAAATTGGAAAGAATTGATGCATGAAGTGTTAAAAGTAAAAAAAGTCATAATTAATAGACAAATAGAAATTACACTAGCCGAACTGCTGGTTTGTTGGTTATGCTCTCAGTTTGCTTATATGGCTGATTTAAACTGGAGAAGGAATCTTTGCATTTGGTGGTTTCTGTGATCAGAATGCCCTTCAGTGTCTTAGATGTGAAACTGGAATGTCATTGTTTATATAGGATAGATATCTGTCATTATCTAGTCATCTTTAATCGTAACTTATCATGGATTTATGAATTGAATTTTTTTGTAAAATTTTGTATATGCAAAAAGACAAGTGAGAGATTATTTAGATAAATAAAAGTTACTAATGGAGGCAGTGGAGGTCTTGAATTCTGTTATTTTGACAAATAGATTGTCATGCTGATATTTTTAGAATGAGGTTTTCAGTGTACTAATGTCAAAATTGTATTTTCCATTTCAATTCAGTGTCAGATATTCAACACTATGTGCCTGTCATCCATTATGAAATGTACAGTTTGACAGTATTTGAGGGTATTGTACTGTATTGGAATACTAAAAAAATGGTACAAAATATGTAATATATATAATATGGGTATGTTTTTAACATGTTTAAGGAAGTAGAAATTGCTGTGGAATCTTTAACTACATTTCTCTGTTTGAATTTATGTAACTATATATATAATATTTATTTCTAATCGTGGTTTCCTCCTTGAAGGCTGGTTAAGTGATTATACTTGAAAATTTGCCCCGGCATTTGTGTCTGAAGTGAGTCAGATGTTTCCACATTTTAGCAACCTGTAGTCCAGAGTTTATTGAACTTGAGTACCTGCTATTTTTGCCATTGAAAATATAAATTAAAAAATTAAAGAAGCCAAATTTAGTATCACCACTTTTTTGTACCATCACCGTGTTTATGAAAAAATATGTGAGCTATATAAAAGACTTCGGAGAGCAAGTCTGCCCTCATATTTTCCCCCCTAGCTTTTTCATTAAGGAAAAATTTAAAGATATACAAAAATAGAACTGTATGATGAAATAATGAAATGAATTCCTGTGTATCCATCTCTCTGCTTTAATGGTTAGCTTGTGGTTAATCTTATTTTAGCCATACCCCCTCACTCCCCAAATACTCCATTATTGTTCCCCTCACTCTTTACCTATGGAAGGAGATCCAACACAGCTGAGTCGGGCTTGTGCTCAGAATGCCAGTCCTTTACTCTGCTTGGCTGTGTTGTGTCATCTCCCCACCTCCCGGGAATAGAGGGATGGATGAAAAAAAAAAATCATGCAAGGAATAAAGGTTAGTTTCCAGACAAGTATCATTTAAAATTTTGAATTGTGAACTTTCATATTTCTGGTCTCAGATTTTGACTTGGAATTAACCAAATTCAGCATAGACTACAAAGACAGTTTGTTAGTGCTTTGTGAGAAAGTAACATTTATCTCTTTATAAAGATGGTTTCTTTTATTGTTTTCTAAAGATTTTCTGTGTATTTGCTCTCACAAAAAAATTGTGAAATATATATGTCTTTGAGGTTTTTGGCATTTCTAATATGATGCAACTGAAATTGTCCCTCAGATTTATGGAATGTACTTCAAGATGCTTTTTTCATTATCCTCAATTATGCATTTCAAAATTCAGTCGATCCAGTTACTTTTTTTCCATTTATTCAATACCTTTTTTCAAGTTTTTAAATGGTAAAAGTGAGTAGTAGTAGTTAAAAAGTAAAAGTTTTTAAGAGGCTTTAAAACAAGTTTTTAACTGATAGCACCCTTCCAATCAGGTGTTGTATCACATTCCTGTGACAGATTTTAATATTAAAAAAAACTCTTCCTTTGTACATCAACATCCTTTTGACCTTGGCTAAACAAATTATAGAAAAATTCTGAAAAAACGTATTTTGGGAAGTATTCTGTCAGTAGGAAGGAGCTGGTAGAAGCAGGAAGAGCCATATATTTAGAGCTCTCATAATGATTTTTTTTCTCTTTATAATTAGTAAGGTATGACTACTAAAAAGAATTCTAACCTGTGAGACATTGGCTACCAACCCTAGATGTGATTTACTAAAGAGCCTATAATTCTTGATATATGCTTATGAAATTTTTAAAAATTCAGAATTCAGTTTTATTCAGCAACTTTTGTTGAGGATCTTTGATTTTGGTGGGGGGTGGTATGTGGAAATGAATGAAGTGTGACAGGGTGTTGCAAATCCAAGCAAACTGGAATGTGCAGAAGAGAGGCCAAATTCCATAAGTACACGATTCTCTGTACCTACATGCTCCTGGTTTCTTGTAATGAAGCCACATTTTATAATTATTGCAGCTTTGTAACTTTAAAGACACAAGACCCCAGTAAACAACACTCCTACTAAAATATCTATCCTCATTTAAAAAAATTTTTATTCTTTATTTTGCCCCATTGCCTTTTAGTTAATAGTGCCTGACAGGATCCTAAATATTAATGTAGCCAGTTTAGAACTTTGATTCTTTCAGAGCAGATTCTTCTGGCATTATGTAATACATACTAGTAATTGACCAACTATTAAATAACTGCTTTATAATTAACACATTTGCCTGACACAGGCCCTGTGAATGGTATTCTCATTAGTAGAAGCTGACTTTAATGACTTAATATTGACTACCCTGTGTATATATCTGTAGTGTGTGTTTTAATGTTTTGTTCTTGTTTGCAAAAATCAATTTTCATTACTTAAAAAAGGTTTTCATATGTTAGGTCCTGCGGTTTTAGAGTTAAGTTAAATTTTTCTTATCCTAAATGAGAATTGGAAAGTTTTCAAAGTACTTCATTGCAAAATTGTTGAATCTTAAAGTTACTAATCACTTGGTTTTTTACATCACAATTGTTACTGATAATCACTGCATCTTTAAAGAACATTTTCTTTTCTGAGTTGTTGCATGGCTTCTTAAGAAGTAAGGATGGATCAAGGAAAATACAATTATTGAATATAAAATTTTCATATTTGTGTTTCTTCCTTTTTTTCTCAGCTGTAAAATGAATCCTCGTGTTTCTTTCTGCAGATTTTCTTTCAAATCTTCTCTTTCTGTATTCTTGTCTCTCTTTATTATCCTTTCTGTCCACTTTCCCCTTTTGCTCTGTTCTGCTCTGCTTGGCTTTACTTACAGGCTGTTTCAGTTCTAAACCTTCTTAGCCAACCCATTCTCTTCCTGCCTCAACCTCAGTTCTTTGCTCAGATGCTGCCTTTGCACCTCTCAGCGTGCTTCAGCTCTCCTATTATTGAACTCTTTGTCTTTCTTTTTCGGATAGTTGTTCCGCATTCCTCTGTTTATTGTTTCTTGGTACTTTTAGAGAAATAGCTAATTTCCTTTATTCTGCTTCCTATGGTATGTAATGAGAAGAAGAAATAAAAACAACAATTGAAGGACAGATGCTCATGGCTCTTTAAAAAAGAATAAGGTAGTGCAGTTGACAGATTATTTTAAAAAGTGCTCCCAGTTCAGAGTAGTTAGGTAGAGGGGCTAAATGTTGCTGTGAATGTAGTTGTTTGGCTTTTTTTTTAATTTTATTTTTAACTTTCAGAAGTTATGGGCACTATTAGTATAGCCAAAATATCCTTGGAAAGTTCTGGATAAGATGGTTATTGTAAAATCATATTTTTGTTTATCTGTATGGTCTTTGGTATTTTATGGTAGGCCAACCTCTATTTTTGTCTTTAAATACTTTATGAAAAAGGCCTATCATACATAGCTAAATAAAAGTCCATACAATTTCTTCTTTTAAAGAAAGTAGAAGTCCTCTTTTCTGCCCACTTTTCAAATTCTGTTTCACATAATTTGTTTAGCAGTATTTTATTGGTAGACTACTATTTTTCTCTTTTGTTCTCATTTGCATTCGAGTAGTACTAATTGTAATGAATGTATGTGAGTAACTTGTTGAGTGTTAATCTTTAAAGTTATAGAATATGCATCTGATAGGATAGAATAGATTTTAGAATTAACATAAAATTATTACTGACCAAAAGGGATGAAAAAAAATCATCTGGTTTTATAATAAAATGAAATTTAGAATTTCTTCAGTTTCTCAGTGATTTTTTTGTGTGTGTGTAGTGGTGGGTGGGTGCTTTTAGTTTTGCTAACTTCATGACTTCTGGGTTCCTACGTTTAATTTATTTTTCTACTATTGGAGTTTAGATAAGTACCACAGTCTTTTTTTAAATCAAATTTGAAGGTACTTAATAGTACTTTTTTTTCTTTCTTGTAACTTTCTCAGTTCATTTATATCCATTATAACCTATTAGGAGACTATGTGGAAATAAAATCTTGGGGATGGTAGGTGTTGTAATTGAAATGTAGGTCATAATCTGTTCTTTGTTTGTTTTACCAAATTAGTTAGGGATTCTGAGGATACATTTTGAATATTTGTGTATGTTTAGCATTTTGTCCCTTTGTTAGAAATCTCTCAGTGTGACTTGTTTTTAATAGGATGTGTCTTGAATTGTAGTCCAATCACTCTTGAAAAGTATTAAGCCCTTTAAACACACTGGTCAGACCCATAGAGGGAAGCCTACAGGTTTATTAGCACTCCTTAGCCTGAAAGCACAGCATACCCTTCTAGGTTGCACAGCAACAGACTCCTAGCAACCATAATAGATTGAATTTCTAAGAGTGACCAGGCCGGATGTAATAATAAAGCAGGAGGTACAAACAGTTGTCATGGTTTTCTTTTCACAGTAAGCTAGTTTGATTTGGGGAAGCTTAGCCTTTCAAAAATGGGCAAACTTCTTATAAAACTACTACTGTTGTTTGTACCTAGGACTTCTGGTATTAAAATAGCAATAATAGTACCAAATTTAAAAAGCTACCGATTAAAAAAATAGTATGCTCAAAATAAAACAAAACAAAAAAGTAAAAGGATTGTCATGTATGTAAAGGAGTTTTCAGGGAAGTATTTTTTAAACATACTTCTTTTAAATCATAAAACTGAACTGTAGCAAAATAGTCATAATGAATGCTTTTTAAAAATAAAAATCATAATATTTGTGCTTTCTCTCTTTTGGGGATCCTCTATTTTAATTTTGCAGCAACTCTGTAATTTTATCTATGCAGTTTAAGTGGATGTGCATATAAAACTGATGCTTATAATAAACTTAAAAATTTATCTAAGAAAACACACTATTTGAACTATATATAAACAGTGTTTTTTGAAATTATGAACTAATAACCAGTGGAGCAGAGAATTTATTGAAGAAGAAAGAATAAAGTAGTAAAATGTACAATCCTACACAGTGACAGTGAAAGTGTTTGTGATATTCCTAAAGGTGTAGTGTTGTGCTATAACTTTGTTAACATTTCTACTGTGTATCTTTTAGTATGTGTTTGCTTACATAGCCATGAAAAAGAGATTAATGCAGATACATTCACAACCTGAAACAGGATGCCTCCATCAAAAGAAACAGATCCTCATATAGCTGCTGGAGTTGGAGTGGAACTATAGCCTTTGACAGCAATAAGCTGTAAATATACACACATGCTAATACCCTTGATTTGTTCATCTTTTGTGTCAGCATTTGGAAAAGATTGTTAAAGTGGCAGTTGTAGTACATACTGGTAATTACAGTAAAGAGCAGAAATTAAGTATTTGTGACCTATTATATTTCATTAAAAGACTTCCTTATTAAAATGGCACTGCTTACTCTGATTACTTGACAGCTGCCCTAAAAGATTAGAAAATACACAGTTGTAGCTAAAGGTAAAATCAACTGCTTAAGCACATGGCATAGAACAAGTAAATGGTACACTATAAACTATTTTTTAACAATAAATTTTCTTTGGGTAGAAATGTTTATCAGTGATTAAATGCCATGCATTTTTTGTATTTCTATAATAATAGCTTACCCACAGTGGCATTTTCCCATTGAGATATTTTATTTCATACGCTCACCTAATATTATACTAGCTTCCTATTAGAGGAGGTTATTATGAGGTGCCATAGATCCAGGGATCAGCATGGCATCACCAGAGAAGATTTTTCTGCTAACTGATGAATTAGCATCCTAATTCAATGTAAATACTACCTTTACCAAGCAGAACTAGAATGTTTGGAAATGTTACCACTAGATTATCAATATCTGAAATATTAGTAACCCACTGGAGCCACAGTGAGTTTAATACTTGAATTTAGGCATCACTTGTACAACATTGAATTGTCTCCTTTTCTAGAGAATATTATATGGTTCTTTTTACTGTCAATGATATTTCTGAAGTTACTATCTCTGTTTTAACATAGTGACTGTATAGCACTTTATAGAACAGTCCTGCCTAAATTCTGAATTGTCGTTGAGCAGTTAGGTAGCCTGCCCTGCCCCACATTCTAATAGTTAACGACTTTATCCTCTTCTACATCATGAAGCATGGGTATGCACTGGAGTTCAGCCTATGAGTATGAAATCACAGCTCACTCTTGAAGACACAAAAAGCAGGTTCAGTATGAAGCAAATTTGTGGGATGATCACCTCCCTCAACTAATCCTGAATATAGATTTTTGTCAGGATTGTCCCAGTATTAATAGAAGTCTGTTGTAGTACTTGAATGGAACTGCAAAATTTCCACAAAGACCCAAACTATGTTATGTGAGACACTCACGTGAATTCCACATACACAAATATCCATGACTACTTATGTCTTTAGCTTAAAAAAAAAAATCTGATGCATGTTGCATGGGCTTTTTCAACTTGCAAAATTGTTAGGGAAAGACGTGAGTCCTAGTCTTTTGAAAAGTAAAATAGACCTGAGTTCAAATCGTGCCTTTATCATTTGCTAGCTAATTATCCTTAAATTCTTTAACTATTTTAAGCTCGGATTTTTTATGTAAATATGGGGATATTATATACTCAGTTGTGTTATAAAATGAAAGTATGGTGAAAGATAAAACAAGATATACCTATAGAGAACGTAGCATGATAGTCTAGAATTGGCACTCAAACTGGTAGCTAGTATTGTCATCTTTCTGGCTAACTCCTTGTGGTAGAATGTGATGAGGGTTTTGCTGGAGAGGGTGGCAGCTGAAAATAGTAACATGGAACTAGATATAATCAGAAACAAAATGGTTTTCAAAGAGGGATATTATGTACTATATATTTTATTAAGTCATTTTCAGTATTAGAAGGAGTTCTTTAGAGTAAACTTTTTAAAGTAATCCCTCTTGTTCACAGATTCAAATATTGGGGCAGGATCTTTAAAGGTTACAGAGCAATAATTGGTAAGAGAAATATACACTAAAACAGATGAAATACTAATTACCCTGACAAAGGGCAGAATATAAAGAAGGCAAATTTATTTATTTTAGTAGATATGTATGGTGATCCTTATATCATTTAAACATTTGACCTCTCTCCAAATTTTTCTTCCATATAAAAAGCTGTAAGAGCAGAAGCGAGTAAACTGCCCAGCCTTGTGTTAGCACCTAACACTGTTGATAAAAGAAAACCGAAAATGAGTATCAGTGGCTTCTGCTGAAAAGTAAAGCAACAGTGGAGTCTCATAAAAATCTGATTACCTTTGGTACTTTTTGGCCTGCCCTTGAAAAAATGTTCAATATGCTCACCCTTGACTTACAAAAATATAGTTTAAATTTTAATATATACTGTTGTTGCTAAAGGGATCACAAAGGCATTTAATGTAATGAGAAGATAATATTTGCAAAAGAATAGACGTGGTTTGAAATATAATAGTTTGAAGTAGCTAGTGGGATTAAACTGGTTTAGGCAATAGCTATCCTATTTCAGTTTTTTGAAGAAGGTAATTCCAGCCTAAGCTTAAGTAAAGGTGGAGGTACAGAACATACTTAACTTTGCCTTGATATTTTTAAAAGGGAAAAGAATACCAGGCTACAGTGATACTTAGAGCCAAGGGAAAATAGCACTTACTGTTAAGAATATAGTTTGTCAGATAAAACCAACGGGCTATTACCTGTAGTTATGTAAATTTTAAATTAACAAATTTTTTCTTGAGTATGACTTATGTGCTTATATTGTTAAACTGTTTAACAATATCAGTTTGAAGAAGTATTGCTAAAAACATTAAATTGGGAAATCTAAAATTTAAGAGTTAACCAAAATATAATTCTCTTTTCACAGAAGCTATTTTTTTAAATCAATGAATATGTAACTCTGATTTGTCATCTTGTACATATGCTACCATTGTCCACTTGTGAAAATGTAGAAGATAATTTTACCTTTTATGCTTAATTGAAGATTATGTCCAGCTCAGTGAAGATTCATACATGAGCTTCATAAATATTCTCTGCATAAAATTTTTTCTCCTGCAAATTAAGTTTTTACTTTATAGTTATCATTTTTTCCTTGATATTCTTAGCACTTTGAGTTGTTGAATTGGGAAATATAATATGTATGCATATATATTTACATACATATATGTATGTAAATATACACACAAAATAGCATAAACTTTCTTTTCAGTGCAGTCTAAAGTTAGAATTCTTTATATTGAGATAATTGCTAGGTGAGAAAAACTAATTAAACTATCAAACTAGTCCAGACTCTCACTATTGGTAGGGTCTTTTCGCACTAGGGTCTTCTGTGCATAATGTATACTGTATATGAATGCTGCTCGAAGTGTGAGTGGAGGACCCCAGGGGTCACCAGGAAGTCCTTCCTTTTCAACTAAGTATCTGTGTGAGGCTGCATTTACTTCATATATTTCAAACAAAACAGCAATTTGAGTGCCGAAGTAGACCTGAGAAGCCAATTGTCTTCTATTAATCAATACGTTAAAGAAGTTTCAACTGTAAAACGGTGCCACTCTTCTCATAAAATTGTTTTTTCTTGGAAATTTAGATATATTTCATAAAATTATGACTATTATAAGATGCAGTGGTTTTATTTCTGTCATTTTCAAATTAGTAAATATTTATTACATTATTTGTTCACGTATAATTGACAGCTAACATATTAGTTTTAGGTGTACCATATAATGATTTGATATTTGTATACACTGAAGAATTATCAGGACAGTAAGCCTGGTTACCATCCGTCCCATACAAAGTTACAAAAAGTTTTTTTCTTTTTTCTCCTTGTGATGAGAACTTTTAAGATTTACTCTCTTGGCAACCTTCAAATATGCACTACCGCATTATTGACTGTAGTCACCATTTGTACATTACATTCCCATGACTTATTTATTCTTTAACTGCAAGTTTGTACCTCTTGACCACTTCACCCATTTGTCCACCTCCAATCCCCCTCCCCTTTGGCAACCAACCATCCTGTTTTTTGTATGAGTTTTGCTTGTTCATTTGTTTTGTTTTTTAGATTCCACATATGAGGTCATACAGTATGTCTCTTTCTCTGTCAGACTTATTTCACTTAGCATGATACCCTCAAGGTACATTCATGTTCTTGCAAATGGCAAGATTTAATTCTTTTTTATGGCCAAGTAGTATTCCACTGTTTATACATACAACATTTTCTTTATCCATTCATCCACTGATGGACACTTAGGTTGTTTCTGTATCTTGGCTATTGTAAATAACGCTGCAATAAAAATAGGGTGCGGATATCTTTTCAAATTAGTGTTTTTGTTTTTCTCAGATTAAATACTCAGAAGTAGAATTGTTGCATCATATGGTAGTTCTATTTTTAATTTTTTGAGGAACCTCCATACTGTTTTTTATAGTGGCTGCACCCATTTACATTCCCACTAAGAGTACATAAGTGTTCACTTTCCTCCACATCCTTGCCAACAGTTGTTATTTCTTGTCTTGTTGGTAATAGCCATTCTAACAGGTGTGAGGTGATATCTCATTGTGGGTTTGATTTGCATTTCCCTGATGATTAGCAATGTTGAGCATCTTTTCATGTGCCTGTTGGCCATCTGTATGTCTTCTTTGGAAAAATGTATATTCAACCTCTGCCCATTTTAACATTGGATTGATTGTTTTATGTTTTTTTGTTGTTTGTTTTTTTGCTTTTTTTAAGCTGTTGAATTGTATGAGTGGTTTATGTATTTTGGACATTAACCCCTTATTGGATATATGATTTACAAATATTTTCTCCCATTCTGTAGGTTGCCTTTTTGTTTTGTTGATGGTTTCTTTGCTGTGCAGAATCCTTCTTGTTTATGTAGTCCCACTTGCTTATTTGTGCTTTTGTTGCCTTTGCTTTTGGAGTCAGATCCAAAAAATCATCACCAAGACTGATGTCAAGGAACGTATTGTCCATGTTTTCTTCTAAAAGTTTTATAGTTTCAGGTCCACATTTAAGTTTTTAATGCATTTTGAGTTAATATTTGTGCATGGTGTAAGATAGTAGTCTAGTTTTTGTTCTTTTGCATGTGGCTGTCCAGATTTCCCAACACAGTTTATTAAAGAGACTGTCCTTTCCCCATTGTATATTCTTGCATCCTTTGTTGTAGATTAATTATACGTGGGTGGGTTTGTTTCTGGGCTCTCTGTTCTGTTCCATTAAACGATATGTTTGTTTTTATGCCAATACCATACTGTTTGGATTACTATGGCTTTGTAATATCGTTTGAAATCAGGGAGCATGACGCCTCCAGCTTTGGTCTTCTTTCTGTAGATTGCTTTGGCTATTCAGGGTCTTTTCTGGTTTCATAAAAATTTCCAGATTGTTCTGTTTCTGCGAGAAATGCCTGTGGTATTTTGATAGGGATTGCATTGAATCTGTACATTGCTTTACGTAATATGGACATTTTAACAATATTATTTCTTCTAATCTGTTAGCATGAAATATCCTTCCATTTATTTGTATTTCATTCAACTTCTTTCATCAATATCTTATATTGCTAGTTATCAGTGTACAGGCCTTTCAGTTCCTTTCTTGAATTTATTCCTAGGTATTTTACTCTTCTTGATGCAATTGTAAAGGTTTTGTTTTCTTAATTTTCTTTCAGATAGCTCAGTGTTAATGTATGGAAATGCAGCACATTTTTGTATGTTGATTTTGTACCCTGCCAGTTTACTGAATTCTTTTAAAAATTATAACAATGTTTTGGTGGAGTCTTTAGACCATATATTTATATCATGCTGTCCTCAAATAATGACAGTTTTACTTCTTCCTTTTCAACTTGGATGACTTTTATTTATTTTTTTCTTGCCTTAATTGCTCTGGCTAGGACTTCTAATACTATGTTGAATAAAAGTGGTGAGAGTGGGCATCCTTGTCTTGTTCATTAGAGGAAAAGCTTTCAGCTTTTCCCCCCTGAGTGTGATTTTATCTGTGGGCTTGTTATATATGGCTTTTATTATGTTGAGATACACTTCTTCTGTACAACCTTGTTGAGAGTTTCTTTTATCATAAATGGATGTTAAATATTGTCAAAAGCTTTCTTCTGCATCTATTGAGATGTTCATATGATTTTTATCCTTCATTTTGTTAATGTGGTGTATCACATTGATTGATTTTCAGAAGTTGAACCATCCTTGCATCCCTGGAATCCCACTTGATGGTGGTGTATGATCTTTTTACTGTATTGTTGAATTTGTTTGGTAAATTTTGTTGAGGATTTTTGCATCTATGTTCATCGGGGATATTGGCTTATAATTTTCTTTTTTTGTTGTGTCCTTGTTTGGTTTTGGTATCAGGGTAACGTTGGCCTCGTGAAATGAGTTTTGGAGGGGTTTTTCTTAAGTTTTTTTAAAGAGTTTGAGGAAGATAGTTATTGAACCTTCTTTAAATGATTGATAGAATTCAGCACAGAAGCCGTCTAGTCCTGGACTTTTATTTGTTGGGGGATTTTTTATTACTGATTCAATCTTCTTACTGGAAATTGGTCTATTCAGATTTTTTATCTCTTCCTGATTCAGTCTTGGAAGATTCTGTGTTTCAAGGAATTTATCTATTTCTTCTAGGTTGTCCAGTTTATTGATGTATAATTGTTCTTAGTAGTCTCTTAGGATTCTTTGTATTTCTGTTTATCAGTTGTATCATCTCCTCTTTTATTTCTGATTCTATTTATTTGAGCTGTCTCTTTAAAAAAATATTTAGTTATTTAGTTATTTATTTATTTGGTTGCGTTGGGTCTTAGTTGCGGCAGGCGGCCTCCTTAGTTGTGAGCCCTCTTTATCTTTCTTGGTAAAGAGAATTCAGCTAACGGTTTGTCAATTTTGGTTATTTTTTCAAAGAACCAGTGTTTAGTTTCATCAATCTCTTTTACTGTCTTTTTAGCTTCTATTTTGTTTATTTCTGCTCTGATCATTGTTATTTCCTTCTTTCAACTCACTCTGGGCTTTGTTTGTTCTTTCTCTAGTTCTTTTAGGTGTAAAGTTAGCTTGTTTGAAATTTTTCTTTTTTCTTGAGCTAGACTTGTATTATCACCATACATCCCTCTTAGAACTGCTTTTGCTGCATCCCATATAGTTTGGTAAGTTGTGTTTCAATTTTTTTTGTTTCAAGGTATTTTTTTTTTAGATTTTTTTAAATAGATCTTTATTGGAGTATAATTGCTTCACAATACTGTGTTAGTTTCTGTTGTACACCAAAGTGAATCAGCCATATGCATACATATGTCCCCATATCCCCTCCCTCTTGAGCCTCCCTTCCAGCCTCCCTATCCTACCCCTCTAGGTCATTGTAAAACATTGTAAAGCACCAAGCTGATCTCCCTGTGCTATGCTGCTGCTTCCCACTAGCTAACTATTTTACATTCGGTAGTGTGTATATGTCGATGCTACTGTCACTTCGCCCCAGCTTCCCCCTCCCACCCCGTGTCCTCAAGTCCATTCTCTATGTCTGCATCTTTATTCCTGCCCTGCAACTAGGTTCATCAGTACCATTTTTTCCTTTAATTCCATATATATGCATTAGCATATGGTATTTGTTTTTCTCTTTCTGACATACTTCACTCTGTATGACAGACTCTAGGTCCATCCACCTCACTACAAATAACTCAATTTCATTTCTTTTTATGGCTGAGTAATATTCCATTGTATATATGTGCCACATCTTCTTTATCCATTCATCTGTTGATGGACATTTAGGTTGGTTCCATGTCCTGGCTATTGTAAATAGTGCTTCAATGAACATTGTGATACATATCTCTTTTTGAATTATGGTTTTCTCAGGGTATATGCCCAGTAGTGGGATTGCTGGGTCATATGGTAGTTCTATTTTTAGTTTTTTAAGGAACCTCCATACTGTTTTCCATAGTGTCTGTATCAATTTACATTCCCACCAACAGTGCAGGAGGGTTCCCTTTTCCCCACACCCTTTCCAGTGTTTATCGTTTCTAGATTTTTTGATAATGGCCATTCTGACTGGTGTGAGGTGATACCTCATTGTAGTTTTGATTTGCATTTCTCTAATTAGTGATGTTGAGCATCTTTTCTTTTTTTTTTTTTTTTTAATCTTTTAGGCCCTTTTTATTTTCCAAAAAAATTTGTCATTTATATATATAAACATCTCATTCTCTCAAAAAATTCTACAACTATACAGCTGTTTGCTCCATTATTTGCATAGGAAATGACCACAATACAAAAATAAGAGGGAAAAAGAAGCAAAACAGCAACCAACTTATGCTTTTCTTGTAGGTATGTTTCCACGTATAAACATTTTGAAGCCTCTTACAAAATATTTACACCGTTTGTCATCTATTTACACGTTTTTAAGAGCAACTTTTCTAACAAACAAAACTATAATTTATCAAGTTATGAAAATTTTCTAAAAAATTTACTATATTACCACAAAATAAATAAAGATAAACAATATTTTAAAAACAAAATTAAATTTTCATTTCAATTAAGACCGCTTTTGGCATTTTGCTTATTCATTCTGCCCTTTGGTTGACAGCATTGGTGTCACATTACTATTTTATATTGCATATGTGTAGCATTTACTTCCTTAAGTTTTCAACATGTCATTTATAATTAAAGGCAGACACTGAGTCAGTATTAACAATATAGATTAACTAAACTGCACTGTAATTTAGGTAAAATTACTGTGTCTCACTGTATATTACATGCAAACTCCACATAAACTGGCATTTAACCAACTGTACTGCACGAGCAAACATCTCGATATATGAAACCTGCATCATAAATTCCATGTTTCCATATATGAAAACTACATCATAAACTCAACATGGCCATGTGAAAACTACATAAGTCTGTCTTTTTAAAAAATGATACTGTTCAGCTTATTGTAAGAGATTTAATTTCTGAATATCGTTAACTATCTTTTTAGCTCTTGAGTTCAGAATTCATATAAAATGTCGCTCATATTTAAAATAAACAATCTGATTTTAATCAGTGCATGAAATCTGCTTTTGAAGTTCATTTGAATGATTATTATTTCTTCCCCCTAGAGAAATGAATTTGGTAAGGTTTTAAAAGGTATCTTACCACAGGTTCTAACTGTCAATGTATTCATGGTTATTTTCAAAAGAATTATTTATGATTTTTTCCCCAAAAGAACCTTAGAAAACGTGTAATAAACCTATAAAGCTGATTTGCATATTTACAAAATTTCGAATAGCAAATATAGGCAACTCATATTAAAAAAAAAAAACAAAAACCCCACATTTGTTCAATGGCTATTTGGAATTACCAGGTATGCTGCGCACCTCTAGAGAATTACCTAGTATTGAAAAAACTCCTCTGATGTCAAGTAACATCTTGACACACAATCCGGCCGACTTCCTGTGCCTGCCAACTTACTTGTTTACTCAACACTGTCACATTAAACGGTGGTGCTTTGGGAAGAACACTGCAAACACACCCTGCACCCCCAATCCGCACTGAGATGAGGCTGCCTGTCTGAGATGATTGGCATCTGCCTGGGTGAAGCCAGGTTACAGCAAGCATTCCAGATTCTGAAAAGGACCAAACACTTTGGTATTAATACAATGTATTCCCTGTTTTCTCAAATATACAAAATATACATTTCCAGTCTTTTGTTTTCGTTTTCATTTTTCTCTATACAGTTAAGCCTGCAGTTTAGAGTTTTGCCAAGCGGGCGGAGGAGTGGCGGCAGGCGACACGCGGGTGGCGGCGGCAGCTCAGTTCTGGTGCCTCTTCATGTGCAGGGCCAGGTGGTCCGAGCGGGAGAAGCTGCGGTTGCACACGCCGCACTGGAAGGGCTTGGCCCCCGTGTGCTTGCGGTAGTGCCGGGTCAGCTCGTCCGAGCGCGCGAACCTCCAGTCGCAGCCTTCCCAGGTGCACTTGTACGGCTTCTCACCAGTATGAGTCCTCAGATGAGCTTTTAAATGAGAAGATTTTGTATAAACTTTTGTGCAGCCCGGATAATCGCAGTAGTGGATGCGTCGTTTCTCCAAATCGGGGTTACTCCTTCTATTGTATCTGACAGGCTGGATGTTTTGCGAAGCAACTGGCAGGGTGGCAGGTAAATTTGGATTATGAATTGCCAGTTTAGAAGCAATTGTAGCAGCATAGGATGGAGGTGGGGTTAAATTCTGGAGCATCTCTGCTTGTCTATCTGGACTTCCAGGCTCTGAGCTTGGTGGTGATGGGGAGAAGTAAGTGGCCTGCTGGGAAAGAAACTGACTTGGCATGGGGTATGTGCAAGGGGGCATGCTCTGGAATTGCTTCATGGCAGTCTGCGGGACGGCAGAGGTGTGAGTGTTAAGACCCGCCATGGCGGCCGACACTGAAACGTTAAGAGTGTCCATCACTGCTGTCTGGTTTGTAGAACTGGGCATATCTAGATCCGGTGTATTCAGGAGCTGGTACAGGTGGCCCTGCTGGGGAGGGACAGAAAGATGAAGGTCTGGTGTAGGAAGTTCTTGTTTGATGAAAATATTGTTCACCTCTGGAGCTGCGGTCTGGTGGGAGCTGAATATACTGGTGAACTCAGGGAGGGCCTGGGTCGGGGCCGGAGGAGGGGCTGTCGTTTCACTCTGGTGGCTGAAAATGGTAACAGGTTCTGTCTTGATGTGTGTTACGCACGGTCTCTGGGATTTGTAGAGGCCAGTTCTCAGGTGAGTGATGTCGGGGAGGAAGACATTCATGTTGATACTGTAAGGTAACCCTTCACTGTCAGTGAAGA
The DNA here is from genome assembly GCF_028021215.1 of Eschrichtius robustus. Classification (NCBI taxonomy): domain Eukaryota; kingdom Metazoa; phylum Chordata; class Mammalia; order Artiodactyla; family Eschrichtiidae; genus Eschrichtius; species Eschrichtius robustus. The sequence continues at coordinate 54,282,554 of NC_090833.1, read as the reverse complement.
ACTGGTCTACGACTGAGGCACTGTCTCGTCTATACTTTTTATGCTCTGGAATTATAGAAACTGGAGGAAGCTGAGGTGTCAGATACTTCTCCATTTCACATCTTGTCTGGACCAGCTCCTCGGCTGGCAGTCTCGGGCCGGCGGCGGGCGGCGGCGCTGGCTGCGGCGGCGCGGGCTGCGCCTGCGGGTGGTGATGCGAATGCTTCAGCTCGTCGCCGGGGAAGAGCGCCGCGTCGCGGGCCGGGTTCGCGGCGCCCAGCGCGGGCTTGAGCTGAGCGAACACGGGCTCGTCTTGCGGGGCCGGCGGCTGGGGCATGGGTCCCAGGCGGGCGCTCATGGTCAGCACCCGCGTAGCCATGGGAACTCGGGGGACGGCTCCGGGCGCGGGGTGCGGGTTGAGCGAGCTTCCCACGTCGCCCACGCTGGCTCGGGCCGGCGAGCTCGGCGCGGGGCGGCGGGCGGAGGAGGGGAGGCTCCGGGCGGACCCCTCAGCTCACAGCAGGCGCGGTTTTTGAAGGCGCGCACGAAAACCCAAACTCTTCCGCTCCGCCTCGCGTGAACGCCGATGTCCTCCGGGCGACCACTTTCTCCCGCCCCGCTCCACCACACTCCCTCGCTCCCCCGGAGCCCGCTCCCGCCACTGCCGGTGTCCCCGAGCGAGCTGCTAGCGCGCGTACCTGCCCCACGACTCTGAGCATCTTTTCATGTGCCTCTTGGCCATCTGTATGTCTTCCTTGGCGAAACATCTATTTAGGTCTTCTGCCCATTTTTTAATTGGATTGTTTTAAAAATAAACAAATGGAACTTAATTAAAGTTAAAAGCTTTTGCACAGCAAAGGAAACCATAAACAAGACAAAAAGACAACCCTGAGAGTGGGAGAAAATATTTGCGAAAGAAACAACAAAGGATTAATCTCCAAAATATACAAATGTCTCAAGGTATTTTTTGATTTCTCTTTTGATTTCTTCATTGACCCATTGGTTGTTTAGTATCATGGTGTTTAATCTTCACATATTTATGATTTTTCCAGTTTTCTTCCTGTAATGTTTCTTGATTTTCTGTGTGGATGAAGTATTCATTTATGTAAGTGGGTTATGAGGGTTCTGCACTATGATTGTATTTCCATCACTTTCACCCTTTAGGTCTGTTAATATTTGTGTTGGATTTTGGTGCTCTTATGTTGGGCACATATATATTTACAAATATTATGTCTTCTCTTTGGGTTGACCCCTTTATCATTATCCAATGCCCTTCTTTTATTGTAGTAGCTGTTTAAAAGTCTATTTTTTTCTGGTGTAAGTATAGCTGTCCCAGCTTTCTTTTGGTCTCCATTTGCATGGAATATCTTTTTCCATCCCTTCACTTTCTTTGTGTGTGTGTCCTTATATCTGAAGTGAGTCTCTTGTAGGCAGCAGATAGATGGGTCTTGTTTATGTATCCATTCAGCCACTCTATGTCTTTTGACTGGAGCGGTTTAGTTTATTTACATTTTAAGTAGTTATTAATAGGTATGTACTTACTGCCTTCCTGTTAATTGTTTTCTAGCTGTTTTGTAGTTCTTCTCTGTTCCTTTCTTTTTCTCTTGCTTTCTTCTCTCTTGAGGTTTGATGACTTTCTTTAGTGTTTTGTTTAAAGTTGTTATGAACTTAAAATAGAATGTTATTTTCATAGGCTGTTATTTGTGAGCCTCATAGTAGCCACAAAGCAAAAGCCTATGGTAGATACCAAAAAATAATGAGAAAGGAATCTAAACAAAACACACTTATTTTTGTGTTCCTCTTACCTGATTACTATAGTTATATTTATTTTTACTTTTGTTTGTCTTTTAATCTTCATATTAGCCTTATAAGTGATTAATCCACTACCTTTATAATAGATTTACCTTTACCAGTGAGATTTATACTTTCACATGTTTTTGTTGTAGTTGTTGCTACTAATTAGTGCCCTTTTTTTCAGTTTGTTTAACATTCCTTGGAAGGCTGGTTTAGTGGTGATAGACTCCTTTAGCTTTCGCTTGTCTGGAAAACATTTCTTCTTCAATTCTGAATGGTAATCTTGCCACACAGAGTATCCTTGGTTGGAAGTTTTTTTCTTTCAGCACTTTAAATATATTGTGCTACTCCTGGTCTGCAAAGTTTCTGCTGAAAATGTGCCGATAGTCTTATGCGGGTTCCCTTGTACATAACAAGTTGTTTTTCTCTTGCTGCTTTTAAGATTTCCTCTTTAACTTTTGACATTTTAATTGTAATGTTTTTTGGTGTGAATCTTTTTGGGTTCAACTTTTTTGGAACTCTAGGCTTCTTGGACCTGGATTTCTGATTCCTTCCCCAGGTTAAGGAAGTTTTCAACCTTTTTTTTTTTTGATATAAGTTTTCTGCCTCTTTCTCTCCTCTCCTTCTGGGATCCCTGTAATGCAAATGGTAGTCTGTTTGATGTTGTCCCATTGGTCCTGTAACCTTTTTTCACTTTTTGAAATTCTTTTTCCTTTTGTTGTTCTGTGTGAGTTCCACTGCCCTTTCTTCTAGATCACTCATTCTTTCTTTGCTTCACCTAGTCTGTTTGAACCCCTCTAGTATATTTTTCAGTTCAGTTATCCTATTCTTCAGCTCTTTGACTTCTGTTAGGTATTTTCCTATATTTTCCATCTCTTTGTTGAAGTTCTCACTGTGTTTATCCATTCTTCTCCCAAGTTCAGTGGACATCTTTATGACCATTATCTTTTTTACTCTTTATCAAGCAAATTACTTATCTCCTTTTCATTAAATTGTTTTTTTGAGGTTTTATGTTGTTCTTTCCTTTCGAACATGTTCCTCTGTGTCCTCATTATGCTCGACTCTGTGTTTGTTTCTGTATATTAGGTGAAACAGCTACCTTACCAGTCTTGAAGGAGTGGCGTTGTGTTAGGAGAGGAACCGTATCTTTCAACCTCACCCTAGGTCTTGGTTGTCTGTTGAACCTTTGTGATTGTCCAAGCAGCCTGATTTATTCCTGATAGTTCCCAGTTGTTGACGGTGTACCCATTATCTATCAGTATTCCAAAGGGAAGTATCTTAGTCAGTACCTAGCTTCAGGCTGATGGGAAGCCAGACCCTCAGACAGCTTTTAAAGGAGGCAAATAGATACAGTCCTGTGGGACTGCAATCATAAACCTTGCTGGAGACCTGGAGGTGTCTTTTGGGCAACAGTTGCAAAAATTGGGGCTTCAGTCATGTGTATAAGCTGTTTTCTGGGAGGTAGTAGAGAGCTGTAGCAAGGCCAAGGGACAGTACAAAGATGGTGTTTCCCAGCCTATGTTCCCTGAGCGCAGTTTTGTAGTCTCTAGCTCTGTGTAGCAAGCCTCAATTCTGCCCCTCAAGATACAATTATAGGACAAGTAAATTGTCCTTTTTCACTGAAAGATCTGGGGTATGTTTCAGTCTGCTGTCTCTTGGTGCCTTGGGGATGGTAGCCTGCCACAACTGTCTTTCCTATTGTTACAGTCCTGTGGGACCCAAGAATGTAAGCCCCTTGGCCACCAGAGCCAGATAGGTGATCAAGGAGAATCCCCTGTGTATACTGCCCATGCCTGCCAGCTTTAATGAGGCAGCAGGAGAGCTCAGGGCTGGGGTGTGCCAACCAGCTTTTGCAGGGCCACAGGAGAGCACAGGGTCAGGGCATACGTGCTAGCATTACCACGGTAGAGGGAGAGCAGAAAACTAACCAGCTCCTCTGCCTCCCCTAGAGAGTTCCAACAGGCCTCTGCCCCTCTGGTGGATGCTTTTAAGACTAGCAAATGAATCTTCTTCACATGTAGTCTAGGCATTTTCATACTGCTGCTTTTGTGCCGGTGTCCAGGGTGAGTGAATCTGCACTCAAGCCCTTTAAGAGAAGTATCTCAGCTCCCTGCAGCCCTATGGGTCTCCTGGATATGAGCCTCATTGTTTTCAAAGCCAGATGTTTTGGAGGCTTGTCTCTTTGTTGCAGGTCCTCAGGGTTGGGGTGCCTGATACAGGGCATGAACCCCTCGCTCTTTAGGGAGAAGGTCTGAATTTGTGAGATCCCTCCCAGTTGTGGGTTGCCGCACTGTGATGAGGTTTTTGGTGAGACTGCCTCTGCTATCTGTCTTGATGTGGCCTTTTTACTGTTTGCCCTTTTACTGTTTGCTGTGCAGAAGTTGTTTGACTAATTTTTTGGTCTTTTTCATAGGGAATTGTTCCATATGTAGCTGTAGCATTGGTTTATCCATGGGAGGAGGTGAGTTTAGGGTCTTTCTATGCCACCATCTTGGACTTTTTCCTAACATTTTGTTTTCTAATATGATAAATGGATAGACATAAGTAGTGACCTACTGAAGCCCATTCTTACCAGCTCGAGAGAGCCAGTGTTGTTAATCTCTTCTTAAATCTTTATTCAGATGTCACATTGCTAGCTTGAAACTAGCCACATTGGGAGTATTTACATCATGGAAATGAGTTGAAACTACAAATTTGGCATTTTTGAGGGTAAAGGAGGGAAAGCTGGCTGTTGAATATATGCCATTGCACAACTAGATATAATACACATAAACAAAAGTTTTTTGGTGTTCTCAAAAAATTTAAGATCGAAATGGGCTCAGGGACCAAAAAGTCTGCTAATCATAAATGAACTGCTGGTAGTTACTTTACTGTACAAGTTCAACAGCAAAGTCTGTGCTAATATATGATCAAGGCGGATTATCAGCCAGGTGCTTTGTCTTTAGAGCCACTTTTCTAGTTCCCCCTATGGTGTCTTCCAACAAGAGGAACTCCATAAAGTGATGTGAAGTCATAAGGTATGTCATATCCTTTGTGGTTGACACCCTGCTAAGTTCATAGCTTACTTACTTGTTGAGCGATCAGAGACTCTCAGTATTATGCGAATATAGAAAATTGGGGATGAGAAAAGATTCTGGGCTTGAGTAGTTAGAGAAGTCTTTAGGGAGGAGGTAAAGCATGAGATGGATCTTAAAAGTTTTTAGGGAGGTGTATTGGCTGAGGGATGTGGAAAAGGGGTTAAGCATATGGGAGGTAGAGGCAAGGTATGATTTTGCTGTGAAGAATTTGAAGAGTTTTTTTAGGAAATAATGAAGCAGATGGGGTTGAAAGAAAAATCAGGCTAAGAATTTGGAACTTAACTGGATAGAGCATAACCAGTAGTGTATATTTTTAAAACTGGATCAAATGTTAAGGTGAAAGAGGTCTTTTACGGAGATTAATCTGGCAGATCTGTGTAGATTAGCAGGGAGTGGTCTGAAGCCAGGTAAACCTGTTTTAATCATCAGAAAGGAAGGATAGGGTGAAGAACCTGGGCTACTAATTCAGAAAGACTTTGGTTAAGATCCTTCTTCTGCCACTCTGTTATTTTCAGCTCATGGATAAGATGAAGATAACTAGCTAGTTGGGTTGTAAGTAACACAAAGGCATGAAAGAGTTTAGTAAAGGTTATGTGCCTCGTACTATGCTAGGACCTTCAGTGAGAGGTATTATCAATGCTACTTTTGCTACTACTACTTCTACTGCCACTACTTTTATAATAATATTTGATGGGCTATAATGAAGATTGAAACTGGTGAACCATAAGTAGAAATAGGATGTAGAAACCAGGCCCATCCTTAACACTGATGGGTGCAAGAGTACAAATGAAAGTTCACTCATTATATTTCTGAATATTTAAATGCTGCAAATCAGTTAACTGTTAAATAAAATGTGCTCTACCTCCTAATTTGACTGATACGGCTTTGTAATGAGGTGGATGATCATTTAGCATTTACAGATTTTTTTAGGAGTTCTGTTCTAGAATATAGTGGCCAAAGGAGAATTGGCCTTCTGTCACCTTGTTCTTCTCCTGTAGTCTACCTCCTTTTGCCCATATCCTAGGTTCTTTGCCATAGCATGTCCACATGCCTATTGCCCAGGCAACCTTGCCTCACCCCTTGCAAGCTATCTCTTGACCGCCCCTTGGGCCTAGAGGTGGGTTTGCCTGCATCTCTGTCTGCCTTGGGGACGATACTTCAGGGCTCTGTATGTAAATTTGGGATCCTGGGAATCTGCTGTGGTAGAGTGCTGAGGAGTCAGAGAGCATGCCCTGGACTCTGCAGACTTCTCACTTCAAGAAGAAGTACCTGGCCAGGGAGCCAAAGTGGGTTCTCTAAAGTGTAAGGCCCAGGGCAGTGACTCTTTTTGCCTGAGTCTCAGGATGGTGCTGGAAGGGATCATCTGACATGGGTGACAAATCAGCAGGATTTGTTTACTATTAGTTGTGGAGTATGAGAAAATGAGTGTGAAAAAAATGAATACCAGGAGAATTATAAAGCCACTGAGAGAGTTAGCATAGTACGTGGGAGCAGATGAGGTGGGACCTGAATACAAAAAACTGTGTTTTGCTTGGCATTGAATACCTAATCAACTTCTAGCATATTGCCAAGCACATAGTAGTGAGTCAATAAATGTTGAAGGGCAAGATGAAGATACTTGGATTATTTGTGCCAGAGATGAGAAGAAAGTCATTGTAGAATATAGAAAGAAACAAGAAAATAAGTTCTTGTGGGGTCAGTGTAGAGTTTTGAGGGAGGGAGCATCTTGCTGTGATTGGCATGGTAGTGAGTGAGCTACCTGTGTGTGTGGACCATCTATATTTAATATTTGTATGTGTGGCGCCTAACATAGTTGCAGTTCTTTTTTAAATAAGTAATTGAATAATATTATATGAGAACAGGCTTTAAGAAATGAATTGGATCTTAAAGTTAAAATGATTAATGGCAAAGACAATTTGTATTATTAGTGATCTGATATGGAGTCTGAGAAACTTGTAATAATTCAAGACATGAAGAGATCCCGAGCAATTGTGTTAGTTTCAGAATGAGGTGGCGAAAGATGTCTTCAAAGAGATTTTACTTGTAACCTGTTTGGAGAGGAGTAGAGGACACAGATAACTGTAGATTAGCTTGAATTTTCTTACTTGATATTCACTCAAGTTAAGTACAGGTGAGGGTGGTTGGAGAAGAGAATCCAAGCTAAAGGACTTGGTAGAATTATCTTAGAAACATCTGATTATGGGTATGTATAACTCATAGTCATTTTGCTCAAAGTTGTTATAAAGTATTTAGTCACTTAATTTATAATAAATATGTACAATAATACCTCATGTCAGAAAATATATGTCATAATGATAATAAGGTAACAGGAAAATCTGATAATAGGGTTAAAATTGCCAAGTTCTTTCTGAGAACTCTGGTGTGTTAATTAGTGTAGATTATTGCATTTTTGCTGTATCTGACTTGTAATCGCCTAAATACACAGCAAACACCTGTGATTACTTTAGTGATCCTTGTCTTGTCATGTTCAAGTAACCCCGAAAATGTGTATTTAGACTGTTCCCTGTTCATATATACTCAGCTGTGCCTGTTTGCTTTGTTATTTTTCTGAGTTTAATGGACCGACATAAAAATTTATGGCAACTGTCACTTAATGTCACCTTTACCTTTAAAGAAAAAAAGAAAACAAACAAAACTAAATCTCGCCAGGCAGCTATGATGCTGTTTACAGTTGACTTAATGATCAGAATACTTTGTACGAAATTTATCTCTGATATCATGGGCCAAATTTAGGGCAAAAACGGTATGAACATATATAAACAATATACTTAATTACATTTTTATATGTAAGTGTTACCCTAAATTTAATTTATTAGCCAGTAAAAATCATTAGTTTTAAAATAGCATTGCCCATTTGTCTCTGAACCAAAGATTTCTTTTTAAAATTTCCATAAAACTGAATAATCATGTATATCTTATTAATTTTCTCCGGTTTGTGACCTGTTTTTATGTTGTTTCTGCTTGTTTATTTTTAAGAAATAAATCTTATTTAATTATTTTTAAGGAATGAGCAAAGGTATGTCAGCTGCTAATCCAGTCTCACTTTTGCTTCTCTATATCAGGCTGTTCTCAGAACTGGCTGGTCTCTCATCTTCACAATTTAAAAGCATAGGTTTTTTCAAAGAATTCTTCTCTTCATTATTTTCCCTCACTTAAATTTTTCCTGATTATTAGATTAATACGCTTACTTGAATTCTAATTCTTTGAAAAGTAGAAGTTCTCTCTCCTTTTCTGTAAAATCAATGCAACTTTTTTTTTTTTTTTGGCTAAATAGGAAACTTTAAAAAATATAGTTATGCAAAGAAATACTTTAAAAATAATGCATTTGTATGGTAATTAGTATTTTTATCCACAAATTCAATAATTTAAAATAATCATATATCTTCTAGATATCAAATAATTAATTTTTAATGTTAACCTAATTCTTCTTGCTTTTAACATTTTAGGCCACTTGGTCACTCTGGCATTTTATGGTAGAGAATACATTGAGTTTGGCTCATGGAAAGAATATGAGGTAATTGATCCATGTTCTCTATAAATTATGAACTAAATGTACACAAAACATAGAGTATTTTAATATGTCAAATACGGGGTCTCATGTCTGAATTTTTTCAATAACTTTTTAAAATGTGAGATTTTGAGATAGGTTTTTCCTTTCTTGATGGTTGACAATAGCTAATATGGTAAGGAACTTTTACTACTTGTATATGTTTAAGACAAAACAGTATTGGAGCTGTTCTTCACATTATACGGTTACAGTTAATATTTTAAAATGCTTCAGATAGCTTATTAGCTCTCTGTGGGGCTATAAAAACCTCAAGAGAACGCCTCCCTCCTATCCACCTCCCCAGCCCACCCGAAGTAGGATTAAAGGCATGCTGCATTGAAAAGTACTAGCAGCTAGCTCAGGAAATAGTGTGAAAGGGCATTGAGGCTCCTATAATGTGAAATTTCTAGGCCCTTCTCAGGGTGGTCTAATGAAAACAAATATGAGCCTCATATGTTAATCTTTTGCTGTCCCTTTGGTACTCTTGTGTCACCCTGCATGATGCCTGACTTGGGCATTCTAAAATGGCACTCAGCTAAGTGCATATGCCACATTCATATCCATAGTTGTTTCATAGATTACCAAGCATCAAGCCTGTATCAGAATTAGTTCAAATTAAAGATAGTAAAATATAGCAGCTATCCTTATGAAATTCAGCCAATGACATGGGAGTGTGAGAATCAGTGGGTACTAACTATTTAGTAGAGTAATTGGCTAACATACTGCTGATGTCATAATTCCCCTACTCAATAATGGGTTGGTTATGTAAGAAGGTGCAGCAGTTTGGTGTGTGAACTTCTGCTTCCACTACAGCAGTACTTTAAAGGGGCTTTCCATTGGCATTCAGAAAGGTGAAAAGTGCAGAGGTGGTAGTGGGAGGGGCATCAGAGGGATAGGCATAGAGTCTGAGTACATGTAAGCTGTTCATCATCATTGGTCTTTGAGATTATGCTTGTACCCGAATTGAATTACTTTCTTACCTTCCCACACAGTTGGAATGCAACTGAAATGCAGCCCATTCAAGGTGGTAAAACACTGCTCTTTTAACATTTCTTCAGTCTTCAGCTTCTGTGGGACGATAACCGTACAATTTGCTGGTTAAGAGACTTAACCAAGACTCAAGAGAAATAAGCTGGAGCTATTTCCTCCATTTCAAACCTGTGGTTTTATAAAAGTCCACCACAGGGTGCACCAAAAATTCCCCTAACCACTTTTCAAAATTTTTTATGTATATAAGGTTGCAGGAAAGATAAAGTAAATAGTTTTATGTCTAAGACCTTTGTAACATGATTTATAACAAAAACTATGCATTTATGTATAGGCGTTATAATTAAAGAGCTATAATCTTTATCACTGATAGTATATTTAAAGAGACTCAGTGCCAACTCTTTCAAATAGTTTTCCTAGGAAGTTTTGCAGCTTTATCATATTTATTAAATCATTTGAGTTGTCTGTATCTAACAAATGAATGATATTCTTTTTCCTTATCATTCATTTTTCATGATTGAGGGCATCTGGTATGGGCATTGATATCATACCTAATAATTGTGAAAGCTCATGTGGGCCTAGAGAAAAGAGTGTCCATAGTGTACTTCGATTAAAAATGCTTGCAAATAATGTTTATTAAAAATAGGTTAGTGGAAATTTAAAATAAAAAACCAGTGGATATTTTGGTGGAGTCCTTCTTCTGGGTAAGTTGTAGGAGATGAACTTAACTTGAATTATCCTGAAAAGTCATAGAAAACAAGTCTATATGTGCTGCCCTTCCCACTTTTTCCTTTTAATCTGACTTTTGGGCTTTCATTTTGATAGCCTTAAACTCCTTTGTTATATGTGAAATAAGTAAGTTGTCTTGGGAAGGGGAGGGGTAGGGAGGGAAAAGTGTTTTTACTTATTGCATAGCATATGGGCCGTTAATTATAATATACTTTATATTTACATCGTAGATCACACTTTACAAGGTTCTTTTGTATGTACAGCATCTTATCTAACTTTCCTCCTGACCAGTTATATGGGACCATATAATGGATAGGAAAGCCGAGTCCAAGAGAGGTTAAGAAACACCTTTGAAAACTGTTGCACAGCAAGTAGTTGGAAGATCTAGCATGTGCACCCAGATCTTGTGACTCTTAATCCAGTGTTCCTGTCCACTACATTAGTAATTTGCAAATTGTATTTTCCAGTCAAAGAAGTTCTTCAGGGAGCTGCCTTGGGGAGTGTTGGTGGCTGCAGAGCAGGTCCATTTTTGTCTCTTTTTCTTTTGAGGCTCTGAGTAGTATTTCATTAGAAGTAAGCTTTTAGAGCCACTGCTCTGTACTGTTTTTTCTTTGTGCAAGGACTAAAGAGAAGCAAACTATATCCCTCTAAGTTACAATCAGGGCTGTATACCTCTTGTCCTACTGGCATTGTGGATCTAGAAATAAGAATTAGACTGTTGGCATTTTCCTTACTTCTGTTCCTTGTCAACTAAGTACTTACTGAATATGTACTGAACACAGTATGCAGGATGCACAAGTTACTAGCTTTTTACCAGGGCCAATGACAATTGGTTTTAAAATAGTAATATAGTTTTTGTAAAAATTAAAATAGAAACTGTTCATATTAAACATATTATATCTTGGTCATAAAGTGACATTAATAAGCATCACCATTTTTATACAATTTAAAATATTGCTTGTACTTAATAATCCCAAGGCTGGTAGTTAAGCATATTTGTTCTTAAAAGTAATTTTCTTAAGCTACTATCTATGTATAGAGTCTTGAAAATTCTAGATTGTAGTAGCATTTATGAGTAATGCTAATAGTGTCACAGAATGGTTCCTTCATCATATTATAGAATTCTAGATTCTTTGATAATAACGGATTCCAAAATATGTTTTCACCTTACCCAAGTATGCATTTAAGCCTTATTGTATTGTAACAATCTATGAAATTACATATCTGCATATAGAAAATAAATTCCATCAGTGGTCAACAAAAACATCATGAAATTTAATAATGGTTAAAAGTTTATCACACAAATTCAAGATAAGAGTAATTGTTATGGAAGCAACCTAAGTGTCCATTGACAGATGAATGGATAAAGAAGATGTGGCACATATATACAATGGAATATTACTCTGCCATAAAAAGAAACGAAATTGAGTTATTTGTAGTGAGGTGGATGGACCTAGAGTCTGTCGTACAGAGTGAAGTTAAGTCAGAAAGAGAAAAACAAATACCGTATGCTAACACATATAAATGGAATCTAAAAAAAAAAAAAAAAAAGGTTCTGAAGAACCTAGGGACAGGACAGGAATAAAGACACAGACGTAGAGAATGGACTTGAGGACCCGGGGAGGGGGAAGGGTAAGCTGGGACGAAATGAGAGTGTGTCATGGACATATATACACTACCAAAAGTAAAATAGCTAGTGGGAAGCAGCTGCATAGCACAGGGAGATCAGCTCGGTGCTTTGTGACCACCTAGAGGGGTGGGATAGGGAGGGTGGGAGGGAGACGCAAGAGGGAGAGGATATGGGGATATATGTATATGTATAGCTGATTCACTTTGTTATAAAGCAGAAACTAACACACCATTGTAAAGCAATAATACTCCAATAAAGATGCTAAAAAAAAAGAACAATTGTTAGACTCATATCATAGCATTGTACACATTTAATGTATCAACAGTTTTGTACTTTTTATTTAAAAAAATTTTTATTGAGATATAGTTGATGTACAATATCATATAAGTAACAGGTGTACAACATTATGATTCACAATTTTTAAAGGTTATACTCCATTTATAGTTATTATAAAATATTGGCTGTATGCCCTATGTTGTACAATATATCCTTGTAGCTTATTTATTTCATACATAATAGTTTGTACCTTTTAACACCCTTACCCCATTTTGTCCCTCCCCTTCCCTCTCCCCACTGGTAACCACTAGTTTGTTCTCTGTATCTGTGAGTCTGTTTCCTTTTTGTTATAGTCACTAGTTGTATATTTTAGATTCCACATAGAGTGACATCATACAGTATTTGTCTTTCTCTGTCTGACTGACTTCACTTAGCATAATGCCCTCCAAGTCCACCCCTGCTGTTGCAAATGGCAAAACTTCATTCTTTTTTTCTGGAGTATTACTTTTCTTAAACTTAGCCATTGAGCTCTTAGTTTAGAGTGCTAAACTGAACACTCTAAACTAGTAATGTTTGACTGTTTTCTCCACAGTTCATTCTGAACATGGAACAATTAGAGAGGCACTGAAAAGGGCAGCAAAAATGGATATTGGCAGGAGTGAGGAAGGATTCAAGAAGCGTGGGGGAATCTGTTTTCAAATTTACTTGTATTTCTCTTTATTTTTTATTACAGAATTTCAGCTAAAAATCAATAAAGCAACAAAATGACAGGTATGTTAGATCCTTAAGTTATCTCCTTGAAAGACAGACGTAAGTAGAATGAGCTTGAATTATAGGAAGGACGATTTTAATTTGTCATAAAGCAGATATTCCCTTAAAGTGAGTGGCAATAGAGGGATATTTGGGATGTCATACTCTATAAAGATCTTTAAGACTGGAATAGTTATCTATTCAACTAAATATATGTTTTATCCTTGAAGTCTCTACCAAGCTGAAGGTTCTTTTAGCTGAAGCTGTTAATTGCTAATTGCTGGAAATTAGCTAATTAATTAGCTAATTAAGCTGCTAATTGCTTGGAAATGTATGCAATATGTATATACTTCTCTTATAACTAAATATGATATATGTAGTTTATGGAGATCCTTATATTATTTTTCAGAGATAAATTAAGATAAAAATTGCAAGTACATTTCAAATTTGGGATTATAGAAAGTACTAAAGTGTCCTTAATCTGAGAGGTAATATATATTCCATATTATTATGTGTGATTTAAAAATACTTGATAAAAAATACAGAGGAAGGCAGCCATTAGTTAAAAATGTGAGAATGAAGCTATATTCTTTGGCAAGGTGGTTTAGTGCAAACAGCTAATGCGTTTATGAGTTAGTCAAACCTGAGGTCAAATCATGGTTCACCCACTTATTAATTCAGTATCCTTATGTAATATGAGGATAATAACTGTTGCCTTGCAGCCTTGTGAAAACTAAATAAGGGATATATGTGAAGTACATAATGCAGTGCTTGGTACATAGTAGTGCTTAATAAATGATACACGCATGCCTTGGAGATATTGCAGGTTCAGTTCCAGAACATTGCAGTAAGTGAGTCACACGAATTTTTTGGTTTTTCAGTGCATATAAAAGTTATGTTTACACTATTCTGTAGTCTATTAAGTATGCAATAGCATTATGTCTAAAAAAATAATGTACATACCTTAATTTAAAAAAATATTTCATTGCTAAAAAATGCTAACCATTATCTGAGCCTTCAGTGAGTCATAATCTTTTTGCTGGTAGAGCATAGACGGTCTTGCCTCGACGTTGATTGTTGCTACTGGTCAGGATGGTTGTTGCTAAAGGTTGCGGTGGCTGTGGCCATTTCTTAAAATAAGACAACAGTGAAGTTTACCACCATTGATTGCCTCTTCCTTTCAAAAAGGATTTCTCTGTAGCATACAAGGCTGTTTGGTAGCATTTTACCCACAGTAGAACTTCTTTCAAAATTGGAGTCAGTCCTTTCAAAACCTGCCATTACTTTATCAACTAAGTTTATATACTGTTCTGAATCCTTAGTTGTCATTTCAACTATTTTCATAGTGTCTTCACCAGGAGTAGATTCCATCTCAAGAAACTACTTTCTCTGCTCATCCATAAGAAGCAACTCCTCATCTGTTCAAGTTTTATCATGAGATTGCAGCAATTCAGCCACATCTTCAGGCATCACTTCTAGTTCTCTTGCTATTTCTGCCACATCTGCATTTAATTTCTCTACTGAAATCTTGAACCCCTCAAAGTCATCCTTGAGGGTTGGGATCAACTTCTTCTAAATTCCTGTCAGTGTTGATATTTTGACCTCTTCCCATGAATCATGAATGTTCTTAATGGCATCTAGGATGGTTAGTCCTTTCCAGAAGGTTTTCAGTTGACTTGGACCAGATCCATCAGAGGAATCACTATCTATGGCAGCTATAGCCTTATGAAATACATTTCTTAAATAATAAAACTTGAACGTTGAAATTACTCTTTGATTCATAGGCTGCACAATGGATGTTGTGTTAGGAGGCATGGAAACATCCTTAATCTTGTTGTATATCTCCATCAGAGGTCTTGGGTGAGCAGGGGCATTATCAATGAGCAGTCATATTTTGAAAAGAATCTTTTTTCTGAGCAGTAGGCCACCACAGTGGGCTTAAAATATTCAGTAAACCATGTTGTAAACAGATGTGCTGTCATCCAGGCTTTGTTCCATTTATAGAGCACAGGCAGAGGAGAGTTAGCATAATTCTTAAGGGCTAGGATTTTCAGAATGGTAAATGAGCATTGGCTTCAACAAAGTCACCAGCTGCATTAGCCCCTAACAAGAGAGTCAGCCTGTCCTTTGAAGCTTTGAAGTCAGGCATTGACTTCTCTTCTCTAGCTATGAAAGTCCTAGATGGCATCATCTTTCATTATAAGGCTGTTTTGTCTACATTGAAAATTTTTTGTTTAGTGTAGCCACCCTCTTGAATTAGCTAGATCTTCTGGATAACCTAATGCAGCTTCCGCATCAGCACTTGCTGCTTTGTTCACCTTGCGCTTTTATGTTACTGAGGTGGCTTCTTTCCTTAGGCCTCAGGAACCAACCTCTGCTAGCTTCAAACTTCTCTTCTGCCGCTTCTTCACCTCTCAACTTTCATAGAATTGAAGAGAGTTAGGGCCTTATTCTGGATTAGACTTTGGCTTAAAGGAATGTTGTAGCTGGTTTGATTTTCTCTCCAGGCCACTAAAACTTTTTCCATATTAGCATGAAGGCTGTTTCACTTTTAATTTGTGTGTTCCCTTTTAATTTGTGTGTTCACATTTAATTTCCTTCAAGAACTTTTCCTTTGTATTTACCACTTGGCTACTTGTTTGGTGCAAGAGGCCTAGTTTTCGGCCTGTCTTGGCTTTTGACATTCCTTCCTCACTAAGCTTAACCATTTCTAGCTTTTGATTTATTTATCTTTTTAATGACATTTTTTTTGATGAGGACCATTTTTTTTAAGTCTTTATTGAATTTGTTACAACATTGCTTCTGTTTTATGTTTTGGTTTTTTGGCCTCGCGGCATGTGGGATCTTAGCTCCCCGACCAGGGATCGAACCCACACCCCTTACATTGGAAGGCTAAGTCTCAACCACTGGTCCTCCAGGGAGGTCCTGCTAGCTTTTGATTTAAAGCGAGAGATGTGTGACTCTTCCTTTCACATGAATACTTAGAGGCCATTGTAGGGTTTAACTGGACTAATTTCAGTATTGTTGTGTCTCAAGAAATAGGGAGGCTCGAGGAGAGGGAGAGAAAGAGATGGCGGAATGGCTGGCTGCTGGAGCAGGCAGAACACACACAAAATTTGTCAGTTAAGTTCACCATCTTGTATGGGTGTGGTTCATGGTGCCCCAAACAATTACAACAGTAACATCAAAGATCACTGATCGCAGATCACCATAACAAATATAATAATAAAAAAGTTTGCAATATTGTAAGAATTACCAAAATGTGACACGGAGACACAAAGTGAGCACGTGCTGTTGGAAAAACAGCGCCAACAGACTTGCTTGACGCAGGGTTGCCGCAAACCTTCAATTTGTAAAAAACGCAGTATCTCCACATGCAGTAAAGCAAAGCACAATAAAACAAGGTATGCCTGTAGTTCCCTTCATTCCCCCATAAGTCTTAATGTTTGTTTAGGAGTTTGGATCAGGAAAACCAATAGAACAGGGAGGGGATTAAGGGGCAAATTGAACTTCAGTCATTTGGGATAAAGATTCAACATACTTCTTGCATTTACTATTTAACTTCTCAAATTTCGCTTTGTCCTGCGGCGGTTTTGGTCCTACCTTGAGCAAAAGCTTCAATATCAGACTCACTCTTAGGAAGAAAGCCATATGGAGTTGTAAGTAGGAAACCACAGGTGAAGCAGAAAATATTAAATGTCTTCAGATTTTAACTTCTGGAAAACTCACTTTTATCGAAAGGAAGTAAATGTTTACTTAAAAGTTCAGTGTGACAGATGCATTAGTTTCTTGGAATTTATGGTCAGTCAACTCTCTGTTTTAATTAGCATAATTGTCTTAGGTTCCCTTCTGACTACTATTCACCCCTGTCCTTCCTGCTCCACCCCCTACTCCCCAGCTATCCTACATTATCTTCACTTCTGAATTTCTAAAGGCTCTGCAAATAGCCAGTTTCCCTAAGTTTGTGGTAAAAGTAATTTAGCTGCAAAACCTGAACAAAATGAGGTGAGGTACTTAAGGGTCTTTCTTTACCCCACTCTTTGAACATTCATTCATTTAGCTGCAGAAGTGTTAATGTGAATGATTATGGGTTGCTGCCCCAGACCCACCTGCAGTGTTGTGTATGGTATTGCTTTCTAAAATTAAAAAAGTTCTGAGTCATGTGACATATCTGAGCCAGTGGCTTCCAGTAGGGGGTTGTGAATCTGTTTCATTATTCCATTTTATAGATGAGAAGACTATGCTAGAAGAAAGTAAATTACCAAGGTTTGAATGGTATATTAAGATGTTAAGTAAATTATTCAGGTAATGCATAGTAAAGCCAAATTTAAACCCAGCAGTCTTATACCAGAGCCCATACTCTTAAACTACAAGGCTGTTTGGCCACCCAGTTGCCAAGGCAAGATTGAGCTTAGTTGGCACCAGTATGCATGTCTTGAGTTGACATAATTACTAATCTTTACTAATATAAGGAGGCATATACCTAAATATCTGTAATGGAAGATAATCTCCTTATAATTTGTATGTGAGTATGGACTATTAAGCTTTTCTGCATATTTGGGTATGGATATGTCTGATCATAGATTTCCCGTAGGTATATTGGAGCCCAGCCACAAAGGCTTGTCTCAGGTTGAGGTAGAAAACTGTCTAGTTTCTCCATTGTCCATCCTCATTATTTATCCTCATTTATTTATTATTATATTATCTATATCTCACTAAGTGCTAGAAATTGTTGTTTTGACTTTTTTCAACAAATTATTAATGCCTCTATGTTGTAGGCTAGAAATACAACGTTGAACAAGAAAATCATGGTCCCTTTCTCAGCAGGGGACACTTGTCATTGTGGATGGGACAGTTCCTGGTGGGTTATCCTATGTTGTAGCATGTTTTAGCGACTGTGGACCAAAATGGCATTAGAACCACTTCCCCTCCCCAATCACTGTGACACCAGAATGACCCCAAAGGTTTCCAAAGTCATCAGGTAAGGGATGGTGGGATGGTGTAGTGGTTTATCTTGATGTTATTCATACTCAGCCTTGAGGATAGCAGCTGCCCACTTGTCCATGCACTATCCAAGTTGAATAATTGATTTTAAGCATTTCTTTTTCTAGAATACTGGCTTCATGCAAATAAATAGAGCTGAGAGAGCTACAAAGCAAATAACTAAACTGATTACACTCCGGGTACAATGGCTAAACTGAAAAGCAAGATTAGTTGTGGATAATCTTACCAATGGCTAATTGAGAATTCTCCTTATACTGTAAATAACGAGCGTAAGTTAATAAACTCCCAAGTTAACATACCAAGATGATGCTATATTTTTTTAAGCTATAGAATCTAAGTCTCTAGGACTTTATATATGCAAATTATTTCTTAAAGACATACAGCACATTTATGCTAAGTATATTTTGTAGCACAAACATTTCTGCTTTGCTTTTATTTTTTTAAGAGAAATTTTTAACAAAATTACAAATTTAAATAATTTGTAAATAGAAACAACTATGAAGGATATATGACTTGAATTTGTCATTTGAAAGAGGAATAAAAATAAATTTTCATTCAGTGTCCATATTAACTGCCTTTTAATCAGTATTTTATATTAAAAGTAATAACATTTGGAAGTTTACAGAGCCTCAGGCTTATGACAGTTGACATTTAAATGACAATAATTTTATTGTATTATGATTACAAAAATTATTTATATGCTATAAAACATTCAGAAAATCCAGAAAGGTACAAAGAAGGGAGTAAAAAAAATATCATTCTGCTCAAAGCTTACTACACATCTGCTCACAAGATTATTATTATCATCTTCTGAGAATTTCTCTCAGTGAGTATGTATGTGCTCACTCTGGCATTCTTGGGTGTGCTTCTCTCCACATATGTGCACGCTCCCTCTCCCTTACAAACACAAAAATACATGCACTTTCTCTTAAAAGTTGGGTCATCCAATTTGTTTTTTAAGTTTGACACTCATATCTTTTCATGATAGTAAATAACATTTTATGCATTCTTATTGGCATATCTACTTAAGCAGCTCTCTAGCTAGACATTTAGGTGGTATCCTGTATTTTGGGTTTATGATTAATTATTGTATGTACACCTTGTGCATCATCCAATTATTTTCTTCATATGAGTTTTTAGGAATAGAATTGCTGGGTAGAAGGCTGGGTACATGTTCAGTGTTTTTATCAAACACCAAATTGCTGTCTAGACAGGTCATACCATTTCATACTTCCAACACTAACACTTTAATGTTTTGTTTCTTTGCATGCTCTCTGATACTAGGTGTGATCAGTCTTTGTAATTTTTTTTTGTATTTTTGCCAGTCTGATAGTTGAAAAAAATCTCACTCATATTTGCTTTTCTTTGATAACTAATGGCATATTTTTTTAAAGTATATTAGCCATTTGTATTTATTTTGCTGATTGTCCACTTATATCGTTAGCACACTTTCCTATTGGGTAGTGTCTTCTCTTCCTCCTCCTTCCTTCTTTTAAATTTCGAGATTTCTTCATAATATAAGGATGTGAACTTTTATTTGTGATTCGTACTCTACGTATTTTGCCATTTAAAGATATTTGCTATTTTTCTCTTTTTGGTTTTGTTTTAGAAATATTTTACTATGTAAATGTATACCTTTTTTTTTCAATTGGTATTCTTACATTATAATTAGACCATTATAACTCATGATTCAGTAGATGGATTAAAGATTAGATATTTTAAAAAATGAAGGTACTTTTCTGATTGGAAACCATTTTGCAGATGAGGAAGGTGATGAATTGCTCATGTTAATTGGATATGTTTGCTGTAATTCCAGTTTCAGCTGCATATAAAAAAAGAATTGTGAGAGAGATATTTTGATGTAGTTAGTTGTAGTTACTTTAAAGCCAGATAGTCCTGGCTTTGTTTATTTTTCTTTAATTTAGATGAGAAATACTTATCAAGCACCTATTATACATTAAACATTCAAAATGGATTTTCCACTTATTAGCTGTGTGACTGTTGGCAAGTTACTCTAAGTAGTCAGTTTCTTGACTCAGTTTATTTATTTGTAAAAGAGGGATAATAACTACTTTGTTGAGTTATTGTAAGGGTTAGTTATAGTTTAGTTGAAGTATTTAGCAGCACCTGACATATAATTAGACAACAATACATCATTAGTATTATTGTTTTTATTCTTTATAGTAACAATACATAATTTTAGCCCATTACTATATATAATACCATTGCTGTGGTAGTAATTTAGCATATGAGGTAATTAACTATGATTATTATAATTTTATTAATAGAGAGAATGGAGCCTAGCTAGACTGACTATACTTAGGATCCTGTCAGATAAATATTACTTCCTTATATTTGTATAGCAGTTTCGTTTTCAGAGCTCTTTCTCATTTCTTGTTTTATTTGCTCTGTACAGTCTTCCAGTAAGAAAAGCAGGGCCTGTATAATTTTCCATTTTGCAATTGAGGAGCTGAGGCTTGTAGAGAATGACAGACTTGTCCAAGGTCATATGGCTTATAAGTGGTTAATCAGGTTCATTTCCTTCCACCTATAGTTAAGATTCTCACTGAACCTAGATTGACCTTCGGTATGGGAAAGAACAGAGAATAGAATCTGACTATAATTGATGAGTCTTCATTTAACTTTAGCCATTTTATAGTTTCTTGTGTTTGCTCACATTCCAGTCATCTGAACATTGGCTTTAATGTTTTAGTAGTCTATTATGTTGATGGTGGTTACAATGAACCACATCTCTGGGTATTCACACGCTTGTGAAGTCTCTTTCCTTTCAATGTGGACTGGGCCTGTAGCTTATTTTAACAAACAGAGTGCAACAGAATTAGAGCTGTCTGAAGTCTGGGCATAAGCCTTAAGAAAGCCAGGTAGCTTTTGCTTTTATGTTTCTGGGAGACCTGAACCATTATGTCAGAAATCTGGCTACCTTCCTAGAGAGACCATGTGGAAATGAGGCCACATGGAGACAGGGAGAGGGAGACAGGAAGAGAGGGAGAGAGAGGGGGAGGGGGGGGAGAGAGAGAGAGGCTCTGAGGTAACATGGAGACAGAAGCCCTGTCACCCTAATCCTAGTATTCTAGCTGAGCCCAGTTCCTACCTGCCAGCTGAAAGCAATTGTGTGAGTGACCACCAGCAAGACGAGCAGAAGAACTAGCTGAGCCAGCCCAGGTTGCAGAATTATGAGCAAAAAACATAGTTTTTGTTTTTGTTTTTGTTTTTTTGAGCAATAAGTTTTGTAGTGGTTTGTTACACAGTAATAGAAAAGCCAGAGAAGCATGACAGTGTACTCGAAAATAAAAGTCTTGCTGAACGGTGTTTCCCTTTCTTGGCCTATTTTGACAGTTTTGGTCTTTTTCTGGTTTGCTAATGTCAGGCAGTGTTGAAGAGAGAGAATAGTAATGAATAATTTTTCCTTTCCAGAAGCTCATCTTACTGAACCTTTAAGTACACAGGTTTGGCTGATACTTGGGTAAACCTGAGGTAAACCCAGTCTCTCTGTGCTGAGTCTCTTCAGAGAAATCTCAGGAGATTGGGCTGCTTCCTATTTTCAGGTCTCTGATTCTTCTTCTCTGTTGAATTTCCTGCTCCCAGTCTTTTGTGACTCTCTTTATCCCTGTCAGAGTTGAATTGGATTTGGCCTAGGTTAGCCAGCTAAGAAAAGATGGCGTAGTCTTTCTTCCTCTCTTGAACTTGTTTCTGTTGTCCACAAAGACTTGGGAGGCCTTTTGGGGCTGAGAGTAAAACTAAGACATGGACTCACCTCAGTTTCTGATCATTTACATATTACTTAACAGGAAAGATATGCTGCAGTGAAACATTACTCGTGCAGTTTATCTTTTCCCTCTCGTAGACCAATTTCTTCCTATTTAACTATAAATACTGCATATTTTATTTTCCCATATAATTAAAATTATAAAATTGTAAAAATAAAAAAATTGCAAAGTGTTTTGTAAGTTTCTGCCAGAGATGAGAACCAGTGAACTAAACGCTTATAAGAATAATTTTTTAAAAACAATTTTGTTGTTGTTAAAAATGCTTTTTTGTTTTAGAAAAAATACATGAAGATAGATTTAAAATATTACAAAGCTTGATTGGCTTCCAGATCGCTGGAGTGAGGGCCTCAGTGTACTCCCTCTCCCTCTAACACAACAAAAACGCAAAACAACTAAAATCAACCAGTTCAGAATTCTGGCAATTGATCAAAGCCAGAGAATGAACTGAAAATTGTCTATCCAAGAGAAGACTACTGAACCTTGAGATGACAGTGGCATCTAACTTGTGCCCACCCCCATTCTCCCTCCTTCCCCAGCTTGTGGTATAGCAGAAACTGGCAGCATTGCAGGCAGTGGAGAGATCTGACCACTTTTGGAGATCCATGAAAAGCACCATCCCTAGATCACAGTTAATATTTTGTCTGAACTTGTATCTCCCTGGGAAAACTCAGTTCTCAGAGAGTGATTGGCTATTGATTTGACTTAGAGCTCAGCTCAGCTGGGGGAAGAAAATGCCTACCCCCTGGGCTTTACTGAAACAATAGCAACTGTTGGCAACATCTCCACTGTTTAAGGCTGTGATTTCAGGTGGGGCAAACAAGAGCCTGGCCAGGAATGTAGAAGGAAATCCTGGAGGATTAGCCAACCATAGGGAACTTTGAAAAGCTCCAACATATTTGTAGATATCTAAAAGATTGCAGATGTGCAAGGCTGTGCATATGCCCAGGAAAGACCTGGGAAAGGAGAGGATCCACCTCTGGCTGACCTTGAGGCTCTGTGCAAGAAGGAAGTGAAAGCTAGGGCTGTCTTACAAGCTACCAGAAGTTTGAAGGTGTGGCTTCTCATGAAGGTTCCTTTGGCTTTGGCAAAGGGTGGAAGATATACAGGCAAGGCATTTAAGGAAATCTTCTGACCAGTCACTGGTTGACCACTAAATTATACTGATCCAGGAAGCCAGGCTTAAAAACAAAAACTTAGAAGAATACTCAGTGGCCACATAATACAGAGACTACAGAATTAGTTCATGAAAGTGCTAAACAAATAAGCAGCACCAAGAAAAAGAAGAGAACTAGTGAGAAAAAATCTTAGTGGGTCAGTGTAGAAGATTCTGCTACCAGAATTGTTAAAATACATTATCTAGATAGCTTGATAACTATCTAGTTAAATAGATAGTTTCAGATATCCAAATAGATATCTAAAACTATCCAAAATGTCTAGTTTTCAACACAAAAATTATGAGAAATAGAAAAGTATGCTACATACATGGGAAAAAAGTGAAAAACTAGCTAACAGGAAAGTGTCCCTGTGGGCCTAGATTTGGACTTAATAGACAAAGACTTTAAGTCAGCTGTTGTAAATATGTTTAAAGAACTAAATGAAACCATGTCTAAAGAATTAAAGGAAAGTGTGAAATTGATATCTTACCAGAGAGAATATCAATAAGCATAGAAATTATTTTAAAAGAACCATATAGAAATTTTGGAGTTTAAAAGTATGATAACTAAGTGAAAAATTTACCAGAGGGGCTCAGGAACTGATATGAGTTGGTAGAAGAAAATATTAGTCAACTTGAATGTAACTCAATAGAGATTATCCAGTGTGAGGAGTAGAAAGATAATGAAAATGAACAGAGCTTCAAGAGACCTATGGGACACCTCAAGTGTACCAACACACACATAATGGGATAATGGGAGTCCCAGAAGAAGAGCAAAAAAAAAAAAAAAAAAAAAAAAAGAAGCAGAAAGAATGTTAAAAGAAATGACAGAAAACTTCCCAAACTTGCTGAAAAAATACTAATTGACACATTAAAGAAACTTAGTGTACTCCAAGTAGAATAAACCCATCATAGTCAAATCATAGTCGAATTTAGACATCATAGTTAAATTTACGAAAGTGAAAGACAAAGAAATCTTGAAAACATGCAGAGAAAAATAAGATCAATAGCTGACTTCTTCTCAGAAACCACGGACGCTGGAAGACATTTTCAAAGTTGAAGGAAAAAAGCTGTCAACCAGGAATTCTGTATCTAGCTAAAATCTCCTTCAAAGATGAAGGAGAAATTGACACTTACAAATAAACAAAAACTGAGAGTCTGTCACTAGCAAATGTGCCGTATAAGAAGTATTAAAGGGAGTCCTTCAAGTTGAAACAAGAAGACACTAGGCAGTAAACTTAAATTCACATGAAATAAAGAGCAGTGGTAAAGTTAACTACATAGGTATTATGAAAGACATAATATAAAAATACATATAGATGCATTTTTCTTTGTAACTTATCGTCTCATGTTTTAAAAGACAACTGCATAAAGCAATAATAATAAAACTGTTGATGGGTTTATAACACATAGAGATGTAGTTTGACAATAATAATAAAAAGGAAGGCAAGGGAACAGAGGCATATTGGAGGAAAGTTTTAAATTATTATTGAAATTAGGTTAGTATAAATCCAGACTAGAATGTTTTAAATTAAAATGCTAATTGTAATTTCCAGAGCAGCCACTAAGAAAACAAGTCAAAAAATTATAGTGAAAGAAACAACAAGGGAATGAAAAAGATACACTAGAAAATATCTACTTAACACAAAAGAAGGCAGGAAATGAGAAAAAAAAAGATATTACAGAGCTCAAATATACCCTTAAAGAGTAGAAGTTACAATGTGTAATTTCCATGTAAAATAATATGTTTATATAATCTTTAAGGAATGTTACCAGTAGAGAAAATTGGTCAATGGATCCTCTTTGGGGCTTAATTTTTTGATGCGATTGGATACTTATCAATAGATTTTTAAAATATGGTATAAGAAAAATGCACCAAAGTGAGGTCAACGTGCAAAGATTCCATTAACCCTGGGTTCTTAAAATGTAGCTTTGTTTCCCTGGAAATGAAACAGTAATGTATGGAAATGAGAGATTCTCTTTATTTTGTTTCTGAAAGTTTGGGTATGGAAAATTTAGTTCTTCCCCTTCCTCTAAATATGGAAAAGAAACGATGAGAAAAATGCTTTGGAGAAGAGAGGAGATCATGGGAAAAAGGCATCTGGAGATAAATGCACATAGGAGAGGGTTGTCAAAAAGAAAAATGTTCTGGACAGAATATTTCAGAAGTCTTGAGAGGTATTTCTGCCTGCATTTTCCATATATTGTTGATTCTGCTCTCCATGGGTGCCCAGCCCAAATGCATATGTGATCTCATAACAAGGATTGTTCATTGTTCAAGCAGCCACACTTATAATGTCTTACATATGCCTTCAGAAAATAAAACCCATGTTTAGCTTTATAGTGTGAAGAAAGTTTAATTATATCAAACAATACATGTAATCTCCTTATTATAGGAAAAGTGATTAAATTGAATTTTCTTATTACTGATTTAAACTATCATTTAAAAATGCAATTCTCAATCTGTTTTCAGTCCCAGCACAGTTGAAGAATGTAGCACAGTTGCATCAGTAATGATGGCTCACTCAACGGGGAGCGTCTCTCTGGGTGAGAATAAGTAATATTTTAAAAGTCCTCCAAGTAGTTCTGATATGGTGTACCTCCTTTCCATTATAAGTAACAAATTTAAATCATAGAGTCCTAGAATTTTATAGAAATTAGTGTTATTAAGAGATTATGGTGATTAAAATTGAATCTAGTAAGATTATGTTGTTTCTTAAGCAAGTTAGAGTGAACCTTTTTAGTACTTTTTCTATAAGCTTACCAAAGTTTTCAAGACATTTTTATTCCTATGTTTTTTTCTCTAACCAGATTAACCATTTTTAACTGTACAGTACAACACGTTAACTATATGCCCATTGTTGTGCAACAGAACTCTAGAACTTTTTCAGCTTGCAAAACTGAAACTTTATACCTGTGAAGAATAATTCTCCTTTCTCCCCTCCCCTCAGCCTCTGGTAACCACCATTCCACTTTCTAGGACTTTTACTATTTTAGATATCTCGTAAACGTAGAATCATGCAGTGTTTGTGTTTTTGTGACTGTCTTATTTCGCTTAGCATAATGTCGTCAAGGTTTATCCATGTTGTAGAATATGACAGGACTGCCTTGTTTTTTAAGGCTGACTAATGTTCCATTGTACAGGCATACCTCATTTTATTGTGCTTTGCTTTATTGTGCTTCTCAGATATTGCTTTTTTTTTTTTTTTAACAAATTTGAAGGTTTGTGGCAACCCTGCATTAAACAAGTCTGTCGGTGCCATTTTTCCAACAGTATTTGCTCACTTCCTGTCTTTGCATCACATTTTGGTAATTCTCCCAATATTTCAAGCTTTTTCATTATTATTATATTTGTTACGGTGACTTATTTTCCTATTGCAAAAGGTTATGACTTGCTGAAGGCTCAGATGATGGTTAGCATTTTTTAGCAATGAAGTTTTTAATTGAGGTTTATGCATTTTTTTAGACATAATACTATTGCACAGTTAATAGACTGTAGTATACTGTAAATGTAACTTTTATATGCATTGGAAAACCAAAAATTCATGTGACCCACTTTGTTGCAATATTCGATTTATTAAGGTGGTCTGGAACCAAACCCTCAATACCTCCCAGGTATACCATTTATCCATTTATTTATTTATTTAAAATTTATTTTATTGAAGTATAGTTTTTTTCAGTTCTTTTTTATTGAAGTATAGTTGATTTATAATGTGTTAATTTCTGCTGTACAGCAAAGCGATTCAGTTATACATATATATTCTTTTTCATATTCCTTTCTATTATGGTTTATTACAAGATATTGAGTATGGTTCTCTGTGCTATACAGTAGGACCTTATTGTTTATTCATTCTATATATAATAGTTTGCATCTGCTAATCCCAAACTCCCAATCCATCCTATCCATTTATTTATTGATGGGCATTTAGGTTGCTTCCACTTCTTGGCTATTTTGAATAATGCTATATTGAACATGGGTGTACAAATATCTCTTCAAGATCCTGTTTTCAATTCTTTTGGATATATACCCAGAAGTGGGATTGCTGGATCATTTGGTAATTCTATTTTTAATTTTTTGAGCAACCTCCATACTACTCTTCATAACAACTGTATCATTTTACATTTCCACCAGCAGTGGACAAAGGTTCCAATTTCCCTGCATCCTCACCGACACTTGTTATTTTATGTTTTTTGTTTTGTTTTATAGTGGCCACCCTAACCACTTCTAGGTTATGTTAGGTCTTTATTTACTCCTAAATCACTTTCTAAAGAAACAGAATAGCTACTTTAGGAGATTTCCTATAGTTATTACAAATCTTCACGCTGCTCCCTGATCTCAAATACTAGAATACTAATTGGGGCTAGGGTTTTAAACATATTAGATTGAATGTGTAAAACTGGACATTTGAATTCCTTCATACTTTACCAGATATGATCCTCTTTAGTTTTGGAATTCATATGATACTACGTTAGACATCACCACCTTATAAGGCAACGATAAAATGCTTTTGTCACTACCTGTAGTTTCTAAAATGGTAAGCGTGCTTTAATGGCATCATCATAGTGGTGATTGCTGTCACTGGGTGGCTTGCCTGCTCTTGTTTCCAAGCAGTCCAAAAATGCCGTATATCTTCGGATGCGTTTCTTCAGTGTATACCTAATGTGCTTCTCTGACGCTCTCTGAACATGGTTTTCTCCATTTCACTTACCCTGTTGCATCTGCATGTGAATCTTTCTGTCATCCATTCTCCACAGATTTCTTGCCTAAGTGGGGTTGTGTTGCCAAAAACTTTGCTTCAGTGATGGTAGACCAGCTCTCTTCCAGTGCCCTATATTTGATGAGCTAGCCAATTTAATAGTAAGTACAGCTTATGGATGATGCTTATGATCATATTCAAAACAGAAGATATAATGCTCATAATCCATCTGCTCCTCACAGCTGAATAAATTTGGGCATTTTCTATTTTGTGGACATGTGGATTGATTGGGAGCTCAGCGTTGTTTCTAACTTGTCTTTGACTCTTCCAAATATTATACTTCAATGTTATAAGTTTGGGGGAAGAAAAGCCACTTTGAATTTGGGGGCAGATCTGTATTCAAGTCTTGACTCTGCCGCTTGGTTGACTACCTTAAGATATGTTTCTTATCCTCTCCGACTCAGAAGTCTCATATGTAAATTGCAGATAGTGATACGTAAACTTTTATTTTAAATGCTTCATTGATATAGTAAGCTTGTGTTTTTAGGAAGTTTTTTAACCAATTCTATCACGTTAGAATTTTCCTCTTACAAATAGTGAAGGTGAAGGGATTTTTAGACTGGTAATACTTTTATAACCCGTATCTGACAGGAGATCTCTTCTGATGAGTTTGGTTCTCATAGTTTGTCCATTAATTGAAAAAAGTCAGTTAATACAGATCATAAAAGATGATGCATACATCCCACTAACATTTTAATTCAAAGCATATAAACAGACTGTCTTTTGATTAGGGCCAAGGCCTTTCCTTATAGTATGAGTTTGCTGACTGGAGCAACAAGTCTTTCTTAAATCTATATTTATAACAAATCATTTCCAGTTTACATTTTGTTTCTCTAGATTAAAACTATAGAGAATTGAAAAGCAGTGGTTCTCAAAGTGTGGTTCCCAGACCAGCAGCATCAGTATCACATAGGAGTTTCTTAGCATGCAAATTCTTTGGTTTCACCCCAAACCTACTGAATCAAGCTAAGAAGGTGGGGCTCTGCAATCTGTTTTCACAAGGCCTCCATGCTAAAGTCTGACAGCCACTATTCTATATTTTATGATTTCCACCAGTTTTTATATTTCTCTTACCCTTGCCTATGTCAACAGCACTGTTCTGTAGTGACTTGCCTTTATCAAGTCTTTCAAAGCTTTTGACTTAGTTTTTAAAGATACATTAGCTTTTGTTTTTGCTTTCATTGTTTATCTAATATGTAATTAAATTTGTTAATTACAGTAACAATGAAACTCCCCTAATCAGCAAATACTACTGATTTGAGGAGAAGATATACTCAGCATTAGGGAGCAGAAGTGAGGGGCACACCAGAGAGTAGTCCACATGCCGTGAGTTTTCAGCACACCACGGGCATCTGTCCGTATGGTTGCAGAGGAAGTGGAGAGTGTGGGTTCAATTAGCAAGTTGGGTAAATGAGGTTGGTCAAGAGAGCTTCTCATATTTATTTTTCTGTGTAAGCTTACAAATTTCTCTGATCCTTACCTTTATAGCCCTTAATTCAGTACTTCTGTGTTAGACTTCTGTCTGTTGATCTGTAAGTAGTCTTCTTGCTTAGAACCTGGAGTTTGAAATGTGTTTTTGATAACTCATAAATCTCTTAGGTTGATGTGGAGAAAGCAGAGAACCCACCCAGCAGCTCAAATGGAAGATGTGTACCTATTTTCATTGACACTGAGCAGGAAACTGCATAGCAGCTAATACTTGAAGTAGAAAACAGATAGAAATGTTGTTTCCTAGCCTGAGACTGTAACTTTTGCTCCAGTTTTTAGTGCCTACTTTGATTTGGGAGAAAGCAGTCATGTGTGGGGACAGTTCAATTCAATACATCACGATGGCCATTCCTGCCGAAGTGCAGGTGAAATATTTGCCCACCATTGAGATACAAAAGGGGTTATGTAAGTCAGTCTGGAATCTGGCCTGCTGAACTGAAAACAGTGCCGTTTGGCAACATTCTGGATGGCGTTTTGATTGAGTGGCTTTTCTAACTGTATGTTTTAATTATTTTTATATTTTTAGCCACATTGCTGATTTCACAAAGAGAAAGGGGGTAAATAGCCTGTCTGTATCACCTCTGGATCGTATTGTTGCTGCAATAGTTGGGTCATAGTACTGCTATGAAACGTGATTAGAAAACTACCTAATACAAAGAAAATAACTATCGTATAACAATATCAGGATACTGTGACAGTGGTCCAGTAAAACAGCAGTACTAGTCCCACTGAAGTTCAGATGCAGATTTGATATTTGTTTAGTATTCATTCTTGAGTGACACAGTGACCCAGTCATTCCACTAACAAAACAATTGCTGCTATAAATCTGGTTAAAAAGAGAAGTGACTGTTGCTTAAGATAGACTGAAGTTTTGTTAAAGATAGGCTCTAAATCCACATATTTTATGTGCGTAGCATAAATTGTGAGTCTCTATTCAAATTCCACTTTGTTGTCTGGAGAAGGGTTTAATAAAAGCAATGAAACTTTAGTTTCATGCCAAACTAAAGTAAAAGGAGAACAAAAATTAACAGATAATAATTATCGAATAAGTTTTGAATGGTAACTGTAGACTAATGATGTAGAACTGTTACATCATTTTATTGTTACAAATATTCCTCTAGAATGTTATTATCTAAGTTTTATAGATGGGTAAAATGGATTAAGAAAACTGGTGCCTTGCCCAAGGCCATGAGCTAGGATTTGAACTGTGGCAAAGCCCAAGCTTTTAAATACTACTTTACACCTTAATATCCGGTGCTTTAATATTCCTGGCCTGCTTTCAAAAACTTCTCTCTTCCTGTCAATTCCAGAGATAACATTCAATAACTTGACAACAGTGACCTTTCTAAACAAATATAGAGTGTTACAGAACTAGGTGGCCCAAGATTATATTTTATTTTTCTGGCTCAAAATAAATTCCCTGCTCTTGGAATGATAAAGTCCAAAAAAGACCCTTCTGTGTCCCAGGACTTCATCAGGCCACATGGCCAGCTAGTGCCCTTTTTCATGAGCCAGTCACGAATACAGAGCCTTATGTCTTTATACTGTAATTTAGATTAGGGCCTAATGAAAGGGCAAGAAGCTGCTTTACTAAATGAGATCATTCTGGCCTTCCGAAATGGCAGTGCATTTGGTTAGAAAGAGTCTGAGGAATTAATGACAGAAAGGCAGTACTACTGTCTGGCCTGTTAAGTGGATATAAGCAAGGAGAAGGCTGATCCATAATTTAACAGACTCCCAAATTAGGCATCTTTTTTTCCATTGGGATTCAAGTAGGATTTTTTTCTAGTATTAGAAACCTTGTTCTTGATCAGTCAGAATCTGGGTGGAAATCTTTTTGACAGTCATAGACAAATATCTTTGGAAAATAAATTCTGTATTGGAAACATAAGTTATGTCATATGGAAGCATAAACATGATGCTTTTATGAGCTCAATTACATTTAGTAGATTTCAGATTTAGAGAGACCAGGTTACACAGGGTAGGCATAGAAATGTTTCAAAGATATATTAAAGCCAACTTGTAATTGACAGTAAAAATTTCAGTGACAGTCACTGGACGTGGAGTCAGGAGGCCTGTGTTTGAGACTTTTCCGTTACTCTGAAGGATCCTAAAGCAAGTGGTTTAAATTCTCTGTGAGTCTCAGTTTTCTCATTTGTAAAATGAGGCCAGAAGAATATTACCTGCCTTGTTTCATTACAGGGTTGTTCTGAGGACCAAGTGAGGGGGCATGTAACAAAGCTATGGCGATGTATAAATTTACGGTGGCATCTAGTACATAATGGGAAGTGTCCTCAGTTGTGAGTAGGGCAGGCCTGCATTTGGAATTGCTCTATTAGTAGTTTGGTGATTTGTGCCAAGTCACCACAATCTTGAACCTTATTTCTCTCACCAGTGTACAATAATAATCCATCTCACAGAGTTGTGAGTGTTACATTAGTTGTAGATGCTATTTTTAAGTTTTTATAAAATAGTGACCAACCAGGAATTATTATCTTGAACAGATTTCAGAAAGTTAGAAAAGAAATAGCCACAGGCTTCTTATCTGTTCCCAAATATCTTAGCAATATTAATAATCCAAAGAATATTAGAATGTTAGTGCTAGAAGGACCCTCGAAGGTCACCTATCTTATCCTCCTCATTTTAAGACAAAGGATTGCCTCCTAATCATATTTTTGTCATTTCTGCTGTGTATATGTGTTTGGATAACACTGTCACCAGTATCATCAATTGTAAAGGATGGCAACCATCACTCAATCTTGATAGATACAGATTTCTAAAAATGTAAAGCTAGAGAAGAATTCTGCTTGGAGGTAGTATTGTGTTATGAAAAGAACCTGGGCTTTGTTGTCCAAAGTTACGATGGAATCTTGATCCTGTCAATTACTAGTTTGGGAACAGTGGAAAATTTACTTAATGTTTGGTGTAGCGTAGCTCCTTAACTATATTATTTCTTTACCTATCACACAGGCCATGTCTGTGTCTATACCTTAGCCATTTCCACATGTGATTCTTGGATCTGAGATGAGTTTGCTTTTTATGCTGTTAACGGTTCTTGACCTTTTTCTTCCTTGTCTCCTACAAATACAATAGTGATTCCTTCAGATGGAAAGGGGGAATTGTAGCAAATCAGACTCTTGGAACTGTGGGTTAGGTGAAGTTAGAAAAGACTTCTCCTTAAGGCTGGTTTAGGAACTTAAACATGAAGCTATTATTTTTAAAACTATAATTCTGTTAGGCCATTTGTCAAATTTTTTCTTACGTGATTGAGTTTCAATTTATCTGTGTTGGCTTTGCTTATATTAGGGGTACATGTGTTTAAAAAATTCATTAGACAGCTAAATGGGCAGTGTTTTAATACGGAATTTTAAAATACTATTAAGTGTATTCCTGTGAGAAGACCTCTTCAAAAGAAATAACAAGAAAATAATGTTTTATCACTGAAAACTCAGTAAGAGCAAATGTAGAGAATGTTTATGTTTATAATTAAGAATAATGACCTTTGAAAACTTTTAAGAACATACTGTTAAGAGATTGCATAGTTTATATATTGATGCTAATAAGCTTGGGGTTTTTTTCACTTATTAAGAGTATTCTTTTCATTCTTATTTGATATCCAGGAAATATACAAGTTGATCCTTAAATTTGGAAAAAGAAAATTCAAAACCAATTAGCTGTTCAATTCTAGATTCTAATGGACTAGGTTGAAAAATGGAACATTGGTAGATAAAGACAACATTATACAACATAGAAGCTGGTGATTCAGTGTGAATTTTCTGTCATTTATCAGCATTTTAACTTTGGAACGTGTTTTTCTTTCTTTCCTTTTGTTAATTAAATAAATGGCTAAAATTTCTCCTTTGATCATCTTAATGTAATTTCATTGCAACCACTAATCTGTGGGGTTTCAGTTGAATTTTTTTAATATGAGTTTATGTAGAGAGGCTTTATATCTTTCTAAATTTTGGCTACGCTAATTAGAGAATGGATATTACAAAAAATTGGCAGTCAGTTTTTTGAAATATTAAAATGAATTGGTTAAGAAAAGGGATACAAATGTTTAGTGTTACATTTTTCAGCTTGTTTTTACATTGTCCTTCAGAATGTTTAATATTTTGTAATGAGATTTCTTCTTGCAAAAAGAAAACAATCGGGCAAAAATATGAGAAGTGTTTTCAGTTGTCCAAGGCTAATGTTGACTTAAATAGGTCTAGGTCTTCATGGTTGACAGCTGCAGATAATTAGCTTTTCTTTCTTAACAAAGAAAGCAAATGGAGCTGCGAGACATTCATTGCCTTTTCTGTCATCATCATAATAATGTATGTATTTAACTTCTGCAGTTCCTTAAATTGATTTAGTGCTAAGCTGCCTACATTACATACAATAGGAGTGACAAGTGAAAGCTGCGGCACATATTTGCGTGGCAAAAGGGAGCAGTGATTGACAGCAAAGTTCCTCTCTACAAGAATTAGCAGTGTTTTGGAGCTCAGAAAGGGCCAGATACACAATTCTTAAAACTGTAGAGCAGATTCACGAAGTGAATTTTAAGAAGTGATTGCCACTTGGTATATTTGAGTGTCTCTGTTCTTGGCTCTGGGTGAGGGGCACAGACGGACAGAATCTCACCTGACTGCCGAATGTGAGGAAGTTTTTTTTAAGCATATTAGTATTTGTAATTTAAGATCGATACTTCCAAATTATAGATCAAATTGTGACTGTATTCAGTAACTGAAAATTTCCTTCAACTCTAACTGATTCACCTTATTTGAAG
This sequence comes from Eschrichtius robustus, assembly GCF_028021215.1. Lineage (NCBI taxonomy): Eukaryota > Metazoa > Chordata > Mammalia > Artiodactyla > Eschrichtiidae > Eschrichtius > Eschrichtius robustus. The sequence continues at coordinate 54,248,803 of NC_090833.1, read as the reverse complement.
AAGTCAAATAATACATCTATTCAAATGAGGATTTTAAGACTGTAAATCAAGCTGTTCTTCAGTGAAAATATCCATTTTCACATGTTTCTAAAACTTGAGGGATCATTTTTGGAAAGGTAATTGTGTAACGCTTTGTGATTTCTTTTGACCAGAGAGTGGCTAAGTGTGATCATCTTTCAAAAGTACTCAAAATATCCTGCAGTTCCTTTGTTTGTTCGACAGAAGCCCAGAAGCTGTGGTTGAAAAGACAGTTGGTGATTGCTGTTGAATAATGGTCTGTGAGGAGCCTAGAATACTGGGCTTCATACAATACCATGGAAATGCTTTTTGTTTTGGTGGCAACACCTTGTATGCCTGTGGGGTGGAGGGGAGCCCTACATGTCTTTGTACATTGGCAGCCTCTACTGGCCATTGCAAAGTGTAGCATTGACCTCTGTTCTTTCCACTTCGGGTTGCATATGGTTTTATTTGAGCTCAGCTCTCACTTTTTTGTTAATCCCTTTTAAAAACTAGTTTATCTGTTGGATCTCGAGTTATAGTTATTTTAAGAGCTACTAGTCCAATATTGTTGTCTGTAAACTAATATAAAGAATGGAAATTTTTAGAATTTTGGGAGAAGTTATGAATATAACCCTGCCCTGAGAAATACTTCCATCTAAGAAGTAAGATAGATTTTAAAATACTTTCTCAGTTGCACGCCTTTGATTAGGGATTTACTTGTTACTGGCAAATAAGTCTGATCCCCTGAAAGAAAGCCTTGACTCAGTGATAGATTTAATTAAACACATGTTCATTTGTTCTTTAGTTTTAGGTGTACCAACTATTTTAGAGGTTTACAGAAAGTGGGTGTAAACTCTTACTGGGCTTTATGATTGTAGGTACCTCTGGGGATTGGTGGAGGGTCTAGACTGTTAAGTATAGACAGTTACAAATATCTGTAAATAAAGTATCCAATTGCAGTAAACCCTGGGTTATTCTGGTTTTAGCAGTAAAGACTTAAATTTTGTCTGACCTAATATCTTTGTGTTTGGGGAATAATTTGACCACAGTAGGTGATCTCCTCAACAAAACAGATCTGTTTATTGATATTTCAGTTTTATGAGTGGCTCTACTGGTCTCCTAATTATTTATTTTTTTTGAAAGACATTCTTTATATGCTCTTTTTTTTAATTTTTATAAATTTATTTTATTTATTTATTTTTGGTTGTGTTGGGTCTTCGTTATTGCGCACAGGCATCCTCTAATTGCGGCGAGCAGGGGCTACTCTTCATTGCGGTACACCAGCTTCTCATTGTGGTGGCTTCTCTTGTTGCGGAGCACGGGCTCTAGGCATGTGGGCTTCAGTAGTTGCAGCACACGGGCTCAGTAGTTGTGGCTCGCGGGCTCTAGAGCACAGGCTCAGTAGTAGTGGTGCACGGGCTTAGTTGCTCTGCGGCATTTGGTATCTTCCCGGACCAGGGCTCAAACCCGTGTCCCCTGCATTGGCAGGCGGATTCTCAACCACTGCGCCACCAAGGAAGCCCGCTCCTAGTTATTTTTGAGTCTCTTGGCATTTTCTTTCTTTCTTTTTTTCTTTTTTTTTAAAGATTTATTGATTGATTGATTGCTATGTTGGGTCTTCGTTTCTGTGCTAGGGCTTTCTCTAGTTGTGGCAAGCGGGGGCCACTCTTCATTGCGGTGCGCGGTCCTCTCACTATTGTGGCCTCTCTTGTTGCGGAGCACAGGCTCCAGACGCGCAGGCTCAGTAGTTGTGGCTCACGGGCCTAGTTGCTCCGTGGCATGTGGGATCTTCCCAGACCAGGGCTCGAACCCGTGTCCCCTGCATTAGCAGGCAGATTCTCAACCACTGCGCCACCAGGGAAGCCCCCTCTTGGCATTTTCAAATAAGACACCTTGTTGAACCTTTTTATATAGTCTCATAGATACTGACTTTCATTCCTATTGCTCCCACTTATTCCTGGATTATTACAGTAGAGTACTAGTTGATCTCCTTGCTTCCATGTTCTTTGCCTTCTAATTCAACTGATACATCATGGGCATATGTATTTGACTAAAATACTGCTTTTATCACATCCTGCTTTAAAAAAAAATGATTTAGTGTTTTCCTTAGAAAAAGAGCTCAATAGTATAGAGAACAGAGCAAGAAAGGAGCACTGGGCTAGGAGTAGGAAGATCTCGGTTTTTTGTTTTTGTTTTTTTCCTCCTCGTCTCTTGCTGTAGTACCTTAAGCATAAAAATATACCTTCCTAAGCCTCTGTTTCCCCATTCTATAAAATCATTTGTTGTGAAGATTGGTTGAGATAATGTATGTGAAATTGCCATGAGCTCTGTACAACTCTATTACTTTCATTGCTACAGAGTAAAAAGACCAAATTCCTAAGACTGGAATTTCTTTCCAAACAGCTCCATTTCTGTACTGTGCCTGACATATAACAGGTACTCAATAAATGTTACTTGGGTAAATGAATCCTATCTTTCCAACCTTATCTTCTACTTCTCTCTAATCTTCCAATTCAGGTAAGTAGTCTCTACTTTCTCCATCGAAAATGTTGTTCACATAGTCACATCTGTGTCAGCCTCATGTTCACTCATCTTTTTCAAACCCATTTTTCAGGAATGATCAAGTCCCTCATACCTCATTCTAGTCCATGTTTGCTTTCTTTTCTACCCTAGCAGTCTTCCTTTCTTTATCACTCATCACTCTATTTTGGCATATATATTATCTTGTATTATTACTAAAAGTGTCCTGTATGTATGCCTTCTCTTCCCAGTGTACTATAAGCTCCTGCAATACAGGAATGTTAGCTTTGATTTTGTAGTTACTCTTTCAGGATATTTTAACGTGACTCGTAATATATTCAAATTGATATATCAATAAGTATTGGTTTATATTGTATTTGCCAGGAGATAAAGTTTAGGACTGGCAGGATTGGCAGGTTGTTAGAAGTGAGGTACTAAGATGCTGGCAGACCACTGATACTCTGATTTATAGAGTAAAGACTTCAGATTGTAAGGGCTTTGGGAAGGTTCCCCTATGGGGCACATAATGACCTACATGTTATTAGTTAGAGTCTTCTATTTTAATAAAGTGTCCTTTAAAATATAGATGTCTTGGGGCTTCCCTGGTGGTGCAGTGGTTGAGAATCCACCTGCCAATGCAGGGGATACGGGTTTGATCCCTGGTCCGGGAAGATCCCACATGCCGTGGAGCAACTAAGCCTGTGCACCACAACTACTGAGCCCATGCTCTAGAGCCCGTGAGCCACAACTACTGAGCCTGCGTGCCGCAACTACTGAAGCCCGCGCACCTAGAGCCCATGCTCTGCAACAAGAGAAGCCACCACAACTAGAGAAAGCCACGTACAGCAACGAAGACCCAACACAGCCAAAAATAAATAAATAAATTTATTTTTAAAAATATATAGATGTCTTAGTTAGTAAGCAGGTCCTCATGTACTTATATAGTTTCTTTGCAAATATAAATGAAGTGAAAAAAGGCATAGAAATCATAGGGATGATACAGTGACTGACTTTTCCACTGATAACCTTTTGGGGTTTTTTTTAGCATTTGCATTTTTACTTATTCAAATCAAACAAATTGCATTTATTTCTTGGATAGGTAAGTTACTGTATGTCTTCAGTATATATTTGATTGCTTTTATCTTAATTGGTTTTATTGAGGCATAATTTACCTCAATACAATTTGATGTACAATTTGATGAGTTTTGACAAACTCAGTTTTTTAGTGTACAATTTGATGAGTTTTGACAAATGTGTATGGGGATGTACCACTATCACATCAATATGTAGAACTTTTACATCACCCCAAAAAGCTTGTTCATGACCTTTTACAGTCAATCTTTTACCTCGTCCTCAGGCTCCTGGCAACCATACCTCTGCTCAATGTCATTATTGTCTTGTCTTTTCTAGAATGGAATCATACAGCATGTAGTTTTTGTACCTGTTTTTTTTTTTTTTTTTTAGATTGTACTTGTATCATGTAGTTTGTTCCTTTTTATTGCTGAGACGTAGTTCATTGTATGGCTATGCCACAATTTGTTTATTCTGTTTACTAGTTGATGGGTATTTGGAGTGTTTCTAGTTTTTGGCTATCATGAATAAAGCTATTATGTACGTTTGGTACAGGTATTTGTATTAGCATATGTTTTTATTTCACTTGGGTAAATGAGTAGGAGAAAGATTGCTGAGTCATATGATAAGGAAATACTTTAACGTTGTAAGTAACCACCAAACTATTTTCTAAACGTACCATTTTGCACCTCCACTGGTAATGCATGAGTTCCAGTTGCCCTGCATCCTTGATAACACATAATATTGACGGTGTTTTTTTTTTTTTTTTTTTTTTTTTTTTTTTTTTTTTTTGACGGTGTTTTTAATTTTAGCTCTAGTTCCAGTGAGTATGTAGTAGTAATTTATTGTAGTTTTAATTTGTATTGCACTAGAATGACTAATGATGTTGAGCATCTTTGCATATGCTTATTGGTCATTTGCATATCCTCTTTTGTAAAGTGTCCAGACCGTTTACCTACTTCTAAAAAATCATGTTTTTTGTCTCCTTATTGAGTTCTTTTTAGATATTTACATATTTTGGATACAAACCCTTTATCAAAAATATGTTTTGCAAATTTTCCCCCTCACACTGATGTGCTTGCATATTCATTTTCTTAAGGGTGTCTTTTCAAAGAACAAAGGTCTTATTTCGATGAAGTTAATTTATCATTTGTTTTCTTTGGGCTTTTTGTGGAGTATTAAAATTTTTGTCTAACCTAATGTCATTTAATTTGTCTGTTTTCTTCTAGGAGTTTATAATCTTCTCTTTAGGTTGTTGATACATTTTGAGTTAATTTTTACATATGGTGTAAAGTAAGTTTCATATCTTTCCATATGAGTATCCAATTTTTTCAGCACCATTTGTTGAAAAGACTAATTTTTTCATTGAATTACCTTGGCATCTTTATTGAAAATCAATTGATGATATTTGTGTGGGTGTATTTGAATTCGAATTTTTTTATTATTATCTTTATGTCAGTACCTTATGTTCTTGTTTACTGTAGCTTCATAGTCTTAAAATTAGGTAGTATATGATTCCTCTCATTTTGTCTTGTGTTTCAAAATTGTTCTGGATATTTTAGGTCCTTTGAATTTGCATATAAATTTTAGAATTAGCTTGTCAAATTCCACCAAAAAATTCCTGGGATTTTGATTGGAATTGTATTAACTCTATAGATTGATTTCAGGAAAATTAATATCTTAACCATATTGGGTATTATGATCCATGGACATGACATATCTCTGTTTATTTAGGTCTTCTTTAATTTCTCTTACCAGTGTTTTTTAGTTTTCAATGTATAATTCTTGCATATCTTTTTTTCTTAAGTTTCTCTCTAGGTGTATCATATGTTTGATACTTTTATACTAGCATTGCTAGTACTGAAGTATAATATGGCTGGTATTGAAATATATTTGACTTTTTATGTATTGACCATATAGCCTTATAATGTTACTAAATGTACTTATTATTCCTAATCGCCTTTAAAAAAAATCTTTAGGATTTTCTGCATAAACCATCATGTTGTTGGCAAATACAGTTTTACTCCTACCTTTCCAATTTGTCTGCCTTTTATTAACACATTATTGACTGGGGGATTTTTGCAGAAACTAATGCCTGTGGCCAGAGATTTGTTATGTAAGTGAATATTGAAATGTCTCCGGTCAATAACGTTCAGGTAACAAAAGACGTATTGAGATGTCTCTGGTCAATAAGTTGTTAATCTTTTGGCTTATTGCATTGATTAGAACCTACAATGTTGAATGGAAATGGCAAGGGAAAATATCCTCGTCCTCTTCCTGATCTTAGAAAGAGAATGTTTTGTCTTTGACCATTAAATATGCTGTTAGCTATAGGTTCTTTTTAGATGCCCTTTATCACCTTGAGGAAGTTCCCTTCTATTCCCAGTTTGCAGAGAGTTTTTACGTATGAGTGAAGGTTAAATTGAGGTGATTTTATGCTTTTTCTCTTTTAGCCTGTTAATCTGGTAAATTACACTGATTGATACTGTAATATGAAGCAACTTTTGAATTCTGGGATAAGTTCCATTTTATCATGATTTATTACACTTTTTATATGTTACTGGTTTGATTTGTCAGGATTTTGTTACATTCTTCTGTCTGTTTTCTTGAATATTGGTAGTGGTTAAATTTTCTTGTAATATTTTGGTCATTTTTTTAAAAAACTGGAGTAATGCTGGCCTCATAAAATAAGTTGGTGAACGTTTCCCCCCTTTTATTTTTGGAAATAGTAATAAACACCAATTGATTTATGAATTGGGTGATACGAAAGGTCACTTATGTTACTCTAACAACCTATTTATTGTCCCTGAAATAAGAAATATTTTAATATATGCTATAGGGCATGTTCTTCCTTTCAGATATTCTCCAAATGGTTATTTGTACCTAAAACCAAAATAAAACACAAAATAAGATAGCTTCTGTGGGTATGTTAATGCAGGTATTTGTAAAATTTGATATGCAAAATAAAAACGTAGTGAATTTAATTTCAATAACCATAAATATATGATAGTATATTTCATAGAGATGTTAATACTTGCATTTTTTGTTGTTGTTTCATTGAAAACATTTTGTAAAGTCTTTTGTACATTCTCATTAAGTCACACTTTATATATACTTCAACTTCTTAAGACTTGTCAGTGATAATTGTTACATTGCAGTGAATTTGTGAAAAAACTTTGATCTAGCATTATATTGTTCTAACTGTACTTCTTCCTAGCAAGAACCTATTCCTTGAAAGGGCAGTAGTTCTATTTTATCTTTTTAGATGAGAAGACTGGTAGAATGTATTCCAATTGCTTAGTCATCGATTTGACTTGACCTTATTGGATGGATGGCTTTTTACATGTTGGTGTTAAAATCATTCTGCCTTCATCTAAAGCACATTCTATGAACTTTAGAATGAAGATGACAAATGCAGTTTTACTGACTAACACAGTATCTTTTAAAATTGTTTTGGAGGATTGGGAAATTGGATTAAATGAATAAAAATGATGAACTATATTGTTTAATAAAGAAACACAAAACAATTTATGTTTTCATGTGATGAAAACAGTTTGTTGCTCTCTTATGTACTTTCAAGAGTATTAAAAATTTAACATTGCTACAAGGTTTAAAAACATTTGCTACTTATATTTGCTATCTAGCTTAGACTGTAAATCCCCTGAGGAGAAACCCTATGCTCTGTAAATCATCTAGCATATTCTTGCCTTTATAAATGTCATATAACATTTATTAGAATGATGAGATTTCAAAACTACCTGAAAAGTTTAAATTATATGAAACAGAATTTCCTAAGGTGCTTAAATAGATCCTTTTCCATTTTTCCTCTTACAACCGTCATGAACTTGAAATTTTTCTCCTGTGTAAATTTGCTAAATGCTTACTTTGCAGTAAATACCACCTACATAATGACATAAGATATAAGAATCAATAGCTATAACTAAATTATTAAGCATATTGTTGATATTTCGCATGATTATATTTTATGAAGTATTCACCCCGTGAGTTGCATTTACACTTATTTACTGTATAGAATGACATAAAAAGCCACGTTACAAACTACTCTGTTAAAGGCAGCTGTGGTATTACTACTATACCGTATATTTTAAGTGAGTATTAGTGAAAGAAAGAAAATAAGAAAGAAATAGTGAATCTCAAGGATGTTATAACTCACTGGGAAAAGTTGTATTTTGTAGATTATAATAACCTGTGATTTTACAAGAAAAATATTTTTCTGTGGGAACATTAAATATGTCAAAGTGAGAATATAAAGAAGCATTGGTAGGCGTGTGTAGTTCTCTATTGTACATACAGTAAAATATGTTGCTATTAGGAAATTGATTGGTTAAGTGGTCATCTAAGTATCATTCTTTCTCACTGTAGAAACAGAGGTATGTGTACTTGGAATGGCAAGAAAATAGCAGTGTTTTGGAGCTTTTTTGATAGTGGACATGTGTAGCTTATAACTAACTGCTGTCATGTCTTAATGTAATTAGTGATATTGTTTGAAGGGCTTTTTTAGCCCCTAATATTCCTCTCAAGCCTGGGAGGATGAGAGGTAATGTACTAGCTCTGAGATTCTGTGAAATCCCACCTCAGTTTAGGTGTACAAATAATGAGATGACTAAGTGATATGAATAAACAAGTTTATAAGTTTCAAGTTTAATGTTACGAAAAGTAAAACTGAACATTAAATGTTATATTGTTGTTTTTTAAATGTTGATTTATCTTACTTATGAGTGTGTAAGATAGAGGAAAGCTTGGCAAGTATCAGGACAATAGTCGTTTCATCGAACAAGGACTTTTTCCTAACCATAATGTTAAAATTATTATGTGACGTTGTTAATATTAGGTTATTTCATTTCATGCATGGGTGGATTGAGGTGCAAGAGTTTATTTAGCATAAATTGTTGAGGTGCTCACTTAATGTGTCTCAATATAAAAAAAATTGGCATTTTAGTATAATAGAATTTAATTTTAGGGTCCAGACAGATTTAGTGTCTTTTCTAAGTACCTGATATGTAACTTTTAGATTTTCTCAGTCCTTGCCTTCCACTGTTCAGTTTTTCACAGACCCTTTGACAAAGCTAATGACTGTGCATTCGTATCTAAAGTTGGGTTGTAAGCCAGGAACCTGAGAGAAGGCAAGAGGAAGATCCTAGACCAAGGTCCTTTGATATATATAACCATCTTTTGAAATTGAGAACTTGTTATCATAGTTTTCCCTCATCATGTCACTACCTAGTTATTTGAAATCGTTCTTCTTGTTTATAAAAGGAACACATTTTATAAAGAGGAAAGGAGCTAGTGCCCATATCTCATTACCCATAGATAATATATTTACCTTCCTTAGGTAATCATATTTAAAAATAAAATTGTATTAGAGTCAGTATTGAAGATGCCCTCCTTTAAATTCCACCTTTTATTGAAGGATACCTTATTCTGAATAGAATGGGTGAGAAGATAGTAGGATGAGATGCTGGATAATTAAGTAGGGGCTGAAATGATACTTGTTGAGAAGGTTCAGAGGGGAAGGAGTCCCTGTCAAATTACTGGAGCACAGACCAAATGGAAGAACAAACAGTTGACCGTCATGAACATGTCTGTGGAAATGTAAGGTTATATATAGAGTATTGTTAACCATGTTATATATTATTTCTATATATCATTTATAACTTTTAAAATATATTTTGATTCTGGTTGCTTTTTAGTTAGCTTTCTGCATTCAAATGAAAAACAATGTCTTCACAATAGAGGAACGCCCAATAAGGCTGCCAATTTTGTTTTTAAGTTCTTTATTCTCAAAATTTAATCAGTAGGATCTTGTCCTGGAACTTCCCAGGTGTGTTTTCCACTTTTCACAGATGTGATTAGAGTAGAAATCATTCCTATTTATCTGAATGAGAACCCTTTGGTAAAATTCCTTTGATTCTAAGATAACTAGATGAAATGTGTTGCATAAATCATGTCACAGCAAACAGTTGTCACCTGGCTCTAGAGCTTGATGAAATTTTGCAATGTTGGCTCATTGCCTGTAGGGTTCAGTTATAGTTCTATGGAAAGTCTGTTTGTACAGATGAAGCAGTTCTTGGTAATGCAAGATTCATCTCTCAAGTGGTAGGGCCTGTATGAGTTTATTACAGAGATCCCTACTCTGAGCTGCCAAGACATACTCAGCAAAGCTTTGTTTTAATTTCTCATTGCTCTCCCTTTGGCACACTTATAAGAAAATGGAACAGACCCTCAGCTTGGTGAAACCCTTAGTATTTATGTAGTTCATTATCTACACAGTGCAGGAATGTTTTCAGTAAAATTTCCAGAAGATAGTCAAAAAATTTGGGCTTTAAGATACTGCTTTTATTTGCAGCTATGGACTCCCTGTCAAACCTAGTCTTCAGTTTCATCTTTTACCAAGAGTTCTACATTCCTCTTTACTTATTGGCAGTTTAGTCTGATACCTAGCCTTTTCTAACAGAATGATAAAGATCTACTCAGTATGTGCAGAAAAAGGGTGATGAACCCATGCTTTTTGACTCCAGAATAAACTATAGCTACAGGGCTGTATACTTTACACTGGGCCAAACTTTCTTCCTAAAAACCCCATTAGATTTTGCCATTCCCAGACTTTAAAACTTCTGTCACTTGTTAAGTTTTTTCATGTCTTTGGATGTCAAACAGATGCATGCACACTTTTAAAAAATTCTTTTGTTTCCATTTCCCACCTTCATTACATTCCCTCTCCGTAGGTAACTACTGTCATATTTTTTTTCTGAATCTTTTTATTTGTATAAACATGTAGCTTTATTTTGTGTGCATACAATACTCAATGTGCATGTATTTTAATTTTGCATTGCTGGTATTATGCTCTAGACATTACTTAGTTTGCCCTCAGCACTATTTTAAAGATCTGTACATTTTACTGGGTATACATCTTGATTTCTTTTAATTGCTGCCATAGTATTCTGTAGAGAGAATTTGCTTCTTTTTATTTATCCTATGTGTTGGACACCTATATCACAAGGCCTTTTTATAACTGACTTTATATTTTCAGACTACCTCTTGCACTCCATGCAACTTAAATCCCTGCTACTTGAAGTTAATCACTCTTGTATGAAAACAAGGTATTTTTTATATTACCCTACCTTTGCACATACTTCTAGTCTTTAACGGACTACTTCCTCGCCTCAAGACTCAACTCAGATATCATTTCCTTGATGAAGACTTTAACAGCTATTTCATACTTGAGCTAGTTGCTCTGTACTCTGCTCACACAGCATTTACTTTTATCTTGGTATATAGAAGTCTATTTTTCTTCCCCAAAGTCTGTTTTTTTCCTCTGGATTCCTTAAAGACAGGGATAAGCTCTTAGGTCTCTTTGTATCCTTTGCTCTAGTTTGGTGACTTGCCTGTATTTGGCAAGCAGTAAAACATTAATTGAATGCATGAAATGTCTGCGGTGAAATACTGGCAATATAAGTACAAGTGATCCTCGTACATAAGAAAGGGTTGGAACCCAAATAGAAAAGTAATATAAAAGAGGAGCATACAGGAGGCTGAATCCTAAGATGTTTTGAGGCCTGTAAAGATGCTAAGGACCACAACATATTCTGTTCAGATCGTGAAGGAAAACAAGAAAAAGGAGAAACTATTGCTTGGGTCAGATGGTGTGTAATAATACTAGATGTTGCAGTTAAGGCAGAGCTGTGGTACTCCCGGGTTGGTTTCAACTTCTCTATCAAAAGGAAATGATATTCAGGTTCAGTAAAGGAGACTAATGATGGTAGCAAGGGATTTAAAGTTTAAGGAAGGTGAGACAGTGATAAGAAAGCACTCAATGCTCTCAACTAGTTCATGTTCTGAGATTAAATGACTTGCATAAATGAATGGTTTGGTGTTCTTTGAGCAATTTATGGTCAGTACCAGAGGTGCCAAAAGACTTCAGATCCTGCAGATACTGCTTTTGTTTTCAAAAAAGAGGGGTAAAAATAGGATTCTGAAACTGTGAGATTAGTGGGTTTCATGTCTGTCTTTGGGACTGTTCTTTAATTGATCATGAGACAAATGGTTTGTGAAGACTTAACTAGAAAAGAAGCAGTCCTCTGGAGACCACAGGGGTTCACTTGGAATATGTCATATTAAACTAGTGTAATTCTTTTTCCTATGTAGGTGGAGTAAGTTGATTTTGGCAAGGCTTTGAACAAAGTGTCTCATGATATGTTTATGAAATAGATGGTCAAATTAGGTGCTGTTTAATGAGGACAGGTAGATTCATAGATGTTTGAAAAAATTTGATGAATGGATTGATGTCAGCTTGGAGAGAGGTATTTCTAGTGACATGACCTGGCTCTTTCTTTCACTCTGTTCTATTAATCATTTTTATCACTGACTTGGATGAAACAGGCCCATCGCATTTGCATATCACATAAAACCGTAGCGAAAGCTAATAGTTTGGATGAGGGAATCAGGATTGAAAAAAAGCTTGGCCATCTGAAATGATTGGCTAAAATGAAAATGGTCTATAATAGTGATTAATGTAAAATTCTGCATATAGGTTTGTCAAATTACCACACTAGTAAGAATCAAATAGACATGCTTTAAGAGCAATTCATATGAAGAAGACCTGGGAATTTGTGATATAACTGTCACTGTCTCAGGTGTAGACTGTTTTAATAGAAGCACAGTGTTTGGAACAGAAAAGGTGCAGAGTCTCTGGAATGGTGAGAAAATGCCATTGTGTTCCTTTATAGCTTCTAGGTTTTAAGAAGTGTCTGGGAACTTTGTCATAAAAGGAATATTTTAAAGAATCAGAGTGGTTTCCTCAGTAAACCTTAACTTTTGTGCGTATATGTATAGAGTGAGGGATCATCAGAATAATAGCTGTTTTCAAATATTTAAAGACTAAAAGAAATATTTGTTCAGCTTTTAAAAGAAAGTACCTACTATAGGGCTGGAAATTGTGCTGGGGCATTGGGGATATAATAGTGACTAAAAACAGAAAAAATGACTTCATCTTTACCCTTTGTGGCACTGACAGTCTGGTGGAAAAGTTAGACATTAAGCAAATAATTATATGAGTAAATGTAATTGGAGCTATGATAACTGCAGTGAAGTAGAGGTACATGGCACCCCGGGAGTGTACAGTATGGGCATTTAATTTGGTTAGTAAGGGAAGCCTTGCTTGAGGAAGTGATGCTTGAAGTAACAGAGTATACATTAACTAGGTGAAAAGGGGAGGAGAGAGGGACCCAAAATGAGTGAGCATGGTGATTACGAAGGACGGAAAGCCTGTCCGATTGACGGAGAATACATTCCAAACCTGAAAATGAAGAAGCAGTCAAGCCCCTCAGACCCTGAAGACCTTACCAAGAAGTTTATTCTGTATCTGGAAACACTGAAAAGCATTTGCTGGTCTTACCTCAAAGACTCTCTGATTTAACTTTGGGAAGATGTCTATGGCTACAGACTGGCGTGAGACCAGAGAGGCCGTGGTAAACCACCTGAGGAAGGATTGCAGGGAGGTGGACAGGGGCGTCGTGCTTCAAGAAATGGGGCCAGTCAGTGAAAGTGGAATTCAGCTGTGGCTATCAGCTGGAAGAGAGTGGAGAGAGCACTGTATTTAGGGCCAGAGGTCTTGGGTATGAATCCTACTTTTGCCACTTACTAGCTTGGTGGCCTTGTGCAAATCACACTATCTATCCCTGACTGAATGAACTGCACAACATTTGCTTGCAGGTTTTGTAAGGATTCTATGATTTGACATACATGTGAATGACTTACACACTGTGAAGTGTTACATAAAATGGAAGATTTGAGGGAAAAAAAATCAGTCAACAATGGCCATTATTGGACTGGGTGGTAGTGTAATGGAATGGAATTTCTTAAGTAGTTCCTAGCCTAACCATTTGGGATAGATGGTTCTTTAAGATTTTTATCATTATGGTTTCAGATTTCCATTCCTCTTCCCTTTGTTTTGGAGAATTCACTGATAGGCACAGTCTAAAAGTTTATAGTGACTTTCTAGTTAACACATTATTGACCGGAGATGTATTATTGCCACAGGCGTTAGTTTCTGCAAAAATCCTCCGGTCAATAATGTGTTAACAGTCAAGTTGCTAGAGGTGGTTTCACATTTGAGATACATGAGCTGTTTTTCTTATGTGTGATCTCAAAAACAAGAAGGAGTTTTAAGGAATCTTGTAGCAAACCTCTAAAAAAAAGTAGGAAGTATAAAAAATTCCTCAGATATATCTTTTGGTAAGGTAGTACTTTCATATCTTAAGTTACATTCAAGTACATACAGATACATCTACTCTAGAGTGTTGCCCGTGTACATGTATGTAGATGTGTGAATCCACACAAATACCTAAAAGGTCCTGTGAGTGGAAATAGACCTACAGTTTTTGAAATGCTTTAATTTAAAACCCATGGTAAAATAGAAATCAGTGTAAAATATGTTGTTTAGCTACTTTTTTGAGACAGATAGGAAAGGAATGGTATTTCTAATTACTCATGGGAAGGAAGATGCATTGGTAACATTATTTATTCGCATATTTATACACTCAAAATTCACTCAACAAATATTCATTGAGCACATAAGATGTTTACATGCATTGCTCTAACCTGTATTTTTATTAAAGTTATTTAAATATGTTACCACTAGTCTCAAAAAATCTGTTTCTAGGTAAAATACGACATGCCCCTTTGCAAGTAAACTAAAGCAAAAAGCCAGAATGCAAATATAACCTAAAATTTAAAACTTATGCAATCCTTTGGCAGAATCCCAAAGATGACTTCCAACTGTAGCATTCTGCACATTTAATCAAGTTTTATGTTATTGTCCTTTATTATTTTGTTTTTTTTATGATTCAAAAGAATTATTCAATTCTAAGCATGTTACCTATAGTGCATGACTCCTGCATGTTTCTTATGATTGGAGACATTTCTGTGCAGAGAAGGAAATACTGTTCATTCTCGTTATTTAATGCTTTTTCTTTAGGGAACTGGGAATAGTAATTGCTGAAAGCCAATTGCATTTTAGGGGTGTTAAAACTTGGAAGTTGCTTCTGGATCCATAGCTGAGTAGAAGACACGTCTGAGTGAGAAATCAAATCTTCCCACAGACTTCCATTTATACTGATAAGGGCTGTAATAGATGGACGAGGCACTCTGCTAAGGACTTTACGTGTATTTTTGTTTAATCTTTCCAACAACCCTGTGAAGTGTGGGTATTGTTATTCCAGTTTTACAGATGAGGACACTGGGGTTTAGTGAGGTTAAATAACTAGTACATAGGCGGGTCTAGGTTCTATCTCAAGTCACTTTTGATTCCAAGACTGCTATGCCAGTTGAAACAGCTGATTTGGTACAAAATAAGTTGATTGAAATCATTTTAGACTAATCTCCTGGAGCCATGCTTCTTGATTTTTGCTACGGTACTGTATTAAAAGGAGATAACAGCAGATACAAAGGTAGAAATAAGAAACTTACAGTAATCCCTGAGTAGTAATGGATTTCTTGTTGTTGCTTTTGTAATAAGTTTTTAAAATATCTAGTGCTTATGCATAGTAAAAAATAATTCAGGTAGCCCAAGAGTATATACAGTTAAATCATGTCTCCCTCCCGCTCCAGCGTCCACATAGAGGCAACTGCTATATCTAATTTCTGGTTATTCTTCCAGAGATAGAATTAACATGGATTGATTTTTTTTTTTTTTAAAAGAATGACATTTGAGCATCCAGTCTAAAGAAACAAACTGGAAGCACCCAGGTCTCGGGCCTGGTTAACATATGAGTGGGCCAAACCAGAGATGGATGCAGATGAGACTCAGCGTTGAGAATGCAGACAGGCCATCGCATTAACCCCCTCCCCATCGGGGTAACAGAAAGCTCACCAAGCAGGCTTGCCCCGTTTTAAAGATGAGGAAATTGGTTATTTCTGTCAAGTGGATAGTTGCATATAGAGCCAAAATCCAGTGCAGGACCATGACTCTCATCTTTCCATTCTACTGCAGTGCAAGTGACCTCTGGATTTGAGAGTGTTGTGAAGAATTGTACAATTGAAGTGGTCTAAACTTGACTAGAATTTCTACAGGTAAGCTAGATAGCAAACTTCAGACAGACAAAGGCTGTAGAAGATCTTTCTTTTTTTAACTTTTAAGATACATTTTTAATTTTACAGTAGATTCAGATTTACAGAAAGCTTGTGAAGGTAGCACAGAGAGTTCCCTTAT
Source organism: Eschrichtius robustus (assembly GCF_028021215.1). Taxonomy (NCBI): domain Eukaryota; kingdom Metazoa; phylum Chordata; class Mammalia; order Artiodactyla; family Eschrichtiidae; genus Eschrichtius; species Eschrichtius robustus. The sequence goes on along the minus strand of NC_090833.1, from coordinate 54,232,983 downwards.
ATCTTACATACAGTTTCCTCTCTTATTAACAGATTTCACCATTCTAAAGTTACTCTTTATCCCCTCTTTCCATACTATACTCTTTGAAAGGAGGTTACTACGTGGAGCCCACACTTAAGTCAGGAGTTATGTTGCACCTCTTTGAGGGTAGAGTAGCTTCATAAATTATTTAGAATACTTCTGCACAAGAGATTTGTTTCTCCCCCCCCAATCTGTTTATTTATTTAGCCAATCATTTATTTATGTTAAGTATGGACTCATAGATAATTATTTTATACTTTGGGTTAAAAATCCAATACTGTTATTTTATTGCTCAAATTGTTCCAGTTTTGGCCATTGGGAACTTTTTAATTGTTCTATGTTAACTCCTGTGTTTCTTTTACATACCCTCATCATGATGTGTGTGTGTGTTTTTGTTTTTGTTTTTTCTTTTTTGAGCCCTTCCTTTCCGGCATCTCAGGATGCATCAGACTTACCTTTACGTTTCCTGCTTCACTCCTAGAATCAGTCATTTTTCCAGGGAGCCCTGGTTCCTTTTACTTCAAAATGATATTAGAAACCATGATCTGGATGACAGATAGCAGCTCTTTTAAAACCAAATATCGAGTAGAAAAGAAAATTTTAGCCATTGTTCCATGAAGTACTAAATTAGGTCATTGCAGTAATTTGTTTGTTAATATTGTTAGAATATAAAATTTGCCTGAGTGAATTGAATAGAATGATCCTAAGAGTTTTTAAGGTAAAATTCTAAGAAATATAATTATTACTCTTTTCTGTTACTTAAAAAAAAAAAAAACCTGTCCTTGATGGCACTTTATTTGATATATTTTTTTGTCCTTGACCGGAACCTGAGGCAAAACTTCAAAACATGGTAATTTGAAACAGGTTGGGATTCACACTGGGATTTTGGAAGACTTTATACTCCATTAGGAAAATTACCAAGCATAGAGTCTATGAAAGACATATAATTCATATTTATCTAAAGAATAATGTGTCACTAAGCATTTTAAATTTGTGTATCCATCAGGGAGAGAATATTAAGGAAAAGAAAAAAAAAAAAAGGAGAAAAAAATGACCATTGAGCATAGTTATAGTATCTAGACAGTGTGTCCTAACTGATTTAAGTTATTACAGAGGAATAGTCTCTATTAGAGATCTGGTCTTTCTAACTCTAGCACTGAGGTTTTTCTTAATCTGAGATATTTGTAGATAGATCAGACAACTCTTTGGGTGGGGACGGTTTAAAGGGATTTGTGTGTGTGTATATTTGCAATCTTAGTAGTACTGATGAACATTTCTTAAAAGCTTATTTCTGAATTTTATTGTTTGACCTGCCTTACTAGGCAAGTATTCTCTTTTGCTCTTCAGCATCTACCATTTTAGTAAGCAAGTTGAATTATTACAGCTCATCAAACAACCAGGTCAGAAGAATCACAGGATCTGATAGGTGAAATGCATATAGCGTATGTTGATTGTAAAAAAAAAAAAAATTTTCCTAGAATTAACCAAATGTTTTTTCCTGGGCTATAGTCATCACTATTTATCCTAATCTATTATATTTTAATTTGCTGTCTCTTAGTTTAACTGTGAGGAGTAGTCTTTTGAGTCAATGAAAATAGAAAAGCGTCGAATTAAACTGATGGTGTGCAATTGCAATTAGTAAGAAGCATAGCACTAATGAGGAAAAGAACCAGGCAGGTCAAAACTGTAGCAAAGGTAAATGAAGCACTCTCTAATGAATAAGCAAACGTGACTCAGTGCACAGAAAAACTGAGTGAGGCAGAGATGCCCAGGGAGCCTTAGAATGAAAATAGCCGGCAAACCTCAAAAGGGATGGAGCTGAGTGTAGAGATGGGGAAATAAAAAAGAAAGGGTCTGAGTAAGGGTTACTGGTGAGTCCTGAGGCTGGCAAAGATTGCCAGGGAGAATGTGAGAAACTGAGTATCTTCTTGGTGGTTCTGACAGAAGTGCTAAAGATTATGCTTGAAGAGCCCGGAAACACTGATCTGGGACTTGCTGGAGGGAAACTTAAATGTATTAAGTGTGCACGGTGTGCCAGGTGTATTATGTCATTTAATCCTTAACATCAACTTTTTTACTTATTATGTCATTTTATTCTTACATCAACTCTTTAAGGGAGTGTATTGTTAATTACAGTAATACAGATGAAAGAAATGAGGCACAGAGGGGGTTGAGAATATGCTACAAACCACACAGCAACTAATCAGGTAAACTCTGATCAGGGTTTACAATTTTGAATTTTTAATTTCAAAGCAGTTTGGGAGATCAAGATAGAGAGAGAAAATCAATTCAGTGTAGCATACACGCCGACACTTAGGATCAGGGCAACCATCAATACATTTTTGGAGTTTATGAGTTGTATTGATTAAGAGAGAGGAGTTTAAAATGGTGGCTCTTAGGTTTAGGTAGTTTAGAGCAGTTGAAAAATGAAGGTTGGGGTAGGCTGCTGTACTGAAAGGGCCTCAGAATGGACTGAGGACTGGAGATAGCTAAAGGAGCAAGTGCACTTGGGGATCAACTGAAAGGTGGAGGTGGGGTTATTTTTGGTCCTTTTAATTATCATTTCACATTCATTTTGATCTTGTCAGGAGTCTTATAGACTAAAGAGAGTGATTTGTGGCTCTCCTTTTGGGCGGAAGATACATTTTAGGGGTTATTCTTAGAGTCTGGCAAACTGGTTGTTAGTATAATAGTCCATTTGTGAATGGGAAAGGAGAAAAATGAAAAACCACTGTGAGTTGTAAGGATGTAGTATGTTTTAAATGGTGTGTTTATGTTTACAGAGTAAATCTCAAGAGCAAATTAATTACATGTCTGTAGTTCTTAAGTAGGCTAAGTGAGGAAAAAGCATGATTTAATCTTGCTTTATTGCTGGCCAAAGCTCTAGGCTGGCCATTTTTTCTTTTTAATAAAAATCCCTGTGGTTCCTTGTCTTCCCATTAGCTCATAGTTGAGAGCTCTGGTAAGTTGTCTGTGAGACGGAGTGTATTAGGCTTGCCTGATTAAAATTGTTCATGAGAGATCAAGCAGACAAGGGACTTTTAGCATAATTAAAAAAGCACTGCTAGCCTTTAAAGATGAGATTTCAGAGATTTCTGAACTTATATCCACCTGTAGGGAAGTGTGTTTGTGTAATTAGATTCCAGTTCTCTCATGAACCCTTCTTACTTAATTCACACATGGTGTCCTTTCCTTTTATGGAATATCATATTCTCATGTAGGAGACAAGAAATATTGAAAGGAGCCAGAACTTGAATGAACTGAAACATTTCCCTTGAAAGATCACATGTGATAAGTTAAACAATCAGTTACCTCCTTATGTTAACCTCCTTATGTTTATTTATAAAAGGAAACTCAGGAGCAAAGTTGAAGATAGTAAAAGGAAAAATCAAAACAAATTGCATGTCTTGTGTTTGCCGCCTAATCTGAGAAAATTTACACCAGCTTTTGGAAAATAGTCTCCTTTTATTTAATGGACAGCTTAGCCCAAAGTTTTTTGTTTTTGTTTTTTGTCTTTTCATTTTATAGTCCAAATTTTTCAATGCTGGGATCTGAAATCATTCAGTTATTATCCCCATTTTACTATCATGTTTCAGAAAAAAAAGATGATTACAGTTAATGTGGTTTAAAATGGCTTCTTTTGTCCTTTTAAAGCAAAGTTGACTGCTATATACTGTTTGAGTACTTTATAGAGCACCACAGTTTTCCTCCTATGTGTTTTTTAAAATGCATTTTAATTTTTCAGAAAGGAACCCTTTCTAGCATAAATCAAAATGTTATTGCTGTAATGAGGCAGCATTTTAGAAGAAAATTACCAAGGTGTGAATTTTTTTTTACCTACCTGTGTAAGGCGTTTATTTCATAGACTAAGGATTTCTGCACATGTGAATATTTCTTTAGGAAAGGCATTTTCCTCAGCCGATAACTAATGCTTTGTTTTCACGTGGAAGATTGCTTTCGAACATTTCTCTTGTAATTAAAATAATTTTTCCATTAGCTGAGAGTGGTTCTCAAAGCTTCTTGACTTTTTTTTTAGTTCCATCTTATTTTGCATTTTTAAAAAGAATTAGGTCTAGCCTGATTATAGCATAAAACACCAGTGTCCAACAGGAACCTAAGCTATTTCCATGTCAGCTCTGTACAAGTGAATAAGATGATAAAAGAAGACCCCCAAAATGTACCATAAATTATCCCAGTTATATATTAAGACTGATTTTAGGAACTTAATCAAAGATACATTGGCCAGGCATAAAAATATTTTAATTTTAAATCATGAAGAATGGAAGCAAGGAACCTGAAATTTTAAATGGTGGGAGTTTTTTTTTGATGTCATATTATCTGCAGGAGGAGAGCTCTAAACAAGGTTGTATCTTGAAATGGTAAAATCTGTGAATAGTTTTGTTTGTGGGAGGAGGTCACAAAAAGCTTATTCCTCTGGCTTTCTTCTTGACAAGTAATCAGTGTAGTTCACAGATCCCCTGGTTTCCAACCATTTCATATAGTCTTGAGAATTAATTTTTGCATCAAATTATATATACCCTTAGTTTTGGTTGAATAAACTGTTTTAATAGGGCTGCACGATCCAATAGGCTAGATAATAATAGTTGCTTCGATTAAGGCATAATTTAGGATGAAATCATATAGAATTAACAAGGTGTAGTGTGTCTGTTATAATTGTAGCAACTAGTATATCTCTGTCATAGGCAGTACAGTTTCTTTTGTATATCAATAAAAAGGGAAGACCCTTATGTTTTCCTTATTCTTGTTTAATTCAAGTTGAGTTTAATTCTTGTTACTGGTTACTATAGCCATTTAATTGCTTATTCATCCACCTGTCCATCATCCATTCATTTAGTCAATAAACATTTATTGAACCTTTCCCGTTATGTCAGGAATTGGGCTTGGGTACTCGTGATTTAGAGATGAATAACTGGTTTTGAGATTTTTTTTTGCAAGAAACAAAATCGCAAATAATTATTAGTATGAATAGAGTGATGTACATGTAAAAGAAGGTACATCTAATTGTTGCTGGAATGTCAGGGAAGATTTCAGTAGAGGAGACAATATTTAAAGTGAGTCTGGAAGGATAAAAGTTTCTTCACCAGGCTGAAAATAAGAGGAAGGGCATGCAGAGAAGTGAAAGCAGAAAGTACAAACGTACTGCATTTCATAAGACTTGCCAGTATTTTAGTATATCTGGAATATACAGGAGAAATAAATGGAAGTGGTGTTGGAAAAGTAGACAGGAAGGTCTCTCATTCACCATGTTGATGAGTTTAGACTTCTAAGGAGAGGAGTTACAAGGCACTGAGGGAAATGAAGCTGGATGAATAACATGAGAAAATTTGTATTTTTGAAAAATAAATTGGGCAGGATTATAGGAAATATTTGGGTAGGGAGGAAAGAGATTACACAGTGACCATCAGATGGTCCCTATTTCTTCAGTGAACTAGGAGGCAATCTTATATCATTGGGTTTTGGAGCCAGACTTGACTTCAGATCCTCAATGTGAAGGTCCCCTTAACTTCCCTCAGCCTATGATTTTTCATTTGTAAAATGGGGATAATAGCTATCTTGCAGTATTGTAAAGTTCATGTGTTCAAAATGCTTTGCTCAAATTTCTAGGCTTGTAATATATATTCAATAAATGGCAGCAATTATTATTGGTTATTGACCTATAAGTACTTAGAATTACATGGTAAACATTGTAAGTGCTCCTTTCCCTCAAGAAATTTATAAAAATTTAGTATGTGCAAAAACAGATGAACAAGATAAATACATATTTTACAAACTATGTTTATTTTTGAAGCCTTCTTTATTGCTTTCCCTGTGTGGATGACCCAGTTGAAGATTGACAAGTGTGTTCATTAACCTTGCTCATATATTCCCAAATACTTTAAACCATTCAAAATATTTGGTGTCAATGGCTTTATGGTCTGATGAATATGATTAAATAAATTTCTCCCCAAGTGGAAACTATTCTGTTTTTATAACTAGTACCTTTAAAGATGAAGAAATACTGTCTCCTATCTCAAGTGGGAATTTCTTCTAGGACCTCACTTAACAGGTGATTGAGTTTCTGCTTAAACTCCTTTGCGAGGGTGCTTTACCCTACAGAGAAATCCATGTTTGGACAGCTCGAATTGGAATTGTAGAATATTCTTCTCGTGTATCTGACGCAGCTTCCTTTTCATTTCTACTGCGTGGGTACTAGTTCTCTCTTGAAGCCACATAGGCCAAGTTTAATCAATCTTTCACTTGCTGTGCCATCAGCTGTTTGTCAAAAGCCATCATCCCTTTTTTCAAGCTTCTCATTTCCAGGCTTAGTGTATTTTCAGGTTTTCCAGGTTTTGTGGTTGTTGATTTTTTAAAAAAACAGGTTTGTTGAAGTATATTTGACATAAAATAAACTGCACATATGTAAAGTATACAACTTCGATATATGCACATATCTGTGAAACCATAACTGCAATCAAAATAATGGCTATGCAGTCACCCCAATAGTTTCCTTGCGTCTCTTTATATTCTCTTTGTTCCACCACTCCCTGTCCCATCAAGCCCGGTCCCACCCTCCCAACCCCTGCAATCACTCCTCTGTTTCTGTCAATATAAATTAGTTTACATTTCCTGAAGTTTATATAAATGAAATCATACAGTATGCATTCTCTTTTTTGGTCTGGCTTCTTTCAGTCAGCATACTTATTTTGAGATTTATCCATATTGTTGCAGGTAACAATATTTTATTTTCTTTTATTGATGAGTATCGTCCCATCATAAGGCTATACCACAGTTAGTTTATCCATTCACCTGTTGATGGACAACTGGGTTATGTCCAGTTATTGAGTATTATGATTAAAGTAATTATGACCATTGATGTTATAAGACTTTGTATGGACATAGGCTTTCTTTTTGGGGGAGGAGGGTAAATACCTGGGAATAGAATAGTTGGGTTATATGACAGGTAATATGTTTAAATATTTAAGAAACTTCCAAACTTTTGAAACTGATGGTACCTTTTTACAGCCCCACCAGCATAGTATGAGAGTTCTAGTTCCTCTGCATCCTTACCAATGCTTGGTAAATCAAGCTCATTCTAATGTGTGTGTAGTGGTTTTTCCTTGTGGTATTAATTTGCATCATCCTAAGGTTAATGATTTTGAACATGTGCTCATTTATTATCTTTATATCTTCTCTGGTGTCTGTTCAGATCTTTTGTCCATTTTAAATCAGGTTATTATTGAATTTTAAGAGTTCTTTATACATTATTGATACAAGTCTTGTACTGGATGTATGATTTGCAGGTATTTTCTCCTAGTCAGCTTGTCTTTTCATTCCCAAACAGTGTCTTTCAGATAGCAGAAGATTTAATTTTGGTAAAGTCTAATTTATCAATTTTACCTTTTATGGATTATACTGTTGGCATCTTATCTAAAAAATCTTAGCCTAACTCAAATTCTAAAATATTTTATTACATATTTTGTTATAGAAGTTTTATGGTTTTACTTTTTACATTTATGTCTATAATCCATTTTTATAATAAAAGTTTTACTTTGGAATAGTTTTAGACTTGCAGAAAAGTTGCAAAGGTAGTACATAGAGTTCCTGTATACCACTCATCCACTTTCTCTTATTATTAACATCTTATATAACCATGGTAAATTTGTCAAAACTAAGCAGTCAATATAGGTACATTACTGTTAACTACACTTCAGACTTTATTTAGATTTCACCAGATTTTTTTAACTGTTTTCTGTTTCAGAATTCAGTCCAGAATTTCATATTGTGTTTAGGGCTCATGCCCCCTTAGTCTTCTCTGATCCTTGACAGTTTCTTAGTCTTTCCTTGTTTTTAATGACCATGACCGTCTTGAGCAGTACAGGTCAGATATTTTGTAGAATGTCCCTCAATTTGGGGTTGTCTGATGTTTCTCTTGGTTAGATTGGGATGATATTTGGGAGAAGTGGGCGTGGGTGGACACATGCTATCAACATGCTTTATCACCGGTGCTGCTTAACCATGATTACCCAGCCAAAGTGATATTTGCCAGGTTTCTCCACTGTAAAGTTAATCTTTTTGTTTTTTCTTACCCTTTCCATGCTAAAGCATGGAAGCAAGTCACTAAGTATAGCCCATGCTCCAGGGAGGTGGGGGGAGGAATTATGCTTTACTTCCTGGAGATGAGTATCTACATAAATTATTTGGAATCCTTTTGTAAGATCAGTACTATAAATGGTATTTATTATTTGTCTCTTCTCCTCCACTTATTTATTTCTTCGATAATTTATTATACCAGTATAGATTCATGTATATTAGTTTTATACTTTAAATTATAATCAAGTACTATCTTTTTATTTTGCCACTCAACTTATTCCAGTTCTGGCCATTCCAGCTCCTGTAGGTTGACTCCTGTGTCCCTTGGACTTACTCTTTTCCTTTTTTTTTCTCTTCTCAGCACTTTGTTTCCTGACACTACAAGATGCCTAAGGTCATCGTATATTTTCAGTGCTCCAGCCTTAGAATCAGCCATTTCTCAAAGGAGCCCTAGATACTTTTCTGGGGGTATGTTATTTAGGAACCAAGATGCGGGCACTGGATATGCTGGTTTCTGCTACTGGGGTGTCACTATGTCTAGGTTCTCTCAGCAAGCAGAGCCAGGAAGTATATGTATGCATGCTAACCGATGGATATACACATCTATAATTACTTCTGCATCTATCCATTTTTATCTGTATTAAGCTAAATGTGAATTCATACTGATGTTGCTCTTTTCCATTACCACGTAATGTTTATCCATAATGTCTCTCTCCAGCAGTGAGAAACATGGTTCTCACCATCCATTTAGTACTTATTTGTTCAACCCCAGTATACATGTAAAGCAGTTTCAGAGTTGTTAACCTGTACCCTGCAATCCATTTTGAGTTAGTTTTTGTATATGGTGTGAGATGGATGAGGGTTCACTTCTTTAAAATGTGAATATCCAACTGTTCCAGCAATATTTGTTTAAAAGGCTCTCCTTTCTCCACTGAAAAGCCTTTGCATCTTTGTTGAAAACTGGTTGTCCATTTAGGTATGGGTCAATTTTGGAACTGTATTCCATTTGTTGGTGTGTTTGTCTATTTTTACTCCAATAACTTATTGTCTTGATTATTGTAGATTCATAGTAAAGTTTGAAATCAGGTAATTTTGTTAGCCCTCTTTTCTTCTTTTTCAAAGTTGTTTGGCTATTCTATGTCATTCGCTTTTTTATATGAATTTTAGAATCGCTTTGTCAATTTCTACCAAAAAAAAGCCTATTGGGATTTGGATTTGAATTGCATAGAATCTTTAGAACAATTTGGGAAGAACTTAACAATATTGAGTCATATAACCCGTGACTAAATAATACCTCTCCATTTATTTATGTCTTTAACTTCTTTCAAAAGTGTTTTGTAGTTCTCAGTGTACAGGTCTTACACATCTTTTGTCAGATTTATTCCTAAGGTTTCATATGTATTGATGCTATTGTAAATGGTATTGCTTTTTAATTGTAACTTCCAATGTTTGGTTATTAGTAAATAGACATATGATTGATTTTTTAAATATTTTCACTTAACTTATTCCATCTCTGGCCTTTGGGAGCTCTTTTAGGTTGGGTCTTGTGTCCCTTGGACTTACTTCCATCTTTTTTGTGTGTCTTTTTTTTCCTTTTCTCAGCACTTTCTTGTTTTTTGACACTACAAGATGCCTAAGGCTCATCTTATATTTTCCATGCCCAAGCCTTAGAACCAGCAATTTCTCAAAGGAGCCGTGGTGTCTTGAAACTGTTTAAAACTTAATAGTTCTTGTAGCTAGTTTATAGATTCTGTCTGAGTTTCTATGTAGAAGATCATGTTGTTTGTGAATAAAGAAAGTTTTACATCTTCCTTTCTCAATACCTTTCATTTCTTTTTCTTGCCCAGTAGCACTGGCTAGAACCTCCAGCACAACATAGAACAGAAGTGATAGGAGCAACCATTTCTATCTTGTTCCTGATCATAGAGGAGAAGCAGTCAGTCTTTCACCATTAAGTACGATGTTAACTATAGGTTTGTCATAGATGCACTTTATCAGGCTAAATAAATGTTCTTTTGTTGTCTCCTCTGCAGAGGGTTTTATCAGAAATGGATTTGGATTTTGTCAAATACGTTTTTGGTACCTATTTTTTTTTCTATTTTTTATTTATTTATTTTTAAAATATCTTTATTGGAGTATAATAGCTTTAAATGTTGTGTTAGTTTCTGCTGTACAGCAAAGTGAATCAGCTATATGTATACATATATCCCCATATCCCCTGCCTCTTGAGCCTCGCTATCCCACCCCTCTAGGTCGTCACAAAGCATTGAGCTGATCTCCCTGTGCTATGCAGCTGCTTCCCACTAGCCATCCATTTTACATTTGGTCGTGTATATATGTCAGTGCTACTCTCTCAGTTTGTCCCAGCTTCCCCTTACCCTCCGTGTCCTCAAGTCCATTCTCTACATCTGCGTCTTTATTCCTGCCCTGCCACTAGGTTCATCACTACCATTTCTTTCAGATTCCATATATATGCGTTAGCATCCCGTATGTGTTTTTCTCTTTCTAAGTTACTTCACTCTGTATAACAGACCCTAGCTCCATCCACCTCTCTACAAATAACTCAATTTCGTTTCCTTTTATGGCTGAGTAATATTCCATTGTATATATGTGCCACATCTTCTCTATCCATTCATCTGTTGATGGACATTTAGGTTGCTTCCATGTGCTGGCTATTGTAAATAATGCTGCAGTGAACATTGTGGTACATGTATCTTTTTGAATTATGGTTTTCTCAGGGTATATACCCAGTAGTGGGATTGCTGGGTCCTATGGTAGTTCTATTTTTAGTTTTTTAAAGAACCTCCATTCTGTTCTCCATAGTGACTGTATCAATGTACATTCCCACCAACATTGCATGAGGGTTCCCTTTTCTCCACACCCTCTCCAGCATTTATTGTTTGTAGATTTTTTATCATGGCCATTCTGACTGGTGTGAGGTGATACCTCATTGCAGTTTTGATTTGCATTTCTCTAATGATTAGTGACGTTGAGTATCTTTTCATATGTTTGTTGGCAACTTGTATGTCTACTTTGGAGGAATGTCTATTTAGGTCTTCCGCCCATTTTTGGATTCGGTTTATTTTTCTGATATTGCACTGCATGAGCTGCTTGTGTATTTTGGAGATTAATCCTTTGTCAGTTGCTTCATTTGCAAATATTTTCTCCCATTCTGAGGGTTGTCTTTTCATCTTGTTCATGGTTTCCTTTGCTGTGCAAAAGATTTTAAGTTTCATTAGGTCCCATTTGTTTATTTTTGTTTTTATTTCCATTGCTCTAGGATAATCTCAATAGGTGCAGAAAAAGCTTTTGACAAAATTCAATACCCATTTATGATAAAAACTCTCCAGAAAGTGGGCATAGAGGGAACCTACCTCAACATAGTAAAAGCCATATTGACAAACCCACAGCCAATGTCAATTCTCAATGGTGAAAAACTGAAAGCATTTCCTCTAAGATCAGGAACAAGACAAGGGTGCCCACTGTCACCACTGTTATTCAGCATAGTTTTGGAAGTTTTAGCCATGGCAATCAGAGAAGAAAAAGAAATAAAAGGAATCCAAATTGGAAAAGAGGAAGTAAAACTGTCACTGTTTGCAGATGACATGATACTACACATAGATAATCCTAAAGATGCCACCAGAATACTACTAGAGCTAATCAATGAATTTGGTAATGTAGCAGGATACAAAATTAATGCACAGAAATCTCTTGCATTCCTATACACTAACAACAAAAAATCAGAAAGAGAAATCAAGGAAACACTCGCATTTACCATTGCAACAAAAAGAATAAAATACCTAGGAATAAACGTACCTAAGGAGGGAAAAGACCTGTATGCAGAAAACTATAAGACACTGATGAAAGAAATCAAAGACGATACAAACAGATGGAGAGATATACCACGTTCTTGGACTGGAAGAATCAACGTTGTGAAAATGACTATACTACCCAAAGCAATCTACAGATTCAGTGCAATCCCTATCAAACTACCAAAGGCATTTTTCACAGAACTAGAACAAAAAATTTTACAATATGTATGGAAACACAAAAGACCCCAAATAACCAAAGCAATCTTGAGAAAGAAAAACGGAGCTGGAGGAATCAGGCTCCCTGACTTCAGACTATACTACAAAGCTACAGTAATCAAGGCAGTGTGGTACTGGTACAAAAACAGAAACACAGATCAGTGGAACAGGATAGAAAGCCCAGAGATAAACCCACGCACCTATGGTCACCTTATCTTTGATAAAGGAGGCAAGAATATACAATGGAGAAAAGACAGCCTCTTCAGTAAGTGGTGCTGGGAAAACTGGACAGCTACATGTAAAAGATTGAAATCAGAACACTTCCTAACACCATACACAAAAATAAGCTCAAAATGGATTGAAGACCTAAATGTAAGGCCAGACACTATAAAACTCTCAGATGAAAACATAGGCAGAACATTCTATGACATAAATCACAGCAAGATCCTTTTTGGTACCTATTTAAATGATCCTAAGGTTTTCTTTTTTTAGTTTCTTGACATGGTGAATTACATTTAATTCACCATCCCTGAAACCCTGAACTACCTTTGTAACCAATGATTGACTCCACTTGGTCTTGATATATTATCTTTTATGGATATTGTTAGATTCAGCTTTTTAGAATTTTTATTTATGTTTATGGGGACTATTGGTCACTAGTTTCCTTTAAAAAATATCTATGTCTGGTTTTGGTATCAGAGTAATGCTGGTCTCAGAGTATAGATTGGAAAGTATTCTCTCCTCTGTAATTTTTGGGAAAATTGTTAGGATTATTCTTCAGTGAAGCCATCTGGGCCTGGAATTTTTCTTGTGGGAAGATTTTTAACTATAAATTCAATTTCTGTAGTAGATAGAGGTTTACTCACATTATCTATTTCTTCTTGAGTGAGCTTTGGTAATTTGTGTCTTTCAAGGAATTGATTATTTTTTCTAAGTTGTCAAGGTTATTGGTATAAAGTTGTTATAATATTCTCATATGATCTGTAGATTAATGATGTCACTTCTCTCATTCCTAATATCTTTAATTTCTGATCAGACATCTCTATCTAGACATCTATCAATTTATTGACCATTTTAAAGAATAAGCTTTCTATTTCATTTACTTTTCCTGTTTTACTGTTTTCTACCTCATTGAATTTTGCTATGACCTTTATTATTTACTGTCTTCTGCTTACTTTGGGTTTTATATGCCCTACTTTTTCCTGGTCTTAGGGTAGAAGCTGAAGTCATTGAGTTGAGACCTTTCCTTTTTTCTAATATAGATGTTGTGTACTACAGATCTTCCTCTAAAAACTGCTTTAGCAGCATCCCATAAAGTTTAGTGTGGTGTGTTTTCATTTTTATTCAGTTGAAAATACTTTCTAACTCCACTTTTTGTTTCTTCTTTGACTCTTTGGTTATTTAGAAATGTCTTATTTAATTCTAAAATATTTGGGAGCTTTCCAGAGATCTTTCTGTTATTGTTTTCTAATTTAGTTCATTTGTGAGCAGAGAATATACTTTGTATGACTTGAATTCTTTTAAATTTGAGACTTGTTTTATGGCCAGAATAGTCTATATTTTGGTTTCTATCAGTTTTTGTTTCATGTATTTTAAAGCTCTTTATTAGGTACATAAGCATTTAGGATTATTATGGTCTCTTGATGAATTGACCACTTTATTATTATGAAATTATCCTCTGTATTCCTGGTAATAGTTATTTTCTGAAGTCAACTTTTTCTGATATTGGTATAGCCACTCTAGGTTTCTTTTGACTAGTGTTAGTATGGTGTGTCTTTTTCTATCCTTTTGCTTTTACCCTGTTTGTGTCTATATTTAAGGTACATTTTTCAAAGACAACATATTGTTGGGTCTTGCTTTTTTAGGAGTGTGATAATATGTGTCTTTTAACTGGAGTGTTTAGATCATTTACATTTACTATGGTTGTTGATATGGTTCATTGTAAGTGTGTCATCTTACTGTTTGTTCTCTGTTTGTTCCATCTGTTCTTTGTTCCCTGTTTCTCTTTTTCTACCTTCTTTTGTTTATTTGTATACTGTTTCTCCGATGGTTTCTAGACCCTTTAAGCATCCTGGTTGTCATTGTGTGTTAGCTTCAATTTTTTAAAAGATAAATGTAGATTTATTATGTCAAGGTCTCAAAGCCTGAATGTTTAATGTTTTCTAAATGTTTTTGAGTAGGAATTTAAGGGTTTTTTTCTTAATCCTAAAAAAAAATTGCTTACTAATTTTACATTTGCCGTAATACTTAGATGTTAACGTACATCAATGTTTTAGTTGGTGTTGAATGACCTTTTTTAGGATCAACTATTGGCTTCTGTGTTCTTCCCATTCCTAGATGCAAGACTTTTTATAAGGAGGTGACATACTTGGAGCCTGAGGGTGCTTACTCTTGAGGACCAGATGAAGTGGGTCTTAGAGAAGCCAGCTTGTATTCCTAGGTTTATCAGTGTTCATCTGTCTTGATTCAGGATCTTTTCATCCATTTTATTTAGAAAGAGGAGAAAAAGAGGAGAGAGAAATTATTAGTTATTTTCTATATCAGTCTACTCCTTCTTTCCCAAATAAAAGGACTGATGGAATGTACTTTTCAAAAAAAAATGAGAAACATATTCCTATTTAATTTCAAAGAAGCACATCCAATATGTCATCCAACATAGAGAGCACATTTCATGTCTTGTAATTTCAGTAGAGAAGAGGATGGCATGATGAAGAGAGAAAGGAGAGATGTGCTTAGGTTTGAGTAGTGATATGGTTATTTTATCAGGTTTGGAAGTAGGCAGATCAGCACCTGTCTGTCTTGGATCCTAGGAAGTGACAAAGTATGAGCTCTATATGTAGGTTCCCAAGAGGCCTGTGTTTGAAATAGGCCATTCACTCTGGCCTGGAACTGAGAAAAAAGAATTTCTCCAAACTCCTCCTTTCCTGAAGTTGCCTTATCCCTAGAGGTTTTCCTTGAAGTAGCTTTGTCACTAGAGGATTTTTGTTGAAGTAGCTCTAGTTTCTAGAAGATATATAAATCAGGGTATATTTGTTCATTTTGTGTTTTAAGTCTAGCTCTTAAAATTTCAAAGAAGCAGAATGTGGTACATCCCTATTAAATGCAGGTGCTTTCTGCCCTGTTTACTTCAGACAGTTGAGTGTCTATAGTGGTTAGAACTGATGATTTGTAGGCCAATGAATGGATGCCAAAACCTAAATGTCTCTCGAGTACAGTGGAGCCTATAGTCTAGTCTCCATGAATATTAGGGCAGTGTGCCAACTACAGCTGGCTTAATTCTGCAAGCAGGAGCCCTTTGCAGAAGGACTTGTGGTAATTAACCAATTCAAAGTGCAATATTTTCCTTTCATTAATTTGGCAGAAAACAACTAAATATCTACAGCATGAATGTTTTTGACATTTTCATTTGCTGCTTGGAAAATAATGGATACTTTGAATTGTGCTATAAAAGAAAACTGCTAGGATTTTGTCATTTTCATTTTAACTTCTAAATGTGGATTACTCAATTAGGAACTTTTTTTTTTTTAATTAAGTAGGAGTAGTTGGCTGAAGGGGTGACCAGAATTGACTCATATTTTGAGGTGATTGGCTTGTTGGAGGTTCCTAGGGAGTTTATTGGCTTGGACCCATTGCTTTTTACATCTCCTTTCTTATATGTCTGAGTAATAGAATTCCCGTTGGGTGTAATAATTTCCTATCCTTTCTCTCTTCTCAAGTTTATTTCTTTTTTTTTTTTTCCTCAGGTTTATTTCTACTTCAAATATGACTTAGAATTTCTCTCTGTTCTGTTTCTTTTGGATTAAAGAAATATTTGTTATCTCATTCAGCTTGAGATAACAATAATTGTTCTCAATCAATAATTGTTCATTTTTTACTTTTAAAAAATGTAGATAGGACCAGCCACCTGGAATGAAGTATTTTGAATAATTTTGGAACTAAGGGTCCAGAGATAGCATATTTTTCCCTGGAGGAATTATTGAAATATTTACTTGTTTTAGGATATGTTAATCTTCTTAATATTAATCTGTTATCTTTTGAGAGCATTTACCTTTTTACTAAAAATAAAATCGGTTTAATAATGTTACTCATACCTTTGATTACTGGGGTCTGGTTATTGAAACCTTTATTTTAGTTATTTATTATTTTTATTTATTTGGTTTATTCCTCAACATTTTCTCCTTGTGCAATTTTGACACATATTGGATATTGGCATAACTCTTGAAATCCCAAAGAATAGCCTGGCCTCACAAGGAACTGGACCTCCTCATCGGTAAAGCCATTAGGAACCTAGCTACTAGTAATATTCTCCTCACCTTTTATGTTTGCTTTTATCTACATGTCTCATCGTTCTTCACAGTCTATAAGTTTACTTTCACATGACCAAATATATTGCAACTTTTACGTTTTATTACCACAGTGTTCAATATACAATGAAAATTATTAGACATGCAAACAAACAAACAAATAAATAACCCAGGAAAATTTTATTCCCTAGTGAAGAAAAAAATAAATAAAACAGACCTTGAGATGGCCTAGATGTTGGATTTAGTTGACAAAGACTTAAGTATGCACACCCATATCAGGACTTAAAAAAAACAAAAAACAGTTACTATGGTCTTAATGAGTGAATAGATAGGATATCTTGGCAAAGAAATGAACACTATAAAAAGGAGCTAAATGGAAATTCTAGAACTGGAAAGAACAATAACTATAATTAAAATTTTATTGGTTGAGCTTAACAGCATATTGGAGATAGTAGAAAAATCAGTGAACTTGAAGCATATCAATAAAATTTATTCAATATGAAGAACCTAGAAAGAAAAGATTGAAGAAAGATGAACAGAGACTCAAGGACTTAAGGACAACACCTAATGATTTAGCATATGTGTAGCTGGAGTCACAAAAGAAGAGCATGAGAATGGGGCATAAAAATTATTTCAGAAATAATGGTTGAAAATTTTCTGTATTTAAGAAAACATCAATTTACACATCCAGGAAGCTAGGCACATTATAATTAAACTGCTGAAATATCCAGTGGTCAATATGGTGGTGATAAGGAGACTGTCAAGTGGCTTTAAGTATTCCACCATCATTTTGGAAGGAGCAGTTAACTTTATCCCACATGGGGAAGGATATGGTGCAGGAAGGTAAGGCTGTTTTATACATTTAAAAATATGGAATCATAAGGTCTTTCTACATGCCCAGAGATCCATTTTAAAATACAGGATTTTGCTTTTCATATTATAAAAATAATACATGCTCATTAGAGGAAATATATGATAATATAGAGGTAGAATATAATCTGCTTGTGATCAAATGGCTTTAGGCCCTTTTATTCTACCATGTTTCCTTTTCTTTCTTTTCTTTGTTTTTGCCAAGCAATAGGAGACCATTTTTAAAAATACAGAAGTTTCTTGTTTAAGACATATTGCTTTTTAAAACAATCCTGAAGTCTGATCTCTAGCTAAAGTTTTAACCTTAAATTAAGTTCGGACTGATATTCTTTCTGTGAGAAAAGCTCAGGTTGAATTCAGTCCTCTCTCCTCTCTTTCTCTCTCTCAATTTCTCTCTCTGCCCCACTGTCTCTCTCTCTCTTTTAGAGATTAACTGATTGTGAATGAGAAATTATTCACAGAATTGTAGACCATGAAAATCTCTCATAATTTCTGTATTAGGAAGCCTGAATACATTTTTTTTCAATTAATAAGACAGTCAACTATGTGACTGAACTTGATATTTATCCTTTCTCCTCCCACATCTTGGGGAAGATATTGTCCGCCAAAAACTGTCTATAGACACCTATGAATATTTTTTTTTCTGAATCAAGTGATATGTGGACAAAATGAAATTGATTTTTTACCTGAATGTCACCAAAGACAGCTTCCTGTTTCTTGTTTATTTAGATATTTTTTATCAGAGGAACATAGATTGGAATCTGCAATGGTTCTCAAAATTCCAAAGTGGTAAGTGAGACCATTTAAGTCTTTTCTTACCAGTATTTAATTATTATTTTTTTCTGTATAGTTCTTAACAAATATTTTAAACAATGAGTCACATTAATACTGGGTCCTTTGCTTTTAACAGCAGCTTTCTTTTTAGCAATTTTACCATCTGGTAGCTTTGTACTCTTGTTATTAAAAGTTCTATATCTGTATCCTCAGGGCTTTGATTTATTTGGGACCTGGAACAGGGTTCGAGAGGAATAGTGAGAAACTTTGTGGAGCAGAGGCTACCTTCATGTTGTCCACATTTCCCTCATCCATTTGGAGCTGAATTCCAGAAGTCGATGGCTCTTTGACCCAACTTCTAGTTGATTGTGGCAGATTGAGAATAGAGATGGCACCATCTTGTTTTCACCCCACCAATTCAAGAAATGTAGCCCAGACTCTAAGTCTGAGGCTCATGTGGAGGAGGAAGTTAAAATGAATCTAAAAACATTTACAAGTTTTAAAATATGTGCTTATACGAAATATCCACAGAGGACAAATAAAAGATGCTCAACAAATGGGGACTTAGATTATGTTTGTATTTAACACCAGAATTACTTTAGTAATGAATTTGGCTGTAAATTACAAAACCAGTTTTAAAGTCTTATAGATACCTTGTGTATTCTAGTCTTTTCCTTTGGATGAAGTTCCTGCCTTCTCAGTTTTTGTTGCAAGTAATAAAAATGGTATTTTTTTTAAAAAAATGACTCAATGAATATTGGCCACAAATGAAATACATTAGCTAATGTAACTCAAAAATCCAAAGATAGGGCTACTTTGGGAATGATCCGGTGGCTCCATGACTTCCTTTCTTTATTCTGGCTTCCTGGTTTTGGCTTCATTGTGATATTGCTGTCTTGGTTCTGATTTGGCTCCTAAGGCTTATTGCTCCCATATTTACCTCCCCTCGAAAAAAGAGTATTTGTCTCAGTATTTCCAACAAAAGTCCTTATATTTATTCTGATTCAGCCTGTGTAGGTCATATTTCACCTCAGAACTAATCACGGTGGCCATAATAGTTGAAAGTTGTAATTGTTGAATCGTGCTGGACTGTGTGTTCCATCCCTGAAGTAAAGGGTTGAGTTAACTTCTTTGGAACCCTTGGATCCCCAAATTAAAGTTCTGTCTTCTGGGAAAAGAAAAGAGGAGAGTAAATGTGAAGGGAGGTGATTAATGTTCACCACATATGCCATCATACTTTACATCTGCCTCACATTTAAGAAGTATTTTAAACTAACCTTTCTCTTATTTCTAACATTAGGGAGCTTTTTTTCCCCCTGAAAAGCAGGAAAAACACAATTTTCCTGGTCAATTATTTTCCATTTATAGGACAGCTTGTTATCTTTCTCTGTGTCAACAGTTTTTGGATCATTAGGTAATTCTTGAAATTTCATCAGAAAGTGAGTCATTCTAAGGTGTATTTTATTTTCCCATACTGTGGAATTTTACCATTAGGTGGCTTATACCAACCAGGAACTCTGCATTGAGTATGTTAGTGATGAACAGCAATATATTTTAAAAAGCAAAGCACAATTTTAAAAAATTATTAAATACCAAAATATGAAAGGCATGGTACTAGTAGCAAGTGTAAAGTTCAGTAATTTGAAATCATAAAATTCAGTTCAAGTTTTATAAAAGGGGTAAAATACATTCTAAAAAAAAGACTCTTAGAGGGCATCTAATCTGTCACACTAATTCCCTCTCCAGTAAGCCTGACAGGAAGAGTTTAGCAATGAGAATTCAATAACTACTTTCTTAGAAGGTTCACATTCCATTGTATCTGGAATATAGTGACTATTCAACAAATGTGGTTTGATTTTTAATTTGAGCTCCAATTAAAGTAATTATTGTCTTCTGTATATTGAGGGCAAAATCCCTGTGTTTATAACTTTCACCCAGTAGGTGTCTGTTTCTTCCCCTTAGAGAGTACTGCTTTATACATATGAGGGCAACTATAGGTCCCTATTTCATCTTGTCACCAGACAAAACATTCAGTCATTTCTCATATATGATAACATTGCCAACACACTCACCATTCAACTTACCTTCCTCTTAAATTTCTTTTATTTTTAGTTTGCTTTAAGATGTTCACAAAAGTAGACACCATACCCTTGATATGATCTGAACAGTACAGTTCATATAGTGGGGATATTTATTTCCTTGTTCTAAATATGTTACTTCCAAAATGTTGTTTTTAAATCGCCTTAGTTGAAGTACATGTATTATAAAATGCACAACATATACATTAAAATATACTCTTTAAAAGTGCTCAATTGAGTTTTAAAAATTTTATATCCATGTAACCACCACCACCACAATTGATATAGAACATTTCTGTACCCCTCAAAACTTCCTGTGCCCACATCGGACTCCCAGCCCCAAGCAATCACTGATCTGCTTTCTAGAATTCCACATAAGAAATGGAATCGTACAACGTGCACTCGTTTGTGTCTGGCTTATTTTGCTCAGCATAAAGTTACGATTCATCCATATTGTCGTATGAATAGTTCTTTTCTTTTATTGCTGATTAATATTCCATTTAATGACAATACCACGACAGGTCCATTCACCTATTGATGGGCATTTGATTGTTTTTCAGTTTTTGACTATAATGAACAAAGTTGCTATGAACATTTGTGTACAAGTCTTTGTTCAGACAAATGTTTTCATTTTTCTTGGATAAATACCTGTGAGTGGAATTGCTGGGTCATATGGTTAGTGTATGTTTAACTTTAGAAGAAACTTCCAAAGTACTTTGTGAAGTGATTGTACGTACCATTTTACATTCCCAATGTCAGTGTAATAATAGCTCCAGTTCATACACATCCACTCATTGTTTTAAAGGTGAGTAGAATTCTTAGCATATGTTTGGATAGTTTTAAATTGATGTTAGGAAAGCAGTCTGCAGTCATCCAGAGTCTCCATTTAGTCTGACTAGTCTGTAGTATAGTCCTAAAATTAGGAAGTAACTTGTTTTCATCTTTTCTCCTCTCAAGATTGCCAGTTTTCTTTCAGATCTTCAGCTTTCTGACAAAAAGTACTATTTTTGTAGAGCTTCTTTTTCTGTATGTTTGTTTTTTTTAAATATAGCTCCATTGTGACAGTCCAGTCAGGCATTATACTGAAATCATATTTCTGAAATACATTTCTCCTTTTGAAGTTATTCATGTTTATAAAACCCCCTGCTTCTCAATGTGTCTTATATGTAGCAGATCTTTTCACATAGCAGGTGCTCAGTCAATGTCTCCTTGTTTCTTGAATACCATGTTTTCACTCCATAATATGTATTATTTGCCTCCTAAGCAAGTAGCTAAATTGGGCAGAACTGTAAATAAATCTGACTTTTTATGGAACCTTCTTAACTAGAATAATGAGCGATTCAAATTGTTGAATTTGATCTGTAAATCAATTAGAAGATCTTTTATTCCCCATAGCATCAAAGGGTAGAGAAGAGGTGCTTCTGATAAAACAGTGGTCGGTGGGCTTCTCCTTTGCTGTCTAACAATTCAAAATTCATTTATATTGTAAACTCTAAATCCTATAAGCTGGGACAGATCCACTCCATGCCAGGGCAGAAGAATCATAGTGTTTTTGCCTTTGACTTTAGGTCATTCCTTTTTAAAAATACAGATACACACACATGCACCACCATCACCATTAACAACACAGAAAACCCAAATTTGCTACAGGATCAGTTTGGTAATGTAGGGAAAAGTTTATAAGGCTGAAACAAGACCAGCTTTCCTCTCACATGAGAGGTACATATGTCAGGATGGTTTAGCTAAAGATCTTTCACCTGGAGTAAATCCCATGAATTGACTTTTGTTTTCCAGCTTCCCGTTTTACTGGTCCTTTCTATAGCCACTTCTGCCCTTTCTTAGGCACCTTTTCTATCCTAAAGCACAAATCAGGTCTCTTTTTCCAAATGCCTCATCCCCTCCCATTTTTTTTTTTTTTTCTTTCCTGAAAATTCACTTATAACAAAACATAGGATTTTTGGCTTTTGGAGTGAATAGTTCCCATCGACAGGACTGTAGACCCTATTAATGGACTCAAGTTACCTGTTGGAGTTAACATTGTGATAGGCTTTCATGTACATTGTGTTGGGGAGAGAAGAGCAGAGAGGCAGAGAAAGAGAAACTGGGTAGAAGGAAATGTGTAAAGGAGACAGCATCATTCTACCAGGGTTACTTTCTGTATTTCATTTATGTCATATCGCATCCCTACAACTACCATAAACAAGTCCCATGCCTTGATTTCCTCCCCCGTGAAATAGCGATGATATCCTTTTTTCCTATGTCATTGGGTTAGTGGGATGCTCAGATGATTTCATATAGGTGAAGGACTTGGAATGCTAAGAGTTTTAATCACCTGCTATTCTGTACAATAATAAGTACTGGATAGTATTTGTTTAAAAACGCACACTCCTCCTGTCATATGCTTTCATAAAATAGACTAGAAAAATGTTAACAGTGGTTACCTCTGTGGAGTTGGATGTCTGTAGATTTAAATATTCATTTTATTTTAAGTTTGAGATGAAAGGCAGATATTCAGCTCTTTAGCAACTCCATTTAATCACTAGAGGTTTCTTTTCCATTGTTTTTGCTAGCATCTTCCACTTACTTCGTTTTGACATGCTCCTCAAGACCTTGTAAGCTTTGAGTTCAGAAAGATTGTAAACACTTAATATGATGATCTAGGTAGTTCTTTAGAGGTTCATTAGTATATTATTTTGCTGCTTATTGTGACCTAGTTTATTATTCTCGGTGGTTTTTTTCTAGGTCAGTCACTGAGTGAGGCCAGCCTGCAGGAACAGGAGATACCATATTGGTCCAGGAGATACTATATTCATTATTTATTGCCTGCCTGCTTTTTATGGCATATTGTAGAAATATTTACGTCTGAGATTTCCACAAATTTCATTATTCCTTAGGTCAGTTTCTGTTATAGCCAGAGAACTTAATAGAAGAGAATCCATAGTTAGTGGTTTCAGGTTTGACCTAGGGATATCTTTGGTTGTGCAGATCAGGATCTAAGGGATTTAAATGGACAAAATGGTTTCTGTCCATTGGGTCATCTGAATGAAAGAACCAGGAATGAAGGGAGGTAAGGAACAAAGGAAGGAATGGGACTGATGATTAAAGGTAGGTAGGGAAAAATAGTGGTTTATAAGAATAATTGCTCACTTTGTCCAGTATGGAACCTGCTTCCTTCAGTTTGCCCCTCTTCCTTTATCTATGTGGGATACAGCAGTGTATAAGCTGGAAGACTGAAATCTGCAGTTAGTTTTTAGAAAAAATAGAAGTTAAGTTCCTGCTCACTTACTAGTTAAAGTGACCTTAGGGAAGTCTCAATTGAACTTCTTCAATTTCTTCACCTGAAAAATATAGTTATTAATAAAAATATCTATACTATATCTTCATATGACTATTGTGAGGATCAAATAAAATAATGTATATTAAAAATACTTTGTAAGTGGTAAAGCTTAGGTAAGTATTTGATGATGATAATAATTGATGACCTCGAACAGCCTTCAAAGCCATCTTAGACTTCTTTCTTTGCTCTGGGCTTCTGTCTTCAGGTTTCTGTTATTTTCTTGGTAGGCATTACGCTTAGCGAACCATAGAATGTTCCATTAATACTCGTGCATGAGCGTTTTCCTGGCCTCGATCCTCCTCCCAGTGATGAAAGCTACTGGTTGATAATAGTTACAAAATGCTTGAGGAAGGCAGCCCACATGCTGAGAGTTTTAATCTACATCTGGGTGGCTGAAGGATGGATAGAGGCTGAGAGGCAGCTCAGAGGACCAGCAGCACTGTAGGCATCCACACGCTCTCTGCATCCTCCAGCTAGTCTCACGCACTGCTTTCCGGTGCCGTCGTGACGAGCTTCCTCATAATTTTGAGTGTGAAGAAAAAGTGCCTGTGTGGTATGAGGAGAGGAGAAAGGTGGTTTACAAATGCTAAGGTTATGGGTGAAATTTTAGTTCTGTTATTAAAGGTATACAAAGTCTTCTCACCTACTTCTCAAAACGGTAGAATAGAATAAGTCAGACTTTTTTTGATATCTTATTACCATATTGATTCAGGCACATGCTCATTCAGCCCAGCTGAGGAGGCTTTGGTGTCATCGTCAGAAAGACGAAGCACCCATTATATTAATTAATTAATTTATTTATTTTATTTATTTATGGCTGTGTTGGGTCTTCGTTTCTGTGCGAGGGCTTTCTCTAGTTGTGGCAAGCGGGGCCACTCTTCATCACGGTGCGCGGGCCTCTCACTATCGCGGCCTCTCTTGTTGCAGAGCACAGGCTCCAGACGCGCAGGCTCAGTAGTTGTGGCTCACGGGCCCAGTTGCTCCGCGGCATGTGGGATCTTCCCAGACCAGGGCTCGAACCCATGTCCCCTGCATTGGCAGGCAGACTCTCAACCACTGCGCCACCAGGGAAGCCCGAAGCACCCATTATAAATAGTAGTTGTTAGGAAAACATGAAAATTTGGAGCTACTTAATAAAAATACACCTGTTTTACCTGATTCTGTAGAACACATAAGAGACACATGAAATTAATTAAAAAAAAAACTTGTCCTTTTGATATTTGGAAGAAATTATAAAGTATAATTATATCAATTTGGTATTCTTTACAATTTGATAGTACAGCATCTATTTTTGTGCTTTTAGTAATATATGCAGCGTTGAAAGCATTGAAGTTGCATAAAATAAAAAATGTGAAATGTGTTCCACATTTATTTTGTTTTCACCAAATGGAATTTGTTCAAATAATACACTGCTGAATGCTGCCTTTTATCCATTTTAAAACAAATTTAGAAATGAATGTTTTGTCATTTTAAAATTATAATATTTAAATCCATAAATGCTAGTTGAATGGAGCACATTAGAAGGAATAGATGAAGGCAACAGGATAGCCCTTATGTGTAACTTTAGTATCATCTCATATGTTGATAGTATTACATTTGTTGGTTGGTCCAAAAACACTCCATGTAATAATTTTTCATTGGATCATTGTCTCTTGCCTTGAAAAGAAATTGCCCCAGCTTTGTTTTGACATTGGCTTTCAATTAACTTCTGAGCTTTTTTTTTTAACACTTATGAATTAGAAGCAACCCATTTTTCTGTGCTGATATCCTATTTCAATTGATGTCACCTAATTAAAAATAAAGTCATTGTCTTGACTAATAAGCCTCAAGTAATTATAAGTCAGTGCTATATAATAATAGTTGTCATTTATTGAGCTCTTACTATGCATCAGGCACTATTTGAAGCCCACAAAAGGTGTTAACTTATTGAATCCTTATTATCACTTTGGGAGGTAGGAACTTATTCTCATTTTACGGTTTATTCCTGTTTTACAGTTGAAAAAACTGAGGCATGGGTGGTTAAATAACTGGCTTGATACCATGGTTACTAGTTGTGGTAAAGCCAGAGTATGAATTCAGGCAATGTGGACTGAGAATTCAGTACCCTTAATTATTATACTGTGTGTGCAAATATAGAAAATTTACATATAAAGCACAAAATAAATTAATCAGACATAGGCACAGAAATGTGCACATCTGTTTTATGAAAACTTTATCTGCTTTTATTAGATGAAAATAGGCATTTAAAGTATTCAGACATTTGTGTAATGTAGCTACTAGCAGAGACTGCCCATTTTAAAGTATTTACTATTATAAACCCTATTAAGCAAATTGTATGCTCTTCCTGGAACCATTTCCTCTATAAATTTTGTGAGTTTACACATTTTAGAAAGATTTCTAAAATCCTTCCAGTTTCAATATTTTATGAATTCATGATCCTCGTTCTTTTATTCTTAATTCCTGGTTTTGCTTACTTGAAAATCTGACAACTGATTGATTTAACTCTTTTTTCCTTCACTCATATTTATTGAGGGCGTTAAGTCATCTCATAAATGTTGTATTTTCATTTTCATTCAGTTCAAAATACTTCTAATTTGCCTTTTTATTTCTTCTTGGACCCATGGGTTATTTAGAAATATATTACTTAGTTTCAAAGTATTTGGTATTTTTCCTAATATTTTTGTTATTGATTCTAATTCTATTGTGATCAGGCAACTTACTTTCTAAGATTTGAATCCTTTGAAATGTACAGAGACTTGTTTTGTGATCAGAATATAGTCTGTCTTGTTAATTGTTCTGTATATACTTGAGAAGGATGTGTATTCTGCTATTGGGTGGAGTATTCTATAAATGTCAGTTAGGTGAAGTTGCTTGATGGTGTTGTTCAAGTTTTCTATATCCTTACTGATTTTCTGTCTACTTGTTATATCAAGAATTGAAAGATGGGTTTTAAAATTTCCGTCTATGATAGTGCATTTTACTATTTTTTGTTTTTCAGTTCAGTCAGGTTTTGCTTTATGTGTTTTGATGTTCTGATAATAGGTGCATAAACATTTAGCATTGTATCAATAAGTTCTCTTGATGAATTGATTCCTTTATCATTATGAAATATCCCTGTTTATTCCTGGTAATATTTCTTGCTTTGAAATCTACTTTGTCAGGTGTTGATATAGCATTGTATATCTTTTTCAGTCCTTACTTTTAACCTATCCGTGACATTATATTTAAAATGGATTTCTTATAAAGAACATTTAGCTTGGTCTTTGTTTATTAAATGATTTGACAGTCTCTACCTTTCCATTGGTGTGTTTAAAGTACATTTTATGTGATTATTGATAGGTTAGGTTTGAATCTACTATGTTGCTATTGGTTTTCTATTTGTCCCAGCTAATCTTTGGCTTCTTTTTCTTCTTTTCTTGCTTTGTTTTGGATTACTTGAGTAATTTTATGATTCCATCTTATCTTCTTTATTGGCTATTGCCATACCTCTTTGTTTTATACTTTCAGTGGTTACTGTATGGTTTACAGTATGCTTCTTTAACTTGTCATACTGTACCATCATGTAATATTATACCACCTCCTGTACAGTATAAGAAAAGCCAGTGGTTCTCAGCAGCAGCTGGGGCAATGGGTTGGAGGACCATACTGGAATCATGTTTCGTGTATATGTGAGAACTTTGAAAAGTGCCTCACTTCAGATGCCCTCCTACTGGCTTGTTGCTCCTCCCATAAGAACATTAATAACACCCTTCCTTTTTGTGGATGAACAAACTGAGGCTCAGTTTAAACTGACTGCAGTAAATGGCAAAAATAGGCCCAACATAGCATAATGTAAGGAATAGTGGTCTTGAAGTCAGCTAGACCTAGATTCAAATTCTATCACTATTGCTTGCTAGATATATGACCCTGGATGAGTTATTTAACCACTCTAAGTTTTATGCTCTAAAATATGGATAATAATCACCTCATGATGGTGTTGTCCTATGTGCTTATATAATATTTGTTTTCTATCTTGATTGTCAAAATTAAATGGAATAGCATTTATAAAGTACCTGGTTAATTAAATTGCTTGGCACACTGTAGGACTTCACATATACTTGCCATATAAGGATCATGGAAGTTATTGCCTGACTCCAAAGTAAGTGCTTTTAGTTTACTTTCACAGTCAATTATCTCTTCAAACTTTATTCTGTCCTTTAGACCTGGAAACATTTGTTATGTGTGTCAGGGAAGATAAAGTTAATGTAGATGAGGTTACCATGAATGGGTATGATAATTAAACCAAATAGGTAGGTTCAGAGTTCAGGGGAGATCTAAGTTGTGAATAAGGCTTCAGGAAGGCTAGAGGCTAGGGCAATCAGAGACATTAGCCTCTAAATTCTAGCAATGGACCGAGAGAGGTGTGGTATAAGAGAGAATATCATCTTGCATCTCATTGTACGGCATTTGCAAAGAGGCAGTTCCTATTAGAATTTAGGTCGATGAGAAGAAGAAGAAGGACAGTCGATTTGAAAGTCATCATAATATACAAGTGAACATTAAGGCTGCAATATTATTCAAAGGACAGTGTGTGCATAGTGGAACACAGAAGGACAAGAACGTATCTTCAGGGAATAGTCTTTGTTAGAGAATAAAAGAGGAGGCAGCCAGGAAAGTTAAGGCTTCCCTAATCTTGCCATTTTTCCGGTATCTAAAGGCAGTGACCTACATTCTACAAGTGAATTTTGAATTTATGGTGCACGTAGTTGTGAGCATGATTTATTAGTTTATTATTGTACCTATTAAAATGATATCTAATATGTGCTTTTTTGGTAAAACCCCAAATATTTCTGGGGAACTTTCAAACTGGCGTGTGTAATGAACACTAAAGAAGGCCATGATGTTTTTAAATTTTTCACTGACTTTGCAGGACCATGATTTTATTCTTAAGAGTGCCATTCTCATAACAGTGAAAATTTCAAATGTGAAACCTAAATTTTGTTTCTATTAATTTGGAAATATAAAAAACAAGCAAAAAATTTCAAGCAGACTGGAGTATGGCAAGAACATAGATTTTATAGTCAGATGGAGTTCCATGTGGGTCTTGGTGTCTTTTACTGGTGGTAAAACTTTGAAAAAGTATTTCTGGACCTCAGTGTCCATTTTTATAAAGTAGAGAACAACATACATTTTTACAAGGTTGTAATGAGAATTAAAGTATTAAATTTAGTGGTAGGCGCTCAATAATAAATGGTGGCTTTTTTTAAAAAAATTGAATATAACTGAGAAGCTGAGGTTGGAAGAGAGCAATTCTGATTTATTGGTAGAATCTTTTGGGTACCAAACACCAGCCTTAACTTTCTTCATGTTATCTACTTGGAGGGTATAATTGTTTTCTGTTTCCTGATTTATTACTTAGTATTCATCCTCCCACACTGAGATACCATGCAACAAAGCTTAAAAGGTTTTTCGCTTGCATGCAGCCTTACTCACAGTTGCCAGGAGAACTGCTGTATTACAGAACTTAGCTTATATTTGTTCCAACTATCTTGACTCTAAAGGTGTTGAAAAGCAGTGAGCTAGTAGGTTAAATTCCACATTCAGGAAGCACTGGTTTCTTGTCTTCAAAGCAAGAAGAAAAGGAAGCAGGGATGAATTCTTCAAAAATTAGTGTCCAGTCTCTGCAGTAGATAATAAATTATCAGTAGATAATTTTTTTCTATTGAGGTGGGTTTTTTTCCCCCTCAAGTTAAACCTATACATAAAAAAAGCATAATCTAAATGCTGAAGGTGAGCCATTTAAAAATAAAATAAAAGGAAAAGAGTTCACTTCTGAGCAAATCAAACAAATTACAAACTATAATAAAATATCCCTAAAATATTAATTTAACTCATGTATAAAAATAACTTGGTTATATAGTCTTGGGAAGGAACATAAATCACTTAAATTATGAATTGTTAATTATTGTTGAGTGTTATTCATAATATTTAACAAAATAATTTTGGGGTAAATTGAGTGTACTTAAAAAGTTCTACTTGCTGTGTGTTATGTTATGCTTTAACAAATATTTTAATAATGTTCTAAGAATAGGTAGATGTTGGGCAAGTTCTCTTTACGAGAACAGGTTGTAACTGAAAAAAAATTAGATGTTGCTATAAAGTGACAAAGTTTGTAGAAACTTATGTATTATATGTATTTCCCAAGGAAAGAGCTTTTTGGATTTTTTGTTTTTTCTTGTTAAACTGAGGTAAATTTTCATGTATATAAAGCCTGTGCTTTAAGAACCAACTTATGATGTGCCATTTTTAGATTCATCAATATACAACACATTGGAATCTTATTTTTTCATTGCTCTGTTATCTTTGTTGATTTTTATTCAACTCATATTAAACAATAAATAGATTTTTAGCATTGGTGGTAGCTTTATTAACATTCAATTTGGAAGAAAAGTGAATTTAACACTAGAATTGCCAGCAACGATAAGTTAAAAAGTAAGAAATTTGTAATTTTTTCGTGGAAGTTCAAAGATAGTCATACATTTCCCTGTCTTTGTAAAAATAACTTTGTAATGGGGTTGGCATGGGTAAAAACTGGACAGCCTCCTGTGTTTTGGAACCAGGTGATAGCTTTTGTTGCAGTCGTGTTGCATCTCTGGAAGCCACCTCAGGGACTTGGGTTTCACTAACTTACATGGGTTTGGAGCAACAGCTGTTGAACTTCAGAAATGTCAGCTTCACCCTTTGCACCTTTCTTTTATGACTTTTTACTCAATATATTTACCCTAAGAAAATGGTATTTTTGTTTAGAGTCTTCTCAGGAAGAAAAAAAGCAAAATGAATTAATAAATATTTCCTTATTCAGTTGTTGGAAGCCTTTGCTTCTACTGCTAATTACTATTTATATACTTAAAAACAAAAATAAAGTGGAGTTACCTTGAAGTCACCTTAAGAGCTAAATTCTATAATTCTAAAGAGCTAAATTCATAATATCCCTGCTCAAGTGGTATGGTAGAGCTTCATTGTGGAGATTCAAACAGATAGACCATGGCCTAGACTATGACTCAAGGTCTTACCTTGAAGGGCCTGTCTGACCTTAGCGTCTCTGAGCCTACATTGCTCTAAACATAACCACTTAAAGTGGTACAATGTGACTAGTGTTGACTGTTAGTGGTCTTATTATAAAGTGGTTCTACTGTAGTCTGGAAAGTACAAACCAGGAGTATTCAGCACTGGTGATCTAATTTCACTGTAAGCTTTGTTTTGAGATACCAAATACTTTGGACATGTGGCTTATCTGTAAGTACTGAAAAATAGTTTAACTGTTATTTTTGATGTCTATAATGATTGAAATGATGTGACTGTAAGATCAAGCCTCTGGAAAATGTCAAAATTAGTTGTTATGATGTACAAGGACAATTTCAAAAAAAAATGATTGACATAATTAAGCTACATTGCTGACTCAGCTTTAGAGCAATTGGGAGGCGTTATTGTGTGGCTACTATTTAACTATGGGCCTAACTAGGTCCTTATACTTGGGAAAGTAGAGCAGGATGGGTAAAAGGGAAAGAGGTAAGGGAGAAAAGACAAGGAGAAAGGGACATGGGGAGAGAGAGGGAAAGGAAAAGAAAGGGTGAGGAAGAATGATTGTTTCATTAGCCTACATTAAAAAAATTCTACTGTTGTCTTAATGAAAAAAAATATATCATTCACTGTTGAGTAAACCTTGTAAGGAAAGAGAATGGAGTTTTCATTGTAAATAACCTTTCAGTTGCACTGAGAAAAAAACCATCCTTGTAAATCTGGTTTGTTTGAAAAATGACTCCACAGAACCATGAGAAGTAATCAGCCCATATTTGTATATGGTTTTGAATATAATATGTACATATTAGCTTACTATTTTGGTACAACAAGAAAATCATTTATATTACCTTCATAAGAAAGGTGACATAAAAAATGCAGTTTTTGAGCAGGTTATATTGGGAGGTGTTTGCTTTCACCCAGCTTTAATGTCCTTCGATATTGCAGAAGTACTACTGTGTAAGTTAGTTGTGGACAATTTATGAGGTCATAAAAACCCAACAGTATGTATCAAAATGTACTTTACTCAGTATGTGAGTAAAGAAGTCAAGTAATATGGTTGGTTTTGGAGTTACATTTGTACAAAACAATTTTTAAATTTTTTTAAAAGAAAACATGAACATGATATGTAAAGACGTAATTGCAAAACATTTTAACATGAATAAATAGTACAAGTTGTGGAAAGCTTGTAAACCTGCCATCTAAAACTGATTACCCTTATGAGCATTTCTTGCTGTTTGACAGTGGAAAGTGCACCTTGTAGAAGCTGTTATACAAGCCATTACATTTAAAAGGTTTCCATCTCACACCCCAAAATTACACTTATTTGCTGCAAGTGAAAATTCAGAATTTGTTCCGTGTTTATTTTGATGGCAATTACCATGGTGTTGAATTTTGTTTCTCCCCCTTCTTCCTGGAAAACTAGAAATTAGCCTTTTTTGGTTTCCTTATTTCAGTGTAAACGCAGTTAGTCAGTTTGTGTATTGTAGGTTACATACAGAGATATTGTAATAATAAAATTCAGAGCCTAAAACACTCAGATACTCCATGTAATAATAAAATAGTTGAGCCTAGGTCACCAACCATTTTAGTTGGTATCTCCATACACACACGAAATTTGCCTTACTTGAAATCTTGTTAAATATCCTGAAAGAGTACCTTAATCATTTATGTGAGAAAGAAACTTGAAAATGTCTGAGACCCTCTTATTTTTGGGTTTCATTCTCCATGTTACGAGTATTTCTTTCATTGTGTGATAAGCAGTTTGAGCTTTTGGCAGGCCTTCCTACTTCTTTTTGAGTGCCTTCCTTCTTTCTTCTCTTATACACCATAGTCTGTTACAAAGAGCTATTAACTGGGAATTGGGAATTCTGAGTTCTAATGCCAACTCTGATACTAATGGATCCATTTGATTTATTGGTCTCAGATTCGCTGTGAAATGGGGACCTGAACTAGATCTCCTGGATACTTTTTAAGTTTAAATGCTGTGCTTTGAGAAGTAGGGCATTTATCTGAAAACCTATTACACCCCCTTCCCCAATTTTTTTTACTGAGTGATCATTTACTGAATAGATATTTCTCCTAAAAGCAGTTTGCTGAAACATAAATTCACTGAGTGGCAATTTTGTTAAATTTACCAAGTACTCTGATTTATTAGTTGCCTAAGAACTAGTTTTCCAAATTAATCAACTGCCTAAAATATGTTTCTATTAACTACATATAACATTTATCACAAATCACACTGCATTAGTCACAAAATCTTTTGAAATTTTTGGTGGGAAGTATTAATTAGTTTTAATTTGGTTTTAATTTTTCCACAGCAATTTCACCACAGACATTTTGCAACAGAAATATTTATCAGTACAGCCCAGCTGAGTGCCAAATTTGTCATTGATATTTTATATACGGAATTCTTTACAGTTGCTTAAACGTGAAGCTATATATTTATTTAGTTGTAGTGGTTAACAAATGTGTGAATTAAGAGAAGTGTAGAATGCATTTAATGGGTGAAAAATGTGTTAAAAGAAATAAACCTTCCCTGTTCTCATTTATAAACTCCATGACATTCAAGACATGCACAGCCCTTTAATTAAAAATAAATGCTCATTCTCAAAAGTCATTGGCCCAGAAAATGGTGAAATTCCAGAATATAGTTATGGGTAGGCTATAGTGTGCTGGCTTGTAGCAAAATTTCAGATAAATTTAAACTTTGAACTCATCAATGTAAGTGTCAAAGAAATCTTCAAAGGCCCTTTAAAACTTTTATTCAATACAAATTATGTCCACAAGATAAATGGTTAAAAGAAACAAATTTTGAATGAATTGGTCAATTTGTCAAATCAGCCATTAGGCAAAATGATTCTTAGCAAGTTGATTTTTGGAAAAGTGAACTTAGTGTTATCATACCCCCATCACCATCTCTACCAGGGATGGGGGACAGGGAAACTGTTATGGAAGAGTACTACTGCCTTTAGAAGTAGAGTGTTTTTTCCTCAGCCATGCCCTATAGCCAAAGTTGGAACTATTTGGAAGGTCTTCTGCCTCTGTGTGTATATGCATGTGTGTAATGTACTTACTATGTGTTTAGCATAACTTTTGATGCTAAATATCCATATTGTGTGTGTGTGTGTGTGTGTGAGCACGCGCACGCGTGTGCCATGGCCACCACAACACAGGCTTTCTGAGACATTGAAGAAGTACAATAAAATGTCTGGGTGAGAACTGAGAAATTTTTAGTTTTCTCTGCTCTTATGATGACCATAGCAAAATAAGTCCCATATGAATATTTGACTGAAGTAACAAAACAAATAGATCAATGTATATGATGAATCACTTGGTGTATGCCAAGGAAAGGTGGTCCTGTGCTCAAGCAGGAATAGAGATGTTAGCTGGACTAGAGGACTATTCTAGAACATTGGTATGGCGCTTAGTATTTCTGAACACTGCCTTTGGCCTGTAACCTTCCTTAAAACTCTGTTTGCTTTCCAGTTACTACCCTTGATTGCAGTGCCATTAGGTAGTAGCGTTAAATATATTTTTCTTGGACTTGCTGAAGGTCATTTGTGAATGCAAAGATCAGGGAACAACAACTCCTGGCACTTGTGCCAAAGACCTTTCGGTTTCACCAAAAGTCAATTTTTTTGTGAATTAACTAGTTGAGACAGTCCCTTCTTTTGGCATCTAAGAAGGTGCAGCCAGTCATTCTTACTAATTTAGAAGTGGAATTGATGGTGGGCACCTGAGAGCTCAACCCTTAAGATTTTAGAATAAAAGATACTGTACTTTTTTTGAACATTTTCTGAGCCCTGATTCAAATTCCAACAAGCCTATTTGTGTTAATGCCTCAGCAGAAGTGATATAGAACGCACGACTCAGCATTTTTATTAGTGTTTGCTGAGATCTACAAAATAGAATAGACAGCCATCTTGTCAGGTACTCAGCATTGCTGGAAATGAAATTAATATTTTTTGGAGGATAACATATGGAACATTAGTAACTGGGTTAAAAAATTACAGCATGTCCAATTTCTATATTGTAGAACATTAAAAATATGGAAAAGACTGCTATTTAGACAGGACTACATAGTAGTTGGTCTGTAGAACATTTAAATTATCATTATTATAAGCCTAATACAGCATATTGCTAGGTTAAAAAAAGAAAGAAAAAAAAAAAACAATTTTTGCTACCGGAACCTAATAGATGGTGTGGTATATTCAAGTCCTCACTCTGCCCATTTTTAGCTATGTGACCTTGGGGCTCATAGAGTTATTTAAGCTTTGGGCCTAAGTTTTATCATCCAAAAAAGTGGGATAATAATAGTACCTACCTCACAGGATTTCTGGTTAGATTAAATAAAGCATGTAAAATCCTTACATAAATGTGTTAACTAATTTTAACTAGAGGATTCTTGAAATACCCTTTTTTGTGAAGAGTTTCAATAACTGTTAAGAGAACATAGAAGAATGTCAGTTGAATGTTGCCAAGCTCAAATAAATTTCAAGTTGTTAATTAATGATGAAGTTAGAACAATTACTATTAGGCTAATTACTTATTCTTAGCATTTCAGCTATGAAAATTAAAGATCTCTGAGAGCTTCTGTCTCATAAAAACAAAGGAAGCATACCAGGCTACTTTTTCTAAGATGACATGATTAGAGCATTGGATCTGAATCCACAATTCAGTGAATCAGGTGTACTTATTAAAATAGTAAATGATGTGTCAGGAGGTTCAGAGCAATAGCTGAAGACTTAATTTGCTCATTTGAGTTTATTTAATCCTTATCTTGTTTCTTTATTAAAAAAATTATACACAAAATCTGTTAAGGCTTACAAATATTAGAATATGAGGGTTGTTATAAAATTTTGCCATAATGGGAATTGAAAGTGAAGTCACATTAGAAAATTAAGAGAAAACATTCTTAATGAATAAATTGATTGGAACTGGCTCTAGTAGAAAACTCTATTTTTACACAATTTTTAAGTGTTAAATGCATCTGATATAGCATACTTTAATAGTAATGTTTCAGCAGGGTCTTAAACTCATCCTCTTTGTAGACTCATCCGTTCATTCAACAAATTGAAGATCCTCTGTGTGTTAGGCACTGTTGCATATTTGTAGGTGAAAAAGATAAGCGTAGTCCATGTGCTCAGGGTGTTTATAATCTAGTTGGAGAGACAGTTACACTACAATATGACAATTGCTGCTGGCTGAGTAAAAATAAGATGCTGTAGGAACACTCAGACAAACACCAGACCCAGACTTATTTAGAAGCAGGCGGGGCAGCGAGAGGGAAGAGTGGTGGTGGTTTGGGAGACTATCTGGGGGAAGTGGAATTTATCCTGAGATCTGAAAGATGAAGCGGAGAAAAGGTGGGAAGGAAAAATTGTTTGAGTCAGCGGGAACTTCTTGTTTCTCATCCATTAAAGTGGGATTGGGGAACTTCCCCTTCTAGGTTTGGGGAACTGAGAGTAGTTCCATATGGCTGGATTGTATATAGTACTCTTTGGAAAAAGGTAGGCAGGAGCTGTATTCTAAAGAGCCTTAAAAGCCCTGTTGAGGGCTTTGCAGTTTATCCTGAGGACACTGGGAACCTGTTGTAGGGAGTGGCCTCAACTCTGTGGAGCCAGAGAGATGAAGATATGTGAATAGATTTTTAGAGAGATTAGGAAGCAGAAGCATTGGCCTCAGTGATTGATTAGATTTGGGAATTGAGAGGAGAAAGTTTGGTGATAAAAGAAATGACAGGACAGTTACTTTTAATGTATTTTAAGGGATAAAGGAGAGTTCTCCCCTCTCTTTTAGCCCCCTTGGAAGACCATCAAAGGTTAGGAGGGGGAGGGAGTGTGGAAATAAAACTTATTATGTGAAATTTCACACTTACATAAAACATTACATAATGACAATAGCTTTTAATAATAAAGAACTTATAGGTGATTTTAAGCATATTAATAACCCTAGCTAAGGGGTATTAACCATAGATTTATGAGATAGCCTAAGATAACCCACTTTAGAAGGAACTATTGTTTTTGGAGCCAAGAAAACGCTTTAGAGTGAGTTGGAAGGACAGCCATGTTCAGAGTGCATCACCAATTCCATAAAAGAAGCTCCGAAGGAAGTGTTTTTAGTTCAGTGTAATTATTTCAAGTTTTACTGATTTTTAGAGAGAAATAAATTTTCTGTTAAGTTTGAGAATGCAGAGTTAGCTAGAATCTTCAATCTGTTTTAATTTTCATCTTTTAGCCAAACTTTTTTTCCAAGTGTGTACATATACATTTTATAATGAAAGTCAGTGTAAAAATTTCACTTGATTAATAGCATTATGTTTTAGAGCAATTATTTCCAGAATTTATGTATGTGTGAATATATAGATTTTTTTTTCAAGTCCACCCACGCCCATGTTCACTACATTTGCCAAAAAAATGGAAGTAATGAGAATTCAGTTCTTTAAGATACTGTACATTTAAAGTGGGGTATATTATTTCCATTATTAGCAATGTTATTATACAGTATTATTTTCCCCTTTTAGATGTGTTGATCTCTTTGAGCCTGTCATTGGAATAGTTAGGAACTGCAAAAGGCTCTATTCTTTACTCTTATAAAAGGAAAAAGAAATAAGAGAGAAAAAAACAGAAAAATTTTTTGCGTGGGGAAGAGAATCCAAGAAGAAAGTTGTTATTGGAGCCTTTTTTGGTGTGAAGAAAATTAAGAATTCCTGTTTTACTTCACTCCCTGTAAAATCCAAAGAAAATCCTGTTTGGAAACAACATTACCTGCTTGTTTTCTTTTGTGGCTCTTTAAGTAATGCTGCCTTTTAAGCCAATCTTTGCCCTCTCTTTGCAAAAAATAGTATGGATACTTCCATGTGTGTGGCTAAGACCCCACTAGTAAGTGTAGAGGAAAAAAGATAAAACTTGTGTGTAAAGTTTAGGGTATGTAGAAAGAATAAACAGATGTCACTAGGGCTCATTTAAAAAGGGGGTACCTGTTTCCTTGGTGGGACTAAACACTTAGATTCACCACCTATATCCTCTTCCAGTTTGAGATCCATGGAAGAGGCGCCACTGCTCTTATGAGTTTGAATACAAGGGAGCAGAATTGAAATTCATGTCTTTATTCTAGATTGGACAATAGATTCTGGCGAGTGTTGTAAGGAAAGGATCATATTTGACATTTGGGAATGTGTATTACTGTAGATTTCCTTCTTTCAGCAGAAAATGACACAGATCATGGAACTAGCAATGAATGGATCTGTAGATATAATCTCCAGATAAATTTTTAAAATAGAAACATTGAAAATGTTGTGTTTTAGAGCCCTTTGAGAGTTTTGAGCCACTCAGTGGAAAGGGAGACAGAACTCTTACCCAGCTACTGAACAGATCAAATACTATACAGGTATTTTGGGGATTAAAAGGGCTGTTTTACAGAATCTAAGACTGACTTTTTGGGATGGCTACAGGGTGAGATGGGTCTCTGGAGCTCATGTTGCTTTTGACCAGCAAGCCCAAGGTTAGCTTGAGGCCACGCAAAGTTATGATCATTGGTTTGGGAAGGCCCATATTTCAGGAGTCCTTAGGAGTTACACTGATGTTACTGTATACCCTTAAGAATTTTACCAAATCATGCAATTTTATATCTGTGAATAAAATTACACTGTAGGCTGCATATTATTTGGCAACCTGCTTTTTATGCTTACAATATTATGAACATCTTTCCATGCTGACTTTTATAGATCTGTATAGTATTCCGCTATAGGGGTATAGAATTTATTAGGGATAATTACAGGGATATAGCCCAATTACAGACATTTCAGTTGCTTATTATGGGCTGTCATAAGTAATACTTGAGTGAACATCTTTGTGTTTATGTATAATATTATGTATAGATAGTAACCTAAATGGACCCTCATTTGACTGATTTTTTTTAAGACAAATTTAAATTCTTGAAAGTAAATGAATCTCATATTATTTCCTCTTCCTTCCATAAAATATTCTGTGAACACAAGGTTAGTGCAGATATCTTTTAACCCATGATATGCTTTTCTATATCATAAGCATTATAGCTTTGATGTCATCATAATGATCACATACTAGGTACAGTACCTAGTATTTGCCGTTCACGTGATATTTGTGTCTATTTGTTCAAATTTAGAATTCTTTCTTAGTACCCAAAGTCTCTATAGACTGCTCTATTTCTTTTAAAGTTGATTTCACTAAAATAGCCTCACTGCTGTTGCTGTTTGTGTAGCCGACTAGGATCCAGTGTCAGGGTGCCGTTATTGGAGTGAGACAGACCTGGGCTTGAATCCTGGCTTTATTTCTTAATAGTTCTATGATCCTGGGCAAGTTACTTAATCTCTAAACCTTACTTTTCTCTGCTATAAAATGGGAATATCTACTTCGTGGTTGAAATTAGGGTTAAATGTATGCAAAGATGTAAAGCATCTATCACATAGTAAATGCTCAGTATATGGTAGCTATTCTTATTACTATAATGAAATGATTGATTTATGATAAAATGCTCTTTGTTCATCATTTTTCAGTTCTAAGTGCTATTATCATTAAATACTCCATCTCATAGGTTCTAGTCACTGTCAGGATTGGATTGACCAATAGTAAGAAACACTTATAGGTTTGCCTCATAGATTTCGTAAGAATCTTTCTGTATGTTACATCATTTTGTTCTCAGACTCTTCTTCCAGTAAGCAAAATGTAGGATACTCAGAAATTTTTGTTTGTTGGTTTTCTTTTTCTTTTCTTTTAGCTTTTATGTGAGCACTCCCAGTTTTTAGCTTATGTCATCTAGGTGAGACCAATTTGTCTATTAATTCATGAATGTGAGTGAGAGAAAATGCCAGGATGGCATCAGCAATAGACTGGACAAGCACCTGGTTCTCTTTTCCCCAGAATTACTTCTCTGCCTGATAACAGCTTCTCTTGATAACTGGAAACAATTAACACATAACAAAATTCTTACATCATTTCAGCAGTGTGGCTTCAGTAATATGTTAATAGATTGTTTTATTTTTTAATTAATTCATTAAGATAAAAACTGTTAAAGTAATTTGATTTGTCTTCTCCAAAGAAACAGTTTTTCATTATCTATTCTGAGTCAAAGGAAGAATTAGTTAAGAAAAAACCTTTGTTTGAAAAGTGAAAAAAGTTACCCAGGCAACCTGTATATGTTACTAGTGTGCTGATTAATCATCGCCAACATTAATCTCTGTCATCAGTTATCACAGGAAGATGACTGCCGAACAGTCTACACTATTATCATTCCATCATTTTTCTACGGATCAATTTAGTATAAAAGATTAATTGTACATAGTCAGGAGGATTACAACATCAGACCTAAATAAAGAAGCAGAGCTTTTATAATATAGAAAATCATGAATTTTCCTTTTACATCTCTTCAGTTACCTGATATATTGATTTGATAAAGCCCTGTGTTTTACAATGAATACACTTTTCACAGAGGTATATTTTAAGTAAAAAAGGCTGACTATAGTTTATAGCTTAACCAGTTTCTTTCATTTGTACTCGGTGAAGTGGAAAAAAAGCAAAGTCATAGAGTTTTACATTTGTAGGTAAATTAATCAGCTCAATATATTTTTGTCAATTTCAAAAAAAAAAACTTATCACATTATTTTTAACCATATATATATAAATTCTAATATGCCCCATTATTTTACATTATATTGTTGACTTTGAAGATACTTAATATTCTTAATTTTTTTCTAAAGAATTAGAATAATCTTTATATTTTCATCATCTACTCCAGGATAGTCAGAAGTGTATACATTTCATACTGATTTTATGTTCAGGAAAGTACATATCAGCTATTTTTTTCCAAAAACCATGACTTCTTTTAGTTGTCTAATTTTAATAAATAGAGGTTTCAATTGCTGTGAGTATTATATATGCTAGTATTTATTTTCTAACATTTATTCAAGAATGCTGATGCTTAATCAGAGTATTAGTAATAAAATCTTATGCTATAAAACTTCTATTATGATTTGGGATCTTTCTCTGTGAAAGCACACTGATGTTAAACTCCTTGTTGTGCATTTTAAAAGTAGTAATTTTAGATTATGACAATTTTTTTCTGTAAATAACATTCCTCTGCTCTTACATTGAGCCAGGTTTCTAAGTAAATAATTTATTCTTTAATGTCACATTTTAGGTGTGATTTATTTTCACTATACAAATAAGTGACTATCATAATAATACTGGTTGATTTGGTTCAAATAGGAATTGGAATTACCATCTTTTGTTTTTCTGTACTAAGGAAAAAGGAAGGAAGTTCTCTGTTGTACTTGAAAATTAAATTACAGGTTTTTATTTTCTATACTGGATTAAAACCTGTTACATTCCTCAGTGTAAAAAAACAATATAGTCAGTCAGTGGAGTGGAACCAAACTTTGCAGACTTTGCTTTTTTTTGGAAAGCAAATTATTTCAGGAAGAAAAACCCCAATAAAAATTAGATGATACTACCTATTTTTAAGCGAGCCCAGTTATATAGTTCTGTTTGATAAGTAATTGATTAGGTCAGACTATTTAAGCATTTAATCTGGCATGTACATTGTGTGTGATGAAAGGAATCCAGCTGTGAATTTGAGTGTATTAAATAATCTTCAGGAAGTTTCACAAAGAACATTTGAATGCCTTGAAACTTGCAATAATGCATGTTTGTTCCAAACACATTTGCTTTGCCTAGGTTTTGCCCATCAGGTTGAAGAAACGGTAATCTTTTTGCATTCAGCAGCTGGGTTTTTGCAATATTCTTTTCCTTCTTCTAGGGGTTAATTAGCCTTCTTTCAAAATGTGGCCTATTTAGCTGTAGATTCGCATGATTCAGCCAGAGCTGGCTATACAAAGCAGAACCGTTAACAGGCGGGTGTGTCCAACTGCTTAATTAGCCAGAATAAAAAGGTCCTTTGTCAAACAAGCATCTGTTGCTCTTGACACACCTGACAGCCACATTAGGCAAGGATGACTAGACTGAAATCGTGCATGTCTCTCCTTCAAGAATATACAACTCATTTACATATAGGCTGCATCATGGACAAACTGCAGGGGTTTATTTAGCTTATCAAAATGGATTAATGTGACTGCATTTGTGGCTGATAAACAAATATCACTTGAAAGGAGGCTGTGAAGGAACTAAACTAACCAAATTACTCCCAAACATAAACAAAGCACCAGAAACCACTGCTAGATGAATGGGAACACCTCACATGTACACACAAACCTTTATACTGGATCTAAAACAAAACCTACAAATGAAGCATGCTAAGACACTGCCCTCATGTGATGATCCCTGCTTTGAAGAAATTTTGGAAA
This sequence comes from Eschrichtius robustus, assembly GCF_028021215.1. NCBI lineage: Eukaryota > Metazoa > Chordata > Mammalia > Artiodactyla > Eschrichtiidae > Eschrichtius > Eschrichtius robustus. The sequence goes on along the minus strand of NC_090833.1, from coordinate 54,191,083 downwards.
GCTACCAGAATACTCTAAATGTGTCAGTGGGTTTAAATGATCTGTTTAGGAAAATTTGGCAGGAAAGTTACACTCCTCAACATGCTTTAACATTCAAATTGATCTGCTATTAAATCAGGTCTTTGGAATTAATCAGTTAAAATGCCTCTGGAAAAAATACTTACTAGTTGGGTTTTATTATGGCCTCAGTAGAAAGAGAGAGAATACTTGCTAATTTCAATGTCAGAGAGAGAAGAGATGTCTCACTTGTTATTCGAAGTGTAGATCAAATAGGATAGATTGAGAATCCCAAAGATTTGCTGTTCAGACCAACAATCTCTAGCTTTCCATTTGGAAGCCTTTCATCATGATTTTGCAAAGTAATATACATAGTGGTAACATCATGGGCTTTAGAGTCAGGCAAACCTGGATTTGAATTTAGGCTCTTACTCTTACCATCTGTGTGGCTTTTAGCAAGTTATTTAATCCGTTTGTGCTTCAGTTTCCTCATTCGTTAAGTGGAAATAACAACATTTCCATTATGGGGTTTTTTTGAGGATTAAATGAAAAGATGTATTTCAAGCACTTTGCATATTGTGTGGCACCTGGAAAAGACTTGTTAAATGAGAGACCTAATTATGGTTATGACTTTTTTTTTTTGTTATGACTTTTCAGCCAGTCTCTGGCAGGGATGTGATTGAGATCCTCTCAAGGCCTGAGGCCTCGGCAAAGAGAGCCTCTTCTTCAAACTTGAGGAAGACAATGAAATCAGAGGAGAATGAAGTTGTGTCTATTAAGAAAAGATGGAGACCAAACTGAGAGGCTATGTTCTTATCCCAATTGGCATGACCCTGTAATCCAGGGGCCAAGGAGACTGGATGATGAGCAGTAACTTGGAAGTAAACAGAAGTTGTTCTGGGACAGTTATTGGTTGTTCTGGATTAGGCTTTCTGTGCTGGTTTTGATGTGGTATGTACATAGAGCCAGAGGTTGGATGGAAAGTTCTCTGCGACTCTCTAAGTTATATAAGCCATCATTTTCTATCCATCTGCTTTTCCCCACTCTATTCTGTAAAGGTTGCTCATATTAAATAGTTGGGATCTTTTTCCTTCTTTCTCATTCTAAAAGTTCACCAGTTTGCTTCTCTTTACTCCCTTCACTTCTGTCTATTCCGTGTCTCTGATGAAATTCAAGACTTCCAACTTCGTCTGGTAGTTTAGTGCATGCGCTGTAGTGTTATGTCCAAACCCTCTTTTCCCACTTTCCTACTTCCCACAGTTTGACCTTGGTTAAGTGACTTAACATCTCTGGGCCTCAGTTGACTCAGTCTGTAAAATGAGGAAGATCTTAGTTCCAATCATCTAGTTACACATTTCTATTAGTAAAGTCATCAAAGCTTAGGTATTTCTCTTATGCCTCAAATGCCTATAAAGGCCAAGCCAGTGAATATGTATTGCCATATAAATAATTTGCATATAAAACACATAATATGGGCTCACCTTTTCTAGATTTTCAGGTTTTTCAAGAGAATCTGGAAATTTGGTTTTTAACACAAAATTTTCTGATTTTTAAAGGTTGACAATTAAGAATTTTAATTTCTAGTTACTCTGTGCCAAAGCCTATCGATGGAGTCTAATATGGTCCATAGGAAGCCAGTTTCCAAATCTATGCCTTTTATCTTCAGATAAGCCCTCTCAGGTGATTTATTGAGGAATTGCTTTAAAAGTACATTTAATTTTTTAGACATTCATTATGTATATTCTTATGTGTATCTGGTCTAAAACAGTGGATGTCATATTATGGGTCATATACCAAAAAGGTGTGTAGGCTGGTCCGCAGTACAGACCCCTGGACACACGAGAGAGCCTCGATAAAGTTCCCAGCCAACACTGGGATAAACAGGAGGGTGTTTTAGTTTGAGTGACTTAACTGTAAGAATCTCATCCGCCCCTTGACTGAACAGCTTAAACAAGAACCCATAATTGGCAACTCTGTGTTCCTCATTTGTGTACTAAACTGACAAAGGCCTGTCTTGGAGTTGGGAAGAGAAGCTAAGAAAAACTCACTGAAGATGATATCTAAAATCTGGTTCGGTCCTCATTCCCTGCAGAAAGGCATCACCTCACTCTCTCTAATAGCCCTCTGCTGTAGCACAAATGGCATCAATTGTCTATAAGTATAACATGTAACGAATCGAAGGACACTGGCATTTGCTTTCTTTTGGGGGAGGGTATTTTTTTTCCCTCTACAATGGAATAAAGAAGAAAAGGCACAGATAGGGTTCCTAATGCGTGTATCCCCTCTCCCAATTTCGAGAACTATTAGTCCTCCAGTAATCTTAATTAGGCAAGAGTTTTATGTAGTGAATACTGTCATTTTCAAACATTTTCAGGCATATCCGTGGTCTTAATACTAGTACAAAGGGCTGTGTGTGTGTGTGTGTGTGTGTGTGTCTTTGGAGATCAGTGCTACGTTTTTTATTAGCCACCATCTTGAGAGATTTCACATAAAAATCTTCTTTTGGAAAATTGGAAAAACTGGCAACTACAGTTTAGCCTTCCCATAAATTCACAATTTCCTTGAGCTAAACATTAGCTGGCCCAAATAAATGGGGTGGTAGCCACAGTCTCCATCACTTTCCTTCTGGTTTTTTTTTTTTTTTTTTAATTTATTTATTTATTTATTTATTTTTGGGTGTGTTGGGTCTTTGTTTCTGTGCGAGGGCTTTCTCTAGTTGCGGCAAGTGGGGGGCCACTCTTCATCGCAGTGCGCGGGCCTCTCACTATCGCGGCCTCTCTTGTTGCGGAGCACAGGCTCCAGACGCGCAGGCTCAGCAGTTGTGGCTCACGGGCCTAGTTGCTCCGCGGCATGTGGGATCTTCCCAGACCAGGGCTCGAACCCGTGTCCCCTGCATTGGCAGGCAGATTCTCAACCACTGCGCCACCAGGGAAACCCCTTCTTCTGTTTTTTAAGCCCCTAGCTACCTTCACTCTTTGTGCCTGAGGTTCCTCATCTGTAAATGTAGATTATAATCATACAAACCACATTGGGTTGTTACATGGAGTGATTTATTTATGAATTAACACGTAAAGCACTTAGAAGAGGACATAGCATGTGTTAAATACTCTTATCGATGTTAGCTTACTGCTGTATCTTTTGTATGCTCTAAGTTTTATTGTGTTGCTTTAGGGGTTTGACTAACAAAGGAATAAGAATAGTCAATCACGTAAAGTGATACCAATGTCAAGGTCTAGAAAGTAAAGAAAGCATAGAGTCGAAGTGAAAAGGCCTAGTCCTTTCTCTAGTCCTGTCACCTTGAGCGAGTCTCTTAACCTCTCTGGGCTTTAGTTTTCTCATTTATGAAATAAGTATAGATTAGATATCTTCAGAGGTCTGTTTCTAAAATTGAATGAGATGATAGAAAAGGTTTGGGGAAAAAATTGGAAGAGGTCATGCTGTGACAAAAGATGTTGAGAGGGGTTAATTTTCTACTTGAAAGACCTGAATACTCGTTCAGAATTTTCTTAGGGAAAATTAACGTTCACCATACTGTTCACAGATTTAAACCATGATACAGTATTTTTCTTAGGCTACCAATTAAATATTGTTTTTCCCCCCAGGATCCCTGCTCAATAGCAAAGAAATTAACATTTATTATATTGACTGCATAAGTAACAAAAGGGAATATCAAGGTCTAAGAAACCATACTTGTTAGAGTGCACACTGTAAAATTTAATCCTGTGTTAGTAGGACAGGCACATGAGAACTGAAAAATGTGCCATGTTGAACTGTGAATGAGAGAAGGTAAAATTTCATGTCTTTGTTTACAAATCTCACTTATATAATAGTGATCCTTCTTACCTTTCAAAATATTAAACATTATTGCTCTTTGGCTGTCTTTGTGTAAGAGTATAATTAAACTTTAATTTTAGTACCATATCATCTCACAGCCAAGAAAATTAGTGAGCTTGATCCTTTGGCTAAATTTAGGGTATATCAGTTGGTTTTTGGATATACATTAATTTTTAAAAATCAGTGAATAGTAAGTTTGAAAGTTGGAAAGGACCTTAGAAACAATTTATTCTAAATTGTACACTTCTAGTGACGTCCTGGAGTTTATAAAAGTGTCTAGAAAGTACAGTTTACGACGTATTTGCATCCAGTTAGGATTTGTGTTCTGAGAATTGTGTCTTGACATAATTTATAATATGACTAGTTTATATTGTGCTTGAAACAATTTATAACAGATGAGGCCTAAGGAAGGTAGATTTCAATGAAGTTCAACCTTTATAGCCTCAAAATAAGAGGTACTAATGGAGATTTTTAAAATGTAGATTAGTAATTTTCTATATTTATTTTAAAAGTGGTCAACATGACTATAAACGTGCATGGAATATCATGAGTATGTTGGGTGGAGTAAGAGGTATTCTGGGAGTAGAAAGTTAGTCTCAGTATAGGATATTAAGAACAAATGTAATGCAGCTAGTCATATAAGGAGAGCATTTTAAACTTTCTTTCTATTTTAATAAATTTCAGAGACCATCATGCAGACATCAGAGACCGGGTCGGACACAGGTTCGACAGTGACTTTACAGACATCTGTGGCTAGTCAAGCAGCAGTGCCTACACAGGTGGTACAGCAAGTACCAGTACAACAACAGGTAAGGAGCTGCTGTTCCCAGAGAAGATGCTGTGCCTTTCCTTGTGCTGCCTCTCCAACATAGCTGTGTCTAAAAAATGATTTGGATAATACTTTCTGGCACAATGGATGCCAAAATAGGCCTCGTTCGATTCTTAGATTAAGTCAGCAAATGTTTCTTGAGCATTTCCTGGATGTGCCACGTTCTTTCTGTGCTAGGCTGTAGGGATAAAAAGATAAATACTCAAACTATAATCCTTCTTCCAAAAGAGCCTCTTAAGTCCTAAAGAGAGCATTTGTTTCTAACTTGGCCACCCTAACTGGGTTTTCTTCTCCTCTTCTTCCCTCCTTATTCTTTATCACATCTTCCTATTTCTTTCATATTGAAATGTCAGCAATCATATTTTTATATAATTGGCTCACAGTAGTACTTAATAAAGGAGAGGATGTGTGTACCTTACAGGCAGGGATTTTGCCTTTGTGATATTTTGGAAAGTGCTTGGGCGTTATGGTGACTGATAAATAGTGTTTAATGAAAATTAAATTATCTTAAAGGTCTGAAAATCTGACTCATCCCATTTAAAAAACTGAGAATGAATTCATCATCACATGTTTACTACAGGGCTTATTCATACTTGGGACGCTTAGCTTGTTTTGGAAAGATACTGACAAAATAGTGCTATTTTGTACCAGTTAATAGTCCTGCTTTGGATTGTGAACACATTGGCCTGTCATTTCTTCTAAAGAGTGGTGAGAAAATATGCGGGGAGGATCACGTCATAAAGCATTATCTTGAGACTTGAGATTTACCTGTAATTTCTCAGTATCAGAGAAAATGTTGCTTTTACAGTTTAGCAAATGTTGCTTTTACAATTATAAATAAGTCATTAGGGAGAGGGAATAACTTTTCCTAAATTATAGACAGAGGGACTCAAGGTTATATTCTTAGGAGATAGAAGTGGGATGGGCAGGGAGAGTGCTAGAATCATGGAGAAGGGTCTTTGACTCTCAGGGTAAATAAAGACATCTGAAATAATTATTTCTTTTATAATTAAATATTGAGGCACACTCTTCTTTCTGTTCTCTACAACACACTGGTATTACTGATCACCAATTTCATCACCAATTTCAAGACTGAACATTATTCAGAAAAGGGTAGTTTATGGCATATCATCCAAAGAGCAAGTAGAGAACTACTGGGACAGTGTTATATATAATTTTAAAAAGATAACTCAACAATCGAACAATATTAAGCACATATTGAACAGTTACGCTCACTCTGGTTTGTTTTTTGTCTCATTTGTGGAAGAAGAATGGCCTTGAGAGTGCCTGTCTCTAACAGTAGTGCAGTGGAGATCCTGTTCCTGTCTCCAGAAAGTGCCCCCTTGAGACCTTAAAATGTCTGTGTTAAGTGTATCTGGCCCTCTCTCATGGACTCTGTGTCTTTTGTTACTCCCTCCTTCCTTTCCTTTCCCTTTCTTCCTTTTTGCCTTCCTTCCTTCTTTTCTTTTTAAAAAGCATTTTCTTTTTATTGAATTTATATGTCATTAGATGTCTACTACAGGTCTTATATAGTGTATATAGTAGTGTAAAGAGTCACATAGTTCAGCAAGTTCGTTATTTAAAAAAAAAAAAGTAGTCCTCATCCTCTCTCTACTCCTCAGAGGCAACTAATTTTGCCTCTGTTTACCTATTATTTTGATATTTACCTCTATGTCTTCACAAACGGTGTTTATTTTCTTTTTTTAAAAAATTTTTATTGGAGTACAGTTGATTTACAATGTTGTGTTAGTTTCAGGTGTACAGCACAGTGAATCAGTTATGCATGTATCCACTCTTTTTTTTTTTTTTTTTTTTTAGATTCTTTTCCCATATAGGCCATTACAGAGTATTGAGTAGAGTTCCCTGTGCTATACAGCAGGTTCTTATTAGTCATATATTTTATATATAGTAGTATTTTCTTGATTTTTTTAGTTTTAAGCATTTTCTTACCACACTCCTCTTTCTAGCTCTTAATATGTGCATACGTGTGCACGCATGCACGCACAAACACAGACTTTTTCCATCCCATATGCTTTGATATACTAGGTTGAACTATATGCATTTTTTTTCCCTTTGCCATCATTCTGGGATTTCCCTCTTCTCTCCTATGTTGGCTTTCCTGTTTCTCAGATCAGTGTCTTAAACTCTTTCTTGATTTGCTCAAGCACAACTTGCAGTAACTTCCTAAGAATTGGTAGATTTTGAGCTCTTGTGCGTCTGAGAGGGAATTTATTCTACTACCTTCACAGTTGTTTGGTAGTTGGATGGGTACAGAGTTTGGGGTTGGATATCATTTTCTTCAGAATTTTGAAGGAATTGCTCCATTGTCTTCCAGTTTGCAGAATTGCTATGGAAAAGTCAAACACTGTTCTGATTTCTGATCCTTTGTATGTGATCTATGTGATTATTTTTTCCTCTCATGTTTTAAATCCCAGTTTCTTGAAATTTCATGTTGATGCAGACCTATTTTCATACATTGTGCTAGAACCTTGATGGGCCTTTTCAATCTGGACATTCATGTTCTCCAGTACTGGGAAATTTTATTCAATTTTTTCATTTATGATAATCTCCCTTCTTTTTTCTCCTTTTTCACTTTTTGGACTTTTTGGTTCTACTTTCAGTTTCATCTTCCAGCCCATCTATTACTTTTAATTTCTGCTATCATAGTTTTAATTTCCAAGAGCTTTTAAAAAATTCCTTTTATGTTCCTTTTTATAACATCATGTTTTATTTCCTGATTATAATATCTTTTTTCTCTCTCTCAAGATAATAATTTTTTAAGTTGTTGGAATTTTCTTCTCTTTATATAGTCTCTTTCTTTCAAGCTATTTTTCTTTTTTCTTTTTTTGGTCTGTCTTTCATATTAGAAGCTTTTCTCAGATGTCTGATAATCTTTGGGTGTTTATTCATATTTAAAAATGTGGCGATAAAAGGCTGATTTGAATGCATAAGCGAGTTTTGTTGACTTCAATATAGGATCATCTGACTGGGCTTTTTAACTGGGGACCTTCTGATGTTCAGTATTTTTGTTTTTCCTCTTGGGCTGGTCATATTTTTAAAGAAGACTTCTCCAGCTTCCTGCCTGGTGGGTGAATGCTTAGTTGCCTGGGAAGCTGAGTGTGGGAAGATAGTTGAGTATTTCTTGCACTAATTCACTGAATCCTTCTCCTTTTCAATATGGTATCACTCACACTTGATGTTCCTCAGTGCAGAGATTAAACCAAAGAATAAACCTTCAAATTTTCACCGTAGTTAGGAAAGGCCAGTCACCTCATTGCACAGAGTTGGTAGAGGAGATCTGATTGCTTCTTAAATAGAATCACTTTTTATATTAAATATATATAAAACCAAAAAAACTAAGTTCCTATTAGAAGTGGAAAATCAGTATCACCAGCCATAGACAGAAAATTACACGTACACACTGTGTGTATACACACTGTGTTCATGTCCTTGTAAAAAATAATCTCATGTACACACATAACACACTTCGGAAAACTTTGTGGTATGCCACATGGCTCGTTCCCAACAGGCATATTTTTCAGTCCCGCAAGTTAGCTCTTTCCTCTAGGACGTTCAAGGCAGTCGACGACTTGGTCCCCTTTCACCAAGCAAAGAAGTTGAGAACTTTCGTTTTCTTTTTGTCAACTAAGTGTTTTATTTCACAGAGTGGATTAGTGTGATATATGCCTGGAAATGCCTGTTATGTTGTCCTTCCAGGCTTATCTTACTTGGAAGGATTTTTTCTCTTCTGTCATTTTCTTCCTTCCTAGCTTCCTTCCTCCATTTCTCCCTTCCTTTCTTCCCTCCTTCCTTCCTCCCCTCCCTTTTCCTCTCCTCTTCTCCCTCTCCTCCCCTCCCCTCCCTTCCCCTCTCCTTTCCTCTCCTCTAGAATGGTGACATATTTGAAGATTTCTAACAGTGTCCCTGTGGATATAGATTGTCTGTAACTGATAAGATAGGTGCTATAGTAACTTCTTATTGCTCTAACATACCTATAATCTTTGTATTGTTAATATGCTGATGTCATCTTGAGTTTTCAGACTTTGGTAGGATGCCTTTAAAATCTTGCAGCTCTTGTCACTGACCCATAATAGATATTGAAATCATGGCATTGACATCAAAGATAGTTACTTCTATTGATTCAACTTTTCATTGTGTCCTTGCTCTGACCATTTTGATGTAAAAAGAACGCCTATAGCTAAATTTTTAAATTTTGAGACATGTAATATTGTATGTATTGGCATGTTGAGAAACCAGAAAATTTTAAGATCGTAATATATATTTTTATTTCTTCAAAGCCCTAAGCGTTCTAATTTCACTATTTCACTATGTAATAAGTACCAAAAAAAAATGTTGTTTCTAAAATTATTTCTGTGGTTTTTCATTTATTCTGTATGATCTCAAGAATCAATTTGTCACCTTTCCTTGAACAATCTGATTCAGGAATGGAGAATTCCGAGCAAAGATCGCAAGATCTTATTATATAATTCTTTATCAAATTTCCTGTCTTTTGCAATTTTTCATTATTTCACAAAACACCATAGAGTCTCAGCTTACAAATACAGACATAGTTGCCCAATTCAGTAAAATCTATAAAAATATTCAGGTTCAGTATATTGATTAGAAACTAAAAAATTAATATTATTTATTCTTATCATATTTGTAAAAAGGCTTTTTGAACTGACGGGTCTCTATCGAACATGACTACAAAAAAATGTGCTGTTCTCCCTTCCCCTCCCCCTTCCTGGAGTGATTTGTTAGAGTTTTTGTAGATAATTCTTCAAGTTGGTCATTTTATGCCTAAATCTGAGAGGCCTTCTAACCCTGCTTGCCCTAGAACTGAATTTAAAAATCCAGGATAGGGGAAAAGGAAAATGTATTCCTACTATTCCATTCTCCTCCATAGCCAGCCAGTTTAGATTCTTTTCAAGGTAGAACCTAGTCAAAAGTCAGAACTTTTATTCCTGTTCTAATCTTGGGATCCAGGTATTTCACAAATGCTGCTGACATCGAGGATAATTCCTAAACCATCCTAAATCTTGAATCAGGGATCCAAGAATATTTTCTCCCATTCAAGCTTCCCAAGTTTTAACTCGTCTCCCAACTATATTTCTTCCTGTCTTTACTGTCTCTGTCTGTCTTCCCTTTTCCTTAGAAAGGGACATACATCTTTTCTCTCACAGTGGGCAAGTGTTTTGTCTCTATATTGCTCCTTCTAAACATAACATCCCAGGTACAATTGAGCTCTGGGGTTGAGGGGCTTCTATTTGAGTTCAAAGACATACATTTTTTTTTTTTTCAAAGATGCTGTCAACTTTGTTCAAATTCTTTTTTTATCAGAGAATGTGGGTCTTGACCTTTTTCTGCCCAGGGACAGTTTGTTTCTTGTGGGTCTTTGGTATGTAACTGTGACACTGAAACTTCTTTTTATGTGATAAAAGCTCATTTCAAGATTATATTCAGATAAGGATATATATATTCTTACAAAGAGATATTTTAAAAAATACATGTATAAATAAATCACCGATTTAGGCACTGACTCTTTGTTGATAATTTGAGTTATCAGAATGAATGTAATAGCTATGTGGCTATATTGTTTCTTTTTGGTTAGTATCAATATATTACATATTTAGCATTTCTACATAAGTTATGGTACATCCTGGAGAGTAAGTGTATTATCCCTGTGGTCAAAAAGATAAATGACATTTTGTGTGGGAAACAGATCCAACCGGAACTGTCAATTAGGTTTTAGGCAAAGGGCAATCTTCAAGAAGGGTAAGTTTTAAATGAATCTTCTCCAATAGATCTATTTATTATGGATATCTTTAAAATGATGCCTCAACCTTTAGGAGATGGATTTTAGGAATTGAAATTAGATATGAATGCTCCTGACTTCCCCACATTAGGCCATAGCTTAAACAGTGGGTTATTTTTGTCCTCACTTCTGTTTGCCATATTCCTGTGTGTAGTAAATCATCACAACCAGAAGGAAGCTGTGATAATTAGCAATATACCCATGAGAAAGTTCTTCTGGTGGAAGCAATAAATAGTGATTAAGGGGAAGAAATGATTGCCTATAGAATGTTAAATCCATAACAGAATGTTCTATTGGATCAAAACTTGATCAGTAGTATTTTAAATGGGACCCTGTGCTAGGCTGGAGAGCTAAGCCTGAGGTAGTGCACTCCATCGTTCTTGTCTTTATCTTTCCTCTGCTCAGGGTCCAGAGGTTTGCTTCTTGTGCATCCTAGCTTCAATGGACATGAATAGAATTCTTTTCATTTCAGACCATTATCTGATATAATCAACAGAAACAGAGACATTTTTCTCTGGTTTGCTCTTATTCAGGACTAGATTCTCATTGGCTTAGTTCCCTAAGGGAACGGTGTTTTCATAATTAAGACTGTGGCAGACAGCCTAAAAGATGGGGTTATATTTTTAAATGAATTCCAGTTGAATGTCTTTTGTGAAAATAATTTTTTTAAAAGACAATAATTTTAGTTCTTGAAGAACATATTTATTTTTGGAATCAGAACTGCTAATTTTTAGTGTCCAATATAAAAAAGTAAGGTGTTTTGAAGGAACATGCTGATTTACAATTGAAATAAATTTTACTGTGCCAATCTAATATGAAGGCTCTTTAGTTGACCATCTGTATATTTTTAAAAATAAGAACTACTGTTTAAATAGTTGGGTAGTAATAGTCTTTGATTCTCTTTTAAGTGATTTTTAAAATATTTTCTCAACTAGAGTTAAAAAATTATGATCAGTTCTGGATACTATATTTTAAGAGGAATATGCCAGGCACTGTGTTAAATACTGGGGTTTCAAAGGTAATTCAGTTTGGTACCCGACTGTAGAAAACCAACTTTTGATGGAGATAGACTTGTTATAGAATTAGATACAAAGTTCCTTAGGCGTAAAGATGGAAATTGTTCTTGGGAATGAGAGTCAGTGATGTCTTCACCAAGAATGTGACCTTTGAGCTGTGTGCTGAAGGAAAAGTTGGAGTTCACAAGAAAAGCAAACTGGAAAAGGGCATTTCTTGTAGAGAGAAGCATGGAAGAGCTCAAGTGAAATCAAGGAGTTGTGTAAGGAGGTGAGGGGCTAGGAATTGAGGGCTGCGGAACAATGCTGCATAAGAACCTCTTGTGGGAGGTTGAGTCTGATGACCTATTTATGGTGTCTTTACGTGTAACCCCTCCCTAGTATTTTCCCACTTCAGTTGACATATTTCTTTATATATTCCCTCACTGCTGATTTTCTTGAAAGAGACATCTGCAGTTATCTAACCACCTCTTAATCCTATGAAATTTGGGTGCCACCCATACAACTATGGATACTGTGCACTTTGGACAGAGCCAAATCCAGTAATTTTCTCTAGGGTGTTTCTGGATTTTCCTTTGACATTTGATACTGTTGACTATCACATATTTCTTTTTTTGCATGGATTTTGGTTTTCCCCTTTTATTTCTTTGAGGGCTATTTCATCAAGTAAATCAGGTTTTGTAGAGCTTAAGAGAGTGAGATTCATACTTAGAAGGGATGGATTTAAATCCTGGCTCTAGCTCTTTCTAGTTATATGACTTTGGACAAATAAAATTAAGTTTCTGAGACTCAATATCCTAATGTATAAAATAAGAATAATAATGTCTAGCTTATACTTAAAGTATTAAATAACATTTATTAAATAATTTAGAATAGTACCTGATATATAATAAACCTTTAATAAATTTTCTATTTTACTATTATTATTTTCATTGTTGTTATCATTATCAGTAGTACTGGTAATGTTATCTGACTCCTCTAATGGAAAATTGGAGTGGGGGGATTTGACCTCCTTTTCTATAAGAGTTGGTCTTTGGCCCTCTCTCTTTGCCCTCACTGTCAAGTAACTTATCCTCTGCAGCTATTTTACTCTTAAAACCAGCTGCTTCCATTTTCTTTACTAAGCAAGAACCTCTGGTCCTTCCTTGTATTGCTCTGGATTGTGAATTATGGAATCTCAGGCTCTAGGTCAGAATGGACACCAGCTTGGTCTGAGGCAGGATCAGTAATGGTGTCCTTCACCCTGGATGGCCTGTCACCCGGTGCAGTCACCATAGTGATTAGAGAAATGCCAGGTTTTTCAATAGAATTCAGGAACACCTCCAGTATTTTATTCAGTTCATAAAATATAATAATTTTGAACCAAGTTTGTTGCTGTGGTATGATATAAGACTTTAAAAGATTAAGGTGAGAACAATATATTAATATTCTAGCTAGCTTGACTAGAATTTGGCTCTCTAGTTAGAAGAGGCTTACACCATTCATTTAATGCAACTATTCCAAAGGACCTCCCAAAGTTGAACTGCAGAAAATTTTCTTTTTCAACAAATCACTTAGTTATAGACTTATTTTAGTTGATTCCATAATTTTGTTCTTAGAGATATATAATGTTTCCTATGAATATCGAATTTGCTTATCAAACTATCAATTTCAACATAAGTACTTTTTGTTTGTTTGGAAAGTTCAATTTGTCCTATAAAATTTTTCATATGAGTAGAAAGTAGAAAACTTTACAATAACTGGCACTTCTGTTTACATATAATTTGAACAAATTGAAACACAATTTAAACAGAGCACGTGCCCTCTTTGCCAAAGTAAATCAGAGGAATTCTTTACGTGGGCTAAAAATACATTGTCAGTATAATAGATCTCAATATATAGCTGAGCCTCTTTGACATCAGTATCTGAAAGAAAAGAAACGTTAAGGTCCAAATAAAAATTGTTATTTGTAGTCTTAGCTGGTCAAGGAAAGGAAGTCTTTCTAGAGGAAGTGATGTTTAAGCTAAGATTTAAAGAATAGAGATGACCAGTGAGGGAATAAACAGAAGTGTTTTCTGAGGGAAGTGTGTTTGTGAAGAGCTGGCGTGAACGTGGTGGGTTTGTGGAACTGAATCAGGGTTGAAATGAAATGGGTGGAGGAGAGGGTGGGAGAGCTGAGTGGTGAGAGGTGAGGTGGAGCGCTAGGTATCTACTGGTTGAGTAATATAAGCTATTTAGGTTTTCAATAATAACTCTCATTTTGAAGTCATCCACCATTCTGCTTTGTCAGAAACCCAGTTGCAACAATGTATCATAATGATAGTATGCCATCTATTGAGCACCTATTGTGTGCTGTTCCCTGTGCTTGATGCTTGGCTCATTATTTCTAAAGCTTATAACAACTCCGCAAGGTAGGTGGTATTATTACAGGTGAGGAAACAGAGGCTCAAAGAATTTAAATAACTTGCTTTGGATTACAGTTATTTGGCCTTGACAGCCTGTGCTTACATTTGAGAAGTATACTCTGAGATAGTAATTACAAAATGTATGTGTGTGGGATTGATGTTATATTTCTTTCGAGAGTGGGATATATTTGTATTGTCATTTAACAAATAATTATTTTTGAAAGTCTTCTTTCATGGGAACTGTAAATGCTGAGCAAGTAGGTACTCAGTTTGTATTGAAGGAATATACTAAATAGTACAATAGCTTGAGCTCTTCAGACTGAATCCTTGTGTGAGGAGGGGAAAGGACTTGCGTCTTGTCCACATCTCCTGCCCCTAACGGCAGCTCCTGAGATGCCTTTGTGGAACCTCTAGGGATATATGGTACACAAGTTGAGCATCATCTCCTCTCCTGGACTCTTTTATAGCCAGGTGAATTGTCCATTAAAGTTCTTCAAGCTCGATGCCTGTATTCAACCAGCATACCATAAGGTTAATTCCATGGAGCACTTAACATACCTTTTCTATCCACGAAAAATGATCGTTCTCCCCTTTCTTTTATCCAGGGCTGATTTTAGAAATAGACACACATTGAGTGGCTCTTTATTTTCTTTAAAAACTTGTGTTGATATCAGTCAAAGCCATTTCTGCTGAGATGCTGATGTTTCATTTTTCTTACAGCCCTTACAAACTGATAGACTTCCTACTGAGAGGAAATCGCAGCCACCCTCTTTGTCCTGGCTGCCTAGTAGCTCAGTGCTGAATCCTAAACCTGATGTTTAACTAATATACCTTCCTTCAGCCATGATATTTTTAGCTGAGAGTCAAACCCAAGATATCTGACTTCAGAACCTGAGCTCCTAAGCCCCACCTTACAGAAGTAAAGCAGTCAGATGAGTTATAACAAGATAAATGGTATAAGCCCACTGACATAGCAGTACTAAACATGGGCAGTCTCATGGTGAAGAACATGATACACTTTCTGTCAAGAAGGATTAATTTTAATTCTATGAATCAATCACAGAACGTTTTTGAAGATCCCACAAGCAAAGCTAGTGAAGCAGCTACATCCGGGGTATAAAGGGCTGCTTGAGCAAGATAACTAGCAAATAAAAAAACTGTAAACCTTGGGAATTCCCTGGTGGCGCAGTGGTTAAGAATCCGCCTGCTAATTCAGGGGACACAGGTTCGATCCCTGGTCCAGGAAGACCCCACACGCCGCCGAGCAACTAAGCCCGTGCGCCACAACTACTGAGCCTGTGCTCTAGAGCCCGGGAGCCACAACTACTGAGCCCATGTGCTGCAACTACTGCAGCCTGCGCGCCTAGAGCCCATGCTCCACAATAAGAGAAGCCACTGCAATGAGAAGCCCGCGCACCGCAACCAAGAGTAGCCCCTGCTCGCCGCAACTAGAGAAAGCCCGCATGCAGCAACAAAGAGCCAATGCAGCCAAAAATAAATAAATAAATTTATTTATTTTAAAAAAAAATTATAAACCGTGAACTTCCTAAAGCCCTCCCTAAACTCAGACCCTAAGTATGAACATCAGTAAATATAGTACCTAAAAAAAAAAAAAGAGGGGAAACATGATAAAATCAATGTAGTAAAATGTTATTTAGATAATCTGGAGAAAGGATAACTTGGGAATATTTTGTATGACTCCTGCAACGTTTCTAGCAGTCTGGAGTTATATAAAAAAATTTTGAAATGAATAACTTTACCGATCGGAGGTAAGTTTGGTAAGTGATAATTTAAGCTACTAATCATAATATTGTGTTCAATAGACATGGGCACTTACTATTTTATCTTTAAATAAATAAAACCTGAAAGTTTTCCTTATACATATGCTAAGCAAAAAGAGTTCTTCTAAAAAGTATCCTAAATTTAAACTACTCTTGTCTCATCTCAATGGATCAGTGTTTTAAAAGAGGAAAATCAGTTCTGAGCTTTTTGCCCAGTTCTCTCTATATTCCCCATCAACTCCCCAGTCTTGATGATTACCACCAAGAAAATAAATAAATAAATAAGCAAGCCTGAATAACACATAAAACGATCAATAAGAAACAAAATTGGTGATACTTTTAAGACTCTTTTAAAAACAGATGTGTATAATGAATTAGTGGTACAATTGAGCGTTGCTTTAAAAATCTGGTTGCTAGAAAATGCAAACAAAATTATTCTCAAGAAAGAAGACAAAAGTATCAGGAAGTAGGAATTAGGTACTAAACTCAAAAAACGATAATTAGCCAGTTGGCGGCTTTGATTTTTGTTTTATTTAGTAGCAGTATAGATATGGATAGTATGAAGGCCCAGACAGCCATTCCCATTCCAGCCTGTGAGGAAAACCAGATTCATCAAATCAATTGATTAGCAGCCTTTAAAAAAGTTAAACTCACCCAAATTTATATTACAATTGATATATTAATTATTGAATAGGGGAAGAGGTGGAATATAGTTTTTTAATTAAATAAAAAGGTGTAATTTTTCATCTTCTTGTAATATTTAAAGATTGTTTAAAAGATTATCTTTTATATCTGTAAGGTATAATTTTAATGGGTGATTAAAAGGTGGCCTCAATGGGCTTCCCTGGTGGCGCAGTGGTTGAGAATCTGCCTGCTAATGCAGGGGACACGGGTTCGAGCCCTGGTCTGGGAAGATCCCACATGCCGCGGAGCAACTGGGCCCGTGAGCCACAACTACTGAGCCTGCGCGTCTGCAGCCTGTGCTCTGCAACAAGAGAGTCCGCGATAGTGAGAGGCCCGCGCACCGCCATGAAGAGTGGCCCCCGCTTGCCACAACTGGAGAAAGCCCTCGCATAGAAACGAAGACCCAACACAGCCATAAATTAAAAAAAAAAAAAAAAAAAAAGTTACTTAAAAGGTGGCCTCAAAACTGAAAATTATAATATGCAGAGCTTTTTATTTTTGGTTTACAAGTTCGTCAAGCTGTTTCTCACAAATCTATACAGCTAACCAAAGCCATGATTTTGTTTTTCTCTGCCTACATTTACTAGTTGGTGTTTCTGGGTTATTAAGTATTGATAACTTTGGATTCTATTAAATCTGTGCTTCCTTATTATTAGCAATCTCAGCTTTTTAAAAATAGTAGGATTAAAGAAACCAAATAAGAAAAATTATACATTAGAAAAGAGAGCACTTGAAATGTAAGAAGAAAGGTGATTCTTAAATAAAAATGCTTATTAGTATAATAGGGATTAGAGAGGCACTGTCCCATTTGTAAATCTCAGAGTAACTTTGTAACTCATCACTAGCAGAAGTAAACTATAATACAGACTAACTTGAGGTTTTGTGGTTTTTTTGTAAATGGAACTATAAATGGAATAACTGAGCAAAATTATTTCTGAAGTTTTGGAAGAGTGATAGTAAGCAAGTTAATTTTACTTTGAATAAACGTAAACTTTAGTTCCCTGTAATAACTTTTTTCTGAGATTCTTATGAGACTGAGCAGACCATTGATTATAGTCCTGTTTATGACCCTTGGTAACATAATTATTCTATGCAAAGCCTTTTTTACCAATAACTTTTCTTTTTTGTTATTGTGCTGACTTTCAAGGCTTTGCTTTGACATTGAGGTTCACTAAGGTGTTTGTTGCCTGTGGTTCATTGATCTGGTAGATAGTTATACAGTTAAAACTCATGATTACTCTTAATTTTTTCCAGGGATTTCATAAATTGATTCAGAGAAATTGTTTCTTTAGTTTATTTCAATTAGATACTAAAAATAACAAAGCAAAAGAGCATCAGGGAACTCTGTCTAGGAAAAAAATATATGACCTAGAGAAGCTAGGGTAGTAAGCAAACCCCATACTCTTTTGTCAGTATAAAAATAGATTCCTGACTGTGTTAACTGATCTCAGTAGGCAATTTATTTCACAGGTGGAAAATGTTTTTGATGTTTGGGCTTAAATTATATTCATATCTATGTTTTGGTTCGTAATACTTTAGTATTGAAAGAATGCAGTTTTTGTTCTTCTGCTTCCTATGAAGCAGTAATATTGCCCAAAATATTGGGGATATGGACTAAAGGAACAGTGACTTGAATTTGATCTCAGGAGGTGTGAGTGAGTCGGAGTTCTAGGTCTGCCAAAATAAGCTACGTGGTATTGAGCTCATTTTAACCTCCCTGTCCTTTAGTCTCCATAACTGTATTACAGGCGGTCACTGGGCATTGATTGAACATCTGTTATGTGCTACTGGCATATAAAGAACTTTAAGGTTAGGTCAAAGAGACAGACAGGTGAACAGAAAATGACACAGAGAATGGTGATGCCTGAAGTATAATATAGAGAGCTATGCTATAGGAGCAAAAAACACATAATTTAGAGGTGAATCAGTTGATGGAAGTGGGCAATTGTGGGAAACTTCCTGAAGAAAAACTACTTTGAAGAAGTACCACCCAGTCTTAGTTTCCTTATCTTTGAAATAGATAATTCACCCAGAATTGTTGTTAGGATCAAATGAGAAAATCTTTGTAATGGGCTTTGTGAACTACAAAGCATTTTGCAGATACAAGGACAAATTACTGATACATATACCAGACACTGCTAGGAACTGGAGGTAGGAAAAGGATTGCAAAGAGCAGTGTTTCTCAAAGTGTGATATATGGATGTTTTCTTAGGAATCCACTCTATGTGTGTATGTGTTTATTTAGATGATCTTTATAATGAAACTATGAACATATTCTAGATTATCTTAATTAATGCATTAGAACTGAGACTGCCATTCAACTTCAGTGTGTTTTCATATGTGTTTAAAATAGCTTTGGTGCCAGGAGGTTGAACTGCTACAATTTTGGGGGCTAATGAGGAGGAATAGAGCCAGCCTTAATATGAACTTGATCAAGGCTAAATGATACCACAGATAGATTGGATGCAAGAGAAACTTCGTATAATAGTTGGCCCCACAGCTATCATTGTTTGCGCCTTGGTTTATGTTTGCATGTTTTAATAATATTTTATTGAACCCTGAAGGTCAGTAGTCATCATCCCGGGGAAGCATGATTGATTCCCCAAACCACTGTGAAATTAAGTCTTTCTGTTATGCACTCTCCTAGACCTGTGTACCTTTCCCTCACAGACCATTTCATTGCTGTGGTTTTAACTGATTTATGTGATCAGTGTCTTTCCGCAAAACTATATCGTAGGTTGATGATCCAGACACCATGTCTTCTTTTGTTTACATTATAGTACAACCTAATAGGTGTACATAATAGGTGCTCAATAATGTTGAATTAATGAGTGAACTAGGTAATACTGAAGTGCCTTCTAAATTAATAGTGATTGAAAATAGTTAATAACAGGTTTAGTGTTAAACGTGCACATGCACATACTCCATATTTTTAAACCCTATAATTTTTGAATAGTACAAATTATCACTCTCAGATGTCTCCAGAGCAGAACTTCTACAGCCTATATTTGTGCAAGATTTATTAGAGTAAGAAAAAGATACGTTAGAATATCTATTTATATTTTTTATTAAAAATGGGAAATATAGCAAAGATATAATTACTTATATATCACATGTATAAATGAGGCATACTGAAGGAAGAGGGGTTAATGGTAGCCCCCTCACTTTTGAAAAATGTTTTATTTATTTATTTTTATTTAATTTTTCTTGAAGTATAGTTGATGTGCAATATTATGCTATTTTCAGGTGTACAACATAGTGACTTGACATTTAAGTACATTACAAAATGATCACCATAATAAGTCTAGTAGCCATCTGTCACCATACAAAGTTATTATCATATTATACACTATACTCGCTAAGCTGTATGTTACATCCCCAATGCCTTATTTATTTTGTAACTGGAAGTTTGCCCCTCTTAATCTCCTTCACCTATTTCACCCATCTACCCACCCCCCCTTTTGCAACCACCATTTTTTCTCTGTATCTATGAGTCTGTTTCTGTTTTGTTTTGTTTGCTTGTTTGCTTTGTGTTTTATATTGATTTTATTCATTCATTCATATATTCAGGCCGTGCAGTGCACATGCGAGATCTTAGTTCCCTGATCAGGGACCAGGGATTGAACCCATGCCCCATGTAGTGGAAACACAAAGTTCCACTTAGCATAATACCCTATAGATAGATCCATGTTGTTGCAAATGTCAAGATTTCAATTCGTTTTATGGCTAATATACCATTTTATAAATAGATAGATAGATAGATAGATAGATAGATAGATAGATAGATACACACACATATACATATATACACACCACATCTTCTTTATCCACTCATTTATCAATGGACACTTAGGTTGCTTCCATATCTTGGCTACTGTAAATAATGCTGCAGTTAGCATAGGAGTTTTTGTTTTCTTCATATAAATGCCCAGAAGTAGAGGAACCTCCATACTATTTCCCATTGTGGCTGCACCGGTTTACATTCCCACCAACAGTGCACCACCATTCCTTTTCTCTACAGCCTCACCAACATTTGTCATTTGTTGTCTTTTTGATGATAGCCATTCTAACAGGCGTGAGGTGATATCTCATTGTGGTTTTGATTTGAATTTCCCTGATAATTAGTGATGTTGAGCATCCTTTCATGTTATTGGCCATCTGTATGCTTTCTTTAGAAAAATGTCTATTCAGATCCTCTGCTGATTTTTTTAATTGGATTTTCTTTTTGATATTGAGCTGTATGACTTCTTTATATATTTTAGATATTAACTTTTTATGGGATATATCATTTGAAAATATCTTCTCCCATTTAGTAGGTTGCCTTTTCATTTTGTTGATGGTTTCCTTCATTGTGCAAAACCTTTTTTGTTTGATATAGTCCCATTTGTTTAATTTTGCTTTTGTTGCTCTTGCCTGAAGAGGCAGATCCAAAAAAATGTTACAAAGACTGATGTCAAAGAGTTTACTGCCTGTATTTTCTTCTAGGAGTTTTATGGTTTCAGGTCTTACATTTAAATCTTTAATCCATTTTGAGCTTATTATTGTATATGGTGTGGGAAAATAGTCCAGTTTGATTCTTCTGCATGGTGCTGTCCGGTTTTTCGCAACACCATTTATTGAACAGACTATTCCTTCCTTATTGTGTATTCTTGGTTGCTCTTGTCAAGGATTAGGTGACCATATAAGCATGGATTTATTTCTGGGCTCTGTTCCATTGATCTATGTGTCTGTTTTTGTGCCAGTACCATACTATTTTGATTACTATAGATTTATAGTATAGATTTGAATCAGGGAGAATGATACCTCCAGCTTTGTTTTCTTTCTCAAGATTACTTTGGCTATTCGTGTTCTTTTGTGGTTCCATACAAAATTTAAGAATATTTGTTCCATTTCTATGAAAAATGGCATTGGTATTTTGATAGGGATTGCATTGAATCTCTAGATTGCTTTGGGTGGTATGGACATTTTAACAGTGTTAATTCTTCCATTTGGTTAGATGGTATATCCTTCCATTTCTTTGTGTCTTCTTTAGTTTCTCTCATCAGTGTCTTATAGATTCCAGAGTATAGGTCTTTCACCATCTTGGTTAAGTTTATTTTTAGAAATTTTATTCTTTTTGATGCAACTGTAAGTGGGATTGTTTTCTTTCTTTTTCTGAAAGATTATTGTTGATATATAGAAATGCAACAGATTTCTGTATATTAATTTTATATCCTGCAACTTTACTGAATACATCTATTAGTTCCAATAGTGTATTGGTGGAGTCTTTTGGGTTTTCTAGTTAAGTTTCTATATATAGTATCCATGGGAGGAGGCAAGCCCAGGATCTTCCTACTCCACCACCTTGTCCCCCTCTCACCGCCCCCTCACTTATTTTTTGCATTTTCTGCTTCCAGTAAGGTGGATTAATAGATTATGTAGTCTAGATTTAATTAAACTAACTTCATGATATGGAAAAGCAGCTTAAAATTTTTCTAACATATAGCCTACGGATTGAAGATAGCACTAATATTGCAAGGAGAATCAAGATGACAGAATGAGCACTCCTCTAATTCTTTGACAGTCACATAGAAAATGTCTGTTTAGACAGTCACTGTCTAAATGATAAGAAGTTAGCTTCACAAGTTCTACATACTGAGAATATTTTTGACATACAGATTTATGTCCATTATCTTCAGTGATGAACCTCTCACCTAAGTACATTTTATGACATTAGATTAAATAATGAAGTTGCATCAGTTAACAGGACATTTCATTATTTGATCTTTAGCTCTTTATAATTCCTACTTTTCTATATGTTTTGTAGAGTGTATACTTCTTAACATGTATGTAATTTGTAAGTAATTTTTTTAAGTAAGAGAGGAAAATGATTTAAAAAGTTTGCAAACTACTGAACTAATATGCTGCTTAATTACCATGCTATCACTTTCTATGAAGAAGGTGCTATTTACATACAATAAAATCCATTTAAGTGTACCGCTTGGGACTTCCCTGGCGGTCCAGTGGTTAAGACTTCACCTTCCAATGCAGAGGGTGCAGATTCGATCCCTGGTCAGGGAGCAGATCCCACATGCCTCATGGCCAAAAAACCAAAACATAAAGCGGAAGCAACATTGTAACAAATTTAATAAAGACTTTAAAAGTGGTCCACATCAAAAAAATCTTTAAAAAAAAAAAAAGTGTACCGTTTAATGAGTTTTGGCAAATGTGTATACTTGTATAAACACCATCACAATCAAAATATTGAACATTTTCATCACCCCAAATAATTTCTTCATGCCTCTTTGCTCTCAGTTCCTCCCCTCCCCCATTTCCAGCTCCAGGGAAATACTGATTTGCTATCATTTAGTTTGTTGTGTCTTTTCTAGAGTTTCAAATAAATAAAATCATGCAACATATAGTCTTTTGTGTTGGGCTTCTTTTACTCAACATAGTGATTTGGAGGTTCATCCATGATTTTATGTCTCTCAGTGGTTCATTCCTTTTCATTTGTGAATAACATTCCATTTTAACGATATATCAGAGTTTATTTATCCACTCACCTATTGTTGAACATTTGGCTTGTTTTCAGTTTTGAACATTCATATGTTAAGTCTTTGTGTGAACATATGTTTTTATTTTTCTTACATAAATACCTAGGGGTGGACTTGCTGGGTCATATGATATGTGCTCGTTTAACCTTGTAGCAACTGCCATACTACTTTCCAAAGTGGTTATATCATTTTATATTCCTACCAGCACTGTATGAGAGTTCTATTTGCTTGGCATCCTTACCGAACTTGGAATTATAAGTGGCTTTCATTTTAACCATGCTAGTGATTTATGTAGTGGTATTTCATTGTAGTTTTAGTTTGCATTTCTCTGATAACTAATGATGTTAAGCATCTTTTGTGCTTATTGGCCAACAGTATATATCTTAATAATTTAGTAACACTGATAGTTTAATTTTCTTCCGTTTATACTTTTACTTAAATCAGTAATTTGTGTCTATTTAAATAGATTCTTAAAATACACTTATATGAGTTCAAGTAATATTTTTAAATTTTATGTTAAAACCAAGGAGAATAAGAAAAGAGAAAATTTTTAAATGATAAATTAATTTAGGTCAGGTTTATGTTTTCAGTAAGAAATAAATAAAATTATACAATAAAAAGACAGGAGATCGGGCTTCCCTGGTGGCGCAGTGGTTGAGAATCTGCCTGCCAAATGCAGGGGACACGGGTTCGAGCCCTGGTCTGGCTGGGAAGATCCCACATGCCGCGGAGCGACTAGGCCCGTGCGCCACAACTACTGAGCCTGCGCGTCTGGAGCCTGTGCTCCGCAACAAGAGAGGCCGCGGTAGTGAGAGGCCCGTGCACCGCGATGACGAGCGGCCCCCACTTGCCGCAACTAAAGGAAGCCCTCGCACAGAAACGAAGACCCAACACAGCCATAAATAAATAAAATAAAATAAAATAAAATAAAAATCAATGAGCCACTTAATTAAAAAAAATTGTAAAAAAAAAAAAAAAAAGACAGGAGATCTTTTATTTAATTTAATTTTCTTTATTAATTTTTTTAACATCTTTATTGGAGTATAATTGCTTTACAATGTTGTGTTAGTTTCTGCTGTGTAACAAAGTGAATCAGCTGTACGTATACATATATCCCCATACCCCCTCCATCTTGCATCTCCCTCCCACCCTCCCTATGCCACCCCTCTAGGTGGGAGATCAGGGGGCTGATCTCCCCGTGCTATGCGGCTGCTTCCCACTAGCTATCTGTTTTACATTTGGCAGTGTATATATGTCAATGCCACTCTCTCACTCTGTCCCAGCTTACCCTTCCTCCTCCCCGTGTCCTCAAGTCCATTCTCTACATCTGCGTCTTTATTCCTGTCCTGCCCCTAGGTTCTTCAGAACCACTTTTTTTTTTAAGATTCCATATATATGTGTTAGCATAAGGTATTTGTTTTTCTCTTTCTGACTTACTTCACTCTGTATGACAGACACTAGGTCCTTCCACCTCACTACAAATAACTTAATTCTGTTTCTTTTTATGGCTGAGTAATATTCCATTGTATATATGTGCCACATCTTCTTTATCCACTTATCTGTCAATGGACACTTAGGTTGCTTCCACGTCCTGGCTATTGTAAATAGTTCTGCAATGAACATTGTGGTAAATGTCTCTTTTTGAATTATGGTTTTCTCAGGGTTTATGCCCAGCAGTGGGATTGCTGGGTCCTATGGTAGTTCTATTTTTAGTTTTTTAAGGAACCTCCATACTGTTCTCCATAGTGGCTGTATCAATTTACATTCCCACCAACAGTGCAAGAGGGATCCCTTTTCTCCACACCCTCTCCAGCATTTATTGTTTCTAGATTTTTTGATGATGGCCATTTTGATTGGTGTGAGGTGATACCTCATTGTAGTTTTGATTTGCATTTCTTTAGTGATGAGTGATGTTGAGCATCCTTTCATGTGTTTGTTGGCAATCTGTATATCTTCTTTGGAGAAATGTCTATTTAGATCTTCTGCCTATTTTTGGATTGGGTTGTTTGTTTGTTTTTTGATATTGAGCTGCACGAGCTGCTTGTATATTTTGGAGATTAATCCTTTGTCAGTTGCTTCGTTTGCAAATATTTTCTCCTATTCTGAGGGTTGTCTTTTTGTCTTGTTTATGGTTTCCTTTGCTGTGCAAAAGCTTTTAAGTTTCATTAGGTCCCATTTGTTTATTTTTGTTTTTGTTTCCATTTCTCAAAAATATGGGACGCTTCACGAATTTGCGTGTCATCCTTGTGTAGGGGCCATGCTAATCTTCTCCATATCATTCCAATTTTTAGTATATGTGCTGCCAAAGCGAGCACTTATTTAATTTTAGATATCATCTTGTCAGCTTGTATTAAGAAACATTAAGAAACATGAGAACCTATGAGTAAATGGTGTGCTAATTCTAATAAGTACGGTGTGGCTGCAGTGTGCTATGGACACAGCTAGACAAGATCAGTGAGCTACTGCGTGGTGAGGTCTTACTCACTGGGACTCAGAATCAAGGTAGAACGGCAGTCATGTGCAGTTCATCCTGACACAGGATTGACCATGAGAGTGTACTAATGTTACTCTGCGAGCACAGAAGAAACTGCCTTTCAATCTGACTGGGATTTAATGGCATTCAAAATGGAGGTGACAGTTTTGAAGAAAGATTAATAGTAATCTTAAATTTGCAGAACTTTCTATTTGGCCATAAGATTTCTTAACATTTAGGTAATATTTTAGTGACTCTCTGTAGAGAGCATGAATAAGTATTAGTCACTGAAGCTCATTGCTTGGATCATAGAGATTAATGGTTATAATACACATACTGCAAATATTGTGGATAATATATATGGGATAAATAATTTTTTTGTTTTAATTTTGTTCATGAACCTTGTATCATGACCATGATAAATTACATAATTGTTGTTAATGCTAATTCAAAGGCTGTGGAGCTGAAAGAGATCTTAAATGTCATATAGTCCCATGGTAACCTGTATTTTTAAAAAATTTAATTCATGATAAAATAAATGTAACATAAAATTTACCATCATAACCATCTTAAGGGTACAGTTCAATCATGTTAAGTAGATTCACATTGTTGTGCAACCAGCCTCAAGAACTCTTTTCATCTTGCAAAACTGAAACTCTATACCCATTAAGCAACAACTCCTCTTTTCCCCTGGTAACCTCTATTCTACTTTCTGTCTCTGTGAATTTACTACTCTAGGCACCTCATGTAAGTAGAATCATATACTATTTGCCTTTTTGTGGTTGGCTTATTTCACTTAGCATAATGTCCTCAAGGTTCATCTATGATGTAGCATGTGTCAGAATTCCTTCCTTTTTAAGGCTAATATTCCATTGTATGTATACACATTTTGTGGATCCATTCATCTGTTGAGACACTTGAGTTGCTTCCAGCTTTTGCCTGTTGTGAATAGTGCTGCTGTGAACGTGAGGATACAAGTGTTTCTCTGAGACCCTGCTTTCAATTCCTTTTGGGTATATACCCAGGAATGAAATTGCTGGGTCATATAGTATATTCTATTTTTAACTTTTTTGAGGAACTGCCATACTCTTTTCCACACCGGCTGCACCATTTTACTTTCCTACCAACAGTACACAAAGGTTCCAATTTCTCCACATCCTCATCAACGCTTGTCATCTTTTTCTTTTCAATAGTAGCCATTCTAATAAGTGGAAGGTGGTACCTGTAGTTTTAAAAGTCCGTTTCCTTTCTGTTTCTTTCTCTCCTCCTAGCCTTTCTCCTCCCCCTCCCTCTCCTTCTTTCCTCTTCACCTACTCCTCCCTCTCTTTCTCTCTCCTGTCTCCTCCTGATCTTCCCAGAACTGCTTTGAAGGAATGGGATTAAGAAACCTACGGCTTCACCTTTGCTCACTCCTTTTGTTACTGAAGTGGCGAGGAGAACAGAAAAGAGAAAACGTGGACCTATTTGACTTTTTTATTTTAAGGTTGAGGAAACTGAGGTCCAGAAAAATGAAGTGACTTGGCCACAGCCACACAAAACATTAAGACTAGAATTCCTAACTCTCTGTTTAATAGTTTCTGAAACTATATAGAGGTCAAAGAACTCTTAAGAGATCTTTATTAATTTTTTTCGGAGTAAGACTGTGAATTAGCTTTCTCAGGTTTATCTATTCTGTAGTGTAATATTTTCTAAAGTGTGGAATGTATATTCCATTGGGATGTGAAGTGATTTTAAATGGTCCAAGATGGACTTCAGGTGGTTATGGGAAAGAGATTTAAGAAAACATTGAATCACAGAGTGAGGAAATTACTCCTCCTTCCATTCTCTGTCACTTGAAGTAATAAACATGGTCAGTTTGGTGCAGCATATCTGTAATACCTCACAAATATTTGCTAATCTTCCCCCACTCCCATGTACACACTTAAAAAAAAAAGCAGGATTCAGACTCAGAGATAATAGGCAGCAATAGCTGGCTAGTATTAAATAACTGTTTTGATATCATTTATTTTTAGTGTATTGTAATAATGAAAGTTGGAAGGTATTAGTTTTCTAGTTCTTGTGTTATAAAAGTTTTTCAAGAAATTTTATAGTTGGGGAATTTGAAGAAACTGTTAAGTATATGAAAAGACAGGTGGTACAATGAAATGGCACGTATGTTGTCTTAGTGTAGGTAGTTAAAAAGCAAACTTGGATATGAAGATTTCAGTGCAAGTAGTTTATTCGGGGGATGATCCCAGGAAATGCCAATAGGTTATTGGGAAAGTGAGACAGGGAAGGGATTTTATCTAACAGAGATCATATTATTATACACGTTACAACTGTGGCTAATCGGAGATGGATCACGTTGGGGCAGTCTGGGAGCCAGTGTTATGCCACATCTCAGAGTTATTTCACCTGAGGGCAAAGGAAGCCTAGGGTATTTATATAGACTCCTGTCAGTCATTGGCCACTCACAGGTGGGGGTTAATTTCCTGACATTTCTGGCTGAAATGCAGGTGGGCAAAGAGGGTGCTAAGGGTCTGATAAATCTCTCAGATGCTGTAGTGTAAAGCTACACCAGTGTATGTTGAAGTGGTAAGGGTGAGTGTGTATGGCCATGGATTTTATAGCCATCTTTATAATTAGGCTCTAAAGTCTTGAAACTGAAAAGGAAACTTTTCTTGGTATTAAACATAGCCCTTCTAGTTGCTACTTACGTTTACCTTCTTAGATCCTTTTCTCAATGGGCAGAGTACTGAAGGTCTGTTTGTATAGTATTACTTTATCTAGTTGAATAAAGACTGTTATTAATTCCACCCCAGTAGTCTGTTCCCTACTAACCCACATTATTTTAGGCTTTCTTTGTTAAGTCATTTCCCAGTCATTTAGTAATTTATATTACTTGTTCCTGGACTTTCTCCAGCTTCTCTTCATCTTACTTAAGTTGATGAGCCTATTTTCCATAACTGCTTTTTCAAGATAATACGTTTATCGAAGTCTTATATAATTTACATTTCTGGCCACATGTAAAACTTCATAGTTTATTAGTAATTCATCATCATTTGAATGGTAATTTAAATTTTAGTTATACAGATTACTGAAATTATCCCCAAAGCCATAGCATATCTATATCAATTATTTGATAGTTATTATAATGTATTTTGGAGCCATGTAAGTGGAAACACTGATTTAATCCTAAGTACTTTGTGCTAATATAAAGTTAAAGTTAAACAATAGGAATTAACTGTGCTGCAAAAGAAATTGAATTGATTACATTATTTTGTAAGTATCTAAATTCATTTGCTTTATCTTCTTAACTCCATTGGCAGAAGAAAAAAAGTACTGTACTGCTGGCATTTTAAATAGAAACATCTGAAAAATGAAAGCCACTGTAGATTGTAAATAGGCAACTCTGATGTTTAGAGAACTAACCCTTGATAGCAACTAACAATGTCCCACTTCAGTGATATATATACAATAGCAAATAAATTGAATGACTTTACTTCTGATCAGTTTTTCCCTTAAGCAGAGTGAAATAATTCAGTAGTTACTTTGCTTCATTTAAAAAAGGATTTATTTTATGTTAATACACAATAATTTGAAGAATCTTTGTTTAATTATGTTCTTGGTCATCATTCCCACAGATGTTTTATGATGCTGTTGTGGCCACATATCATTATGAAAACTTAATAAACTACTGCTTCATTTTTATGGGGGAAACACCTACTCCTCCCCCTAAATTACACACACACACACACACACACACACACACACACACACAGAGGCATCTGTTCTCAGTTTGGAATTAATTACATTCTGTAATTGTGTTTTCATTATAGTCAAGAAATATTTTACATACATTTATTTTTTTGCCATTTAGTTTTTGGTGAGCTGCAATTTATTTACAGTGAAATACACGGATCTTAGGTGACACTATCAGTGTGCTGTGAGAAGTGATTTTATCCCTATACCCATACTTTGTTCAGGATATGGGATATTTTTGTCATGCCAGAAAGTTTTCTGTGCCTCTTCCCAGTCCATCTCTGCCCTCCTCTCCCCTCAGATCAATCCAATTGTGTCTTAGGCACTTATCATTTATAGATTATATATTATTAAGTTTTGTTTCATTTTTAAAAAGCCATGTACCTCACAGAAGAATTTGAAGTTAAAGAGTTAACAATTTATTGAATACTGTTTTGAACTATTGATTAGGTAAGGACTGAATATTGATGTTATGATTCTATAAAGCTCCAAGATAGATCACATGCTAGTCCCCAAAACAAGCCTCAGTAAATATAAGAAAATTGAAATCATATCAAGCATCTTTTCTGACCACAATGCTGTGGGACTAGAAATCAACTACAAGAGAAAAACTGCAAAAAAACACAAACAGGTGGAGGCTAAACAGTATGTACTGAACAACCAATGGATCACTGAAGAAATCAAAGAGGAAATTAAAAAATACCTGGAAACAATGAAAATGAAAACACAATGATCCAAAACCTATGGGATGCACCAAAACAGTACTAAGAGCAGTACTATCGTTTATAGCGATACAAGCTTACCTCAAGAAACAAGAAAAATCTCAAGTAAATAACCTAACCTTACACCTAAAGAAGCTAGAAAAATAAGAACAAACAAAACCCAAAGTTAGTACAAAGGAAAGAAACCATGATCAAAGCAGAATTAAATGAAACAGAGACTAAAAATCAATAGAAAAGATCAATGAAACTAAGACCTGGTTCTTTAAAAAGATACACAAAAGTGATTAACCTTTAGCTAGACTTATTAAGAAAAAAAGAATTATTTAACATAGTTTTGGAAGTTTTAGCCACAGCAATCAGAAAAGAAAAAGAAATAAAAGGAATCCAAATTGGAAAAGAAGAAGTAAAGCTGTCACTGTTTGCAAATGACATGATACTATACATAGAGAATCCTAAAGATGCTACCAGAAAACTACTAGAGCTAAACCATGAATTTGGTAAAGTAGCAGGATACAAAATTAATGCACAGAAATCTCTTGCATACCTATATACTAATGATGAAAAATCTGAAAGAGAAACTAAGGAAACACTCCCATTTACCATTGCAACAAAAAGAATAAAATACCTAGGAATAAACCTACCTAAGGAGACAAAAGACCTGTATGCAGAAAACCATAAGACACTGATGAAAGAAATTAAAGATGATACAAACAGACGGAGAGATATACCATGTTCTTGGATTGGAAGAATCAACATTGTAAAAATGACTCTACTACCCAAAACAATCTACAGATTCAATGCAATCCCTATCAAACTACCAAAGGCATTTTTCACAGAACTAGAACAAAAAATTTCACAACTTGTGTGGAAACATAAAAGACCATGAATAGCCAAAGCACTCTTGAGAAAGAAAAACAGAGCTGGAGGAATCAGGCTCCCTGACTTCAGACTATACTACAAGGCTACAGTAATCAAGATAGTATTGTACTGGCACAAAAACAGAAATATAGATCAATGGAACAGGATAGAAAGCCCAGAGATAAACCCATGCACATATGGTCACCTTATCTTTGATAAAGGAGGCATGAGTGTACAATGGAGAAAAGACAGCCTCTTCAATAAGTGGTACTGGGAAAAGTGGACAGCTACATGTTAAAGAATGAAATTAGAACACTCCCTAATACCATACACAAAAATAAACTCAAAATGGATTAAAGACCTAAATGTAAGGCCAGACACTATAAAACTCTTAGAGGAAAACACAGGCAGAACACTCTATGACATAAATCACAGCAAGATCCTTTTTGACCCACCTCCTAGAGAAATGGAAATAAAAACGAAAATAAACAAATGGGACCTAATGAAACTTAAAAACTTTTGCACAGCAAAGGAAACCACAAACAAGACGAAAAGACAACCCTCAGAATGGGAGAAGATATTTGCAAATGAAGCAACTGACAGAGGATTCATCTCCAAAATATACAAGCAGCTCATGCAGCTCAATATCAAAAAAACAAACAGGCCAATCTAAAAATGGGCAGAAGACCTAAATAGACATTTCTCCAAAGAAGATACACAGATTGCCAACAAACACATGAAAGGATGCTCAACATCACTCATCATTAGAGAAATGCAAATCAAAACTACAGTGAGGTATCACCTCACACCAATCAGAATGGCCATCATCAAAAAACCTAGAAACAATAAATGCTGGAGAGCGTGTGGAGAAAAGGGATCCCTCTTGCACTGTTGGTGGGAATGTAAATTGATACAGCCACTATGGAGAACAGTATGGAGGTTCCTCAAAAAACTACAAATAGAACTACCATACGACCCAGCAATCCCACTGCTGGGTATATACCCTGAGAAAACCATAATTCAAAAAGAGTCATGTACCACAATGTTCATTGCAGCACTATTTACAATAGCCAGGACGTGGAAGAAACCTAAGTGTCCATTGACAGCTGAATGAATAAAGAAGATCTGACACATATATACAATGGAATATTCCTCAGCCATAAAAAGAAACGAAATTGAGTTATTTTTAGTGAGGTGGATGGATCTAGAGTCTGTCATACAGAGTGAAGTAAGTCAGAAAGGGAAAAACAAATACCGTATGCTAACACATATATATGGAATCTTTAAAAAAAAAAAAAAAAGGTTCTGAAGAACCTAGGGGCAGGACGGGAATAAAGACGCAGACGTAGAGAATGGACTTGAGGACACGGGGAGGGTGAAGGGTAAGCTGGGACGAAGTGAGAGAGTAGCATGGACATGTATATACTCCCAGATGTAAAACAGATAGCTAGTGGGAAGCTGCCGCATAGCACAGGGAGATCAGCTCGGTGCTCTGTGATCCCCCGGAGGGGTGGGATAGCGAGGGTGGGAGGGAGACGCAAGAGGGAGGAGGTATGGGGATATATGAATATGTATAGCTGATTCACTTTGTTATAAAGCAGAAACTAACACACCATTGTAAAGCAATTATACTCCAATAAAAATGTTGAAAAAAAAAAAGAAAAAAAAGAGAGAGCCCAAGTCAATAAAATCGGAAGTGAAAAAGGACAAGTTACAACTGATACCACATAAATACGAAGGATCATAAGAGACTGCCACTACAAATTATATGCCTATAAATTGGGCAACCTAGAAGAAATGGACAGATTTCTAGAAACATACAACCTTCCAAGACTGAACCAGGAAGAAAGAGAAAATATGAACAGACCAATTACCAGTAATGGAAAAATATGTAGAGTAATTTTTAATACTCGTACTTTTTGACTTTATAAATATGTTATAATTTGGATTAATATGGAACTGAGCCCTACATATAGTTTACATGTACTCATTTGATAACTTTCTGGAGATCATTTAAAATGTTTTTGACTATTTCAAGTGCCCTAACTGGCCATGTATAAAAATAAAAAAATTTTTTTTTCCATTAAAAAAAATAAAATTTGTCTGTAAACGTAATTGGTCATTGATTCAGCCCCAAATTAGTCATCAACCATTTTTTTGACCCATATCTTTAGTCATTTATCTTTGGCTTCAAAACATTTTTACTTTTGCTAATGTAAAAGTATTCTTCACCTAAATAGTTATCTAATGTAATATGTTGACAGTGCTTACAAGGCCCCATCTTTTTACTTCTTTGGAAGCAGGCTTTCATGGTAGACTGTTTTTTCCTACCATTCCAATGAATTTTATTCTTTAAAATAGCATATGGGTGGAGCTATTAAATGAGAAAGTCATGAAGTAAAGAAAAATAAAATGCATTTATTTAGGAATAGTATGAGAACTGAACTTTCTTACTCCCTTTGCTATCACCTTCTTCTTTTTGCTGTTTTTCTCCCCTAATGTACCATTTGCCTGTGTGGTTTTTTTTTTCTTGTTGTTCATTGGCAACTCAGAGCTATTTGTTGAATTTCAGTTTGTGCTCACCTCCTTTCCTTCATCAAATCCTCATTGAGGGTTTACTATGTTCCAAGCATTGTGATAGAGGATAAAGAAGAAACAGATATTGTTCCTAACTTCATGGGGCTTGCATACAAAACACAATTCTCTCTCTCTCCTCTACATCAGAACTAGCCTTGTTTTTGTGGGGAAGTTACTTGTACTAAGGTGTAAATGGTGGCAAAATATGAAATTTAAATTATCAACTACAATGCTTAGGAATGGGCAAAGCATTAGCTCAAAGGGATCATTCTCCCTTGTGAGGTTCCATGCAAATCATCAGGCAAATGGTAAGTAGAGTTTAGATGTGCTTTCCCAACAACTGTTAAATTGACTGCAATATGTGCGACCAACATGCAGGGACAACTTGGTGGTTAGATCAATAATACCTTTTGTTTACTGAGTGAAAAACCATGGAGACATCAAAGAAAATCAATTAAGGAAATAAGATCCCTGTCCATTGTCCTGATAAGACCATTTGTTAAAACTTCAAGAAGGATAATGGTTCCTTAGTCTATCACTACAATTCTCTTATTTGTATTTCATAGAAATTGGCATTTTGAGGAGAGCAGTATTGGAGAAGTCAATAATTTTAAAAATCATTTTTGACTAAGAAACAACTTTAAAATTTATTTTAGACAATGGATGAATTTTCTTTTTAATTAACTCTCATAACATTGTTTTAATAGTTCTAACAAGTAGCTAACCATTATTCCATGTTATAGTATTTTCTTTAAATTCTTTCTACTCCATTTTTACTTCCCTCTAATTTGTTTTCAGATTCTAAAACTTAATATGTTTCTCTCAATTCTCAAAAATAAAATCGTGATCTTTCATATTCACTAACCTTTTTTTTTTTTTATTTATTCCTTTGTTTTAAAAATTTTACCCAAGAACTATATGCAACACATTTTGTTAAAAAGGATTGAAATAGTATAGAAGCATGCAGACAGAATAAGTGAAGCTTATCTTATTGTCAGTCTTGTCATTGAGTACCATTATAATTTTCTTTCAACATATCTTCTGGAAAATTATATAATTCAGCCATATACCAGTTCAAAATTCTCTAAGCATAGCACAGGGAGATCAGCTCAGTGCTCTGTGATGACCTACAGGGGTCGGATAGGGAGGGTGGGAGGGAGACTCAAGAGGGAGGGGATATGGAGGCATGTATGCATATGGCTGATTCACTTTGGTGTACAACAGAAACTAACACAGTATTGTGAAGCAATGATACTCCAATAAATATCTATTAAAAAAAATTCTCTAAGCTGATATCAGAGCATGAATAATTCAGTATTTCTTAAGAGTATGAAGTTTTAGAAATTTAACATACTATGTAATAAATTGCATTTTCACTTAAAGGCAAAGGTAGATAGTGCAATAATTTATACTAGTGGATTGGCAGTGTTGATTAATTACTATTTTACTAAAATATTGTATTCGCCTTTAAACATCGTAGTCACTATAGATAATTACTGAAAGAAACTTCGTTATTGTATATATCCTGGCCTCTTGTGAAATAGATTTTGGATTCTAGGGTTTGATAACAGTGTTCTCCTAATTTTCATTAGGCGATTTACCCAATGACTTTTGAGGTTCTTTTTTGTCCTTTGATATTTTTGTTTTTGATTTACTGTGTACCTTAAATATTCAAACTTTTACAAGAAGAATTAGCCTTTTATTTCCCCAAAGTCTTAAAATTTAGCAGGAAATTAAAGATTTTGGTTGGCATATATGTCTTAATTAGGGACTATTAATGCGAATACAGTTGAGGAAGGGGGAAGTGGTTCTGAGTGTATTTTCTTTTCCCTGGGAATCCTGAAAACCCATGGAGGGGGAAAGTGGTAATAACAATTGCTTTGGAGTCTATCTGGATTAGTTTCCTATTGCTGTGTAACAAATTACAACAAATTTAGTGGCATAAAACAATACCCATTTATTATCTCATAATTTCTATAAATCAGAAGTCTGAGTGGACTCAACTGAGTTCTCTGTTCTAGGTCTGAGAAGACTGAAATTAAGGTGTCTGTCACACTGGGCTTTTATGTAGTGGTCCTGGGGAAGAATTCACTTTCAAGCTCTTTCAGGTTGTTGGGGAGAATTCATTTCCTTCCTTTCAGTTACAGAGGACTGAGGTCTCTGTGTTCTTGCTGGCTGTCAGCTGGGGTGTGCTCTCTGCTCCTAGAGGCTGCCCACATCACTTCTCACGTGGCCTCTCTTTCTGCAAACGTGCATGTTGAAGCGTTCTCTGCTTTAACTCTCTGACCTCCTCTTCTGCCACCAGCCAGAGAAGCACTCCAATTTGAAAGGCTTATGAGGATGGGTCAGTCCCAATTTTAAGCTCAATTGTGCCATGTAACACAATCACGGATGAGATTTCTCATCACTTTCGTAGGTTACAGGGATGCAGGTTTGGAATCGGAGAGGTTTTTAGAATTCTGCCTACGATATCACTTCAAAAAATAGCATCAGTCTTCATAATAGGTCACTCATAACCAGTGAGCTAGGGGGAAGCATATAACTCACATATGAAAGGCCATTCAGGAGGCCTAAATTTTAAAATGAGATTTTTGCTGCAAAGGATATATGGTGAGATTACTGTGTTTGGGCAGTCTGGATGGGCAGACTCAGTGTTATACAGAATTCATTTCTCTCCCAAACAAATGCATAATTTCAATATAATCCAATCAAAACATCAAACAGGGTTTTCTTAAAAGTTGAAAAGCTAATTCTAATGTTCATGGAAGAGAATATAGAAAAGAAGAGCAGTGAAGGACTTGTTCTACCAATCTTATAAAATACTACAAAGCTATAGTAATAAAAACTGAATGGTAACAGACCAGGAGTAAATAAACAGATCCATGTATAAATGAGAACTTAGTTCATGATAAATATACCCTTTCAAATTAAAAAAAAGATAATGCACTAAATGGTATTGAGAAAAATTGATTATCTGTTTAGAAAAAAATAAAGGTATACCTTTATCTTAATACCCAAAATAGATTGTAGAACTAATCAGTTTTAAAACTGCAAAACCAATAGAAACAAAATCAGGAGAATATTCTTTCATAATCTTAAAAAGGGGAAGATCATCTTACGTAGAATATAAAACATCACAAGGCTTATAGGAAAGGCGTTGATATATTTGGCCAAGTAATAGTTAATAAACACCATAAACAGAGTTAAAGGAAAAATATATATTAAATACATCGGAGTAAAAATTTCATCATGTTTAACAAGATCCTGTAAATCATTAAGGGAAGACAAGCAATGCAGTAGATAAATGGACATAGGATATGAATAGGCTATTCACACAACATGAGAAACCAATGGCCAGTAAACATATGGAGAGGATCAACTCTATAGAATGTTTGATTAAAAACTAGATGTATTCCTTCTTTATAGCACTTTTTTTATAATAGAAAAAAAGTAGCCTGAATATTCATAAATAGTGGAATGGTTAAGTAAGTTTTATCTATACTATAGCATACTATGAAACCAATAAAAATAGTTGTACATGCATGTACACACAGACACACATACATACACACTTGAAAAGAGCTCCAAGATGTATTGTTAAGTGAAGAAAAGTAAGTAGCAGGAAAACACATTATCTGTCACCTGGTTCATATATGTACTATTGAACAAAAAGGTATTTTATCAGATACATAAAATGTTCAACTGTGTATTTTCCCTTATATTTAGGTTGGGCCCTGTGGCATATTCTGGATAGTAGTTTGTGAGTGTATTATTTGTGAGTCAAGGCATTTAGGAGCTATGATGCCACCTCTACAATCTTTAGCTCCTCTAAGGCTACATCAGGATGACACAGCTACAAAGTGGTAGAGCCTTGTTAATCAGAGTCTCTAAAGTGACCATGTGGATCAGGACCTCCTGTGTACCCTCCATTAGATGAGTAACTTAGGAGTTAAAGCACTGAGATTTGGGGGCTGTCTGTTGTTGCAGTTAGTGCTAACTCTTCTGCTCCTGGCTAGTACAGAGACAAAAATGCACATGAAGGTGAATTTATTGGTAGGACGTTGGAGGACTGCATGCTGTCCTACAGTTGGTTAATCAGGTTGGTTAGTCATCATGTCCAGGAACAGGAATAGCCGGAAGTGAGTGTGAGCATAAAGCAGGAGGCAATCACATTTTACTCTGATTATTTCTTTTTGTTTGAATCTTATGCAACTGTATTTATGTATAAATTTTATTATGAAAATATTAGGATAAGTAAAATAAAATATAGCTAAAAAGTAGGTGATATGCCAAGTTTGCTTCAAAATTAACTTGACCCTTGCTATGGTAGTATTACGGCTACTACTCATTTTGTTTAGGAGTTTAGGTAACTAATAAGTTGATACAATGAAGAAGCTAATTGTTTTAATTTATGTATGAAATAAGTTTTCTAAAGTGGAAAGTCTTTTGGTGAGACTCTCATTATTAAAGAGTATGATTTATAGCATATGATATGTAGTATAGTATTTTTAATTTTCAGTCCTTTGCAGACTGCTTAATGCTTTTGCTTTTTCCGAAGTCCACTGTATAGTTATTTTTTACTTACTAGTTTTCTGTAAAATTACTTAAATGAATTCATTTAATAAGGAGAACCTTATATTTCTACCAGAAATGAAAAACTAGTATCCCTTGACATAATTGGAAGATAAACATAAAATTAAATACAGTAAAAATGAAATAATATTACATGATTTGGCTAACTGCTTTTGCTTGACAACACCCAACACTGGGGCTTACTTTCCTTTAAAAAGTGAGATTGTTAGCCTCAGAGGTGGTAAAGACTGAGACCTTCTCCTTGACATATCAGAATGCTTTAAAAATAATTGAAAATGGAACAAATTCTTAGGATATGGTTCATAGTTATTTACTGTCTTGCCTATGTATCACCAATGTCATTAATCCCACATTTGGGGAAACACTGGTATTGTAGAAAGAATTCTAGGATTGGATTCAGAATACCTAGAATCATGGCTACCTGTCACTTACCATGTCTTTGGGTTGTCACTATGTCTTTGTACTTATGTCACTGTTTATAAAGTGGGGGCAAAAATGCCTACCATCTTTAATTCATCTCAGAATTTTTGTGAGGAACAAATGAAATAATATTGTATATCACTATTAATAATAGTTTTAGTACTAGTTTAACAATCGTATATAACTAAGGAATTCTGTTATTTTAAGTTACAGTGCTTTGACTACCAACACAGAAGTTTAATACTTCATTCTCTTAGTTCCGTGTACTCCACCCCAAGGGAGTCAGCATCTCTCTTGCAAATGTGCTTCATTACCATAGACACTGGGAGCACGTATGAATCTGCATCTATGCCTTCTCACCAGGGAAGACATTTAAAGTGCATACTCTGGTGGTCAGTCTAGAGTTGCAAAATGTATTTTATGCATAGCTAGATCTTCTGATGTGCTGCTTACATGTATTGATATTCTAAGTTTCTATAGTTTATTACTAGAGAGACTAGAGAAGCCTCCTATTCTAAAGACTTGTCCTAATACTGCAGCAAGATTGGTATACCGAGCTCATTTGCTCTTTCTGGTCACCAGAGTGTTGTTTAGTAAATTTCTTCCCCCAGAAATTATTACTTAGTTTAGTAGAATCTTAGTATTGGTCTGTCCTGCTGGACCCCAAGGGGAATAATGTTTAAGACAGTGTTGTAATCATGACAAAAAATGTTCCTCACTTGTAGGAAGTAGTTGTAACTTTGTTCTTTTTGACTCACAAAAATGGCTTTATATATATTTTATGTAATATCTATCAAATTTGTCATTGAGAAATCCTTATAAACTA
Organism: Eschrichtius robustus; assembly: GCF_028021215.1. Classification (NCBI taxonomy): domain Eukaryota; kingdom Metazoa; phylum Chordata; class Mammalia; order Artiodactyla; family Eschrichtiidae; genus Eschrichtius; species Eschrichtius robustus. Next base: position 54,152,003 of record NC_090833.1, on the reverse strand, counting down.
AATCTATTCTGAGTCACATCCCTGCTACCAAAAACACTTCCCCTCTTGCCTTTGGAAACTTGCTTCACCTTTTCCAGGTAGCTCCTGCTCTTTGATGTTAATCAGGTATTTTTTGGGAGATAGATGGTAGGCAGGTAGGGATGATTTATTGAACTAATTCACTCCCAATTGATTCCCTCGTTTTCATATGGTCAGAAGTGCAAGAGAATGAGCCAGGACCTTAATCACTACATTATTAGCCTTCATATGACTCTACTTGAAGTCCAAGTGTAGCAGTAATGTTTACACTTTCATAATAACTTCTAGTTGTCTATAGCAATCACGTAGTTTTAGTAAATAATTCCTATACCTTTCATGTTTACCTCTAGCCCTGTTGAAGAAGCAGACTTTGTGATATTTGTTGGATTTGAATGTGCTAGAAGCATCATTTGTTTACATAAAGTCTACTATGAGAAAAGTATATCCAAAAATCTGAGTGTTTCTGAAAAAAAAAAAATGGGAGAGCTACATAGTTTATAAGTGAGAGAGTTAAATAACACAGGGACAGTGAGTGAATTTACAATGTAAATGAACAAATTCCTTTTTTACATAAAATGAACTCTGTCATTTCAATGAACAATACCCTGTTTTCCAACAGTTCACATTCATCACATTCTTTGAAGTGGAGGACTACCAGTCTTAGAAGATTAAACAGGAATTTTGTAGTTATCACTGCATATCCCAGGAAGAACTTTGTAAATTAACATTAAAGATCTAGGGAAACGTCTTGTTCTTTCTCAGCAAACACAAGGAGAGACTTTAAATAACACTTTTTTCTAACCTGTCCTGTCACTTAACCATGCTCTTTGTTCACTGTGATCTTGTGATCATAATGTATAAACATCCGGTACCTGCAAATAACTTTCAGCATTCAAAATATTTGTAGGATTCTTTGTTGGCAAGATTTATTAAACAGTATTGTAATGTATAATTTACTTTACTTTTAACCAAGACTAAAAAAATGGCTTTAGGTTTTTGATTTCTGTTCCCATAACCGTGCCTGTAAAGGAAATTAGTTTTCCCCTTATGCTCTTTTCTTTTGTTGCATCTTTTCTTCTAGCAACGAGTACTCACACTGTACTCATTGAACTTTTTGACTTATCTTTCCTCAATCCCTTCAATTCCCTACAGTTTTACTGGTCCAGGAATATTGAATTAGTTCCGTTCCTTCTCTTTTCCCACAAGGTGGCTTTTCTAATTAACTCTCTGCTGCTACTCTGGATGTCTTACTTCCCCCCTGCCCTTTTATTAATAGCTGCTCCAGTGTAGATCCTTTTCCTTCTGCTTCACTTTTGGTCAGTCCCATAGCAGCCTCTAACATAGCTGTTCTAATATCCCATGTTTTTAATCTGCTAAGAGCTCTTTCATATCTCTTGTGAGTCTATTAAAGTCATCTTAATGCAGTTTTTGACAGTTCTCAGTACTAAGGTTTGAAATGTTTTGTGCCAACCACGTGTGTAAGGAATGCTTTTATACAAGAAAGGCAATGAAGATCTTGACATAATAAAGACATTTTTACAAAGAGATTAGTATTGTTCTTAGCTGACTAATAAGCTTAACAATTATAAATGATTTCATTTACTATTGAAAAGGATTTCTGTTTTGAAGTGTGATTCATTTTATTTTTCTTGAAGCACATCCAAAACAACATATTGTATAAATTTGTCCTGAAAATCTACTAACTGATTCTGTTGAACTAGCACATTTTCCTGTGGTACGTAGTTTGTTTTTGTATTCACTTCTTTTTATAAATAATAAGAATTATAAAAATTCACAAAAATAAGCAAATGCATTTGTAATACTACATTTGAATAGTAATAAGAAGTGCTTCCATTTAAATATGTATTAGTAAGACAGTGTTAAGTTGCTTAATTCATCTAGTGCATGAATGTAAATACATTGTTGCATATATTTATACCGGGGGATATTTTTTTTCCTTCAGATGACAGAGAATGGATAAATTTCTTGTATAGAATGTTGTTATGGTTTGACTTCATTACCGCCAACATTCTGATATGTACTAGGTAGTCTTTTAGAAATTAGCCCAAGGTCATTTTTATTAAATGAACAGTTAATTGTAGAAATTGTTGATTATTTCTGTTAATTCCACCTTTGTCCATCTCTTTTCAGTTCATATTTTCACCACTTTGTTGTTTATTAAAATTCAAGTGGTGAAAAATATTTGTTCATTCTCTTAGGAAACACTTTTGAGAATTTATCCTGGGAAAGACAATGAAATTAAGAGAAAATTAATTTCCTATAGAGTTTATTTAATCATCTCCTTCCTTTCCCCTGAGGACTTGGATAGGGTAAGCAGTAAAATGTGACAGTTTATAGATTTCACAAAGATGGATGGAAAATACAGTTATTGGGAATAGTAATGACATGCCTACAGGATGCTAGTTTCCCCATATCTTTCAGCATTGCTAACCTCAGCAGTTCCTGCACTGCAGTATGGCAAATAAAATAAAAAATAAACTTTTCATAGATAACTATTTAGTAAATATTTGAATAGAAATTAATATTTAACATAAGGACAGTATAGAATAATATTTGAACAAATTTGAACCACAGTTAATTATTTAGGAAAGAGAAAATAGCATGCAACTTCCTTTTAAATTTTTACCTTTGGTCTTTAATGATACATTAAAGGGCATTAAAAGTAATCACATCAGTTCACTTTGGAATAATAAGCATTCCTTCGTTTTTGTTTTTGTTTTTGCTTTTTAATGAATACACATCCACATTTAGAAGATACTATAAACTTCACAAATATTCACTGGGCATTTCCTTTGCTAGGTGCAGGGCATTATTTAATATTGAGTGATAAATATAGTGTGTTTACACTGTGTTGGGTCTTTGAGAATATATCACAATATAAAAAATGCTCTACGTGTGCACTTCCATCCTGTGACTGGATTTGTAAGTCTCAAAGTTATTCTGTATACATAACTCTCTTCCTGGATCCGAATAATTTTAATTTGAGGTAGAAAGGAGCATTTCTGTGGCTCTCCAATGCACGTTTACTAATAATAGAGCCCCACTGTCCCCTCCCCCCCCCCACAAAGAAAAGAAAATCAAATAACCCTCAACTAAAAACTAAATAAAAGACTTTGAAGGACCTTAACTTTTCATTGGTGAAATGAGACATGTATACATAAGGTAGTTATTTTTCCTTTCTCCTTTCTTTTTCTTTTTTACCCCTCTTTTACTTCCTTCACTATCATTATACCCTTGAAAGAATACTTTCTCAAACTACAGGCAGTTCCATCTCTCATCACTAAATTCTTTCAAAGGCCTCTTTGGCCCAGTTTCTAATGATTAGTCGACAAACCATACTTACTGGATAATAATGAAAATTGTGTTACCTCCAAAATATGCTATAATTCAGTATTTTTAGTGTTTTTCTAGTTTCTATTTAAGTAAATAGGTCTTCTATTTACTTCATCAGTTCCTTAACTTGGTAGATAATGCAAAGAATTATGCCCTATTTTTATGCTGTACTGTAAAGTCTCAGTGTAATCAAGAGACGTATTTATATATTGATGTCCTAGATGAGTTAGCCAGCATCTATCCAGAATTCTTTTCCAAGATTCTTGACACTTTCTGAGTTTCATTTCTACTTTAATTACAGAATCTCATGATTTGAAGAAACCCTTGATGAACATTTATTGTGCATATTTATGGCTGAAGCCAAGTGGGATATAAAGATGAAAATTACACAGATGTAGAAGACAAGATTCATATTTTGAAGTATTTAAGAATGTCTCTCATTATTCAAGATGTATTATAATTATCATATATGCCTATGCCATGCTTTGTATTTATGTTTAATAGTTTTGGCTTCTCACAAAAATCCTTTATGATAGAGTAGATACAATTTTTATTTTACACACAAAGAAATTATTACTTAAAGAAGTGAATTGACTATCCCAATATATAAACAGCAAGTGTCAGCATAAAGACTTAAAATCAGTTCTCCTATTTCCAGATCGACTGAATATGCCACCACACCATATTGGCCCCCATGAAGGAAACCAATTAAGGACATTTGATTCTTTCAGTTTTTGCTTCATGTTCTTTTGAAACTGTTCTTAGATGCAAAGACATATAAGATATATTATTTATTCTTGATAATTTTCTTGATGAAATTTCCCTCTTTATCTTTGGTAATATCGGTTGTCTTGAGGTCTACTTTGACTGATATTAATATAACCAGTCTTTCTTGTGATTGGTGTTTGCAAAAGCCTGTCTTTTTATATCCTTTTATTTTTAACCTGTCTTTGTATATTTAAAATGTGTTCTGGTAGAGAGTATATAGTTAGAGTTTACATTTTTACCCATTATGACAGTCAAGATTTAAATTGAGTATAATTATAGATATGGTTGCATTTAATTCTAGCTTCTTGTTATTTTCTGTTTGTTCCATTTGTTCTTCTTTTATTTCCTCTATTTCTGCCTTCTATTGGATATACTGAGTGTTTTCTAGTATTGCATTTTATCTCCTCTATTGACTATCCTATTTTTTAATATGGTGTTTATATCTTTAATTGATCACAGCCTATGTTCAAGTGATACTACACTACTTAACATATAAGAATATTACAAAAGTGTGTTTTCATTTCCCTCTCCCCTCTTTTGTGCTATTTTTGTCATACATACATTTCATTTCTACATATGTGGTAAATAAACCCTGTTATACACATATTGTTATTTTTGCTTTATATAGGCAATTATCTTTTATAGAAATTAAAAGATGAGAAAACAAACAAAAAACCCTTCACCTACGTAGTTACCATTTCTAGTGCTCCTCATTTCCTTGTATAGGCCCAGTTTTCCATCTGGTATTATTTTTCTTTGGTCCAAAGAGCTTCCTTTGTGGCTACCTTCACTGGACGTCTGCTAGAGCAGGATGAATTCTCTCAGTTTTTGTCTGAGAAAGGATTTCCTCTTCATTTTTGAAGATATTTCACTGGTTGGAGGATTCTTGATTGAAATTTTCCTCTCACTGCTTTAAATATGTTGTTTGATTGTCTTAGGCTTGCATTATTTTTGACTGGGAAGTTTTCAGTCATGCTAATACCTGTTGCCTTGTACATAATGCGTCTGTTTTCTGTCTTGCTTAAAAATTTTTCTCCTTAATATGGGTTTTTAACACTCTAATTATGATGTACTTTGGTGTGGTTTTCTTTTTCTATACATTGGCATATGTTAAGCTTCTTACAGTGTTTATAGTTTTAATAAAATTTGGATGTTTCTACCACTCTTTCTTCAAATATATTTTCTGTTCTTCCTCTTCTTCTGGGACTATAGTTATACTGTTTTAGACTACTTGATATTGTTCCATAGTTCATTGGTTCTCTATTCTTCATTATTTCCTTTTTTTTCCCTGTTCTTCAGATAGTTTTTACTGCTAGGTTTTCAACTTGACTTTTCTTCTGCATTATGTAATCTGCTCTCAATTCCATTCAGCAAATTTTTCATATCAGATACTATATTTTTCAGCTCTACAAATTTGACTTGGTTCGTTATAGCTTCTTTTTTTCTCATCATGTTTGTGTTTTCCTTTAAATCTTAAGTCTATTTAGAACAACTGTTTTAATGTCTCTGTCTGCCACTTCATGTCTTCCATTTCTAGATTTGTTTCTACTGATTGATTTTCTTCCTGGTTATAGATCACATTTTTCTGCTTCTTCATGTGTCTAATAATTTTTTTGGAATGCTGGACATTATGTTTCTTATGGTTTTATATGTCTGGATTTTGATGTCTTCCTTTAAAAGTGTTAAATGTAGTTCTGTATAGGCAGTTACTTGTGGATATTATCAAGGCTTTTCTTTCAGATTTGTTAGGACGGACCTAAAGTAGTCTTTATTCTAGACCTAATTTAGCCCTTCTCCTAAGGCTCGCTCTGCCCTTCTGGTGTTTCTACAGAATGCCGTAGGTGTTCAATAAGGTCATGTCACTGTGGATGGTCAGAATTTGAGCATCTCTGCCCCCTACACACGTGCAGCTTGTATTCAACATCAGACTCAAGGGGATCTCTGTGAACATTTCTGGATCTATTTCTCTGCTTAACTTCCTTTCTGATACTGCCCCCAAACTTCAGGTGACTCTGCTTTCCCAAATTCAGTATCTGTCTCCTCACCTCAGTGAGATCATGATGCTCTGCTTCATTTCTCCATTCTTGCTCTGCACTCTGATTACATCCAGGTCAAAAGCTAAGATCATTATAGGGTTCACATTATTTGTTTTCCTTCTTTTAAAGAACACAATCTTACGATACATTTTGTTGAATGACTGAAAACATTGTTTTACATATTTTGTCTACTTATCTACTTGTTTAGTGGGGGGGAGGGCATTTCCAGTAGTATTTACTCCATCATGGCCAGAAGTGGAAGTCCTTCCATATATCGAGATATATATTTGATATAATAGCTACAAGATATGAATTGATAAAGGATGTTAGTCACATCATCTCTTCCATCTCATTTTTTTAAAATAAATTTATTTATTTATTTGTTTTTATTTTTGGCTGTGTTGGGTCTTCATTGCTGTGGGAGGGATTTCTCTAGCTGCAGAGAGCGGGGACTACTCTTTGTTGTGGTGCGCGGGCTTCTCATTGCGGTGGCTTCTCTTGTTGCGGAGCACGGGCTCCACGCTCGCGGGCTCAGTAGTTGTGGCTGGCGGGCTCTAGAGCGCAGGCTCAGTAGTTGTGGCACACGGGCTTAGTTGCTCCACGGCATGTGGGACCTTCCCAGACCAGGATTCTTTTTTTTTTTTTTTTTTGCAGGATTTTTTTTAACATCTTTATTAGAGTATAATTGCTTTACATTGTTGTTAGTTGCTGCTGTATAACACAAAGAATCAGTTATACATATACATATATCCCCATATCCCCTCCCTCTTGCCTCTCCCTCCCATGCTCCCTATCCGACCCCTCTAGGTGGTCACAAAGCACAGAGCTGATCTCCCTGTGCTCTGCGGCTGCTTCCCACTAGCTATCTATTTTTTTCTTTTTTTAACATCTTTATTGGAGTATAATTGCTTTACAATGGTGTGTTAGTTTCTGCTTGATAACAAAGTGTATCAGTTATACATATACATATGTTCCCATATCTCTTCCCTCTTGCGTCTCCCTCCCTCCCACCCTTCCTATCCCACCCCTCTAGGTGTTCACAAAGCACCGAGCTGATCTCCCTGTGCTATGCGGCTGCTTCCCACTAGGTATCTATTTTACATTTGGTAGTGTATATATGTCCATGCCACTCTCTCACCGTCACATCTTACCTCTCCCCCTCCCCATATCCTCAAGTCCATTCTCTAGTAGGTCTCTGTCTTTATTCCCGTCTTGCCACTAGGTTCTTCATGACCTTTTTTTTTTTTTCCTTAGATTCCATATATATGTGTTAGCATACTGTATTTGTTTTTCTCTTTCTAACTTATTTCACTCTGTTTGACAGACTCTAACTCCATCCACCTCACTACAAATACCTCCATTTCATTTCTTTTTATGGCTGAGTAATATTCCATTGTATATATGTGCCACATCTTTTTTATCCATTCATCTGATGATGGACACTTAGGTTGCTTCCATGTCCTGGCTATTGTACATAGAGCTGCAAAGAACATTTTGGTACATGACTCTTTTTGAATTATGCTTTTCTCAGGGTATATGCCCAGTAGTGGGATTGCTGGGTCATATGGTAGTTCTATTTTTAGTTTTTTAAGGAACCTCCATACTGTTCTCCATAGTGGCTGTATCAATTTACATTCCCACCAACAGTGCAAGAGTGTTCCCTTTTCTCCACACCCTCTCCAGCATTTATTGTTTGTAGATTTTTTGATGATGGCCATTCTGACCAGTGTGAGATGATATCTCATTGTAGTTTTGATTTGCATTTCTCTAATGATTAATGATGTTGAGCATTCTTTCATGTGTCTGTTGGCAATCTGTATATCTTCTTTGGAGAAATGTCTATTTAGGTCTTCTGCCCATTTTTGGATTGGGTTGTTTGTTTTTTTGTTATTGAGCTGCATGAGCTGCTTGTCAATCTTTGAGATTAGTCCTTTGTCAGTTGCTTCATTTACAAATATTTTCTCCCATTCTGAGGGTTGTCTTCTGGTCTTGTTTATGATTTCCTTTGCTGTGCAAAAGCTTTTAAGTTTCATTAGGTCCCATTTGTTTATTTGTGTTTTTATTTCCATTTCTCTAGGAGCTGGGTCAAAAAGGATCTTGCTGTGATTTATGTCATAGAGTGTTCTGCCTATGTTTTCCTCTAAGAGTTTGATAGTGTCTGGCCTTACATTTAGGTCTTTAATCCATTTTGAGTTTATTTTTGTGTATGGTGTTAGGGAGTGTTATAATTTCATACCTTTACATGTACCTGTCCAGTTTTCCCAGCACCACTTATTGAAGAGGCTGTCTTTTCTCCACTCTATATGCTTGCCTATTTTATCAAAGATAAGGTGACCATATGTGCATGGGTTTATCTCTGGGCTTTCTATCCTGTTCCACTGATCTATATTTCTGTTTTTGTGCCAGTACCATACTGTCTTGATTACTGTAGCTTTGTAATATAGTCTGAAGTCAGGGAGCCTGATTCCTCCAACTCCATTTTTCGTTCTCAAGATTGCTTTGGCTATTCGGGGTCTTTTGTGTTTCCATTCAAATTGTGAAATTTTTTGTTCTAGTTCTGTGAAAAATGCCACTGGTAGTTTGATAGGGATTGCATTGAATCTGTAGATTGCTTTGGGTAGTATAGTCATTTTCACAATGTTGATTCTTCCCATCCAAGAACATGGTATATCTCTCCATCTATTTGTATCATCTTTAATTTCTTTCATCAGTGTCTTATAATTTTCTGCATACAGGTCTTTTGTCTCCTTAGGTAGGTTTATTCCTAGATATTTTATTCTTTTTGTTGCAATGGTAAATGGGAGTGTTTTCTTAATTTCACTTTCAGATTCTTCATCATTAGTGTATAGGAATGCAAGGGATTTCTGTGCATTAATTTTGTATCCTGCTACTTTACCAAATTCATTGATTAGCTCTAGTAGTTTTCTGGTAGCATCTTTAGGATTCTCTATGTATAGTATCATGTCATCTGCAAACAGTGACAGCTTTACTTCTTCTTTTCCGATTTGGATTCCTTTTATTTCTTTGTCTTCTCTGATTGCTGTGGCTAACACTTCCAAAACTATGTTGAATAATAGTGGTGAGAGTGGGCAACCTTGTCTTGTTCCTGATCTTAGTGGAAATGGTTTCAGTTTTTCACCATTGAGGACGATGTTGGCTGTGGGTTTGTCATATATGGCCTTTATTATGTTGAGGAAAGTTCCCTCTATGCCTACTTTCTGCAGGGCTTTTATCATACATGGGTGTTGAATTTTGTCGAAAGCTTTCTCTGCATCTATTGAGATGATCATATGGTTTTTCTCCTTCAATTTGTTAATAGGATGTATCACGTTGATTGATTTGCGTATATTGAAGAATCTTTGCATTCCTGGAATAAACCCCACTTGATCATGGTGTATGATCCTTTTAATGTGCAGTTGGATTCTGTTTGCTAGTATTTTGTTGAGGATTTTTGCATCTATGTTCATCAGTGATATTGGCCTGTAGTTTTCTTTCTTTGTGACATCTTTGTCTGGTTTTGGTATCAGGGTGATGGTGGCCTCGTAGAATGAGTTGGGGAGTGTTCCTCCCTCTGCAATATTTTGGAAGAGTTTGAGAAGGATAGGTGTTAGCTCTTCTCTAAATGTTTGATAGAATTCGCCTGTGAAGCCATCTGGTCCTGGGCTTTTGTTTGTTGGAAGGTTTTTAATCACAGTTTCAATTTCAGTGCTTGTGATTGGTCTGTTCATATTCTATTTCTTCCTGGTTCAGTCTCGGCAGGTTGTGCATTTCTAAGAATTTGTCCATTTCTTCCAGGTTGTCCATTTTATTGGCATAGAGTTGCTTGTAGTAATCTCTCATGATCGTTTATATTTCTGCAGTGTCAGTTGTTACTTCTTTTTCATTTCTAATTCTGTTGACTTGAGTCTTCTCCCTTTTTCTCTTGATGAGTCTGGCTAATGGTTTATCAATTTTGTTTATGTTCTCAAAGAACCAGCTTTTAGTTTTATTGATCTTTGCTATTGTCTCCTTCATTTCTTTTTCATTTATTTCTGATCTGATCTTTATGATTTCTTTCCTTCTGCTAGCTTTGGGGTTTTTTTGTTCTTCTTTCTCTAATTGCTTTAGGTGCAAGGTTAGGTTGTTTATTCGAGATGTTTCCTGTTTCTTGAGGTAGGCTTGTATTGCTATAAACTTCCCTCTTAGAACGGCTTTTGCTGCGTCCCATAGGTTTTGGGCCGTCGTGTCTCCATTGTCATTTGTTTCTAGGTATTTTTTGATTTCCCCTTTGATTTCTTCAGTGATCACTTCGTTATTAAGTAGTGTATTGGGTAGCCTCCATGTGTTTGTATTTTTTACAGATCTTTTCCTGTAATTGATATCTAGTCTCATAGCATTGTGGTCAGAAAAGATACTTGATATGATTTCAATTTTCTTAAATTTACCAAGGCTTGATTTGTGACCCAAGATATGATCTATCCTGGAGAATGTTCCATGAGCACTTGAGGAAAATGTGTATTCTGTTGTTTTTGGGTGGAATGTCCTATAAATATCAATTAAGTCCATCTTGTTTAATGTATCATTTAAAGCTTGTGTTTCCTTATTTATTTTCATTTTGGATGATCTGTCCATTGGTGAAAGTGGGGTGTTAAAGTCCCCTACTATGATTGTGTTGCTGTCCATTTCCCCTTTTATGGCTGTTAGTATTTGCCTTATGTATTGAGGTGCTCCTATGTTGGGTGCATAAATATTTACAATTGTTATACCTTCCTCTTGGATCGATCCCTTGATCATTATATAGTGTCCTTCTTTGTCTCTTGTAATAGTCTTTATTTTAAAGTCTATTTTGTCTGATATGAGAATTGCTACTCCAGCTTTCTTTTGATTTCCATTTGCATGGAATATCTTTTTCCATCCCCTCACTTTCAGTCTGTATGTGTCCCTAGGTCTGAAGTGGGTCTCTTGTAGACAGCATATATATGGGTCTTGTTTTTGTATCCATTCAGCCAGTCTGTGTCTTTTGGTTGGAGCATTTTATCCATTTACATTTAAGGTAATTATCAATATGTATGTTCCTATTCCCATTTTCTTAAATGTTTTCGATTTGTTATTGTAGGTGTTTTCCTTCTCTTGTGTTTCTTGCCTAGAGAAGTTCCTTTAGCATTTGTTGTAACGCTGGTTTGGTGGTGCTAAACTCTCTCAGCTTTTGCTTGTCTGTAAAGGTTTTAATTTCTCCATCAAATCTGAATGTGATCCTTGCTGGGTAGAGTAATCTTGGTTGTAGGTTTTTCTCCTTCATCACTTTAAGTATATCCTGCCACTCCCTTCTGGCTTGCAGAGTTTCTGCTGAAAGATCAGCTGTTAACCTTATGGGGATTCCCTTGTGTGTTATTTGTTGTTTTTCCCTTGCTGCTTTTAATATGTTTTCTTTATTTTTAATTTTTGACAGTTTGATTAATATGTGTCTTGGCATGTTTCTCCTTGGATTTATCCTGTATGGGACTCTCTGTGCTTCCAGGACTTGATTAACTATTTCCTTTCTCATATTAGGGAAGTTTTCAACTACAATCTCTTCAAATATTTTCTCAGTCCCTTTCTTTTTCTCTTCTTCTTCTGGGACCCCTATAATTCGAATGTTGGTGCGTTTAATGTTGTCCCAGAGGTCTCTGAGACTGTCCTCAGTTCTTTTCATTCTTTTTTCTTTATTCTGCTCTGCAGTAGTTATTTCCACTATTTTATATTCCAGGTCACTTACCCGTTCTTCTGCCTCAGTTTTTCTGCTACTGATCCCTTCTAGAGTATTTTTAATTTCATTTATTGTGTTTTTCATCATTGCTTGGTTCCTCTTTAGTTCTTCTACATCCCTGTTAAATGTTTCTTGCATTTTGTCTATTCTATTTCCAAGATTTTGGATCATCTTTACTATCATTATTCTGAATTCTTTTTCAGGTAGACTGCCTATTTCCTCTTCATTTGTTAGGTCTGTTGTGTTTTGACCCTGCTCCTTCATCTGCTGTGTGTTTTTCTGTCTTCTCATTTTGCTTATCTTACTGTGTTTGGGGTCTCCGCTTCACAGGCTGAAGGTTCATAGTTCCCGTTGTTTTTGGTATCTGTCCCCAGTGGCTAAGGTTGGTTCAGTGGGTTGTGTAGGCTTCCTGGTATAGGGGACTAGTGCCTGTGTTCTGGTGGATGAGGCTGGATCTTGTCTTTCTAGTGGGCACGTCCACGTCTGGTGGTGTGTTTTGGGGTGTCTGTGGCCTCATTATGATTTTAGGCAGCCTCTCTGCTAATGGATGGGGCTGTGTTCCTGTCTTGCTAGTTGTTTGGCATAGGGTGTCCAGCACTGTAGCTTGCTGGTCGTTGAGTGAAGCTGGGTCTTGATGTTGAGATGGAGATCTCTGAGAGATTTTCGCCGTTTGGTATTATGTGGAGCTGGGAGGTCTCTTGTGGACCAGTGTCCTGAAGTTGGCTCTCCCCCCTCAGAGGCACAGCCCTGATGCCTGGCTGGAGCACCAAGAGCCTTTCATCCACACGGCTCAGAATAAAAGGGAGAAAAAATAGAAAGAAAGAAAGAAAGAGGATAAAATAAAATAAAATTAATTAATTAAAAAAATTTTTTTTAATTTTTTAAAAATAAATTTATTTTTTTATAATAATAAGAAAAAAATATTAAGAAAATTTTTTTTAATTTTTTGTAATAAAAAATTTAAAAAATTATTAAGAAAAAATTTTTTTAATTTTTTGTAATAAAAAATAAGGAAAAAATTATTAAGAAAAAATTTATTAAGAAAAAAAATTTTTCAAGTAAAAAAAAAAACAAAAAACGGATGGACCGAACCCTAGGACAAATGGTGAAAGCAAAGCTATACAGACAAAGTCTCACCCAGAAGCATACACATATACACTCACAAAAAAAGGAAAAGGAGAAAAATTAATATATCCTGCTCCCAAAGTCCACCTCCTGAATTTGGGATGATTCATTGTCTGTTGAGGTATTCAACAGATGCAGGTACATCAAGTTGTTTGTGGAGCTTTAATCCGCTGCTTCTGAGGCTGCTGGGAGATATTTCCCTTTCTCTTGTTTGTTTGCACAGCTCCCGGGGTTCAGCTTTGGATTTGGACCCGCCTCTGCGTGTAGGTCGCCTGAGGGCGTCTGTTCTTCGCTCACACAGGACGGGGTTAAAGGAGCAGCTGCTTCGGGGGCTCTGGCTCACTCAGGCCGGGGGGAGGGAGGGGTACGGATGCGGGGCGAGCCTGCGGCGGCAGAGGCCAGCGTGATGTTGCAGCAGCCTGAGGCGCACCATGCGTTCTCCCGGGGAAGTTGTCCCTGGATCACGGGAGCCTGGCAGTGGTGGGCTGCACAGGCTCCCAGGCGGGGCGGTGTGGAGAGTGAACTGTGCTTGCACACAGGCTTCTTGGTGGCGGCAGCAGCAGCCTTAGCGTCCCATGCCCGTCTCTGGGGCCCGCGCTGATCGCTGCGGCTCGCGCCCATCTCTGGGGTCCCCGCTGATAGCCGCGGCTCGCGCCCGTCTCTGGAGCTCGTTTAGGCCGCGCTCTGAATCCCCTCTCCTTGCGCACCGCGAAACAAAGAGGCAAGAAAAATGTCTCTTGCCTCTTCGGCAGCTGCAGACTTTTTCCCGGACTCCCTCCTGGCTAGCTGTGGTGCGCTAACCCCTTCAGGCTGTATTCACGCCGCCAACCCCAGTCCTCTCCCTGCGATCCGACCAAAGCCCGAGCCTCAGCTCCCAGCCCCCGCCCACCCCAGCGGGTGAGCAGACAAGCCTCTCGGGCTGGTGAGTGCTGGCCGGCACCAAACCTCTGTGCGGGAATCTCTCCACTTTGCCCTCCGCACCCCTGTGGCTGCACTCTCCTCCGTGGCTCTGAAGCTTCCCCCCTCTGCCACCCGCAGTCTATGCCCGCGAAGGGGCTTCCTAGTGTGTGGAAACCTTTCCTCCTTCACAGCTCCCTCCCACTGGTGCAGGTCCCGTCCCTATTCTTTTGTCTCTGTTTTTTCTTTTTTCTTTTGCTCTACCCAAGTACGTGGGGAGTTTCTTGCCTTTTGGGAGGTCTGACATCTTCTGCCAGCGTTCAGTGGGTGTTCTGTAGGAGCAGTTCCACGTGTAGATGTATTTCTAATGTATCTGTGGGAAGGAAGGTGATCTCCACGTCTTACTCTTCCGCCATCTTGCCCAGACCTGGCAGGCGGATTCTTAACCACTGCACCACCAGGGAAGCCCTCTTCCATCTCATTTAATGTCGCTCAGCAAAGTAACCATTTTTAGAAGTTTGGTGTGCATCCTTCTATTTTCCTTTATATATTTAAGTACATTTGTATGCACATGTGCCCATGTATGCAGATATATACATAAATCAAATTACACTGTAGGTATTTTTCAGCAACATACTTTTTTTCACTTAGAATATGTTTTAGAGATCTTGCTATTAAAGTATGTATCAATCTTACTTTATTCTTTTAACATCAACCATATATTCTACAGAATGGTTTCCTATATTTATTTAATTACTCTGCTTTTCACAGTCATTAAGGCTTTTCCTTCTAACTTCTTGCTCTTATAAACTGTATTTTTAAAAATAATATTATACAGCAACTCTTCAGATGGTGAATACTTCTGTAGAAGAAATCACAAAGATGTCAAATAGTTTGCCTGTTGGTAAATTGCTTTCCCAAACAGTTTTTACATATTTATATTACTCCTAAATAATAAGACCCAGGGAAATTTTTAAGAAATAGTTGATTTCAGATCTAGGACAGGAAATACAAGAGGTAGGTCTGGTCCATCTTATCATAACAGAAAGCATGGGAGTTAGAGAAAGATTACTGTAGTCATGTCAAAAGACAACAGGATACAGTTTGAAGGGTCTATCATTTGTCAAAGATGGGACAATTTTAGGGGAAAAAAAGACTGCTGTGTTAAAACAAATCAAATACAGTATGTTCAAAAGTTAAAAATCATAAGGATACAAGCAAAATCAAACTAAAAGCCACATTGGTCACCTTGCGGAGGGAGCTAGGGGAAAAAAATCATTATTCTGAGTACTGGTAAATAATGAATCATGCATTTATCCTATTCTTCCTGTACAAACCTTTTTTCAGAGTAAGCAAATACTAATAAGAGGAATTCCTTTATAGAATTCTACTGATAAATGAAGAGGGAATAACAGAATCAGATTACCATAAGATTGCAGCCTTTTATTAATTGAAATAATCCCTCTAGAAAATGATCATCAATGACTAGTGATATCCTTAGGTAAAACATAGCTAGGAAACATTATAATCAATGTATCCAGCTGACAACACCTGAACCCCCTGATCAAATAATATTGCAGAATGAGAGACAACCAGCTGTTCTGTGGCAACCTATATGATGCAATAAGAAGTACACAGCTTTTTAAAAATTGAATCTATTCAAGGTCCTTGATCTAACTACCCATTTATAGGAAATACGAAGATAGAGGAATTTATTAAATGACATCTCAGGGATGCTATAAGCCAAATTTAGCATTCTAGAAATTCTACTAGATAAATGATCCAGTTTTTTCAATAACTAATAGTCAAGATATAAAAAGGATGGGAAACTGTTAGAGATTAAAAGAGAAAGATAGGAAATATCAGCCAGATGTAACATGTAGACCTTGTTTGGATCTGATTTGAACAAGCCAACTCTAAGAAGACATTGGAATAATTAGAGAAATTTGAACAATCACTGGGGTTTATATGATATTAAGGAATTGTTAATGTTTTATTTCTGATGTTAGTATTGTGTTCATGTTAAAAGTAGCTCTTTTCTCTTAGGAAAAAAGTGAAATATTACCGGTGAAATGATGCAAATTCTGTACTTACTTTTAAATAATCCTGTGAGGGACTAAAGGGGAAGGTCTGGTGACAGTTATTTATCTTGGATGATGATTACATGGGGTTTATTATAGTATTTTTTATATGTATAAGTGTTTGAACTTTTCCATTGTGAATTTCTTAATTAAAAAATAAATGTAGCATTCACCAGCCAGGTGAAGAGAATTTCATAAATCATCAAAATAAGTGCAGAGCTTTCAGAATTTCACCCTAAACACTTGAAGTGTGTATATACATATATAACTGCAAGAATGTTACAGAATTTATTTGCATAAATGCTACAGTTGATTTGGACCCAACATGCACTTATCTTGAAATTAGCATGAACCTAACAGTTTTCATCATAAAACATTCTCATGTTTATCAACACCCTAGAGAAATCTTTGAGGAAATCTAATGCTGTATATTCATTCTATTGTATCTACCCCTCACCAAAGTCCTAATATTTGCTTTCCAGGTGCAGCAGGTACAGACTGTGCAGCAGGTACAGCATGTCTACCCAGCTCAGGTGCAGTACGTGGAAGGAAGCGACACTGTCTATACCAATGGAGCAATGTAAGTTTATGTATGGAAGTTGTATTCATTCTCCCGCTCCCTCGGTTAGAGAAAAGTAAGGTACTTTCTGACACCTTCTACTCATCCCAAATTGTTTCCTTGTTTTCACAGTAATTTTTTACTAGAGTAGGGTTATTAACTTAAACTGATGTTTGAGCTTAAGCCGATGTATGTTCACTAAGAATATATGGTCATTTTCCTCTCACTTAACCCTAGTAGAATATTTTAAGTTATTAACATTGCTATGCCTTTAATCGTTTTCACTAGGTTGAGAAAAATATATCCCTTGTTGGTGATTTCTATATTATAATAATACCTTCTTAAACCCATGCTTTTTGTTTTTACCAATAAGGTGAATTTTTGTGTACGTGTTTTCTGTAAACTAATATAAAGCTACTATATTAGGAGGGTTTTTTGCATTTATTAAATGAGGTACTTACTTTACGTAAAAGTGCCTGATACTCAATAAATCTTATTTTCCTGTCTGAACTTCTCCTCCCCCTAAAACTCCCAACCCATCTCCTTTGCATCAACAGTAATGTCAATTTGTACATTTATTTCATTTGAGTTTTTCAGACACTTTGGGTTAAGATTCAGGATGTTATTATAAATAAAGGGACTAATAACTATTATAAGTCACCAGGTTTGTTTTCATTTACCACAGGTTTTTGTTAGCAATCTGTTGGATCTCTAAGTTCTAAAATGAATTCAGATTCTCTCATTGACTCTTCTGTGTGCCCTAGGTTGATAACCTCTGCTTTCTTTATTCTTACTGCACCTATTCCTTGGGTGATTTCATAGATTCCCATGACACCAACCACGAGGGCAGGGATTTTTGTCCGGTTTTTGTTGTCGTTGTTTTTGTTCCACTGCAATAAATCTAACACCAGAAGAGTGTATGGTATGTGGAAAATGCATTTATTGTTACCTATTATTATAACTAAACAACTTAAAATCCTGGTTTAACTATCTATTAGTTGTATAATCATGGTCAAAGTACTTAACTATTCTGAGCTTTTATTACTCTTTCCTGGGAAGTGGGAGGGTAATTGCCTTACTCTTTCTGGATTGTTGTGAGGATTTAAGGCTATGTGTGTAAAGCAACTGGCACAGGGCCTGGTATATAGTAGATGATACGAAACTGAAAACTCTTCATTGATCTTGACTGTCTCTCTTTTCTCATTGCGTTTGGTCACTGAATCTGCCTAAATCACCACTGCCTTTAAACCTCCATTACCTATAAAATAAAGTGGAACTCTCCACCTTGGCATTCTCCCCCTTCCTACCTCTCTAGCTTCATCTTCCACCTCTTCTAGGAACAACCAACTTTGTGCATGTTTCCCCAAGTACTCTCCTTTCACACCTCTGTATTTTTGGACATGTGGTTTGTTTTCTCTGCTGGAATATCATTCTGTGCCTTTTCTCTTTCCTTCCAAAACTGCTACCCCCGGTATAGTGATATCTTTATAGACTAACACATCACCCCCTCCCTTGAGACGTGGACCCTGGCTCTCCTCTGCAGTTAACTTATTTGTCCCCTGTACAGTAAAGACAGCACTATACCCAGACTTCCACTTCCACATGGTGCTATGAATGCTTATTTATATTTATCATACTAAGAAGAACTCTCCCTGAATGGGAACTGTTGTCATTTTGTTATTTTATTTACATTTATTTAGGTGATTGACACATAATAAAGGGTCAATACATTTCTGTTACTCTAGTGAATCTATAATACTTTACATATTTTAGACATACTGAATATTTTTTACCTCTTTGTTGTGTAAGGCCAGGGCATCCTGGAGCCTGCTTTTGGAATCTGTACCATAAATCCAAACTCCTGTTGGCGTTTATCCCGAAAAAAAATAAGGATGCCTGCCACTTGGTCCTTTATGCTATCAGGGAAAATAAATGGGTTTCTAGACACTGCTAGAGGTCACTGAATTGTATTGTCGTTTCATTCTTGCCTGTGGTAGATCTGTCACAACTACCTCAGAGTAAAGTCATTATATACTCTACCTTTGTTCAAGCAGGTACCATTTCCTACCTAGTGTGTTCTCCTAGTTCAAAGACATCCTAGGTAAAGCCTTACCAGACCCCACTGGAGAGCTAAGTTATCATTCTGCCATTCCATAACATTTTATCTTACATTTATTACAGCATTCTGTCAGCTAAGAAACCAAGAAAATCTGACAAAAAGAGGTTTAAACAAATTAGGACTTTGATTTTTGTCAGGTAATAAGAAATCCAGAGGTAGCATATTGTGCAAATAACTGGCACCATGTGGTGCAAATATAAAATAAACCTTAGTGGAGAAAATCTTACAAGCTGGCATAAGTCACTTCCCTCTAGTTAGACTGGATTGCACCATGGAAATTGCTCCAGTAGAAGATCTCTGGCCTCACAGAGTGCTACATATTTCTAGAGATCAGGGCAGTAGACATTAACTGGTTATGTAGTAGAAAAAAAATGGCTTTCTTGTCTAGGGAGGAGTGGGTGCCTCTGAAGGTCAGTTCCATCAGCCTGTTCTTCCATTAGGATTAACTTCGACCAGCCGAGCCAGCTTAGTGCTAAGCTAACCAAAGATGACAGGAAATGAGCCTGTAGAAACATCCACAATTGTACTTCCTCTTAGTCTGTGGCTGACATTAGTTTAGCAGCTCAAGGATGTCAGGGCCAAGATTTGCTGGTACGGTAGTAAATTTGCTTTGGTTACAGCCATCACATCTGTATTCCAGACAGCAAGAAGAGGGAAGGTGGAAGAAGAGGATATGTTACATATGGTATATACGTACATATATATATATATGTGTACACACACACACACACAAACACACACACACACAGACACACACAGGCTTTCCCAGAAACTCCCAGCTCCATTTTGCTTATATCTCATTGGCCATAACTGTGTAACAAAGTAGTAGTTAGGGGACTTCTGTGGTGGTGCAGTGGTTAAGAATCCGCCTGCCAATGCAGGGGACACAGGTTTGAGCCCTGGTCCGGGAAGATCCCACATGCCACAGAGCAACTAAGCCTGTGCGCCACAACTACTGAGTCCACGTGCTGCAGCTACTGAAGCCCGAGCACCTAGAGCCCATGCTCCACAACAAGAAAAGCCACAACAATAAGAAGCCCACGCACCTCAACGAAGAATAGCCCCCGCTCACCGCAGATAGAGAAAGCCTGCGCGCAGCAACAAAGACCCAACGCAGCCAAAAATAATTAATTAAAAAAAAAAAAAGTAGTAGCTAGCTGCAGAGGAATCTAGGAATGCAGGTTTGTAGCTTTCATGTCTATATGGTAGATGGCAGCAAGGGAAAAGGGTAGTTGGCATGCATGTTGAGACAGTTAACTCCGTAGTATCTATCACGGTCATTTATCATTGACCCAAGGTAAAGGAGAGTGATTACTAGTGTGTGACTTTGTGAAAGATACACAGCCTGCTTCACTTTCTTCATTTATGAAATATGGAGATAGCTTATCAAAAGTATTTTGTGTAGCTTCTGAGAAATTGTAAACACTCAATAAACATTAGTTATCACCGTACAATTATGTGCTCTAGTTTTTTATTTTTACATTTTCCTCTCCTATTTATGGTTCTGAATTCTGCATATTGCCTTGTGCCTTTTAAAACTACCCCACCGCTGACATTAGGGTTTTCCATATAATAGGTAAATGTGAGATTGGTGAGTTCACTCATTCACAAAACCTTAGAAAATCAGCACCTCTAAAGTTGGCTCTTTAAAATTATAGGCCCCATTTAAGTGCAGAAATAATTCAAAGTAAACATCTCATGCCAACATGAATTTTCTATGGCCCACAAACTCAGTTGGTTAGATCATGACTAATGAGGTCTAGGTCATGAGTTCATTTGCCACAAAGTCCAATTAGTTTTGATCCAGTCTGTGTGGGCCCAGACTGCATCCTCAACTCCAGCTAATTATGTCACAAATGTGCACGTTGGTCAAGATAGAGAAGATGCATCTTTAAAAACCTTTCATTACAATTTCAATTTCAGTACAACATTTGACTAAAGATTCTGTAGCACCGTTTTCATATTTACTAAAGAAACATTGTGTTGCCATGAATTACACTCAAAATTTTAGTAGTTAGAGGACTATGAACATCTTTTTTCAAATATAACCAAAAGAACTTTTCAGCTTAAGCTATTCCAGTCTTTCTGTAATTTTGTAGCGCTGACATTTAACTGTGTACAATTTTTGTCTCTAAAGTTCATTTTGAAGTCTTTATACTCCCTCTTTTTATTTGATACACTTCCATGTGTGTTAGGAGAGAGTATTTCATATTCTTCTGTTCCACCATATTAAATTAATAGCCAACTAGTGTTGGGTCCCTGACTTGGATCATAGTGAGATTCCCACTTCTTTGTGATAACAAATGCTTTTGGCTAATGAAACTCGCAGAAGATAGGGATGCCGATCTTTATCATGAACTTTCAAGCACCCAGTACCTGGCCCTGCAGCCTGTGCATGGTTAGTAAGTACTGGTTCACTGTTGCTCCTGTCACCAGCAGCCCCGTGCCAAGTAGCCGTAATGCAAGGGGTCTCACTCAAGAGGTGATGATAACCCTCACAGATATGTGTCATCACTTATGAAAGTGTGTAATCGTTATAATTTGACAATACTAAAGTATTTACTGGTTCTCTCTATGACTATGGACGTTACTGGTAGCATAACAGGATTTAACAGTATGAGTCAGTGAGTGAGGATGTATTTCAAGTGGACAACTGAGACTGCTTTATAGTGGTGTGTTGGAGTAGAATAGCTTTTTACTCAAGGGAGAAGGTAACCTAACTCTTGTTCCTGCTTATCATTGCTTCTGTAGGAGCCCACATTTGTTTATTTCCTTGCAGTAGTTTTCCCAAGAATATTTTTTACTGGGCTGGATCATAGTCTTGTCCATTGTTATGGATTCTTACAATTTATGATATCTAATAATTTAGTAGATTGTAATTAAAACAGCTGGAAAACAGTGCATACCACGTAGAGAGAGTCCAATTCAATTGAAATTTCTTGATGTAGCCGAGAAATCAATTTTTTTAAATAATGATTTTTTTTCTTTCCCCCACTCCTTTTTTGACTCATACTTCCCCACTTATTCCTCCATCATATTAGTCAAAGTGGAAATAAAGACATCATACTATATCTTGTCCAAATTAAGAAATCTTTTTTGAAAAAACTTTTTTAATTTTAAAGGATTTTCTTATATCAAGTGGTCTTTGAAGCTTATCCGCTGTTTAGAGATGATTAGTGTTTTAAAATGTCAAGGTGTTCATTGTAATGGGTATCTATTGCAATAAGACTTGACTGGTAGAAAGCATTCTCATAATCTTCCTGTTTAAATTAAAGATTTCTCATCAAACCTAATAGAGAATTTACCAAACTGTGTTTCATAAAATGTCCCATTAAAAAGTTCTGTGGTTTCACAAGCAGGAAAACACTGCATGAACTTCTTTTGTGGACTCTAAATTTCTGTTAGTTTTTTAAAGGCTCTGAGAAATCCTCTAGGAAAGAAATGTCGTGTTTTAAAAACTGACCACAGAACTCTTATCTGAATAATATTTAATAACATCACATGGTATACTTTAGGAGGTGATACATTATTAATATATTGACATTGACTAGATTTATTCAAAATCCATTGGACTCACCTTTATTTGAAAATCATATAGGTAGTGCGTTTTCTGAAGCCATCCAATTATCTTTTCCATATGCTTTTAAAATAATTAATAAAAAACCTTAATAGGGATACTCTTCAAGTTTCTATTTTGTCTTTCAGTGAAATAGTAAGTTTTAGGATTTTGCAGGTAAAATTATGCTTTATTATTATTTAAATGTTCTCTGCTTAGAAGAAATGGTTGTATGGTATTTCTGTAATTGAGATGAAGAGGCTACTTTCTTTATGCTTCTACTGATATATACATTCAAATCGGTGTAGGATCTGGTTAATGAATCCACTTGCCACTTGGACTTCAGTAAGTATGTGACTGATTACTTAGAAAGCTCTTGGAGAGAGAACTACCATTTTGTGTAAAAAAGAGCACTGAGGTCCTCTACATTTAGAGAAGAGCCTGTTTCATTCATCTCCAAAAATGGAAGGATTTATTTACTTTTTTTAGGTTTATTTTTTGTTGTTATTCAATTTTATTTTATTATATTTATTTTTTTAAATTTTTATTGGAGTATAGTTGATTTACAATGTTGTGTTATTTTCAGGTGTACAACAAAGTGAATCAGTTATAAATATACATATATCCACTCTTTTTTAGATTCTTTTCCCATATAGGCCATTACAGAGTACTGAGTAGAGTTCCCTGTGCTATATATAGCAGGTCCTTATTAGTTACCTATTTTATATATAGTAGTGTGTATATGTCATCCCAATCTTCCAATTTATCCCTCCCCTCCTTACCCCCTGGTAACCATAAGTTTGTTTTCTACATCTGTAACTCTATTTCTGTTTTGTAGATAATTTTATTTGTACCCTTTTTTTAGATTCCACGTATAAGCAATATCATATGATATTTGTCTTTCTCTGTCTGACTTAGACTGACTTCACTCAATATGACAATCTCTAGGTCTATCCACATTGCTGCAAATGGCATTATTTCGTTCTTTTTTATGGCTGGCGTTCCATTGCATATGTGTACCACATCTTCTTTATCCATTCTTCTGTCGATGGACATTTAGATTGCTTCCATGTCCTGGCTATTGTAAATAGTGCTGCAATGAACATCTTTTCAAATTATGGTTTTCTCTGGATATATGCCAAGGAGTGGGATTGCTGGATCATATGGTAGCTCTAGTTTTAGTTTCTTAAGGAACCTCAATACCATTCTCCACAGTGGCTGTACCAGTTTACATTGCCACCAACAGTGTAGGAGAGTTCTCTTTTCTCCACACCCTCTCCAGCATTTATTGTTTGTAGATTTTTTGATGATTGCCATTCTGACCTGTGTGAGGTGATACCTCATTGTAGTTTTGATTTGTATTTCCCTAATGATTAATGATGTTGAGCATCTTTTCATGTGCTTTTTAGCCATCTGTATGTCTTCTTTGGAGAAATGTCTATTTAGATCTTATGCCCATTTTTTGATTGGGTTGTTTGTTTTTTTTGATACTGAGTTTCATGAGCTGTTTGTATATTTTGGAGATTAGTCCCTTGTTGGTTGCTTCGTTTGCAAATATTTTCTTCCATTCTGAGGGTTGTCTTTCATTTTGTTTATGGTTTCCTTTGCTGTGCAAAAGCTTTTAAGTTTAATTAGGTCCCATATGTTTATTTTGGATAGAAAATCCAGAGATAAACCCACACACCCATGGTCACCTAATCTATAACAAAGGAGGCAAGAATATACAATGGAGAAAAGAGAGTCTCTTCAACAAGTGGTGCTGGGAAAACTAGACAGCTACATGTAAAAGAATGAAATTAGATCACTCCCTAACACCGTGCACAAAAATAAACTCAAAATGAATTAAAGACCTAAACGTAAACCCGGATACTGTAAAACTCTAAGAGGAAAGCATAGGCAGAACACTCTGACATAAATCACAGCAAGATGTTTTTCAATCTGCCTCCTAGAGTAATGGAAGGCTTTCAAATATGGCTTCTCAGAATATCAGAGTTGTGAAGGTCGTGGAGATCATTTATTCTAATCTTTCCACTTTACAGGTGGGTAAACTGAGGCCCAGAGAGGTGCAATAATTTGTACCTCTAGTTAGGTAGTATTTAGAGTTCATATTTTCTGACCTTCAACACATGTTCCTTTCCAGTGATCTGTAGGTAGAGGTCTTTTGATCATGAGTTATTTGGAGGTTTGGGGGGAAGGGTTGGCCAATCATAAAAAAAATTTTTAGTAAATTTTATACATTATGCTATTGTATTATTGTATATCTTATTGTAGATAATAAACTCGTGGGGTTTTTTATGACTGATGACTCTTTAAGAGTCTGTTGTTGTTCGTATGAATCATTGTATGTTTTTTTTTAATCCCATCTTATACTTTTATAGTTAAATTTATTTTGTGAATATAGGATGTTCTTTGGCTATTCATAAAATATATAGAAAAGTCCATATTTACTAATTTTTCAACATCGAATGTTATAGTTAAACAGCTTCCAGAAGAAAACGCTATTATTTGACTGCCCTGGCTGTATTCCTTTTTAATATTTCTCATTCGTAGAATTAATTGATGCACATTAAGGGCAATTTGCTCTGTGATATTTTCATATCCAGTAGCATAATGTCCAGAATAATTCTGCATTATAACACTTGGAAAAGTTTAGACCTGTAAATTTTCTCTTCCTCTCCTCCTCCCTCCTTTTTTTTTTTTTAGGTTTAGAACCAACTTGTATTATTTTCTTAAATGAACTTCAGAGACCCAAGTTCAAGTATCATTTGTCTTACTGACTACAGTATAACATCACGCAAATAACACATTTGCACCTAGATTTCCTAATTTGTGAAATGAGGATTAATAGTTAAAAGCATTAATTACTAACCAGGTCAGGTTCAGGATGGGGAGGGTGTAATGAGAGCAGGAAATGGGGTTATTTGTATTGTCTGAAAAAACATATTCACTTTTAGTATAGTTACTCTTATAAAACTAACTGCAAAAGAAGTTAAACTTATAAAAATCTCTGAGTGAACAAATATTTGGAAGCTAGAGTGAGAACTCTTTGTTTGGGAGTATGCCTTGGAAAAGGTTGGGAAACACTGTATTGTGCTTCACAAGAGACTACAGTCTTGTAGATCCCCCAGCTATACAGAATTGAAGGCTGGTTCACAAAGGTTGAGCTTTGTAATGGCCAGAAGGTTTTGGAGGGGACAAATCCAACAAATCTTAGTCTGGCCCTCAGAAGGAGTCAGACGAATAGACTTGCCCCCAGGGAATGCTCCGAGGTTCCAAACTGCCTGAGTCCAGCAGTGTGCCTAACTTTGGGTATGGGGCATACCACATGTTTGCCTGGACATAGCACCTGGGTTGGCCTCAACAACATACACACATGCTTTAGCTGCGTTTATCCATTTTTGAAAGTCCCACTTGACAACATATCCATCTCTAACAAGTACCTGGTTTCTCTGTTCCTCTTTATAGTGAATCCTCTTAGGATTGACCTCATATTCCTCATTCTCTTCCAAGCTGGCTTTTTTCTCCACATTACAATGAAGTTGCTCTTATCAAAGTCATTGATGACCTCCATTTGTTAAATCTAATAGACATTCTTCTAGATTAACTTTTCTAAATCTCCAGCAATCAACTAGTCAGCTACTCTATCCTTGATTCTTTGTCTTCTCTGACTTTATATTCTTCTGTTTTCTTCCTTTGTTATTGAATCCTCCTCAGTCTTATTATTGGCCAAACAGTTTTTCTGTGCCCTAAGTTTCCTTATTGTTTCTAACAGAGACATTTCTTCCACAACACTTATGACTATCTGTCATTCTCCACTATCTACTTTTAACTTATCTAATATCTGTCTTTTCCCCACTAGAATGTAACTGTCATGTGGGCCCAGTACCTTGTTTGTTTGCTCCCCATTCTCTCTCTCATACCTACAGCGGTCGTATATGATAGGTGCTCAATCTGTATTTGTTGAATGAATTGAATAAAGAATAGCATTTGATGACAGGTGAGGCACAAGAGCAGATTACTTGGTAGTTTTAAATATACACGGAAAAATGAATGGAACTGAATTGAGATGCTGCTAACATAGTATTAACACACCTTTTTTTTCAGTTTTTTTTTTTCTAGTACAATTTTTTTGAGCTTATGTGCATGTATATGGTTGCTCAGTTCTTCTTTTTTTTTCAAGTATACAATACAGTATTATTAACTATAGTCACTAAGCTGTACATTAGATCCCCAGAACTTATTCGTCTTATAACCGAAAGTTTGTACCCTTTGACCAATATCTCCCCATTTCTCCCACCTCCCAGCCCCTGTACCATTCTGCTCTCTGTTTCAATGAATTTGATTTTTTTAAAATTGGGGTATAGTTGCTTTACAATGTTGTGTTAGTTTCTGCTGTACAACGAAGTGAATCAGCTGTATGTATACATATATCCCCTCCCTCTTGGACCTCCCTCCCACCCCCCCACCCCCATTCTACCCCTCTAGGTCACCACAGAGCACCGAGCTGAGCTCCCTGCACTATACAGCAGGTTCCCACTAGCTATCTGTTTTACACACAGTAGTGTATTTATGTCAATCCCAATTTCTCAATTCATCCCACCCCCCATGACCCCCCCGCCCCCATGTCCACACGTTCATTCTCTACATCTGCGTCTCTGTTCCTGCCCTGCAAATAGGTTCATCTGTACCACTTTTCTAGATTCCACATATATGCGTTAATAAACGATATTTGTTTTTCTCTTTCTGACTTGCTTCACCAATGAGTTTGATTTTTAATATTCCACATATAAGTGATATCATACAATACTTGTCTTTCTCTATCTGACTTACTTCACTTAGCATAATGCCCTCAAGGTTCATCCATGTTGTTGCAAATGGCTGAATAAGAAGTAAGTGTTGGAGAGAATGTGGAGACAAAGAACCTCTTGTGCACGATTGGTGGGAATGTAAGTTAGTACAGGCATTATGAAAAACAGTATGGAAGTGCTTCAAAAAATTAAAAATAGAACTACCATATGATCCAGCCCAGTTTTTCTTATTTGTAAATTTAGACCAGTAACTCTGGATCAAAATCTTTTATGATGTCATTCCTGCCAAAGTTGATTTAAGTCTATATCTACTTCCCTGACTTCCGTTGTCAGGGCAGATGACCTGTATATGTACTTATTATGTGCACCTTTTTGGTATGCTTCAAAAACCATTATAGCAGTGAACAGAAATTTTGGTAATGGCTTTCATGGATAACTGCCACAGAACATAAAACTTCTTTTATAACTGTGGACTTTGACTTTTTAAAAAACTCAAATAAACTAAAAGCACTAATAGTTGTGAAATAGCACTTTTTTTCCTTACTCCTGTGAAAGTTGGTCTTCACATTTTTATTATCCTCTAGTACAGTGGTTCTCTAAGTGTGTTCCTCAGATAAGCAGCATGTACCTCATCTGAGAAACGCCAACCTTGTTAGAAATGCCAGTTTTGGTTCCCTAGCCCTGTTCTACTGAATCAGGAATTCGGGGAATGGAGCCTAGCAATCTGTGTTTTAACAAACCCTTCAGGTGTTCTGATGTGCACTAAAGTGTGAGAACCACTACTTTACGATATACAAATGAAGAATTGAAATGCACAGTAAAGTGTAAATGTCCAGATATCTTTATGTAATGATAATTTAAAGTTATGATTTCAGTACTCTGCACATTATCAGCATATATAATATTAAAAATACTACATATGAATGAAAAAGCTCAATTAGTTATTGCAAGGATTATTATTGCATTTTAATAATTCATTCTTGTGTTTCCTCTGTAGCTGTTGTGGCAACAGCTCGATAAATGCTTTTATTTTTTACCTATTGTTTTAGCAGTTGAAATAAGTATGTCTTCTGAATTTAAATCAAGTGTTTCATTAGTGATTCTAGTATTTTATTACTTTATATGTAATTTATTGTTTTTTATTCTTAGGTAATAGTCTCTTATATTACGTCACTTGAATTCCTTTCTGAATTACTGTTTTCCCCTTTGGTGTCTTGCACAAAATGGACATGTCACCTCTCTGATGTACCTTCTGCCTTCAGTCTGACTTAGAGCATTCAAGAAATGATCTATGTCAAAACTCAAAAAAGGGGCTTCCCTGGTGGCACAGTGGTTGAGAATCTGCCTGCTAATGCAGGGGACACGGGTTCGAGCCCTGGTCTGGGAAAATTCCACATGCCGCGGAGCAACTAGGCCCGTGAGCCACAACTACTGAGCCTGCGTGTCTGGAGCCTGTGCTCCGCAACAAGAGAGGCTGCGATAGAGAGAGGCCCGCGCACCGCAATGAAGAGTGGCCCCCGCTTGCCCCAACTGGAGAAAGCCCTTGTACAGAAACGAAGACCCAACACAGCCAAAAAATAAATAAATAAAAAAAAACAAAAACAAAAAAAACTCAAAAAAGTAGTGCATGTTAGCCAACCAGATATTACATACCACAAGACTGCAATTTGTTGAAGATTCCAAATAATCTAGCTACTTCTATGCAGGGCTTTGGTGACTCCCATAAAAACTTCACAATGAAAAACTGTTTAAGAGTTCTTGGTTTCAAGCAGCAGAAACCAAGTCTGGCTTATTTAAGCAAAACAAAGAATTTATTGAAAGATATTTGTGACTCAGAATTTCTAGGAAGTCTGAAGAATCAAGCTGAAAAAAGACAGGTACAAGCATTGTTAGACAGCAGCCAGACCAAAGGCAAAAACACACCCCAGAAGTTGTCCAGTAAGGACACCACACGACCACAATCATCTCAAACGCTGTTGGCCATTGCTGCCGCTATCTCTAACAACAGTTCTCCCAGTTCCCAAATTCTCCTAGCTCCCAAACTTTTTGAAAATATTTAAAACTGATTCATTCTGGCTGCCTTTAGTTACTTATATCCTCAGTCAAGTCCAGTCAGACATATATTTGCTAGCACTACATGGAAACACCTTACAATAAGATTATGTCCTCTCATTATATCTAATGAACATGTTTCAGAATCATCTTACATGGCTTATCTGTAGCAGTGTGCCCTGTTTGCTACTCCCTTTTCTCATGGTTTCCTGTTACGTCTCTGACCTCAGGCCTTTCTTTAGGTTGTTTCTCTGGCTGGAACATTGCCTTACCTCCCCGTACCTTAGCTTCCTTAAACTCCTGTCCCAGCTTAAAATAACATCCAAACTTCTTGCCATAGTCCATAATGATATCTTTAAGCTTTTTAAACAACCATCCACATTGAGAAAATTAGATGTACATTTTTATACTCAGATAAATATACACATGCACACACACACACCGTATATGCATATGACAGAAACAAAGTTTCTCAAGATAATTCTTATCCTTACTAGGTGTGATATGTTCTGATGTTGTCTAGTCTACTATAGTCTCTTTCTTTTTTTTAATTAATTAATTAATTAATTTATTTATTTATTTATTTATTTATTTATTTTTGGCTGTGTTGGGTCTTCATTTCTGTGTGAGGGCTTTCTCCAGTTGTGGCAAGCGGGGGCCACTCTTCATCGCAGTGCGCAGGCCTCTCACTGTCGCGGCCTCTCCTGTTGCGGAGCACAGGCTCCAGACGCGCAGGCTCAGTAGTTGTGGCTCACGGGCTTAGTTGCTCCGCGGCGTGTGGTATCTTCCCAGACCAGGGCTCGAACCCGTGTCCCCTGCATTGGCAGGCAGACTCTTAACCACTGTGCCACCAGGGAAGCCCTCTTTCTTTTTTTAATGTTAGTGTGACCCATTAAATTGTGGATCATGACCCACAGTTTAAAAAATTTGTTTACACTACTTACATGTTTAGTTTTTATCTACTTTTTAAACCTCTTTTGTTTCTAATGTCCTTCTCATTCATTTTAACCAACCATTCTAGACTTCTAATTCCTTCCTAAATACCAGGATCTTTCCTGTGTCATGGCTTTTGCACATGCCACACTATATCTTCCTGATATATTTTTCTTCCTGTTTTCCATAGGACTGACTTCTTTTTATCCTTTAGTTTCAACCTAAATATCTCTTCTTCAGAGGTAACATTCCTTGACTAGTTGATCTAATATGCACCCTCCCATTTATTATACTTTAATATTCTATTTTTCTCTTTCATAAATTTAAGAAAATGTCTAATGATCTTATTTCCTTTCTTATTTTTGACCACCTGCCCCTTATGTTATGCAGCCCTTATGACAGTAGAGGTCATGGTCCTTTTTTCCCAGGTGCCAGAATAGATGCTCAGTAAATATTTGTTAAAAGAATGTGTACAGAGTAGCCTGAAAGCAATAAAACATTGTACCAATGTAAGATGTAATGATCAACATTACTATATTCTATCTTCATAATAAATTTTATGGTGTGAAATTTGCAAGGTATTTTATTTTCTTAATTTGCCATTTTCATACCATTGCTTGATTTTGTAGTTGACTAGCTTATTGGTGAGAGGATATTCAAGACCTAGGTAAAATACAAAACACATAATTTAGAGATATTATATATCTGGACTTGTGGATAAGACACCTGAAGATAAAGAAAACAGAAAAATTGGTTATAACTAAAATAAATTGACATACATAATCATCCTAGTGAATAAGCAAGCAGGGAATATTCAGGGTCATGCTTAGTCAAGGTATATGCTAAGGCATGATGGGATGCAAACAGCACTAATTTACTGAATTCAATGGATCAGAGTCCTGACATTTACATAGAACCTGATAATAGAGTCAGCTATGAAGAAGCGTCTGTCAGCAAGTATGCACATATCTATGTGTTTACATTCATTACTGGATACATATGCAGAACAATGGAAAGATTTCTCTTCTGCTATAGAATAATGTGACACATTATTTTCATAACGGTCTGAGGCAATCAGTAAAGAACAATCAGGGCTTCCCTGGTGGCGCAGTGATTGAGAATCTGCCTGCTAATGCAGGGGGCACCGGTTCGAGCCCTGGTCTGGGAAGATCCCACATGCTGCAGAGCAGCTAGGCCCGTGAGCCACAATTACTGAGCCTGCGCGTCTGGAGCCTGTGCTCTGCAACAAGAGCGGCCGCGATAGTGAGAGGCCCGCGCACCGCGACGAAGAGTGGCCCCCGCTTGCCACAACTAGCGAAAGCCCTCGCACAGAAACGAAGACCCAACACAGCCGTAAATAAATAAATAAATAAATAAAAATTTAAAGAACAAACAAAAGGAACACAAAAGCATCTTTCAAGTGTGCACAGAATTGCTTGGGAATTTAGCTGTTTCAGTAGTGTACAGTGCGGAAATAGTTAGCTGCTTTCAATCTGATATGCCAGAAATTGAGTACTTTTCTCAAACGTATGTCTTGGAAATTTCTGGGGAAATAGTGTGCAAGCAATATCTCATATGTATTCATTTTAGCAGTATGAAAGACAAGTTGATCCTAGGTATCAGAATTAAAGAGTTATTATTTCTAGTACCTAGAAAGAAAGAAGTGTTTATTTTTGTTGGTGGTGCCTTTTTTTTAAAACAAAATTTCTCCAGTATTTACTCAGGAGCTTAGAACATTTAGAACTGAAAAGACGTTTAGGAATTATCTGTGCCTGACTCTGGCTCTGGCTCCAGACAGGCCTCCAACAAATGTGTTAATGCTTATCTTCTTACCCTTGAAGAACAATGATTAAGAATATTATGGTCTGCCTCTATTACCCAATCCAGTGTTTAAAAGTCTCCTTTCTTCCCCACTGCAAGTGTATAAGTGTCAGAGACAAATTCAGCAACAATTTGTGACACTTCATTTCCTAATATAATTGTGTCTTTTATCCCCTAGAAATTACCAGTCTTTACCCCAGTGTGTGTTTATGCAAGCCTTCTCCTCAGTCCCATGGGTTATGATTGAGTAATGAGCATAATTTATGGATTAGGCGTACTCTTTAGCGACTTTCACTCTTATCCTGTTCTTTGCTCACTTTTTAGCTAATGAATCATCTCCAACTAGGGGGAAGTACGGAAATCAAAGCTCTTTGCTGCCATATTTTTATGCTGACTTGAGGGCTATAGATACAGATTTTATATATCTGTGATGCATTTGTTTACATTACTATTGTTCACTGAGGACTAATTATATAAAGGAGTCATACCCCAAAGATGGAGTGACTTAAACCCCCTGGAATGTTTCTCTTATAATAGAGTTGCAACTTGCATGATCATAGAACTTATGAAATCTTAAGTGTGCAGTGGTAAGTATCCTCCAAAATAGTCTCACCTTTTCCATCTCTGTTTCTTTACCATTGCAAGTACATCTTCTGCAGATTCCATTCTGAGTAAGAGAGGAGAGTAGTGGGGTGTTAGTAAACAGTTAACTAAGGTATAAGGAACCCCCAAATAGCAACAGAAAGTCCATATGTTCCCTATACCGGCTTTTGGGACTGTTCCTCAATAGTCATTCAC
This sequence comes from Eschrichtius robustus, assembly GCF_028021215.1. NCBI lineage: Eukaryota > Metazoa > Chordata > Mammalia > Artiodactyla > Eschrichtiidae > Eschrichtius > Eschrichtius robustus. The sequence continues at coordinate 54,119,353 of NC_090833.1, read as the reverse complement.
ACGTATCATTGACATACGTAAAAAGTTAAGTTCTTTTTATGTGACAGAATGGTTGAGAGCATGGGCTAAGTGCAGATTCCAAATCCATTTTTTACCAGCTGTGAGCTTTGGATAAAGCTATTTAACCTATCCAAACTTCAAGTATTCACCTTGTCTGTGGAAATAGAAATTATAATGGTACCCATCTCATAAAGTTGTAATGAAGATTAAATGAGTTAATACCTGAAAAGTACATAAAATGGTGCCTGTTGCGTAGTAAATGGTCAGTAAATATTAGCTATCGATAGCCATTACTACATGATTTATTTATAAAATCAACTTACTACTGGGGAGCGTGCTTAAGCATTTTGTTTGGACTATGGAATGGAAAGCTGGCACCATTTCCTGCACCTGTCAAAGTACTTATTTATTGCCCTATATCTATGTGTACACCTTACTTGATTATACTTAAATACTAACATCAGATTGTGTTATTTTAAGCACAGCTAAATAGGGTCACTATCATATTTAGCAGACATAAATTAAAATGACCTCACTTTTCTTTTCACCTAAGTTTGAAATCAACATGGCTGTTTTATTTTATTAAATAAATATATAATGAAAGAAATACATAAATGAGGTATCCAGCTGGGAAATACAACAAAAATGAGAAGAACTGTGTATTTTAAATGGCATTTTTCTATCTATTAAAAAAACGTTCTCTATGGAGTTGTTTCTGTCACCACCCCAAACTAAAATTTGTACGTTGATCTGTGGTGGCTCTTTCTGGAAAGCAGTAACTTTACCCAGTGTGGAATACTTTTGGAGCACTCTAATTATTTTACTAAAATTTACATTAGAAATTACATTACAAATTAATTTGTAACGGGTTAAAATGACCTGTTTTAAATAATACAGAAGAATCTTGGAATAGTTTAGCACAATTTCTCAATTGTGCTAACCAATTTGTTTGGTTTAACAAAACAAAAGAAGGATTTATGTTTTAGAAATTTACGGAAGTCACCATTATGTCAAATGTACTTTCAAACAGAATCATATTCTATCTGTTGGTTAGTGTGCCCACTGTGTAGCTGCAACTGTGTTAAGTTTTGAGGGTACATATGGGAATAAAACATAATTTCATGGGAGTATGAATACATGAGGAAATTAACAGTGTATAGAGAGCTGTATTTCAGGTATGCACAAGGTGTTAGGAAAGTACAGAGAACAGAACATAACAGGCCTGTGAGGAGTGGCCACAGAGGGCAAAGTGTGCGGAAAAGTAATTCTGAGATAAGGTGATGCGTGAACCGAGAGTTTAAGGGTGATTTAGACAAAAGAAGAGAGCTGAAGAAAAATGTAAAGGCCTTCTAGACAGAGGAAAACATGAGACATAGCAGGGAGGCAAGAGAAGATGGCACGTTACAGGGACCAGCAAAAAGGTCAGTGTGGTGTAAGCGAAGAAAGCACTTGAGGACATGACTGATATCAAGTCCAGAGATCATGCAGGCATCGGCTCTGATGGTTCTTATAAGGCAGGTCAAGGGTTGTGAATTACTTCCGAAGGCAAGAGAGAATCATGGAAAGGTTTTTAAGAAAAGCTTTATTTTCATATGTGCATTTTAGAAAAATTCCCCTGGCAGCAAAGTGAAGATAGATTGGAAGAGAGCCTGAATAGAGGAAGGAAAACTAATTAGAAGGCAGTTATAATGGAGAACATTATGAGTTAAGGCAAGTGAGTACAAGAATGGAAAGGAGAATTGGAGAATTATTTAGAATTATTTAGAAGGTAAAATTAGTAGGATTTAGTGACTGATGTCAATCTGAGCACGGAAAGTCAGCAATAATTTCCAAAGCTGAGGGTTGTGGTGCTGCCCTCTGCTGAGAGGGGGAATATAGGAAAAAGAGCGAGAGAGAGAAAGAATTCCCTTTTAGGCATATGTTCAATTTTACATTTGAGACTTCCCATATATCATGGGGTTCCCTAACAGAGATAGCCAGGTGGCTTTTAGAAACCTAGATTTAAAACTCTTAAAGTATAGCTAGAAAGTGGAGATATCAACTTACAAGCATGTATATGGTCATGTAGTATATGATAAAGGTATATGGTCTGAATAAACGTGAGAAAAAAATAAGAACTGAAAATGGAGACCTCAGAAATTACCAGTATTTAATGTGCCAGAAAAATGGAGCCTCCAAAAGCTCTCGAAACATAGTGGTTAAAAAAAGTAAAAGGTGAAAAAAAAATGTCATAGAAACTAATGAACAAGAGAGGTTAAAACAGAAGGACCTTGCACATAGAAAATGTCTGCAAATATCTACACTGAATTGTCAGTACTGCCTAGCTCTGGAATGTGGTATTGAAGATAATGACCAAAAAACTGGGAATTTTAATTTGATGTTTAAGTTTTTAAATAAAGTATTTTATACCTCTTTACTATTTTTGCAACTTCTTGTGAGCTTATACTAATTGCAAGTAAAAATAAAAGTTATGTTAAAATATAAGTTATAGTCAATTGAATATTAAAAATAAATCAGTCAAACAAGCTGCTTAATCAGGACAGAACAAGGAGGGAAAGGGCAACATGGCGTGGTCAACAATATTATACTGCAGATAGGTCAAGAAAGACGAGGACTGACAGCAGCCTTTTAGCTTGGTATTTAGATGTGGTCACAAGTGACCTTATTAAAAGCACTTTCAGTGAGAGGCTAAGGGCAGAAGTTTGACTGCAGTTGTTGGGAAGCGGAAAGTGAGGACATGAGGTGGCATAGTCATCACATCAAGGAGAAACTTGAGTGTAAAGAAAAAGAAAGAGTTAGGGATTTAGGGCCCATGGTAAGTGAAATCTTTACTCAAGATCCTTATGGTGGCGAGAAAAAGATCCATGCTAGCTACCTTAGTCATGGAGGTTTACTGCAAGTCACCCAGGAGTGTGAAGTAGCGTGGGGAGCTGACTTGCAGCCCCCAGTCATTCTGGATCCCAGCTTTCCTAAAACTGGGATTTGCAGGAAGTTTTGTAAGAAATTTAAGAAGTCACGCAGCAGGATTTCTTGGAGGGAAGAGACCTGAGCTTATTTATATGCTGCAGGTAGACACCAATAGAAGCAAAAGCTCTAAAGTGGAGAAAAGTGTTAAGGTACTTATAAAGAAATGTACCTTTAGTTTGGAAAGTAAACCCAACTATTTCTGGGAATGAAGTTTCATATAAAATACAAAAACTCACCATGTTCCAAAGGCTAAGCTGATATGTTTTAAACATATATTCACACTAGAAAAAAATAAATAAGATGATATAAATAAATTTCTTTCTTTTTTTCTTCTTCTTCTAAAGCCGAACAACAACTTATCCTTACACAGAAACGCAGATGTACAGCCAAAACACTGGAGGGAATTACTTTGATACTCAAGGGAGTTCTGCACAGGTGACTACTGTGGTCTCATCCCACAGTATGGTGGGCACTGGTGGGATTCAGATGGGCGTCACGGGAGGACAACTCATCAGCAGCTCTGGAGGAACCTATCTGATTGGCAATTCAATGGAGAATTCTGGTCACTCAGTGACACATACCACTCGGGCTTCCCCAGCGACAGTAAGTATTTGAGTTTTTATTTGTTTAATTTAGGTTCTTGATAGCCTCTATTGTACATTTTTCTCTTTAGAGAGAAAAAATCCAAAACACTGGGCTGGGGCAACAATGTGTTGAGCAGTTCTAGTGTGTAATTTTTTCTAATGTATGTTAAAATCTGTACTTAAATAGTAAAATTAAAAATGTTTACCCATATGCCATATGTAAAGTCATTTTGCATTCTACCAGAGGGACACTTTGGGAAGCACTGATCTAGGTGATTCCAATGAAAAACATTTATATTGGCTCTTATCATAGGTATGAGCAAATAATATCTTAGGAACACAACTACATATTTGAGTTTTCAAGTTTTTAATATTTAATAAATATATTTATTTTGACCCAAGATATCTTAATGTGCTAAAATGCTATAATAGAAATAGTAATAAGAACCTATGCAGAATTTGATATCCTCAAACTCTGTAACCTGGCCTTTCCATTTTTACCTCAACTAAGCATAGGGAGAATAATAATTTAGAACCACCTAGCTAAAGTAGAAATGGAATTGATTTTCTAGATGTTTCATATAAAAGGGGCCTGGGGATTTGAATTAAGTGCATGTACCCCTTTTCCATAATCCTACCATATAGTTTGTTCTTATAATGAAATAGAAACAAATTGGGTAGAAAATAATTATATGAGAGGCTTTACATTTTTCATTTTGTGGATTTTCTTCATGATATAATATGTACTTGGGAAGTATGTTGTATATACTTTTTTCTGTTTGTAATGACTACATGTGTTCATACTTTCATCATTTAGTATCTTTTCCCTAATCCATTTTTTCAAGCCCTTTATTTTTAATTCACTATTTTCTGGTAACATGAGAACAGATAACTAACCGTTCTAAGTGGAGAGTTCTCTTTTTGTCATTTTTTCTTTGTATTTTTGAAGCATTTCTAATGCCCATTTCTCTCTTGCTTTTTTTTTTTTTTTTTTAAACATCTTTATTGATCTTGCTTTTGATAACACTAAATACAGCATTTCTAAACCTTTTAGTCACACCAGTATATTTATGTAGATTAGAAACTAAATCAAAGCTTCTCTGGACCTCAGTTCCCCTGTCAATAAAATAAGGTGCTAGTTAGACTAAATGATTTCCTAATTTCCTCTCAGCTTTAAAATCATAATATTTACCAAGGAATTGTAAAATGTTCTAGATGTAAAATAACTGTATCTGTACCATAAAAGGAAAAGAGGTAGATTAGGTACCAGTACTGTATAATGCTCCTGATACAGGCCATCTGGAAAGTGATTTTCAGTGGAAAGGGAAGTACTTGCCACTTACCAAGGCCTTAGGAAAACTGGAAAAAATGGGGAGGAAGAGTCCTTTCCCACTTTCGTTTCATCTACCCTCTCTCATGCTGGCTTACCAGCGCTCCATTCCCACCCCTCTCCTGCTTCACCTTCCCCAGGCACTGCTACTTGCCTTCACATTGAATTTTAGCTATCTGTTAAACGTCCTCATGAGCTAGATATGGGTTTACTAAATTTACTAGTGCTATCACTGAGTTAACTAAATTGATTATTCCAGGTCATGTATATATAGGTACAAACATTAGCAGGATGAATCTTATAGCTTGATTTTTTTGTTTGTTTTTCTGTATAGAGTGTGAAAAATGGCATGACTCCTTAAGTTATCCATTACACAAATTTGGTGCAATTTTTATTATATTAATTGGTAAATTAACACAAAATAACTGACTTATAACAGCTGAGAATAGTGGGAAAACTATTTTTAAAAAATCAATTCCTAGTGTCAGTTGCACATATTAATTTACACTTTTAAAAAGGCATTAATATTTAAGGTTCTGTTAAGGATGGTTTTTTGTTTTCATTTTTACAAGAAAATTTCCTTTTTAGCAAAAGGAGTTTAAAAGTTAAATAAAGAGAGAACTTTTGCATGGAAAAATCATAAGGTGTCCTCATCAAAGCACATGATAGTGACATATGATAGATACATATTATCTAAATATACATCTGCTAGTAATTATTACCTTACATTTATTACCACAGTTTATGTTTGATTTAGATCCCCTCTCAGTCGTGCTGAAGATCTTCATCTGCTTCATTCGCAGTGAGGTGGTGATTCTGTACACAATTTCACATCTGTTCCTATCGTAAAGTTAACAAAGTTTAAGTGCTATGACACCTATTTAAGATTTCCTCCCATCCTCCTCTTGCCAAATGCTAGAAAATTTGTGCTATGTATTATAGTTGTTTAGACTCCTAAAACTCTAGATTTTTTGGTAGGTGCCGTGTCATTAAAGGAGATTTGCTTATTTCCATGTACCTTTTTCATTCACTGTAGAACCATACAAAGAATGTCTATGAGCACAGTCTTTAAGAACCTGTTAGTCGAGATGCAAGCCATTTCTTTCCAAACATTGAGCCAGACTGTGCCATATAAATTCAGTTTTTCTGACTGTTCTTTAGTATTCAGCCTATCACCCATAGCATGCCTGATGCAGCTAACTGGGTAGGAGCAGCCTCTACTATTGCCAGAATTCCTGACAGTAGTAGTCAGTTGGGCTGTTTCTTAAGAGCCTGGAATAAGTGGAATGTATAGTCAGTTAATTCAGTTGATGTGAAACTAGTTAAATTTGAGGGCTTGGGAACAGCACAAACCTAACACCTTTATGTGGTTCCTGGTTACCAAGGTTTCCTGCTCTGGTTCCCAGAATAATTGCCTTAGCTGTCTCTTACATTTGACCTCTGTCTATATAGAAATACTTTCACTTAAATTTATTAGGAATGACTTTCTGCCACAAAGAGGTTTACTCCAATGTGCAAACCAACTTCTCAGGATAAATCAGTAAAAAGAGATGATTTGAAATTGAAGCCACTACTAAGAAAAATAAATGATCAGCACTTGAAATATTTTGTTACCTAGTCTAATAGTGAATATAAAACCATCTTTCTTATAATAGAAGGATCTTTACATTAATGGAGAATTTTTATTTGAGCATATGATTTACTTTAGTTTTATAACCTTAAGTGAAAAAATATTTTACATAAACATGGTTTAGTATTTCATTTTTGCTATGCATTGTAAAATGTTTCAGTTTTCAAGGTACATAGAAATTTCAGAATTTTTCAAAAGATTATTATGGTAACATATTAAATTTTATTTGATGATATATTATGGTACAAACTACCAATATTCAGATTTGGTCAAAATACTTTTTCTCCTTTTACTGTGCTCTTTTATTTGGTCAATGGAGTCCATGTGTATAAATTATTAAATATGTATGTATGTATATATTTTTACTTATTTAAATATAAGTATAAACTTACACACATTTAAAAGGCATTTCCTGCTGATAGTATTAAATAAGAATATTTTAAAAGATTATGTAACATTTTTTATTGGAACATCACTGGGTATGACTTCAGCTAAGTTACTAGTTGAGTAAACATTTTACATTTCATTAAATTAATGGTAGGGATCTATTTATTATTGACATTTCAGGAGAACATGGACATTAAGGTAGAAGAGTTGACTACAGTCATATCTGAACTCATTATGCGTTGATCTTCCTTCTAAATACATCTCCATAGTGTTTCCTTATGTGTCTTTATTCATTTTAAACTCTAATTTATCTTTCATCATTATTTTTTATATAACCATATTTTTTTTAGAATTTTAGAATTTTGGAAGCGGAACACATTTTGCATTTGAGAATCAAAAGTTTGTGATTGTAGTTAGTGATATTTTTGTATTTATCACAACATACTTTATCTTATACCAGACTATATAATAATAAGTAATTTGCTGTAAGAAGCTTAATTTATTCATTCCTCCATAAAATAACATTTGCATTCTTTTAATGAGATGGTTATTTATGGAGTTGTTTTTTCTTCTTGATAAGAAAACTAACTAAATAAGATTACATTAATCATTTTTGAGACTGTGAAAGCTAATTTTCTACTTTTCTGTATATACATTTAGTAATTATATATGTTAAATGGCTCTTGCTAAAATTAGATCCCACCAAAGGGCACATGGAAAATGTGTTGAAGCTAATATTGTTCATATCTCTACCTTTTTTGATTAATGAAAAGTACTGTAATTTCTTTCAATTGTTTGGAGGAAAATTTGAATGTCCATCTACTGCTATATAAGTAAAAGTTTGGCCTATCTTATATAATTTATAGAAAGTTAAGAATTCATTCAAGAATTGTAGATGCTTTTATTTCTGTATCCTTGGGTTTGCATGTAAAGTTTTTATGAATTTATATATGTGAATTAGTTATACATTCTTAAGTTGCACAATTCAAAAGATAAAAGAAAGTGCATAATGCAGTGTCCCTCTCACTCCTGTTCCTCAGTTCTTCTCCATAGAGGCAATCAAAGTTATCAAGTTCTTTGAGTATCACTCTGGAGATATTCTCTGAATGTACAAGCAGAATGTCTCTCTTTCCCTCCCTTTAGCATTTTTTTTTTTTTACGAATAGTAACAAAAATACTGAATCTTGCTTTTTTTTCCACCTAACGGTGTGTGTCAGAAATTTTTTAATATCAATACTTGAAGGGCTTCTTTATATTTATGGGGAAATGGCTATATTAGAAGGAGCTGAACTGCCCATTCTTCTTACCAAAGGGTAAAAAATGTTAAAATAATGTTGGATTACTTGTTATGGCTATATAGAGATAGAAAAGCAACATAGTCACATGAGACGAAAATTTCTCTTTAATTGTCATATATAAAGATATGCTTGGAAGAAACTTTTTGTTAGAAATGTGATGTTACACATAAATCACAGTTATTTTATATATTACATATTACAGAAATAATAAATTTCTATTTTAAATAATTTTCTTAGTTTTACAGTTAGCCTGAATGCTTTAAAAATGAAAGTCAAGCAAAACTACTTCTCCACTTATTTTGGCAGAAGTATGTATGTCCATTATGATCTTAGTATTTTCTGTTTTCCTGTGTCCCATTTTCCCTAGGCCAACCTGAGCTCTCAGATAAAACTCCTCAGAGAGAGTACCACGAATCTTCTGCTTTCTGCACTAAATCCGAAATTGACTGAAGGTTCTGGGACCTCATATTCAAAGCACTTAGTAAAATGGGACTTTGAATGACTCGTAGTCTCCATTGCTTCATCTATATTCCATTCAGCTGTCAGTCAGTTTCACACTGCTCCAGCCTTGAAGCTGATAAGATCTAGAGGCAGTAATTTTATGGTTAAGGCTGTAAGACATTCTACTCCTAGAAATCTTGATAAACTAGAAGGTTAAGACAAACAGAATGACAGGGGCCTTCGGCTCCTCCTGAGTATAGCTGATGGATTCCCTTCTAAAGCAAAATACAATGAGTTATTTTAATATTTAGCTATTTCATACTGAAACAGCGTTTCAGAACCACAGGTGTGTTGCAACATGCCAGAAATGGCTAGATTCTATTTCATCCAAAATCTAGATTAGGAAGGTTTAATGATGTTTGTAAATTCTACTTATAAATATGGAAGTAAACTATGTTCCAGGTGACCTGTTGTATAACTTTAACTTGATCCTTATATTTATAAATCAAATTGCAAGTTAATTTACTAGTTTGAAACTACTGTAGATTTTGAAGGAAAAAAATCACTAATGTTTCATTTATGGAGACTAGGTGACCCAGATAAAATATGAAATGTATTGGTGGCAAATTAAAATATACTGTCATCTGTGAGTTACATATGAGTCAGTATTAGACCCATAAAATTTTAATACTGCCTGTTCCACTGGCCCATGTCTTTTATTTTTATTTTAATGAGGGAAAATTCAAAATGATGCCTATGACCAATTATCAATTCTCAAATGAAAGGGAGTTTCTCCATGTTCCCATGTTTATGAGTTCATCCTCCAAAAGCATGTGATTTGGTTACCACTTTCTCAGTATGCATGACTACAGTTGTATTTATTGGCTATGGAATTATTTGGTTTCTCTTAAAATCTAGATTTTAAAAAATTATAACTGTTTGTAGCCCCAAAGTTTCATGGGCTAGGGATTTTGTAATCTATCTGTAGAATGTTAAAATAATTTAACTCATTTATTTTAAATTTACCCCCTATAAGTTTTAGTAACTTTTCCCATCTGCCTTGTGAGAAAGGAGGATGTGATTTTTAATTGTGCTTTCAAAATTATAGGAAACATGCAGTTAGACAAGAGAAGGAAATATAAAATTAGGAAGGAGGTAAAGAGGTCAGAATTCGCAGATGATATGATTGTGTACCTGATAAAAATCATAGAGAATCAAATGAAAAACTGTAACAAATAATAAGAGAATTTAGTAAAGTGACTTAGTACAAAATTAATATACAAAGAAATCAATACCTTTTCTAAATACAAATGACAGTAGCTAGAAAATAATATAAGCAAAGATCTCATTTATAATAAACTCAAAATATACCAGGCAGTAAGCTAACAATATATGTGCAAGATCCAGCTGCTGAATAAAGCTTTTTAAAGTTCCTAAGGGACACAAAAAGAAGCGTGAATAATTGAAAGAGAAGTTTCAGTGTCAAACATTTTGAATCTCCCTAAATTAACTTAAAAATTTTGATATGATCCTAATCAAGATACCAATAGATTTTTTTCTTTTATAAGAAAGGCTGTTTACATAAATAAACATGCAAAATAGTGAAGAAAGTTGTATAAAAAGAAAAATAATGATGCGTGGCGTGGGACACACACAACCCTACCAATTATTCAAACATATATAAAATTAATAATTAAAACAAAATTGTCTAGGCACATGAATAGACCAGTATAGGCCAGTAATAGACTAAAGACCATAAATAGGCCAAATGCATATAAGAATATAATATGACAAATGTGGCATTGCCTGTCAATAGAGAAATGATGAATTATTGATAAATGATGCTTGGGACAACTGGATAACTATTTTTAAAAGAAAATTAGATTGGTTCCATACATTACTCCTTATATAAAAATTAATTTCACTTGGATGGAAAAATTTTTTAATTATTATTCTGTTGTAGTGGGGAAACATGATGTAAAATTCAGATCCTACAAAAAAATACATTGATGTGATCAACTACATAAAAGTAAAAACATTCCATATGACAGAAACCACAGCAACAAAAGGCAACAGTGAAACAACAACCTCGCATAAAGTTTTGAAATGTTATATTCAAATCATGAATTCGTTTAATATATAGACCACTCGTAGAAATCCTTCAGAAAAAAAAAGAGACCAAAATGAGGAAGGCATTTGAAGAAGCAGTTCACTGAAAAGGAAATGAAAAATAAACTACAAAGAGATACCATTTTTCATCTCTCACACAGGCAAAGTTAAAAAGTTAGTAAACCTTGGCAAAGGTGTAAAGAAACAGGCAGTCTCATTGTTCATAGTAATCTAAATTGGTACAGGATTGGAGAGCAATAAGGAAAGTTTTATTAAGATTGAAAATACACATAACCACTGACTCAGAGAGTACTTCTAGGAATTTAATCCACTGATGATACTCTTACATATGTGAAATGCTGCATAAACAACTATATTCACTGTAGAGTTATTTGTATTAGAAAAAGATTGGAAGAAGCCTAATTGTCTATCAGCAGAGAAATAGTTAAATACATTTTAGTGCATTTGTCCATTCAGTGGAATTTTATATGACCATTAAAAAGAGTAAGGCAGTGTGTGTATGTGTTTACATATGTGTAGATAGAGCAAGAGATAGATGTGGAAAGATCTCCAAATATATTGTTAAATGAAAAAGCAAGGAGTAATGTGTGTGTGTGTGTGTGTGTGTGTGTGTGTGTATGTGCATTTAAATAGAAATATACATTTCTATATGCTTGTGTAAGTACAAAGATATCTCTAGAAGAAGAAATGAAGGAAAAAAAGGTGGGAGGCATGTGAATATATTTTCTATTCAAAAAAAGTGATTTATTATTTTTGAAAATCTTAGGCAAGCTCTTAATGATTATAAAGTGTGTCTATTTGGTCATGCTACCCAAATGCATGTAACTGAAACAATCCTTTCTTTATGTGCCCAGTATAAAGATTGTCTATGAGGTATCACGATTCAAGTTAAACCTTGATTCTAGGTTTCAGAAAAAGTCCTTCTTTATTAGACTGTTGCAAGTTTAGAGAATGAAAACACGCATTAAATTTAGTAAAGATTTCTAGAGCCATTCTTATTCAATATTTTGGAGTGAAGGTGAATGTTTGGTATACTCATGTACTTAGAGTCTGGATTATTCTCCATAATCACTCACTCTCTCAAACATTTATTGAGCAATCACTATTGACCAGCCACTGTGCTTCTGTGAATATAAAGGTTTACAATATGAGTAATGGAGCTAATTTCATCACTGAAAGGTACCTAATCCTCCAAGGCAAAAATAGAAATCCATAAATAGCCCCCAAACTTCTTTTAAGTGGTTAGTTTCATTTTCTTTCTCATCACATTATTTTTTAAATCACAAATGTGTTAATATGTTGTAAATTGATTAATTTTAGATTCACGAAAATTGTGCTTATCTTCTGATTATGTTACTAATATAAATTGCAAAATTGTCTAAATGCTGGGTAGGATTGGATAGCAAGAGAATGAAAAGGGGCAAAAATCCAAATAATACTTAAACTTTAAAACCACCCTTTAAACAGAGTTAGCAAGGGCCATTTTAGGAATGCCTGTTACCTCCCTACTTATTCTCCCTGAAGTATTAATTGCAGTCTGACCCTGGCAAAGAAGATAAATTTGATTATGTTTTAGTGCAGTGTTCTCAAACTTGAGTGTACATTATGTGTGGAGCATTGATTAAATGCATGGCTGGACCCCACCCCCAAGGCTTTTTTTTTTTTTTTTTTTTTTTTTTTCCCCAAGGCTTTTGATTCAGTGTGGAGAAGGACCCAAGATGTGCATTTCTTATAAGCACCTGATGACTCTGGTAATGCTGATCCAGAATTACACTTTGAGAAAACCTCTGTTTTAGTGATTATATGAACTAAATACAAAGTGAAAATGTTCTTAGTACTCAGAATAATCTGCAAAAGGCAGATTTGAAATCTTAAATTTGAAAATATCAACTTGGCCTTAAATCCTATCACTTAATCCTAACCCAGCAGATTCCTGAAGGGTAATTGTAGCCCTGAGTGCTTATACAGTTGGTATCTCAAAATTAGTTTTATTGTCACACATCAGTAATGCCAGTTTCACAAAGTCCTGGTGAGGGTGGAGGGATGTCGGCTTTACAGAATAATCAGTGGAAGCCCAATACAACAGTCTTGGTTTCAGTTCACCTAGTTAAACCAAATGTTCTCCAAACACATTCAGTTCATGCAAGTATCTTCTCTATATGTTATTTCTTATCAATATTTCAAATTAGCTTTAGGTGGTATAAAATTGACAAAACTTCAGGCTGAAAGCATAATGATTAAAATTTTTTTCTCTAGATGTCATAAAATTATCAGTGAGTAAAAAATATTTCATGTAGTTAAGCATTTACAAGACCTAAGTAAGGTTTCTTTGCTTTAAATGCTTAGTGTATAAGATTAAGATTTTCTCTTAGCTTTTATTCAAGAGGAGATGAAAAGCAAAGCTGGCTAGGTGTGTTTTCTGGGCATTTTTAATTTCTTTAAGAGTTAAAAGAACCACCTGTCCTGAATCTCTGAGTTAAGCTTCTTTTTAATATTGCTGTGGAGTAATATATTCATATGTTGATTTCTGTATCACTTGAATATACAACTTACAGAGCGGTGTCATATTCACAGCTTTAGCGTCAGTGAGCTGTTTCTATCTGCATTGCAGGGACACGTGGGCCCAAGAGACACCTGTAGATCCTTAGAAGGGATCCAATTACTAGAAGGGAACTGATTTAACTGCTTCGTGCAGGGCATTCAAAGTTTGGGGGCCACAATCTACAATGAGAAATACCTTTACTTTGTGGCCCAGTACTCATACACATACATACATGCATACATTCATGAGTATACATCTATATATACACACAAGACTATTATATACATATATACATTCATAGACAGAGGACTGAAACCAAAGTTCCAGGAAACAATACTTATCTGTACTGTGTGCCAGGACATTTGAGTATTTTCTACTCTATTTGATTTCTTTAATTTTTAAAAAATGCTGGTCAGGATAATTGATATCATAACCTACTAATGGGTTACACCTTACTTTCTGAAAAGCGCTGCTTTGGACACACTGAAGAAGAGATCAAACCATTAGCAATACAGATATGAGCCACCAGAATGCAGTGTCCATTCTTGTTTTTGGTTTTTAGTTGTTGTTGTTGTTGTTTTGCATTGCTAACAAGTGCCCAGATAATTCTAACAAGTGTCTAGGACCACTCTTGGATAAAAACCTGGGTTGTGATTATATAGACTACATGTAAAGTGAAAGGGTTTGTCTCCTTTGTGTTCCTGGTTGAAGTGCTTGCTGTAGAAGTCCCCCGCCACCCAAGACACACTTATACACACCAGAAGGTGGTCATTTCTAACAGGTATAAGGGCGGTGGTCACATGCTCATGTCAGCAATCACAGATACTTTTTCTTTTCTTTTTTTAAATTTTATTTATTTATTTATTTATGGCTGTGTTGGGTCTTCGTTTCTGCGCGAGGGCTTTCTCCAGTTGTGGCAAGCGGGGACCACTCTTCATCGCGGTGCGCGGGCCTCTCACTATCGCGGCCTCTGTTGTTGCGGAGCACAGGCTCCAGACGCGCAGGCTCAGTAATTGTGGCTCACGGGCCCAGTTGCTCCGCGGCATGTGGGATCCTCCCAGACCAGGGCTCGAACCCGTGTCCCCTGCATTGGCAGGCAGATTCCCAACCACTGCGCCACCAGGGAAGCCCCACAGATACTTTTTCTGAACAAGCCACCAAGTAGAAATATTTTCTGTCTTACTTGATCTCAAATGCAAACAAAATGTCAAGTCTTACAGTTCAGGAGAAAAATTACCCCAAAGGAAATTTCCAGTCTTAAGTGTATTCTCTTCATTGGGTTTCTCTAAAGAATTTACTATTCTTTCACAAGGAAACAAAAATGCTGTTTCTCTAAGAAAGTGTTAACTGGTGAGGTTAACAGGACAACCTGTATTAACAAGAAAATTCAATCATTATATAACTGTTTTTATGATGAGTAAAATTTAACTATGCATTCAAAAGTTTTTGTTCCTTTGTAACTTGATCACTTTGAAATCATTTTCAAGTAATGCTTATTACTCATATGTAAACCCTTTCCTATTGGAAAGTAAGTCTTGTTAACTGTAAATCATTTAGCAAATTTTAATTTTACAAGCCACTCCTCAGAAGATAGTTTCATTAAAAACAGTGATATTTCCTCTTGATTTATATTCTTGTTATATTTGTATAAAATGGAAATACTGTTGAACTCAGAGTGATAAACCTTGGATTCCAGTCTCATAGTTAATACCTATGTAATCTCAAGAAAGTCCCTCAATCCCAGAGAGCCTCAATTTTCTGATCTGTGAAAAGGAGATAATATTGCTTGCCTTTGCTATTTCACAAAGTTGTGAAGATCAAATGAGAATTAATGTAAAAAGGCTTTATAAATCATAAAGCATTATAGTATTACTTCTATTTTTAAATCACTTTCTTAAACAGTTCTAGAAAGGAAATAATTTCTACCATGAGACCAATTTTAATTATAGTGGTAGTTGAATATATCAATCTTGACCTCCAGTCTTTAAAAAAGATTAAAAAGCCATTTCAGAGTCAAGAGAATATGCCTTGACCTATAAAGACAATGAATAAGATGATATAATTGTTCTTTTTCCTTCTGTCTTATTGGCACATAATTGAATGACTGGCTGATGTTTACATTAAGACAAAGTCCTAATTGTCCACATATATCATATTCTATTTGGGCCATTGAATAGATGTGCATAATGTGTATATAAATCACATGTACAGGGAATCCTCTTTTTTGCCCCGTGCAACTCATGCAAAAGACTCAGCACCTCTCACTTTGAGATCAGTCTTCCTATTCCTTTTTACTGAGGGTGATTGGCATTCCCCAACAGTGATGTATCCTGACGTTTGAAATAAGGTTAGCTCTAAAACAATTGGTTCCAAAGTTACTTAAAAATAAATAACTCTTTCTGTTAGAAGTAAATAATGGTGATAATAAAATTAATATCAACAATTTTAAAAAGGCTCCGAACCTCTCCACATTTCCCTGCATTTGAAACTGAGGTTTACCTTTTTGACATCATCAGCTGCCCCTAAATGAACCCTGTGCTCCAGCCAGTCTTGATTACTTGTACCTGAAGTATCTGTGAGTGGCATCAATTTTACTGAAGATGTTGTAGAGGAAAGAGCTGAGGTTTTAGCATCACACTCTCCAGAGCACAGGCCCTCAAAGCCTCTCTGCACCACCTGTCCCCCCAAGTCTGTCCATTCATTCTACCAATGAGCATTCACCGCCAGTGTGCCCAGATCCCCGTCTCCTCAAATCTCTCAGCCCTTCAGCAGAGCACTTAAACCTGATACTAACTCTGCAAAACAAGGGGCCATCCTGTGATAAGAATTCTCCTTCCTTAAAAGGCAATGGGGAGCTATAAATACCAATAATAAATAACGATGGGGAGTTGTAAATAATGGGGAAATGCTTTTTTTTTTTTTTTTACATTCTTCTCTTAAAAAGTATTTGCTGCCTTAAGGAACAATAAACAAGATGAAAAGACAACCCTCAGAATGGGAGAAAATATTTGCAAACGAAGCAACTGACAAAGGGTTAATGTCCAAAATATACAAGCAGCTCATGCAGCTCAGTATCAACAAACAACCCAATCCAAAAATGGGTGGAAGACCTAAATAGACATTTCTCCAAAGAAGACGTACAGATTGCCAACAAACACATGAAAGAATGCTCAACATCACTAATCATTAGAGAAATGCAAATCAAAACCACAATGAGGTATCACCTCACACCAGTCAGAATGGCCATCATCAAAAAATCTACAAACAATAAATGCTGAAGAGGGTGCGCAGAAAAGGGAACCCTCTTGCACTGTTGGTGGGAATGTAAATTGATACAGCCACTATGGAGAACAGTATGGAGGTTCCTCAAAAAACTAAAAATAGAACTACCATACGACCCAGCAATCCCCCTACTGGGCATATACCCTGAGAAAACCATAATTCAAAAAGAGACATGTACCACAATGTTCATTGCAGCACTATTTACAGTAGCCAGAACATGGAAGCAACCTAAGTGTCCATCGACAGATGAATGGATAAAGAAGATGTGGCACATATATACAATGGAATATTACTCAGCCATAAAAAGAAACGAAATTGAGTTATTTGTAATGAGGTGGATGGACCTAGAGTCTGTCATACAAAGTGAGGTAAGTCAGGAGAAAAACAAATACCGTATGCTAACACATATATATGGAATCTTAAAAAAAAAAATGGTTCTGATGAACCTAGGGGCAGGACAGGAATAAAGATGCAGATGTGAGAATGGACTTGCGGACACGGAGGGGAGGGGGAAGGGTAAGCTGGGACAAAGTGAGAGAGTAGCACTGACATATATACACTACCAGATGTAAAATAGATAGCTAGTGGGAAGCAGCTGCATAGCACAGTGAGATCAGCTCAGTGCTTTGCGACCATCTAGAGGGGTGGGATAGAGAGGGTGGGAGGGAGGCACAAGAGGGAGGGGATATGGGGGTATATGTATACGTACAGCTGATTCACTTTGATATGCAGCAGAAACTAACACAACATTGCAAAGCAATTATACTCCAATGAAGATGTTTAAATAAATAAATAAATTATGAAAAAAGGTATTTGCTGCCTTAGTAAAAGTACAATATTGATCTCTTCTTTGAGCTTGGGAAAGGAGAATATAAACAGAATATTTACTGTACATCCAGACATCATTTGACCCCTCTTCTCTGCTCTCCCAACCTCTTTTCCTAAGGGCTTAGGTGTGACTTTTCTCTGTTGTCCTTTTCAGGACACTGATTCTTGGGTGGATATCTTACAAGCCTCAAGTGACCTTGGGTGCTTAGAGACTCTCCACCTGTCCCTGGATTCCAACAAGGCAGCATTAGCATTTGAGTGACTGGAAAAGAGTTTGCAGCCTGTGTTTTAGGCCACATGTTTATCATACTGTATATCTATCCCCCATCAGGTAATAGGTGCCCTGTCCCCTTCAGGTCCTTCTTAGAGGGTTTGCGGTATCTTTGTAGGAGCTCCACTGAGCTTTATTTTTTTTCCTCCTGGATGTGAAGTACAGCTTCTCCCTGTTCCTACTGATTTCTGTTCCTAATTCCTGAGAAATCATGGAAGAATTTCTTCACTGGTGCAGTCTGCAACAGACATGCATACTTTCTATATTCCAAACAAATAGGGGTTTCTTCTGCCTTACAGAGCCCAGGTATTTTTTTCCTTGAATCTACCGCACAAGAACTAAGGTCTTCCTGTTGCCATGTGGTCATATTTTTATCACATTTGTGACCATGGCACTCTGTATTTCAGAAGAAAAAATAGTTGTCATAGTCTTTAACTAGCACTCCATTCTTAGTATGGAGGGAAACCACTTTTGCCCAAATGAGGGAAACCACTTACACCATTCCCTGGGATTCTGTCTTTTGAGGATTCAGTGTTTGGTTGGGGGAGCTGAGTCACACCTGTATTTACTTTAATTCTGCAGTTCCTAACTGGTGACACAAGCTCAGACATCGTTTTCTCATAGCAACTAGTATTACCTTCCTCTCTTTCTTTGCCCAAATTAAGCTTCATTCACAGCAAAACTCATGGGTGTCCCTGCACTCTCTGATGAAAGTCTGTTTTCCTGAATAGTCTTCACTGTGAACTACTCTCAGCAAGTGCTCAAACCAGGTCTGATTTTTCGAATTATGCTCTGTAGCGCCTTGTCATGGGATACACTGCAAAGAGGTCTTTCATCTTTCTGCTAATGTGCGGTCAGAAAGAAACCTGGCCTATGCATGTAGGAAGCTCTCCACATTACCTGAGCTCTGACTCTTCAGACTTTGTCAGGCATTCTGTTGGGGTAGCATCTGAGGCTGGTGGTCTCACACTTATAATTCCTATGGCTGGAAGACTTTTCATTGATCTCTATCACTTTTCTGCCCCAGAAGCCTGCCAGTCCTCTAATATTTCAGTGGCGTGTCTAAACACAGTGCAGAATCCTCTTCTCCAGTTTCTGAAAGTGTTTCTGCAGTAGCACTGGACCAAGGGTTTCTGTCTCTGACTGATAACCACCCTCAGAGTAGATTCCCATTCTCATGGGAATCCTGTTTTAGTTGGCGAACCTAGAGGGTTTTAATTCATCCCTAGTATATTGCTAACGATCTTTTTTTAATCTTCCAGAAAAGACTGATTTTTCTAAGAATTCATGTGCTCATTGTGGCTAGAATGGTTATCAGTTTCTTACCTGCTCTTTCACATAGGGAGTTGTCTCACCCACTCCAGTAATGGCACTTAATGCTCTGTAAGCCTGTCTTTCCATGCTGAACATCTCATCTCAAATGGAACATCCCACCATTTGATCTCAGAGGAGTTGCCATAGCTTCTTATCCGATTACGAGGCAATAGTTCAGGATCATCATGAACCAGTCTAAACTGCCAATCACCATGTATCCTAGCATTAGGTAATCGTGGAGAAGAAATGTGCACTATTGGCGATTCAGTCCTAGGATGATTATTCACTAAGAGATACAACTGGGCACTGTACCTTAGTTCAGAGAATTGATTTTTCAAAAAAAAGCTAAGGTATACTCATAGTCTAAAGCTTAATTAGTTTAGGGAAGAAATGGAAAATGTTTATTTACCATACTTATTTTTTAATTGTCAAAACAACCACAAATCCTTTAGTCATAAAGAAATTAAAATTGCTGTTAACAAACAAAGCCAGATGTGGATTTCTCCCTCATTATTGCTCAGCTATTATATTTTTGATAATTTTTACCTTTCACTTAAACCTATAAAATCACAAGATACAGATCATTTTATTTTTAAGTAGACCGAAATCCAACATCAAATTTTCCACACTCAAACTTTAAAGAAAATGTAGGCATTTTAGCAAATTCATATTTTGAGCAAATTCTTCCTAGAAGTGATTTACAGTCACGTGAGGATGAGGCTTTTCAGCTGTCTTTTTATATATGTTGTTTTGGTTTTTTTTTTTTTTTGGTTGTTTAGTTTTTTTTCATGTGGGCCATTTTTAAAGTCTTTATTGAATTTGTTACAATATTGCTTCTGTTGTTTTTTATGTTTTGGTTTTTTGGCTGTGAGGCATGTGGGATCTTAGCTCCCGGACCAGGGATCGAACCCACATCCTCTGCATTGGAAGGCGAAGTCTTAACCACTGGACCGCCAGGGAAGTCCTGATATATGTTTTCTCTCTGAAAACAAGAGCACTTATTGATGCCCTTTTAAGAGATGTAATACTGAGGTCCTTTATGGTTTTAGTTTAACATTTTGGTAAAATGTTTGTTTACTCATTACATTTACATTACTCTTTCCGTAATTTTTTTTTGGCTTGTACAATATCATTTTCTTCAGTTTATTTTCAAGTATAATGATGAACTACATTAACATTCCATCTGGCAAAGAGTGTTTCAGAAGCCAGTTTACTTAATTTTGTGATTAAAAAAAAATTAATAATATAAAAATTGTATTATATCATCTTATGAATTATTATATACTTTAAGAGTATTTTTATCTATAATTTCTACCTAACATTCTTTTCTGTATTACATTTTATTAACTCTAGGGAAGAAGAACAAGTAACTTGGGGAAATAACATAAAATTAAAGCTACTAATTCCTAAGAAAATTAAATTTAATGTTGACATAATTGAGACTGAACATTCTGTGTATAAAGTATTCCACCATAAAGCAGTTGTAAACTTGATGGAAAAAAAAAAGACTTTGCTTTGCTATGGATTTTGCCATCCATCTTTTTTTTTTTTTTTTTTTGGTAGGGGAAGGCAGTATGTTTAAATTTCAAGGCATCATTAATTTTCATAGCCAATGTAAACTATGTTATCTACGTTTGAAAGCATGAAATATTTTTTATAACTGCTTGTAGGGATGTTGATTTGATCAGATAGCAAAAATAAAAATAATGATTTCTTTCCTATATAGTGTGATTTTTAATTTAACTGTAGTTAATATTGTTAATAGAATCCAGTAATCAAATACAGGGTGTTTGGAACCTGATCTTACAGTAAGTGCTATAGTTCTAGGAGCTGAGAGATAGTGATCTTTAAATATGAGGTTATCAAGAGTACATTTCACTTATTATTGGCACCTGCTACTTAATTAAGGTGTTATGATTGCTCATGGTGTGCTGAGATTACACAGGATAAAACTGTTTCTGTGATTGTCCCTTTTCTTTGTTGGCTCTGAATTATCTTCTCTTCTACATTCCATTTCTGCTATCATTTCTAATAGCTCTGACTCACCACCACATCCTAAACTATGATGTAGAGACCATGATTACATCTAAATGTGTTCATACTAATGACCCTCCACTTCCAAATTTTAATACAGGGTTTAGAGAAGAATGGATAGATTTAGAAGCTTTTGAACATTGATGAAGGTGTCTTTGCACATTTGCATTAAAATACTAATGCATATTAATAAAACACAAATCTGCAGTAGTTTTCTTTTGTGACAGAATGGAACAAATATTAAATACTCTTTGGGTGGGAGACTATTTAGAAAGAGAGCGGTTACTCTCTCACGTGTTGAACTACGAAAGTCAAGAATATTTTAACTAGCACAGTCCTCTGGGGTTCCTGCTTCTCAGGTCTCCCTTCTTATTATAATTATGGAATATTGAAAAAGGTTTACTTTTGTGATTGAGCTTATTATTAGTGTGCCTATTTTTATGCTATTCTCTGGGATTGGGGGGAGGAAGGAGGAAATACACATTTAGTGAGAGCTATTCATTAGCCACCATTGAAGAAGAAATTGAACTTTAAAGAATCTATCAAAAATTCTCTGGTGAGCCTTTTATTACTATCTTGTCTTGAGCCCTTTTTTTAATGACATCTATTATCAGATTGAAATGGCGATTGAGACGCTGCAAAAGTCTGACGGTCTGTCTACTCACAGAAGCTCTCTTCTCAACAGCCATGTAAGTTGCCTCTTCTTCATGTAAACTAATCTCTTGCTTGTTCTGCATGTGTTGCTTGCTTCTAAATGCTTGTTTTATTTATTTACTTATTTATTTTGCTTCTTAACCTTCCTTTCTCAGCCCCTTATGATCTCTGTATCACTTAATGGCAATTTTGCACAGTGGAATATCTAAAAATAGAGCCCCCAGTATACTACTTCACTAGGTTTTTGTACTGTTTTGGTACAGATATATTCCAAGTTAATAACAAGCTACCAAATATTGGTAAAAAGTAACTGATGATTTTAATTTTTCTAGTGTGGTATTTATTTACTGTGAAACAAATGTTTGTAATCTGCATCTTCGAGTCTGAGACAGAGAAATGGTCGTGTCTATTTGTATGACCAGTAATATTCTTTAAGTGGAAAAAAGATTGTTAATGCCAAACCCAATGATAAACTGTTTGAAATTCTTTATTTACCAGTAAGACTATAGGAAATGAGCAGGAAACAGCTACCTCTAGATGAGCTCAGGTCCTAAGACCTAAAGAAAAATGAATCTGGGCCAAAAGAACAAGTGAGATTCTAGATAAGCCATAAACTGCTAATAATTCAGATAAAACAGGATTATTGTTACTATTTCTGAAAGCTTTTAACTGTTGTCAGATGCAGCATCACTACAACACCGGTGAGTGTAAGAAGAATGATGACGATTTGTGAAACTATAAAGATTTTCATCAAATGTTCAAATTTTGGAGACTCAATGAAAATGTTGGTTAAAAATTATTTTGTTATCATGATTTCTGAATATATGGGAAAAAGTAAATAGACCTATGACTTAAATCTGTCTAGACAGTTCTTCTGCTAAATTAATGTCAATTAATTGCTAATAATGTACAATATAGTAAGAATTAGAGTTTTCCCTCCCAGCTGACAATGTATTCTTAAATTTGGAGATAAAATTATTATTTTTAATTCTTCCCTATATTTTGTGACTGAAAAGTCCAAAATTGGATCACCCAAGTGAAATAAGATATCATTTTTTTCAATAAACCTTAAACATTTAGCTCATAGAAAATGTTTCACTGTGCTTTTTAAATATTTGAATTTTCAAACATTTAAATTTTATATTCTAACATAACACAAAATACTTCCTTATGTTCTTACACATTTATTTTTAGATGAAGTGGTTTGTTTCTTTTTCAAAGGGAAGTATATCATGACAAATAAAAACAAGTTAACCTACTTGGAGAATGACTACAATTTTGGTGAAAATTATAGATTCTAAATTATAAAACAATATATACCTTGGCCCTTCTTTTGAAAGTTTAAGGAATATGATTTTTCCCCTTTCTGAAAGTTTGTATGCAGTATATCACTCTTTTATATGTTTCATAGGTATATTCCTGCTGTGCTAGCATGAGTCTGTGGTTGTGTGTAGAGGCTGATTTACTATATACATTTAGGATGTATGTTTTGGGGAGGGGGTGAGGACCATCTGGTGTTTTGTTTTGAAAATGGCAAGTGAAAATGTTGTTCATTTTTAGTTGAAAATGTGCAGGGATATAAGAAAAAGAATCCTGAAATTTCCAGTTACCTTTTTTGAACTTTCAGACTTCTATGAAGTTGTGCTTTGATATTCAATTCACATCTCATTGTCATTTGAGATATATACTTTAGTAAAATATGTGATATGTTTAATTTTAACTTGAATTACCCATCTTAATTAGCATATTTATGAACAATTATGTGGCTATACGAACATTTTTGTATATTTTTATTTGTTGATTTTTTGAAACTTTTCAAATATGTTTTTTTTCATTGTTATTCTCTTGTAAAATTCATGAAGTAATATTTAATGTTAATGAATGTGTGAATTAAGCTGCATAAACAACAGATACATGTTCGTTACTCTATGGCTTTGTACTTTTTATTACATAGCGTGGCAACTCTTCCATACTGTTTATAACTGCCAGAGGCATTTCAGTATATAGAGAGTGGGCATAAATGTTGCTAATGTAGTGATACTCTTTCTCTAAATATCCTGATTCACTTTTATTACACCTCTGAGGTACAGTTAAGTTTATTTAAAAACAACACATTTATAGTCAAGTCTCTGGAAATACAAATGATTCTACAGATGGTTATAAACAGTGGAGAAGGGATCAGTGTTTTCTGCTGACCAGTCAGGTTTTGTTTCCACCTGAACCCATTAGAAGATCATGCTGTCTTTCTGTCCTTGGAAAATTAGCGATGCTCCTAATTTTTGTTAGATTTATCCAAACAACTGGCATAAGCTACTACATGCATTCCAGTTGATAGTCACCTGCTAAGGGTATTTTAAATTCTGTTAACCTAATTGATGATTTTCAGCTGTGTAGAAAAATTTTAGTGGCGAGGTTTTTTTTTAATTTAAATGTGGCTTACAACTTAAATGTTAATAAGCTGTAAGTTATCTTTATCCCTTCCTATATAGTACATAATATAGAATCATTTGAGGTTTGTGGGATTCTTTGAAGTGGACATAAATTCAACCTTATGATAATAGTTCCCTGACATCAGTTTCTACAAAGGATCAATTTCATTAGGCAAAACTTGGGAGAAATTATCAATAATTTGTGTCCCATACTTACTAGTTTCCAAAGAGGGATCTTAGTCATGATTTTTGAGCTGAAAGTCTGTTGTCATTCTATTTTGCAATATGGAATAGATGGATTTTCTATTTTCTCTTTATATATTCGATTATTCACAATAATTTGGAAAATTCTTATTGGGATCAAATCAAATAAATAATCCCCTGTCGGTATAATCCAACTTGATTGCTTTGTTTTTCACCTCTCTTTCTACACATTAGAAGATTTAGTGAGGTATTAAATTTTATATCCCTTTTTCAACATATTCTTAAGAGTATTTTGTACTGCTGCTCTGTTTTTATCATCATCATGCTCTTATCGTCCAGGTCAAAATGCATGTATAACTTGCCTATTTCATACCCAACATAGTGCCTCATCTGTGACTGAGTGCAGTTACACTGAGTGCCATGTTCCCTTCTATTAACATTATTAACATAATGGCACTTATTCCAGTAGTAGCATTATATAGGCAGACAGCAAATATTTATTGACAAGTGAAAATTCCAAGACAGTAAGGATTTTATATGTTTTATCCACTGATGCACCCCTGGTGCCTAGAACAGTGCCGGGTACATAGTAGGTGCTCACTAAATATTTGCTAAGTGAATAACTGTAAGAGACAAGTAATAGAAGGGAACAGACCTTATTTTGCCTTCAGTATTCTAAGTACCTTTACCAATCATGTGTGCATTTATTTGGGGACTCACACGTGCATTCTTTGTTACCAAGTATGCTTCAGTTAGGTGTATGTGTGAGTATTGTTGATAAGACAGTGGTCTCCCTGCACACCATTTGAGTGAAAGAATGTATGGCCGAGCTATCATTTCCTCGTGTACAACCTTTAGTTTTTTTTTATTTAAATATTTTTATTTCTAAATTTTTTGGCATGTGAAGATGTTATGGGTAAATGATGTGTAGTCTGCCTAAATCAAATTAGAATATCTTAGTTTTCTTCATTGCAGACTTAAGTTTATTTTATACTTCTTCTCAGTTGTAAATAATATAAATTGGCATTTAATGACTATATTGTATCAAATTTGGGATATTTTAGATTATAAATTTAAATACAGAAACATTCTTAAATTAATTGTTCCCAAATTTCTCGTAATGTTTTTCAGCTTGTGCATTTTTAAAATTCCATTTAAAGTATATGAAAAACTTTAGGCATTTATTTTATATACCTTTCACTATCTAGCAAATAATCGTTTCATGATTTATGCTGGTTTTAGCTGAAATATATTCAGTTCAAAGCAAAACCTTGTTTTATGCTTACTTTCTCTTGACTTGGCTGTGCTGTAAATATAAGTTATGATGGAAATAAGATCTGTCAAAATGCATATCGTCAGTGAACTGAACTTAAAATGAATCCCAATGGATAATAATCCATCTGGGGAAAAATGCCAAATGTTACATTTAGATGTTAATTGGGGAATGCAATAATGTATTTTTTTTTTAATTTGTCAATCAGTATTTCCCTTTGGGAAAAATAGGAACTGTTCATCTTCCTTAATCTACCCTGATAAATATAGATTAAATGCAAAGGTTGAAAGATGCAATTATCTTGGTTTCTACCCTTACGTGAATTTACGTTAGTTCATTAGTAGAATAATCAGGTTTTAAAGATAAAAGTTAAAAGTTCCTATGGTATTTCATGGGCTTTTAAAATCATAAATATAAACAAATATTTTGTAAGACATCTTATAAAAGAGTAAAAGAAATAGCAATAGTTATTTCTAAATTACTAAATGTTAAGGGTATTGAATTAGTGTCCAAATACATTTTATAAAAGAGGAAATCCAAGGAAACAATATATCTTATAATAGGCATGAACTTCCCTGGGGCAGCACATGGAGTGTATACCTTCAGGTTACACTTAACTGCCAAGTTTCTCTTATGATAAAAATTAATCCTTTCTTATACTATGTTTTAGACTCAAAGATCTGACAGAATTTTATCACCGTGTCAAAACTCGAAGGTTAAATACTGACATGTAGAATGCAGATTAATCCCCAGCTAAAACTCAAAATCTTATCTGAGATTTCCACTTACACAGTCAATTTCTGGGAGCACTACTTGTGGGTGTGCAGTTGTTGGCAGGCTTCCTAGTTGGAGCAGTCATGGCTGCAGCAGAGCCACCTCCGTCCTTCAGGGCTTTTACCTCCACTTGACCTCCTGCCCTTCCCAAGTGATCTCCAGGCTTCTGGGAAGGAATAAGAGTTCCTCCTCCTGCAAGCAAAGGACAGGGAACAAAGTGTAGCTTTGCTACTGTAAAAGTGATAGTCACTAGAATACCCGCATACCCACTCTTGTGGAATTTTTCAAACCAACTAATGATTTTATATATATATAAATATAAAATATACCTATGTATGTAAATATGTATACACATATGAGTGTGTGTACACACATAGACACACAAATACATATTACAAATAAACTCAGATTTTTAAAAACTGGATTAGAAATGAAGAAAAATCTTTAAGAATGTAAAATTATGTAAGAAGAACAATCAGTTTGCGAAAGAGCCAGTCCAGATTCTGTGACTTGCTTAGCCACTTCAGAGGACCATGTGACCAATTCAATAAAAGCTTCATCTTCTCCAGGTTATTCACTGGGGGCTTGAGTAATATTATTCAGGCTTATGAGTATTTTAAGTCAACCTTTGCTGTAATTATCTCACTATTTCTGTGCAAAGTTTTCTTTGATTAAGAATGGTCTGATTAATATTTTTATATATGTAGACATACTTTTGGACTAAAATATTTTATATTGAACTTTAATATTTGCACAAGTTTTCACTTTTACAAAAGGCAATTTACAATAGTACCCTTCAAATATTTTATCTTGGATTTGCTTTTTCAAATTCTTTTATAAAATTTTTAATCTATAAGACAATTTTCTGGATCATGAGATATTAATGAACTCTCATTTTTAGATATTTGTCTTTACTTTTAAGTAATTAAATATTGCAAGGTAAACAGTTAAGGCAGTTTACAGAAATTTTTAAGTTGTATCTGATTAATTAAACAAATTATTTTCATTTGACTTATATTTTATTAAAAGTATTTTACATCAGATTTATTTTTATTATTTGTATACTTTTGGTTATAAAGTTCACATTATGAAATTATTTTTTCATTTCTGAAAAAAGAGCCCTTTAACGTTTCCTATATAGATATATGTTCTGTTCATTAGCAAAGGAAGAAATATTTGATTTTTTTTGATTTTTATTTTTTGTTAAGAAATCATACCATTTTGGCTTTGACAATATGCATTATTATCTGAGGATACGTAGACAGACATACAGACATATCTGTGACATTTGTAACTTACTGGCATTGTTCGATGCTTGTGGATGTGGGCACTTCATTAGTTCAGTTGCAAAATATGACTGTTTTTCAAAAAATACTTATAGTTTTTATATGCTTGCCCGTTTAAAAAAAAATTCCTTGATCTCAAGGGATTAAATTCCTCATAGAATATTCCTTTCTATATTCTGTATTTCAATATTCCTTATTTCTATATTCTTTATATATTTAGAATACCAATGGAAGGCTCTATCTAGTATATGTACACAAAACAAGAGCCATCACTTGCGTGCAGTATGGTTCACTAGAGCTGCCCTAACACCATTCAAGTGAGGAAACAATGCTTTCAGATCCCAGTCATCTTACTGAGGCACGTGGATGAAATATGTGAGGCAGGTTTGCTTTGCCACATTTTATGTGTCGTCTCTGTCAGTTGTTTCATAATCAACAGAGTCTTAAAATTTCAAAAGGAACACTAAAGAGACATACTGACCCACTGTTGTAGGCAGAATACTAGTCTGAGCCTTTATAACTGGATTTTCCGATCAGTTTGCCTCCTCTCTTTACACTAAATGAATATGTGTATGTGAACTTATTCTATGTTGCATGTAGAGTACTCAGAAATCATGTGTGAATGCCTCTGGAAAACTTGTTTACTGACAGTAAGGTTACAGATGATTCATATGAAAAGACCTGTAAATTTTTTGGCCATTATAAAAATGAATGTTTATTTTGTGTAATCTTTTAAAAATTTAATAGGGGAGGGTTGTATATGTTCAGAGGCAGTAGGTATATTTAAATGTATTCATGTGCACATGTGGTTCATAGAGAACCTAAAGGCTTCCTGACCAGAACCTTAATTTTATTTTTATTTTTAAAGCTACTCTGCTCTGTCTTATAGGCTTGGTGGCCATATTTTCTAAGCCAACATCAAGTATGGGTTGAATGACATAAATATCATGTAGGAATATTTGAAATTAAAATTGTTCTGGAAAATTCAGCTGTCATGGTTAAAGAAAATAATTCTGACAATATTTTTAATGGATTTTCTTATTAAGAGTCTGAAAGTGTAGGTTCTAAGCTTGATCACAAATCTTAAAATATGTAAGCAAAATGGAGAAATGCTTTAGTTTGAGTGTTCTTATTATCATTTTTAGTATGTGATTGTAAATTCCTGGAGGACAGGAGTGAGGTCACATTCATTTTTACATCCATCGGAGCCTAGCACTTTGCCTGGTTGATAGTTGATGGTCAATAAAGGAATTCTTTTCCTTCCATAACTTATATTTAACTTGAACTGCATGTAGAATATCAGCTTTTTATCACACCTTCTATATATGGCATGGAAATTTGGTTGAGACAAGTAATGTTACATATATGCTGCTTTTGTAGAAATAATAACTGGTATACAAATAATCAGGAAAGTGTGTTGGAAACCAGATCAAGCACTGAGACAGTGTATGTATGGCCTTAAGAAAGTCATTTAAACCTATTTCAGTTCTCCTTTTATAAATAAATAATGAACAGATTGATAATTTGGTTTTTCTAATGTTGAAACTCAGTACTATATACATAAATTAGATTTTTCTAAAAATTTCTTGCACATTATGTACTTTACAGATTATTTTTTAAAAATATAGACGGGTCAACATAAAACTTTAAAATGTGAACTATAGACTGAGAAAACGTTGCTTTACCAACTACCATTGTAGTATGTCTTCCAAAATTAAGAAAAAACATAGCTTTGAGGTAGAAAAACTCAAATGATTGTAGTAAATTATTCCTTTTCATTGCACTAATTTTTTTAAACCAGTCTCTAGGGAGTTTCTTTCTTTCTGGGGAAGAAAAGACTGAAATTTTTCCTTACTGCTTATAGAATTTGTCCCAGTGGATAATACCGTTATTGTATTATCTTGTGTAAGTAAATTGGATAAATAAATTAGAATTTTATAAAAATGAATAGAACCTTAGTGTAAATAATTATACAAGGCAGCCTGCTGTTCATGTGTTGTAACAAACCAACACTAAAGACATATTATGTGCCACGCTGCCAGGCTTGGTAACATCTTTTTTTTCTGTAGCAATTATAAATTATATTTATAACCAGTTAATGGGATTATTTGAGTTCCTTGAAGAGGTATTTGTCTCTAGAATACCTAAGGAAAATTAGTATGTCTTTATATGTGCTTGAATGTTTGAAGGAATGGACATGGTCTGAGGTCAATAAATGACGGTCAGCTATTTACACTTCTGAGAGTTTTCAAAGTCAGATTACACAGTCCTCTGAATTACAACAGTTTACCTATTACATGGCTTGAGGAAGATCTTCTAAGTGTTTCTGTGTATTACAGTTGCAGTGTCTTAGAGACATTTTGGTGAATGATTTGGTTTCTCTGTGTTTACCCTGTCTTGTGTATACTAGCTCCAGTGGCTGTTGGACAATTACGAGACAGCAGAAGGAGTGAGCCTTCCCAGAAGCACTCTTTACAACCACTACCTACGACACTGTCAGGAACACAAACTGGACCCAGTCAATGCTGCTTCTTTTGGAAAACTTATAAGGTCAATTTTTATGGGGCTACGAACCAGGAGATTGGGAACCAGGTTAGTACTAAAAATAATATCATAAACTAATCTCTCTTTTTTAAACTATAGCTTTAAACAATATAGTTCAGTATATTGTTTGGGCAAAAGTACTTGATTACAGATAACATATAAAGAAAAACTAAAGAATTAGCTCAGTTTATAAAATCCCCCAGGAAAAGGAAAGGTCATTATTCACTGAAAACTGCCGTTCCAGTATGATCCATTGTCCTACTAAACATCAACAGAGCAAACAAAACTTTGAGAAAAACTGATTCTCAAATCACATAGAAATGAGCAGACCAAGCTATTAATGGAATATTTATATATGATACTTTAAAAATTAGTATATATCACTATCTTCTCTTTTGAAGAATAACTGTACTAAAGATGATGAGTAAAGTGACACAGTGGAAAACTGTATCTCTTGACTTGCAAAATTACATTGAAATGTCTTTATAAATAACTCCTCTATTTGAATAGAGTAAAAATTAAAGCTGAGTTTTTCATTTCATTTCTGGAGACCAATTAAAAATAATTTAGTGAACTTGAAGATTTGAGGTGTTTGAAGCTCTCAGTTAATGACGTGGTCCTATTTAACTTCTTATTAGCCTTTTTTAAACTCTTGATTGTGAAGCCATGCATCTATGGAAGTAAAAATATAGTATAGTTCCATTGCAGAGAAACCAGTAATGTGAAGAAGACTCTTACTTTCTTTGTTCCCTTCCTTTGTAAATAGATATGAGTGTTTTTACTAATCAAAACATGCTGAAAATAATACTTAGAACTGTAGAGCTTCATTTTTGCCTTTCTATAATTTTTACAAGTTATCATAACAAATATTTTGAATAGCTGAGCAGAATGATATGGATGTTTTTGATTTCCTAAATCTTATAAAATCCGTATTTAGAAGTATAAAAATAAAGATCCTATACTGTATATGACAGATGATATACCTTTAATGAGTTATAAGTCACAGCCTCATAGTATTCTACTAAAGCATTTTTAATATTCTTAATAAAATAAACAGAGCCTCAGTAATTGACTTCACTATAAATTTATACCAAAAAAAAGGAGTGTGGCCGTTTTATGATATTTACAAGGTCTATATGTAGTCAAAGTGTGAATTATTCCTTTCTGTTGCATTTTAAGTGATTGTACAGCTTTCAGATTGCTGGAGGTTCGGTTCTCTCATAAATGTATTTTCTTCTATCTGTACTTCAAAGGATAGTATATTTTAAACTGAAGAATATGATTGTTTATTTGGAGTAAAGGAACTAGCTTCCAGTTCCTTGAAAAAACCTTCTTGTTTCGCTAGTATTTTTTTCCCAGGACCAGGAAAATCGTTATTTGGGGACCTAACCTACTATATCCTAGCTGATGGCTCAGTAGTTACGCATACTGTGCCAATATTTTGAATCTCTGGGCTTTATTCAGCATTGTAATAGCTGTATTGTTGTGCCTCTTTTGTTACTGAAAGGGATTTCAATGGATCCTATTTTGAGGCTCCATTCAAACCTTGAAACACATCTTTAAAATAGAAAGGGACAAAATTGGGGTTGTTTGGGTTTGTGAATGAGTAGAATCCATACTCTATGCTCTATAAGTACATATTGCAATATTGCAGCTTTTTCTTTCTGATGTTCTTTACTTTCCCCTCTCACTATGTAACAATTGTGTCTCCTGTTCCTTTTAAAATTGTATGTAGTCTTTGTAATTAGAGATGGAAAACAAAACCTAGAAGAATAAGGAGAAAAGAAATCCTAGGGAGAAAGTTTTAACAAATGCTGTGTTATGAAGCTAGCAGAACTCTAATGTAGAAAAACTGACAATGGTAGGGGTGAAGTGCCAGAGGTTCTTTCTACCATGGAAACTGTTTTAGCATTCATTCTACTCCTAACCCAGGGAACAGAAAGAAAATCAGTATAAATCACGAGGCAAACCAACTCAGATTTTGTTTTTTTAAGCAAACCATATGTGAACTGTTATTTATCCATCAATAAAATTATCTGGTGATAATTAAAACCAGAACCAGACTTTTGCTCAAGTTTCTGGAGCTAAATAAAAGATAAGTAATATCACCATGTTTCTAAACAAAGGTAAATCAAAAGGTAGTTTTTGTTACATCCCATCTCCAAATTAAGTTTAAACAAAGAAGACCATGGAACATACTGATTTCCCCCAACCATCTTCAGTGCAATAGAAAGAACCACCTCTCCAACAGCCCATCCAAGATTCCAATTTATAGGAAACTGAAGAGAAACTAGATACTTCATGTATTTTGGGGTCTCACAAGAGAGATGTGATTTTACTTTGTATCTTTGTCATTGGCTACTCCCTCCTGTTCTCCAGTTTGTATGGGAGAACAGGGCTGATTGAGTTTCTGGTATTTTTTGTTTTTGTTTTTTGCTGTATTCTACAGTGGATCTTGGAGGCAAGATCTAACGTCTGCAAGTGGAAGGCATTAAGTTTTCATACTGGTTTATTTTGCTGAAACTATGTAGGTATTCAAATGCCCTATGTTTTTAAACTAACAATATTATTTATATAATAAGATTTTAATGTCTTTTCAAATATATGGGATTCATCTAATGTGTTCTTCAATCTTGGAAGTAAAATTCTGTTTTATTTTTATATAAAATATTGAATCCACACTCCACTTTCATTTCTTTTTGTAAATGAAAGAAAAAGTTGGAAAGAACACTGATGTCTTGCTATATATAGACTTGAGAAAAACTACTGTTTTCTCTTTGCAAAAATTTACATGTTTAAAATGTTATTTTTGCAAGAATTTGCAAATTTCATTCAGAGTAAAACTTTGTCATTTCTAATAACAAATATGGTCTTTCTCATGAACATGAGGAAGTTGTGACATTTTTTATCTAGGTGGAAATTTGCCATTTTCACAGAGAAATTTCCCCATGTCTGTTGTGACACATCTTATTCAGTTTGAAAAACTGATATGAATCCACAGAAACAGAGACTAATAAAATATGTTTTGAAATCAATAGATTAAATGCCTGCTTCTTTTTAGGTTTCAAAATATTAAATAATAGACTTCACAACATCTTATATCAATGAAGTTATCTTAATCATCCCTGCAGTAATAGAACTAGAAAAATACAGGACTTCTCCAAGACAGTAGAATTAAGATTTTTTTCTCTTTGTTCTGCATAACCCCTTGATAATAAATTCCTAGTTAGTGTGCAACCCTTTATCCTGTTAATGAATATCCTGTTAACCTAATCTTCTAAATTATAGTTAAAATATAAAGTTGAAAATAAAATTTAACTTAAATCGAGCAAATGGATTCTGACTAATATTTAAGCAAAAGTTTATGAGGAAAGATTTTTCTTAGGGCCTTGAATCGATTGATTCAGAATCTTATTTTGATTCTTCAAATGTAGCCACCATAAAAATATACAGATGTCCAGAACAGGTAAATCATAAATATATAACATTAATATTTTGCCTGTATCTAATTTTTCCAAATATGAAATTAAATGGACATCCTATATGATTAATATTGACTTGACTGACTTTTTGTGTCTCTGTTTATTGTTCTTTTATGAAGAGGAAACTCCAAGTACCATTACTATGGGATTCGTGTCAAGCCAGATTCCCCTCTTAATCGTCTGCAAGAAGACATGCAGTATATGGCTATGAGACAACAACCCATGCAACAGAAACAAAGGTAGACTCTGGAATTATCATTGACGTGTCAAAGCTATGTATTTCTTTAGATGTTGCATCTCCTTTTTTCTGAACAAGTAGAACAAATACCCAAGTGTGCAAGAATGTCGCTATTGTTGACATGCTTTCACTACAGACAGTTCTCAAATATGATTTAGAGTTTCATTCTATTTTCCAAATCTTTTAAAATTACTTATCACACAGCGTGTTTGTCGCCTTTAAGTAAATGTGACATCCCAAACTATTCAGATAAGGAAACTAAACACAAACCGTAAGGAGCATCTGGAGAAATTTGTCAGTATTCATGAGCTGCCTGCTTGTTAATCTGCATATCCTTCAGGTCATTCTTTTTGACAGTATAAATTCTTGCAGAATGTTTGGGACGTCTTACATTTTCTTTGACTCCAACTTTCCTAGATGTATAATTGTAGATATTAGAGCTGTAAGAGATCTTAAGCATTCATGAATGGATGGATGGATGAATGGATGGATGAATAGAATCATAGATCTTAGAATTGAAAAATACATCAGTCTAGTCTGGCCCCTCAGCCTTGTGGCAGTCAAAGCATGAAGACCCCTGTTTTTTCAGATAAATCCCAGAGAGGTTAAATGATTTGTACAAGCCCATAATGCTGCTACATAGCCAAGGGCCTTCTGTCTCATGTGACTTATATCACAGTTTGGAGTAAAGTGAAAAATCTTTCCCTCTTTACCAGTATAGCTCAACCATGACAGTAGCTACAGTTTTTCTTTTCAATTGAACATGCAAAATTAGGTAGGAGAAAGGAGGACTGCACCTGGTGCAGTTGGCCTAATCCATTGATCAGTCTCCCTAAGCCATTGATCTGGGATGGTGAGTCACCGTGGTGAGATCTCCTCCACATCATACTACCTTAATGAGAAGCCTTAGTTCCAAGTAGCTGCTGGAGAAAAAAGTATATCACGCCGTAGTCCTTTATCTATTTAGTCAGCAAGCACCAATTGAGTCTCTACCATGTGCTAGGCCCTGTGTGCAGAGATAAGACACAGTCCTTACCTTTGAGGAGTTAAGAAATTAGATGAGAAGGCACATGGGAATTTTTTTTTTAAGTAATGCAACCTAAGAAACGCTAAAACAAAGCTTTGATCAAGGAACTATTGGAGTACTTTGCTGAACTATTTCAGCAAAGTCTGGGAGAGGGAGGATTGGGAAGCTTCACAGAGAAAGTGCTATTTGAGTAGGGAATTAGAGGGATCAGAAAAAGAGAGGAACATTCAGGCAGAGGGAATAATGTAAACAAAATCACCGCCGAGAGGTAAAGTCCATGACGTCTTTGGTGAATGCACTCTGATCTGGTGAGGTTGATATTGCAGGAGAAGAATTGAGAAGAAGATTGGGTACTTTAACGGGAGATGAGATTTTAAAAGTAGTTTGGATCATAGATGAAGGAATTTGGTTGTATATGAGGCTAATGAGTTTGTTCTTTGTGCTTAGATACTGTGCAAGTCTTCAAAGACTTGCTTCCAAGCAAAACAATGACACTTTCAAATTTTTTCTAGAGAGATTACTTTTTGATTTGGGGCGAGACATATTTAGTGGGAAGAGACTGGCAGTAAAGACACTTGTTAAGTGGATTTAACACAGTCATAATTTCTAGTGCGAGTATTCAAGACTGAAGAGTCAGTTCAAGATTGGCTATTATATAAATTATTATGTTTTCTCAAACTTATTTTTTAAATTGCTGATTCCTGTTTTTTGAGGTATAGTCAGTGAAATATACTAAGAAGGGCTCTGGGAAAAAAAAGCCATAAAACAGTCCCTTGTATAGTTGGAGACAGAGTTTGTGTGAAGTGGAATAAACTGTTGTTGTTGTGAGTTACCATTATTGTTTCCACCTGTTAGTGGCAATACCATAGCTTTTACTTTCTGGTGTGGTCTCTGTGCTCATGCATAGCAGCACTACACATTGGAGATGTTGGTGCAATAAAGAAAAAAAGATTAATTCAAAAATAATATATACTCAAACTTAAATATGAACAATACCTTGGTAAACTGCACCCAAGGCAGCTGAAACTTGCTTCGTCCAGTGATTTCACTGCAAAGAATCCTAGCAAGTTTTCATGGAAATGGAAGCCTTCAAGGGACATTCTTTATACAAAGCCTGGGTTAGGTAAGCAAGACCAAGGAATTACAAAGGTCTCCTTATGAAACAAACTTCAGAGCTATAAAGATTAATGAGCCATGAAAACCCTGCAATATAAGTATAGTAATTATTGCTTTTAGAATTAGACATAATATGGTTGTATTTAAGAAGTGATATAAAATTCTCAGTAATATTCATAAATTGTACCAACTTTAGTTTCTTATAGCGTTTGCTTTCTTATGAAATAAGAATGTTAGAGAACCAAAGAAGTACTGAAACTTCCTTTACTTTGTTGTTGTTGTTTTTTAATGGTACAAGTTTTGGATTATGGACAGTTGCTCTTGGAATGGTGTCTTGGATAACTGCTTGCATTGTTAGTGTTATCAACTTCACCAACCCCTCACTGGGATTAGGACAGAGGGAGGTTTCTGTTGTCTCTCTGAAGGATTATATCACTGGCAACATTGATAGGCCTTAAGTGAAGCCAGTTACCGCATTTAGAGGAAACACTTGGACAGGAGAGGAAAAGTGTCTCTTCCTGATTCTGGATGCAAGGGTTAAGAGTATTTGTTGAAAACAATGAAAAAGGGACTTATTGTACTGTTTGTTTTATGGCTGATAAAATAAGGTGATTCCAAAACTCAGATGATTCTACTGAATATATTAAATTTCACATAAGAAGAGACTGCCATTCTCCTGTTAAAGTACAAGTGACATTTGAAAGGTTTAAAATATTTTATACTAGTATTTAATATTTTGGAATATTCAAATTGTTTAAATGCCTCAAGGTTTTTTGTATGCATCTATATGTGCACATCTTCCATAGTATAAACGTACATGCTTCACCTGTTCTTATAGTAAGAAAATTCAATTATATGCAGTGATTATTTTATCAAATAAAAATTTGTACATTTTTTCTGATAAGTTTGGAATCATTGTAGTTGTAGCATTAATGATGGTTATTGTTTTGCATAGCTTTATAATTTTTAGAGCTCCTTTACATATGATATCTCATTTGAAGCTTTGATAGGGTAGTAGAGGAAATTTCCCCTTATCTACAAATCAGATTCCCAGCAACACCACCATATGGGAACATAACCATGAGTCTGGAAATAAATGGAAACAGCTTCTGACTGTAAAACAGATGTCACAGAGCCCTTAGTTTAGCTTAATGGAAAAGATGAAGCCATCCTCAAGTCATTTACCTAAAATAAAGGAGCAGATTAGAGCCCACTTGATTCATAGGCAATCATGAGATATAGCAGCTGGCAAGAGGAAATATAAGTAGACAAGGGTCTTCGATTCACTTTTGGGTTACTCAACTCAGCAGTCTGTACACATTCATTGGAGGGACACATAGACCTAGGCATTCCAGTAGGCCCTTTAAGTATCCCTATAGTGGCTAAAATCTAGTCTAACACAGTGTAATAACTATTTGGCATGTTGATGACATTATAGGTAATCAAGAAGAGGTTAACTACCCTGGTTAAGGAAACAGGAGAATGTGTAATAGTTGGTTTCTTTTAATACCTTCTGTTGAAAATATTTCATGTGAAAATAACTTCTGCACTTAAATGAGGTAGTCTTCAGTTTTCAAGGAAATTCACTCATGGACTAATTTGCTTACCCTAATTTAGACAATAAATAAATTAGGTTATTATAGAGCAAAAAGGAGATGAGTAATTTTCAGCTTTACAAACTAAGTAAAAATGTTTGCCGCAGTTTATTTCTACTATTTAAAAGAAGCACTCAGAGAGTGTTGGCCCATGTATGTCAGCTATTCTTCCAAATCCTAGTAGCAAAAGTGGTGGAATAGAGCCAAGTGTGTTTGACAATGTGCTCGGCTGTGTTTGATCCCAGTAGCCATTCTCAAAGTATTAAACTGCATATATCATTCCTTCA
This sequence comes from Eschrichtius robustus, assembly GCF_028021215.1. Lineage (NCBI taxonomy): Eukaryota > Metazoa > Chordata > Mammalia > Artiodactyla > Eschrichtiidae > Eschrichtius > Eschrichtius robustus. Next base: position 54,081,406 of record NC_090833.1, on the reverse strand, counting down.
ACAAATACATAACAATCAATGGTTGCATATAGAATATGTCCATCACATCTAAAAGAGAATTCACAGAATCATAGAAAGTTAGAGCTGGAAGGGAGAGGTCACCTAGCGCACCTCATCCTCTTGATGAGAAAACTGAAGTCCATAAAGGATAGATAATGTATCCACGATCATATAGAAACCAGGACAAGAACCCAGTCCTCTTGTCTTTGTTCTTATAAGAATTCCGTCCTTGAAGAGGTAATATAACCCAAAGAGAAACGTGCACATGTAATAAAATTTAAGGGGAAAATCACACTTGAGTATGTCCTAAAGAAGTGAGGAAATGTGCCACTTTCTGCCTCTGTGAATGGTGTTTTCATAGGAATTGGATTCTGTGAAAGAGGAAATCTTCGTGGCACTGAGGAGAGGAAAATAGAGGCCAATTGGAAAGATGTGACAGCAAGGCTCGTTGGCTGTAGACAGATGTGAAAGCATGCGTGTTCCTAAGGAGGGAGGACAAGAACCTTTGTCATTTGAAGACCTTTCTTAATATAGTTTCATAGATTAGTGGAATGAACCTTGTATTTAAAGGTGGGAAATAGGGATTTGAATACAGGCTGCTTTGGCACTTCAGTGTGTGTGACTGAACTTCACTGAACCTCAGTTTCTTCATCTGCAAAATGGAAATAATAATAGACTACCTCAAAGATTATTTTGAAGTTCAAGTGGAAAAAAGTATATAAAGGGCTTTATAACTGGAAATATCCAAGTGATAGGATAAAATAATAATTATTATCATTATTATACTATATGCACTAGAGAAAATATTTCTTTAGAAAGTATTTCTTTAAGAATAAGGCTGTTTTGGAGAAGAATGAAGCCTGGCAATTGGGCAATTTTGGCTTCCATTTCTTTATACCTCCAGGCCTGTGGTTTCCAACTGTGATTGATGTTAATAGTTAACAATTCCTCTCCTGGCCATAAATTCCCGGGGGTCATTACAGAGATAAGCATCTAGGGCTGGTAAATTGCTCTGAGGCAGCTGAGGGTGGCAGGAGGGCAGGAGTCTTTAGTGGGAGGATGATCAGGTATCTGCATTTGGCTTTTAGGAGACAAACAAGGAATCTTGGCACTGAGGTATTTGATGTTCACTGCCACTGCAGCAAGTCCTTGCTGTAAATATATTTTCCATTGAAGATGGGAGAATCATAAATAATCACATTCGGTAATTATTAAGTATAGTCATTCATGTAAAGTTTGTTAATACTAACAGTCACCACTTATCCTTCTGATGAACATTTATTGAACTTGTAAATTGTTCATCAATAAGCACTTTATGTGCAAGATCTCATTTGGCAACTATATCATTATCTACTGTTAAGGAAACTGAAGCTCATTTAATTTTACTGTATGCAAGAAGCTCACTAATTTATTTTTTCCTAGATAGAGCTTCAGATGCCCTTTTTCGTTTTTGTTGCTGTCTTGACATCAGGTGGAGTCAGGTTGTCATTCTCCAAATAAAGGAAGAGTGGGAGCATTCCTGTAGGATCAGTTTAACAGAAAGGACCAGCTGTAGATAAAAGAAGTATCCTAAAGGTGTCATACATATTTGTAGCAAGAATATATCAGGTCTATACAGTTAACCCTAAATTACCTACGCTAGGAGAACTCAATGAAATTCATGAGATAAGGGAACCTTATTTACCTCTTTCAACATTGCATTTTCAGCACCTAGGAGAGCAGTGAGCACATTGTCATTTGTGAAATGAATGAATGATCCATAGACTTTTATTTCAGGCAGCAGCTTCAACCTCTTCCCTTCCCTACCTCTCCCACATTTCCTACTAAAACTGATGCAATTAATACAAATACCCCCATTTGAGTTGAATTTTTCCTCCTATCCTTTCCCAATTATAGATGTAGAGCTAATGACAAGACAAATACTATGAGAGCCACCAACAAGGATTGAAGAGATGTAATAACTATCATTAACCAGCAGGGTTGATGTTAGAAGTTGTTTAGATATAGAAGTATTCAGTGTGGCATCAAGGAGTTCATTACTATTCTGAAAAGATGGCACTCAACATTAGTTTCTTCTGATCTGTTCATGTTTATTATCATTTAGTTCATTTCAGACCTCAAATCATCTACAAATTTTCTGGGACAGTTTTTCCAAAGAGAATCTCAAGATTCCAGCAGAAAATTTTAGCCTTTTGTCCTGATTGTCATGCAAATCAAATGATTGTGTACCTTCTAGACTTATAAACATAATAATGACTCTAAATGCCTATACAGCTCAGATTTTGCATCTTTCATGTACATTTTTCACCTGATTCAAAGGTCGTTTTCCAAATGTTTCATTTAGTCTGTTGAAAATCCTTCCACCTGGTACTGTTAGTTGAATGTGATGGTAACTATATACCATTCTTTGCCTTCCATTGGACTCCTTCAGTGTCTTTATGTGTGAGATTATTGACAGAATTAGATATTATTTTACAGTAGAGTTATAGCTGTCCAAGTTCTAAATAACAGCTATAACTAACCCCATGGGGGAAGATTCCTAATAATTTTCCAAGTTCCTGTGTTAGTGACAGGTTTCAGGCATACGCTCAGCTATTAAAGTATTAGAGTTTCTTTGATTTCTTAATCATTAACAACTTTAGCTTTGATTGCCCAGGGAGTTGCAAGCTGTTAAAATTATCATTTGCCTCTTACTAATTTTGAAACCAAGAGCTGTTTCTTCATTTGATGTAGTACAGGTCTTTCTCAGAGCGCACACAGCTCAAGAGCACTAAGAATCTACTATAAGAAAACCTATTCTAAAACAATGAATTTGTAAAATAAATGGGCGTAAAAGCAGAGAATTCTTAAATACTGAAGAGTTCAGTTTTTTAAAAGATTCGACAAAGAATTTTTTTCAGTAGAAAACATATCTTTTTTTTACAATTTAGTATTTAAATAGTGATTATTTTCTGTTAAAAAAGAGAGAGAGAGATAGGAAATCTGAAAGCTGTGTTTCAAAGTTAAAAAGTCACTTGAAATTCAATCAGAGTTAAGATAATGTTGGATTATCATGTAAGTCAATGGAATATTAAAAAACATCCTGGAAAAATTCTATTTATACACAGCCTTTTCAAAGTCGTGCCCCTACAATACTTTACCCATAGTAAATACTCAATAAATATTTGTTAAATAGATTTGCTATATGTTAAGATCAATTGATGGTGTGATAAAATGAAATGTTACCTTGAGCATTCATTCATACATTCATTCATTCATCCACCATCCATTCAGAGATAGTTATTTACATTCCAAATGTAGTTTATTGAAAAATTGAGAAATGATGACTTATTCTATGAAAAATGACTTTTCTCTAATGTTATAATTGTATTTCTACAACATTGGGCTGAAGGAATTTATTATTGGTGTGAGAAGCTCCTGTGGTCTAGTTCTGTGCAGGCTACTTAAGTAGTACCTGAGAAGCTAGTTAAGATAAAAAATTCCTAATCCCCATTCTCAAAGATTTTGTTCAGTAGATCTAGGGTGAGCCTAGCATTTGAATTTTTTTTTGAAAGCTACCGAGATACTGATATACAATTAGGTTGCAAAACCTAATATAATATCATCTAGAACTGTTTCTTCCAAAAGAGTCAGTTACCACAATTATTTGCTTAGCTTATTTATAATGTGCCTGTTAAACTCCCTCCTTCTCTGGGAAGCCCCAGCCCTCTGAGGTGATGGGAGGGATAGGATGTTTTCCTTAGACAGGACATCAGGAAAAGGAACATCTAGCTTTCCTCAGTTCAGTATTTCTAATTTCTGGTGATTCCTTCTAAGTATCAATACAGTGCCAGGCAATACACTGTGGATATGCCACTACTTAAAGCAGGAAAGCAAAAGTCAATACTACCAGGAAGCTCTCTCATACTTATAGGCCCACACTAATACTGTTCTTTATATGAGCCCTATCCCTGCCCTTTCTGATGTCATTCTTTATGTCACAAAGCCCTCCCAAACTTGTCTTCACACCTTTCTCTAAAGAGATAGAATGGAAGGTTCTGGCTTATAGAGGTCCTATTCTTGCTAATCCAGGCAAGCAAGAATGGATACACATAGTGCATCTTCGCCCAATCCATTCAATCTACCTTTCACTTTGTGACCCTTACTCTGCGCTTAGAATTAGACCTCTCATTTTACAATTCTGACTGTATTTTCTTTTTTTCTTTTTTCTTCACCTCTCCTAAGTAAGATTTGTTCTTAAGTACTGACCTGTACAGTTTCTCCAGAATTAATCAACTTATTTCCTTTTTGTCTACAAGCTAATCTTGATGTATTTTCCATCTCCTGTGTAATAGAATGTACCTCTAATCAGTCCTTCCCACTCAATATCATTATTATTAAGCATAATCATACATTAATTTTAATGTATTGTGACTTTGAGTGCTTATTAAAAAAATCTCTTTCTCGTTTGGAACTGCTGCTGTCTACATCTTTCTAAGGAAGCAGATAATTTTGCTTGCAGACTACAGGCTTGCTAAGCACTATGTGCAAGTAGATAGTGACATAGCATCTGTAAGATGTCTATATGTCAGTCTAAGATGAATATATGTCATATCCTTTTACGGTCCTTGATACTTGTGCCTATTAAACATCTGTAGTATATTAGACGCTGTGCAGGATAAAGCATAGCTGGGCAAAGTCTAATAATTACCATCTCATCCTATACTGAAAGTTAGTATAATTGAAGACTATAGGAAATACTTCCATTTTTCTCTTCTCCAGAGTAAATAATTCAAATCCCTTTAACCACATTTGTTTATTAACTCCATGAACCCCAAACTCCATTAACGTAAATGAAGAGACATGTTTAAACAATTTTAGCCTATTTTATTAGCGATATAAAACTTCACAGCTGAAAAAGGGAGGCTAAAATCAAATGAAACCTGGAATGGATCAATGAGGACAAAAGCGTCCCTAAATACATTCCCTAAAGATAAAATCACTCAAGTCTTCTAGAACAGAATGGTTAGCAACTGCTGCCCCACACAAGTACCCCAAGTTCTTGCCTCACAAAGGTGTTTTTTTTTTTTTTTTTTTTTTTTTTGCCTCTCTAAGATGATTCTTTAAGGAGGAAAAAAAAATCAGAAAAACATTCAATTTTTTATAAATGGCACTTCTAGCACATCACAATACTAACCCTTGTGTTATCTCTTGGTGTGGCCCCCATTGAAGAGTACTTCCAGATTTTTTTCCCATTAATGAAAAGACTAGGTTTGAGTTCTTTTATATCATTAGAAAATAACAACCAACATTTTGGTGGTACAGGGTCATCACTAAAATGATAACAAGAATGAGTGTGCTGTACCCTTTTTTCACCCTGTTCATCTTCTGACTTTATTTTTGCTTTTCATATAGTCCTTTGTGAGATGCTATCACATAAGAAATACATGTAAATGTCATTATGAGTGACTTTGCAGTTTTTCGTGGAAATTTCATTTATCTAAGTCATAATTAATAACATTCAAGATGGAATCATTTCCTAAGGCAACCTCAACGTTAGTTTGTGCAGTGTTTCACCAGGTCTGTTCATTTCCTGTCTATGGTCAGAGTGCAGGCATCTTGGAGTGTATCTTGTTCATGTAGTGGGGACATTGTTACTCACAGTAACTTCATATTAATGATACAGTTAACTTATGGTATCAGTGTACGAGTCAAGTATCTGGGTGGTGAGAATATTAGGTGGTTCTGTTTATAAATATAATTAGAAATGGGAAAAAATGGAAGGACAAACAACATAAAGTGCATGATGATATCTCTAGGTAATAAGCTCATTGTAGATTTTAACTTTTTCTTGCATTTATCTGTTTTTTTAAATTTCTAAAATGAAGAAAAATATATGAAATCTTAGAGAAAGAAGAAATTATAGTTGCTGCTTATTTCTTACTTTGTATTTGCTTATCCTAGGAGACTTACCTATGCATTTTTTGTATGTGGTATTTCTCTCCCAAGCAGTCTTTCCTTCTTGCCCATGCTGCTGAAGCATCTTTTCTCTATTTTAGCAGTATGGAAAGTTCATGAGTTTGTATAACGAGGACCTAAATATAAATACATAATTGTAGCTGACTTTGATTCTTTTTATTTTTTAAATTTGATAACCTAGGTTTGTAGATGGATTTTTGCGTGCATTTTGCTGCAAGCTGATGCTTATGGTCTTTGTATTTGCAGATGTGGACAGGAGTCAGAGGAGATGAATGTGTTGCTATGCATGGGAGGCTTTAGGTGATATGAAAAACAGTATGGTAGAATTTGTAGGCTGAATCACATTTTGGAGATATTAATTAAATGAAAGCCATTCATTAACATTTCTCAGGCCCAATGTCCTAGATCCTAATTCAGATTAACATCCCAATGTATTTAACATGTTTCTCCCTTGATCCATTGGCCATTAAAAGTTATGTTCAAACTGTGTATTAAAACTATAATCATGGACATCTTTGCTACTGCTGTCCAAAGAAATACCTCCTAACACTTTCATTCTTAAATTTCTGAATTTTTGGAAATGGGTCCCCTTCCTGAGCCCCTCCCCTTCTTTTTCCTTTTTACAATTTCAAAAATTTCTTCATCCTAACTTTATGAGACTGTCAAGGAAGAAAATCTTACAACTATCATAAGACATTAAAGAAGACAGAACAAAATTGAATGCCTTGGGAGTTTTGTGTAGTACAAAAAAGCAAGGAATAATTTGGTTTATTTGTTTCTTCCCATCTAATATTTTTAGGTACAAGCCTATGCAGAAAGTGGATGGGGTTGCAGATGGTTTCACAGGAAGTGGTCAACAGACAGGCACATCTGTTGAGCAAACTGTAATTGCCCAAAGTCAACATCATCAACAGTTTTTAGGTATGTTAAGGTGTAATGCATATTAGTTGCTATCAGGATTTTGAAAACAAGAGAACAACGGCAGTGTTTTCTCCAAGTACAATGTCTATTACAGATGTTAATTACATAGTTTTTTTTGTGTGCTGAAACTATGCACATTATATGATAGTTCTAGTTCATTTCTACTTTTTCGTAGAAAAAGAGCTTATTTTTAAAAATCTCAAGCTATGTAGAACTTTTAAATGCATATGAATTAAAAGCTCATTTCTATGAAATTGTTTTCCAGAATTTGTATTAATTGGGCATTTATGATCAAAATTGTGTGGTAGTTTCAGTAGTAACTTGAAGTGCCAAAAAGAATTCTCATTTCCTGCGTATAAAGTTGCATATGCATATAGTCTCAGATTAGAAAAAATTATTATAAACTTTTAAAAAGTAATTTATTCTTTTAAATTGATCACAGTATTTCCTACTTTTGTAATTTTATAGATGGTATACATGTTTCTTGTTATTTAAAGAGTTAAGGAAGTGGAACTTGAACATTTTGCATATTCCTGTCATAGCTAAAGGTGCAAAAATGGCACTTTAATTGACAGCTCTTCTAGAGATGAACATGCATAGTTTCGGTACAACAGATCAAGATAAGTAGAAGCTCTCAGAGAGTGCGTGTGTGTATGTGTCTGTGTGTGTGTATATGTGTCTATGTGCACTTTCTGACAAAGACAACTGAAATGTACTCTGGGGTCAGAAGGGCTACTGAAGTTGAAAGCATTATGGCAGCATTCCCAAGCTAGAGTCCTCAAGTATATTCTTGTAGACCCTTGAGCTCTCAGCAAGAATCTTTATGTTTTTTATTTTGTGTCCTTATTTCAAATATAATCTTAAAAAAAAGTAAAAGCATATTCTGGATTACCTGGAAGACTAGAACGAATGCTGTTCTGCAATTTGAGTTTCCGCATTTGTATTTGAATTTATCATAAGGTTGGCACCAAAGTGTATTACATTAATTGTCCAGAGCCAATGAGAAAAGAACAGAGAGAGACTTACTATGTAAATTGCTCCTTCATGCCAAGGGAAGGCTAAATGCTGTCCCAGTGCTCCGTGTATAGGAAAGTTTCACAGCTCATTTGAATATAGAAGCATAATGGGAGAACCAGCCATCATGAAGTATGTGTTGGTATAGGGCTATCAAACTCAAAAGATCCTGCGCTGCAGCAGTCAATACCATATTCATGTTGCAAGAGGTAATTTAGTTACAGGACAACAGCATCATCTATCATATCAAATTAATGTTGTTAAGTTTAATGTTATTTTTTTAGGTTTCTTTGTACTTATTTTGTAGGTCTTTTAGTTTATGACTATATGAGAGGTATAAGCATAATAAGTTTAAAGCTAGATTTATTTTTATATACCTAAGTAATATAATGATAAAAATAACTAAAATTGATACTGGCCAGCTCAAGGTATTTTTCTTATCATAGGGGTCCTATATTGAGAGACACTGAGATATGTTATTTCCAATATAATCATAGTGAAAATTCAGTTTCTCCAAAATTTTAAAAGTATCCTCTCTATTCTTTTGTGCTGCTGCTGCTGCTAAGCTTTGTTTATAAAATACTAATATGAAAAGTCCTTGCTTTTTGGACCGCTGACCTTTAAATTTTTTTCCTTTTTAGTCTTCTTAAATTTGCCCTCATTAATCTGTAATTGGCACCATCCACAATAACTGTTTTTCTGTTGTGTTGTCATGGTAACAGATGCATCTCGAGCACTTCCAGAGTTTGGAGAAGTTGAAATCTCTTCTCTGCCAGATGGTACTACCTTTGAGGATATCAAGTCACTGCAGAGTCTTTATCGAGAGCACTGTGAGGTAAGTCTTTTCAAACATAGTCGGACACGTGCTAGGTTTTGCCAGGCAACTTGCTAAAGCAAAATAATCAAACATATTCCTAGAGGACAGATAAAGTTACTTCATATTTCTTTGAGCACTAATAAGTTATCTTTTCTTCATGTCTCAGGGAGAATAAATTTTACTTTCCATCTTCTTAGCCTATTCTAATACGAATCCTTTGATGAAGCAATTCCACTTCTAGGTACTCATTCTAGAAAAATGCTTACATGTAGGGGAAGAGATAAGTGTACAGGGAACTTGTTGCATTATGGTTTTTAATGAAAAAGATTGCTTATAACTTCAATATCTAACAGGGAACTGAATAAATAAAATATGGTATGATCTACAGAGTAGAATGCTATGCAGCCATTAAAAAGAACAGGCAACTCTAAATGTACATTTTGGAACAAGCTCCAGGATTTATTTTTAAGGGAAAAAGCAAGATGTAAAACAGTGAGTATAATATACTATCATTTGAGTGAAAAAGAACCTGTTATATACATCTCTCCAGAAGAAAGAACAAAATATTAATGCTGGTTGCCTTTGGGAAGAAAACTTAGTGACTGGGAGTCAGGGGAAAGAGACTTAATTTTTCAATATACTCTTTTTACCTTTTGAATTTTACACCATAAGTGTGTATTTCTATCAAAACTATTTTCTAGAAATGTTTTATAAAGCACTTTAGGTGTTCCTTCCAGGGGTCATTGAGGCTCTAGTTTTGTTTTGTTTTCATGGTTATTTGAGTTTTCTCTTAGTGTTTTCCATCCCTACTCCTACTCCCTTTCTGAGTATCCTATATCAAAATTGGCTACATTGTCTCCAGGAGGTGAACTCTCTCCAAGCCGGCGTGCACCTGCAGCTCACCTGGTAGAAAGAAGATAACAGACTGCAATAAGAGTCTTCTAAAGTACCCCTCCTTTTGAAAGAGGAACTGTTTAGAACTTAAGTAGCTTTATTCCAGGGCTATTTATGATCTACTTAGAAGTAAAAGATAATCCTTGGGCAGTCCTCCTGACTGCTGATGATGCAGTATGCAGTGAGAAGTCTCAGCTCATAACATTCACAGATTTTTGTTCCGACTCCAGAAATAAGAACTGCTTGAGTGAATCTGAGTACTTGTCAAGGGTGCTAGATTATTAACAACCAAGGACAAGTTCTCTCTTTATTAACAAACTGTGTGCCAGAAGTGTTTTTCAACATGTCCTGCCAGTTTGTTGTTCCCAGCATTTCTTGTTATGATGAAAAACACTTACTATCTTTTTCTCTTTGACTGCTTTTCCCAATATTAGAGAATTTCTGGATGATCCTTACCTATCTAGAAAAAAATTTCTTTCTTTCTTTCTGCATGAATATCATGTATATTCAATGAAGATTTACATAAAGATTCTCTAATCAGTTTCTCATTTCTCTGTGTTCAGGTGAACCTTGCTTCAAGCAACCCCGCCTACACAAATATAATTTGGATTGTTTTAAGTTTCTCATATTTATTCAAAATATAACTTGGAGCATGATTATTTACATTACTAAAGAATATACATTAAAATTAATCTAGGAGGGTGGGAGGGAGGGAGATGCAAGAGGGAAGAGATATGGGAACATATGTATATGTATAACTGATTCACTTTGTTATAAAGCAGAAACTAACACACCATTGTAAAGCAATTATACTTCAATAAAGATGTTTAAAAAAAAATTAATCTAAATGAAAAATTCCCCCAATAAGGTGAAAATATTCTTTGGATTACAAAATTTTCATTAATTGTCAGGAATACTCTATATGAAGAGATATGAACATATATAGTAATTAATCTGCATGGGAAATGGCAGTTCATAGAATGATCCTCATTTATTTCAGAGTTACCAGTGTTCATGCCATCTCTCATGGGGCATGAAGACATATATGAAAAGGAAGAATTCTAATTATTTTTTCCTGTCACACTTCCAAACTTTTCAAGGACAGGTGCCTGAGTCTCGGATCCAGTCCTGTAAATGGTTGTTTGCCCTAAGCCAGTGGAATACGGATTATTTTAAACTATATTTGGCATACATTTTAGTTTGAACATATTTAAAAGTGGGTGGACAAATGATAAAATGTTTTATTCATTTGTAAAACTGACTAAATGTGGCTGATATGAATGTCCTTTTCAGAAGAATTATTTGAGATTATTTCATTTGAAGAGATACTTAATTTAAGGTGCACTGAATTTGTTACTTGCCTTATTTTATTTCATATTTCCTATAATCTATGTTTTTAAGAAAGATTAATATACCCATTTTGGCTGTTATTTGGAATTCGCACAGTTGGCTTATCAAAGATATTTTGGAAGTATCACTAGTTATGTAAGGAACAAATATAATTTTCTACACAAGATGCTCTGACAGTCATTTTTTTCTTTTAATATATGCATAGTGTTCTTACAGCAATCTCATAGCTAGAAATATGTAAGGTATTGTATCAGATATTACTAATTGCTTCATTAATAGACATCTCTCGGAATGTGCCTAAACTACATTTGGGAGAGCAGCTATAATAATTTGCCTCCTGAGAAGGTTTTGGGTTTTGCCTGGGAGCAAGGACATCTGGATGCCTTTCCTTCCAGGGCTTGCTTTTGTGTTTTTATTGTTGCTGATATTAAAGGGTGGGGAGCGTGTTAATTAATTAGTCCCCTTCCCTCCATTTTCATTTTCCAACTACTTGCAACATTTCCTACTAGCTCCCAGAACATGCCCCCAAACAGATTTTGCTTAATACTTGAATTGGTCTCAGAGTGTTTTTGTATAGAACATCAATTATTCTCTGTATCATGCACAGGGCCAGATCTACATGGGTAGCACAGACTCCAGAATTACAAAGTTACGGTTTCCTCTTTCTGCCTTAAATGTTCAGACTGATTCTCTCGATTGCCCCTTGTTGTCTCTTAGCTTCTATGAATTTTGCATATCTTGAAGGGGCTGTTTTACGTGTTTTTGTTCTCAATGCTGATGACATCAAACACGTTATACTGAGGACTTGTCTTTTATACTGAAAATAATCACAGAATCACGTGATCTTTGTACAAACAAGTTTTGGTTTTATGACTGCTTTTTTTTTTTTTTTTTTTAATTTAGCAGTGTGGATTTTTTTTTCTTTTCTAATATTTATTTATTTATTTATGGCTGTGTTGGGTCTTCGTTTCTGTGCGAGGGCTTTCTCTAGTTGCGGCGAGCGGCGGCCACTCTTCATCGTGGTGCGCGGGCCTCTCACTATTGTGGCCTCTCTTGTTGTGGAGCACAGGCTCCAGACGCGCAGGCTCAGTAGTTGTGGCTCACGGGCCCAGTTGCTCCGCGGCACGTGGGATCTTCCCAGACCAGGGCTCGAACCCGTGTCCCCTGCATTGGCAGGCAGATTCTCAACCACTGCACCACCAGGGAAGCCCATGACTGCTTTTTATCTGAAGGCGAATTTGCAGACTAATTGCAATGGCAGGGTGAACTTAAATATGATCATCAAAAGTTAATGAAAGTGGCAAATTTTAGCATCATCAAGAAAAAAATGTCCTTGATGCAGCTGGAGATCTAAGAGATAAAATTAAGGAGGAGGTGAGGGCCCCACCCCCAAGGTTAGAAAAGGGGATAGTCTTATAGCTTCTCTCTAAAGGGTGTATGCAGAGAGAGGATTGAATGTAAGCCATTCTGTGACCACAGAGAGGTGTGTGCTGTGCTCTTCTTCTGCCAAGACAGGCACTACCCTCTGGAGGTCAGCCTGACTCTGTAGTTTCTGCCCCCAGCCTCTGCTTGGCTAGGAACACTCCAGAACCCATGGTCAGCAGCCCTAACCAGAGCTGATTTAGCTCTAACGCCATCTGTCATACACAAGCACCTCCACACCCTTCTGCTTTTTTTTTTTTATAGCTAGTGGACACAGCTAGTCCAGTAAAGACTGATGTGAATTGAATGTATGTTCTATGTCCCTATGGATCTGAGAATAGTAAGGGAACCAGGGAAGTAGTGGGTTAAGGAATGAAAGAAAAGTTAGGGAAGCAAGCGTGAAAATGGAGAGAAAAGAGAGGAAAAAGTAAGGGTGGGATGTGAGGTCATTCTGGGAGGAATACAAGTTACCCTGCTTAATCATTTAAGAGTTATTTCCCCTCTTTTTTTCCTAGCTAATCTCTTTTGTTTTCCCATTTCCATTGGCAAAATTTAGTCCAGTTTCACCATATGAATTTATGAACCCAAAAGTATCTTTACATTTAAGTCTTGTTACAGTATGTACTCCTCACACATCCCCATAAGAAATTTTGTAAGGTAACATCAATAACGATTTTGTTTTTTAGGCAATATTGGACGTTGTTGTGAATCTTCAATTTAGCCTGATAGAAAAATTGTGGCAAACATTCTGGCGCTATTCTCCCTCTACTCCAACTGATGGCACTACCATTACTGAATCAAGGTCAGAATCAATATGCTTTTCCAATTCATTTTCATGGCTGAGTAGATGTCACAGCTAACAAATTAGAGATATGTATACCAGTTGTGAACCTTACCTGATAACATTAATTGAATAGATTGAAATAAACCACAAACTACTCTTTTGAGGTTTCAGCGTGTGTATTATAGCTCCCATTTATATTGATTTGGGGGACTGCAGTAGAACTATTTCATCCTCATGGAATTAGTATCTTATCTGCCTTTCATACCGTCAGAAAGTATTAACGTGCATAGGCAGCTCTGGGGGAGTGTTATATATATCCAGCCGTGTGGCACCAGGGCAATGGTGGTATAGTTCTAACCTCAGTAATATTTGATAAACTAAAACTATTTTTAAAGTCCATTTTCTTTTTTATCCTCATTTGCCATCTATTCATTTGCTACATTTATTCACACCAGCAATCTGAGTGAAATAGAAAGTCGACTTCCGAAAGCAAAGCTGATAACTCTGTGCAAACATGAGTCTATCCTGAAATGGATGTGTAACTGTGACCATGGGATGTACCAGGCTTTGGTGGAGATTCTCATCCCCGACGTCCTTAGACCTATTCCTAGTAAGTTAAATGCAGACAAGTACGGATGCTTTTGTTCTCATACATTCCACCCAGGAAGTTTTGGGTAGTGACGTTGCAAACTAGAGTGATTCTAATCTCATTAAATTTGCCAAATAGAAAACATGCAACACAGAGTATTGCATGAAAGCAGCCTAGAGCAAAACTGTAGTAAAAAGGGAAAAATTCTGTTTTTCAATCCTTCATTTTCTTTTTGACAAAAAAGACAACCTATAGATGTGACAGCCCCAATGACTAATTGCAAGAACACTCCCAGGCCAGTCAACCATGTGAAAATCATTCTACCCAAGGAAAAGGTTTCCTTCATAAAGCCCAGAATTTTTGAAATCTGTAATTGCTAGACCAGCCTCTTTCATGTTCGCTTTTGATTTGAAATGAATTTATCTTGGTTTCTACTGAAGTTGAATTTCTTTGTAAAAGCATTTACTTTGTCACCGACATCATGTTAAGAACTACAAATGCAGTTTCCATTAACAGTAATGCTTAACTGGCATTTTGAGAGAAAAATCAATGTAACTGCACGAGCACTGTATTCCTGCCATGAAGCAAATAGGAATTACATAGATAAATTAGATTACTTTTTTAAGTGATAGTGTTTTTTAAACTACCCTGTTGCAAACAAAGCTATTTTTTGCAAGTGTCAATATAAAAGCCATCATGGATACTTGTGTTAGAGGCAGTTGAAATGATTTTAGGTCTACATCTTTATGAGCACCTACTAGTAACCTTGACTTTTAAAGATATGGAACAGAATTGCTACTCTACAGTGACATTAATAAGGTAAAAGCAATCTTTTAGCTTGTAAAATTAGCAGCCTTGTACTCGAAGTACACTCTTCACAGTTAATTTGTGTTAAATTGTTCCAGAAAATATTTAAATAGGGATTTGGCAAGAAATGGTGAAGATACTAACATTTGTATGTTTATACTTTCTTTTTTAAAATATGATAACAGTGGAAGATATGAGTTATTTCATATGTTCCCTACCACCTTAAAATATATGCTTAGACATACATTTACATATAATATCAATGAACACACACATAAACATACATAAATTTGTATAGAAATTAGTTTTTAAAAAAATCCAGCTGCCATGGTCTCACATTTTTATAAATTACTAATATTTTCTACCCTATCTGCACCAAGTTTCCTGACTAAAGATTGATTAAAAGTGATGTTGTCATGGAAAATTTCAACGTGTAAATTCTCTACTGATTTATGTTCCAGAATCTGATTTTCCTGTTTTTGTCTTGCTTCCTGTGCTCTGGGTGATAATCTCTAGAGATGTTTAAGAGAAGTTGCATAGGGTAGCTCATTAGCCTATGACATCTTGCCACCAACATAAATTTCTCTCATGCAATATAAGGAAAGGTGTCAGTGAACGCTTTCTTTTTTGAGGCCAGTCAACAACATCAGTATTCATTAAACAATTCTAAAATCTCTTGCTTCTATGTTAGCATCTCAAGACTCTAACTTGTAAACTCAGCAGTTGCCTAAGTTAAATCATGTATCAAGTGTAGTTGGCTTTAAACCCCAGAATTTTTAAGCACACAATACACATGACCTTTGTTTTTGGCAAATTTTGATTTGAAAACCATTTTATTTTGTCAAGTAGTTTGTCTCTGCATTCAGACAACTCAAATTCAGGAATTATCTCATGAGTATAGTTTTACAGTTTCTCTGAAATTACAAGATGCATTAAGGTGCCACCCTACCAAGTAAATTTGGAATTTTAATTCCTGTTCTATAACAAGACTTAACAAAAATAAAGCTTAAAATACAGTGTAGATCACTATCTTCTGATTGTATGCATTTTAATATTAATCATAGGCAGGTTGAGACAAGTTAGCTTTAAAGTAGTTTTAAATTTCTAACCATCCATTCATGAGAAAAAGTTGTCAATCTGCACAATTTGATCTGACATGAATCCCTATAGAGAGAACGAACTTAATTTTATTTTTGAAAATTTAATTTTCCTGGCTACTAGTACTTCACTCTACCATTTACTGTCCAGATGGGATTCCTTTTTTTAGCCAAAAAAGTCTGCATATCACACTAATTTAAAGTCAGCTTGAAGCTACTATACTCTAAAATACATTTATCTGAAAATGGGGGAAAAAAAAGTGAAGTGTAAAAAATTGTGTAAGAACTCAACTGGTAACACTCAAATGTACAATTTATGATTATAATTAAAGGTGACCCAAAATGTCATTTAGTACAAAAAAGGAAAAACTTACAATCATTTGAGATACAAAGCATATCTTTTTATTTTACAATCTCCCTAGCATTAAATGTGTCTAAATAAAACAAGACCCATATTAAATTTTTTTAAAGTAACTTTTCCTAGTTCTTGTTTTTTTCAGATTAAGTAATTACTGTATATTAATTATAGAAAACTACGTAATACAGATAGCCAAATTGAATCTTGTACAAAATTTTACTGAGTTTCAAAGAGGGTCTTTAATTTTTTTTTCCACTCTTTTTCATTTCCATTCATGCCTGCCCTCCATGGTTCCAGTACATAATACAACAGAAAAATATTTTTCTTTCTTTTTTCTTTTTGGCTGAAGTGAGAAGCTTTGGAAATTTCAAAAAATTAGTTCTCAAGAAATTTCCAACTCAGTGTTTCCAGTAGATGATTCTCATGGTTAAAAGTCTGCACTTCTTGAGTGTTTTTCCTAATCAAAATGTAGCCATCTCAGTCTCTCTTCTGTCATTTGACCACTTAAAGAAATAATTTTTAAAAATTGGTTGTTTTTATTATTGGAATAGTAAAATTTATATCTTTTGCAATTAATTTGAGTAAGTTAACTATTTCTAACCCTGCTTTAACAAAAGTAATAAAGAAGCATGTCAGACTCATTTGAGCACAGAAAGGAAAACCAAGGAATTTAATCCCATCGTTAATATTCTTCGGAGCCTTGGACAAAAATGTAACTTCTCTGTCTCTTATTGTGGACTACCAATTGTAAGACTTACCCACATTATAGGGAACCCACAGGGATTTATTTTCTGTTGTGGGTGCTTCAAACACTAACTTATTAAATGTCTAAAACTGCTCCCTACACTGTGGAGCCTTGGGCACAGGTGAAATAAAATGCTACTGACTGAATTACTTGTTGAACAAGAGAAGAATTCTGTTTCCTATTATACAGCCATCTCAGTAAGCAGATCTGTTCTTATAAAATAGTCATAATCACCCCTGTTAACGGAAAATGCTTCTCATCATTTTATGACCACCATAAAAACTACTTTCATGGGACCTATCCCTATTCAGGTTTTAACAGAGATGTAAAGAGTATGGAATGGACTGTTTTAGGAATATCTTAAGAATATTGGTCTCTGTGACAGCAATTTTATTATCACAGTGTTCTTTTATCGCTACCTGCCAGTGAAATGGAGAATAGTTATCCAGAATTATCAAGGCAGGCAATTTTAATTTTACCTCACTTTTCAACACGAGTGAGAGATAACTACTCTAATTGACATGTTCTAGTGTAAAGAGATGCATACAGAAAAAGAGAAAGCTTTGCATTATTTTCTTTTTAACTAAAGAAATGAAAATAGGTTAAGAGCTTGAAGAAAGTCAAGATAAAGAATTTCTAAAGAAAATACTTAGCCTTTGAGCACAAAGCTGTTTTTGAAAAGAGTGTTTTGTCTAAGATAAAAAATTCCATAAGTATATTCACAACTGGTATATGTTGCTATAAGCAAAAATGTTTGAATGTTTTCATTTCCCAACACAGTATCATAAGTATCTGGGAACAAAATAGCTTTAAAAGACAAGCCCATGATATAATATTTGGATTCTTTCAAAGTTAGGAATAATGTTAAATAAAGTCTTGTCAATGAGGATAATGTAAGCTCTGTGCTATTTCACATGTTGTGCTTGCATGTTTTCCCTTATTCTAGCATAAAGATTAATGTTCTTTGGTATCTTTTTCGTTCTGCTTTTATTCTTTAACATTTAGGTGCCTTGACCCAAGCCATTCGAAATTTTGCAAAAAGCCTTGAAGGTTGGCTTTCCAATGCCATGAACAATATTCCACAGAGAATGATACAAACCAAGGTACACTTTTATGTCCTTGCTTTTTCTTTTGTGTTTAGGAAATCGTTCTGAACTATGAATTTTAAATCTGTCCTATCAAATGATGTTATGTAGAGTATTAATATTATAATAAATTAAATCTTTTTAAATTGATTTTTGTATTTGTATTTTATAACCGTGTGGTAAAGAACTTGCACAAGATATGTTGTTTGATAATACTCCTTTCAGAGAGACTAGAGAAACATTTTAGGTGTGGTGTATTTATCAGCCCTTTTCTAAAGTGTATATTTAAGATTGCTTAATTTCAAATATTGAAAAGAACAGCCTAGAATGTTCAGATAGTTTCCATTTGAGTTTTAGATTTTTTAGGTCCCCTAATATACTCATTGTATTCCGAAATGTTCATGTAAATTAATAACCATTTGCTTTTCAGGATGTTTTGTTTTTTTAACACTGGAGAATGCTTTTGTGAATCAAGTAATTACTTTTTTTTTAATAAATTTTTTTTAAAATTTATTTTTGGCTGCGTTGGGTCTTCGTTGCAGTGCGCGGGCTTCTCATTGCCGTGGCTTCTCTTGTTGCGGAGCACGGGCTCTAGGCGCACGGGCTTCAGTAGTTGTGGCATGCGGGCTCAGTAGTTGTGGTTGGCGGGCTCTAGAGCACAGGCTCAGTAGTTGTGGTGCATGGGCTTAGTTGCTCCGCGGCATGTGGGATCTTCCTGCACCAGGGCTCGAACCCGTGTCCCCTGCACTGGCAGGCGGATTCTTAACCACTGTGCCACCAGGGAAGCCCAAGTAATCATTTCTTAAAGAGAACAGTTATCTCATAGTTGATGAGTGTATTTCAGGAATGTGGATTATTTAGCTAGAGATATGAATTCTACCCTCCACTTTGTCCCCTACTAACCATGTTACTTTAGGTTAATCTGTGAACATACATGACAGATGGGACTGATTCTGTCTAAACTTTGATAACAAAAATCACATTTGTGGCCTTTTGTCAGGGTCTGTATCTACTGTCAGACGCCAGCAATATGCCTTGGCTTTCAGTTTGAGAGTGTGATTGAAGCTCTTGTAGCTGACAAGTCTGTGATAGCACAAGTCTGCTTCAGCTTAAGGTTTGCAGTAACACATTCTATCTCTAAAACATATAGAAGGACACATTTCGTGGATATGCCCACCGTAGATTGTTGCTTTAGAGCTGTGCTGTCAATACAGTAGGGCTAACCACATGTGGCTATTTAAATTGTAAATTTAATTAAATTGCATTAAAATTTACTTCCTCAGTCACACTAGGTACATTTCAAGTGCACCTTAACCCATGTGGCTAGTGGCTACCATACTGGGTAACACATATGTAGAGCATTTCCATCATTGCAGAAAGCTCTCCATGGTAGTGCTATTCTAGAGTGCCACGTTCAGGTAGGCAAATAAAGGAGGTGCTATTTGATTATGATGGTCAGAGGAATGCTTTCCAACTTGCAAAGTCAGTCATAGTTATAACAATACTTTCAAACAGCTAAAAGCACCTCCTGCCCCAGTGTCATCGAAGTGGATGTGGTAGCAATCCATCTGCAATATGGGCCATCTCATTGATCTCCAGAGTTGATTTGGGTGGTTTACCTTGGTGGAAGGTGCCTTCTGCTATTCCTCTCTCACGGACATGCAGCCTTTTTTCAGCTGAGCATTTAATCAACAAAGATGATCTAGCGTGACAGTGGAAACAGCATAATGAGGTTGTGACTGAAAGTTATTATCAAAATGCCTGGATTCATATCCCACCACTGTACTGTAGTTTCTGTGTAACCTTGAGCAAGATAGTTAACCTCCCTAAGTCACAGCATGTGTCTAATAGAATGTTTATGAGAATTGAGCAAGGTAATGTATGTCAGGCATTTAACACAGTGCCTGGAACGTGAAATGTCCTTGATTAGTATAAACCACAGAGATGGGAAAATGTGAAATACTCTCTTTGGGGGTATGTGAACGTCCCCCAGGTTCCACATGGTCCTGAAACATCTCACTATCAAGACAGAGCATCCTTTGGCCTGTGGAACACCTTCTACCGCTCAGCCAACTGACTGTTCAATCAATTGCTTGTTATATACCCATAGTGATTTAATGTCATTCCTGTAAATATGTTAAAGTCCTCATTAGATCTGCTATGCAAATAACAAATTTTCATGAGATCATGAGATTTAGATATTTACCTAGACTTTTTCTTTGTCGTTATCTTTGCTATCTTTCAATATAACCCAGTTTGTTCAGGGTTTCAGCAGGAAAAAAATGGTATATCCAAAGGGGAGAATAATTGAATAGAGTTTAAGAAGGGTCTGTTTCTAAACGTGTGAAAAGAGTTAAGAAAACCAAGGAGGAATGGTAAAGCACCCCAGGACTAGCAATAGTGGGAAGCCTGCCCATCCCTAGGTCTGAAGGGGAAAGAAGTGATTATGGCATCAGATCTTCTCCTTCCTCCAGAACTGTGGCCTTAGGAAGGAGAGAGCAGAGGTTGTGAGGGAATGAATACTTTGACTACTTTCTTCCATCCTTCAGTCTCCTACCAGTGACTTTCACTAGCCAAACCCAACTGGAAGCCAAAGGGCAAGAGAGGCAGTTAATGTAATCTATTCAGTTTAGTCTTCCTGGGCACAGAGCAGAATGGAGAAGGCTGGAAAGTGCATTTTGAAGGACAAATGGAGATTTTTCTGGGTAGCCCTTTTACAGAAATTCAAATTCTGAAGAGTTCTTCTTGTTGCTTGTATCCGATAAGTTTATTAGCTATGTATTTGCTAATAAAGTCTTTCAGTGCTCTTATTTCACCTCAGAATTACCCAGTCCTATTTCACCTCTATAAAATAAAGGTAAAAAGAGTGCATCTTAATGACAGTGCTCTGAAAAGCATGTTTTTTAATCCAGTTTAAAAAGTGGGACTGGATAGTGTGGTTTTCCAAGTAAAAGGAAAAAATTTTTATTTGCTTAATTTGTAGTTGACTGTCGTACAGAGAATAAGAAATGAAAATCAACATTTTTCCTACTTGTCTCGACTAAATCATTTCTTGCTATGGATTAGTAGCTACTTGCAAGACTGGTTTAATTAATGGTGCACTCAGATGTCGAAGAATGTGGGAGTTTGTTTTAGCCTTGACCTCAGCCTACTCAAAAGGAAAGTAATACTTGGTTTAGAGATTTAAATGCTATAATTTACAAGTAAGCTCTCTCACCAAATGAATTTGAAATAAGTATCAGAGGGAAGCATTTAAAATTTGGCAAGGGAATAAAGATTTGAAGATTGCGGTGGTTTCTTTCACTGGAGGGGAAAAAAAAAATCCCAATTTAATTGGATTTCTTTACAGGTTGCAGCTGTAAGTGCCTTTGCCCAGACTCTGCGAAGATACACGTCGCTCAATCACCTGGCCCAGGCAGCTCGTGCAGTGCTTCAGAACACTTCTCAGATCAACCAGATGCTCAATGACCTCAACCGTGTCGACTTTGCCAATGTCCAGGTACTCTGTTTTCTTTCAAAACGTGTCTTTTAATGAAAGGTATCCAATTTTTTTCTTCTTAATTAGGATCATCATATTTCTTTTCAAAGTTACATCAATTCACAGGCACATCTAGGTTCACAATATCCTGAAAGAGGAGAGTTTTACTCAGCTATGGCTTTACTCCTCCTCTGTTTTGCAGTTAAAGTCTGCTAATATTTATAGTGCTAGACAGCAACATATGTCACCAGGGTTTGCTGAATGATTAATAGAGTAATGATGACCACAGTCATTGAAGTTTGGTAGGCAGGAGATGAAACTCTTTCATCTACTAGCTGTGGGTTCTTGGGCAAGTTACTTAACTCTTCTGGGCTTTACTTTCTCCATTTTATAACACATATCTTAGATTATTGTTTACATATTTAGTAATACGTAAAGCCCATAGCACCATGACACGCACACGAGAAATTTGTTTTTAAAAGTGCCCCACCTTGAAAGAAGCAAGAACAACTCTATTTCAGAGTTTACTATAGGTACCTGGTAAATATTTGTTATTTTAAAAGAATTAGGTGCAACGTATCTGACTCTTTTGATCATCCAAATGAAAGAATAATTTTTTAACCTAATGATAAAACTACTCACTTGTACGTCAAAGTACACATAAAAAATAGCTACTTTAGGAATATTATTATGGAATGCCAACAAATATTTTATTTCACATACTAAAATAATGAAGCTAATTGTTACCAATGAAAAAAAGCAGTCCATGGCTCACTCAAAGCAAAAGCAATAAAAGATACATAAATATTGAACATAATCAAAATTTTAAACTTCTGTGCTTCAAAAGAGACCATCAAGAAAATGAAACAGCAGCTTATAGTATTGAAAAAATGTTTGCAAATCATATATCTGATAAAAATTTATATCTAGGCTATATAAAAAGAACTATTATAACCCAACAATGAAAAGACAACCTCGTTTAAAAAATGGGCATAGATCTAAATAGACATTTCTCCAAAGAAGATATACAGATGTCCAATAAAGTACCGGAAAACTCATTCATTAGCCACCAGGGAAATACAGATTAAAACCACACTGAGGGACTTCCCTGGTGGCGCAGTGGTTAAGAATCCGCCTGCCAATACAGGGGGCACAGGTTCAAGCCCTGGTCCGGGAAGATCCCACATGCCGCACAGCAGCTAAGCCCGTGCGCCACAACTACTGAGCCTGTGCTGTAGAGCCCGCGAGCCACAACTACTGAAGCCTGTGTGCCACAACTACTGAAGTCTGTGCACCTAGAGCCTCTGCTCCTCAACAAGAGAAGCCATCACAATGAGAAGCCCGTGCACCGCAACGAAGAGTAGCCCCCACTCACTGCAACTAGAGAAAGCCCATGCACAGCAACGAAGACCCAAGGCAGCCAGTAAATTAACTGATTAATTAATTAATTAATTAAATCTAAAAAAAAACCCGAGATACGACTTCACACACACTAAGATGGGTATTATCAAAAAATAAAATAAAATGGGTATTATCAAAAAGACAAATAATAACAAGTGTTGGTGAGGATGTGCAGAAATTGGAACCCTTATACACTAGTGATGGGAATGCAAAATGCTGCAGCCACTTTGGAAACAGTATGACAGTTCCTCAAAATGTTAAACATAGAGTTACCATATGATATGGCAGTTTCACTGCTAGGTACATACCAAGAAAAATGAAAACATGTCGACCTAAAAACTTGTTCACGCGTGTTCCAGCAGCATTATTCATATTAGCCACATAAAAGTGGAAACAACCCAAATGTCCATTAACTGATGACTATGTGAACAAAATGTGATATTCCACACAATGGAATATTATCGGGCAATAAAAAGAGATGAAGTTCTGATACATGCTACAACAGAGATGAACATTATACTAAGTGAAAGAAATCAGATACAAAGGACCGTACATTGCATGATTCCATTTATATGAAATGTGCAGAATAAGTACATCTATAGAGAGAAAAAGTAAATTAGTAGTTGCCTAGGTCCTGTAGACTGGGGAGATTGGGAGGTGACAGATAAGGAGTAGTATGGGGTTTCTTCTTGGAGAAATGAATACATTCTAAAATTGATTGTGATGATAGAGGCACTACTCTGTGAATATACTGAAAGAAGCCATTGAATTATATACTTTAAATGAATGAATTGTTCGCTCTGTGAATTATATCTCAATAAAACTGTTTTAAAAAACAATATTGTTGCTTACAGATAAACTAATTATTACTCCATTTCCTACAAAGTTTAATCTACAATTCTGGACTAGTTTTATCGTTTAAAATATATCAAAAAGTAACATTTGGGTTTGATTTATTTTAGGGTGTCGTTAATTAGTTAAGTTCATTCTGACTTTCATGAATTGGGTTTAAACTTCTAATGTGTATAGTTTTTCTTAGATCTACATAAATATTTTTATATATACAAGCACACATACGCACACACATGCAAATACGTAACCTCCACAAGAACAAACTGTCTCACGTTTACAAATCCATTAACTTTACATATTTCAGTGGAATTTACATTAACTGATTTTAATGGGAATATTAAGAGTTCATACATTATTGCCTTAAAATGTATACTGTTATGTTTTTTTCAAATCTTCATTCAGAAAAGATATGTTTAAAAGTACTTTAAGAAAAGTTGAAATGGTAAGGCAACTTCTAGTTTTCAAAAAGTAATTTAAGTTTAATAACAGAAAATATATTTAAGAATGATTCCTAATAATATCTGAGAAAGATTTAAAATTTTCTGTTAACATTATTTTCATTCGTATAGTTGTGTGTCTGAACCCTATGAAGTATGTATAGAAATGAGTCCTTCCTGGTTATAAACGCCAGCCTTGGCAACATTATTGCATATAAATGGTCAGTTATACGTCTATACTACTACTCATCCCCCACTCACCGACTTTGAGGTTACCCTTTCACTTCCTTTATTCTCAGCTACCAAGTTTTTCTGGGTCCACGTGACAGTTATTAGTGCTGAAACCTGTGTGCTTAAGTATCTGTCCTCCAAGACCTCCTTCCTTTCATTAGAGGACCATGAGCACAGTGGTGTGCCCTCCATTTCCCCCTACATTTTACGTCTCACAACTCTGTTCATTTTCACATGTAATCTCTTTCTCAGGTTAGCATATTTTATCTTTAACTCCTTTCTTTCCTTTTCTGTTCCACATTTTGCCTGGTTTTCTGTCTTCTGCCTCCCATTCCACCTTCATCACCCTCTCCTGTTCATTTGGAAGTCCCTGCCCCTACGAGATTAACCTCAGTTAAGACTGACACATATAGGGTGATGCTCTTGTAATAAGGGAACTTTAATTTAAAACAATGAAATCACATGTAAGTGTCAATATTTTTAATGCTCTAAGAGCTTATGTTTCTTTCAGGATATCCATAAATCTCTTTCATCACTTCATTCTTCTCTAATTAAATCTTTTCCTCATGCATTCAGGATAATTTTCCTATTGCCGTATAATTGGTTTTCTGTTTTAATTAACTGATAGCATTACAATAGTATTGCTTTCTAATTGTTTTGTGTAAATGGATAGTTTTCCAAATACAGTATGGGCTAAATATACTTGGGTTGGTTGACCTGATAACCTAACTTTTGCATATACTTGTGTTTCTGTATTTAAAAGACATTCTAATTTTGAAGCTACTGACTCCTTATCATCTTGGAGATAATTTATTTCTAACTTAATAATATCTTTAATTTTCATCCTTACCTTTTTCCTCTATAGAATTGAAATATCCAAATTCCTTCACAGGAATATACTTCACAGGAGTATTTACAGTGTACTCTATTGTTAGTATATTTTCAATCTGAAGAGTAGTAAAATGAAATATAATATAAAGTAGTTTGAAAAGTCAGAATAATGTCCTGTGGCTTTACTTCTCTAAGTTTAGTTTTAGATGATCATTATCTCTTGGCAAGAACTAACTTCCTAGGAAGCAGTGAGTTTGAATTTATGTTAAGAAATGAAATTAAATTCTTCCAAGGATACCAGTAAGTTCCTCCTGCCTCTTACCAATGCACAGAAATATCTTCCACAATGGGTATAGAGTTTCAGTTTTGCAAGATGAAAAAGAGATCTATTGCACAATAATGAGCATATAGTAAACACTCCTATACTATACACTTAAAAATGGTTAAGATGGGGCTTCCCTGGTGGCGCAGTGGTTGAGAATCTGCCTGCCAATGCAGGGGACACGGGTGCGAGCCCTGGTCTGGGAAAATCCCACATGCCGCGGAGCAACTAGGGCCGTGAGACACAACTACTGAGCCTGCGCGTCTGGAGCCTGTGCTCCGCAACAAGAGAGGCCGCGATAGTGAGAGGCCCGCGCGTCGCGATGAAGAGTGGCCCCCACTTGCCGCAACTAGAGAAAGCCCTCGCACAGAAACGAAGACCCAACACAGCCATAAATAAATAAATAAATAAAAATTAAACTTTAAAAAAAAAATGGTTAAGATGATAAGTTTTATGTTATATGTTTTTTACCACAATAAAAAAATGCTTGGCCATTAATGAAAAAACGAAAACAACCTCCCCTATCCTTTCTTTTGAGACATAAATTCTTCCCTGGGTGCTCTTCTGGACTCCTAAATTGATATAAAAGTTCTGGGAGTCATTTAACAGTGTATTTTGAAAAATCTATTATGTAGAAATAAGTACAAAAGTAAGCAAAGATGTAGTTACTAGATTGCTAATTCCAGCATTTTTCCTAATAGTAAAAAATTGGAATGACCATAAATGTGTCACTATATGGAATTGGTTTTGTAAATAATGGTATATTTATGCATTGAAGCAAATTCAATCACTGAACAATAAATATAGCTCCTCATTTGCCTATATGGAAAGTCATTTATCATATATAGTGAAGTGAAACTAAGCAAAATATCAAGTAAAATGTATAATATGAGCCTCTTTTAAAATAACATATGTACACAAGCATACATGCATATGTCTATACTGCATGTGAACAATTTGAAAGTTAGTGTGTTGTAGTTATCTCTTAATGTTGGCATTTTAGATATTCTTAATATTTTGTTCCTTTTTGTTTATTTGTATTTTCAATTTTTAATAATCATTGTAGTGTACTTAAAATACTTAAAAGTGATATTTAGGAGGTAAAATTGGAAAGACTATTACTAATTAGATATGAGAAAGAAGGATAGTAGATGGTATCATCAGCTGGGAATGTAGAAGAAACCTTAGGTTTCCCTGAAGAAATAAAATGAATTGAGTTTGGGCATTTTATATTTGAAGTACCTCCCAGTTGAAATGTCCCTTAAATAAGGTAAAGTCTGTAGGGTCAGGAGAGGTGCTGGAACCAGAGGGTGAAGATTAGGGGTTTATTTAGTTGAAATGGTTGATCTGAATAAATTTGTCCTCTGAGAACAGACAGATTGAAAGCTATAGACACTTTTCAGAAAAATACATACATATTCACAATGTTTTAGATATAGAATTAGGACCTTCACAGACACCCCTCCACAGAAATCTATTGTGAAAATATTATCTGGACGCAGTGAACCCAGTTTAAAAATTCTTGTCACATTTCATTTCTCTAATGTTATGCTTGGGGAAAATGAGGCCCACGCAGATTGAATGCATTGCTTGAAGTCAGTTTAGCTAATTCAGGCCCTATGTTACCATCCACATCCTTACTCAAATATTATATTACCAAATAATTGTATTCTGACCTTAGGAGTATAGTATTTTTTTAATGTTAAAATACAACATAGCACTAGAAACATTGTAAAACTTATGGCAACCATTGAAAATTAACTTTAAAAGTTCCTGTTTTCATTGCTATTACCAAACATGAAACTTTCCTGTCAGAACCAGAAGGAAAACTATAGTGATCAAATTTCTTGGCAGGTAGCCTTCCTACATTTTCTCAAAAGTATTTTTGTTGTTGTTGTTGTTTTCGGTTCTGTGAATTAATTGGCATTCATAGCCTTGCCTCTATAGCCCTTGAGACTTCAGTTTCTTATCCATAAAACTCATATAGCATACACTTCTACCTTGTATCATTCAGTGTTTGTTTTTGTTTTAATCCTGAGGGACCACTTTTGGCCAATTGAATCTATTTATCCATCTGACTTACCCTAAATCTTTTCAAATGAATTGGCTTTCAAGTTTTATCTGATTGGGAGAAAAAAGAGAGGGAGTAAAAACTAAAGAAAGACGCCGCATACTGTAGGTTCAGGCTCCTGTTTTTCTTAAGTAATCATGTATTTTAGTCTTTCACACAGACTAGTTAATGTAGAAAAACCAAGTCATACTTTTATGTCACATCACTTTTTCATGCACAAAGGCGATGTTAGTTTCCTTAATAACCGACAAGTAGTCCTTCATTTTCTTAATTCATTTAATTGTTTTACGCTTTCAATATAATTTGCCATTTATGCATATGGTCTGTGTGCTGACACTCAATGAAAAGATGCTGAGTTGAACTTTTTCTTTGCTTTCTGTGTACTGTCCCAGGAGCAGGCTTCCTGGGTATGTCAGTGTGATGACAACATGGTTCAGAGACTAGAAACAGACTTCAAGATGACTCTTCAGCAGCAGAGCACCCTGGAGCAGTGGGCTGCATGGCTTGACAATGTGATGATGCAAGCACTGAAACCCTATGAAGGAAGACCCAGTTTTCCTAAAGCTGCCAGGCAGTTTCTGCTAAAATGGTCTTTCTACAGGTATCGTCTCAACTTTTCCTATTCTGCAATTACGTATGTACATGCTTCTCAGAAAAAAGGAAAGAAGGGAAGACTTTAGTTTGCAGAAACTCCCTGTTGTGATTATCTTCAACCCAACTCATGATTACAACATCATGGAATTGTACCAGGAAGCTTATGGAAATAAAATTTCTGCTAGCAAAAGAAAGGCTCTTATTCAAAGCCCTAGAAGTTCTCAGATGGGAACATCTGAGATTCCAGTCTAGATAATATGTTTAGCAACAGTCAGAAAAGGACTACAGTCCTCCTTCTGGCAAACGTGTATTATTTAGTCTTCTTTCTTGAGGCCTTACCACCACTCTTCTTCTTCTCTAGCTCAGGGATTCTCAAACTGTGGTCCCCTAGACCAGTAGCATCACTATTGCTTGGAAACACATTAGAAATGCATATTTGGGGCTTCTCTGGTGGCGCAGTGGTTGAGAATCTGCCTGCCAATGCAGGGGACACGGGTTCGAGCCCTGGTCTGGGAAGATCCCACATGCCGCGGAGCAGCTGGGCCCGTGAGCCACAACTACTCAGCCTGAGTGTCTGGAGCCTCTGCTCCGCAACAAGAGAGGCCGCGGTAGTGAGAGGCCCACGCGCCGCGATGAAGAGTGGCCCCCACTTGCCGCAATTGGAGAAAGCCCTCGCACAGAAACGAAGACCCAACAGAGCCAAAAATAAAAATAATAAATAAATAATAAATAAAAAATTTAAAAAAAACCAAAAACATATAAAATAAAATAAAATAAAGAAATGCATATTTTCAGACCCCTCCCCAAAATCTACCTGAATCAGAGACTGCGGAGGGGAGGCCCAGCAATCTGTGCTTTTTAAAGTATCGTCCAGGCAGTTCAGATGCATACTCAGAACCACCTAGTTAAGTTCTTAATTTGATCAATTACAATTGTTTTCAAACCTAGCTGCACCTCAGAATTAGTGGAAAGAAAAACAAAACAAAATTCCTAGGTATCTCCCAAAAACTACTGAATCAAAATCGTGGTGGTTAGAAAGTAGTGATTGGGAGTAGGGGTAATCAGAAATTTTTTTTTCAAAAAGCTTACTCCTGGTGATTCTAATGCATAGCCAGTTTAATATCGAATAATCTAGTAATACAAAATGAATCACTTTTTGACTAAAAGGATATATATAGATATATATAAATGTATGTTTTTCTAGACATAGAAGAACCCCAGGAGAGAAAGATTACGTGATATATGATATCAAATGTCGGGGTGAACCACTGACCATAGGTCTACTCCAGGGGTTAAAAACAGAACCTGTGTAAGTTGGCATGTATACTATATATATGACATAGGATGGAATTGACAGAGTTCCATTTCTTAAGCTAAGTTAGGTAAGTTATATTTTTGACCCCAGAATTTATTCTTGTGATGGGAGTTCATTTCTTTGCTTCTTTAGATAATGGGGGCCTCACTGGCTCGGGCCAGAAAGCCATGTCTACTTTGAGGTTTAGGCAGTCCCTAATTTAGTTCCTGTGCAACCATACGCATATCAAAGTAGTGACTACAGGACATACCACTGACTGGTCATCATCTGGACCTCAGTGGTGAGTCCAAAGCAGTTGTGAGGAGAGAAGGTATACAAAGAAGTAGCTGAGTTTAGAGACTAGCAGAAATTCTGAACCCAGTAAGCCCAAATTACAGGATTTTCATCTTGTTTTGACCACCTTGATAAAGATGGAACCAGAGATCTTTTAATTATGATGGTAGTTGCTTGGTTTTTATTGTGACTTCTTTCTTTCTCAACTGATTTGGTCCAATTCTTATTTCTTAAACTGAAGTAGAGGTGTAGATTCGCTGTATATGTTTAATTAGGAGTTAAATTATCCTTACATCCTGAAAATCGTTTTCTAGTGTCTAGCCCAGGGTTAAATGCAGTAAAAGAAAGTCTACCAGTTTTGTGTTGTTGCTTTGTTTTTGTTTTGGGGATGGACTAATTCCACAGTTCTGTCTCTCATATATTTAGTGCTTTTAGTCCACATGATTTGAAAAGCACCTTATTAAGGTGCTGTCTAACTCTGTGACCCACTGATATGCTTCATTAAAGCCAGTCCTAGGTTTAGAGCTGGGTGTCAGTGAGCAATGTGTTGATGATATGAGTTTTCCTTTGATATATGGGGAAGATTTGGAAAACATTATCACATAATTCTCAAAGTAGATGTAGAAATAGTAGTACTAATAGTAGAGTTCAAAACTTTAATTTGGGGACATTTCTTAAGAAGATTTCAGATATTTTCCCATTTGCTTGCAAGTTGATTTCATCCATTTGTTTTTCCTCAGAAAATCATATAGATGGTATATGTGCTTCACGAATGATGAAACAGAAGTTATACTAGCTGTTGTTACAAAACCTATATGACCAAAAGCAGAGTGCATCCTCTATATCAGAAAAAAGCGAGGGTTTTTTTTTTCTTCTTACTGCTTTCTTATGTCATTACATCAGACTTACCCTTACTCCTTCCTGAGGACTTTTTTTTCTATGTTTAGTTGATATCATTTTAGAAATACACTCCTGGAGCCTTTGTCTCCACAGAGATTTGTTACAGGTATCTTGACAGAAAATTACTTACTTGTATTTCTTGTTCTCTGCAGATATACAAACCCAGTAGATCATCACTTGCCTGCCCTCTGTCCTCCCTGAGTTGGGGATAGTTGGCTTGTTATTGTTAGACACTATTATGGTTATTATTTTCATTTCAAGCAGTCTTGAAGGCGTATACTTCAGTGCCACAGAAGGAAAGGCATATTCAGACAGATGCATACCTCCTGCTGGTAGGCGAAGTCAATAGCTTAGAAACTTAAGAGCCTCTAAAATCTGACCTGTTTTTTACCGAGGCATAAGAACATATTGAGTAATGAAAACTGCATTCACAAACAGAAGCAGAATTACAGAGTATTTTTTTTTAATGTTTTTGGCTTTGTAATAAGAATTTGGCAGTCACATATATTAATCCTTCATTTTCTGAAGTTGATTAATCTCATAATTTCTAAAATTCTGTGTATATATTTTTATGCATACAAATAAAGAAATGGACTGGCAGAGAATCATGATAGCAGCAGTTGACATGTTGCTGCAAACACCCTCTGCTCCAAACGGGGGTCTCTCCTTGCCTAACCTGGCTTTGAATGGCTACTGCTGGCTCCCTGGGAGGTGGAAAAAAGATATCACCACCTTTCTTGGGCAGAAATGTAGAAGTTAAGTGGGCCATTTCTCAGCTTGTGTGTTTTGTGGATAACGGAACACAGAATTCCTTAGGGTCACCCTGAGGGTCAACCAAGTATCCCATTTTTAAAGAATGAAATTTATAGCTTTGATACAGTGACTTGAAAGGGGGCACAGAGAACCTAGTTTGCCTACAATTGAACAATATATAAATCTTCCAAAAAGTAATAGTCTTTCAGAATCAGCTATAAGCACTGTTTGAGAAGAGAGTTCACGGTAGCGGGGAGGGGGTGGTCACAGGTGTGACGTTCTCATCTTTCTTCTTTGGAAGGGTGTGATGTATCCCCAAATACATAAAGAGGTGGATTGAGTATCATGTGTTTGGGGATATGTTTCAATTTCCACACCATGAGTTATAAAGACAAATACACAAAGGTATTTCTCATCCATTATAAAATAATTAACATTTATAACTCTGATTTTAAAAGGAGTTGAATTCATGGTAACTTAGCAACATGAAATTCAGTGGAGTCAATTTTGCAACATATCTTACAGAAGTCTGAATCAGACAATAGGTTTCCAATTAAACTGTTAATTGTGTCATTTGATACTTGGCTTGTAGGGCAGAAACCCAGCACAGAGAGCATGAAGCAGACATAGCATTAATAATATAATTCAACTGATTCTTTTCTAAGCATATGACAATAATTTCATAGCATGCTTATCAGTATTTTTTAAAATAACTAGATATTTTAACTGAAGGTCAGCACCCTTTTTTTTTTCATTTTCCAACAGAATTTAGTATTACATGTGTACTTTATGCTGAAATAAGGTGATTGCCCAGCTGTCAAATAGAATCCAAAAGCCTTAGCATGGCCTATAAGATCCTACATGGTCCAGCTGCTAGTGACCTCCAGGTCCCACCGTGTATTCTCTTTGCTCACGTCCTCCAGCCACACTAGCCTCTGGGCTGTCCTTGGAATAAAACAAACATAGTTCTGCCTCAGTCTCTGTATTTGCTCTCCTTTCTGCCAGGAAAGCTCACATGTTCACACGGCTCACTCCTTCACTTCAGTCTTGGTTCTGCTCAAGATATCACCTCCTCAAAAAGAGTTTTCCTGACACCCTAACTTCAAGTGCCGGCACCCATCACTGTCCAATCTCTTAACCTGATTTATTGTTTTTCATAGGGTTTGTCACTACCTAACTTTATATTTTATATCTACTCTGTTTTTATCAACTGTCTGTCCTACTAGAATGTGAGCTCTGTTGAAACCAAATTTTTGTCTGACTTGCTCTAGAACAAGACCCTGGCACAGAGTAGGAACACAATAAATATCTATTGAATGAATGAACGTGAATTCTCTTGGAATAAAAAAATTGACTTTGCATTTTGTTTAATAATACCAGAAAGCTACTCAGTATGAATATTCTTCTTAGTCATTTACATTATTTTAAGGGAAATATAAAGCCTTAAAAGTTGAATTTTGAAATATATATATAATTCATTCTATATCTCTGATATTTATCCCTGCAAAGATTTATTGACATTCAACCGGCCCAGGATTCTTCTATGTTACAATGAATATCTTCTTTTTAAAATAAACATTTTTTGGATTATGAAATTAGTATATACTCACTTTAGAAAATCTGGGAAATACAAATACTATAAAAAGAATAAACTTAAATCATCCATAATTTTACTACCCAGAAATAACTACTGGTAAAATGTTTTCTTTCAGTGTTATATAAAGTTGAGATCCAATTGTTTATCAGAGTTTATTATCTGTATTTTTCCCTTAACATTTTTCATTTAACATTATACCTTAAGCATATCTTAAGAAACATAATTTTTAATGTCCTCACAATATTCCATTTTGTGTATGTCTCATACATTATTTAAACATCCCATTTGTCTCTTATTCTTGAGCATTTAGGTGGTTTTTGGTCTTGTGATACAATTATAAAAAAATACTGTAACGATTATCTTTGTATAAAGTTGCACATTTATCTTCAGATAAATTGAAATAAATTTGCACTTTTTAAGGTGACTAATACTATTTTAATGAAGTGTGCTATCTCGATGCTAATAAAGTATTAAACATTCCCATTTATTTAGGGATAGAATTTTTTTAAGAATTATATAGATGGTTTCTATGTTAAATGGGCTCATGTTATACTTTTTAGTTCTTGCACTTAACATTATATCATTGACATCTTTCCCAGTTACTGCCTATATGTGTACTCTCCCTCATTTCTTTGAACTATTGTATAAATTTACATATATGAATGAACCATTTTTTTTACTTAGTATCCTACAAATGGATATTTAGTGTTGCCCCCTATTTTCTCACTAGTATAAATATTGCTGCAATTAAAACTATCTTTGCTCATTTGTGTAAATTTCTAGAATTAGAACTGATAGGTGATCACACTGGTCAGAATGGCCATCATCAAAAAATCTGCAAACAATAAATGCTGGAGAGGGTGTGGAGAAAAGGGAAGCCTCATACACTGTTGGTGGGAATGTAAATTGATACAGCCACTATGGAGAACAGTATGGAGGTTCCTTAAAAAAACTGAAAATAGAACTACCATATGACCCAGCAATCCCACTACTGGGCATATACCCTGAGAAAACCATAATTCAGAAAAACACATGCACCCCAATGTTCATAGTAGCACTATTTACAATAGCCAGGACATGGAAGCAACCTAAGTGTCCATCGACAGAGGAATGGATAAAGAAGATGTGGTACATGTATATACAATGGAATATTACTCAGCCATAAAAAGGAATGAAATTGGATCATTTGTTGAGATGTGAATGGACCTAGAGAGTGTCCTAGAGATTGTTCATACAGAGTGAAGTAAGTGAGAAAGAGAAAAGCAAATATTGTATAATAACACATATATCTGGAATCTAGAAAAATGATATAGATGATCTTAGTTGCAAAGCAGAAATAGAGAAACAAACATAGAGAACAAATGTATGGATACCAAGGGGGAAAGGGGTGGGGTGGGAGGAATTGGGAGACTGGGATTGACACATATACGTTATTGATGCTATGTATAAAATGGATAACTGATGGGAACATGCTGTATAGCACAGGGAACTCACCTAGTGCACTGTGGTAACCTAAATGGGAGGGAAATCTAAAAGGGAGGGGATATCTGTACGTGTATGGCCCATTCATTTTGTTGTGCAGTGGAGGCTAACACTGCTTTGTAAAGCAACAATGCTCAGCCATAAAAAAGAACGAAATTGAATTATTTGTAGTGACGTGGATGGACTTAGAGTCTGTCATACAGAGTGAACTAAGAAAGAGAAAAACAAATAATGTATGCTAACACATATATATGGAATATTTTTAAAAAAAATGGTTCTGATGGACCTAGGGGCAGGACAGGAATAAAGACGCAGACGTAGAGAATGGACTTGAGGACATGGGTGGGGGGGAAGGGTAAACTGGGACAAAGTGAGACAGTAGCATTGACATGTATACACAACCAAATGTAAAATAGATAGCTACTGGGAAGCACAGGGAGATCAGCTCGGTGCTTTGTGACCACCTAGAGGGGTGGGATAGGGAGGGTGGGAGGGAGATGCAAGAGGGAGGGGATATGGGGGTATATGTATACATATAGCTGATTCACTTTGTTATACAGCAGAAACTAACACAACATTGTAAAGCAATTACACTCCAATAAAGATGTTAAAAAACAGAAAAACAAAAAAACACCGTCAGAGAGAGAGATAGCCTGCTTGTATGAGGGCTTATTTTCCGAGCTTTCCATCAAGGATCGTGGTCTTGGGTTGGTTGCTCTCCAAAGCCTGCAAGTAAAAGGTATTTTGTAAAAACAACAACAAGAAAACACTGCTAGGTGAAGGCATTTGTGCATTTTTAATTTCAACATGTGTTGCCAAATTTCCCTTCATAAATATTTTGTGAATTTATGCTTGTAGAAACAGCAAATGAGAGTTCTTTCCCCATACCTTCTCCAACACTGATCTTTTAATGTCTTATAGTATAATAGATGATATATGGTATCTTACCTTTAGTTTACATTTCTTTTAATTTTGAATAAGATTAGTCATATTTTTGTATACTTGTTAGCCATTAGTCTTCTCCAGGCTGTATTTTAAATAGCTGCTGTCTTTCTTCAGCAAGAGATGTGTACTTAGGAGTGAATATTCCACCCCATATTACTTAATTTTTCAAAATTATTTACTTCACATGATCAAATTTGGATGTATGTAAAAATGTTAGGCAACTTTTTATTGTTATTTTTATGTTGTTTTTGCTTTTGCTTTTTAAAGTAGAGGATTCTCTGCCTGTTAAAATTTGTTCCATAGGAAAATAAAGTTTAATTTCAATAGCTATTAAATTTATAATAATTATTTTTATGAATAGGTGATGTGTTACTGAATTATGGGAAAAGCATGCATCAAATTATAACAGAATTTTGTCATTATATCTTTGACATATAAATGAAAGTGTTAATTTATTTTTAGTGATTCTCTTATAGAGTTCCAAACTTAAGGTATTCATTAAAGTATTTGACTCTAAGGAATCATTCACCAGTACTGCTTTTTATGATAATGAGTATATTATTAACGCCAACATATGGAATAGTGTAGTAATAGGTAGTTTTGCTTAAGATCTCACATACATTATCTCATTTGACTCTCAGGCTAATCTTGAACCTTTAAATATTGAATGACATACTCACAATCAAGATCACATAGTGGTTAACATGGATCTAACTCCAAACCCATGCTTTTTTTCTTTTTAGTAAATAGATCCACAGAATGAGAGACATCTGCCATCATCATATAGTAACACCTGTTCTTGCTGCCGTAGCCAAATGAGAGTCAGAAGCTCAGCTCCTCCTGTTCTGTGTATTAGGAGCATAATCACTTATATTTGAGTCTTGTTCTATTCATTCATAAGTTTATTTCACAACCTTTAACGCATTTTATCCTTGAAATAATCACGCAAATTAGGTAAGACCAAAAGTACTGCTTTCACTTTCACCCAAAAGGAAAAACACTCTCATGGAAATGATTTATTTTGAGATTGATAGTGAATTAATGAAGAACCAGGATCAGAATCCAGGGCTTTAGAGTTTTAGATGTACAAGGATGATCTGTCACTTGCCAAGTTGAATGTGTAGAATTTGATACATTACTAGCCTCTATATAAATAAGGTTGAAAATGAAACAGAAATGTACAGTCTTCTGTTTTTCCATCTGTCTGGCATTTTACAATTCTTCATTGCAAAATAAGGCCTAGGAATATCAGCCCATACATTTGTGAGATTCTATCTCCTCCTATCAGAGAATATAATGCCTGTTTTAGTTTGCGTAAGACAGAAATCTCTAGAAAAGGACACTAAGTGAAAGTGAGGAGAAACACACACACACTCACACACACACACACACACACACACACACACACACACATCCTACCCTGACTCTAAGTTAGAAATATTAAAGAGATTTGAAGTGCATGGACAAGCTTAATAATTGACATGTCTTCAATGAGGCCAAAATTTTATTTTGACTCACTTCCATTTTGAGTATAATAGAGTGTATTGTTAGTATTTTATTAACAATATGGTTCAGATTTTGGTATTTTATAAATTAAACATTCATATTTTTCAAAGTTATGCATTTCTTAATTGATTTTATTATGCTATTTCTAATGGAAAAATCACCTTAATTTAATTTAATGGAAATCAGTAAGGAACTAGAATCACTTAATAAATTTGCCTTCCAACAGAACTTGCACGGATCCCTGTACATAACCTCCTACATTCTACGTTGCCACATCTGGGAACATTGCTTAGTGTATATATATATATATATATATATATATATATTTTTTTTTTTTTTTAATAAATATTTATTTTTGGCTGCGTTGGGTCTTCGTTGCTGCGTGCGGGCTTTCTCTAGTTGCGGCGAGCGGGGTCTACTCTTCGTTGCGGTGCGCGGACTTCTCATGGCGGTGGCTTCTCATTGCGGAGCACGGGCTCTAGGCGCGCAGGCTTCAGTAGTTGTGGCTCACGGGCTCTAGAGCGCAGGCTCAGTACTTGTGGCACACGGGCTTGGTTGCTCCGAGGCATGTGGGATCTTCCTGGACCAGGGACCGAACCCATGTCCCCTGCATTGGCAGGCGGGTTCCTTACCACTGCCCCACAAGGGAAGTCCCTGCTTAGTATATTTTGTAAACTTGGTCAAATACATATATTTCTCACAGCATACCCCAGAGGTCATTATCACTGAGAGATAGTGGCACAGTGTTTACGCATCATCAATAAGACCTTCACTTTGAGTTGCTTTTTCTTATGGTGATGAGTTGTCAGCCTTCCAAAAATCTTTTTTATTCAATTCTGACCTCTTTGTGAATTTAATAGAATCAAAAGACTTGCCTATGACAGTAAAATGGTTTTTCCCAGTTAATATTTGTCTAGCTCTAATAAGGATCTAGTCAAGTTTCAGTGAAGATGACCTCTTTACCACTCTGTTTGAAAGAGTTGAGCCAACTGCTTTCAGTAGTGAAATTATTCCATGGCAGGTTGTGTGCTGTACCAATCTTTTAGACCTCTAACTTCTTTTAAGAGGAAAATTAGATTGAACTCTAATCCTGCTCACTAACAATGGCTGCATATGTGTCTTTTCTCTTGGAACAGCTCAATGGTTATTCGGGACTTAACCCTCCGCAGTGCTGCTAGCTTTGGCTCCTTCCACCTGATCCGTCTGCTCTACGACGAGTATATGTTCTACTTAGTAGAACATCGTGTTGCTCAGGCAACAGGAGAGACACCCATAGCGGTCATGGGTGAGGTAAGAGAGGCTAAAAGAGCTATGACCCCGCAGGGCTTTCTAAAAAGATCTGAATTTTATTTTAATCTAAATGTATTAATCATCAAAGCAACGGTTCCTAACCAATGAGTCTTGGACCCCAGAGGGCCTGTGTGGTTATTTCAGGGGGTCCTTAAATCCCTCTGTTCATATATATTTTCTTAGTCAAAGGTTCTAAAACTGTCGATTATATCATGTGAAAGTACATGGAATATTTCAATATGCTATAAAGGTGTCTATGTAAAAGAAAATCTTGAGAATCACTGAACTTTAAAAAATCCTTAATATTACTCAGCCATAAAAGAGAATGAAATAATGCCATTTGCAGCAACAGGGATGCACCTAGAAATTATCATACCAAGTGAGGTTAAGTCAGACAGAGAAAGACAGATATTATATGATATCACTTATATGTGGAATCTAAAAAAAATAGTACAAATGAATTTATTTACAAAACAGAAACAGACTCAGACATAGAAAACAAACTTATGGTTACCAAAGGGAAAGCAGGGGAGGGATAAATTGGGGGGTATGGGATTAACAGATGCACACTACCATATATAAAATAGATAAGCAACAAGGTTTTACTGTATATAGCACAGGGAACTTGATCCAATATCTTGTAATAAACTGTATGGAAAAGAATTGAAAAAAAGTTTATAGATATATACATATATAAATATATGTATAACCGAATCACTTTGTCGTATACCTGAAAGTAACACAATATTGTAAATTAGCTATACTTCAATTTAAAAAAAATCCTTATTGACTGGAAAATAAGAAAGATTGATGCTTCTGATAAGGCTAAGGGCTAGGAACTCAGAGGAAAAAGTTAAATATGTGTTTTGTAGACTCTTTTTCCAAGTGCCCAAGAACAAAATGAAGGATAATAACAATGATGATGAAAATGATAGCTAACATTTTGGGGGCACTTACTATGTGCCAAACACAGTCCTAAGTCCCTTATGTATGATAAAGCATTTAACACATACAACAACTCTTTGAGATAGGTGCTACGTTATCCTGTTTACAGATGAGAATCTGAGGTTCAAGAAGAAAGCTAAGACACAGAGAGATTAAAGGGTTATATAGCTAGCAGACAGTGGAGACCTGTTTTGAATATTCAGTCTGATTTTCATACCCATGCTCCTAATCACTAAAGGTGTAGGAAAAAAGTTCTCTTCTTCTTAAT
The DNA here is from genome assembly GCF_028021215.1 of Eschrichtius robustus. Lineage (NCBI taxonomy): Eukaryota > Metazoa > Chordata > Mammalia > Artiodactyla > Eschrichtiidae > Eschrichtius > Eschrichtius robustus. The sequence goes on along the minus strand of NC_090833.1, from coordinate 54,042,074 downwards.
TTCTGGATAGTGTCAAAATGTATTTTCAACATGTCGTAAAACTAAAATGCTAAAGTTAATATACACAAGGGCTGGTTAATATAATGAGGGAGAGATGCACATGCACAAATGATTCAGCCCTGGCTCACTTTGTTGTATTGAACTGGGTTTTGATTGAATCCAGATTTTGCTGGATTATGCCAGGTTAGGCAATGTTACATATTACTGCCCAAAGCAGTCAAGAAGACATGTTCACTTTTAAGCTATGTGTGTGTGCTTATTTAAATTAAAAAAGTAAAAATAAATATTAGATGCTATTCCTAGTTTAATAAATATGATGGTAAAGGTATAAATTTAAAAATATATTAAAATACCTCAAGGACCTTTATAAGTATTATAATATAAATAAAATACATGTGACTTTTATTCAGAAAGTTGGTTAAAATATTCTTCTTTCCCTCTTTAAAATCCCTTGCTGTATGCTGATCTATATGTGTTTGTATGTTTCTTAATGGTGATTGTGCCTAAATGATGCCATTTATGTGTGTGTGAGATTAAGCAAGATTCATTTTAGCTTTTAAATTACAGGCAGGACCTCATCATTGACCAAAAACAATCTGGACTTTTCTTAGATTTGACTTCCCCTCAGTGCCTCTTTCCTTAGTTCTTTTATAGATGCCTGGTTGCAAAATGCCCAGTTGGCAAGTAGATTAAATATGATAAAAAATTTTTAACTCAGGGCTCAAAACTTCTGAAATAGACATGCCTTTTGGTATATTTAACACATTTGGCAACTACCTCATATGCTCCAGGACCTCTTTAACAGGATAACCAGGATAATGATAAACAGCGATTCTCATTAACACCATGTGGCTAATCCTGATGCGTGATCTCTGCTTCCCTTGCATCTCTAGGGAACAAAGCCTGTGGCCATGAGCCAGTGACACAGTGTGTTAGCGACCTCCTCATATGCTAATACAAGCAGTACTGGCTCACCAGTATTAAAATGGCCTTATGTAGTCTATACTGCCAATTAATCATTCTAATGATTTAATTGACATTCTTTTTTACTATATGTAAACAATGTAAATGAATAAGACAGATTGCCACATGATTCAAAGATATAATATAAATAAAGTCTAGATCAGAAAATAAGGTATAAATACCTTCTCTAAGATCAAAGATCTAAGCATACCTCTTGATTTCTTTGCTTACTATCTCCTTACCCAATTTATAGGAAAATCCTTTGAGCTGTCTTTGCTCATCCATTATTCCGCCCAGGCCAAGTAAAGCTAATTTTACAGACTTGATCTCCCCATAAAACATTGATGCTTCATAGACCAATTGGCCATTATAGACCTGTTGGCCATGGTCATATTATCATGTCTAAAATTTCTTGATTCTTGGGAAAAGGAGAAGGAAATTCAAGAGAAAGGAAGGCTGTTTTCTCATGCATCTCTCACGTGTTATCCTAAGCCTACCCTAGAAATGAGATTGGAGGTAAAAAAGGCTTTCGTGTGTCAAGCCTCAGCTGCATTCTTAGCTCCTTAAATGACTTCCCATTCCAAACCTCAAGTCCAGAAGTGCCTGTGTATATAATGGGAGCAACACCGCAGGCCAAAATCCTTTGAAATCCATAAAAATCACCATTACCCTCAATTGCAGCAAGTGGTTTTCAATCAACAGTAACAACAACCACAAAAACAATAATAATTGTCACTATCTATTGAGAATTTATTATACCCTTAATGAAATCAAGCTCTTGATTTATCTACTAATGGTCCTTTCTCAGTAAATGGTACCCTCCCTGTCGATCCTGTTGGATATGTGAGCGTCATCTTTATGTATCTTTCTGTCTTGACCTGCATATCCAGCCAGTTACTAAGTCTGCCCTTTCCCAAACTCCCCATAGTGCAGTCAGTATCATCTTATGAAAATGCAAACCTGATTGTGTTATCCACACTTAAAACCCTTTAGTGGCTTTTTCTTCTTCTTCTTAAGGAAGAAAAGTCTTTCCTTGGTATAAGATCTGGCCCTGTCTCTCTGATCAACCTCACCCTCCCTCTTCCAGGTCCTTCTGCTGCAATCACAGTAGTCTTTTCTCTATTCTTATTCACCAAGCTTTTCTCATCATTGGACCACTGTGTAAACTGTTCTTTACCTGGAACCCTCTGCCTGACTCTCCTTGCCCATTCTAACTCCTTCATGTCTTAAATATCAGTTCCTCGAGGAGGCCCAATTTCCCCCAGACTACGTTAGATACTCCTTCACTCTCTGATTTTTACTTTCACCTTTCATTCTAGAACCTACATAATATTAATTGCGTGATTCTTTGTATGATTTGTGTTATCGAAGGTTTAACGCCTGGAAATAATGGAGAACTTTAAGTTAGAAGAACTAAACTCTACTTATAGTTCTGTCATTTATGGTAGTATAATCTTGGGCAAATCGTGTTCACTTTTGTTGGTTCTCAGACTTATCTCTAAAATTAATTTATTCATTTATTTAACAAGTACTTCTTATGCATCTACTCTGGACCAAACATTATAACGTTTAGGATATAGTGATGAACAAAATGGATTTTGGTGCTGCATTCAAGGAACTTACATTTTAGTAGGAGATACATATTTGTTAAATGTTCATATAACTACATAGCTATAAATTCTGATAAGTGCTGTAAAGGAAAATTAAAGGGATATAGGAATACTTAAAGAATAATATTCACTTGTGGGTGAATATTATTTTTAATCTATTTTACAGGTGATGAAATGAGACACAGAGCCATCAAGTCACAGTCACACAGAGTCACACAGCTACTAGGTTGTAAAATCAGGTTCTGAAACCAAGCAGCCTGGCACCAAAGCCCTTGCAGTTAATCTACCATGCTTATTACCTGCTGCAGGATGGGGTGAGACTGGAATAAGAATAGTTCAGAAATCAGTAAAGGGAAAGCTGAAAAATAGTCACAAACTTTATTGGACATTTGTTTTACCTTTATAGGTGCTGTATTTGGGAGAGGTGTCAGGCAGCTAAACAGATCCAGAAGCAAAGGGAAAGGTTTCCCTTTCAAAGTAATTTGAGGGCAATTAATGTATCTTTTCACTAATGTGAATTCAATAAATGAGGTTTTAAATTAACGTTATTTACATTATTTGAGCAGGCAAGAGAGACCAGTACATCATGTTTTACATATAAACACAGTATGCACACATACAAGTTTTATTTTTACATTCCCTGTAGCCCTGACATTTCAGTTGTTGAAATGAAGTCTACCATGTAAGGGAACCCCCAAATGAAACAGCATCACCACCATGAGTTTTCTTCTAAACGTCAGCCTGCTACTACATTAATACTGAGCAGTAGGTTATTTAAAGCATTTGCATTTCCAAAGTTTCATTATTAGTTTTATTGTCTTGCCTAGATGATGAAAAGGAAACAATGTATTTACTGCTAAGATTTATGCAATTTTCTGAATTTTTATTTAAATATTATAAATATGCCCATAGAGTTTCTGGCAGTGGTGACATTTTAAGAGTAGGAATAAAGTAAGATAAACAAGTTGCATCTGTTTGCACACCTGTTAAATTTTTTTTAAAAAATCATAAGGTTTTCTGTACAGCTCTGACCAGGAAAATTGAGCAGAAAAATATCCTTTTATTTGGATTTTATGACTATTTGAAGGATATTTAGAAGTTAATGGCATACATGCTTTATTCCTTTAGAATATACGTAGTCTTAATATATTCACTGAATCTACAAATTTTTATTGCTTCATAAAATGATTTTCTGTGACAAACATTTTTATATTTAATGTATTAAATATATTTAAATGGTCTTTATCATAATTTAATTAGACTTAATATTATATCTATGTAATCAACTTTCTGAAATAAAAATAGGAACCAAAAGCTGCTTTAATTGCTCAGCTGTGAATATCAATATTAAAAATATAATATTTTAGTGATATTTTTAGGGAAAAAAAATTGAGGAACTCTTAAGGATTACCATTAAAAGAAAAATGTCTTGGCTTCACTAAAATTGATACACTCAGAGCGAAAGGGGAAAAAACTCTTTAAAATTTAAAAACTGGAGAAGAGCAATAATAATTCACAGGCAAGCTTTTAGGGTAAAAGTTGAGTGAAAAACTTCCATTTGATGGAAGTACAACCATTGTAAATATGCATGGATGCTTAAGATAAAATCGAATTAATGAAAAATAGATTTCAGTGAGCATTATTCTAGTGCAACTAGGGAATACACTGAAAATGTACCTGTTGAATAATAGACTTGTTATAGAATATTTAAAAGGGATGAAGCATATCACAGTTGAAATCATTTGCAGGAAAAAAAAATCTTGGAACAGTAGTAACTTAAAAAGTGTAATGAATACTTGTCAAAAGTTATATTAGTTATTATTTATAATAAAGCTTACTGTTTATTAATATTTTTCTAATTGAAGACTGGTCTTGTGACAACTACTGTGCTAAATGTCTTACATTTTTATTTAATATTCACCAAAACCTTACAAGGGATATGTTAGTGTCCCCATTTCACCCATAAGGAAAACAGAGGTTGAAAGTTGCCCAGTATCAGAACTAGTGGTAGCGCTAACTGTAGGAAGTGGGGCTGTCTCACTCCAAATAGCCAAATGGGTTCAATCCACATTTTAATTTTTCACCATATAAATTGTTTATAGACAGTTTTGGAATAGGGACTAATTTATTTCTGTCTGTACTTTATAACTCCCCCAAATGCCTGCACACTCGCAGTCATGCACAAACCAGATGCCTGGTATGAAAGCTTTCATTATTTTGTTCCAAGGCTTCTTTCCTCTGCATTGCAGGATGCATCTTGATAGTCCTACCACCCTTCCCCTTTCCACTTTTTGTTAGTAGACGTTCAGAATATGCAAACTAAATGGAATATTAGTCTAAGCAAATTGCAGTTGGAAAGCTAAATCTGCCAGAAGACAACAACAACAACAACAAATTACACCCTTCAGCGCCTCTGTACCCACCCACAGACCAGACCTAAATCAAAGTTATGTTTTTAGAATTTGCAGTTTGCTTTTAGCCGTAAATCTGCTCCTCTACATTAGCACAATTCTGACAACTTGAAAATAAATGATAAAAGTGACCCCCTGGAAAGCCTTTCTCCTACACCTTCATCCTCCAAGTTCCTAAGAATTATCTCTGTAGATGCTCTCCTATTTTTTTTTCTCCTCTTTCCTGGTTTGTCATTCTGTTCCTTACTCTCCTTGCATGTGAGCAAAGCACCTATTGACTCAGCAGCCCAGGGCTGCAACCCTACCCCTCTGGGATCCCTGCTCATTAGCTTCCTCCGCTTGGTTTCCTTCCCTGCTTGCTCTGGGCTCTAACCTCTCCTCACATCCTCTTCAGGGAATGGAGTTTTGCTTACAGCTCTGGTCTAAACACAATCCCACAATAGGTGCCCCCCAAAAATACTCATTCAAGGAAGGAAGTACAAAAGAATGATGGAAAGACAGACAACCAACTAACAGAACTTCTCATTTCATTTCATGATGGGCATACTGGATTTCTATATCAGCAGGAAAATAATGCTCCTAGACCAAGAAGAGCTCCCTCTCCCCAGAATACTCCTTCAGTATTTCAGAGAACCTCCGTATGAAGTTGGGTTTTCATAAGTGCTTACAACGAGAGATTAGTTTTCCGAAAGTGTTTGAAAGTGGGAAAAGAGAAGAAAATAGAAATCCAAGATTTCTTGACATTTTTCAAGAACTAAAATGATCACTGTAGACGTTAGGAAGGGAAACTCGGCACACTGTCCTCTTCAGCAAAGTCCACCACTGGGCTCTTTGCTTAGCAACAGGTTAGCCTGGTAGCCCAGCCTCAGAGTCAGCTAGGTGTGAAAGGTTCCCTGGCCTAGATTAAGCATGACAGCTCCCCCTGCTGGCCTCCTTGCCATGCTCTATCATCCTGTGCCCAGCCCAAGTGGCTCTGGCCTTCCATTGTCTCTCTGGTATTTTTGCTCAGACACAGGTAAAGTTGATGGTTGCTGGTCCTCCTGGTAAAGAAATAGTCCTTGTTTGGGATGGGTAATTTCCTCAATTCACAGGAATTGTTTTCTGCTTTTCACCATCACTATACTAAAATATACTTTCATAAGTACGAGAGATTTTCAGCAAGTATATGGGCCAGTTGTGATGATCCTACAGGCACTTCAAATCTGATTCATGCTAGTGGTAAAGGTCTGCTTGGTACAAAGAGAACGTGTTTCCACACTTCCACCACCCTTGTCTCTCCAGTTAGTAATTTCCCAAAAAAGGGAAGTGGTATAATCAAAATAGGTACTCCTCTGACATTATAAATTAACATCATGCTTTCCTGATAGACAGTGAAGGTGGCCTCAGTGGGAGCTTGTCTTTAGTTAAGAGCACCAAGGTTCTTTCTTTTCAGCCCATAGTTTTACTTACATAAAGGATATGCTGCCAGGCCCAACCCTAGCATTTGCAGGACCTATGGTACCCTACGTCTAAATATTTTAAAAGTTATGAATCAAACTAGAAGTAAAACTGTTCTGTCCACCTAGGTTGGTAAATAGATCTTGGTAATAACTTGGAAGGCTGGGTTTAAATTTAAAATTCTTAGGCTTCTCCTAGTTCTATGCCAGAAAATGGTGACATAGACATAGTTGACCCATGGCCCACCCTTGGCCCCTAGACCACTTCTCTTGTGTATCATTCCCTATCCTGTATTGTGAAGAGCCTGTGCTCATGCTTGTGGGCACCTCGGTCCAGTGTTCAGGTTTTGTCTGCCCTTTGCAAATAGCTGCACCTCCGCACTGGCTCTCCCTTCTTTCTTCTGAAGGGTGGACTTAGGGAGAGACCTGCACAGGCCTGAAAGGGGACTTGGGGCTTTAGGCAGGGAATTCTGGGATCTCAGGTAACAGAAGTATGGTCTGGGGGTAGGAGTGAAACACAGGCTCCAGGAGGGCACATCCACGTGGCCCAGTGGACTCCTTGTCTGTGGGGAGGGCCATGGCCACAGGAAAGCCAGAGCAGGGCTCTCCGTGGTGGTGTGGGGCTCAGGACAGAGGCCCCTCTTGGTTTGGCCTAATGGTAGCATTAAATGTTACTGGTTTTGAAATTACTTTTCTCCTCAAAAGCAACTAAGGCCTGTATTCCTACTTCTTCACTACCTGCGTGCTCCCTCGTGAGTGCTTCTTAGAGGTTTTTTTTCTTGAAGTATAATTGATTTACAATATTATATTAGTTTCAGGTGTACAGCGTAGCGATTCAGTACTTTTACAGATGATACTCCATTTAAAGTTATCACAAAATAATGGCTCTATTTCCCTGGGCCCTAAATATATCCTTGTTGCTTATCTATTTTATACATAGTCATTTATATCACTTCTTAGAAATTTTGGAACAATATAAAGGTAGATAAATTACTGTGTTCCCAGGGTGCAGAAGGCAACAAAAAAGCCTGAACAGTCAGAATCATGATGAAGATATGCTACCCGGGTACAGAGTAGCCAACAGCACAAGTTGCCAGGATAGCTGGCTAGCCTGAAGGGGTAGAACCAACAGCAAATATAGGGCAGAATTTGCCTTGGTGTGAAGCAAACTGGCAGAAATCTTAGCCATCTTAGCAGGCTTCAGTAAAACTATTCGGAAATACATAGAAAAGTCCACTTCCAGAGAAACAAACAAACAAACGAACCAAGGAACACAAGATTTTACCAACTGGAACATTAACATGCCTTGCGAATTTTATAAAATCGGAAATCACTTTAAAGTCAGCAATTATTTTTCCTCAGTTGTGAAATCCTGTACCAGTGCTAAATGCAATGCTTTGATTAATTTGGTTCTCATTTGGAAGACATTAAAGAAATTAATAATGTTCTGAAATCCCTTATGACTGAAATTTCAAGACATTTCTCTCCACCGTCAAAAACATTCAAAATAGTTGCCACTACCTAATCCTCTTGTGATCGATTCTACTAACTTCGGTTAATAGAACTGAAATCATAGGAGATTGTGCAGCTATCTAAGGTTTGTAAAGTTCAAGCTAAGTACAGAATGTTGAAAGATTAGAATTGGGTCAAGAACTTCCAAATCTGCATGGGAACAACCTTCCTGCTTTTATAGGAACTGCTTTAAAGGCTCTTACTCCTTTATTGACTTCTTAGAAGAACAGAGCGAGAAGCAGTTGGTTAGGTCAAGGTTTACATGTTGCCATTCATCTGAGCTCGTCAGCTATTTCTGGTTGTGTGATCATCCTCATTACGCTAAAGGTACAAAACATACACACACACAACACCATCCTTGTTTAAGACAGCCCTTCTCATGGTATTTGCTTGAGTCATAAATGGCTTGGTCAGTAGTACATCAAGTGACTTCAGCTTCAGCCCTAGACTGAGTTTATAGTGTCAACAACCTTAGGTCAAAGCCTAAGGAACACTTCCATTCTGAAGCAGCACTCCTTGTAGCCCCACTCAGCTAGAGACATTTCATTTTGAAATCACCATCTTATGGTTTTAGGGTTAAATGGAATTCTAGGACTTTAGTACTTCAAAATTGAGTCTTGAAGACATTAAACCCTGTCTCTTTCATATGTGTGGAAACCTGAGGATCAAAGAGTATTATGTCTGGGGTCACAGGACTGATAGTGGCAGAGTTGGGATTCAAACCCAGATCAGGCTGGCCCCACATCCCAACTTGTTCGACACCCAAATTTAAATTTCATATTTCCCATTTAATACCTTTGCAACCTGGGCAAGTTATATATACGTATATCTCAAGAAAACTTGAGTTTTCTCATCAACAAAATAAACATAAGAACCATTCCTTCGCAGGGATGTTGTGAGGACTAAAGTAGGAAGGAAGATAGGTATAGGTTATTGGGTATAGGTAGATAGATGGGGTGGATAGGCAGGCAAGCGGACAGGCACATACAAGGTACCAGATTTTTGTTAGTTCCATTTCCTTTCCCTTTCCTTTCCATAAGTATATAAATATCTGAAGTTATGTGTATTAGTCAAGAGGGACTATATTTGATTGCCTTCTACTCTGAATTAGATTTTTTAATACTGATTTTACACTGACAACCCAAGTAATGTGTTGAATTAGACCATCATTTCTTGACAATACAAGGATAAGCTTAGAAGTTGAAATTAGCAAAACAGATAACGTAAAGGCACGTGAAGGCTTTAATAATACTATATTACAAGGGGAAAATAGCCTGTAGACAGTTTTTGAATGGTGAGTCAAATGATTCAAGGAATTACAAAGCGTCCAACCACATTATTTGGGATGTAGCCAAAGTGGTCATCAGAGGCAAACTAATTCAATGCTTTATAAAACACCGCCAACATAATAGAATGGGGAAAGGAGTCAATTAGAAAAGAAAATGGCAACATTAGGGAGGAAGCGTGAACATAATTGGGTCTAGCTAGACATAGCTAGACTTGGATAAAATCTTATCAGTAGGATTGATTGAAAGGTCTTATACGTACTTGTGAAGCGGGAAGAAAGTATTATATATAAAATTATAGGTATATAAGTAAAATTTATGCAAGTTAAAAGGTAAAAGTCCCAAAGAGACATCTAATGTCAGCTAATCCCCCGCTAGCACCGTGGCATCTGGCTGCAGCGTCTATACAGCATGGATCCTCACGGAACCATGGAGTAGTGTTAACACGAGAGGGCTTTCCGAGGTTGTTGGAGCTGCTTGTTGTGCAGTTTGGTGGCACAGGTTGCTCTCGTGAAACTGTCCAAAGGACCAAGATGTATGTAACTGGTCCTTAGTGTGTAACTTTATCATCAGGGTTTCTCCTTAGGCCTCTGTTTGGATGTGGAGCTTAGGGCTGTTCTGGCCCCACTACTCAGTAGCTTTTGATTCCCTCAGTTTTGACTTCCACTTCTTTGTCAGGAATGATTTCCTTATGTGTCATCACTAACAACTTTCAGCTCTGTGATCTTGGTAAACTTTTTGGATGTATGTGTGCTTCCAATAAGTCTAAACCGTGAAATGCATGCTATGAAAAACTTTCAGAGATAGGAAGTTTTATACATAAAATTCGAAGTCTGTAAATGAAAATAAAGAACAAATGCCCTTAGTGAGAAATATATTATAAAAAATGAATTTGTGCCTATATACAATACTATCCCACCTCACCCCTAATGAAGAGCACAAAACAGACAAAATTGAGGGGAAAATTACTGTGTTACAAACGGCTTGATCTGGAGGATGTATTTCCTCCAATAGCAGAAAAAAATTTACTGTCAAATGATTTTATTCAGGCAAATGCGACAGTGTTTTTGAGGTAGCTTAGATGTGTGTGGTAGGCGGTATAATGACCCCCAAAGATGTCTACATCCTAACCCTGGGAACCTGTGGATATGTTAGTTTACAGATGGACTTAAGGTTACTAATTCATTGACCTTAAAATAAGGAGATTAACCTTGATTATCTGGATTGGCCCACTGTGATCACAAGGGTCTTTAAAAGTGGAAGAGAGAAGCAGAAGAGTCAGTGTCAGAGTGATGTAGTGGAAGAAAGACTTGACCGGACATTGCTAGCTCTGAAGATAGAAGGGGGTCACACCCAGGACTGGGGGCAGCCTGTAAAAGCTGGAAAAGGAAAGAAGAAATTCTCCCTTAAAATCTTCAGAAAGGAATACAACCCCGCCAACACCTTAATTTTAGCTCAGCGAGACCCATTTTGGAATTCTGACTTCCAGAATTAAAAAATAATAAGTTTGTATTATTTATAGCCACCACATTTGTGGTAATTTGTTTCAGCAGCAATAGGAAACTATTACAGTATAAAAGCTAAATTGCTCTGAATGAAGTCAGTTATTACTTGTGGATTATGAACTCTTCCTCCAGTATATTATTTTTTTCTTACTTCCTCCCCTCCTCTACATACATCTCCCTGACATGTCTCCATGGATGACTCCACACCAAAAACCATCCTCATCTAGAACTATTCCTTATTTGCTTTTACCAATGGAGAACTTATGCTATTGGACTATCTCTTCACATCTTCATCCAAATTGGAAAAAAAACTTCCCACTAGGGAGGCTTGCCCCATCTAAATTACTAATACATGTAATCTTTTTCCCAGTCTCTTTTCCATGCAATCTTTCCTCGTATCCTAGACTTCATCCCTCTTCACCCACTAATTGACACAAAGACCAACCTTTCTCTATCTCTGTCTGTACATACAAGCCTCCATAGAAAAGAGAGGAAGATTAGTCTTCCAACTGATTTCCATCTTTAAAACTTGACCCATGTTTCTTTCCTTGTGACCTTCATTATTTGATGAAGCTAGTTCTTAAAGCCTGTGGTTCTATATCCTCCCTGTGGCCAAAGTCTTCACACCTTCCTTAAAGACAAAATCTTCCATTCCCTTCACTGTCTGTGAACTGGACCAAATCTTCTAGGGTTTACAAGTTCTTTTAGCCAAAGGCCAGCTCATCGTCTATTTTTTATAAAGTTTTATTAGAACACATTCATGCCCACTCATATAACTATCATGTATGGCTATTTTTGCACTATAGTAGCAGAGCTGAGTAATTGCAACAGGACCATAACGCCTAAAATATTTACTACCTGACCCCTTACTAACCCCTGTTCTAGACCATACACGTTCATATTTTGGTGCCAGCATGTAAATCAGTTATACATTGTGTGTGTGTGTGTGTGTGTGTGTGTGTGTGTGTGTGTGTGTGTATGAGAGAGAGAGAGAGATTGTATCTGTCTGCCTGTAAATCTATAAATCTGGGCATACCAGCAGAGAGATTTTGTGGTAAGATGTGGTTTCTGTGGAGGATGTTTACCTGGCTGCCCCGATGATGTGGTTATGATTACTCACTAATCCCTCCTCCCCAGGATGGGGTAAACTCTTCCAGCAGGGAGAGCATCCCCACGGGTGAGGTCTTCATCCCAGTCCTTGAACTCCTTCCTTCTATCCCCAGTCTCTGTTTTTGTGGGCCCCCGTGGATCCTCACCAGTTTGCTGTCTGAGCCCCCTGGCTTCCTCTGCATTGTTTCACTTTCCAGCTATTACAACACAAGGCTTGCCTCCCTTATTGTGGAAAGTTGACTGCTGCTGGATCTAACCTGCAATGGTCTCTGCAGTACACCTGTGGGCTGCATCCTCCCATGCTGAGCCTGGTTTCTCTCATGGTGCCTGTGCTTAGGCCTCACAGTCCTATGATGAACTACTTCTCAGCTGCTTGGCCACAAGTCAGGGTCATACTCAGGGTTGCTCTCAAGGATGCTGCCAGTAGTCACATAGGCTGTGCTGACCGGTCTCCCATGTATACTTCCTGGCCATTACTACTCATCATGAATTTATGGTCTAACAGACTCCCGCTGCCTGCCTTGACCACACATTTTTTAGTCTGCTGCTGTCCAGGAGCATGCTCATTATTATGACCGGTTGTCAGGGCCTGGAGAAATGGTTTCTAGGCTAGGAGGTCTTTCTTCCTAAAAACAACAGATATGCTTTCTCTATGTTCCATTCTGTTTCTACTTCAGAACGTTCCCTATTTATCTATCTGGCTGACAGAATTTTAACTCCTACGTACATCAAAGGCCATATGCTTTCTACCCCAGAGCGCACTTTAAATCCCTTAATTTATATTCTTTCTTCCATGTAGGAAACATACATACTTTCTCTCTCTCTCCCTCTCTCTCTCTCTCTCTTTCTCTTTCTCTCCCTCTCCCTCCCTCCCACTCCCTTACTCCCTCCCTTCCTAAACTGATGGTCAGAATATCTGGTCTCAAATCTAACACCACCATATTTCCTTACAATGTTAGACAAATTAACATGTTTTCAATAGCTGCAAGATTAAATCTAAGCTCCTTACCTAGCCAGGTTCATAAGTTTTTTGTGAGGCGCTGATGAACAGTGACAGGGAAGGAGATGCTTAATTAGGGCTGTGAGGAAAAGCCTCTCTGAAGAAGTGATATTGAGAAAGTGATACTTGAGGTCATCATATTTGAGAGGAAGCCAACTATATGCTGAACCATGGAAGTGCTTTATAAGCTGTAAGACGTCACCTCAGTGAATAGTAGTCCCCTCCAGTCCCCTGTGCAGCAGGGGAAATTAGAAAGCAGTAACAGTTTTTCAGTTTCTGAAGCTATAACTTTTCAGTAATCTCTGGACTTTCTTGCCAACCTCCATTTTTTTATCCAAATCATGTCTCTGCTCCTCCTCTTCTGTTTCCGGTTTGTGCCGGCCTCATTTACGTCCTTGTCGTCTCTCTCCTGTCTGTGATGCTGCCTTCCTTATGCCCACTCTCAGTCTTCCCTGCCTCCCTTCCCTTCCTTCCTCCCTTCCTGCCTCCCTTCCTGCTACTTTGACTTGCTGCTCCCTCCAAACCGCTGCAATTGACTTCCCTTTCTAATAACCCTGTGGTTTTAAAACCTTCTTGAAGTTTTCCTAGGCTGCCTTGGTTTTTGGCTAAACTACCTGTCCTTTTTAACAACTTCTGATACTCACCTTCAGAAACAGGGAATATTTCCAGATTAATCTGACTGGAACTGGCTGGCAGAGTGCCTAGCACATAATAAGCTCTCAGTAAATATTTTTTGAATACTGAATGAATGAACTGATTGTCCTAATCTTACCTACTCTATCTATAGGATTAAGGTGGTTTTTTTCCTTAATCACATGTATATTCTTCTTTTTTTTTTTCTTGGCTGCGTTGGGTCTTCGTTGCTGCCCACGGGATTTCTCTAGTTGCAGTGAGCAGCAGCGACTCTTCGTTGCGGGGCGCGGGCTTCTTGTTGCGGTGCGCGGGCTTCTTGTTGCGGTGCGCGGGCTTCTCATTGCGGTGGCCTCTCTTGTTGCATAGCACAGGCTCTAGGCACGTGGGCTTCAGTAGTTGTGGCTCACGGGCTCAGAAGTTGTGGCTCGCGGACTCTAGAGCGCAGGCTCAGTAGTTGTGGCGCACGGGCTTAGTTGCTCCGCGGCATGTGGGATCTTTCCGGACCAGGGCTCGAACCCGTGTCCCCTGCATTGGCAGGCGGATTCTTAACCACTGCGCCACCAGGGAAGTCCTCAAATGTATATTCTTTCCTCACACATAAAATGCATATAAAAGACTTCACCTTCCACTATACAGGGATATCAAAACCTCTTATTCACAAGATTTTTATTTTAAATCTACTGTATGTTGTACATATGGAACTTTGTCATTAATTCCAGAGACAACTACAGGCATTGGCAGTATCTTGGAGATTTTTTTTTTTTTCTTTTTTTCCACAGTGTCCCTCACAGTGCATGGTCACAAGCCCTCAGCATTGAGTATGCAAATGTTTATTTACTAATGCTAATAATGATTACAGAGATTTCGATTGTTTTTGGTTTTTATTTTCATCATCCTGAGTAATCAGATGTATTCATTCAGATTAAGCAGAAATTTTCAAAGGAAAATCTTTCTATTACGTTGTCGTATTTTCAGTTAAGTAGCAACTAAAAGCAGTGTTTCTTTCGAAGAAAAATTTCCATATGTGTTCAAAGTTTGGTTTTAGCCACTTTGCATGATATTATTGATCACCGATGGCAGTAATAATTTAGTCTCAAACAACTTTTCAAGATTTATCAAAAACAAATGGTGTATTCACTTTTTATAGATATGGAAGTATGTTTAGGCTCATCACTGCCAACTCATTTCCAGTATTGGGTCTTGAAGTGTTGTTAAGTACTCATTTAAAAGAAATAGAAATCTTACTCTGTGTGTCAACTAGAAATAACATATAAACGATCCTTCAGCTTTGGGCATTCTCTGTTTATAGTTCTAAAATATTTAAATAATACCAAAAACAGGTAAAGAATCCTGTTGTGTTTTTTGGTGCTTTTATTATATTCTTTAATTTAAGAAATCCTGTACAATTTAAACTGTGGTTTTTATTTAGACTAACATAAGGTTCTGAGCCATGTGAACAGGAACAACTTCAAAACAACAGTTCAGTATTTATGATTTTATATTTGCTGCCCATGGGACGTAACTATAATGCAATGGGGCAGTCTTTCAAACAAATATGCTAAGAGTTGTGCAACCAGGTGGCCCTTGTCCCTTTCAAGGCAGTCACCTTGGGAGGCTACACATTGGTTCAGTAATACTGCCATGGCTTAAAGTGATGTGGAATGCCTCTTTTTAAACTGCCTCTGAACTGCTCAGAAATAATAAAGAGTAAAATGACACATTATTTTGAATATCCTGAATTGTGGCAGAGATGCATTTAAATTTGGTAAGTAATCAGAAATCATCTCAGGACCAAGTACAATGAATAAAATGTGGAGTGTTTGGAGTCACAGTTTGATGTAAAACAACAAGATGGGCTTTCTTGAATGATACATAAACTAACTCTTGAAACTGATTGTCAAAGAGGAATTACAGAATCTTGAACCTTGGAATAAATGTATAAGCTCCCAAGGTAGCTACTATGAAGAACAATTCATATTTAGGTTAAAAAAAAGAAATTATGTGTGTGTATGTTTGCAAAATAAGATCAGTTTTATTACTTTATAGACATATGTTGTAGATGAAAAAAATACTCCTATCATGGAACTCTTTATAAGCAAACTTCCGAATGTAAGTAGAATTTCTGTCTCACCCTTTCTAAGCTTTTTGAGAAACCCGAATTTCTAATAATGACTTATTCTGAATCTTCAGCTTTAAAAAAAAGTAATGTTTACCATTTAAAAAGCAGGTGCTATGAGGTTTCACTTCACCTTTTTCCGATTAGCTTTGTTACCTCTGCTCTTCAATTTTTTATTTATGTTCACCCTGAGACTCTCAAAATATATTTTTTCACTGTAAAAATACCATCAAGCTTTTGAACTAAGGTAGCAAATAAAGTCTAAGCTGAAGGTTGTTAATTGTTCCATACTATTTTAATACCTTTTTTGTTGGATTAATAACAATCAGATGCCTTTCTTTTTTAATTTGGGACCCTGTTATCTTAGTAAATAAAAAGATCAATTACAAGAAGAGAAGTCTCAAAGATTTTGTAAACATAAATACTCTCAGTGTTGGGGCTCCTATTATGTTTTTCATTTCTACAAATAAAAACTCAAAAAAGCAGAGTTCAACCAGGTGGCTGGACCATGTTTCTATAGTGTAGACTCCAGGTGGACTCACGGACAGTTAATGGGGGTGGAGCTGATGCATCCTGCTTCATCAGAGCTTTTCCAAATTTATTCTACCACATCCATCTTCATCCAGGTCAGCCAGGCCCCTATTGCTTCTCTGCTGAGTTCAAATAATAAAAAGTAAAATGGAGCATGGAAGACAGAAAATTGTTATCCTTTTGCAAAGAGGCTAAGACAGCTAAATTGTGACACAATTTAAACTGTTCAATTTCGACAGGTTTGATTGGAAAATTAGGTGACCTGTGTAGTTAGAGATCAAAATGTTCACTAGTTTACAGTTTTTAAAAGTCATAGTGTGGTATTTTTACTGCAGTCTCTGAGAATATTATTTTATTCTGCTTGGTAGTAACTGTTGCACAAATGACTACTGTTTTGCAGTTTGGTGATTTAAATGCTGTGTCTCCTGGAAACCTGGATAAAGGTAAGAATTGAAAATAATGTACATTTTTAAGGACTTTTTTTGAGTAAGAAATTCTCATAGAGGAAAATGTAGTATATGTGTATAGCACTTTTATTTTGTGGAAATGGCATACAATCCTTGATGAATATGACAGTTAAGTCTTTTGGAATCTTTTTTATTTTTCTATTTCTATGCTTGCTTTATGTTACATATATTAAGTGCAAGAATTGAATTTAAATACAGTTTAAACTCTTCTTGATTTTTTTGCCTGCAGTTAAGTACAAGTAACCAGAAATTATTTCTGGCTTTCGCCAGAGTCCTGGAAAAAAGTAATAAAATTGGGTCAAATATTTTTATTTAAGGCCCACCCGGCAAGAAAAAGATTCCTCAGCCTACTCAAGTCACCAATTCACACTTTACAGTGGAAAAAGAACTCAGAGATAGCAGTGAAGTTTACTATAAAAGCAAGATCAGTATTGGGGTAGATGAAAAGGATAACGTATATACTTCTTAAATTTTCATATCAGCATTGCCACTCTAATATGACAACACAATATATAATTCTGAAGAAACTCACGACCTATAAAAACCACAGAGTAAAAGGAACAGGGCTCGAAGGAAAATGAGGTTGGAATAGAGTGCACACAAACAAGAACAATTCTGAAAAAAATACCAGCTCAGTTGTTGTTTTTTTTTAATGTAAAATTTCTAATAAATAAGCACTGCAGAAAATATACACCTTTCTTCAAAAAACAAAAACAAAAAAAGTGAAGATTTCTTGAGGTTTTAAGGAATTGAGTTTTGGAGTCAGGGACAAAGTGTACATAGATTGGGGAGAACTACACCATTATCCCTTCCAGGACAGAGCCAGAGCCAGTGGGGAAACTGAGGCATGAGGAAGCACGTGGGGAATCCGCACACGAGGTGCCACACTGTCCTCTGCAGCGACCTGTACTAGGGTACTCAGTGTTCAGCTTCCGTGCCTCCTTGGTGATGGAAGACATTCACATGCCGGGGAAAGTCCTGTGTGAATCAACATCACTCCCACTTTAAACTCCTATCACTATTTATCAACTGTGTACGCGTTAATTCCTGTTTTAGCAACATGCATAATAGCAAAACAGGAAAAGTAGAGAATCGATGGCCCCAAAACATCATTGCTGCAAATATATACTCTATAGGATTAACCAAAGAAACATCAGAGAGGTAAATCAATGATGAGGCCAGTTTGTAAATTCAGAGCAGGAAAAGTGGCTGTTGAAATGCAGGCCCAACACAAGGCAACCCTGATGATGCGCTGACACCAAAGCCTCGTAATTCGAATTTGGTGATTTCATCCCAGGCTGTCTGGAGGTGTAGTAGGAATGTTGCTTCTGGGCCAAACACTGAATGGCAGCCAGTCTTCTTTGTCAAGCGTTGAACCAAAGTCTTTGGTAAACTCCAGTAGCACCTAGTTTTAGTTTTTGTGTACCAAATTCCCATAACTTCAAGTAGGTTCCCAGGAAATGTCTTTTGAGTCTTTATAGGAGCATAAAATGTCTGTGGGAACTAGAGAAAGGGCTTGCTTTTGTGATTGCTTTGTAGCCTATCCAAAGGAACCCTGTCACTCACAAGTGGACCTGAAGCAGCGTGGCCTGGAGCACTGGAGTTTGTTCTGTCCGTCGCCCCATTGCCTTTTCCGTCCACAGCAGGGGAGATGAAAGGAAATCCCACTCTCTCTCCACTTGCCTGCCTTCTTGAAATGATTTTTTTTTCTTGTACTGCTGCCTCTTTTATTACTTTGACACTATTTCTCAGTCACAGAAAAGTTGGTGGAAAGGGAGCCAAGAAGCAGTGTGACTTGCCCTCACCTTCCTCGGGTGGCTCTGCTGGTCCCATTCACCTCTAGACTGGATGCTTCTTGAGAATTAGCCAAACTAGCATATTCAGAACCGAAGGTTTGAATGTGAAATCTTTAAGAAATTTTTGTGGGCTTTTTCCACAAAATGAGAATTTTATTTTTTTCTGGATAATAAAAGTAACATTAGTTATGTATAAAGATTTCAAATAATGCAGAGAATTAGAAATTATAGAAAGTAAAAACTTCATAGTCAAAAGCCAAAGAGACTACCACCATTAAGAATTTAGTGTGAGGATCCTTCCAGACCTTTTGTTTGTTCATATGAAAACAAATACAAAAAAGAAATGCAAAAGTGTCATACAAGCATATTTTGATTATATCCTCTTAATGAAGCAAATGTCTATCAAATGTAGCCCTTTCCGACAGCTCGCCAGCCCTTCGAATGTGCTTGTTCGGACAAACTGTAATGCTATCCTCAAGTCCTTTACCAGAGGCGAACGGTAACCGGATAAAGCAGGTGGCCAAGACAGCTTGCCTCGTCCCAGAGAACTCTGTTTATTGTTCAGTGCATCTCAGACACCATTTCTAGTCAGTACATCTAATCTCAATCTTTTTAATCACACAACATTCCCAGAAGACGTTGCTCCCGGCAACTGCACAACTGTACAACCTGCACCTTATATGGAGGCCCTATTATTCCTCACCACTTTTCTCTGGAACCATTTTTGCACCAACTGATAATAAGAGAAGCAACGTCAGGGAGCCCATTTACGCCGAGAACTGTATTAGCAGAACTGCTGCAGGTGTGCCCCAAATGGTAATATTAGACTCAGCACCTCTTAGACAGAGTCCAGCTGACTTTGCAGTAACTTGTTACACACTCTTTGCATGTGACATGCCATAGAATATAATGGAGATCTGATTCTGTTAATACAAGTCACCATAATAAGTCAAATATAAGAGTAAGTATAGATATATTTTATTTATAGATGAGGTTTTGGTGTAATTATGTGTGGAGGCTCTTTTGGTAAACAATAAAACATGTTGAGGATGAAGTAAAAAGACTTTTTTTTTTTTTGCCTGTGCCACGTGGCTTGTGGGATCTTAGTTCCCCGACCAGGGATCGAAACCAGGCCCAGCAGTGAAAGCACAGAGTCCTAACCACTGGACCGCCAGGGAATTCCCAGTGAAAAGATTTTTGAGGCAGAAATATATCCCTAGCTGTTTAAAAATTAGCGCTTATGAAGAGGTCTTCTCTCCACTGCTCTGAGGAGAATCTTACACAGTAGTAAAGCTGTGTGAGAGCATTTTCTCTCTATGCTGTGCTTTTGAATTTTAACAGTGCATGCTGGAAAAAGTTAAATAGTATTCCATTATAATGATGTTTTAGTTAATATAAAATGTATTAAAATTTGGAGGTAACAGTGACTATTTATACACCTAATTTCCAGAAATGAATACTAGCTGTTAACAGAGAGTATCAGTGTTGCTAGGAATGGAAATTCACTGTGCATTTTTAATCTGATACTACTGCCTCAGTCTTCATTTTGTAATAAAAGTTAAGGGCCTAATTAATATTGTGATCTACAACATTCATGTGCACAGAAAGTCTGTAAGCAGCCCCTGCTTATGCATGCTATAGTTATTTTGTGACTCAACGTAGGTCTCACGTACATTAACATCAGCACAGATAAAATTTATATCAGATGTAGATTTTCAGAGGAAAAACAAATTTTTTTCTTTCTCTCTTCCTTTTGTTTTTTTTTTAGTTAGCATTTTTCAGCGCAATACATTCCCCAAAGCCAGCGTAGTGTACCCAAGTGACTACTTTATAATGACACAAATTATGCCACTATTTAATGTAAAAACTTTAGGGAACTCCAAAGGTCTTCTTAAAAGACCTATTAAAGATATCAATCACAAACCCAAGAATAAATTACCTTTGCTGTGTTTAAAAGAATAGAGCACTGACACAGGTAAAATCTGTTGAAAGGAAAACCCACAAGCTTTGTCCCCCAAGAAGGGCTAAGGAGTTGCTTTCTCAATGTACTATATCAAAGTGTTCCTAAAGCATGTGTTGATTGCTCTTTTCCAGTTTGTCTTCTGGTAATAGTCTTGGTATTATTTGTTTGTGCAGATGAAGGCAGTGAAGTGGAGAGTGAAATGGATGAGGAATTAGATGACTCTTCAGAACCTCAAGCCAAAAGAGAGAAAACCGAGCTGAACCAGGCATTTCCGGTGGGCTGTATGCAGCCTGTTCTCGAGAGTGGCGTGCAGCCAAGCCTCCTGAATCCAATTCACAGCGAGCACATCGTCACGAGTACTCAGACTATCAGACAGTGCAGCGCTACAGGAAATACCTACACTGCAGTCTAAAGAATATTAAAGCGTATTTTTCCAGCTAACATTAACCCTGTTGATATTGGGCTTAAGTTGAAATTTTAATAAGCCTGAAGGTCAACTGTTGTCAAATTCTCTGTGCTGAACATTACCTTTTTGGAGTTGTGAAATGGAATGGGTGTATGTATTTTGCCAGGTCTTATTATTATTTTTTTTTAATGTAAACAAATTATTTGCTTCTTAATAATGAGGTTTCTTTCCTTAGTTTTGGGTGTCAAGAAGGATTTTTACAACACTTAATGTCAATGTTTTTGTTTTCTTATAATTAAAAAATAATTTACATTTTTTGTAGCTTAAAATATTTTATTGTTGATTGTTAGTCTTGGTGTATGATTTCATGTGTAAGTTTTTAATTAGATGCACTTCTGTGAAATATCAAAAGAAATGATTTTCTTTGATTTACACTGGAGGCATGCCCATTTGGCAGCAGATGCATCAAATTTGCTTTTGAAAGGTGCTTTTCATTGGACAGAACCACAAGACACTATTTTCATAACATTTTGGCGTATGGAGAGAGAATACAGAGCATTTTTATTATAGTGCTAGAGGGTTGGGAAGGTCATCTATTTTTCTCTGAAGAAAAGTTGAGCTGTGCATTTATCAGTTCAGAGTAAATGACAGAATTGCAAGAGATTATGCTAATATGTACATAATTTGTGTACATAATTATTAAACCATGTTAATGCAAGCTTCCGTTAAACATTGAATTTTAACTGTTATTTGCATACCAATTCCTCTGTTTAAAGACTACTGATTCTGTATTTGGGACCACTGCACAGATGCATTCTGCTGTTGAGTGGGGCTGTTATAGTTAGATACTGAAGCTGAAAAAAATGACTTGACTTTTTTTTTTTTTTAAGTGTACATGCTACTTATGCTGAGCTGGACATACAGGAAACCATTCCATTTGAATGACTTTCTTTTATTCCAGGTCTTTTTCCTAATAGTAGTTCAATATGCTGCTATTATAAAAGAAAATTTATGGAATGCAAGGAATGTAGCAACCTGCATATCGTTATTTCCTTCAAAAATATTTCCTGGTTTCTAAAGTATGTGGATTTAAATTTTAAACAGAACCTGAAGGCAGTGTAACTGGCACACCGCACTGTTGCTTATCCCCAATTCTGTAGGATTTGGATAGGTGGCTGGATGGACCAGTGCCGTTGAAGAATGTACATCAGGGATCATCGTACCTCGGCTATTACATGGTGCCTTAAAACAGAACTGAAGCTAAGGTTTAGTAAGGCTTATTTTGTTCATGTGAATTCCTCTTCAATCCATTTGACAAGGTGTGCCTGTCATTTTCAGATTCCCGAAGTAAGGACAGGTAACATGTTCTTCAAAGGAAATTTAGGGCAAACAAAGCAAAACGAAAAGACAAAAATCACTTCCCCTCTTTGAGTGACCGTGAATTTATTTTTGTTCCTAGAGCTGAATATTACTTGATTACAAATCACATTGCTTAAGGATTAAGGATCAGATTGCTATTGTGAAATAGCAGGCTAGTTTTAATTACCAACTTTGTTACAGAAAATCATATATATTTTAGACCATTCTTATCTAGTTATAACTTAAGAAAATTAACACAATAAGCAGGTACTTATTGAAGTGCATCTTTTCAGTCTAAATGTTTCTCTGTGTGTCTCAGTGTCTGTGTGCCCACATGCACGCGCAAGTGTCCGTGGGCAGGAGTCAGCTACCAAGTCAGAAGGTGAGATCCCAGAGAGGATACACCCATCCCTACTTTAATTTACATGAAAAGCAAGGTTCTTTTAAGCTCTCAAATTATTAACCAACAACAACAAAAACAGGCACATCCATTTATTTAAATAGTTCTAAAAAAGCTAATTAGCAAAAATAAATAATACACAAATACATAGAGCCAAAAAAAGGGAAAGCACAAAATGATTTACAGATTATTAATGAGGCCTATATTACACTCAAGACGTTTATCTTTCCAGTTTTATTAGGGTGGGGAGGGTGGGGGGGTGGAAAGGAGAGGGTGAGCCAGTCTGTACAGTTGAAAATACCAAATGGCTTATTGGGTAACATGCAGTATATTTCAACTGTTGTTACTTGATTGCCTTAGACTACTCAAATGACTAAGATCAACAAAGCTTCTTAAGTAAACTTTAAATCATTCAGATATAATTTTTAAAATCGATTCAAATTTTGTATCATACAACTCACTCACGTGTTTGAAAGTCTTCACTAGCATCCTAGCATCACCTTCATTTAAATGTCATTTAAATGATCATTCCCCTTTTTCCTCCCCTAAAGGCAATGAATTTGCACTATCACACACACACAAACGCAAACAAACACCTTAAAGCTGCAAAGACCGTGTATCTACTTCATCGTGCATTAGGAAAGGTTTACAGGTAAAATTAAAATCTAAAAAGGAAAAAAAATTCTTCATTTTGATGCTCCTTTCTGAATTTTTTCACTTCCCCATTCACAACCCCCAGAACTTTATTGTATCTGTATTGGACCAAATGTATTTACTGGTTTCATCTTGTTTATTGAATGATTTTAAATGTATTTATTATCATTGTTTAATTTAATGTTGGATATATTTGTCTCATTAGAGGAATCTGATAATGGCAAATTTAGATTGATGAAAGTTAGGGATTGGGCACCCTACAGGATTCAACATTTCTTCCAATTGTTCACGGTTTGTTCTAAATTAGGACAGATTAGAGGAATTAAATATTATTACATTTCAACTTGTCTCACTAAAAATATTCTAATGTCTTTTCTGAACACAGTTAGGAACATTAATTCTTTGGGACTAGGGTAGGTAGTTCTGATCAATAGACAAAATAACATGTATGATCTCTGCTATTTCCAGTTATCTGTAATCCACAGTAAGACACACGCACACACATATATGTACAAGATCTCACACACACACACACACATCTTAAGCAATTTTGAATTTGAATTGTGAAGTATATTAGAAAATGAAAACATCATAATTTATACAATTGAGCAAATTGGAGCAAACATTTATTGAACATTTTATTTTCATTTTTTCTGTTCACTGAAACCGATTTTTCTAAATAATATTATGACACTAACATTCTCAGAGTAGATTTATTGACAAGTGGCAAGTACACATTTTAAGGACTTCTTAATATTTCTTGACACTGTAATTAAACACTAGTCATGAAAAATATCTATGTAGACCTAGTGCTGTGCTTTCAGTGAGGAAAAATGTGAGGAAGGCATGTTGGCTATTTTTAAGTTTTAAGAAAGATATTTCTGTGTAATAGGATTGAGTATCATGAGTATAGTTTGATTTCACATACACTTTGAGAATCATACCCAAAAGATTTGCATTCACAAAGCCAGTGAACAATGGGGTGAAATGGATGAACCATCTCCTTGGAACACAGGGCCCAATTTTAAATTTTTTCTTTGGATATCAAGTGGCTGGTCACTTTTTCAGGATTCTCATCCAAACTACGCTTGGACTGACTGTATAAGTCTTACTGCCTTTACAGAAATCTGCTTTCCTTTTTGTGCTTTTTCTTGTACTGTATAGCACGGTTCATGCACCTCTCTTTAGATGGTGTACTTGAAAAACAAAAGTAAATTTTCGAAAATGATTTTTAACACTGCATACCTAAAATTAGTAGTGTGCAACATTGACTGCCTTTGATTTGTAGTAGATGAGTGAAAAGGAACACGTTCTTGTAGAATGCTGTTAAAGTCATTCAGGACTGAATACGGTTTCAATACCGTAATCATGAACCTTTTTACATGAACGCACTCTCTAGAAGTGCTAAACGTGATGCATTTTCAAATTTGAAAAATTCTTCAGATGATATATTTGAAACATCTAAAATAATGCTGTGCTTGAAATATTAGTGTAAAAGAAAAAAATGTGGGTCACTGTGATGTTGGTCCTCCCTGTGTGGACACAAGTAGAAAGTAAAAAACTGGCAAGTCACCTTTGTGTGCAATTTGAGGCAGTGGTTATATACGACAAATTGACCTTTGTTATAACCTCCCCTCCCCCAAATTCCTGGTGAGAAAATAACAATCATCAAAAAATTGAAGTTAGAACTTGTGATTTGTATGAATCACACCAGAACATGGGGGAGAGGGGTTGACATGCAGTGCTATTGAAAATTAGGCTTGTCACTAGATCAGATCAACCTCCATGTGTATGGTTAGAACAAATCAATTAATGGAATCCTAGTATTTCTGCAACTTTGGTGATTTTTTTAAAACTGGAATGGAAGCATTTTAATTCAGTGCTTAGTTCTAGTATTAGAAAACCCCTCTGATGTAATGCCTTGTATTAACCCTTTGAGCATTGTAAGATATACAATGGGGGACAAAAGCCTTTCAGATCATTTATTTAGACTTAGACCGGTAAAATATACTCTATGTCCAAATGTCTAATTATGCTGTTTTTTAAAGGGGGGGTAGGAAGAGAAAGTGTTTCCACGCTGAACACTTGCATTTTATATACAACTCTTAATTTTCTTCAAGAGGGCTTGATATATTTATTCCCAAATATTCACTGCCATCTAAGTAAGTGTACTGTTTACAGAAAAAAAATGAACTTTTCTAGCATCACATCATGACTCTAGAAAAGGAGGACAAATACATGGGCCTGTAGACCTATGTCGTAACTGATCTCTGCACATTGAAAGTACCTAGATTGCCTTTAAAAGGTATGATAAAGAAAGGGTTACATTTCTTTCTCTCTTTTTTTTTTTCCCCCCCAAACAGAGCAAAAGATCTCGTTTATTTAGCTTTAGAAAGTACAATTGTAAGTGAAGCCTTAGGAAGAAACAAGTTGAAGTGGATAAAGGAAAACTGAACTATGGGGCAGGTAAGCTATTTGGAGTTAGATCTCTCGTAAAATATTGTTTGGGAATTTCATATAGGGCATAATTTTATCTATGCTCCAAAACTTTAATACTTTGTCAAAAAATTATATATAGATAGAATGGAGAGCAAAGCACTTGATTTTAAGCTCATCTGTCAGGAGATGCTATGACTACTGCTTCTGATATCCGTAAATGCAAGTCTGCTTACACAATTGCTGACTTTGCTCAAGGGCCTCTCTGCGTGCACTGGGCCCCCTTTGTCCCCTGCGAGAGGGAACGTGAGAGCAGTGTCATCTGCAGATGTGCTTGCGCTGCCCTAGCCGGGCGCTCATAAAGAGTGTAACCTATTCCGATGTCTGGTGAAAGGACATCCATAGCATAGTGCAAGTTTGCCGTAAACATTGCTTTTTTAGGCAGTTTAGGAAGTCAAACCATGCAAATTACTCATGTGTTAACATGCAATACTCAAAGGGTTTTAATTTAACTCTCTTCTTTTGAATTCTTCATGATGATTTACTGTAAATGCTTCTCAGTTTGCATGCCTTGATCATTGCTGCTAGTGATTTTATGTGCCAGTAGACCTGAGTTTAGTTTACCAATTTTACTTAAATAGTAAAAGCCACTTACAAAGTGACTGCCTAGGATTTTTTTTTCCTTTGGTTTGAAGTAATTGGTAATATGTCCTATTTTCAAAAATGTATTTTGTCTCTTATTTGGTTCTGGTATTTGATCCTTCCCTCCCCCCACCCCACCACCACCTCTTTCCTTTGTTTTTTTAAATAAATTACGATGTTGGGATTGGAAGCCCTGAGTAATGAAATCTTTGGTAAGAATTGTTTATGTAGCTCAATAATGAGGACAACAAATCTTTATTAGAGGAATTATGATTCTGGGGAGGAAAGAAAAAGTGAAAACTCCCATTGACAGTTGATAACCAAGTAAATTTTTCCTTCAATGAATTAATACTTTTGAACAAATAATTGCCTTGTTTTAACCTGCTAAACATGATTTTAAATGACCCAATAAAGGAGGTATTGAATTTTATTCGTTTAAAAAGCATCTTTTGTACCAAAGCAAATTTTTTTCTCTACTCATCTCCATCATCAATTGGGACCTATGGTGGTGACCAGTGCATTGGTTACAGAAACTATAAGTGAGTGCCTTGAGAAAACTTGGAAATTTGTGCCTGGGGTGTTAAACTTTTAATTAGGTTAATTGTAGTGCTTACCAATCAGTAATTCTACTATCACTCAGGGCTTTCGTACCTTCTAGGTAAAACTTCTTTCATTGTGTTTTTTTAAAATACTGTATTTTTTTTTAAGTGCCATCATTTAAATTTCACTTAGTAAGTGGCAGATTACATTATTCAGTCCCACAAGCACAGAAACATAGTAACACTAGGAGATATTTGAACATTTATTTTACAATCGACTGAATATATTATGTAAATGAGGTAAGCAACTTTTGTAGAGATTGTATGTGTGAGATAATGTAATGTTCTTTTCCAGTTTTTGGACTACAGTTGAATAAACTTTTTAATTATTTAAAAACATCTTTACCGAATAACATGTGATGGTTTTTTGTATAATGTATTTGGTTTTGTAAATACGTATTTCCTGATGTGATTTTTGTGAGAAATGCTAAATCTTTTAGTATATCATGTCCTCTCAAAATTGGCAGGAGCTAAATAATAGTTTGTGGGCGATTTGTATTGTGTACTGTACAATAACTGGGGAACTTTTATAATTATAAAAATATATATTAACTTTTAGTGTGTTGTTTAAACAAATGACTGGAACATACTAAAGATATTAGTAGGATTTTTCTGAATATTTCAGACTTGAACTCAGGCTAGCTTTCTTGTGTTTTTCAAAACAAAATGGTGTCTTGTCTTTTAAAATCAATAAATTTGTTTCCTTGTTACAAATACATTCGAAATGGCTTGATTCCCACCCCCACCTCCCCCTCCACAAATCATTGCCATGATGCTTATATTACACTGTCTCATCTAGAGGGTGGTCTCTGTGTCATTCACTAGCTTAGAAACAAAATTAAGTTGTTTTCCTTTTTTGTGTCAGATGAAATTGGCAATATTTACACATGAACAGCACAAAAAGAGAAAACAAAATTATAAGCCCAGCAGGGTACAAATCTTACCCTCCAAGAAAATTAGTGATTGAGTGCTGTTTAATTTCAAAAGCTGTCAACATTCCCATTGTAAATTCCAGATTTTTGGATGTTCATAATGTGTTTGTTTTGTGTCACTTCACTTTGATATTTGGCACCCAAGTTCCTTGCTTAGATTGAAATAGCTTATTAAAATTCATTTTAATATACGTAAGAAGATATCCTGCCCCAATTTTTTTTCTTCTTTGAATTATATATTTACATACAGGAAAATTCATCCGTTTTAGTGTACACTTCTGTGAGTTTTGACAAACACACACATTCACGTAAACACCACCACAATCAAGTTTGAAACATTTTTTACCTTCCAGGCTTTTTTTTTTTTTAATCATAATGTACATAAGGTCTCCTCCTAGAATATGGAATAGCCAGTTCATTTGGGTTTCTTTAAAGGATAGAAATGAAAGGCAGAAAATATTATTTTGGGAATCTCCAGCATGGTGCTTTCATATCATAATATAAAGTTACTTCTAAAACAAACATTGACATGTTAGCCCACAAAAACACCAAAATCATTCTAATTTATGTGGACATTTAATCCAGTAACGTAGAAGTGTACCAAATAATGTTATTTAATAAATAAATGAAAGGAAGAGACAAAATTATAGCCAGTATAAGATACAATACTATGCTAGAAAGAAAATGAATCTGACCAATTTAGGCATTTTTATGTTGCAGCCATCACACATGGGAGATATTTAGGACTTTGTACAAAGAAATGGAGTTCACAGTTTCTAACCTTATTTTTGTACTTGGTTTCCCTTGGAAATCTGAGGTCTTTCAAATATATCCTGTAATTAGTACCTTTACTTCTTGGTTAACAATATTCTTTCCCCCATGGGTTCTTAATATTATTTCCTTTTCTTTTAGAATCTGGATATTTCAAGACTTGAACTCAACCCGAGAAATGTCACTGGTTTTCATTAGCTGATTCAAGTCAGTCCACCAGATTTTTTCTTCAGCGTGGTCTAAAAGTAATGCATGTTGAAATTTGTCATTTGGCTGACACACAGAGTTTTTGTGTGTGGAACACCATAATAAGTAGTGTGGCTGCCATTTTGCTGAGGATAATGTACTTTGAAACCGGGGGAAGGGAGCAGGAGAGCACTCTGGTCTGCTTCTGGTCTGCTTCTCTCGGAAGCAACAACTGGACCAGGAGGCAGGGTCTGCTTACCCTTACAGGGGCTGGGTGGCAAGCAGAAGATTTAGGCCGAGGGACCTTAGACATAGTAGCTTTCTGGTTTTGCATCAGCTTATTGCTAGCTCTGAGATTGGGAAGTATCCCATGCATTACTGGCAACATGGGAATTTGTGTCTGAGTTGTCTGAGCAAAAATATATTAGTAATTAAATATAAGCACTATATAACGCAAAAAGTAAAAGACTGTCAGAAGGAATTTTAAAAGGTGACACCTCTCTGTGTGTCTGGATAAAAGCATTCAAGAAGAGCTGAAAGCAAAAAGATAGGGAAAGAAAACAGAAAAACTAATTATGAAATACATAGTGATAAATCTGATGAAAGGTGTGTAAGACCTGTACACTGAAAAACTATAAAACATTTCTAAGGAAATCAAAGGCTTAACTAAATGGAGAGATCTACTGTGTTCATAAGGCAAAAGACTCAATATTGTTAAGATATTTTTTCTCCCCAATTTGGTCTATAGAGTCAACACGGTCTTCATCAGAAGCCCATCAAACTTTTAATAGAAAATGGCAAACTGACTTTACAATTCATATGGAAATACAGTGGATCTAGGATAGCTAAAAAACTTTGAAAACGAAGAACTAAGTTGGAGAACTACCAGTACCTGAATTAAAGGCTCTTATAAACTATAGTAGTCAAGACAGTGTGGTATTGGCATCAAGATAGATCAATGGAATCTATCAAATGGATCAATGGAACAGAATAAAGAGTGCAGAAATGGACCCACACATTTACAGACCACTGATTTTTGACAAATGAGCAAAGGCAATAAAGCAGAAAGTGTATGGGTCTTTCAAAAAATAGTGCTAGAGTGATTAAATATATGTTAAAAAAAAATGAACTTTGATCCTTACCTTACACCATATATAAAAATTAAACATCATAAACCCATATATAAAACCTAAAACTATAAAACGTTTAGAAAAAAAATAGGAAAAACCTTTGAGATCTTGGATCAGGCAGAGTTTTCTTAGATGTGACTCCAAGCATGATCTATTAAAAAACAAATTGCTAATTTGGACTTTATCAAAAATTTTCTGCTCTGCAATAGACACTGCTAGGAGAATGAAAAGACATGTCATGTATTGGGAGGTGATTTTCCTTGGGTCTTTCATTTTTTTTTTGCATGTGTTTTGAGCAAATGCATTAACCACTTTTGTTCTGGACTATTTTTTCAAAGCTATATGTAACAAAAACCCTTGGAAGATAGAGATAAAGGCTCCCACTGGGGCAAAGGGCATGCTTGTTTCCTGAGCAGGGCAAAGGTTGGGTAGCTTTGCCATCAGCCCTCTTTAAATGATCAGGGTTTTAAACCTGGGGTTTCTCAGCTGTGACACAAATCCACCCTGTGTGCAGTACCTACCTGGGCCTTTCCATGTCCCTCAAGGGTCTTGGAGCGTTTGGGGGAGCACATGAAACAGATGTGAATATGCAGTTCCAAAGTCCTTTTTCTCTAACCCAGGAGCTTCGCGTGTCCTGCCAGTGTCTTTAACACCCTGGTAGGATCACTTGTTAGTTTGCCAGCAGGCTAAAATAAGTTTCTGACACCACCAGCTGGGAGAAAACATTTACAAAACATATACCTGATAAAGGACTTGCAACCAAAAGCTATAAAGAACTCTCAGAACCCACGGTGTTGAAAGTGTATGTGTACAGCACTAACCACTTTTAACACTAAATAAATATTTGGATGAATATTTCCTTAATGTCCATTTCCCTGTATAATTCCAAACTTCATGATTTCAGGGACCTCTTGGTCTTTAACTAGATGCCTGCCCCTCAGGCTGCAGTTACGATGGATGATGAGCTGATGGGCCACTTTCACGGAGAGACTGAGCTCCTGCGTCTGTTGCCTCGTCCCGTGTCCTGCGGGGGGGTGAGTGTGTAAGAACTCTGTTCGTTACAGTCCTGTGGGCCACTAGAGCCAGGCCATGAAGAGGTGCTCCCTGGTGGCAACCTTAAAAACCAGGGCACCAGACCAGAGTGTAAGCTTCTTTCTGGGCGATGCTGGTGAGCTGGAGGGAGGCACAGGGAGAGCGCGAAGCCCGGGACCGCTAGCCTCCATTCTCTGAGGCTGGAAGGGTGCCCCCCAGGCCAGAGGTCCTGGACCAGCAAACGGGCTCTTTCTCAAAAAGACTGGGGGTATGTGTCAGTGAGCTGTCTGTGCAGTGTCCTGGGGGTGGTAGCCCGCCACGACTGTCTCTCCATTGTTCCAGTCCTGTGGGGACCAGGAACGCAAGACCCCCTGGCCTGCAGAGCCGCGTGACTGAGCAGAGTTCCCTGGACGCTGGCCGCCGAACCGGAGGCACCAGACAACTGTGAAAGCTTCCTTCCAGACGATACTGGCTCTGGAGTGCAGCAAAGGGAGAGGAAGAGGGCACCTGCCAGGAAGAAAATAGAAAGACCTATAGTTTACAACAACAACAACAACAAAAGATGGCGCCGGTGGCTGGAGCCAGGCTGGGGCGAGGGGATGGCGCCAACCTGTCTCCCCGGAAGGATGCCGGTGGCTCCCAGGTGAGCGGGCTAAACTCCACGCCGCTTTTAATAGAAGCAAATGAGCTTCCTCCTTCACTTCAAGTCTGCGTGGAGCCTGGGGCGGTGAGTCTGGGCGTTCCAGCCCTTTAAGAGCCCTTCTCAGTTTTGCTAGAGCCTTTTGGGTCTCCAGGACTGGAGCCCTGTTGGTTTTCAAGTGTTTTAGATGTTTAGGGGGCTCGTCTGTGAGGTGAAGGTCTTAAAAGTGGAGGTGCCCAATGTGGGGTAGGAAGGCTTGGCTGCTCAGGGAGAAATTCTGGGTTTTGAGCTCCCTCCTGATTGTGGGGGAGGGGGAGGGGGGTGAAGTTTGTGGTGAGGTTGTGTCCCAGTCTCTCCTACCTGCTTTGATGTGTTTTTGTTTCTCGTTTACCCAACGTGTAGGAGTTGCTCAGCCAGCCTTTAGGGTTTTTTCGGAGGAAATTTGTTCCATCTGTAGCTGTAGATTCCGGGTGTCCATGGAAGGAAGTGAGTTTAGGATCTTACAAGTCGCCACCTCCAATTGAAACCTCAGGGACCTCTCAGTCTTGATCACTACATAATTCCCAGGGTGTCGCATGGTACTTAGCATATTATTTAATCAACAAATACTTGTATGAATTAAGATATTCTCATGATTATACCTAATGATTATACGATTTAAGGTTGATGGTTTCTACCATTACAAATAATTCTTAATGACTCCTCTTGAGCATTTTTCTGTGCATTCATCCTATGTTTCCCATACACACACATTCTCTATACACATTTCTGGAAGCCAATACATGGCAAAACTTTTTTGGAACATGTTGCTGAACTCTGTAAAAGCCTAAACCAATTTGTAATTCCTTCAAAAGCTCTGAATCAAATCACTAGAAGCCAGTTAGTTGAAAAAAATTGCTGTAAAATCATCTTATGTTTGATCTAGGACTGTTTGCCATTTTACAGGCAGAGATATCAACGCTTCAAAAATTCCTAAATAATTTGGCAAATTGATTACTCAGCAAAATGATGTTTGATTATTTGGAACCCTTCCGACAGCAGTTGCCATATTAATTGTGGATGCACTTTGGGCAAATAAATATTTTATACCCCAAGTGATCATCCTAAACTTGGAATATTAATTGCAAATACAACACTAAGCACTTATGTTAACATATCATTACATCACTGTCATTTTAATTGTAGCCTGTTAAACATACCTACATATTCTCAGAACATGTAATTACGTGTATAAAGTAGAGGATCTGTTCTTTAAATTATGAAAGAAGAAATTTTAAAAAACTCTTTCTGAGCTAAGAAGTGACTCATAATCTTACCAAACTGAAAACAACCCATTTCCTTCAAATGTAAAATAAAGAAATTACAAGCTATTTATATAAGGAATACCATACGTTAGTGAATAAAACAAAGTACAATTAACTTGATAAATCTCACAAACATTACATGCAAAAAGAAGCCAAATATGAAGGAATACATGTTACATTATTCCATTTATAAAGTTCAAAACCAGGAAGACGCATACCAAAGTTTATTGCTTACCTTTGGAGAGGAGAAAATGAACCAAACTTAGACACTGCGTTGTGGTGAAGGAAAGTGCAGCATTTATCACAGGGCGCCAAACAAGGAGTCCAGGACAGCTAGTGCTCAAAACACCCCAACTCCCCGATGGGTTTCAGGAAAGCATTTTTAAAGGCAAGGTGAGGGAGGGGAGTCTCAGGTTATGTGATCAGCTCATGCACAGTTCTGTGATTGGCTAAGGGTGAGGTAACAGGGCAGTGTCACAGACGTTAGCATTATCAATCCTTAGGTGCCAGTAAGTCTGGGGGCTACATGCTCATGGTCATCAAGTAGTTAATTTCTTCCATTTGGTGGTAGTTTTCGCATCTGTAAAACAACTCAGGAAAAGTGCATCAGGTGCTATTATCTAGGTACTTCAGAGAGGAGACAAAGCAGAGGATATGGGGGAAGGATCTGTCCCAGGAAGGGCCCATAGCATCCTGTTTGGTTACAAAAACATTTGCAATTAGGAAAGAGCTCAAGGTTTTCTGGTGCTAACAACATTCTATTTCTTGATCTGTGTAGTTGTTATCTGTATATATGCTGTAAGATAATTTATCGAGCTGTTTTTTTAAGAACATCAAAACTAGTCTGAGTTCAGTCTCACCTAATGGCTTAAAATCCCAAATCCACCCAACAGTTTCCTTGAGCCCAGGAAACATTTAACTTATGCATTTATATTGAAAGGTGTCCCAAATACTGTGTTTCAGCTTTACCTTTAACACATTATTTAATGATGTCTTAAACCAGAAGTAGCTATGAAATGTTCATGCTTCAGTAATCACAATTGAGTACTGCCTACCTGATTTCTTATATCTTATTACAAAAGGATAAATTTGTTGATTTGAGTTAACAAATAAATGCTAAGAATATTCTTTTTAAAAAAATCTGAGTGCCTGATAAGAGTAAAGATACACTCTGTAACAGGAAATTTTGGAAAGTCTCCCAAATTTACAAGCTGTCCAGATCCTGCAGAAATGTGTTTCTCAGTGGTCTAGAGTTCCCAGTGTTTTTCCACTTTGCCCAAATGACTATTTAGATGATTAACGTCAGCAGGTTCTGTGCATCAGAGGAGTAGCCCTGTGATCTTTAGAAGATAGAGGCCTCGCTGTGACACTCGGTGGTAGACCAAGACCACAGAATGTGTCTAGGGGAAACCCTAAGAAACAGCAGATATGGGCAGGAAATCATACTGTTTGTATTGCAGAAATAGTATGGTTTACTTGCTTGATAGGTGTGCTATCACTACCATATGCCCAATTTCAGTCAAACCTAGGATGCCATATGGCCATCCCGAATGATTTGCAAAATCCAAAATGCCACACAACTTAGGACTAGTGAAACAGCAAGAGTCATGCTCTTGCATAGAAATGCTTTTGCTAAGCAATGTCATAGGAATGAAGAGAGCCAGAGACGGGAACTCCGGGGCTTGTCTACCCCACTCCTCTAGCTGTCCCTGGCCTTGCTGGCTGTCAACTATTGAGCCGATACGGATGTCCACACTCACTGTCTGCCCTCCTATTTAGTCCTACCACTCTACCTCCAGCTTTTATTGAACTCAATTTTCCAGCACTAGAATGTTTCTGTATCTTATTAGAGGCCCAATTTCTTTTCTTTTTTAAATTTTATTGAAGTATAGTTTATTGACAATGTGTTAATTTCTTCTGTACAGCAAAGTGACTCAGTTATTTATATATATATTATTTAATTATATATATTCTTTTTCATATTCTTTTCCATTATGGTTTGTCACAGGATACTGAATATAGTTCCCTGTGCTTTACAGTTAGGACCTTGTTGTTTATCCATCCTGTATATAATAGCTTGCATCTGCTAATCCCAAACCCATTCCTTTCCTCCCCTACCCCTGCACCCCCTTGGCAACCATAAGTCTGTTCTCTATGTCTGTGAGTCTGTTTTTGTTTCATAGATATGTTGAGTTGTATCGTATTTTAGATTCCACATATAAGTGATATCATATGGTATTTGTCTTCCTCTTTCTGATCTACTTAGCTTCGTATAATCATTTCTAGGTTCATCCATGTTGTTGCAAATGGCATTATTTCATTCTTTTTGTTGGCTGAGTAATATTCCATTGTGTGTGTGTGTGTGTGTGTATATAATGTGTGTACACATGCACACACGCACACCCCCCACATCTTTATCCATTCATCTGTTGATGGACATTTAGGTTGTTTCCATGTCTTGGTTATTGTAAATAATGCTGCTATAAACATAGGGGTGCATGTACCTTTTTGAATTATAGTTTTGTCTGGGTATATGCCCAGGAGTGGGATTGCTGGATCATATGGCAACTCTATTTTTAGCTTTTTGCGGAACCTCCATACTTACTGTTCTCCATAGTGGCTGCACCAATTTACATTCCAACCAATAGTGTAACAGGGTTCTCTTTTCTCCACACCCTCTCCAGCATTTGTTATTTGTAGACTTTTTAATGATGGCCATTCTGACCAGTGTGAGATGGTACCTCGTTGTAGTTTTGATTTCCATTTCTCTAGTAAATAGTGATGTTGAGCATCTTTTCATGTGCCTATTGGCCATCTGTATGTCTTCGTTGGAGAAATGTCTATTTAGGTCTGCTGCCCATTTTTTTGATTGGGTTGTTTGTTTTTTTGTTGTTGTTGAGTTTATGAGCTGTTTATATATTTGGGAAATTAAGCACTTGCCAGTTGCATCTTTTGCAAATATTTTCTCCCATTCTGTAGGTTGTCTTTTCATTTTGTTTATGGTTTCCTTTGCTGTGCAAAAGCTTGTAAGTTTGATTAGGTCCAATTTGTTTATTTTTGTTTTTATTTCTACTGCCTTGGGAGACTGACCTAAGGAGACATTGGTATGATTTATGTCAGAGAATGTTTTGCCTATGATCTTTTCTAGGAGTTTTATGGTGTCATATCTTATATTTAAGTTTTTAAGAGAGGTCCAGTTTCTTAACAATAACCTGTAGGTGCATCGAGTTCGAACATCGAGTTTTACAAGGTGGCTTCTGGGGGAGAACATATTTGCTGCCATGTTCTGCTGGGAGAATTCTGAAGCATCACCATCAACCACTTGCTTTTCCTTGGGTAACAGAGTTCATCTGAATCTTGTCCAAAAAGGATTATCATTAGGAGTTAGGAGGAATGGACCCTTTTTCATAAAATAATAAAGTGAAATTGCACAGAAGTATACAAAGTAAACAAAAAAGTTCCTCCTCCCAATCCAATTCTACTTTACAAAGATAACAGCTAATAAGTGTTCTGCTAACCAGCAGAAGGGGAGCCGGAAATAGAGATTTAAAAAATACTTTTGTAACAGAGTGAGTTTATGGGTTGTGAAATTTACACCCACTATGCTAAAATTCTTGGGCTCCTATAAATGGCACACCCCCTCTCTAAAATTCAGCACATTTCAAAGTTTCCACTTTCTTTACATTTGGATGTCAGATTTATTAGGAATTCTGAATGCATTAACTTATTTTGTCTGCATCACCAGTACAAATACATGCTGGGGGCACAGGTCCTCCAGCCTTCTTGCTCAGGACTGAAGGACCAGCAGGAGGTGCTGGTGGGGTAGTGGCCTGATGGGGACTTCTCTCTCTGCTCACTGAGGGCAGCTGCTTAGTCATGGGTTTACAAGAAGTCTGTTCTTTACATTTGACTTCATAATTTTTTCTTTCACCCGAAGAATGAATTTGAATATAAAGGTTCAAGGAGACCAAGATCTATTTTAAAATGCTACAACACATTCCACCAAGCAAAGATAAAAATGGGAAATGTAAAAAAAAAAAAAAAAAAAAATGGGAAATGTGTGTAACACATGACTCATGATTCCTTAGACTCAGTGTTACACACTGGACTGATTCACGTAACAAAATCTGAGAAATTGGAATATGAACCTGGTACAGCTATAAGGGGAGTGAGAGTAATGTGTCTAGAGGAGAAATTTATTCCAGAAGGGAGATGACAAATCCTTAACTTAAGGTGGTGAAGCCCAGGGCACTGGGGTAAGGCGCATGCTTGTTAGCTGAATTGATTTGTTCCACCTCCAACACTCCTTCAGATTTGGGATATTTCTTCTCGAGAGGAGCC
The DNA here is from genome assembly GCF_028021215.1 of Eschrichtius robustus. NCBI lineage: Eukaryota > Metazoa > Chordata > Mammalia > Artiodactyla > Eschrichtiidae > Eschrichtius > Eschrichtius robustus. Next base: position 54,004,903 of record NC_090833.1, on the reverse strand, counting down.
AAAATTATGAAATTTAGGTGTTCTTCATAACTGTCCATGGATGTTTTTCAGAATGTAATGCAGTTGGGGCTGGGCAGACACAGCACTGGTTGGCCATGCTGGAAGGGTGAACGGTGTTTTGCGGAGAGGCCTTCTGACTGCTTGCTTCTTGGTGGTTAACGTAAAGGACAAATATTAACTCAATTATCCCAACAACTCTACTTTGGGACAGTCTCTATTGTCAAACCCCATTTTATGAAGATACTAAATATTTGTCAGGTGCTATTTTAAACAACTGTTATGGGTAACTGCTGACCACCTGTTGTCACATAATGGCACAGATCTCAGAATGTCCACATTCTATACATAGCTCTCCAAAGGTCAATCCTTGGGCACCATATACTTCTTTGAAATAGTCAGCACTGGATTATCTGTGCCAAGGAAGAGGAGAGTTGTTGTGGGGAAGCACACATTCCTGATGGATCCTGCTGGGAGGTTCATTAGGACCACTAATAACATAGATGTAGAGGAGAAGCTAAGGGTATGAGTTTTCTAGTCAGTTGGCCTGTCTTCCATCCCCAGCCATGCCATTTACTAACTATGTGGCCATGAAAATCACTTTTCTAAAGTTCAGCGTCATCATCTGTAAAATTAAGATAAGAATAGGATTCACAACATAGAGGTAGTGTGAAGATTAAAAGAGAGAACACATAGCCCGTGAGCTGTGTGGGAAGCCCAAGGGGATGCTTGTGGGAGGGTCTGCAGCCCCTACCCACCATCCTCTGGGCAGTTCAGGGGGAAGGGCTTGGTCAGTCCTTGCTATAATTATGCCAGAGGAAAATGACTTTTTTCTGGGATTCCAGTCTTTCCTTTTTGACTGCTGATAAAGCTAGTAATTAACTCTTTTGGAGTCCTTTTAGGTTCAGTAATGAGGAGTTATTTACTGTCTTCTTTCTCATCTAGGTATTTTTCAGACATGCTTTCTTTGATTAATGCTTCTCTACCATTTGTTCTATCTTGTTTTCTTAATTGTTCCTTGAATGTTTGGTGAACTTTGTCAGTCCAAGCCACTTGGACCTTGAATTTCCTTTTTGGGAATATTTTAAATGACTGGTTCAGTTTCTTTAATGGTTATGTTACAACTCAAGTTTTAAATTCCTTCCTAGGTCAGTTTTGGTAAGTTACATTTTTTTAAGAAAATTTTCCATTTTTTCTAGGTCTTTCTGTCTAATGACATGAAGATGGTCCGGGACATTTTGTCATGTGTGTGTAATCACTCTGAACATTGTCTGATTTACCTTATCATTTCCTGTTTAACCCATGGATAACTTGGAAGTCTGTGTCTTACTTTCCAAACATATGAAGATTTTCTAGTTATCTTGTGATGATTTGTCACTTAATTACATTGCTGTCAGAGAAGAAATTCTGTATAATTTCAGTCTTTTGAGATGTGTAGGTTTACTTTATGACCTAGTATACAGTTGGTTTCCTTAAATATTGTGTGTGCCATAAAAGAACATGTATTATTCAGTACTATGTGCAGATTGTATATACATCCATGTGCTCTAGATTGTAATTATGTTGTTCATATTTTCAGTGTTCATACTGGTATGTTTGTCTTCCTGTTCTATAATTTACTCAGAGAGGTGAGTTTTAATCTCTTAGTCTGATTGTGGATTTGTCTACTTCTCCTTGTAATTCTGTGTTTGCTTGATTGTTTATCTTTTGGCAATGGTGTTAGTAGTACAGCAACTTAAGATTATTTTATCTTCCTGAAGGATTGAGCCTTTTACCATTAGGAAGTGACTACATATCTTCCTTGTACTGCTTTTTGCCTGGAAGTCTATCTTGTCTGATACTAATATAGAATACCAGTATTCTTTTGACTTATACTTTTTCATAATTTTACTTGCAACTTTTATATATTTTAATGTTTTAGATGTATTTCTTGTAAATGGATTAAAGTTAAATTGTTTTCAGACAAATCATGGATGCTAGTTGGAGCATTTAGTCTATTTATGTTGATACAATTGCTGACATGATTAGGTTTCATCTACCATCTTATTTTGAGCCTTTATTTGTCCTGCCTATCCTGTGTTTTCTTTCTCCGTTTGTCCCTTCTATTGGACCGAATACTTTCTATCATTCCATTTCCCCTTCTGCTGGGTAGGAAGCCGTGTACCCTTTTTTCCATTCTTTTATTGATTTACTCGAAAGAAATAAAATATATTATAGTACGTAATATTATATATAATATATATTATTATTAACTATATATATGAACAAGATCTAAAAGTATCAATACTTTTACCTTCCTCCTGGATAATACATGGGCCTTAGAACAGTTTCACTCCATTTATTACCTTCTCAATTACATGTTATAATTGATTCATTAGAACTGTGTATTTTAATTCTATTTGTAAGAAAAACACAATTCATAATTATTATTGTATAGCTCAAAGTTTAAATTTATCTCTATATTTACTTTCTTTGTTTTTCACAAAGCTGTGGTTTGTATTTGTCAATGATCTCCAAATCATTCTCAGTCTGTAAAACATAGTCAACTTCAGTGAAAAACTTGGTTCAGCACAGTTCTACAAATATTTATTATCAAATACCTAGGTCAAGGGTAAAGAACCATCAAGCTGCTGATTCCTGGATTGTTTGAGCGTGACAGGTAGTTTCCTTAGTTGTAAAATAAGCATCATAACAAATACCTAATTTACAGGGTTAGTGTGGTGTAATAAGTAAGACAGCGTATGCCGATGTGCTTTGTGAGGCGGCAGACACGTGTAAAGTAACTGTCCTCAGTCTGCCATTGACAGGTTGTGTGACACCGGAAAGACCTGGTTTTCCTGTCTTCCTCACCTCTAGGGAGGACTTTGGACTGTTGGACTTTTACGACCCCCTCTTTCTGAAGGGTCTATGCTTCTGTGACTTCTGATTCATTGTATGCAGTGTTTCTTCACAGATAAGCCTTTGGAGTGAGAGTGGTGTCTTTGGCTAGAACTTCTTTCAAAATATATCCCCATGTTATCAGAACCTTTTTTCACCTCTTTATTAAAATACAGCATTGCCCCCACTTTCTCCTCTAAGTGTTTGGCCCTGCACCTTTTCATAGGCGTCACTCCTACCACATGGGGGTGACTAGCCCACGGCTGAGTGAGCAACACTGATTTAGGAAGCCAGGTGGGAACCCTATCAGGAGCTGCCACTGCTGAGGCTGGGATGCAAGGCCACAGGCCAACTGCACAGGTGCCGAATGGAATGGGAACCAAGGTCTGTGACTTGGGCAGCTCCCCTGCTGAGATTCTAGGTGTCTGCAGCCAACAGTGCTCACTCTCAATTAGGGGAGAGCCTGTGGGGCTGAGTGTTGGGCAGAACTGAGGCAGAACCAAGGCTGGCGCTCCCCCAATTACTAAGGCCAACTTGGAAAATAGTCCTTCACAAAATAACCTCTGCAGGTGCTCATAACTAGCTGACAGGGTAGAGGAAGCAAAACCAAAGGGAGGGATGTGACCAAGTAGTTTGCTTAATTGTTTGCATAACCATCCATTCATTTGCATATCCATCCATTCACTCATCCACTCAATAAGCATTAAATATAAAGAGACTTCCAAGAATGTTCTTTAAATCCACGGAATCCACAAGTTTGTCTTATCTAAGAACATACTCTTTTTCCTCCTGTGTCCTGAATATTTAGCATGTGGGTAAATTAAACAAGATTAAAAATTTTTGTTAGCTTAATTCACCATAATTTAACTACCAGTAAATGATGAAGGATGGAACCAAGATGTATAGATTCATATCTAGAGTGGAAACAGAAAACATATGAAATTAGAAATATGAGTCCCCCATAAAAAGGAGATCACATTAAATTATAGGGAAGCTTTGGAACAATTTCACAGAACTTTTATTTGCCTTTGTTACATACAACAAATTGCTTTCGTTTGGTGAATTATGAATGAATACCTTGTGAGCTATAGAAACTGTTTAGCTGGATTTGTTAAGATGAAATGGCCTAACTGCCAAACGTGTGCTTATTTTTAAGTTATTACCATCATTTGCTTTCCTGACCTTAAGCTACTAAGAGACAAATCCATTCTCAAAGGTACAATATGTCCATCTTTATCTTTTTTAAACATTTCTTGTTAAGTTTATTTTCAAATATACATACATGTACATGCATATATTTGTATATATTATATACATAAATATATTGAAAATGTGTAGAGGATATTTTTCCCATCATATTTTCTTTTTTTTTTAATAGATCTTTATCAGAGTAAAATTGCTTCACAAAACTGTGTTAGTTTCTGTTGTACACCAAAGTGAATCAGCCATATGCTTACATATGTCCCCATATCCCCTCCCTCTTGAGCCTCCCTCCCATCCTCCCTATCCCACCCCTCTAGGTCATCGCAAAGCACCGAGCTGATCTCCCTGTGCTATGCGGCTGCTTCCCACTAGCTAACTGTTTTACATTCAGTAGTGTATATAAGTCGGTGCTACTCTCAACTTCGCCCCAGCTTCGCCCTCCCACCCCATGTCCTCAAGTCCATTCTCTGTATCTACCTCTTTATTCCTGCCCTGCAACTAGGTTCATCAGTACCATTTTTTTTTTTTTTTTTAGATTCCATATATATGCATTAGCATCCAATATTTGTTTTTCTCTTTCTGACTTACTTCACTCTGTATGACAGACTCTAGGTCCATCCACCTCACTACAAATAAATCATTTTCGTTTCTTTTTATGGCTGAGTAATAGTCCATTGTATATATGTGCCACATCTTCTTTATCCATTCATCTTTCGATGGACATTTAGGTTGGTTCCATGTCCTATCTTTATCTTGAAATATAAATCCTGCCTATATTTTATGGAGATGTCTCCCTGAAATGTGTTCAGAAGCTTTTTCTCTCTCCCAATTTTAATGGCTCAAAAGGAGTCCTTAAAGAAAATTCTTAGTGTTTCTCTTTTCACTCCTGCAGTTCCTCTGTACTTTGTGAATAATGCCACTGAATAATATGCTGCAGTAGCTCTGATAACCCCCTCTCAAGGTTAATGCAATCTTTGCCCAGTATTTTGGTTCTGGCTTGTTTCTATACACACACGTTTGACATTATGATTGTTGTTTTGTACAGCCAGTGTTTCTTTTAGATTCACCTACATGTCTGCCATTTCTCATATTTCAGACCTTCCACCTGGGATCTATCTGAAGAAAATCTTTTTGAATTTCCTTCAGTGGATAAATTTAATGCTTTAAAACACTTTATGGACAGGCACATGTAAAAGTATGAAATTAGAACACTCCCTGACACCATACACAAAAATAAACTCAAAATGGATTAAAGACCTAAGTGTAAAGCCAGACACTATCAAACTCTTAGAGGAAAACATAGGCAGAACACTCTATGACATAAATCACAGCAAGATCCTTTTTGACCCAGCTCCTAGAGAAATGGAAATAAAAACACAAATAAACAAATGGGACCTAATGAAACTTAAAAGCTTTTGCACAGCAAAGGAAACCATAAACAAGACGAAAAGACAACCCTCAGAATGGGAGAAAATATTTGCAAATGAAGCAACTGACAAAGGATTAATCTCCAAGATTTACAAGCAGCTCATGCAGCTCAATAACAAAAAAACAAACAACCCAATCCAAAAATGGGCAGAAGACCTAAACAGACATTTCTCCAAAGAAGATATACAGATGGCCAACAGACACATGAAAGAATGCTCAACATCATTAATCATTAGAGAAATGCAAATCAAAACTACAATGAGATATCATCTCACACCGGTCAGAATGGCCATCATCAAAAAATCTAGAAACAATAAATGCTGGAGAGGGTATGGAGAAAAGGGAACACTCTTGCACTGTTGGTGGGAATGTAAATTGATACAGCCACTATGGAGAACAGTATGGAGGTTCCTTAAAAAACTAAAAATAGAACTACCATACGACCCAGCAATCCCACTACTGGGCATATACCCTGAGAAAACCATAATTCAAAAAGAGTCATGTACCAAAATGTTCATTGCAGCTCTATGTACAATAGCCAGGACATGGAAGCAACCTAAGTGTCCATCATCGGATGAATGGATAAAGAAGATGTGGCACATATATACAATGGAATATTACTCAGCCATAAAAAGAAATGAAATGGAGGTATTTGTAATGAGGTGGATGGAGTTAGAGTCTGTCATACAGAGTGAAGTAAGTCAGAAAGAGAAAAACAAATACAGTATGCTAACACATATATATGGAATCTAAGGAAAAAGAAAAAAGGTCATGAAGAACCTAGTGGCAAGATGGGAATAAAGACACAGACCTACTAAAGAATGGACTTGAGGATATGGGGAGGGGGAGGGGTGAGATGTGACAGGGTGAGAGAGTGTCATGGACATATATGCACTACCAAATGTAAAATAGATAGCTAGTGGGAAGCAGCCGCATAGCACAGGGAGATCAGCTCCGTGCTTTGTGACCGCCTGGGGGGTGGGATGGGGAGGGTGGGAGGGAGGAGATATGGGAACGTGTGTATATGTGTAGCTGATTCACTTTGTTATAAAGCAGAAACTAACACACCATTGTGAAGCAATTATACTTCAATAAAGATGTTTAAAAAAAAAACCACTTTAAAATAATTTATACAAAGTAATATGTGTTCACTGAGGAAATTTGAAAAATTTCTTTGAAACAAAACAGCAATAAATTTGTGAAGAATTGACAAGTCAAAGGGATTTGGGCTCAGGGTAGTAAATGGTGAAGAAGTAACTAGGACGATAAGGGTTAGTTGTTTTTTTTTTTTTTAAACATCTTTATTGAAGTATAATTGCCTTACAATGGTGTGTTAGCTTCTGCTTTATAACAAAGTGAATCAGTTATACATATACAATATGTTCCCATATCTCTTGCATCTCCCTCCCTCCCACCCTCCCCATCCCACTCCTCTAGGTGGTCACAAAGCACCGAGCTGATCTCCCTGTGCTATGCGGCTAAGGGTTAGTTTAACAAGGTTTGTTTGTACAGATTTCTTGGTCCCGAATCCCCTGTCTTTGGTGATATGAATGTCTTTCCTCCTCCTGGTATGGGGTACTTTTCACATAGGCATTTTATGACCTATTTCAGGGAAGAAGGGTGATCAGGAGGAGGTCAGAGTGATCTTCCTGCTTCTGCTGTTTTGTTTTTTTAATTCCTTCGTCTTAAGATATTAATATCCGAACGTGCCATATTTTGGGTAGTGTGTCCTGAACCCCATCACCTGTTCTGTTTTCATGTCAGGACATGTGTAGATCATTATTGTACACTGTCACAGTGTTGTTGAACCCAAGTTCATGTGCCCAGTGCCCAGTGAGGCCAAACGAACGGAAACATTGGAGTTTGGAGCAGAGAAAGGTTTATTTCAGGGCCAAGCAAGGAGAACAGGTGGCTGGTGCTCAATAGACCAAACACTTTCAGGGAAGTGCTTTTAAAGGCAATACTTGGCGGGAGGGCTACAGGGTGTGTGACTTTCTTTTCATTGGTTGGTGGTGAGGTAACAGGGTGGTGTTTCAGGAGTCTCAGTCATCAGCCTGGTTCCGACCAGTCTGGGGTCTGTGTGCTTGTGCTCAGCCTGAAGTTACCATCCTCAACCTGGGTGGGAACCTTAGTTCCTGTAGAAGAACTCAAAAGATATGTATCAGATTGTTATGTATATCCCGCGAGGGGGAGCCCTTCCTTATTACTACACTCTTCTTTCTTGACCGCTTTTTCTTTGTTTCTGCATCCCCTCACTTTCCTTATGCCTGTTTGAATCTCCTCTTTAGAACTCGGAGAAGGTCTGGGAGGCCGAAGCCTGTTTCCTACAAACAGGAAACGGGGCACAGGGAAAGGCTTTTGTACTGGGGAGGGCCTCGCAGGGTCCTGCTTGGTTTCAGTGGGGAGGCTGTTTGTCGCCAGAGGCAAGGGAACAAGGGGCTCAGGCCACCCCAGGTCTTGACACAGCATACATAGTACCCGGTGTGCTGCCATGTGCATGTGTCGCCGTGGAACTCTGGCCCGGAGAGCCGAAGTCACATTCCCAAGACAGCAAACAAGAGGTGCTGTCTGTCTGTCGTTAGTTCAGAACCTGAGCTCTTAACCACGGTGCCCTAATGCCCTAAAACCCACCGTCAGGGCCCAGCAGAGTCCCAGGTGCCTGGAGGTCTGTGGAGAATAGATTCATCTCATCTGCTTTAGAGCTGTACGCAGACTGCTGTTTTGACCCGAGTATGATAGGAGGGGGCGACATACACCTACTCTGGACCGGATGCTTGTGTCCTTCCCAAAATTATAAGTTGAAACCCAAACCCCCAATGTGGCCGTATTTGGAAATGGGCCTCTAAAGGAAGTAATTAAGATTTAATGACGCCATCAGGGTGGAGCTCGTCTGTATGAGAAGAGACACCGGGACACGTTAGGCACTCTCTCCATGGGTGTGCTCCGAAGAAAAGCCTGTGGACTGGTTGAAAGTTAGATAAAAATACAGGAATCCGCCTACTTAATTGATGCAGCCCCACCCAAGAGGAAAGCCCTGCAGCTGTGTGAATATTTGGCTCTGAAGCACCTTCACCATGGACATTGAGCCTCGCACCATCCTCCTACTGCTCCGCCCACGGTTCGCGTCCCCTCCTCGCTCCCCAGCCGCCCCTCACCCAGTGCTGACTTGAGCAGCCCTAGAAATTTCAGTCATTCTGACAGGACTTTGTTCCTGCTCCACGTTATTTTGCATTAATGAGTTCTCTTCTCACTGTAGTAGTAATTGCCGTGGAGTCCTCTGGAGACCACACCCGGCTGGCTGTGTTTAGCTGTGGGCCTCTCAGCTGCTTGCGAGAGGCAGGAAAGATTTGAGAGAAGACTGGGGAAAGTACTTCAGGGGCCCTGGAGGCGCTGATTCCGGGGGCGGTTGAAAGACACCGCGCAGATGTGTCAGCTCTGCGCTGACTAAACAGGGAAGGCGGAGGAAACAGGCTCTCGTCTACGGAGAAGGCAAACAGCGGAAGCATTCCACAGGGCGAGTGGGGACATCCCCGCGGGTGTGGACCAGGGGCAGGGCTGGGAAGGAGCGCAAGCGGGAGCTCTCTGGGCAGGGCAGTTCTGCCTCAGGATGATCCCTAAGAAGGGTGCTGACCCCAAGTGTGCCAAACCTCGAGAACACAGTCAATAAAGCAAATGGGGTTGAATAAGAAGAGGGGGATTTTGGCTGATGGTGTGGTAAGTTTTTAAAGACCATTTTATGGAGTATGTCGGGGGTGCTCTTACCCAAAGCCAACTGAAGCATCAACCTGAAAAATCACATAAAAGAGGAGTTTGGCGGGGCAGCGTGGAAAGAGAATGGAATTTCGAGTCCAAGATTACTGGGTTTTGAATGCTGACTTTCTAATGAAAGGTTTTCCTCTACTCTTCCCACCCAAAGTCTCCCAGTTTCTCTCTCTTGAGATAAATACTTTTATCAGTTTCTTTTTTTCAATCCTTCCTTCTACGTATAGATAAGAACTTGTTCTACACCTTGCTTTTTTCACTCACCACCACATCATGGAAGTTGTTTCATATCAGTACATCTAGTTTCCTTCCTTATGAAAACAGTTATATTGTTTTCCATTGTACAGATGGGCCAAATTCATTTAATCACCTAATTTATGTAAGTTGTTTGCAATCTCTTTAGGCAGCGAATATCCTTGTCTATTTTTGTGATTATAAAGTGCAGTTGCATCAAAGGACATTTGGGTAAAAACGATAAGACCAAATATATTTCCACACATTTCGGAAAAGGTGGATTCTTCTGTAGCCATCATAACAAGGAGCCACCAGAACTCCTTATAAACCAACGGATCAACAACCTGAACACACTTTTACAAAGCAACCAGTCAACGTCCACACGGCTTCTGAAAGCCAGTCAACCAGAGACCCACGCCAATAAACACACCTCAGGTTACAACCAACAGTCTCACCCAAGTAAAACAGGCTTCTACAAATGATGTCAACCTACTCACCCCTCTGAAAAGTTGCAACCCCTGAACTCCACGCTTAAAAACCCAAACCAAACCATGAAAGCTAAGCAGTCTGCTCTATGCAGAGACAAGGTGCCTGAGCATAACTCCCCTTTACTATAATCATCAATAATTTCAGCTTTATCTTTTAATTTGGGGTATTGGGTGAGGGTCTCATCATCCTTTGTTGCTAGAAATACTATAAAAATTATATTTTGCACATGTATGTCTACACATTTATATATTTCTCACATGCAGATTACATTGTAACTCTATAGAGGATGCTGTACTTTGAGGCAGGTTGAAGGGATTTCGGAGTACGTTTATAATTTTCATTTAGATTTTCACCATAAAAATCTGGCCTCCTCATAAGCTTTGACTCCAGTCCATCTACAGTCCATTTTTAGAAGTGGAATTGCTGAGTTCTAAGAGATAGGTATTTTGAAATTAGATATACTATCCTCCAAAGAGATTTACCAATTTGCATAGCCTTCATCACTGAACAGGATGCTTATTTCTCTTGTCTCTTAATCAATAGAATTTTAAAGATATATTGTGATTCTAGAAAGTGAAAAAAAGGTTTTAAAATTTTTATTTCACATTTTCCACACTGAACTTGAACATCTGATCTTATATATAAAGAATTTGTATTTTGTGTGTGTGTGTGTGAATTGGTGGTTTATACCATGTGGACTAAATGATTGTGAAAATTATCCTCAAGGCTGATGATTTCTCTCAATTGTAGTAATATGCCTAAAGAAACTAGGAAAGTAGTGGTAATTAAGTTTTGTTTATAGTTTACCAATAAATGTCCTATTTGATCAATTCACTTCTAATTTTCAGAAAAACAATTCATTATTTGAAAAAATAAAAAACCAAACAGAATATTTTCAGATACAAAGGAGAAGAAAAATCTTTTGAGTGTACCAGGGTTGAGGTAGTTCTCTGCCCCGACTTGTGTTAAGCCTACACAAGTTAAAGTGGTTTTCTATTTTTAAAGAGCAGAGATTGCAGGTGTTCCAGAGTACAGCCCTCTTAGCGGGTCTCTGGGGAAGATAATTGGCAGGTACCACTGAAGGTCGACGCAAAGTGCCGAGCGCTGCCCACTCTGAAAGACCCAAGGAGGTGTGAGCTCAGTAAACCTGTGGGAGGCTTGGCTCATAAGTGACCATTTGAGGCTGTTTCTACCCATGGCTGGCAGCTGTGTTCTTTCCTTACTGGGGAAGTTATTTACAGTAATATTAATAAAATTCTTTCTGTGGTTCTTAGTATTACTAAGCACTTTTGCATGTATTATTCCTATTGCCATACTTTCCACTATAGAACTATTCTTGTTTTGGAAATGGAAATAAATTTTAAATTAGCCCAAATAAATGAGAATTAAGAGGATAATTCTGGCCATTACTCTGTGAGGTTAGTTTTGTTATTATCCACCTCTCATAAGAGGAGATACTTGTGGCACAGAGAGGTTAAGGAGGAGATACCAGCTTGTGTGGGTGAGATGGAAGCACACTTCTGACTAGAAACCCCTGTCTCTTTGCACCGTAATAAACTGAAAACCAAATACAGGAGTATCTGAAAATACCATCTCTTCAGCATGTACTGGGAATCCTTTTCTTAAGAATGACATGATTTCCAAAGTGTAGAAATGAGTGGCAGAAACAGAGTAGACAATGCAAAACTACAGAAGATTTGAATTCATTTTGAAAGCTTTTCAAACTAAGGCACAAGCACTGCAGGTTTAGTTCTGACTGCAAAGCTTAGGAAATCTGTCTAAAATGGCCTACTCTGCATTTATGTATATATAAAAATTGTTTTAAGATTTATCTTTATTGTCTGCAATTAGTTTGTATATGTTGTCTCCTTGGGCAACTTCTGCCTCAGGAACCGAGCTGTTTATTTCTCCTTCTTCCAAGAAAACACCCTTAACAGTGCGCCTCCAGTAAGAGCTCAGTGATATAGTGTCTTTGTCCTATTATGCAATTCCTATTTTTAACTTGTACAGTAAAGCTGTCATACTAATAATGTCCTCATACCAAAAATTAATTTTGGTCCTTGAAAGGTAAAAATTTATGTGCCCTGTGTGTGTCAGTGTTCTTGGCAATCGAATTGAGCAGTTTTTTCCCCAGACCATCATTATGAATTTGACAAATTTGGCAAACCTATAGGAACTATTGAGCTGCAAATGTGCATTGTGTTTGTAAATTCTAAGATTCTTCGCTTATCCCTGACTTAAATTTTCCATTAAGAAGGAGAACTCAGAAAGAACAGGCAATACATTTGAAGGAATCAGAAACAAAGTAGATCCTTAAACAAAAAAGGAGGACCCAAGAGATCAGTAGCTCAGCCTTTTTATTTTTCCTAGGAGGTAATGACCCAACTGTTAAACACCACAGTTGTCAGTCTTGGATTTGCTGTTGCAGCTAGAAACCTCAGAGGTCCCCTGTGAGAACTGTGCTGGCTTTGCAGCCAATTCTAGTGTCATAGTTAGATTCTTAATTATTAAGAATGCCTTCCTTCTCTAAATTTCTCATTTTGATTGCACCTACTATTTTGTGTGTATCCATGTTTAAACTGACACTTACTGAGTTTTTACCACAGGCCAAATATTGTCTTTTCTGATTGCCCGCTAAGAACCAGGAACTGGGTTAAGTGTTGTGGATTCAACAGTGAGCAAAACAGATACTCATGGGGTTTACGATAGTCTGTGTGGGAAAGAGAGAGAGAGAGAGATTAAATCATCATTCCCCCCGCCCCACGTGTCGTTAAAATCTGTGATGAGCCCTCTGAGGGAAGGGAATGAGGTGCCCTGAGAGAATGAGGAACTCAGGGGTCTACTCCCTGGGCAGTGCTTTGCTTTTATATGCAGGATTCTTTTAATTTTCACATCAAGTCTTTGATACTGGAGTTACCATCCTCACTTTGCAGATGAGGAAGGCGAAACATGGAAGGGGTTAAAGTGCTCTTTGTGCTGTACCTGGGATGCTCACGTAACAGTTAAGTATGAGTGAAAGGGAGGTACCGATTGGTTGGCGTACAAGCATGGAGGTGGAGTTCTTTAAAATAATCCTATTCTTCAATTGCCCCTTCTGGAAATTTTGTGTCAGTGTATCCCCTGAAAAGATAAACAAGCTATTATTACAACTTTGAAATGATGTGGAAATAGTTCAAAATGTTTGTGGCAGAACCAGCTCCTGGCAAATACTGCACACGTGTAATTGAATGATACAGTTATCCTTCATTATCTATATGCAATTCTTCAGCTTCCTGGATTAGCTGCTGCACATTTTAACACACTGCCTGACTTTGGATGCAACTCCTCCCAAGGTTAGAACAGAGTTACTTTAAGTTTGGTCCACTGGTGGCAGACCAGCAGCATTGCCATCCCCTGAGATCTTGTTAGAAATAGAATTATTTATCGGGCACCACACTAAGCCTGTTAAATTTGAATTGCTGGGGGCTGGGCCCAGCAATCTGCATTTTAACCATCTCTCCAGGTGATTCTTAAGCATAATAAAGTTTGACCAGCATTGCCCTTCAGAATGTGGAGTGCTAATACTAGCCTAAAGGTAAATCTGCAACCATATGATACAAATGAGAATTCATGTAGACCAATGAATAAGTATCAGCTATTCTACATATTCAAAATAGAACTGGAAGGAAGCATTAACTGGTGAAGCAACATTTTTTTAATGTATGGAGAAACTGAAAAGGGTATGCGTGTGGTAGTAAATTATATACGGACGCATTTTTTGTTAACATCCGTTTTATTCTTCCTACTGTGTTCTCTAATAAGTCAGATAATCAAGCGTATTCTGGTTTCTGGTGGTTGCTGAGAGAATAAGAGGTGGGTCAGTAAGCTTACTATGTCTGTTTTAGAATTCCTGCTTAGAGATCAAGAAAGGAACCTCATGAGAAATCATGCATAGATTTCATACAAACACATCACTTCTCTGGGAAGAACTCCAGGTGCATGATCCTCGAAGTAATTTCTTTGTAACTGCCTATTGCAGGGGGTCTGACCCTGGATTTAAGTGTGGATTGGCAGATTAATAATAATCATATTAGTTTTTCAAAATGCCCTTCCAACCGTCTTCTCAATTTTCCAGCTTGTTTTCTCCAATTTTCATGTTTGCTTTCACCTCCATACAAATGGATCTGGAAATATAGCTGCTGTTTATTTATTTGGTAGTTTACAAAACATGCCAATGTGCCTCTGGGCATGAGTACAATATAAATCACAAGCCATAAATAAATGACAGAACAACAAAAACAAAAATAAATAAAAGCTGAAACTCACATGCCTATGTAACTAGTAAGTCTTTCTTATCAGGGGAAAACGGAGTCAATCCTATATACATACATCTCTCCTACCTCTGGGTGTTCACACTTTTTTTCTTTCAAAAAAAAAAAAAAAAGCTGACAATGCCAAGATTAGCTGGCTAATAGAAAAAAACAATGTAAGAAATAACTCTTCTAAAATAATTCCAATGGTTGTAGTCAGGTGAGGGAATATGATTTATTTATTTAAGCTTTTGTCTTTTTACTTTTCCCTATTTTCTTGCATGAGTAATAATACTAATGATAGCCGCTGTATATATTCAGTGCTTGCTATACAGTGTCATTTAATTTTCACAATAAGCTTATAGGGTCATTGTGTGTTTACTGTAAAAACTTCCATAAATTCAAAGCATCTGAGGAATTTGCCTGAGTTACTCAGGTAAGGATGGGGACTGGGATTGGACCCCAAATCTGCCTCCCCCCAAGCCTCTTGGCTTACTCCTCAGCAGGGCTTGCTCCTGCCTTGCACTCCCAGCCCTGTGGGGGTCCCTTTCATTTCCTGCTAGTAATGATCTGCAATCCTGGAAACAGTCTTCTAGATAAATGCTGTTTCCTCCCCAGGGGACCAGCACATTTCTTTCTCTTATGCTGTGTTCCAACCCACCACCACACTCAGCTGCAGAGGCAGAGCTGACAAACTGCAGCACCGAGATGGGGCACTGAAAGGAACTTACAACCTGAGATGAGAAAAACTGCATGTGAAGTGTGACTTTCCTTGTGAGCTGAGGGAAACCCCTCCCATGAAGTTCCCAGGTCCTAACCTTGCTTCCCTCATCTCAGGTCCGCCTCTGTCTGCAAGACCAGATCACTTTCCGCTTCTAAGCTTGGCCATTCCCATACACCTTTCTCAGGAAACCTGACTGTGATGTGGGTTGGGTTTATCTCAGGGTTAATTCCCGCCTCCTTTTATGAGTACCTTGTCCCGTATCTGAATTACTCAAGCTAGAATCATGTCCCAAGGACAGCAGCAGAACTGTCTGAGGTGGACTTGGGAGTGGCATCAAAATTTCTTCATGATGTGTAGAAATTTGTTTCTTTGGCTGAGGCACAGAATTTTTTTTTTTTTTTTTTTTTTTTTGTTGGAACAACATGCTAAGTAGTGTGGCCGCCATATTGCTGAGGATAATATACTGTGAAGTCAGGGGAAGGGAGCAGGAGGCACTCTGGTCTCTCTGCTCAGGATATGAGGAAAAGAGCTTGTCAGCGGTTGAAGAGCCTGGTCTAGACCTCAAGCTATTTGAATTGCAGTTCATTTGCAGATTGGGCTGCACCCTGGGGAAGGCAGGAGATAGACAAAGGTGGACCTCCTTTCTCTCTCTCAGCTCAGCACTGGTCTGATGATGTCCCTTTGGATGCCGAAGCTGAGCTGAGCTAGCAGCCACAGGCCCCTGCAAATGAGGTTGGCCAGATGTCCTTTTCCATGTGTTATCTGGAGAAAGAAAAGGGTAGAAAGAATCTCTCAAAACTTTGGACACAGATCATATGCATAAACAAAGTCAATGCTTTTGATGCTATACTGACAACAGTCAATCAGGAGCTGGAAATAGTCTCTCAAGGAAATCAGGTACCAGGGGTCCTCCCTCACTTCTGAGCGAACTCATTCTTTCTAGAGGATATGAAAGAGGAAGAATTTGGAGCATGGCTGTAGTTTCCCCAGTTTGATCCTCAGACCTCCATTCTGTCTCTGCAAATGGCTGGCAAAACACAGCTTCCCCCTGGCACATGCTGACGTTGGCAGACCAGAGACAGGAACTTAGCAGTTAAGTTCCAGCTGCTCCCAATCAACATTCCATTGCAGGCTGGCGCTCCTCTTTCTTAACTATCCTGAACTGATTTTTTAAAAAAAGTCTGGCCCTGAAAAGTGCTGATGACAGAAAGGAAGAGATGGAAGAGAGTGATGGCTGTTAGAAAACAGAAGTTTGGGGCAGAAAGTCAAATTCAGTGGTGGTTCAAATAGATGATGAGTGAATAAATGAGTGAATCTACCTTATACTCAACACAGAAGAAAAATGGTTCATGGAACTCTCTGCTAGTGCTTGCACCAGGGCCAAAACTGCTCGAGTGTAAATAAAACTATTGGAAGGTGAAACACCTGTGGAGGGGAAGTCTAAGGGATTCTTAACCATCTGTGTGAGGGTGGGAGGAGGAGAGGAAAGAAAGTGGGAACCGTTTAAATAACATGCTCACAAGTGTGGGGACTCATAAAGGTCTTGAGCGCTATCCATTTGGAATACTAAGAAATTAGTCTACTAGCTTCTAACTTTGAGAAGTGGTAGTAAGGACATTCATGGACTTTTCTGTCTGAACTGTTGTAGAGGACTTATGCTACTTCTAAGCTGTGACTTTGGGCAAGTTGGTTAATCTTTGTGCCTAGTTTCCTCATTCGTCAAAACAAGGGTCGTAATAGTCTTATTACCCTCTCACAGGGTGGTGGGGAGGATTAATGAATTAATGTATGTAATATGCTTGGAACAGTACCAGGCATGTGGTAAGCACTCTGTGTTACATGTCATGATTATAACTTGCTTTAGCATCCCAGAGACCTCCTCCCTGTGGTTATCTGCTCATCTGTCATTCAGGTGATGCAAATTTGGTAAGGCTTCCAGTCTCCCTAGTCCAAGTTCCAAGTTGGGTAGATCTATCACAGCAAATCGGCCATTTTCAAATGGCTCAACCTGATTTTGAGTTAGAGGAGAAGTGTTGCCTTTGCTGGAAGGTTGTAAATCAGTGACGGCTTCTAGCATATGACTAAGACCTCTCTGTAAGATGGAGACAAGACCATCTGGTTAACCTTAATGGAGTCCCTAAATTTAGTCATGACCAAAGTTTAGACTTCCCGGCTTTGTGGTGAATCATAATATTTTGACTTTTTTCTCCAGTTGGCCTAAGTTGGGTTTTTGACCCCTGCATTACTGTGGGGGAAAGACTGCCATTACGTTTTATGTTTTCTTGTTTGCTTTAAGCAACAGAACTCCAGGTTTCTTGAGAGTATGGTGGAAATTCTACTAAGGCCATTATATTGTCCTTGTAGAGATGCTTTATGAGTCATTTTCATCCATCATTCACATTTTAGTATAAATCCAAGTTAACAGCTGACAGCATATGAAGGCTGAACAAGCTTGTCAAAAAAGAGGATAAAGAGGTCCAAGAACTACTTTGGAGGGTTTTGGGTGGCACAAAAGTACTTAGTGCCATCACTAAGTACCTTCTTTTGAGAAGGCAAAAAGAAATGAGGAAGGCAGGAAAATGTTTTGAGGAGGCCGGAAGCAGGAGAGGCAGAATGATACAGTGAGGGGCAGAATACTGGTGTGGTCTTCACACCAGAAACCCTTTCTGCAGCTCCAACTCTTTGAAGGATTTCTGATTTCCAGGGGCTTCCAGGCCGCAAGTCAAGGCCATGAGACAGGAGGAAGTAGAATGAGGTAAGAAGGAAGGGGCGGGGGTGGTATTTAGATGAAAGAGAGAGACAAGAGACAGAGAAGGAGGAGAAGAGAAATCCTTGGGAGGGAATAAGGGGAGGAGGCAGAGAGGCCACATCAGGAACTCGGATCACATGGGAGGTGGGGTGGGAGTGGGGAGATAAATGAGACCAGGGATTTCGTAAAGCCTGGCTGGGTCTAACAGTCCAGTTGGAAATTCTGAAGCTGCAAACCCCAGGACCTCGAGGGAAGCTCATTCTTGTAAAGTCAGCCTGCTTGGTTAAGGACATTGTCTTCATGGAATCCAAATGTATTTACAATCCTTGCTTCTTCCCTGCAGTTCATTGTCAGGAGATTACAGATTTAGGACACAGAAGTTGGTTCAGAATTTGAAAAGTTCCTTTTATAGCAAATGAGTCTACGAGCGAGGGACTCTCCTCAAAAGAAGGACTGCTTCTTTTTCTTACCCCCTGCAGCAGAAGACCAATTTCTCTGCAGAGAAGACAATGTTTGATACGGTTTGGAGCCTCCATGCTTTGACGCTGGAGCTAACTGGGTAGGTTAGGTAGCTGGTGGAGTCAGGCATCAACTTGGGGATGAGACTCCCCGTCCCTCCCGACTCACGTCTGGCGAAATGGTTCACAATCCAGCAGCGAGTACGTTTTCAATTCCGAGTTAGGTGATGGGAGATGAACGTGGTCATCCGGGCCCAGCCAGTCGCAAGAGTGTCCCCGGGCTTCCCCGCCGCCTGGCTGCTACTGCCGGGGCCCTGTCAGTGAGGAAGGGGCTCGGTACTTGGGACGGCTGTTCACACGTGAGCGCTAGGAGCCCCAGAATCCGCCCGAGAGCCAGTGGCCACCCAGAAGAAGGGCGGGCCGCGGCCATTTCCAAACCGACGCCCACGCCCGCCGAGCGGTCCCAGCGAACAGCAGGTGTCACCCTTCTGCTTCCACACCCCAACTGCCTCCAGGTGCTTCGCGTGCTCTCCAAACTTGTGCGTTCGGAGCCACGGCCCCGTGGGATGGCTGCACCCTCCCGCGCAGTTACCGCGCGGCCCTGTGTGCCGGGGGTCCCCGCGTGCCAGCGGCGGCCGGGCACCGGCTGTTGCGGGCGGTTGCGCAAGGGGGCGGGTGCGGCCCCAGCCGGCGGACTAAGAGCGAACTCGCGGCGGAGGTGAGGAGGGTGCTGGCGCTTCCAAGTCCCTCCCCTTCCCGCGGCGGGTTCTGGGCGCACGGAGCAGTGCGGGGCGGCGCTGCTGGAGCTCGTGGCAGAGGCGCTCGCACCATGGCCGAGGCTCCCGCTCCCGCCCCCGCCCGGGTCCCGGCGCGCCGGCACTACCGCGTGCAACTGCGCTTCGTCACCGAGGAGCAGCTCTTCGCCGCGGGGCCGCTCTCGCTTCCCAACCCGAAGTCTCTGCGGCTGGAGGTGCACCCGGCAGGGGAGGAGGCGGATGCGACGGTGACTGACGGTGAGGTACTGGCGCGACCCACACACGCGAGTCGCGCTTGGGAGTGGCGGCCCCTGGCGCGCGCGTGGGAGGGGGGCGCGGGGTGCGGGCCTCGTGGCCCTGAGCAGGTGTGCGCCCCCTCCCCACGACAGCTCGCCGGGGGGAAGTGCGGGGCTACCTGGCCTGTGCCGAAGAGGCCCAGATGGATCCAATTGTGTCTGACTGCGCTCAGAGAAACTTTGGCGCTCGGGGCAGACAGGCTCTGCGAACTAGTCTCGGCCAAAACTTGTAGGTGTCCAAAGTGAGGCGCGTGATTTCCTCGCCGGGAACCTATGCCTCCTTCCTTCCGGGCCTCGCTCCCTTTCCGAGGCAGTGGGCCACCTTCCAGCCTGAAGCTGTCTTGAGGGCGAAGTTCTGAGTGTAGGAAGGACTGAGCCAGGTGTGCAGCAGTCTGAGCCCCTGGGGCGGCTCGTGTGGCGTCCACCAGGCATTAGTTTTTGGTTCAGAAGGTGACCTTTATCAAGGACGTGCAAGTGCAGCCCCCTGGGTTCCTCGAGCCGAGCAGTGGGTATATTAAAGGAATGCTGCTAATCTTTGTGGGATCCCGGACCTTTTTGAGAATTTGAGGAAACGTCCAGAACGTGGCCTCAGAAAATGTGTCTACTTGCGCACCAGACTTTGCATATAAGTATGAGGGGGGTCACATCTCTTACCTGCAGCTCATATTAAGTACCCGGTTCTAATAAGTGTAGGGAATAGAGCCTGAGGCAGCTGCAAGTCTTTTAAGACTCCTCAGGTTTCTTCCGACCCTAACTTCTAAGACGCTATGTAGAGTTTAAAGTGTTCTGCGTTGTGGTTTGGTTCCAGTGGGAATTTAAAGTACTGTCCTCCTCCTCCTCAGTGATAAGTAGGATACCGATTCACTGCTGTATCTCTAAGGCTTTAGAACAGATCCAGGCACATAGTAGGCACTCAAAACTTGCTTGTTGTAGAATAAAAGAAACCCTGCACGTGTGTCTTCTCCCTTTTTACTCTAGGCTGGGATACGGAGGTTTGGGTCTTTAAAAAAAAAAAGTATTAAATATCATTTGACCAGTATCTTAGGAAGCCTGAGGTTGGGCAAGAGATCAAAAGCCTTACTCAGCAACTCACTGCTTTCCCTTTTGGGGAAGGAGAAGGAAAAAGAAGTAGATTTCAGTGTTGCTCCTGGGAATTCTGAAACTCAAGGTGCCAGACAGAGAGTTCAGTTTGTCTGTTATGGTAATTTTGTTTAATCTGTAGCCATACATAGAGAGAAACAGAAGAGCATATTTGAGATATACTTGGTACTTGCTGTCCTGTGGCTTTTCCACAAATGTGCCTTAAAAGAAGAAATATCAGAGGTTCAAGGTGACTGAAGTTGTAGACTCCCCAGAGCACACCCAATGCCTGGCCTATGAGGATATAATTATCTTACAGAGAGGAATAAGTTTCCCCCGATGTAGCAAATCAAGCCTGGAGATGACCTGTGTGGTATGTATTAAACCAAATTAATGGAAATAAAAAGAATAATTAAAGCTAAGGCAAGCAGTCATTGCCACAAGATTTTGACTAAATTCCTTGGGAAAGATTCACTAACCAAAAAGCAGAGAACTCGCTCTCTTAACAGCTTGAGTCCTAACATGCGTTCTGTATATGAACACAGTTACTAAGGTTTGCCACTCTTTTATGGAGAGGTTTTGGAGAACAATTCTGGAGTTTTTTAAAAAGTAGCTCATTTTACTATATAACCAACTAGACTCCTGTGGATGGTGGCCAGGCAGAGCAGCTTACAAACAAATTCTAATGAATTATTAGAAGAAACATTCTATTGTACTCAAATAATGTACATTTAGTAGCAGCATTTTGAAAGGGTAGAATTTCTCCTGGGATAAAGATTGGCCCAAATTCTTTAATGGATTGTAAGAAAGGGCCTAAGCAATGCACCATTAGAAAATGATACAGTTTCTTAACTCATATGTAGAATTAGTTGTTAAACAAGTAGCCTTCGGAGTAACACTGCCTGGACCCTTTTATAGCTGTGCTACATTTAGCAAAACGTTCATCCTACTTCAGCTTCAGTTTCTTCATTTGTAAAATAATACACGTGTGTTATGATAATACACATGTTATGAGGATCAAATAGAAGGATGCAAACACCATGCTTGATACAATACCTGGCATATATTAAGAGATCAGTAAGTGTTCACTGTTTTCAATAATATTATATTTATGTCCTGTTCCCAAAACAATAGTTTTCTCAGGCCGTTCTGAGGAATAGCTGGGCTGTATTTTTGTGAAGATGTTTCAAAGGAAGCTTAATGAAATCTGGTAATAACTTGGAAAAATTGAATAATCTTTTAGATTCCCGGTCTCCATAGTATGTCACGTAAAGAATGGAACAGAACAAGACAAATCAGTTTATTTTCAATCCCTCCAAAATTGACAGTGATTTTATGAAGGGAGCATACCAGGGGATACAGCCAGTAATGTGCTCTAGCTTGTGGAGTCTGGGAAGACATTCATCTATTCCTTCTTTCCTTAACAATTTTTTGAGCCCCTTTCCTACCAGGAGCCTGCCTGAGAGCATGCTTAGTTCATCCTTCTATCCCCAGAGCCTTCCACAATACCTAGCACACCCAAGGCATCAATAAATATTTCTTGAGCGAGTCAGTGATTTAACTCAAGAATTTTTTAATCTTGCTAAAATGAGAATTAAAATACTGAGTACTGAGAGTGCAGGCTCTGAGTTGTCTCCCAAATGGTTAAGACACTGGCTTCACTTACAGTCTAGAAGGATGTTTTAAAATATAGTGAATTAACAGACAATTGGAGGAATAGTAAGGTCAACAGATCAGGAGACAATTGCCGTTGAAAAGATAGTTTGTTACTCAGTTCTCAAGAGGAGAGGGCACACCATGGTGGGGCGGTGGGGTGGGTGAGGAGAAGCGCTGGAGTCCGTCAGGAGGCAGGGGGAGATGGGGAGCTGTGGGCAAGAGGCTTCGCCGTGCTTTCTGTGGGAAGCAATGGCTGAGGCAGGGTGGGCAGGTGTAGATTGGCTAGTTTGAATAATTCCAGTGGATTCTGGTGCATACACGCTCTCCCTAGTGGTCGGGTATCTGGCCCTGGGGTGATTAAGGCAGGTGGATAGTGAGTGGCCCAGAATGTGATGGCCCAATAAAGGAGGTGGTTGGAGTGTGGGCTTTGGATTGGTTGGATTATATTTGAAAAGTGTGCTTGCAGGTATGTTGTTTTCTGTCTTTGGGAATTGGCTTACCCAGGGAGGGGCACTCTCTCCAGCATCAGCAAGGCCCCTGATGTCAAAACATCAGAATACAAAACGAAAAGACATGGTTAATACAAGGGAGAATCAGAATACAAGGGAATTAATAAGTATATAGGGTGGAGCTGGGTGCTGCTGGGAGAGGAGGGTGGCTGCAGGTAGGAAGGGCTTGTGGGTCAGGAGTTGAGTTCAGGTGATGGGGAAGAATATACATTGTTTTTATACCTCAAGTGTATAAAAGAACTGGGAAAGGGAGGGGAACCAAAAAAAAGTGGAGAATGGGACTGCTTCTCCTCCACCCCTTTCTCCAAGGTCTCTGTAAGCCCCGTGCTGGGGGTCTGGGGGAAGAAATTAAGAGCTGAGACTGTATTGTGCAAAGGCTAAAGGCAGAGTGGATCTCCAGGAGAAAAGAGAAAACTTTTCCTCCCTTCCTCAGTTTAGAGTTGTCTTTTAGTTAATCTGGAAGAGTTTGGAAAGTCTGTAAATAAGCCACACTGATAATCCAGTATAAAAATGCAGTGGTTTTTGTCTCTGAGAGGTTGTGAGAGGATGCTAGGCTTTTTGTTCCCTCGTGGTTGCTCATCTCATTAGAGGAGGGAGAAGAAACGTCAGAAGTGTATCCTTTGTACCACATGGGAGGACTAATTTTCCTTCATTAAATCTGTGATAAAAGTGTTAGTAAATTGAGGTCTAGGGACAGAATCTGGAAGTCAGTCACCTCTGTATGACATGAACATTAATTACTTTTCATTCAAAAAATATTTATTGAACATGTGTTCTGTGCTAATCACTGTATGGGCAATACAGGGGCTAGATAAAGACCCAGCTTTATGGAACTGATGTTTTAATTGGGAGAAGACAATAGCCAAACACACAGCAAGATAATTTCAGATTGAGGTAAATGTTTTAAAGAAAACGAACAGAATGAAAAAACAGAGACATTGAGAGGAAGGCTGATTTAGAGAGTGTGGTCAGGGAAGGCCTCTCTGAGGAAGTAATATTTGATCTGAGGCAGGAAGGATGAAAAGAGCCAGCTAAGCACCGGGCTGGAGGAAAACTATCACAGGCCAAGAGAACAGCAGGTGGAAAGGCCCTGGAGCTAGAAGGAGCTGGTGTGTTTGAGATGGCCAGTGTAGCTGATGCTTGTTAAGGGGGAGGGGGAAGAATGTAAGTTAAAGTTAGCGTCCCAGTTATTATTGGAGCATAACAAGCTACCTCTGTGACTTAAAATAACTATTTTATAATGCTCCCAGACTCTGTGGGTTAAGAAACCAGGCAGGGAGTGGCTGGGTGATTGCTTTGCTCCTTGTGGCATTGACAGGTTACTCCTTGGCACACAGCTGGTGGCCAGCCTGGTCTGGGGGATCTAGGAAGGCTTCATTCACCTGGGTTTGCATCTGGGCTGGTGTGATGCTTAATTTTGCATGTTAATTTGGGTGGGCCATGTGCCCAGATATCTGGTCAAACATTGTTCTGGATGTTTCTGTGAGGGTGTTTTGGGATAAGATTAATATTTAAATTGGTGACTTTGAGGAAAGCAGATTGCCCCCCCCACCGAATGTGGTGGGCCTCATCAAATCAGTTGAAGGCCTTAATAGATTAAAGACTGATCTTCCCTGAGCAAGAAACAATTCTGCCAGTAGATGGCCTTTGGACATGAACTAGAACGCTGAGGCTGTCAGTAGGAGACTACATGTGGCCTCTGCATATGGTGTGGCTTCCTCCTGCATGGTTTCTTCACACTGGGGCTTTCTTCCAGGGAGACTTCCCGTTCCAAGTGGGAATTTTCCAGCAGACAAAGCAGAAGCTGCATTCCTTTTTGTGATGCATGCATGGAAGTCAGTTGACATCACCTGTGTCATGCTCTATTGGTCAAAGCATTTATAAACCTGCTCGGGTTCAAAGGGAGAGGATGTAGACCCCGCCTCTTTATGGGAGGAGTATCAAAGAATTTGGGGACAGTGTTTTAAAACTGCCAGTTAGACCAACTGGGTCATGTAGGGTGTAACACACACACATACACACACACACACTCACACTCATGGGGTTTTGCAGGAACTACAATAACAGCCTTCTTCATCACAATTACTGAAAAAGCTGGTAGAGAGCATGGGTTTGGATGTATACCACAGTGGGCTTTCTCATTCTTCTCTTATAAATTGAACTTGCTCCCACTTGGGGTGAGCACCCCATAAAATAACTTTTCTCCAAGCAGCAGACCAAGAAGCAAGCAGGGAGGGGGCCGGAGTGGGCAGGTCCTGTCCTGCTCCCAAAGGCACAAATCAGAGAACCCTGTGGGAGAGAGAGCGGGGGTGGGGAGGGAGGCTAGGCTCCTCACCGGGGCACGGCATTTCTCAGTGGGGCACAAATGACATTTGTGCTGGGGATGTTCTTCCTTGTGAGAAACACTGCAGCGTGGTTAGCACCCTGCGCCCCGCCTCTCATACCCCAGTTTCCGTCACAGTGGAGAGCAGTCTTCGTGCGCGCTAGTGGAGCTCCCGTCACGTGGACACATGAGGGAGGAGAAATGCAGAACTCCCCCTCCTGCCCGCCCCAGCATCACAAATTCAGCATACCCTAACACGCCTCCATCTAAACTATTTGGAAAACAGCTACATATTTCTCTGGCACAGTAGCCTCTCCCCCAAACAGTAGGCTGTTCCTTCTATTCATGGGCAAATCTGACCTTGCTGCTGTTTAATCCTAGCAACTATCTCGATGTTGTTGCCCTGAAGAGTTGTTTGAAGATGTGAAATACTGTCAGAATCCTGTCAAGTAACTCTTTTCTTTCATTGTTATTTTACCAAAAGCAGTGCTCTCATGATTTCATTACAGCTTTCCAAGGAAGATATTTATTTAATGCAGTGAAACAGGCTTTCAGCTAGACCTGGTTTTGTGTTCCAGCATTATGGGATGTATACCAGTGAAGAAAAAGCGTTTCCTTCCTCTGTCAGGCAGTAACGGTACCTCGAACGGATGACAAATGGAAAACAGTTCAAGGCCCTTGTGCATCTGAGTCTAAAGACACCAGAAGTGAAAATAGATGAAAAGACTTGTTTTCATGGCCAAATAAAGACCCTTTAAGATCCCTTTCCTCCCCCATTTTCAATAGTCTTACTAAATTGTGGTCTGTGATCAGTACCAATGAATAAACTAATCCAAAGACAGGCAATCCACTGATTAATACTTAGTCAGTGCCCCTGGGAAGAGAAAAGAGGCATGGGGATCTTGTGCATAAACTGTAGATAGCATAGTTGCCCGTAATTTTCAGAGTTGTTATTCAAAACAAAGAGGTTGTTGAAGGGGAAGAAAAGCAATATCACTGACATCATATTTGTGCTTTGTGTTGTGACTGACCACAGGATATTGGAAATAGATAATTACTTTAAAAGATGACGCTTATAAAAATGTACCAGATTAGAACCACCCTGATGCTGAAACTCCGTCTGTACGTCCTTTCCCCCTCCTGTGGTCGCAGGTGATGTACACTCTTAACCCTGGCACATTGGAGCATATGGAGTGCATTCTGTCATCAGTATCCTCCTCCTCCCAGGATTTTCCTCCCTTATAAATCCCCGGTGCCTGGGAGCCTTCCCCACACCGCTCACTTCCCTCTCTATTTTGCCAGGGTTTCACCCTGAAGATTTGCGGGTAAAAGCTGAAGAGGTTAGGTTTTTCCAGTGCATTAGCATTTTAATAGGGACAAATTCCTTGCTCAGTGGAACGCCCTTATATTCTTGAATAAGGTCTTTTTTTTCAGGTCTGAGAGATGGCTGGGTATCCCAGATCACTTTTTAATTATTATATTTACCTCCATTTAGCTAAGCTACTCCTTCGTGGTAGGTGCTACACGCGTTACCTCTAGCCTCACAGTGACCTGGAGGGTAAATAATATTGACCTTATTTTACTGGTCCATTTTGTTCCAGGTATATTGTCCTCAAAACCTGAGCACCTTCCCCTTTCCATGATACCATCTTGTGTGTAGCTACCCGGTCTTTAGCCTTGTGATAAAGTTGGATGTCTAGCTGCAGACCCATAGGATGAGAAAACACTTGCTTGTTGCTTGGAGGGAGCTGGATTCTTCAATGAGCTTAGAAACCTGAGTGAGCGGGTAGGTGGCTGATAGTATTGTTCGTGGCGTATTTTAGACAGAAGTGAGGTTTCCTGAATTCCAGGCCAGCCATCTAAATAAAATTCTGTGACCTTCTTTTGTTAATTGCTTCTCACCATTTGAACCTCTGTTTTATGATGAGGCTGGTGAGGTGGTTGGATCAACCAGATCAGATTTCCCCATTTACTGGTTTCATGACCTTGGGTAGGTTTACTGGCTTCATGACCTTGGGTAGGTTTACTGGCTTCATGACCTTGGGTAGGTTTACTGGCTTCATGACCTTGGGTAGGTTTACTGGTTTCATGACCTTGGGTAGGTTTACTGGCTTCATGACCTTGGGTGGGTTTACTGGCTTCATGACCTTGGGTAGGTTTACTGGCTTCATGACCTTGGGTAGGTTTACTGGTTTCATGACCTTGGGTAGGTTTACTGGCTTCATGACCTTGGATAGGTTTACTGGCTTCATGACCTTGGGTAGGTTTGCTGAACCTGCCTGAACCTTGGTTTCCTCTCCTGGAAGCTGAGGTAAGTTTTACCTCATAAAGTAATGGGGAAAATAAACAGAAAAATAAAAAGTGAAAAAATTCAAAATGACTTCAATTAATTTCCAAAGTAAACGGAGTCAAACTTATCAGATAAAAATAATGCAAAGATATTTGACAAGCAGTTGTAAAGCTAAGCTGCCACTTTTGTGGAGCTTACATTCTAGCACCATTCAGAAAGCATCAGGATTCTTTGTCTGTGCTGGACTTCCTGCAGGACTATTGGAGGACGTGTGTATTTTGTGATTCTAATAGAGTCATTGTGTATAGTTGTCTTTCCTATTCAGAATATGGCTAACTCTCTGCTGTCAACCTCTCTGCTGAGGGATCTTTTCTCAGGGCCTTTTTATGTGCTGTTCCTTCTGCTTGAAATGCTGTTCCATGTCCACATCCCCATCCCAGCCCTTTGTGTATTTGGGTCCTTCTCATCCTTTAGTTTGAAAGTTATGTTTCTCACCAGGCTAAGTGCCCACTGTTCCTACTGCATCCACCGCCATTTAGCTCAGCCCTCTCGCTTTCATAGCAATTATCACGACTTGTAATGAGGAATTTTAAAATAGTTATTCACTCTTGGTTAAAATTGAAGTTGGAATCACAGGCCACAGTCACAGGAGTATTCAGTGAGAAACCTTGAGAAGAAGGGAAGAGGTTGACCCAAATGCTTCTGAGAATGTGAGGAGAAGGTTGAAGCATATTTTCCAATTAGGAACCATGAAGGCGTAAAGAATAAAGAGCACTTGTCAGTCAGGTGGAAGGACTATTTGGATCAGAGCTACGCGTATTCTGAATTTTGTCATTATGAAATTGAGTTCCTGGCCAGTCTCTTTGTTAAGGGAAAAAAAGTCTCCTGTAATATTTTATTTTTAACTATAGAAAGTTTATTGTTATCTCCTGGGAAACATAAGTCAACCTTGAGGGTCTTAAGACTACTGAAAATCTTATTGAACATGTTTGCTATGAGAAATTGTATCTACTTACTGTATGTTTATTTTAGAAACTTGTATTTGTTAGAATGCTTGTTGTAGAAAATTGAGTTTATTCACATAGTTGTGTTGTACACAGCAGCACTGTGATGAATAGGTTACTAACTTTCCTCAGTAATGCTCCCCATATCAGTGATGGGAATTAATTTCATTTATTGGTTAATGCAGTTCATATTTACTGCTCTTGAGCCAGGCACTGTCCAAGGTGCTGGGTAAGTAGCAGGGTATTAGTTATCTATTGCTGAGTAACAAATAACCACCAACCCAGTGGCTTAAAAACACACACTGCTTGTCTTACTGTTTCTAGGGTCAGGAATCTTGGCATGGCTTAGCAGGGTCCTCTGCTCAGGATCTCCCAGAGCTGCAGTCAAGGCTCTGCTTGTGCTGAGGTTTCATATAAAGATTTGACCAGGGAGGGATCCTCTCCTAAGCCCACTTGTGTGGTTATTGGCATAATTCAATCCATCAGTCGTTGTTCACTGAGGGCCTTGATTCCTTGTGGCCCATTTGCAGGAGGCCCCCTCCAGTTCCTCGGTACATGGGCTCCCCAACATGGTAACTCGTGTCATCAAGGCCAGTAAGAGAGAAAGGAGTCTGACAGCATGATGAAAGTCTCAGTCTTTTGTAACCTAATCATGGAAGTGACAGCCATGATCTTTGTCGTAGTCTGTCAGTTAGTCAGTAGGCCATTCCACACCCGATGGGAGAGGATTCCATAGTGGCATGAATACCAGGAAGCAGGGACCATTGAGGGCCATCTCAGAGTCTGCCTGTCACAAGAAATGACCAAAACAAAGTCACTGCTTTTACCAAGCATACATTCTAGTACCAGTCAGAAAGCATCAGTGTCTTTGTGTTTTCTGGACTTTCTGTGGACCTGTGTGAAGAGAATATATTTGTGCTTCTAACACAAATTGTTAAACACCAGGTGAAGAATCCTGCTTTTTAAAATTAGTTATCACATATAGTCCTGCCGTGAAGCTCTCAGGGAGTTTGCTGCTCAATTGTAGAACTAAAGCACATATCTCAAAGTATAGGAAATCTCTCAACAGAGCTTCACTGATCAATGGAACAGAAAATCAGTTCCAGTGTGCTTTTGGCTTCTAGGTCCTTTGCTTTGCTTTGGATAGCTGGATGGCAGAGGCCCATGTTTATGATTAAGGCAAATCCTGTTGTGGGAACCTCTGTTTAATTTTTAGTCAGCTTTACTTCATCATGACTTCATTTCTTTGTCTGGAAGGCTTTTCTTCTTTGCAGGAATGCAGGGAAGAGATTATTGAAGATAAAACTTGCCTTGTGTTTAGGTTCAGACACTGAAGCATTTTTATGAACTCACTCACAGGGGAGACTGAGTGAGCTGCTGTTTCAAATACAGGAAATTACAGTGAAGTTTTATAGAGTGAAACAAAGAAGTTAGGACAAGATGGGAAAGGAGAAAGAAAGAAGGAACAATGGATGGATTGGTGGATGGATAGAAGGGAGGGAGGGAAGAAGAAAGGAAGCTAGAGTGCGCACTGTGGGTTTATTGCATCTTAGGGGATAAACAACTGGTTCACTCCAGCAACACTGCTCTTTTCTGTACTAGCCATATTTTCTGTACTAGCCATGTTTTACGTCATTATCTAAAATATATTTCACAAACTTTGACATTTACACAGTCATGGGTTTAGAATGTATATTTTAAAAGACATGGAGGGGCTTCCCTGGTGGCACAGTGGTTAAGAATCCACCTGCCAATGCAGGAGACACGGGTTTGAGCCCTGGTCCAGGAAGATCCCACATGCCGTGGAGCACCTAAGCCCGTGCGCCACAACTACTGAGCCTGCGCTTTTAGCCCTCGAGCCAGAACTGCTGAGCCCACGTGCCACAACTCCTGAAGCCTGCGCGCCTAGAGCCCGTGCTCCGCAATGAGAAGCCACCGCAATGAGAAGCCTGCGCACCGCAACGAAGGGTAGCCCTCGCTCACCACAACTAGAGAAAGCCCGTGTGCAGCAATGAAGACCCAACGCAGCCAAAAAAAAAAAAGACATGGAGATAGATAGTGGACAGGGTTGAGAGAATACCTACGCCTCGAATCGTGGATATCAGAAAATAAAAGATGAATGAAAATCCATAAATTAGGGCAGGGAAGAGGAAAGTGAACTTACATTTTATGCATTGCTGTCAGCCTAACCAAGTCCAGCTAATGACACTGCAGATCCCAAAGTATTTGTAAATATTGCAAATTAATGGGAGATGGCCTGCTACACTTGGAAAAAGACCGAGGCACATGGCAAAAGTCTGTTATTGGATAGTTATTTACCATGTATCTGTTCCCTAACATTTCTGCTTTTTCTTTTTGTCTCATATTTTTCACTTTCAGCTAGTTAACTATGTGGCGGGCGGGGGGGAAATCCTTTTTTGGACAGACGTGTACATGTAAGCTTCTGTGATTCTGAGATGCCCAGTCTTCCAGTGTTATTTGGGGCATGAGATTATATGCTCCAATTTACTAGAGAATTAATAAACATGTTTTGGGGTATGCATCATGACAAGGGTAGACAACTCTCATAGCTGACAGTCATTAGAAGTATTTTATGTGGTGGTACAACATTATTAAATATTTTAATTTGAGGGGTAGTTGAGGTAATGGTGATGGTATAAACCTTAATCTCCCAACATATCCTCCTCCCAAAACAAAAGTAACAAGAAGAAGTAAAACTCATGTTCTCAGCATAACAAGAAGACAAAAACTGTCCAAACTTCAAAATACCTGCAACTGCAAAAATAAACATGGAGTCTCAGTGAGTTCTCTCTCATCCTCCCGCTGTAAGCCCTTATAGATTACAAGGGCAGTCCGTGAAAAGTTGCATAAAATAGAGAAGGAAGAACTTGTAGCAGACCTAATATTGATCTAAAGCTATCACCGTAAAAGAAAGTCCACCCTAAGAGTGAAAATTCTGGAAAGAAAAAAAGGTGATGTTGTAGATCAGGAAACTGACAATAGGAAAGAAACTTAAATTGCAAACAGTGTGTCAAGAAGCAATTTTGGAAAGGTAACACTTCAGGAGAAGAGAAGAAGTTTATAGCAGGAGAGGCACCCTTTGAAAACCACATGTTACAGAGAAATAAAGCACATTTGTGATCCTACAAGACAAAAGAAAAAAGAAAAGGACAAACAACCCCACCCCTACAGCCTTGTTCCCAACAAACAAAAAACAGTGGGCAGAAGAACTGAATAGACATGTTTCCAAAGAGGAGGTGCAGATGGCCAACAGGCACATGAAAAGATGCTCAACATTGCTAATCATCAGGGAAATGCAAATCAAAACCACAATGAGATATCACCTCACACCTGGCAGAATGGCTGTCATCAAAAAGAATACAAATAACAAATGTTGGCAAGGATGTAGAGAAAAGGGAACCCTCCTACACTGTTGGTGGGAATGTAAATTGGTACAGCCACTGTGGAAAATAGTATGGCGGTTTCTCAAAAAACTAAAAATAGAACTACCATATGATCCAGCATTTTCACTCCTGGGTATATATCGAAAAACAAACAAACAAGAACACTAATTGGAAAAGATGCATGCATCCCAGTGTTCATAGCATTATTTACAATTGCCAAGGTATGGAAGCAACCTAAGTGTCCATCAACAGATAAATGAATAAAGAAAATATAGTATATATATATATATACAATGAAATACTACTTATCCATGAAAGAATAAAATTTTGCCATTTGCAGCAACATGGATGGACTTGGAGGGCATTATGCTAAGTGAAATAAGTCAAACAGAGAAAGACAAATACTGTAGGGTATCTTTTATATGTGGAATCTAAAAAAATACAACAAACTAGTGAATAAAACAAAAAAGAAGCAGACTCAGATACAGAGAAGAATTAGTGGTTACCAGTGGGGTGAGGGAAGGGGGTGGGGGGGCGAATATAGGGGTAGGGGAAAAAAAGGTTGTTATGGGATTATATGAAATCATGTGTGTGAAACTGTGGAAAATTGTAAAGTGCTACAGAATTTAAAGACTCTTTCATTCAATAAAAAAAAAAAAAATTAAAAAGCTATCTGGTGAATCTACCACATTTTAGTACCCTGATAGAAGAGTGTACTCTTAAAGTAGGCATCTCTTAAACCACTCCAAACCACCTGTACATAGAAATGCAGAGGCATAAACAGTCTTCATTTGTATGTAACTACCTTAAAAATATAGCAGGAAATGAGAAGCAGATTAAATCATCTGATGAAAATTCTACCAACTAAATTAAATAAAATAAGATATTCTCAAACATTTGAGGATTTGAAAAAACAAACTATGTTTGAAGCAGAAATTTAAAAACCAATAATAGACCAATAATAGAGTAATAACCAATGAAGACTAATTTTAAAAATTCCCTAAGGTATATGAGACTCAAATGAAAACCTAATAAGAGCATTAAAGTCTGGAAAATACCAAGAGAATGAAAAATGATATTAAAAAAGAAATAGAAAGGTAAGAGAGGAAGTATTTGAAATGAAGTGTAGGCAAAGATGATTCAATTAGGTATAATTGGATTCCCTGAAAAAAGATATACAAAACAATGGAACAGAATTAATATTTAAAACTATAATTTAAAAATCCTTATTTTTTGCAAGTAAAAGGTCAGAATCTACATATTAAAAAGGCTTACTAGCTATCAGGGAATATTGGCCCATAACAACTAACTCTGAGACCTATCTCAGTAAAATAATTAGATTATATAAAGCTTTTTAAAAAAGTCCTTAGAGTTACATGGCAAAAAGATAAAATGTCTTACAGAGATATTTGGGTGGCTTTAGACATTCAAAAACAACATAATATTTGTTGTTAAAAAACGACATACAAAGTACATCAGCAGTAGAACAGCATTGTTATGTTTTTTACATAGGCAAGAACTCAGGACTTTGTAACCAGGACCCTTCTTGTGCATCTATCAGTCTCCCACTAACACATGAGGAGATGAGCTTCAGAAGGGCTGGTGATGAGAATTTAATGTGTTTCATTGTACATCTAACACTAAAAATG
The DNA here is from genome assembly GCF_028021215.1 of Eschrichtius robustus. NCBI lineage: Eukaryota > Metazoa > Chordata > Mammalia > Artiodactyla > Eschrichtiidae > Eschrichtius > Eschrichtius robustus. The sequence goes on along the minus strand of NC_090833.1, from coordinate 53,971,727 downwards.
GGGATGAGGCTAGAGAAATCTGTTGTATTTGTTACATGTTAAAGTAGTGATTAGAAGAAAATTTATCATCTTAAACACTTTTATCAATGAAAATGAAAAAATGAAAATTAACAAATTAAATTCCAAACTCCAAAAGCTAGAAAATGTATACAAAAACAAAAAAAAAGGAGGAAAATAATAAAACTAGATATAATCAATAAGTCAAAACCATGGTTTTTGAAAAAATTAGCAAAATATACAAACTACTAACTAACCTAATGAGAAGGTATAAATATTCAAAACAGGAATTGGCAAGGAAGAAATAACACTTAAAACAGAAGAATTAAAAAAAATCATTAGAGACAATTTTGCCAACATCTGTGCAAATAAATTTGAAAACCTGTATGGAATAGACAGAAAGAAAGAAATTGAAAGAAATTGACTAAAGAAATTGACTCTGTTAGAAACAGAAGGTTAAACATACTAATTTCCATCAAAGAAATAGAGAAGGTTATAAGGGAGCTACTTCATAAGGAAACACCAGATCCTGATGGTTTCACAGGGGAATTCTTCCAAACCGTCAAAGACCAGATAGACCCACTGCTCTATAATTTATTTGAGAGTATTGAAATTATTTTTTTAATAAATAAGTAAGCTAATGAAATTATAATTAGAAAATTATTACCAATATAATTTATGAATATTGGTGCAAAGTTACTTAATAAAACATTAGCAAACGGAATCCAACACCACAATAAAAAACTGATAAACCATGATAAAGTGGCATTTATTCCAGGAGTGCAAGATTGTTTCACAATTAGGAAATCCAGTAAAATAATACACCACATTAACAGATCTAAGGAGAAAAAAATCATATAAATATCTCCAGAGATGCTAAAAAATCTTTGGACAAAATCCAACTTAATAAAAAATACGTAACTCATTCTTAAGGCCAGCATCTTAATGGGAAAATGCTAGAGGCACTTCCACTAATACTAAGAACAGGAAAAATACGCATACTATCTATACTACTATTCAACCTTGTCCTAGCAGTAATAGCCAAGACAATTAGAGGGATAAGAATTGGAAAAGAAGAAGTAAAATTGTTTCTGTTTGCAGATAATATGATCTTGTACCTGGAAAACCCTAGGAAAACAACGGTAAAACTTTCTCACATAATAGAAAATTCAGTAAAGCATCAGAATATAAATTTAACATAAGGAAATTGAAATTGCTTGTCTTCAGATAGAGAAACAATAACCAGTTTGCAGACATAGTGGTAGAGAAACCCCCATTTAAATAGCAACAAAGGAGATTAAATACTTAAAATTAATTTGACACTAAATTTGCAGAAACCAAGTAAGGCAATCTTTAAAACACTCCTGAAAGACACAAAAGTTTGTGAATAAATTAGAGACTCTCTCCCCTCATCTTGAAAAGGGTGACTCACATTGTAAAGATGAAATTGGATGAGTTGATACTAGAGTTTATGTGGAACAATAAATGGCCAGGAAAACACTAAAAAAGAAAAACTATGCAGGAAAAGTAGCCCTACCATGCATTAAAACACACCACAAAGCCTCTATAATTGAAACATGAAGAGAAAGTCAGTGGAATAGAATAAAAAGTCCAGAAATAGACCCAAGAGTATCTGGAACTATATTTATTATAAAGATGTCATCTCAAATCATCAGAGCAAAGATGGACTTTTTAATAAGTTATTCTAGGACAACTTATTAGCCATTTGGACAAAGATAAAATCAGATCCATAACTCACATGGTACACAAGAATAAACTCCAGAAGGATCAGAATCTAAATATAAAAAATAAAATCATGTAAGTAACAGAAGAAAACGTGCATGATTCTTCTTTTACCTGTGTGAAGGAAAAGGCTTTTTAACTGGGACTCAAAATACTGATGCGATAAAAGGAATGATTAATACAATTTACTACAGAAAAACACAAAACATTGCAATTCAAAAATATAACTGACAAACCAAGAGAAAATATTTGCAATATATATCACAAAGTGTTAATATCCTTAATATATAAAGAAATCTTAAAAAATTAGGGAAAAAGACTAAAATCCAATAGAAAAATGCACAAAAGACATGAACAGACAATTCACAGGTAAAGATACAAAATGGCCCTTCAACATATAAAAAGTTATTCAGCCTTACTTTAGTAAGAAAAAATGAGAAATAAAGGTACTCTGAAATATTATTTCCTATATATCAGATTGGCAAAAATTAAAAAAGTAGAACAACACATTCTGTTTTTGAGGCTGTGAGAAAATAGGCGTTCTTACACACTGGTGGTGGAAATGCAGATTGGTACAATCCTTTTGGAGGGGAGTTTGGCACTATCTGAACAAAACAAAACAAACTACATATGTTTTGGCATTTGATCCAGCAATTTCACTTTTAGGAATTTACCCTGAAGGTACCCCTTTAACAATATGGAAACACATATGTGAAGTTTTTTTTCATTGCAGTGGAATTTGTAATTGTATAATATTGGAAACAACCTAAATGCTGAAACACTGAAGACTGATTAAATAAACTGTTACATATGTGCGATGGAGATTGTGCAGGTGTAAAACAAACAAAATGTGACAATCTCTATGAGCTGTTGTGGAGTGATTTCCAGAATAAGTGGAAAAGGCAAAGTAGAAAAGAGTATTTAAAATCTACTACCTTTTGTATAAGAAAGAAGGGGAAATTGTGCATCTGAAATTTATACCCCAAAGAAGGAAAGGTACTTGAGAGACTAATTATATTGGTTACCTAAAGGCAAAGATGGGGTATGGGAATGCAGTGGAGAGGGTAGAAATAATTGGGAGGAGAGGCTGAGACTTCTTAAAATACATGTTTTTATGTAGTTCTGACTTTTGGAACTGGCTGATTTTTATATACTCAATATGAATAAAATAAATAAAATCAGCATCCAAGGGGGGAAAACTTTAAACCAAAATACAGACAGAGAAATGAACTAAATTGTATTTCAGATGAAAAGCACAACCACACTACAGCTCTCTGAGAGAAACAAATGGAGAAGACAATAATTCTATGATGTTTGAACATCGTAAGCTTAAAAAGTGCTTAATCTACCGTAACTCTTGACCAGGGGACCAGAGATTGGAGTCATGTGGCCACAAGTCAGGGAACAGGAGAGGCTGAACGAGGTAAAGAATGGATTCTTCTGTAGACCCTCCAGAGGCCACACAGCCCTGGTGACACCTGGAGGCTATATGTGTATTGTTTCAAGCCATCGGGTTTGTGGTCATTTGTTACAGCAGCCATAGGAAACTAACATGTAAAACATTGAGTTACATTCATGTTTGGAAATAATGTAGGTGTGGTTGTTTAAAACAGAAACTCAGTATCTGGATAATTCACTCTTTGAATTTACAACCATTTTTCTCTGAGTAGACATAGCCAGTGCCTTCTAGTGGGAGTTTGTGCTGCATTCTCTCAGTATAATTATGGGCAGTCAAATTATTCCTCTGAGACTGAGTAAAAAATGTAGTTCAATATTCCTCTGGACGTTGGAGTTAAATATAGATCACCTAATGACCATGGCTAGCTACAAAGAATTTGAAATCTAAGAAATATTTGCTCCCACAACTACGTATCATAATAATAATGATACTTTAGACACTTTAAAAAAAACTGTGAGTGTGAGGAAAAAAAACAAACTTCTGAACATTTTATAGTACAAAAAGGTCACTGAATAAGTAGCTTGAGACCATATGAATTAAATCCATCCTTAACTTTCAGATGAGACAACATGACATATTGGGAAGACCGCTAGACTGAGAGTTAGCTTATTCAGTTGCATTAGATTTTTCTGGGTTCATTCCAAGAGGTTTGAAAAGTATAAATTGCTCCATTTATGACTATGATGGGTTGGAAGGGTGTCACTTCTTCCAAGGAAAATAAGCTCTTCAATTGCAGTTTTTTAAAAAAACTTTAAAATTTTAATGACGTATAGTTGATTTACAATTTTGTGTTAATTTCTGGTGTACAGCAAAGTGATTCAGTTATATATATATTTATTTTATATTCTTTTCCACTATGGTTTATTACAGGATATTGAATATAATTCCCTGTGCTATAAAATAGGACCTTGTTGTTTATCCGTTTTATGTATAACAGTTTGTATCTGCTAGTCCCCAACTCCCAATCCAACCCTCCTGTTCTGCCCTCTCCCCCTTGGCAACCACAAGTCTGTTCTCTGTGTCTGTCAGTCTGTTTCTGTTTCATAGATAAGTTCATTTGTGTCATATTTTAGATTCCACATATAAGTGATATCATACGGTATTTGTCTTTCTTTTTCTGACTTACTGCACTTAGTATGATAATCTTTAGGTCCATCCTTGTAGCTGCAGATAGCGTTATTTCATTCTTTTTTATGGCTGAGTAATATTCTGTTGTATATATATATACCACATCTTCTTTATCCTTTCATCTGTTGATGGACATTTAGGTTGTTTTCATGTCTTGGCTGTTGTAAATAGTGCTGCTATGCACACAGGGGTGCCTGTATCTGTTCGAACTATGGTTTTCTCTGGATATATGCCCAGGAGTGGGATTGCTGGATCATGTGGCAACTCTATTTTCAGTTTTTTGAGGAACCTCCCTACTGTTCTCCACAGTGGCTGTACCAATTTACATTCACACCAGCAGTGTAGGAGGGCTCTCTTTACTCCACACCCTCTCCAGCATTTGTTATTTGCAGACTTTCTAATGATGGCCATTCCGACCGGTGTGAGTTTTACAAATCACTTCAGTTTTGATTTGCATTCCTCTGATAATTAGCGATGTTGTAAGCGCTTCGAAAGGAAGTGCAGATGTTCTGAGTACTTGGGTGTTGTGTTTACGGGAACACGTAAACTCAGGATTGGTGGCATGAAAGCTTTTGACTGAGAATGAAATAGGGGGCTGGAATGATATCAAGGTGGGAGTGTGTCATAGAATTCCTGACCTAGTGGAAATCGTGGGTGGATGCTGCATGCCTGGCAATGATCACCAATTAGGTGTAGGAGTGGTGAGAGGTTTCGGTTATCTGTGTATCCACTGGTGAGGAACTTGAATTATCAGTACAAATATTACATTGAGTAAATGTTTGATTTCTTTGGCTGACAGTTTCTTTTTTTTAGAAAGCAAAATAATTGATCCATTCTACACATCAGAGAAACATTATTTAGAGATGTGAAAGTGATGGGAATTTTGAGTAAAAATGGCCCTATTTTAGCAGGAAGAACCCAGGGCATTTGGAGACATGTACTCTAGATTTTAGGAAGTGTGTATAACTGTGGTCCAAGATTCAAAATTTGAAGATGGTCATCATGATTTGGATGTTATCAAAACTGAAATTCTCATAGATTAATTGTGCATAATTCCAGTGAAGAACAAAGGGGTGACATCTTTAAAAGACTGTATGACTACATGAGGAACTCTAGAACAGATTTTTATTGACCGTGAATAAAAAGCGTAAAGCAAAGGTATGTAATAACCAGGGATAAATAATTGCATGATACAGAACTGTAAGAAATTAATCAGAAAATCTACAGTACAGCATGGCTTGAGACTTGCAAAGTAAAATTCAAAGGATTTTTTAGATGGAAAAGTGATCTCCAGGTCGCCTCAGTCCCTCTTGTCTCTGTTGTTTCCCATCATCCCTATTGTTTCTTTGATCTTGAGGCCAAATGTCAGTTATTATTTATCATAGCATTTGTTCTCTCCCTTCCAGTTCTCTTTGAGCACTTACCTGCATTTTTGGCGATTAGGCATTTGACTCTGCAACGTTGGCAGTTTCTAGTTTTCATTATAGTTTTGTTTCTTAAAAAATAAATCCTGTATGTATGTTTGTTTATTTTTTGGCCATGTCGAGTCCTAGTTGCAGCATGCGGGCTTCTCTCTAGTTGTGGCGCATGGGCTCCAGAGCTTGGGGGCTCTGTAGTTGTGGCATGTGGGCTCAGGTGTTGCAGTGTGCGGGCTTAATTGCCCTGAGGCACATGGGATCTTGGTTCCCCGACCAGGGATCGAACCTGCGTCCCCTGCACTGGAAGGTGGATTCTCAACCACTGGTCCACCAAGGAAGTCCCTCATTATAGTTTTTTATCTGTTCGAGAACCTAGCCCCTTTACTCCATTTTCTTCCCATTTGATCGATATAAACACACTGCTTGCTTTGCTTCTTTTTTTGTCTTGTGGGGATCTAAAGTTTCATTATTTTGAAAACTTTTTTTAAAATCACTGCTCTAAAAGCCATTTAAGGTTATTAGCATAAAAATAGAAATTGGAAACAAAATTTTTAAAACACAGGGCCTTCTTGGAAATTTAAAAACAAAGCAAATAAACAATTAAACACCTCTTGACCTATCATAGTCTGTAGGATATAGCTAAAACAGTTGTCAAAGGGAATTTAAGGCATTAAATTATCATATCAATAAAAATGAAAAGAAATAAATACCCAACTCAAAAGTTATAAAAATAACATTCAAACAAACAAAAACAGAAGGAATTAAAATTAAAAGTAGTAATTAATGAGTTAGAAAGTTGAAAATGTGAAAAAACTTTCAAAATCTTGTTCTTCGAGAAAAATCAATGAAAGAGAGAAACCATTAGCTAACCTAATCTAGGAAAAAGGAGAAAGCACAAATACACAAAACTAGAATTGACAAGGAGAAATAGATATTAAAAGAGAGGAAATTATAAAACTCATGAGACTACTTTGTACTAAATTTAAAAAACTGAGAAAGTAAATACCACAAATAATTTAAAAAATGCAGCTTACAAAATTGACCCTTTTAGAAGTCAAAGCTCTGAACAGAACAATTATCATAGAAGAAAATAGAGGAAATATTTAAAGGGCTACCCCATTAAAGCACCAGGTCCAAATGGTGTCACAGGGGAAGTCTTCCAAACTTTTTAAAGGTCAATAGCATAAAGAATACTTAAAATATTCCAAAGTAGAGTAAAGGACATCTTTCAAATTTGTTTTAAGAGATATTTATCATTGATCCACAAACTGATAAAGACTGCATAAAAATTTACTGGTTATAAAAATTTATAACCAATCTCAGTTACGACTATTGATGAAAAAAGTCTTAAATAAAAGTGAACGGACTCCAACAAAATATTTTAAAAATATTCAATAAAATTTCATGGTAAGAATATTAGAAAATTCATTAATTTGTTATTTTAATAGAGCTAGGGAGGAAAACAATTGTATGATTTCCAGGGACGTAATAGACATTTAGCTTCTCTAGATACTCCTGCCCCACTCCCATACCTTGTCAGGCTCTGCACCCTGTGACATCAGGTGTGGGATGGGGCTCTCAGGTTTCCCGCTCTGCATTCAGTCTTTCTCATAAGCACTGTGGAGGCCCATAGAAAAGAGTTAGTGAGTGGGTAAGGACTCCACTTGTGTCTGGGGCTTCCAGGGATTCTAAACTGTTGTGCTAGTCTACTTCAGTCTCTAAAAATGTATTAATCTTTCACTTAATGTTTTTAAGTTTGCCACCTCTTTCTTCCCTAGTTTGCCAATTTGCGTCTCCCATCTCTCCTCAGGGGGTTTTGAATTCAGTTTGCCTTGTAACCTCATGGTTAGTCTTGGTTCTCTAGAGAAATGGAACCAGTAGGATATGGAAATATTTATATATATTTTATACTTATACATATATATATATGAATAAAGAATTGATTGTAAGGAATTGGCTCATGCATTTATGGAGGCTGAAGTCCTATGATGTGCTGCCTGCTAGCTGGAGACCAGGAAAGCCAGTGGTGTAATTCAGCCCAAGTCTGAAGGCCTGAAAACCAGGAGTGCTGAGGGCAGGAGAACATCAGTGTACCAGCTCAAGTAGTCAGGCAGGAGGGGTTGAATTCTTGCTTCCTCTGCCTTTTTGTTTTATTCAGGGCTTCAGTGTATTGGATGAAGCCCACCCACATTGGGGAGGACAAAGTGCTTTACTGATTTTACCAATTCAAATGCTGATTTCATCCAGACATACCCAGCAATAGTGTTTAGCCAAATATCTGGGCACCCCATGATCCAGTCAACTTGACACATAAATATAAAACTAGGGTTAGAGTGATGATCTCTTGTGGCTTTTTATATCCTAAACTCAGGAATTGTGACATTTCCATCAATATATCCTTATAACTGAACACAGAACTCTCCTATTAACCTCATTATTGGCATAAACTAGACATGTTAAGTTACTTTAGTTGGAAAATTTTCTATTTTTTTTCCTTCTATGTATAAAGAATCTTAGTATTTACTCTTGGTTACACCCTAGTGGTAGCATTTTAAAAACAACAGACAGTATTTATTAGTAAATTATCTGACAGCATTTCAGGAATGAAAAATAAGCTGTAACTAATAAGCCAGTATACAGAAGAACAGAAACAAATCCTTTTGGAGACAAATAAGTATTGCTATATTAAAGAAAGATGAAGAAATAATCACCAAGATTTTTCTTAAACAGAATACATTCCTGAGAAAAGTTACCAACCTCAGATTTTTCACCCCAGAGACTTTCTGAAGACAACCAGGGCTTTCTTTTGTGTTGTCAGAGTTCCTCCTCTAATGAATGTTGTATTTAGGGGGAAGAACAGAAAAACAAACCAAATAGATGCAAACTTAAATGCCTAGCCGGGAGAATGAAAAGTCCAGTCCTCTAAAACAGCACACAGCCAGCCAGACTGTTGAAATTAATTGGGCATTTCCTTCACTTTTCATCTTTCCTAGCCTCTGTTCTGTAATTTATTTCTCTTGGTTTCTGGTTTTTGTCATTTATTTATTTATCGTATTATTTTTGAAAAATTTTGATTCTGATTTTGGGTCCTGGCAGCCGCTGTTCTCATGGGTCACTTTGGCCTCAGCTTCACTACTTACCGTAGCTCCTGTTTCTCTGAGTGGGTCTGACAGTCCAGCCCTTGCACAGGTAAACACCTGTGGTATGATTGAGCCCTATTCCATGGCCAGTGTTTCAAATTAGGTTATGTCTTCTACATTTCTATGTATATTTCACATCTGATATTTATCTCTTTCAAGTTTTTTCTAATGTCTACCCAATAATATCTTTTTCTGGGTTAGTTTACCTTAATCCAGATCAGTCTCCATCTCACACTTCCTCATCCACTCAACCTGATTTGTGTGTTAATGTATCTAAAGTATGTGTGTTTATTTTCATGTTTTCCTTGTATTCATGGAATGTCTCTGGTGAGCCATTAGTAGATTATCTGTGGTATCTCTCTTTGTCCATTCTGTTTTCTCAGTAGATTGTAGATTCAGCATAGGCAAGATGGAAACTTAGCCCATCTCTAAACTTTAGAACAAAGCTTAATTTCATGCTTCTTGGGAGGATGCAAGAAAGCCTTTAATGAGTCTGGTGCCTTCATTGTGAGCTGTAATTAACATATGCCCTTTAGTGGTTGTTTGGAAATGGCTTGAGTCTAGACGTGCTAGGGATGTTATACAAAAACTGCTCTTAGAGGTTTTGAAAGATAATGCAGATAGCCACCATCCATATTAACTATTCTTATTCTTATCTTTTGGCACCATTTTCTTTTGGGATTAGAAAAGCATTTCCACAATTAACCACTGAGGACTCTTTGATCATCCACATCTATCACAGACAGTATAGGTGACCAATTCTTTTTTTATTTTAACTGGAACAAATTAATTGTGACAGTTGACAGACTTTCAAAAATGCTGCCTCATCCTTCACTCTCAAATCTGTTGGTTCAGGCAGACTGTCTTCTGAGTCGATAATATCTAATCAAACATATTTACTTCTCATGTGTCCTCACATGGTAAAAGAGGGAGACAGAGCTCTCTGGGGTCTCTTTTCTAAGGGTACTGATCCCATTCATGAGGGCTCCACACTCAAGACCTAAGCACCTCCCAAAGGCTCCACCTCCTAATATCATTATATTAGGGGTTAGGATATCAACATATGAATTTTGTTGGGGGAAACAAACATTCGCAAATGGCAGTTATTATATATTTTCTAACAATTAGATCTTGGGTTATATGAAATCTTTGGCTCTATATAACACACTAAACTTCAAATATCTTCAAAGAAAAATTGCCTTACAAATTAGCTTTGGTCAGCAAATACTAGGTCCTTTTTGGTTGCATGATCTAATTTTTAAAATCTTGGTGTTTTGTTTCTCTCAATCCCATAATACCAATTTATACTTTAAAAAGTTTGCTGTGTGAATTAAGAACAGTGTTCTTTAGCAAAGGCAATTACTTGATTACCTCCCTGTGCTAGCTGCAGCCTGGCATTTAATCTGGCTGAGGCCCACAGACCGCAATTTGAACAATCAGGGTAGTTTTCTGTAATTGCAATAAATCATATCATTAACCATGACAGACTTTTCCTCCCACAGATTTTTTTTTTTCAGTAACAGTTAACTCCTGAACCCCTCATGAAAGCCAGATTTCACTGTAGTCAAATGAATTTCATAGTCAGCTTGCAGAATGTAAAGACGGAGCCTGTGTTGGAAAAACACTGTTGTCCCGAGAGCGGAGCCTGAAGAGGTCACTCTAACTTTAGGAGACGGAAGGCTCAGGTTAATGTGCCACACACAGAGGCCTTCTGAAGGGATAATTTGTGAAAGGATGATCTGCTGCAAGGCTGTTTAATTTTCTAACAGGCAAACAGATGGAGATCAAGATGTGAGGCATACTTATATTGTTGCATTTTGGTCATTTATATAAAATACACCTGCCACTGTATTGAGTCTTCCTGGGATGAAAAATATGAAAAGAGAAAATATTTTAAAAGGAACATTTATTGCCACCTTATGTAAGCTCATTTTACAATATGTCCCTTTTAAATAGGAATTTGAAAAGTGGGCTAGGTTCAAGGTTCTACCATCTTAAAAACTTTACCTTCACGTACGCCCTATCCAGTGCCTGATATGTAGCCATGCTTAATCGTTTATGATGTCACATGATGTAGTCTTCTTTGTTATCCAGTTGGTTTTCAAACTGTTGGCTCTTGTCATGGTAGATGAGAAGTTTAGACCATTTTCACTCTAACCTTACTGATTTTGTTAAGCACATATCTTTTCCCATTATTGATGTTTTGACCACTTATTTCTTGTTCCGTATCTCTAAGTCTCCTTTGCTTTGTCTATAAGTTCAATAAAATAATGTAGTGTTATGATTATCTAAATTGTATTGATACTTGAAACAGTACCAAGTACTGGTTAGGACTTACATAGAGAAAGCAATATAATTTCATATCTCTAAACCCTTGCTAACCAAGGAATAATATCCCAATGGCAAAGACATTGCTTTCTTTAATTTCTTTTGGGATTTCTTTCTACTTTTAAGTCATTTTTGGCTGACATTGTGTGCTGTATTAGGTGCAAGGGAGGTGAATTCTCTGAGTCTTGAATAACCCAGACTGTCTTTATTTTGCCCTCAAGTTAATTTCTAACTGCTGGCTGTACAATTCACCTCAGACATTGAATGCATTTCCACATAGCCTTCTAGTATTCAGTGTTGTTTTGAGAAATCTGTTCTCAGTTTGATCTAGTTTTTTATAGGTGATCCACTTTTTCCCCCGTAGTAGTTTTATTTTTCTCTCTATACTTGGTATTCTGAAATTTCACAAAAATGAATCTGAATCTTTAAAATTTTTTAAAAATTCATCTTCCTCAGCAGTTAGTGGCCTTTCACTTTTTTGACCTTTAGACTTACTCATTCTAATAATCACCTCGTTCCATTTCAGAATTCTTTCTTATTTTTCGTCCCTCAATTACAGCAGCTTGTCTTTGTCCTTGTTTTATAGACCAATATTCTTTTGCCTGTTAACTTTTCAAAAAAAATTTCTGAACATAGAGAAATATTAAAAAGTGGGTACAATGAATACCTAATACCCTCCAACTAGATTCAACCATTGCTAAAATTTGATGCAATATCCTTTTAATTTCTTCATGGATATCAAACCTTCTAAAATGTCCTCTTTTTACTAAATTATTTCTAGTTCTTCTGGTGTCAGTTGTTCTGATTATTTCTCTTGGTTATTCTCTTTTGTGGCATTGATTTTCCTTAGTTGTATGTATTTATATTAGTCGTTTATATTAGTTTATGTATTTTTAAAAAGACTAGATTGATTAGTGTATAGGATTGATGGGCATTTCCTATGCAATTATGTGTTGATTATTCTATAAGCCAGCATGAGTTTCTACTGACATGCACTAGTGAGGGTCTATTTCCCCAACATATTTTGCTCTTCAGTGAGAAGCCTGGCAGTAGGCTCTTGTAAGAGGGCAGGCTTCCCTTTACAGTGTGGATGTGCAGCAGGCAATCAGCCTGGGGACCTCTGCTCCAGTTGCCAAAGGTGTAGATGACACCCAGGACTTCAGTGTATTTGTCACTAGGCAGAGTGATCGTTCTTCTTTTTCCTCTTGCATGTCTGTTGTGTGATTCCAGAGTTATCTTCTGCTTTGTTTGTTTGTGTGCTAGACTTCTATGTTCAGGGCCATTGTTGAGTTAGAAGAAGGTACCTCCCTCTGCACAGATACAAAAGATATGGTTAACAAGAGTGTGGCCTGGATTTCAGCCCCTGTTAAACCCCTGTGTGCAGTGTACAACCTACACGCCTGTGTGTGGTGGCCTTACCTACATCTAAGACCTCAAAGCCTTCCCCAGAGTGCAGTTCACATTTGAAATGCTCCATACGGCGAAGGGAACTAGATGGAAGGCTGCAACAGCCTTTCTAGTGCCCACCCCAATTCCCACTTACGTATAATTTCTACATTGCTACTAGTATGATTTTTCCAATATTCACAAACATAACATCTTCACCTGTCCAACAAGAGAGGGAGATATGAGTGTGAGGCTTCCATCCTGAATAAAATTATATTAATAGATGCTGTGAAGTCATGAGAGGGAGCTACTGGAAAGTCGACAAGGGAAGGCTAAAACAAAGAGGAAATGCCCAGATGGAAATAAGTGGTGTGAGGTAAAACTCGGAAAAGGATACAGGGTTAGCGATAGTGTCTGGAGAATCACCTCCATGGAGGTGATCCCTGAAGCCAAGAGAGAGAAGAAACTGTGAGGGGCCACATGCAGAGAGTGCAGAGAGCCTTGCCAAACATGTCGAGGGTGGAAAAGGCAAGAGTTTGTGAAGTTAGGAGAAGAAACATCTTAGGCATGGGAAAACAATCTATGCCATTTTATATCATATTTATCCGACATTTATAATTATTGTTTCCTTACTGAACACTGGAAAAACAACTCTTGTGCATGGCATACAGTTTCCTCCAGGATCTGACCACTGTTTAGCCGCCTCCTGTCCCCCAACCCCCAGCTTTCCTGGGCACTCCTGCATTTCCAAACCCTTTTGTGTTCTCTCCTATGTCTGTAACTTTGAACATAATACTTACCTAATTCTTTTCCATCAACCTGAAAAACTCATTTGTCTCCTCCTAGGCTTAGCTAGATATCTCTTTGCCACTGAAACCATTCCTAACTGTAGCCCATGTTGAGTTGATTTATTCCTCCATTGTCTTCCCTTTGTGTGTTGCCCTTAAATTGTATTGCATTTAATTACCCATATCAGAATGGTTTCATTCCAAAACTGTCCTTATCATGCCATCCACATTTCCTGATACTCAGCAGGGAGGTGCTTAGTGATTGCCAGCTAAGTGGATGAATGAGGTCCATGCCTGCCGCCCCCCACCCCCCAGCCCTTCATTTTCTGACACATCCTCCCTCCTTTTGGCCCTCTTTTATACATGAACAGTTTTCATTCTTCAGATTCAGAAAAACCCATCTGAAAGACTTACCTGCTTAGAGGCTACAATAACAAGCAGTCTATTTATTCCTCCATACATGCATTCAGTACACAGTACTGGGTACTGGCAGAAATACTGAAGATGAACAAAAGCAGACCCAATTCCTGCCATCTTCGAACTCAGTGGGAGAAACTGATGTCTATCACGTGATTATACAGACAAGTGTAATCTTGTTCTCCAAAGAAAAAATACATGGTGCTAGGAAAACCTCTAATGGGGCAGTAGGTAGTCAGGGAGGTCATGGAAAGTCTGCTTCTGGGAAAGTGGCACGAGCTGAGATTCACCAGGAGGAGAGGGGAGAGTGATCCAGCAAGACTGAGCAGTATGTGCAAAGATCCTGTGGCTGGCACAGGGAACAGAATGCTCTAAAAGAGGCCACTGTGGCCAGTAGTGAGGAGCAAAGGTGAGGATATTGAAGAAGATGTTGGAGAACTGCAGGCATCTGCACATGCTGGGTCCTCTGGGCTAGGCTAAGTAGCTTTTGTCTTTAGTGTGCAGATCCTGGGACCAGTCTGCCTGGGTTTATATACTGACTCTAGCACTTAGGTCCTGTGTGACTTGGGAAAGTCTCTGTGCTTCAGTTTGCTAACCTGGAACATTAGGATCATATTAGTACCTACCTTAGGATGAAATGAGTTAGTGTGAAAAGCATTTAGAATAGTGCCTAGCGTATAGCACTGTGATAATTGCCAGCCATCATCATATCTTTCCCAGGCATATTACCAAAATAAATCTGGGCAATATTATAATCAAGGAAGTATTTGCACTAAGTCATGGGAAAAATACATGAAATATATACCTGTGATGATATGTATACACATATATATAAAATATATACTGATGACAATATAGATGTTTGTACATGTGTATAAAATATATACTAATGATATGTATATTTTATATTTTAAATATATTTTATATCTGTCATTATTGGTATATATTTTTAAAACATGTATATAGTATATATATCTATATCATTGTAGACATATATGTATGATTTTTTTGACAGTGCAAATAATTCCTTGTATCTAGTCTTGTCCATATGTATTTTGGTAGTATGCCTGGGAAAGATGTGTTATATTGGAAAGTAGAGAGAGAAGGGAAATTAAAGGATTGTTTCTCTAATTTTCCTTTCAAACTGTAATTTTGATACGTATAAAAACTTTGATACAGTTAAAAAAACCTGTGTGTAAAGGATTTTTTTTTTCCATTTCTTACCCCTATTTAAGATCAGGAGGACCCTGTAGGTATCATTTTTCTACAAGCTAAGAAACAGCATGCTTTATGCACCTAAATGCATTGATCCAGTACCTCTTGACCCTGTAAATCAAGGTAGACGTGCAATAGCAGAAGTTTTGCTGATAAAAATCCCCTTGTTCAAGTCACTAACTACTGCTAAGATATACTTGCATAAAGGGTATAAAAGGATTTCATTTCAAGCATCATTGAGTTGTGAAGGTAAGAATTATGCATAATTGGTTTCATTGGAACTGTTATTTAAGAGGCCTTATTGATTTTCATTGGTGTCCACATATAACTTGTAATATTTCCTTCAATGATCATTTTGATTGCAGTTGTGTTAAAATAGCATCAAAAGCACAAATAGAGGGAAAAGAGGGATTTCATTTTTTAATTTTTTTATGGAATGCCAGCTTTGTGCTGTTTGGCAAACGTTGACCTGGTTTTTGTGTGTGTGTGTGTGTGTGTGTGTGACCAAGTTTAGTGTCTCTTAGAAGATATTAGCTTCTGAATACATTTGGACCATGAAACAATATTCCCTTTGTCTCCCTTTGTCATTGCTAATTAGGAAAAATTGCCAGACTCCCCAGTGGTAGCATGTCTAATTTAATAACCTGAGAATCTGATGCTTGAAAATATAATGAAATGTACTAAATACCATGGCCGTTTTATAATTACTGATACAAAACATATTGTAACTAATCTTTACTGATTAGAAAAGACTTTTATAAAGCACAAAATAGAGTCAGATGAGAACCACAGCTCTATCTGCATAATTTAATGTAATTATCAATCAGGAAGTTGTTCTTGAGCATGGGCTGATGGGCCAGAATTTGTTTGAAGATAAAGAGTATCAGTCAACAAACCTCTTGCTAGATTTTTTTCTTACCTCTGTGAAAAATTTAGTGGAAGTCTCTCTTTCTTTGGAAAAGCTTCTATCATTTGGTTTCCACCAGCAGCCTAAGTGATCATCCTAACAAAAACGGCAATTTCACTTGATGTTTTGATATCGTGTGTATACTACCTGAGCCAGTATTTCTATACACTTTAGGAAGCCCAGTCTCTTCCAATATTTTCTTTGTTTTAAAAAATTATATAGGTGGTAGTATGGAATAGTCAACCTTACTTGCATTGAATTCCAGTTTGAGTCTGCCCTAGGTGTGTGACCTCAGAGAAAGATGGATTTGGTAGGTGACTTAACCTTGGAATCTCGATCTCCTTATCTGACCACACAGGTACATTTATTACAGGGATTAAATAAGATTTTAATACAAAGCACATTACCTGGCACATGATAGATATCAAAAAATCTTTTTCCTTCCTCTTCTACCTTCTCCTCTTGAGAAAGCAGCCCTGATATGGGCGCAATGACACATGTGAAGACTTGGTGTAATGTGTGACTATGAAGCAGCAACACAATTTGTTTATATTTAAGTGCCTTTAATTTTGTCAGAAGAGCCTAAGCCTACGTGCGTGGGAGATGGTTGAACATGGTGATTCAGAGCTTGGAGGTGAATGAAGTTAAGCTTGGATGAGCTTGAATCCTGGCTTAGCTACCTGTGAGTTTTGTGCTCTGGGGAGATTACTTAATGCCTGGGAACCTTTTCTGATCTGTAAAATGGGGATTGTAATAGTATCACTTCCTAAGGGATTAAATAGTGAAGGTTCAATAAATTGAGGCACGTGAAACCTCGTAAAATAAGGGACTCATGGATGCTTTCCTGTGTCCTTGTATTTTAGGTGTGTCTCTTGTAATTCACACATCCTGGTGAGGCCTTTTCTTCACTGATCTACCCCTTATTTCTGATGTTGGCATCTGAAATTCCCTTAAGGTAAAACATGGATTTTTATTCCCCATTTAGCAACCATTTTGACTATGCAGATATTGCAAGGATAATTTAATTAGTTTGAATGGATTTGTGATTGGTGGTGGAATCAGGTTTTTTCCCCTGTTAATGATGGTAGCAAAGAGGTTCAAAAGCAGGCAGTAGCTATTCACACACGTTCCTCCAAAGAGTAAAAACATCTCTGCATAGTTTCTCCAAAATTACACATTTTGGAGTTGTTTCAGGGGGTTGAGAAGATAGAAGCTCCAAAAATTTTGCATGTTTTAAAACATATTCCCATTTTTCCCTTAGCATAGACCAAATTCCCTGCATATGTCATTTGCTTGTTTTCTCCATTCTTTTCAGTACACATTTATTGAGCGTTTAATAGATACAAAGGTTCAGGTATGATCCCTGCCATCAAGATATTCATAGATAGGGTCAGAGAGCAGTGGGGACAGATTCAGAAATGGATAATGCGATAATACACTCTAATGGACAGTACTGCAGACCTGCAAAGGTGTTACGGGGGCGTGAGAAGGGGCACCTGATGACCTAACCTGGGGAAAAGCAGGAAGGGAAAAATGGAGGAGGCTATAACCAGGGGTTGGTTTTCAGAGGTTGTTCTATGCTCCTAGGAGGTGTTTAGAATATATGAGGGCATTTTTGGTTGTCACAGTGATTAAGGAGTGGCATAATTGGCCTTTAGTGGGTGAAGGCAATAATGCTAAATGCCCTGTAAAGTACAGGACAATTCCACACAGCAAAGTTGTCATTTCACAAATGTTAGTGGTGTCCTGGTTGAATGAAGAGGGGAAAATAAAGGGAGTAGCATTATATCCTGTGTCTATTTTTGGGCGACGGGTGGTGGAGGGGAATGTTTGCTTTGAGCTATGTAGCACTTGTGAAAATAAAAGCAGTGAGAAAGCGGGAATAGTCTTTTTCTGTCTATTGCTTTCTGTTGGAGTGCCTTGAACTGGTTTTGCAATCCCATGACTTTCCCAAAGCTTAATGATCCGTGTTGGCTTGAATATGCCTATTGGAGAGGCCAGGGCTTCTCAAGTCCCTGGAGAATGAGTCCACCCAGCTCACCAACAGAATGATGAAAACCCCAGGAAGAAACATTTCCAATTTTTTTTTTTCTTTCCAACAGACTGCCAAGTTAAGAAGGGGCCAACTATAAAACAGTAGTGACATTCTGAACCAGAAAATCTGTTTTTCTTTGCTTTGATACATTGTAAAATAAAATAGATTTGCTTAGACATGCAGAGAAGTTAATAGAGTTGTCCATGGCTATGGCCTAAAAGGAGAGAAGACACCAGGAGAAGTAATTGAGTGCATGCAGTGGCAGGAGGAAGGGAAGAGGAACAGGGCTCATGAGTCTGGGTGCCTCTGGCCCCAGGGGGGCACCCAGTGATCACAGAGGATATATAGCCCAGTAGTGAAGGCAGAAACAGTATTTCAGCAGAAACAGGAGTCCCATGATGAGATATGCAAAGGTACAGACTCCACTCCATTAAGTCCCAGGGTTTTGCAGATGTATGGTGCAGGCCAGAGTTAGGGATGGGGTGGAGGAGGTGGAGGGAGGGGCTGGGTCAGCCAGTCGCTCCCCTGGCCTTTAGTCGGCACCTCTCACTATTAGATATATTGGAGGTCCGTGTAAGATTTCATTACAAAATAATGAAAAAAGTTTTCCTTTAAAAATTATTTGAAAAACCACTAGTATTGAAGTGCTCTTTTCCTCTGTTAGCCATTCATTTAAAAATTAATCTACTGTGCAACTTTGGTCAGATGCCTGGGCCTCTCTCTGCCACTATTTTTTTCTCATCTGGATGATAAGGGGTTCAGGCCAGAATTTCTAAGGACCTTTCAGCTTTAACATTCTGTGAATTTTCTAATATATTAATCGGTTTACTGCACTGTTATGAAAGGGAATGATCTGTTAGCTCAAGTACGGATTGATTCACAGCAAGTAGCAGATGAACCACACAGGAGACCTGGGAGAGTCTAGGTTTTGGATTTGAAAGTTATAAGAGGTGTGAAATGGAAACGTGGTTATTTATGGAAATTCACAGTTCCCTGCACTCACAGTTGCTAGTGGTTTCATCTAGGCAGAACATCTTGACAAACAAAGAACAGGAGCCCTAATTCACCAGGTTCCCCAATGTTCTAATGTAGATCTTTAACTGGGACAGTTGGTGGGCCAGCCTTCCACTAGGTAGATGTGTTGGTTTCTATGGAGTAACCAAAATTTTTCCAGTGGCATGGTCAGAGAAGAGTTCTCCCAATGCATGTCGTTAAGTGTCTTTAGTTAGTTAATACAGGTGTATGGGGTATAAAATTACTTTTCTAAGGACGCTTTGATTAAGCAGTACTCTCTATATGGCCTTGCTTCCAGTGCAAGGATTTGGAAGCATTGTGCGGCCTGGCTATTCTTACACTTTCATACATTGGCTTCCTATTTTCCTATTAGCGTTTAAAACATTGTATTACTTCTTTGCCCTCCATTCATTTTAAGCATGTTACCCCTGCTGAAGGTTCAAGCTGCTTGTTAAGGAGCGGCACCTCTGGGTCCTGCTATCATCTCTTCTGTTTGCCTGGGTAGGTCCCTTGGCCATCTGCCAGTAATTTTAAATGGTTTTGCAGGATTGTTGGGTTTAGGCTCACTCTCCACTGGTTTTGAAATATACTGGCTGGCATTGTAGTAATTTGTTCAGAGTGATCTTCACACGGAAAGAGAAATGAAATGCCCCGAAAGAAGAGCAAAGCCTAGCACATCTTTATACAGCAATTACAGATCCACATGTTGGTATTTTATTTAAGTCTACAACAACCCCATGAGGAAGGTATTATTATTATTATTATTATTATTATTATTATTATTATAATTATCATCACTATCATCCTCCTTATTATCTCATAATTATAGCTGAGGAAATTGAGACTTAAAAAGGTGAAATAACTTACCCAAAGTCTCCTAAGCCTGTTTCGATTGCTTAGCAAACTTCGTTAGCTAGCTTCCACTTGGTGGTGGTTTGTAGAAATTATAAAGGTATATAGCAATATATTCTTCAGTTACATGTACATTTTTGTAGTCTAGTATCCCAGATTTTTGTACTAATTTAAATTGCAACAAGAGCACATCACTTTTATTAGATTAATTCACACTCAGGTCTGATGAAATGTCATGGACACCAGGTGAAGTGTGACTATTATTTTGTGAGAGCTTTTGGTTTGGGGCTGGCATTTTCATGGTTTATTGCTAATGCATCCAGCATCATGGAGTGACGAAGTACAGCCTGGCTCACAGCCCTATAACTATGAAATGCATGGCCACTGGTGTCTCTCAGTTATGTTTTGAGACTCTGTGGAACAGAACGCTCCATCTAGTTCCTTTCCTTTGTTTTACCTGAAAGCAGATAGGAAGCCTGAAGTCTTTATTTCTTTCCACGAGTGCTTACAAATCAACAGTGAGAGAAAAGGATTCATTAGACGTTTCCTAGCCTTTCTAACAAGGGAGTAAAGCAGATAGGTGGGTTCAAGTGATGTCAAGTATCAATGCTGGTTTGTTTCAATGGCCCAGCACAATTAATCCTTTCAGAATACCGTCAGTATTTAACATTGCCTTGACTCAGATCTCTACAGTTCTCAGAGTTGCTGGTATTCACAGGGACACAGTCAAATAGCACATCATTAAAGTATTGTGGCTGATGCTTGCCGAGCTCACCTGTACTCTCCAAGGAGGTTTGTCACAACTTTCCCTCTTTTGCCCTCATCAAATCTTGTAAACAACCTGAAATTCTTATCAGAAATAGGTAAGCCTATAAATCATAAATGAATAATTTCCACTATGTACTCTGCCTGGTACCTCCCTCCCGCTGCACATCTGTACTTCACTTTATGCTAATTTCTTGCACTTTTTTTACATGTTGCTTGGTCATTATTTTAATTTAATCTAATGTATGTGCAAATTGTTTCAGAGTTTTTGAGGGCGCTGAATTATATTCATTTTTTGGCATAAAGGTTTTTTTTTTCCCCTCAGTGTAGAAGTACTGCAAACTCATTATGTAAGGTAAAAAGGAAACTATAAAAAGGTGGAAGGCAGAAGAAAACAAAACTATCTCATAAGACAATCATCACTAATACTCTAAGTCTCTTTGTTCTAAGTATTTTTTTTTACATATGTGTTTTTACAGCATATGTAAAATTGGTGCTCTGGTTTTCATTGATCACAACATAGCAGTTTTCTGTGCTAAAAAAAGCCCCTCTAAATGTCATTCTAAGTAAATCTATGGTATTGTAAATATTCGCTATCCAACATAATTTTCTGCTATTAAACTCAGGAAGAGAAGGATTCTTAATATCTTTAAGGGTACAGATCTTCACTCAACAGCCTATTTTATAATGTTGATATCGAAGAAACTTTAATGGCTGGTAAGCACGTTGCAGGTACCACCGGACAGGATGGCCAGGAGCCTTTGAACTGGATGAGTCCTTTGAAGGCTTCTGCTGTGCAAAGCGTTAACCTTTCTGGGTGGGAAACTGGGGGTTTCCTGGGGGGTGTCAGGACAGCAGCTCTTTACCAGCCTGTAAGGCCGTACCAATAGACTTGGTGAAAATTAGTTCTGGATTTCTGTTTAGAGGCAGGACCAGGACACCTGCGAAACCATTATCATTCTGGAAAATTCTAACCAATTCAATGACAAGTGTAAAAATAAGAAAAAAAAGAAAGAAAATCTATAGATCATTTAATTGTCTATCTAAAAAAATTAAAGAGAATCAATTGAAAAATTAGAATTATCGAGAGTTGTGACCAGATTCAAAACAAACATACAGAAATAGTTCACATGACCACAGATGAGCTAAAACATAATAGAGCCTATAATGGAATAAATTCTGTTTAGACAATTGGTCTAAATATAAAATCCCTAGGAATGACCTTAAAAAATTGTCTAGCGATTTACATTAAGTGACTTTAAAACTTGACTGGGAGCCATGAAAAACTTGGATAAATGAAGGAACATACTGTGTTCCACATTAGAAAAATTCGTTATTATTAATGCTGGTATCAAAATTATCCAAACTATAATCAACAGGCTGATCAGTGGGAGAGAATTGATATCCCAGAAATGGACCTAAGTATGTAATTTTATATCCCGTGGGTATTACCATGGGGCACTGTGGGCTGTTACTGTGGGAGGGGGAGTATACATGGAGGCTAAAAAAATACACTGTGGAATCAGACAGGCACAGATTGAAATCCCAAATCTGCTAATTTTTGTTCTTTGCTGTTGTTTTCCCCATAGACGTAATGTGAGGATAGTAACTCCTGTTATCTGAGGGTTAAAATGGTACATGGTATTTAGTCAACAAATGGCAGAGTTGATTAATGTTATTTCATCTTAAAATATTTGGAAAATTTTGCTTCCTGATTTTTTCCAAACATTATCCTTGAGATTTTAAAATGTATTCTTAAATCTGTATTTATGTAATTATGAAAGATAAAGAAAATATAATAACATTTGATGGAGTATAAGGAAATTAATATAATATTTTCTGTGTCCCTACAATTTGATCCATCATTAGTTATAATGAAGCCTGTCATTTTCACCTGGGTTCCAGGAGCATCTTAGAAATAAGTCATGTATCTCTATGATTCAGTTATATGCAGCGTCAAGTGTGTGATTTACTATACTGTCATACGTAAGCAATCCTTAGTTATATATAACAGTGATAATTGTCTATTGTAGAAAGTTTGAAAAACACAAAAAGGTATGAGGAGGAAATTTAGAAGGATTTTGTAATTCCATCACTTGAAGATAATCATCGTTAGTATTCTTAGGTCTTTCCTTCTGGATTCTTTTTCCACTTAGGTATGCAATTTTTTTAGAATTAATAAATACATTCAGTCCAATTTTAATAAAATCTCAACTGAACTTGCTGGAAGTTCAATTTAACTTAACAAAATTATTCCAGAAAGCATTATGGAACAATGAATAATAAGAACAGTTTAAAAAATATTTCAAAAAGAAAAATATTTAGAGGAGACTCTCCCCTATCAGATATGAACCTGTGTTGTAAAACTCCCCAAATTAAAATTGTATTGTACTGGTGCAAGATTGGATAGTAGATGTGTAGTATTGTAGATATCCCAGAAATAGAATTTAGTGTTTAGGAGAATTCAGTACTTATCAGTGGGAAGAAACATTATTTAGCAAATTTGTGATAATGAATTAGATCCTTACCTCTGACCGTAAAGCAAAATCAATTTTATACTAATCTCAGGTTAAAACAGTTCTTACGGTTTTAACAGTTCTTACAGTTTTTACAGTTATTACAGTTTTACAGTTTAAACAGTTATTACAGTTTTTAAGTTGGGTACCACATTTGTAATTCTAATACAGGCTTTCTTTATCTTAACCTGTACCTTGCTGGTAATAGTCTGCTTTATTTTAAAAAGGCAATTTCTTCTTTTATCTTATTGAGAACTTGAACTAAAACTTTCTTCTTGCAGTAAGTTTGTTTTATTAAGGTGACTTTTATTTGAGAGCATTATTTACCATGCTTTTTTTGTGTCAGAATAATTTCATAGGCCCAGGACATTTACTTATCCTTAGAGAGAGAGTAGTAGTTATTTTGATGTAGCAGGGTGTTTTTCACACTTCCTAGATGGCTTCTAGGATCTTTTCAGGAGAATTCAGAAGGCGATTTTCATGGCACTCACTCAAGTACCTGTTTTGACTTATGTCTGATTTATTTTGTTTCATTTCTCTGATTTCGTATATGTACATGCTCACTGAGTTCCTCTTCATGATCCAATCTAATATGGAGAGGATTCTACTAATTTGGATTTCTGTGGCTCCCCCAATTAGGACTTTGATTTGTATAACGCATATAAGTGTTTCATCAAATAACAATTGTAAATGCATGCAAAGTTGCTGACACCCCTAGCATTTTAATTGTCGAAGGTAGAGGGATGATTCCAAGATTACCCAAGAATTCTGTGACTGAGTCATTGCTCCTCTAGAATCCTCTGTTGACTTGGATTGTACCGTGTAACTTGCATTTGATAGGTAGATCTGTCATGAAACTTAACACTTGTCTGGTCACCTAACAATTCCCATTTTTGGTTTGTGATATGCTGGGTATATTCAGTAATTTTAGCACTGTTAGAAAATTCTAGAAAGAATCCTCAAGGTAAAATTAATTGTGACTTACTATGAACACAATGTCATATGGCTTCCTGGAGAATGATAAAGGAGGTTGATGCAGTTTGCAGCAAAAAATAATAAATGAGTGATCACATAATAAACACTGACAGTGAAGCCCAATACACTGAAATTTCAAGCTTTCCCTATTGTGTGAACCCTTTTTTATTTTTTGTATCACCCTGTTTTTTAAAAAATAATGCTTGCAGTAAAGTTATTGTTTCCTTTTCCTGCAACTGCTGAGAGGGTTCAGTTGCTAATGAAAATGCCTTTGTCTATTTTTAAACTGTGTGAGAATGTGCTTTGGAGACATGAGTAGTTTTTTCTTCTGCAAATACTCTTGTAATAATCTTTATTGACGTGCTAATCTTCTGTTTGTCTGAATTTCCAACATGTTATGAGAATGGTCATGTTATAAGAATGTTGAGCATCATACCATAGGCAAAAAGAGCTACCATATCCCTTAAGGTTTTTCTAATCAACTATTTGTTGAGAAAATTTGGTGATTGTGTTTGACTTACAGGACTTGGCATGCTTAGTTGAACAATACTAGATTTTGAATGAAGTTTTTTTTAAAGGGAATAACATGCATCATAGCACTGTATCACCAGTGTGCACAACTGACAGTTTTTTAAGATAGTAATTTTAATCCACTTGTTACCAAAATCTGATTCCAGAGTTCCGCAATATTAAAGCTGTATTTAGCTTATAAAACCTATAGCAGCCCATTCACATATTCTGAGATGCAAAATAGATATGATGGAAACTTTTGTCATATGATATTTAATAAAGAAGAATTAAGTAAAGTGGCCATTGGTTTGTTAATCTGTAAGAATATGTGAATTTCCATGTTTCATGTTTCCAATACCAAATTGAAATGGATGGGACCTGAATAATTTTAGTAAATATTGTCTTGAAATGAGAAGGAACTTTCCAGAGTGGCTCTCTAATTTCAGTAAGCATGTCATGGCTACTCAGTATCTGAGATGACCAATGACCCATAAATTTATTTTGGAAAGACTGCCACTGGGTAAAGTTTTCTGAAGTGTTTGATTTTCATGGATCAAAATTGTTTTAATTTCTGTGTGGTTTCTTCCAAGTTTATGCAAACCCCATAAGGGAGAAAACACAAGCTATATCCTTGTTCTACAGGGAAAAAACTACTTTTAGAGAGAATTGCCTTGTCCTGAGTTACTGAGCCAAGTGGCAACTCTAAGAGTAGAATCTGTTCATACAGTTGCATGACACAAGTCTGGTTTTGTTTCTTCCTATCACTGATTTCTGTCCTAATAAGTTAGCTTCTCTTTGCAGTCAGTCTAATGTGATAGGCATAGCTAAAAACCCAAGCCTGACCTTTTGGGTGTTCTGAGGTCTTTTGGCCAATGGACAAGATCTTACGAAGGGCATATGGTACAGGTTTCACGTATTGTGGCAAATATTACCATCCCCAGACCGGTTGTAGCTGATGATTCATCCCTTATATAGAGCCACCAATAACACTCCAAATATAACCTCAGAAAATTGTGAATCACGGATTTTCTATGAAAATCGTATGAAAGGATCAAAGTGACCCAAAGAGGGTGGGGACACACAGAGCATTGTGTGTTTTGAGCTGGTTTCGGTCGGTTGGAGAACCTGGGGTTCAGAGAGCAAGTCCAGTGACTGTGCTTGTCCCCTGCATGAAACCCTTGTCAGAAAACCTCCTTCTCTCTCTCTTTTTATGTCTCTATCAAATGGTTTTACTAACATTTGGGATGGATTTCCCCACCCCGCCAGCCCACCCATCTTGGGAGGCATAATCAGCGTAACTAGTCATCTAAAATGACTAGTTGGAAATGTTACGTGATGGAATACCCTTGGTACCTGTGGTGGTTCATTCTGTGTGTCAACTTGGTTAGACTATCAGCAGTTATTTGGCCAAATACTAGTCTAGATGTTGCTGAAAATGTATTTTTTCGATATGATTAACATTTAAAATCAGTTGGCGGGAGTTCCCTGGTGGTCCAGTGGTTAAGACTCCGCGCTCCCAACGTTAGGGGGCCCGGGTTCAGTCCCTGGTCAGGGAACTAGATCCAGTGTGCCGCAACTAAGAGTTTGCATGCCGCAACTAAGATCCTGCATGCTGCAACTAAGACCTGGTGCAGTCAGATAAATAAATATTAAAAAAAAAATCAGTTGGCATTAAGTAAAACAGATTATCCTCTGTAGTGTGGGTAGGCCTCATCCAATCAGCTGAAGGCCTTATGAGGAAAGACTGAGGTCTTCCAAAGAAAGAGTGAACTCTGCCTTCACACAGCCTTTGGACTGGAGACTGCAACATCAAATTTATCCCTGAGTCTCCCGCCTGCTGGCCTGTCCTACAGGTTTAGGATTTGCTACCCCCTATGACTGTGTGAACTAGTTCCTTAACATCAATCAATCCATCCATCCATCAATCTCTCTTTCTCTTTCTCTCCCCCCTCCCTCCCCCCGTCCATCTCCTTTCCCTCTCTCCTTTCTCTCTCTCTCTCTCTCTCTCTCGCTATATCTCTCTGTCTCTGTGTGTGTAAGTGTGTGTGTGTGTGTGTGTGTGTGTGTATATCCTGTTGTTTCTCTGGGAGAACACTGACTAATGCAGTACACAAGAGTTTTCCTTGTGATAACAAAAATACATTTTAATTGAGTGTGTGTTACATACTGGACACTATCCCAGATTTTATTTAAGTTACATAATAATCCTATGAAACAGATATTTTCTCCACTTTAGAGGTAAGAGAAACCAAAGCTCAGAGAATCTAAGCAACATGCCTAAAGTTTCACATCCAGTTGGCTGCCAGCTTAGAAGTCATTTAAAAATCTTAAATTCAATCCTCTGCACAGAGAAATGGCTGTCACTTTGCTGTTTGTCATATAATTGCTTAGATGACTAGAAAAGCAACCTTGCTTTTTCTTTTCCAGGTTAATGGTAGATAACAACCTAGTCACCGAAGCAAGGTGTGTAATGGAATTCAGGAGCAGCCACCTAGGCTGTTGTTACATTTAAAACTCATCCCAAACTTGTCCTTGACCTAAGGAGTCTCAAGTAAAACAGCCCTTAGGAAGGAAGAACCCAGGCCCAGCAAGGAGAAGCAGCAGTTAGTGTAAATGTCAGTTCAGTTTCCTAGGGGATGGACCTCAGGTGCGAGGATTATGGGTGCCCACATTCCACTTGGTCCCGAGAGGCTTACGTTGATCAGCTTCGTAAACCAAGGGTAACTGGCCAGCTTGAGTTTCCTAGGAGTTAGGGACCTTTCTGTCTGGGCACAACTAATGTCTTTTCTACAGATAGTTAAGTCAGCCAGTGAAGATGTTGCACGTCTCAAACTCTTCAAATTCTGCTCTGATCTCGTATAATTTATCTGTTTAATTCTACAGGTAAAGTAGCACCTGGATGGGATGAAACCATTGTAGATACTATTAATTTAAAAATAGTTTTTATTGTGGTAAAATATACATACAATAAAATTTACCATTTTAACCATTTTTAAGTGTACAATTTAGTGGCATTAACTTCAGTCACAATGTGTGCAACCATTGCTACTATCTATCTCCAGAATTTTTTGTCATCCCAAACAGAAACTCTGTGCCCATTAAATGATAACCCTCCACTCTTCCCTCCTCCTAGCCCTGGTAACCTCTATTGTAACGTTCTGTCTCTATGTGTATGACTCTTAGGTATCTCGTAAAGGTGTAACCATACAGTTATTTGTCCTTTTGCGTCTGCCTTATCTCAGTTAGCTCAGTATTTTCAGGTTTTATCTGTGTTGTAGTGTGTATCAGAATTTTTTTTCCTTGCCTTTGGTCCCACCTCGAGTTCTACTTCTCTGGCCCAGCCCCTATTCATGCATCAGAATTTGATTCCTTTTGAGTCCCTGCTTTAAATTCTTTTGGGTTTATATCTAGAATGGAATTGCAGGATCAGTGATTAACTTTTAGAGGATCCACCAAACTGTTTTCTACAGTGACTACACCATTTTATATTCCCACAAACAATGCACAGGTTTTTAATTTCTTCAGGTAGGTCCTCATTAACGTTATTTTGGGGGGAGGAGGTTGTTCGTTTGTTTGTTTGTTTTAAAAAATATTTATTTATTTAATTTATTTGTTTGCGCCGGGTCTTAGCTGCGGCTTGTGGGCTCCTTAGCTGCAGCTCGCCTGGCTCCTTAGTTGCGTCATGCATGTGGGATCTAGTTCCCTGACCAGGGATCGAACCCAGGCCCCCTGCATTGGGAGCACGGAGTCTTAACCACTGCGCCACCAGGGAGATCCCTGTTCGTTTGTTTTTATAGTAGCCATCCTAATGCATGTGAGGTGGTATCTCATTTTGGTTTTGATCGTGCATTTCCATAATGGTTAGTGACGTTGAACAGCTTTGCGTATGCTTCTTGCCATTTGTGTATCTTTGGAGAATTGTCTATTTAATGAGCCCTTTGTCTATTTTTGAATTAGGCTGTTTGGTTTTTTGATGAGTTGTAAGTTCTTTATATCTTCTGCATATTAATCCTTTATCAGATATATGCTTTGCAAATATGTTCTTCTATTCTTTAGGTTGTCTTTTCCACTCTCTTGATGTTGTCCTTTGATGCCCAAAAGCTGTTAATTTTGATGAAACCTCATTTTTTAAAAAAAATCTATTGTTGCCTGTGCTTTTGGTGTCATCTTTTTTTTTTTTTTTTTTTTTGGCCTCTTTATTTGAGAAGCACAAGAGGACAATACATGATTGCACATCTACAGCACATACACTTTGAAATGAAGTTATACTAATCCCAATATTTACATACACATTTTTTTTTTTACTTTTTTTTTTTTTTAAACATCTTTATTGAAGTATAATTGCCTTACAATGGTGTGTTAGCTTCTGCTTTATAACAAAGTGAATCAGTTATACATATACAATATGTTCCCATATCTCTTCCCTCTTGCATCTCCCTCCCTCCCACCCTCCCCATCCCACCCCTCTAGGTGGTCACAAAGCACCGAGCTGATCTCCCTGTGCTATGCGGCTGCTTCCCACTAGCTATCTATTTTACATTTGGTAGTGTATATATGTCCATGACACTCTCTCACCCTGTCACATCTCACCCCACCCCCTCCCCATATCCTCAAGTCCATTCTCTAGTAGGTCTGTGTCTTTATTCCCGTCTTGCCACTAGGTTCTTCATGGCCTTTTTTTTTTTTTTTTCCTTAGATTCCGTATATATGTGTTAGCATACTGTATTTGTTTTTCTCTTTCTGACTTACTTCACTCTGTATGACAGACTCTAACTCCATCCACCTCATTACAAATACCTCCATTTCATTTCTTTTTATGGCTGAGTAATATTCCATTGTATACATGTGCCACATCTTCTTTATCCATTCATCTGTCGATGGACGTTTAGGTTGCTTCCATGTCCTGGCTATTGTAAATAGAGCTGCAATGAACATTTTGGTACATGACTCTTTTTGAACTATGGTTTTCTCAGGGTATATGCCCAGTAGTGGGATTGCTGGGTCGTATGGTAGTTCTATTTTTAGTTTTTTAAGGAACCTCCATACTGTTCTCCATAGTGGCTGTATCAATTTACATTCCCACCAACAGTGCAAGAGTGTTCCCTTTCCTCCACACCCTCTCCAGCATTTATTATTTCTAGATTTTTTGATGATGGCCATTCTGACCGGTGTGAGATGATATCTCATTGTAGTTTTGATTTGCATTTCTCTAATGATTAATGATGTTGAGCATTCTTTCATGTGTCTGTTGGCCATCTGTATATCTTCTTTGGAGAAATGCCTATTTAGGTCTTCTGCCCATTTTTGGATTGGGTTGTTCGTTTTTTGGTTATTGAGCTGCATGAGCTGCTTGTAAATCTTGGAGATTAATCCTTTGTCAGTTGCTTCATTTGCAAATATTTTCTCCCATTCTGATGGTTGTCTTTTGGTCTTATTTATGGTTTCCTTTGCTGTGCAAAAGCTTTTAAGTTTCATTAGGTCCCATTTGTTTATTTGTGTTCTTATTTCCATTTCTCTGGGAGCTGGGTCAAAAAGAATCTTGCTGTGATGTATGTCATAGAGTGTTCTGCCTATGTTTTCCTCTAAGAGTTTGATAGTGTCTGGCCTTACACTTAGGTCTTTAATCCATTTTGAGTTTATTTTTGTGCATGGTGTCAGGGAGTGTTCTAATTTCATACTTTTACATGTATCTGTCCAATTTTCCCAGCACCACTTATTGAAGAGGCTGTCTTTTCTCCACTGTATATGCTTGCCTCCTTTATCAAAGATAAGGTGACCATATGTGTGTGGGTTTATCTCTGGGCTTTCTATCCTGTTCCATTGATCTATATTTCTGTTTTTGTGCCAGTACCAAACTGTCTTGATTACTGTAGCTTTGTAATATAGTCTGAAGTCAGGGAGCCTGATTCCCCCAGCTCCATTTTTCGTTCTCAAGATTGCTTTGGCTATTCGGGGTCTTTTGTGTTTCCGTACAAATTGTGAAATTTTTTGTTCTAGTTCTGTGAAAAATGCCAGTGGTAGTTTGATAGGGATTGCATTGAATCTGTAGATTGCTTTGGGTCGTAGAGTCATTTTCACAATGTTGATTCTTCCAATCCAGGAACATGGTATGTCTCTCCATCTATTTGTATCATCTTTAATTTCTTTCATCGTGTCTTATAATTTTCTGCATACAGGTCTTTTGTCTCCTTAGGTAGGTTTATTCCTAGGTATTTTATTCTTTTTGTTGCAATGGTAAAAGGGAGTGTTTTCTTAATTTCACTTTCAGATTTTTCGTCATTAGTGTATAGAAATGCAAGAGATTTCTGTGCATTAATTTTGTATCCTGCTACTTTACCAAATTCATTCATTAGCTCTAGGAGTTTTCTGGTAGCATCTTTAGGATTCTCTATGTATAGTATCATGTCACCTGCAAACAGTGACAGCTTTACTTCTTCTTTTCCGATTTGGATTCCTTTTATTTCTTTGTCTTCTCTGATTGCTGTGGCTAACACTTCCAAAACTATGTTGAATAATAGTGGTGAGAGTGGGCAACCTTGTCTTGTTCCTGATCTTAGTGGAAATGGTTTCAGTTTTTCACCATTGAGGACAATGTTGGCTGTGGGTTTGTCATATATGGCCTTTATTATGTTGAGGAAAGTTCCTTCTATGCCTACTTTCTGCAGGGCTTTTATCATAAATGGGTGTTGAATTTTGTCGAAAGCCTTCTCTGCATCTATTGAGATGATCATATGGTTTTTCTCCTTCAATTTGTTAATACGGTGTATCACATTGATTGATTTGTGTATACTGAAGAATCCTTGCATTCCTGGGATAAACCCCACTTGATCATGGTGTATGATCCATTTAATGTGCTGTTGGATTCTGTTTGCTAGTATTTTGTTGAGGATTTTTTGCATCTATGTTCATCAGTGATATTGGCCTGTAGTTTTCTTTCTTTGTGACATCTTTGTCTGGTTTTGGTATCAGGGTGATGGTGGCCTCGTAGAATGAGTTGGGGAGTGTTCCTCCCTCTGCAATATTTTGGAAGAGTTTGAGAAGGATAGGTGTTAGCTCTTCTCTAAATGTTTGATAGAATTCACCTGTGAAGCCATCTGGTCCTGGGCTTTTGTTTGTTGGAAGGTTTTTAATCACAGTTTCAATTTCAGTGCTTGTGATTGGTCTGTTCATATTTTCTATTTCTTCCTGGTTCAGTCTCGGCAGTTTGTGCATTTCTAAGAATCTGTCCATTTCTTCCAGGTTGTCCATTTTATTGGCATAGAGTTGCTTGTAGTAATCTCTCATGATCTTTTGTATTTCTGCAGTGTCAGTGGTTACTTCTCCTTTTTCATTTCTAATTCTATTGATTTGAGTCTTCTCCCTTTTTCTCTTGATGAGTCTGGCTAATGGTTTATCAATTTCGTTTATCTTCTCAAAGAACCAGCTTTTAGTTTCATTGATTTTTGCTATTGTTTCCTTCATTTTTTTTTCATTTATTTCTGACCTGATCTTTATGATTTCTTTCCTTTTGCTGGCTTTGGGGTTTTTTTGTTCTTCTTTCTCTAATTGCTTTAGGTGCAAGGTTAGGTTGTTTATTCGAGATGTTTCCTGTTTCTTGAGGTAGGCTTGTATTGCTATAAACTTCCCTCTTAGCACTGCTTTTGCTGCGTCCCATAGGTTTTGGGTCGTCGTATCTCCATTGTCATTTGTTTCTAGGTATTTTTTGATTTCCCCTTTGATTTCTTCAGTGATCACTTCGTTATTAAGTAGTGTATTGGGTAGCCTCCATGTGTTTGTATTTTTTACAGATCTTTTCCTGTAATTGATATCTAGTCTCATAGCGTTGTGGTCAGAAAAGATACTTGATACGATTTCAGTTTTCTTAAATTTACCAAGGCTTGATTTGTGACCCAAGATATGATCTATCCTGGAGAATGTTCCGTGAGCACTTGAGAAAAATGTGTATTCTGTTGTTTTTGGGGGGAATGTCCTATAAATATCAATTAAGTCCATCTTGTTTAACGTATCATTTAAAGCTTGTGTTTCCTTATTTATTTTCATTTTGGATGATCTGTCCATTGGTGAAAGTGGGGTGTTAAAGTCCCCTACTATGATTGTGTTGCTGTCGATTTCCCCTTTTATGGCTGTTAGTATTTGCCTTATGTATTGAGGTGCTCCTATGTTGGGTGCATAAATATTTACAATTGTTATACCTTCCTCTTGGATCGATCCCTTGATCATTATATAGTGTCCTTCTTTGTCTCTTGTAATATTCTTTATTTTAAAGTCTATTTTGTCTGATATGAGAATTGCTACTCCAGCTTTCTTTTGATTTCCATTTGCATGGAATATCTTTTTCCATCCCCTCACTTTCAGTCTGTATGTGTCTCTAGGTCTGAAGTGGGTCTCTTGTAGACAGCATATATATGGGTCTTGTTTTTGTATCCATTCAGCCAGCCTGTGTCTTTCGGTGGGAGCATTTAATCCATTTACATTCAAGGTAATTATCGATATGTATGTTCCTATTCCCATTTTCTTAAATGTTTTGGGTTTGTTATTGTAGGTGTTTTCCTTCTCTTGTGTTTCTTGCCTAGAGAAGTTCCTTTAGCATTTGTTGTAAAGCTGGTTTGGTGGTGCTGAACTCTCTCAGCTTTTGCTTGTCTGTAAAGGTTTTAATTTCTCCATCACATCTGAATGAGATCCTTGCTGGGTAGAGTAATCTTGGTTGTAGGTTTTTCTCCTTCATCACTTTAAGTATATCCTGCCACTCCCTTCTGGCTTGCAGAGTTTCTGCTGAAAGATCAGCTGTTAACCTTATGGGGATTCCCTTGTGTGTTATTTGTTGCTTTTCCCTTGCTGCTTTTAATATGTTTTCCTTATATTTAATTTTTGACAGTTTGATTAATATGTGTCTTGGCGTGTTTCTCCTTGGGCTTATCCTGTATGGGACTCTCTGTGCTTCCAGGACTTGATTAACTATTTCCTTTCCCATATTAGGGAAGTTTTCAACTATAATCTCTTCAAATATTTTCTCAGTCCCTTTCTTTTTCTCTTCTTCTTCTGGGACCCCTATAATTCGAATGTTGGTGCGTTTAATGTTGTCCCAGAGGTCTCTGAGACTGTCCTCAGTTCTTTTCATTCTTTTTTCTTTATCCTGCTCTGCAGTAGTTATTTCCACCATTTTATCTTCCAGGTCACTTATCCTTTCTTCTGCTTCAGTTATTCTGCTATTGATCCCATCTAGAGTATTTTAAATTTCATTTATTGTGTTTTTCATCGTTGCTTGGTTCCTCTTTAGTTCTTCTACGTCCTTGTTAAATGTTTCTTGCATTTTGTCTATTCTGTTTCCAAGATTTTGGATCATCCTTACTATCATTATTCTGAATTCTTTTTCAGGTAGACTACCTATTTCCTCTTCATTTGTTAAGTCTGGTGTGTTTTGACCCTGCTCCTTCATCTGCTGTGTGTTTTTCTGTTGTCTCATTTTGCTTATCTTACTGTGTTTGGGGTCTCCTTTTCACAGGCTGCAGGTTCGTAGTTCCTGTTGTTTTTGGTATCTGTCCCCAGTGGCTAAGGTTGGTTCAGTGGGTTGTGTAGGCTTCCTGGTGGAGGGAACTAGTGCCTGAGTTCTGGTGGATGAGGTTGGATCTCGTCTTTCTGGTGGGCACGTCCACGTCTGGTGGTGTATTTTGGGGTGTCTGTGGCCTTATTATGATTTTAGGCAGCCTCTCTGCTAATGGATGGGGCTGTGTTCCTGTCTTGCTAGTTGTTTGGCATAGGGTGTCCAGCACTGTAGCTTACTGGTCGTTGAGTGAAGCTGGGTCTTGATGTTGAGATGGAGATCTCTGAGAGATTTTTGCCGTTTGATATTACGTGGAGCTGGGAGGTCTCTGGTGGACCAGTGTCCTGAAGTTGGCTCTCCCACCTCAGAGTCACAGCCCTGATGCCTGGCTGGAGCACCAAGAGCCTTTCGTCCACACGGCTCAGAGTAAAAGGGAGAAAAAATAGAAAGAAAGAAAGAAAGAAAGAAAGAAAGAGGCTATAATATAGTGAAGTAAAATAAAGCTATTATAAAGCAAAGCTATACAGACAAAATCTCACCCAGAAGCATATACATATACACTCACAAAAAAAGGAAAAAGGGAAAAAATAATATATCCTGTTCCCAAAGTCCACCTCCTGAATTTGGGATGATTCGTTGTCTATTCAGGTATTCAACAGATGCAGGCACATCAAGTTGTTTGTGGAGTTTTAATCCGCTGCTTCTGAGGCTGCTGGGAGAGATTTCCCCTTCTCTTCCCTGTTCGCACAGCTCCTGGGGTTCAGCTTTGGATTTGGACCCACCTCTGCGTGTAGGTCGCCTGAGGGCGTCTGTTCTTCGCTCAGACAGGATGGGGTTAAAGGAGCAGCTGCTTCGGGGGCTCTGGCTCACTCAGGCGGGTGGGGGGGGAGGGAGGGGTACGGATGCGGGGCGAGCCTGCGGCGGCAGAGGCCGGCGTGACGTTGCACCAGCCTGAGTCACGCAGTGCGTTCTCCCAGGGAAGTTGTCCCTGGATCACGGGACCCTGGCAGTGGCGGGCTGCACAGGCTACCGGGAGGGGTGGTGTGGAGAGTGACCTGTGCTCGCACACAGGCTTTTTGGAGGCGGCAGCAGCAGCCCCAGCGTCTCACGCCCGTCTCTGGGGCCCGCGCTGATCGCCGCGGCTCGTGCCCGTCTCTGGAGTTCGTTTAGGCGGCGCTCTGAATCCCCTCTCCTTGCGCGCCGCGAAACAAAGAGGCAAGAAAAAGTCTCTTGCCTCTTCGGCAGCTGCAGACTTTTTCCCGGGCTCCCTCCCGGCTAGCTGTGGTGCACTAGCCCCTTCAGGCTGTATTCACGCCGCCAACCCCAGTCCTCTCCCTGCGATCCGACCGAAGCCCGAGCCCTGTTTTTTATTTAAAGGACATTTGTGTATAACCATTCCCTCCCCAAATGGTAGATCCATTAGTTTATTGGACATCCCATTCAAAACGTATTCTAAACCTCCTTTGAAAAAACAAATTTGTGCTTCATGAGCCAAGATAATATAGCATAGCACAGTGATTAGAGCATGATTCTGAAGTTAGACTGGCTAGGTTTTAAGTCTGTTTAGCCACCCTCTAGTTATGTGATTTGGGGCAGATTAATTCATATTTCTGTGCCTCAGTTTTATCACCTGTAAGTTTGGGTTACAATAGTACTGAACTTAAAGGGTTGTTGTGAGAATTAAATGAGGTAATTACTGTCAAATCTCTAGAACATTGCCTATTAAATTATATAAGGCAACGTAGTGTAAGGTAGGCCACTAATATATTCTTTATAACCTTATAGAGAAGTCTGTCAGGGTTCTCTATATAACTTTTCCAGACTTTTTATTGCTCTTTTCTCTGTCTTTGACTTATGTACAGGAGCTAGCTAACTTGCTTAACCTCAATAAAAACTGTCTACAGATGCTTACTTAGAGCTCAAAACTTAATACCCCTAAAAAAAGCAGAATGAGCAGGCAAGGATCCTCTGACACAGAAAATAATTCCTTATGCTGTAAAGCTGAGAAAAGTCTAGCCAATTCTCTTAATTTGATCTTAAAGATGTCAACCAATTTTTGAATCACATTCCTTTAGATAGATAAGGAAAATATAAAGGATATGATTTTAGTACCACAAATTAGAACTAAACTCAACTGACATCTGGTCCTGCTAGATATCTATTTACTGTCAGAACAAACCATGGCCCACAATCAACTACTTCTCAACCAAGATCTTATTTTTGACAGATGTTCTATGATGTTTAATTGGTTTATGTCTAGTAACTATACAAAAGGTCAATTCAAGGTGTTGCCTAGGGGTGAGTTTTGCAACTAATTCATCTTAGAGGGTTCACAAGGAGGTTGCGTTACTTAAAATTAATGCCAATTTTGAAAAATTTCCAGGAAAAAAAGATTTCAGCCATGCTCTCTTTGAAAGAAGCATGGGGCTACCATTCTTTCTCCCCTCTTTGGATGAGAACAGATCCAAAGCTGTTTTCTCAATATATGTTGGCTTTATGCACTGGTCCTCCTCCATCAACTCCTTTGGTCCACCCTCTTTGAAGGTGGAGTGTCTTATTTTGGAGACTAGGATACTGATTAAGCTCAGTTATCAATATAAAAACATGTAAGTTTTCCATTTTGGGGGAAACAGGGAACATGGGCATTCTAGTTTCTTGAGAGAGACTATAACACAACCATCTGCTGTCTGGAGTTGACAAAAGTCAACAAGTCAACAATTTAAAATAATATTCATGTAGGTACATGTCTGAAATAATTAAATTCAGCCCTTCGTGTATAGACTAAATTTTATCTTAGGTAAAAATAGTCTGTTTATGACTGGAGAGCATTATTTTTGATCTCTAGTAGAATAACTTTTGATTTATTTACAATTTGTCCTGAAAGTCTCAACTTAAGTTGAAATACGATAAGCTATATGAAACTTACCCTGGTATTTCTTATCTGTTGAGAGTGTTGTGCACCAAATCAGTCTGTTTTCGTCATGAAAATTCAGAAGAGGAATTTCTTAGGTATCTCTGATATCTATGAGTAATTGATACATATTTATATTCTGGACGTTGTGAGACAGTATCTGATTATGTTCATTTCTGTGTGTAACCAACCTGTTAACCAGATTAAGAAGGTCTGAGACAAACTGACAGCCCATTTCTAGCAAGTGTATGAGACTGTAGGATGTGTGCCTGTGTAGTTATTCCACCTTTAAGCAGAGAAGTGGATTAACCTATTGATTAAGAGGATGGGCTCTGAAGCAGAACAGCTTGGGTTCAACTCCTAGTGCCCTAGTTTACTAACTTTGTGAGTGGGGCTGGGTTAATTTCTCAATTTTTTTTTGCATTTCAATATCCTTATCTGTAGAAGGGAGACAATAGTAATATCTTTCTCACTGATTTGTGAGAATTAAATGAGTACCATGTATAAAGCAGTTAGGACAGTTTATGGTACATGTAATTCTCCACACGTTAGATATTATTTTTGCTCTCTTACTGTTTTTCTTAATTCTCTTTTTTATCAAGTTATATATGTATTTTTATTAGAAGAATAATCTATTTCTGGGGACTTTTTGTTGTAGGTGTCAGAATCACATGTTAAACTGCAATAAGTAAAAAAGACTAATGTTACAAAATTTCAAAAATGATTTTGCTTCAGGCATAGCAGGACTCAGGAGCTCAAATAATGTCATTGTTTCTCACGTTTAATTAGTCCTGGTCTATTTTAAATGCAGCGGAGATCACTTCTTGCCCTGTTGACATAGTCACTCCATCCTGTAGATTTATGTAGAAGCAAATTGAATTAAAATACCTTTGTCGACTGAAAGAAAAAATGCACAGCCTAAAAGTTGAGAATTATGTTTTATTTGGCAGACAAAACTGAGGACTTAATCCTGGAAGACAGCCTCTCAGATAGCTCTGAGGGACTGCTGCAAAGAGGTAAGGGATATATAGGAGTTTTTGCAACAAAAACTAGGTAGTCAGAACATCAAAAGGTTACTGTTAATTAAAGAAAACCAGACATCTTAAATTAATGAATTTAGTGCCTTTCTATGTTTGAGAAGATGCTAGAGTCTGGGCTCATTGAAATCATTCCTTTGATATGCACCTTAACTATGGCCAGTATCCTGCTTTTCTCTATCCTGAATCCCCTGAGGGTGCACAGTTAGGGGTTACTACAGTGACTGCTGGCTTGATGGCCTCAACCTCCTTTGTTTACTGTATGGCAGGCAACATTTTTCCTTCATACCTTGATTCCACAATCTTTAAAAACCACACAAAAGAACACAAAGGAACTAATAAATCTTTTGTGCTATACAGTTCTTCAGGACATTCAGAACCTTTTGGAAATGAGATAGAATATAAGTTGCTATAAGTTACTAAATATGTTACTTACCAGTGTCTTTAAATTTTGACTCTTCTTGTGAATATTACTTTCAATGCTGCACATATTTCTTTTGCTAAAAGGATAAGAATTATTTTGCCTCTACCATGAGAGAATTTTCAGCCTCATAGTTTGAAAATTCTGTAACAATTCAGACTGTGTTTCCACAGAGAATCCTCCACAGTCAACAGAGCTCAGTTATGTTAACTATCAAGTCATGTTTATAGTTAACAGTAATGTGACTACTGCATCCATGACCTAAAGACATGTGGGCAAGGGCCAAGATCACTAAGTTTCTTCTATGTCAACTCTTACAAATAGTAATGCCTACTAGACATTGTGTTGAGAGGGATTCTGTGACTGCTCTGGGCTGGATGGGAAGGAGTGCCCTGATGGATTATTAGGATCTGCATTGAATAATTGAGTTGCCATAGGTTTGTCATCCTTGTTTTATACTATCACTTCTAACAAGCTACAGATTATATCTTGCGGAGCCACATGGAATTCTCATCTGCCTATATAAAATAATTCCAAGATGTTCATAATCTGTCATATGTAAAAACTTAAAGAGTCAGAAATTTTGAAGTCTTTCTTGGTAGAATTATTAGAAACGAGAATTGTCACTTAGAAATTCTAGTTTAACACAACTGTTACTATTTAAACTTATTTTCTTGGCTCCCCTATGTAGAAAACACTTGAATAAAACAGGATTGCTTTATTCAAAACAATTCAAAATAGAAAGCCATTAAATTTCCCAGATGATTAGAATGTGACACATACGGATATAAAAAAAGTTTGGGTAGAGGTAATATATCTTTTGAAGACAGTTATTCAAAACCAATTCATAACTGGCTTTCAAAATATCCCTTTCAAAATTACATTCTATGTGTAGATACAGATTGGATTTCTGATGCAGCTCTAATAAAAATAGCAGACAATGTAAACACAGTTAATTCAAAGTATACATTTTAGGTTATATTCCAGATTAATATGCTTTAACTTTAGAAAAATAGTTATTATGGCCACAAATCCTCCATTTTAAAAAATAATACCACTTTCAAATATTTTCACCTAAATTTCAAGAAGTACAAACTTCCTCTTTACCCCAAATATTTTAATGAAAATTTTATATTGTTAGTTAACATTCATATATCCAAAACCTAGATTCCATCACTAATGTTTTCCTATACTTGCTTTATACATATCTGTTTATTAATCCATTCCTCTATCAATTCATAAATATTTTTGGTTTTCACATGTTTCAAAATCAGTTGTAGACAGCTGTACATTTCTCCCTAAATACTTCAGCATGCAAATCATAAAGTTTGATAACTTGTTTACTGTTTTTTTCTTTTTTGGTAAAATTTATACATGAATGAAATATATAAATCTTATGTGTACCATTTGATAAGTTTTGACAAATTCTTCCGTCCTCGTAACCCAGCGGCTATCAAGATAGAGAACATTACCAGTACCCCTAAAAGTTTCTCAGTCTTGTGCCTCCCCACCCCCTCAAAAGCAACCACTACTTTGATACTTTTCCCCTTGGATTAGTTTTGCCCGTCTTCTGTGTGGAATCACGCAGTACGTACTCTTCTGTGTGGAATCACGCAGTACGTACTCTTCTGTGTGGAATCACGCGGTACGTACTCTTCTGTGTGGAATCACGCAGTACGTACTCTTCTGTGTAAAAAGCCTCTTTTACTCAACGTAATATTTTTGAGATTCATCCATGCTGTTTTGAGTATCAGTACTTAGTTCCTTTTTATTGGCGGCTTGTATTCCAGTGTATGAATATACCTCAGTTTGTCTGTACATTTCTGTTGATGGACACATGGTCTCTTTCCAGTTTCTGGCTATTATAAATAAAGCTGCTGTAAATATCTGTCAGCTGCAAAAAAAAAATGCACAACCTAAAAGCTGAGAAATTATGTTTTATTCAGCGGACTTTCTGAGGACTCAAGCCTGGGAGGCAGCCTCTCAGATAGATCTCTGAGGGGACTGCTCGGAAGAGGTAAGGGGGGAGCCAGGATGTTGGGGCCCCCCATTGGGGGCCGCTGCCATGGCTGACCACTTGGTGGTGTGCTGGGGAACCTGTTTGTCTCCATCCTGAGTTCCTTCAGGGCTCACCACGGAGGTGGCTGGCGGCTACAGTGGCTGATGGCTTGATGGCTGCAACATCCTTTGTGTACTGATATGGCAGTGACATTTTTCATCCATATATCCTTGTACATAGTCTTTTTTATGAACGTATATTTTCATTTCTCATGAGAAAATACCTAGAATTGGAAATGCTGAGTCATAGAGTGAATAGATGTTGGGTTTTGTAAGAAATTTCCAGGCCTTTTCTAAAGTGGTTAGACCATTTTGCACTCTCACCAACTATGCATGAAAGTTCTGGATGCTTCACAAGCTCAATTAAGTGTTCTTGGTCTTCTTAATTGTAGCCGTTTTAGTGGGTTTTAGTAGTATGTATTTTGTTGTAGTTTTAATTAAATTGACTACTGATGTTAAGAACTTTTTCAGGTGCTTATTTGCTGTGCATATTTTCTTTTGTGAAGTATCATTTCAAGTCTTTTGCCTATTTTGGGGTTTTATTTGTCTTTTTATTATGGAGTTGTGGGAGTATTTTATAAATCCTGCATACC
Source organism: Eschrichtius robustus (assembly GCF_028021215.1). NCBI lineage: Eukaryota > Metazoa > Chordata > Mammalia > Artiodactyla > Eschrichtiidae > Eschrichtius > Eschrichtius robustus. The sequence continues at coordinate 53,930,573 of NC_090833.1, read as the reverse complement.
AGTATATTGCCAACTGTGTGTTTTGAGGATGTTTTCTTCTCGTTGTGGCTTGCCTGTTCACATTTTTAAACCGTGAGGTATAATGTTTTATGAGGTTTTTTGTAAATGCCCTTTGTCAGATTGAGGAAATTCCATTCTAGTTTGCTGAGAGTTTTTATAATCGGTAATTATTGAATTATGTCATATGGCTTTTCTTTGTTAATTGAAACATTATAGTTTAAAGTGGTGAATTATGTGATTGATTTCTTTTTTAACATCTTTATTGGGGTATAATTGCTTTACAGTGGCGTGTTAGTTTCTGCTTTATAACAAAGTGAATCAGCTATACATATTCATATATCCTCATGTCTCCTCCCTCTTGCGTCTCCCTCCCACCCTCCCTATCCCACCCCTCTAGGTGGTCACAGAGCACTGAGCTGATCTCCCTGTGCTATGCGGCTGCTTCCCACTAGCTATCTGTTTTACGTTTGGTAGTGTATATATGTCCATGCCACTCTCTCACTTCATCCCAGCTTACCCTTCCCCCTCCCCGTGTCCTCAAGTCCATTCTCTACGTCTGCGTCCTTATTCCTGTCCTGCCCCTAAGCTCTTCAGAACCATTTTTTTTTTTTTTTTTGGATTCCATATATATGTGTTAGCATACGGTATTTGTTTTTCCTCTTTCTGACTTACTTCACTCTGTATGACAGGCTCTTGGTCCATCCACCTCACTACAAATAATTCAGTTTCGTTTCTTTTTATGGCTAAGTAATATTCCATTGTATATATGTGCCACATCTTCTTTATCCATTCATCTGTCGATGGACACTTAGGTTGCTTCCATGTCCTGGCGATTATAAATAGAGCTACAATGAACATTGTGGTACATGACTATTTTTGAATTATGGTTTTCTCAGGGTATATGCCCAGTAGTGGGATTACTGGGTCGTATGGTATTTCTAATTTTAGTTTTTGAAGGAACCTCCATACTGTTCTCCATAGTGACTGTATCAATTTACATGCCCACCAACAGTGCAAGAGGGTTCCCTTTTCTCCATAGCCTCTCCGCATTTATTGTTTGTAGGTTTTTTGATGATGGCCATTCTGACTGGTGTGAGGTGACACCTCATTGTAGTTTTGATTTGCATTTCTCTAATGATTAATGATGTTGAGCATCCTTTCATGTGTTTGTTGGCTATCTGTATATCTTCTTTGGAGAAATGTCTATTTAGGTCTTCTGCCCATTTTTGGATTGGGTTGTTTGTTTTTTTGATATTGAGCTGGATGAGCTGCTTGTAAATTTTGGAGATTAATCCTTTGTCCATTGCTTCATTTGCAAATAATTTCTCCCATCCTGAGGGTGGTCTTTTCATCTTGTTTGTGATTTCCTTTGCTGTGCAAAAGCTTTTAAGTTCCATTAGGTCCCATTTAATTATTTTTGTTTTTATTTCCATTTCGCTAGGAGGTGGGTCAAAAAGAATCTTGCTGTGATTTATGTCATAGAATGTTCTGCCTATGTTTTCCTCTAAGAGTTTGATGGTGTCTGGCCTTATATTTAGGTCTTTAATCCATTTTGAGTTTATTTTTGTGTATGGTGTTAGGGAGTGTTCTAATTTCATTCTTTTACATGTACCTGTCCAGTTTTCCCAACACTACTTATTGAAGAGGGTGTCTTTTCTCCATTGTATATTCTAGCCTCCTTTATCAAAAATAAGGTGACCATATGTGTGTGGGTTTATCTCTGGGCTTTCTATCCTGTTCCATTGATCTATATTTCTGTTTTTGTGCCAGTACCATACTGTCTTGATTACTGTAGCTTTGTAGTATAGTCTGAAGTCAGGGAGCCTGATTCCTCCAGCTCCATTTTTCTTTCTCAAGATTGCTCTCTCTATTCGGAGTCTTCTGTGGTTCATACAAATTGTGAAATTTTTTGTTCTAGTTCTCTGAAAAATGCCATTGGTAGTTTGATAAGGATTGCATTGAATCTGTAGATTGCTCTGGGTAGTATAGTCATTTTCACAATGTTGATTCTTCCAATCCAAGAGCATGGTATATCTCTCCATCTGTTTGTATCATCTTTAATTTCTTTCATCAGTGTCTTATCATTTGCTTCATACTAGTCTTTTGTCTCCTTAGGTAGGTTTATTCCTAGGTATTTTATTCTTTTTGTTGCATTGGTAAATGGGAGTGTTTCCTTAATTTCACTTTCAGATTTTTCATCATTAGTGTATAGGAATGCAAGAGGTTTCTGTGCATTAATTTTGTATCCTGCTATTTTACCAAATTTATTGATTAGCTGTAGTAGTTTTCTGGTAGCATCTTTAGGATTCTCTATGTATAGTATCATGTCATCTGCAAACAGTGACAGCTTTACTTCTTCTTTTCTGATTTGGATTCCTTTTATTTCTTTTTCTTCTCTGATTGCTATGGCTAAAACTTCCAAAACTATGTTGAATAATAGTGGTGAGAGTGGTCAACCTTGTCTTGTTCCTGATCTTAGTGGAAATGGTTTCAGTTTTTCACTATTGAGGACGATGTTGGCTGTGGGTTTGTCATAGATGGCCTTTATTATGTTGAGGAAAGTTCCCTCTATGCCTACTTTCTGGAGGGTTTTTATCATAAATGGGTTTTGAATTTTGTCAAAAGCTTTCTCTGCATCTGTTGAGATGAGCATATGGTTTTTCTCCTTCAATTTGCTAATATGGTGTGTCACATTGGTTGATTTGCGTATATTGAAGAATCCTTGCATTCCTGGGATAAACCTCACTTGATCCTTTTAATGTGCTGTTGGATTCTGTTTGCTAGTATTTTGTTGAGGATTTTTGCATCTATGTTCATCAGTGATATTGGCCTGTAGTTTTCTTTCTTTGTGACAGCTTTGTCTGGTTTTGGTATCAGGGTGATGGTGGCCTCGTAGAATGAGTTGGGGAGTGTTCCTCCCTCTGCTATATTTTGGAAGCGTTTGAGAAGGATAGGTGTTAGCTCTTCTCTAAGTGTTTGATAGAATTCGCCTGTGAAGCCATCTGGTCCTGGGCTTTTGTTTGTTGGAAGGTTTTTAATCACAGTTTCAATTTCAGTGCTTGTGATTGGTCTGTTCATATTTTCTATTTCTTCCTGGTTCAGTCTCGGAAGGTTGTTCATTTCTATGAATTTGTCCATTTCTTCCAGGTTGTCCATTTTATTGGCGTAGAGTTGCTTGTAATAATCTCTCATGATCGTTTGTATTTCTGCAGTGTCAGTTGTTACTTCTTCTTTTTTGTTTCTAATTCTATTGATTTGAGTCTTCTCCCTTTTTTTCTTGATGAGTCTGGCTAATGGTTTATCAATTTTGTTTATCTTCTCAAAGAGCCAGCTTTTAGTTTTATTGATCTTTGCTATCGTTTCCTTCATTTTTTTTCCATTTATTTCTGATCTGATCTTTATGATTTCTTTCCTTCTGCTAACTTTGGGGTTTTTTTGTTCTTCTTTCTCTAATTGAGAAAAAGGGAAAAATATATATATATCTTTGTTCCCAAAGTCCACTTCCTCAGTTTGGGATGACTCGTTGTCTATTCAGGTATTCCACAGATGCAGGTATATCAAGTTGATTGTGGAGATTTAATCCGCTGCTCGTGAGGCTGCTGGGAGAGATTTCCCTTTCTCTTCTTTGTTCACACAGCTCCCGGGGTTCAGCTTTGGATTTGGACCCGCCTCTGTGTGTAGATCGCCTGAGGGTGTCTGTTCTTTGCTCAGGGAGGACGGGGTTAAAGGAGCAGCTGATTCGGGGACTCTGGCTCACTTAGGCCGGGGGGAGGGGGGGTACGGATATGGGCTGAGCCTGCGGCGGCAGAGGCCGGCATGACGTTGCACCAGCCTGAGGTGCGCCGTGCGTTCTCCTGGGGAAGTTGTCCCTGGATCACGGGACCCTGGCAGTGGCGGGTTGCACAGGCTCCCGGGAGGGCAGGTGTGGAGAGTGACCTGTGCTCGCACACAGGCTTCTTGGTGGCAACAGCAGCAGCCTTAGCGTCCCATGCCCGGCTCTGGGGTCCGCGCTGATAGCCGCGGCTCGCGCCCGTCTCTGGATCTCATTTAGGCAGCGCTGTTAATCTGCTCTCCTCACGCACCAGGAAACAGAGAGGCAAGAAAAAGTCTCTTGCCTGTTCGGCAGCTCCAGACCTTTTCCCGGGCTCCGTCCCGGCTAGCTGTGGTGCGCTAACCCCTTCAGGCTGTGTTCACGCAGCCAACCCCAGTCCTCTCCCTGGGATCTGACCTCCGAAGCCCGAGCCTCAGCTCCCAGCCCCCGCCCGCCCCGGCGGGTGAACAGACAAGCCTGTCGGGCTGGTGAGTGCTGGTCGACACCGATCCTCTGTGCTGGAATCTCTCCACTTTGCCCTCCGCACCCCTGTGGCTGCGCTCTCCTCCATGGCTCCGAAGCTTCCCCCCTCCACCACCCGCAGTCTATGCCCGCGAAGGGGCTTCCTAGTGTGTGGAAACCTTTCCTGCTTCACAGCTCCCTCCCACTGGTGCAGGTCCCGTCCCTATTCTTTTGTCTCTGTTTTTCCTTTTTTCTTTCACCCTACCCAGGTACGTGGGGAGTTTCTTGCTTTTTGGGAGGTCTGAGGTCTTCTGCCAGCGTTCAGTAGGTGTTTTGTAGGAGTTGTTCCACATGTAGATGTATTTCTGATGTATTTGTGGAGAGGAAGGTGATCTCTGCGTCTTATGCTTCCGCCATCTTAAGCTCTTCTCTGGCAATTTTTGCTTCATGTATTTTGAAACTCTGCTACGAGGTACATACACTTTTTTGATTATTTGTTTTCCTGATGAAATGACCATATTACATTATGAAATGACTCTTTTTATCTCTGGTATATCTTTATTCTTGAAGTATACTTTATGTGATATGAGTGTACCTACTCCAACCATATGCTTGTCGGCTAAAAAAAAATGAACAACGTGAGAGTTGTGAGTCAAGTTTTATTTGGGGCAAAATGAGGACTATAGCCCGGGAAACAGCATCTAAGATAGCTCTGAGAAATTGCTCCAAAGAGGTAGGGGGGAAGGTCAGTATATATGTGATTGTGGTGAAGGGGGGAGTACATGCAATCAAGCACATTTTTTGCAGAAGGTTTCTGCTCCTCTCATGAAGGTTTCTGCTAGTCACGAGGAGCAGTCGTCACCATGAAGTATTTTAGTGCTTTTGTAGATGTGAGGAGATACAAGAATTGGGCTCATAAAATCAGCTCCTGAAAATATCTAACTGTCTGAAGACCTGTTCTGCCAGTTTTTCCCCTAGCACAGAGTGTCTCATTTCTTTTCTCCATCCTGAACTCCTTTCAGGGGTGTTGAAAATCAGCAGCTGTAATAGCACATGATTTAATCCTTGTAGAGGTACATGGCAAGTACCAATTTGTAGTTGACATGCTTATGGATTGCACATATATATATATTTAAAAGTGGTGTAGACGTCATATAGTTGGGTTTTGGTTTTCAGTTAATTCCAATAAACTCTCCCTTTTAATTAAAACATTTAGTTCATTAACATTTAATTAATTATTGATATGGTTGATTTACTTCTGTCATCATTATTTGTTTGTCCCCTCTGCAGTTTTTTCCTCTGTTCCTTCTACCTTGCCTTCTTGTGGATTATTTGAATATTTTAAATAAATCCTTTAAAATTTATCTATTGACTTTTAGCTATATCTCTTTGCAGTTTTAGGAGTGGATTTAGGAATTATAATACACATTTTAACTTTTCATAGTCTACTTAGAGTTATTATGGTACCACTTACGTAAAATGTAGAAAATTTGCAGCTGTACAGTTCCATTTACTTTCCTATTGTTTATATTTATCATATGTATTACATCTCCATTTGTTATAAACCTCAACACAATGGCATACATTTTATTTTAAGTTATAAGGCAACTTTTAAAACAACTAAGAGAACATAATCTTTTTTAATTAAAACTTATTTACTATCTCTGATGTTTTTCTTTCCTTCCTGAAAATTCAGGTTTCCATCTGGTATAATTTCCCTCTGCCTTTTAGCCTTTTTAAGAGTGCAGGTCTTCTAGAAACACATTCTTTTTGGTTTCCATAATCTGAAAATATCTTAATTTTGCTTTCATTTTTGAAGAATATTTTCTCTGGATATAGAATTTTGGGTTAGTAGCTATTTTTTTCTTTCAGTATTTTGAGGGTGTTCTACTATCTTTGAACTCTGTTATTACAGATAGAAGTCACTGATAATTCAAACTGCTGTACTGTTGTATGTTAAATGTCATTTTTCTCTCGCTACTTTCGAGATTTTATGTTTTTCTCTTTGAAGTATAGTTGACTTACCGTATTGGTAGTTTCAGGTATACAACAAAGTGATTCAGTTCTATATAAATATATTTTTTAGGTTATTTTCCATTATGGGTTATTACAAGATATTGAATATAGTTTCCTGTGCTATACTAAATCCATGTTGCTTGTCAGTTTTATGTATAGTAGTTTGTATCTGTTAATCACATCCTCCTAACTTATCCCTCCCCCTCCTACTTTCCCCTTTGGTGCCCGTAAGTTTGTTTTCTGTGTCTGTGAGTCTGTTTCTGTTTTGTATATAGATTCATTTTTTAGATTCCACATACAAGTAAAATCATATAATATTTATCTTTCTCTGATATACTTCATTTGGTATGATATTCTCTAGGTTCATCCATGTTGCTGCAAATGGCACTAGTTCATTCTTTTTTTGGTTGAGTAATATTTCACTGTGTGTATATATCAAATCTTCATAAGCCAGTCATTTGTTGATGCCTTGCCTGTTGTAAATATTGCTGCTATGAACATAGGGGTGCGTGTATCTTTTCAAATTAGAGTTTTTGTTCTTTCTGGATATATATCCAGGAGTGGGATTGCTGAATCATATGGTAGCTCTATTTTTAATTTTTTAAGGAACCTCCATACTGTTCTCATAGTGGCTGCACCAGTTACATTTCCACCAACAGCGTAGGAAGGTTCACTTTTCTCCACACTCTCTCCAGGTATTTCTTATTTGTAAACTTTTTAATGATGGCCATTCTGAATGGTATGAAGTGATATCTCATTGTAGTTTTGATTTGGATTTCTCTAATAATTAGTGATGTTGAGCATCTTTTCACATGCCTGTTGGCCATCTCTGTGTCTTCTTTGGAGAAATGTCTATTTAGGTCTTCTGCCCATTTTTTATTGGGTGGTTTATTTTTTCAATATTGAGTTGTTTGAGTTATTTGTTTATTTTGGATATTAACCCTTGTCAGTCACATCATTTGCAAACAGTTTCTCCCATTCCGTAGGTTGTCTTTTTGTTTAGTTGATGGTTTCCTTTGCTGTGCAAAAGCTTGTAAATTTGATTAGGTCCTATTTGTTTATTTTTACTTTTATTTCTTTTGCCTTGGGAGACTGACCTAAGAAAATATTAGTACAATTTATATCTGAGAATATTTTCTCTATGTTCTCTTTTAGGAGTTTTATGGTGGCATGTCTTACATTTAGGTCTTTAAACCATTTTGAATTTATTTTTGTATATGGTGTGAGAAAATATTCTAATTTCATTGATATACGTGTAGCTCTCCAACTTTCTCAGCAACACTTTTTGAAGAGACTGTCTTTTCTCCATTGTGTATTCTTGCCTCCTTTTTTCGTAGATTAATTGACCATAGGTGTGTGGGTTTGCTTTTGGAATCTCTGTCCTGTTCCATTGATCTATATATATGTTTTTGTGCCAATACCATGCTGTTTTGATTACTGTAGCTTTGTTGTGTTGACTGAAGTCTGGAAGGGTTATGGCTCCAGTTTCGTTGTTTTTCCTCAGGATTACTTTGGTAATTCTGGGTCTTTTATGGCTCCATATAAATTTTAGGATTATTTCTTCTAGTTCTGTGAAAAATGTCATAGGTATTTTTCTAGGGATCATGTTAAGTCTGTAGATTGCTTTGGGTAGTATGGCCATTTTAACAATATTAATTCTTCCAATCCAAGAGCATGGGATATCTCTCCTTTTCTTTGAATCATCTTCAGTTTCTTTTATCAGTGTTTTATAGTTTTTGGTCTTTCAACTCCATGGTTAAGTTTAATCCTAAGAATTTTCCTTTTTTGATGCAATTTTAAACGGGATTTAAAAAAAAATTTCTGATATTTCATTGTTGGTGTAAAGAAATGCAACAAATTTCTGTTTATTGGAACTTACCTGGTGGTGCAGTTGTTAAGAATCCGCCTGCCAATGCAGGGGACATGGGTTCAAGCCCCTGGTCTGGGAAGATCCCACATGCTGCGGAGCAACTAAACCCATGTGCCACAACTTGAGCCTGCACTCTAGAGCCCACGAGCCACAACTACTGAGCCCGCGTGCCACAACTACTGAAGCTTGCATGCCTAGAGCCCATGCTCCGCAACAAAGAGAAGCCACCGCAATGAGAAGCCTGCGCACTACAACGAAGAGTAGCCCCTGCTTGCCGCAGCTAGAGAAAGCCCATGCACAGCAACGAAGACCCAACACAGCCAAAAATAAATAACTAAATAAATTTCTTAAAAAAAGTTTTCTGTTTATTAATCTTGTATCCTGATACCTTGCTGAATTCATTTATTAGTCGTAATAGTTTTTCTGTGCAGACTTTAGAGTTCTCTGTATAAAGTATCATGTCATCTGCAAATAGTGACAGCTTTACCTCCTCCCCTCCAATTTGTATACCTTTTATTTCGTTTTCTTGTCTGATTTCTGTGGCTAGGATTTCCAATACTATGTTGAAAAGAAGAGGTGAGAGTGGGCATCCTTGTCTTGTTTCTGAATTTAGCAAGAAGCCTTTCAGCTTTTTACTGTTGAGTATTATTTTGGCTGTGGGTTTGTCATAAATGACTTTTATTATTTTGGAATATGTTCCCTCTCTACTCACTTTGGTTAGAGTTTTTCTCATGAATGGATGAAGAATTTTGTATTGAAATGATTATGTGATTTTTATCCTTCCTTTTATTTATTTACTTATTTTTATAAATTTATTTATTTATTTATTTTTGGCTGCATTGGGTCTTTGTTGCTGCCTGTGGGCTTTCTCGAGTTGAGGCGAGCAGGGGCTACTCTTTGTTGCGGTGCACGGGCTTCTCATTGTGGTGGCTTCTCGTTGTGGAGCACAGGCTGTAGGCACACGGGCTTCAGTAGTTGTGGCACGCGGGCTCAGTAGTTGTGGCTCACGGGCTTATTTGCTCCACAGCATGTGGGATCTTCCTGGATCAGGGCTTGACCCGTGTCCCCCGCATTGGCAGGCAGATTCTTAACCACTGTGCCACCAGGGAAGTCCATCCTTCCTTTTATTAATTTGGTGTATCCCATTGATCGATATGTGTATATTAAACCATCTTTGTGACCCTGGAATGAATCCACCTTGATTATGGTGTATGATCCTTGTTGTGGATTCGGTTTGCTAATATTTTATTAAGGATTTTTACATTTATATTCATCAAAGATATTGGCCTATAATATTTTTGTAGTGTTTTTCTTTGGCTTTTATATTGGGGTGATGATGGCCTCATAGAATGAATTTGGAAGTGTTCCCTTCTCTTCAACTTTTTGTAATACTTTGAGAAGAATGGGTATAAGTTCTTCTTTGTATGTTTGATAGAATTCGCCAGTGAATCCATCCAGTCCTGAACTTTTGTTTGTAGGGAGTATTTTTATGTTATTGTTATTATTACAAACTCAGATTCAGTTTCCCTTCTAGTGATCAGTCTCTTCAAATTACCTTTCTTCTTGACTTAGTTTTGGCAGGTTGTATGTTTCTAGAAATTTGTCCATTTCTTCTGTGTTGTCCAACTTATTGGCATACAACTGTTCATAGTATTCGCTTATGATATATTTTGTGTTTCTGTGGTATCAGTTGTTATTTCTTCTCTTTTATTTCTTATTTTGTTTATTTGGGTCCTCTCTTTTCTTCTTGGTACACTTGGCTAGAGGTTTGTCGATTTTCTTAATCTTTTCAAAAAAACAGCTCTTGGGGCTTCCCTGGTGGTGCAGTGGTTGAGAATCTGCCTGCCAGTGCAGGGGACACGGGTTCGAGCCCTGGTCTGGGAAGATCCCACATGCCGCGGAGCAACTAAGCCCGTGAGCCACAACTACTGAGCCTGCGCGTCTGGAGCATGTGCTCCGCAACAAGAGAGGTCATGATAGTGAGAGGCCCCGCACACTGTGATGAAGAGTGGCCCCCGCTTGCCGCAACTAGAGAAAGCCCTCGCACAGAAACGAAGACCCAACACAGCCAAAAATAAATAAATAAATTAAAGAATTATTAAAAAAAAAAAAGTGTATCTAAGTATTAAAAATAACAAAACAGCTCTTGCTGTCATTGATCTTTTATATTTTTTAATCTCTGTTTTATTTATTTCCTCTCTGATCTTTATTATTTCCTTCCTTTTGCTGACCTTGAGTTTTGTTTGTTCTTTTTTTTCTAATTCTTTTAGGTGGTGAGTTAGGTTCTTTATTTGAGATTTTTCTTGTTTCTTGAGGAATGTCTGTATTGCTATGAATTTCCTTCTTAGAACTGCTTTTTCTGCATCCCATAGATTTTGTAAGGTTGTGTTTTCATTTTTGTTTGTCTTGATATATTTTATGATTTCTTCTTTGGTTTTATCATTGACTAATTGGTTTTTTTAGTAGCATGTTGTTAAGTCTCAATGTGATCGTTCTTTTCCCACTTTTCTTTATGTAGTTGATTTCTAATTTTATACTGTTGTGGTCAGAAAAGATGTTTGAAGTAATTTCTGTCCTCTTAAAGTTGTTGAGGCTTATTTTGTGACCTAGTATGTGGTCTGTCCTAGAGAAGGTTCCATGCGAGTTTGAAAAGAATGTGTATTCTGTTGGGGTTTTTTTTTTTCTTTTTTCTTTTTTTTATGTAGTGTCCTGTATTTATGTAAGTCCAGCTTGTCTATTGTGTCATTTAAGATCTTTGTTGCCTTACTGATTTTCAGTCTGGATGATCTGTACAATGAAGTAAGTGGGATGTTAAAGTCCCCTACTATAATATTATTGTATTACTGTCAATTTCTCCCTTTATGTCTGCTAGTTTTTGTTTTACACATTTAGATACTCCTATATTGGGTGTGTATATGTTAATGAGTGTAATATCCTCTTTTTTATTGATCTCTTTATCATTATAAAATGTCCTTCTTTGTCTTTCTTTATAGTCCTTGTCTTAAAGTCTATTTTGTCTGAGATGAGTATTGCTACCCTTGCTTTCTTGTCATTTCCACTAGCATGAAATATTTTTTTCATCTTCTGATGTTCAATCTGTGTGTGTCTTTCACCCTGAAGTGAGTCTCTTTTAGGCAGCATATTGTAGGTTCTTGTTTTATGGCCATTCTGCCACTGTATGTCTTTTGATCTGAGCATTTAGTCCATTGACATTTAAAGTAATTATCGATGGTATGTACTTACTGCCATTTTAAACCCTGTTTTCCAGTTGTTTTGTAGTTCTTTCTTCACTTTTTGTTTTTGCTTTTGTGGTTTGATGATTTTCTTTTGTGGTATGCTTGAGTTCCTTTCTATTTGGTTTTTGTGAATCTGTTGTGTATTTTCGATTTGTTATTGACATGGAGTTCAAGTGTGTTGACACACAGCTATACCTACTGCTTTAAACTGATAGTCATGCAGGTTCAAACACATTCTAAAAGATCTATGCTTTAATACTCTTCTCTCCCATATTTTATGACTTTGATGTCCTAGTTTACATCTCATGCTTAATCCTTTTGCTGTTAACTGTAGTTATAACTGCTTTTACAAAATTTTTTTGGATTGTTTTAAAATCTATATACTGGCTTATTTAAGTAACCGTCAATCCTTTTATATATTTGTCTTTCCTGTTGTGATTTCCCCTTTCTAATAGATTCTTCCTTTTTTTTCTGTGGAGAGAAGACCCTTCAATATTTCTTTTGGGGTAGCTTTGGTATTGCTGAATTCTTTTAGTTTTTGCCTGTCTGAGAAATTATTTAAAAAAAAATTTTTATTGAAGTACAGTTGATTTACAATGTTTTGTTAATTTCTGCTGTACAGCACAGTGACTCAGTTATACATTCATATATATTATATATATATAAATATATATGTAGGTGTAAATATAATGTATATATTCTTTTCCATATTCTTTTCCATTGTGGTTTATCACAGGATATTTAGCCATGGCTCTCAGGGGGCTCATCTTTTTTTTTTTTTTTTTTTTTAAATTTTATTTATTTATTTATTTGTTTGTTTATTTATGGCTGTGTTTGGTCTTCGTTTCTGTGCGAGGGCTTTCTCTAGTTGTGGCAAGCGGGGGCCACTCTTCATCGCGGTGCGCGGGCCTCTCACTATCGCGGCCTCTCTTGTTGCGGGGCACAGGCTCCAGACGCACAGGCTCAGCAATTGCGGCCCACGGGCCCAGTTGCTCCGCGGCATGTGGGATCTTCCCAGACCAGGGCTCGAACCCGTGTCCCCTGCATTAGCAGGCAGATTCTCAACCCCTGCGCCACCAGGGAAGCCCTATCACAGGATATTTAATATAGTTTCCTGTGCTATATAGTAGGACCTTGTTGTTTATCCATCCTATATATAATAGTTTGCATCTGCTAATCCCAAACTCCCAGTCCTCCCTTCCACACTCCCTCCCCCTTGGCAACCACAAGTCTGTTCTCTATATCTGTGAGTCTGTTTTCTGTTTCATTGATATGTTCATTTATGTCATATTTTGGATTCCACATATCAGTGATAGCATATGGTATTTGTCTTTCTCTTTTTGACTTATTGTACTTTGCTTACTATGATAATCTCTAGGTCTATTCATGTTGCTGCAAATGGCATGATTTCATTCTTTTTAATGGCTGAGTAATAGTCCATGAGAAATTCTTTATATCTTCTTCTATTCTAAATGATAATCTTGCTGGGTAGAGTATCCTTGGTTGCGAATTTTTCCCTTTCAAGATTTTGAATACATAATGCCACTCCTTGCTGGCCTGCAAAGTTTCTGAAGAGAAATCAGCTGATAGCCTAATGGGCGTTCCTTTGTAACTGACTCTTTGTTTCTCGCTGCCTTTAGAATCTTCTCTTTTTCTCTCAGTTGTGCCATTTTAATCATGATATGACTTGGTGTGTTTCTGTATAGGTTGATCTTGTTTGGGACACTCTGTTCTTCCTGTACCTGGCTATCTGTTTCCTTCTTTAGATTTGGGGAGTTTTCAGCCATAATTTTCTCAAATTCATTTTCGATCTTCTTTTTTCTCTCTTCTCTTTCTAGAACCCCTATTATGTGTGTAGGTTGGCATGTTTTATATTATCCCATAGAGGTTTTTTTTTTTGGTTGCACCACACAGCATGCAGGACCTTAGTTCCCTGACCAGGGGTCAAACCCATGCCCCCTGCAGTGGAAGTGCAAAGTCTTAACCACTGGACCATGAGGGAAGTCACCTGTCCCATAGATCTTGTATGTTGCTCTCATTTTTTTCATTTGTCTTTCTCTCTGCTGTTCTGATTGGGTGGTTTCCATTTTTCTTTCTTTCAGATCACTTATTCATTCTTCTTTGTCATTTGGTCTGCTATTCATTCCAGAAAACAGAAGTCCAGGACCGGATCGCTTCATAGGGGAATTGTATGAAACATGTAAGGAAGAATACCTATCCTTCTTAAACTCTTCCAAAAAGTTGAAGTGTATGGAGCACTCCCAGATTCATTCTACAGGTGCATCATTACCCTGATACCAAATCCAGACAAAAAACTCTAAAGAAAATAAAAAAAGAAAGTTGCATGCCAATATCTCTGATGACTATAGATGCAAAGACGCTCAAAAATGTTAGCAAACCGAATTCAACAATATATAAGAAGGATCATATACCATGATCAGGTGGGATTCATTCTAGGGATGCAAGAATGGATCAGAATCCACCGATCAATCAATTTGATATGCCATATTAACAAAAGTAAGGATAATAATTGCATGATCATCTCAAGAGATGCAGAAGCATTTGACAAAATTCAACATCCATTCATAATAAAAACTCTCATCAAATTTGGTAGAGGGAACATATCTCAACATAATAAAGGTCATGTATGACAAACCCACAGCTAACATCTTATTCAGTGGTAAAAAGCTGAAAGCGTTTTCTGTAAAATCAAGAACAAGTCAAGGATGCCCCCTCTTACAAATTCTATTTACATTGGATTGGCAGTCCTATAGCAATAAGACAAGGAAAAGAAATAGAAATTATCCAAATTGGAAAGGAAGAAGTAAAACTGTCATTATTTGCAGATGGCATGATTGTATATGTAGAAAACGTAAAGTCTCCACTAGAGAACTCTTAGGACTAATAAATGAATTGAGTAAAGTTGCAGGACACAAAATTAATATAGAGAAATCTGTTGCTTTTCAATACACTAATAGTAAAGTATCAGAAAGAGAAAATAAGAAAACAATCCCATTTAGAGGTTGGAATTAGCAGATGTAGGCTTTTATATATGGAATGAATAAGCAGCAAGGTCCTGTTGTATGGCACCAAGAACTATGCTCAGTATCCTATGATAAACCATACTGGAAAAGAATATTTAGAAAAGAATGTATATGTCTGTATAACTGAATCACTTTGGTGTACAGCAGTAATTAACACAACATTGTACACCAACTACACTTCAACTAAAAATAAAAATAAATTAAAAAAGAAAACAATCCCATTTAAAATCATATCAAAAGGAGTAAAGTACTTGGAATAAATTTAACCATGGAAGTCAAAGACCCGTACTCTGAAAACTATAAAACTCTGATGATGGAAATTGAAGATGATAAAAAGAAATGGAAAGATACTTGTGTTCCTGGACTGGGAAAATTGGTACTGTTAAAATGTCATCTATCTCCCATGTGGTATAATGTTGATTGTTCTCAGTTAATGTCTCGATTTGATCGCTGTCAAGTTCAACTGGTCTACCTGACCGTGGAGCATCGTCCAGCGAGAAATCTCCAGCACAAAACTTTGCAAACCACTTCTGACCCGTTCGATCAGTCACAGCACCTTCTCCATACTCTGCACAAATCTTTTTTTGTGTTCCAGTTGTGTTTTTACCTTTCTTGAAATAATAAAACGTAATATGCCAAAAATGTTGCTGTTTTTCTTCCATCTTCAGTTATTAAAATGGCTACACAAAAATTCACCAATTTTGATAAGTTTTTTTTCAAATGCACGCTGGTTTGACAGCTGTCACCATACAATCTAAGAAAATTGTCTTGAATGAAGTTAAAGACAACTAAGTACTGCTAGAGCCATCTTACAGAAAAAAACGAACGAACCTTTTGGCCAACCCAATATGTTTTTTTGGATCTGTCTTCTGAGACAAAGTAAACAAAGGCATTAATAAACATATGGGACCTAATTAAAGTTAAAAGCTCTTTCACAACAAAGGAAATCGTCAACAAAATGAAAAGGCAGCCTACTGACTTGAAGGAAATATTTGCAAATGATCTGACTGATAAAGGATTAATATGTAAAATATATAAACAGCGAATACAAATCAATATCAAGAAAACAAACAACCCAATTTAAAAATGGGCAGAAGACCCAAATAGACATTTTTCAAAAAAAGATATACAGGTGGTTAATAGGCACATGAAAAGATGCTCAACATCACTATCAGAGAAATGCAAATCAATACCACAGTGAGATATCACCTCACACCTGTCAGAATGGCTGTCATCAAAAAGTCTACAAATAACAAATGTTGGCAAGGATGTGGAGGAAAGGGAACCCTAGTACACTGTTGGTGGGGATGTAAATTGGTGCACCCCCTTTGCAAAATACTGTAGAGTTTCCTGAAAAAATAAAAGTAGAACTACCATATATGATCCAGCAATTCCATTCCTGGGTATATATTCGAAGAAAATGAAAACACTAATTTGAAAATATTCATACACCTGAACGTTTATAATAGTATTATTTACAATAGCCAAGATATGGAATCAAACAAAAGTGTCCATCAGCAATTGAATGGATAAATGTGTGTGTGTGTGTGTGTGTGTATGTATACACACACACACACACAATGGAATACTAAGCTATGAAAAATGAAGGAAATTCTGCCATTTGCAACAATGTGTATGGACCTATATGATATTATACTTAGTGAAATAAGTCAGACAGAGAAAGTCAAATACTCTATATGCAGATCTAAAAAATAAAACAAATGACTATACATAACAAACAGAAACAGACTCACAGATATAGAGAACAAACTGTTTGTTACCAGTGGGGAGAGGAAAGAGGGTAGGGGATTAAGAGATACAAACTGCTATGTATAAAATAAATAAGCAACAAGTATATATTCTACAGCACAGATAAATAATAGCCATTATTTTGTAATAACTTTAGATGGGGTATGATCAATAAAAATATTGAATCACCATGTGGTACACCTGAAACTAATATAATACTGTAAATCAAGTCTACCTCAGTAAAAAGAGGATAGCTTAAAAAAGAAAAAAAGCCCATGATCTCAATTGTTTGCTAATCATATTCAAAATGTGTTCTGCTGTGTTTCTCTGATCTTTCTCCAATGCATCATCTGTGTTTGGTTCATTATGTAGCCCTCCTAAGGGTGAAATTTTGTCCTTTCCTGTTTTATCTTCCATTTAGGGCAGATAACAGTGTCTTGCACTTAGTAGGTGGTCAATAAATGTGTGCTGAGTTGAGTTGCTTATGTTCCATCGTGGCAGTTGATCAGGTCTGCTGTTGTCATCTCTCACTGCACTTTTAGTTTTCCTTCATAATGTATTTCCACCATGGTTTACTGATTTACAAGACTGTTTATCTCTCCAACTATATCACATGTATTTTTTAAACCACTTTATCCCCAGTACTTAATTTAATACATGGTATACAGGGTACAATCAGTAAATATATGGTCAGTGAATAGTTGGGAAGGACATGTTTTAGCCTTGAATAATGCAAAAAAATATATCCTAATACATGTGAACCTTATGCTTGGTGTTTTGAATGAGAAGGCTGTTTATTTATTTATTCAGATTAGATTTTAAACCCTGTCCACTAGCCTAAATATTTTACCTAGTAGTGAGCCTTTTCAGAAAGATTTTATTAGAAGTGATTAAACCCCCAAAAGGTTCAGTTCTTAGAGGGATCCTTCATTTTCATAAAACATTGATTTACATGGGACATATTTTTAGATATCAGTTAACATATTTAATATGTTGCGTTGTTTATTTGTTCATTTATTCACTCATTCAAAAGTATTTTTGAGTTTTGTTATATGCCAGGCCTATGCTAGACTCTGGGGATACAAATATGAAAAAAAAGGCAAATTCCCAAACTAATAACTATCCCTCCTAACTCATTATATTTCTGACAGACCATTTCTCTCATTTTGTCTTTCATCTTGGGCTCGATATCCTTTGTCCAGGTAATTATTATCTAGCTTATAAAAATCAAATCTAAAAAAAAAGTGTTATTCTGTTCTTTTAAGGTGTTGATCAAAGTCATACCAAATCATAATTCTCTACCTTTAAGCATTGTTCTCACTGAATTCTGGTGAATTCAGTTGCAGGGTCCACCTGGTGGTCGTTGGCACGTATCACTCAGCGTCAAGAAGTGT
Source organism: Eschrichtius robustus (assembly GCF_028021215.1). Lineage (NCBI taxonomy): Eukaryota > Metazoa > Chordata > Mammalia > Artiodactyla > Eschrichtiidae > Eschrichtius > Eschrichtius robustus. The sequence continues at coordinate 53,912,991 of NC_090833.1, read as the reverse complement.
ACTAGAACTTTTGAGTTAATGCTCAGACTTCGGGACATTTTGTGAATCAGCCCTGCTGAGCCTTTAGATGACAAGTAGTTGTCTATTAATAGAGTGGACTCTATCAGGAAACGGTGCACTAGCTGGCTGGTTGTCATGGGCACATATTCCTTGAATGACAGTCTCTGCATGTAGCCCGTGGTGGAGTTTCACAGAACGGAGAATGAAAGACCTTGTTAGTGAGTGCTTGCTATCTGTGACTGTGTTTGCTTGGCACAGATATTTAGGTTAGGACCATTTATTCCAAATAGGAAAACCTGCATTTTTGCTGGCAAGTGTTGGGTTTTTTTCTGTGAAAGGGTTGATGGGTCTCCACTTTTGGGGAGAATTGTTCCTAAGGGCGTGAACTCCTTGGCATTCCTAGACTACTCTGACCATGGGCTGAGCACATATCTGAGCCAGAATCTTTCAGGTAGAGAGACACAGGTGCTCCTGGTAAAAAAGTCATTGGCATGAATGGGAAGTTTCCACCAAGCTGTGTAAGATCCCTGGACATACTGGCAGGGGACTGACAGCGTGTGGTGCAGAAGGTCTTTGATTATATGTATCCAGTAAAGGTATCCTGTCAGGAATATGTAAAGAATTCCTACAAATCAATATGAAAAAAGGTAGTTGTATCAATAGACAAATGGACAGAGGCTTAAATAGGATATCCAAATGGCTAATGAACATGAGAAAAAGCCCTCAATCTCACTTATTATTAGGGGAATAGAAAATAAAATCACAGTAATATATCATTCTACACACACCAGAATGGATAAAATTTTAAAAGCTGATGATACCAAGTGTTGGTGAGAATTTGAAGCAACTGAATCTCTCATACACTCCTAATGGAAGTGTAAATAGTTACACCACCTTTGGAAAACCGTTTGGCAGTAGCTACCATAGCATGTTCTTACCCTATAACCCAGCAATTCTGTCTCCTAAGTGTTTACAACAATTCTGCCTCCCAGATATATTATAGAAATGCTTATAGATGTGTATCAAAAACACGTACAAAATATTCGTAGCAGCACTAGTTGTAATAGCCCCAAACTGAAAACAACCTAAATGTTCATCAACAGTAGAATGGATAACTTAATTATGAACTTTTCATAAAATGGAATATTTTATAGCAATAAGATGGAATTAAGTATTGTTACATACAATATGAAAGAATCTCATTATAATTAAAGAAAAAAAAAGACAGATGCAGAAGAGGTTCATAGTGTTATTCCATTTGTGTGAAGTTTTAAGCAGGCAGTACTAATCTATGGTAACAACAGTCAGGATAGCAAGTCAGGAAAAGAGACTCAAGAGTGGGCATGAGTGGGGCTGCTGGATTGTACCATTTATTCGTATTGGTGCTGGATGCATGTTGAATTTGTGAAAGTTTCTTGAGCTGTACACTTATGATGTCTTCATGTTTCTTTTGTATGGTGTATTTTGAATTTAGAACATAAGATATAAGATGAAAAAATACATTTGAGGAACTTTCTGTTGATAGTGCAGTAGTGAGTTTTAAAAACATTTTGGCTATGGAAAAGTATTTTACTCTTCCTCAGCAAGCTTGCATGCCTTAATCCAGAAAAACTGAAGAAATTAACAATTTTATTTTGAAACTTTTGATTAAATTATTTCATAGTGTGATAATCAATAATCTTTTAATATTTGGACTTTTAATAACCGATTTATTTTAAAATCTAATAACTCATGCACTTAATTCATCCAGCCAAAAAAATGAATATGGCCTTCTGATCCAATTTCTCTCTCTGTCTCTCTGTCTCTCCCCTCTCTCCCCCCACCCCCTCTCTCTCCCCCACTCTCTCTCCCCCCTTCCCTCCCTCCCTCCCTTCCTCCCTCCCCCTCCCCCTCTCCCTCTCCCTCTTCCTCTCCTTCTCCCTCTATTGCTCTCTGTCTCTCTCTCTCTCTGTCTTTCCTTATCTCTGACTTCTTTCCTCCCTCCCTCCCACCCTGCCTTCCTTCCTTCTTTCTTTTTTGTAAGTATATGCTTTGGGGGAACTTATGATTTTTTAATTGAATAGGTAAGATTCTATTTTATCGACATATTTGGAATGGACCTATTGAAAGAGAAATTTTATGAAAATATATTGGTTAGAATCTGGTTCTAAAGAGGTCATGATCATATATTCCTAGATGGAACAATGATCTTGATGGCCCCTTGGCCATAGGTGACATTTGCAGCTTCCAGTAACTCCCTTGAAGATACTGAATGTTGGCCTTGAGGCAGACAAGAGGAAAGATATATATGCCTCAGGGTAAATCCAGGGTGACCATATCACACTGAGGGCTGCAATGAAATAAATCTTCTGTGAAGAAGAGTTCGTTTCATAAAATTAACCACAAAAATTTGCCGTAGAAATATTTCCTCACCTTATTGAGCATGCAGTTTTGAGTAACTTTCAAGAGACTAACATTATTAATATACGCAGAGCATATATAATGTGTACAATCTATAGAGATGCAGATTAAATTTACTTAGGGGCAGACACTTATCCAGTATGGGCACTTCACCATTTAGAAATGCACTGACTTTAAAATGAAATGTTCATTGTTACCCATTTGATCTTCATAAGCCTCAGCATATTTTTGTATTGCTTGCTGAAACATAGTCTACTATTTTTTCCCCCCAAACCGTTAATCATTAATCCCCTTTATTGCTTCTTCTCATGAATTGTTTCTTTTGTTTACATTATTTATACCTAGCAGGGTTCCATCATTCATTCATTCAGTTGCTCATTCATTTATTCATTCACTTATTCATACTATTGAGAGCTTACTCTGGGCTAGTCACTGTGCTGGCTTCTGGAGATGAAGTTGTAATTAGGTCACAGTCTTGAACCTCCAAGAGCTCACCATTCAGTAAGAGAGGCCAATAGATAGATACATATTTGAAATGCAATGAGCTTAGTACTTTAATACAGGACTCCACAGAGTATAGTAGTGAGAGAAAGAGTTGTTCAGTTCAGCTCTTCTGTATAGGAAGGTTGGGTAGGGAATAGGAAGACTCTGTCTGTCTGTCTATCTATCTATCTATCTATTTGGAGAGGTTAGATAATTGGGTTGGCTCTGGCAAAAGAGGATTTCACCTGCTAGAATAGATGGGCAAAGGTTGGGTACATAACACAGAATGTTGTGGGAATTATTTAATGTAGAGGGAACTATAGATCACTCCACATAGTTTGTCAGGAACAGATCACAATTAATGGGGAAGGCAGTAAAAACTAATAGCAAGAGCTAATATGCTTTAAGCACTTACTAAGTCTCATCTTAGTATTTTATATATAACAACTCTTTTCACCTGCTCAACAACCTGTGTGGCAGTTACTCTTATTGCCTTTTCATAGATGAGGAAACCGAGGTCAGATGGGTTAAATGATTTGTCCAGCTACCAGTTATTGGTGAAACCAGGATTTGAACTCTTAACTCCTATGCCATGTTGCTTCTTAAATAAGAAATAAGAGCTTGGAGAAAGAGGTCTTAGAGGCCCCATGCAAATGAATTTGGAATCAGTTCCACATATTATGGAGAGCCTTCTAAGAGTTTTAAGGAGAGCAGTGGCAGGATAAAAAGTTTATTTTGGAAAATTCACTCAACATCCACGGGGAGAATAAGTATTAGCAATTTTGGAAGCAGGGAGATCAGCTATTTATGTGTCCCCCATTCTATTTCATAATGAAATCAGAGAGACTTCAAAGATTTGAATAATACACAGTAAGAAAATTAATTTCCAGTAGGAAAGAAAGATAAAGAGGAAAAAAAGGGTAAAGATATGAAATGGTATCAGTATTAAGGCAAGGGCAGCAAACATGGTTCTGTGCTATGGACTAGCTAAGGGTGTACGTCAAGTTTAGTTCTAAGCCATCTATGTAAAGATGGAAGAATAATCAATTCACAGTCTCCTATATGGGAGACTATGGGACAATGGAAAGGGGAAGAGGAGAGGTATCAAAGGAAGGATGGATGTGTGATATACATCTTTCTGATCATTTGCCTTAATATAGAGGCGGACATTAGAATTTCAAGGCTGGCAGACATATTTTAAAAATATTACTGTTAGCCCATATTTTGATAGATATTGGGAAGGAGTTCAAAATTATGTTTCTGAGTAAGATCCTTTTGTGCAGCCATTGAATGAAGAGTCATGTGCTTTAACTATCAGCTGAGCTAGGCACATAGTTGGCGTTCTTTTATAAAAATGGGGTTGAGGGAGAAGGTTGCATGCCCGAGTAGAACTAGTCTCTATGCCTTACTCCGTTCCATTGCTTACCTATGCACTCATGCACACATATTCTGCTTGGAAGTGAACTTAAGGGCAACAGTTGAGAGTAGAGACTCAAAGGCAGGATCAATATTATCATAAGAGAAAAATTTCCATCTGTGCTAACATAGAGTCAGTATGTATAGACCAAGACCGAAAGTTCTACTCCATATAGCATGACCACATAAATTTTAGTCTGGAAAAATTATTAAAGCAGGTGCAACCAAATATCCACCACAGTTATGACTCATTAAAATATCCAGAAGGCTGGGTTTGAGCAGGACAACCTCCTTGTGTGTCTTCCAAGATTAATTATTTGTGAAATGTAAACCAAAGTGACTGAAGTATTGTGCTATGTGGAATTATTTGATCTACACCAATTAATAGTTCTTCAGAAGCTTTTCGTGGTGGCAGTATTATACAGTAGGATCAATTTATTCTTAAGGCCCACGTTGCTCCTAATTAGAAAAGAAACCATAAAGCAATAAGCCATGTACTTCAAAAGTGGTATTTGATTAGTAAGGAACAAGTTGAAAAGAGCATGATATAAAACTTTTAAAAAGAAATAGGTTAAAAGAAACATTTTGATTGATGGGAAAGTATTAATGGAATTAATTCCTCAGAACCCTGGCTCTCTCAGTAGCTGAATGGTGGGAACTTGACAAATATCAGAAACCAGGGGTCTACACTGAGAGTAAGTAGCTTTTAATCCATAACCAATCCATAACCAATCCTTGCCTCTGGACTCAAAGGACAAGGACAAGAAAACAGCAGATTTACAGATAATCTTGCATTTACTCTTTTAGACTTCTCTAGAAGTGATAAAGAGAATAATATAGTTTGAAGTAGAATCACCAAGAGCTTACCTTTTCATCTGCCCTTTCACCCTCTTCCTTGTTTTGGGGTAGATTGAACTAAGAAACCTCAGTTTGCAATTTGACCAAGCAAGAAACCAGTGTATGATTTGGAGAGCATTCCAAAAGATAAAGAAGGAGATAATTTTGGAGAAAAATTTTAAGTGTCATTTTTTACTAAAGTGGGGTAGTTAATTGGGAGTCTTTTACCAAATCCTTAAGAAAAAAGATAATTACAGTGTTATTAAACTTGATCCAGAGTTAGAGTATTTTGGTCAATTTCATGAGGCACTGTGTTCATTTTGAGTTAACATGCCGTTGACAGCCAAATATGGCAAAAGAGCAAAGCAACCATAGATTAATCTTCCATAGGAATAAAGGTGTGAAAATATACTAAACTCTTAACAAATGAAACACAGTAGCTTATTAGAACAATAATTAACAATATTTAAGACAGTTTGTCAAAGAAATGCAGGGATAGAATACCTGTGAATAAAATTCTGCGCTTAGCACATTAATAGACTAAAGGAGAAGAAAATATAAATAGATGCTGGAAACATAAATTCAAGCTTCATTTGTGATAAAAATATTAGTAAACAATGTTAAAAATTTAAACTCCCTTAATATGGTAAAGAATTTGTATCAAAAGTCCATAGCAGACATCATACTAAATGGTCAAACTAGAGATGTTAATCTAATAGTAAAAAAATGTGACATAGATGCCTACTCTCACTGCTATTTGTTCCATGGTGTCATCGAAATTTTAGGCAATAAAATAAGTTTTTTCTAAAAGGTGCCAGAAAGGAAATCACAGAATTATCATTGTTTTCAAATATCAGATTATTTACCTAGAATCAACTGAAAACACTGTTAGGTATATTAATAAATTTGGTAAAGTTACCTGATGAAGGGGGGGGGGTAAAGCTTCCAATAAATATTTTAATGGAGAGCATATAGTATATATAACTAATTTATTAAAAGTCAGACAATGATAAAGCTGCGTGGAGAATTAAAATAGGGTTAATGTGATGGGGAGTCACTGAGAGACTAAAGATGGAATGATTGGGGGCAGCGGGGAGGCTTTATTATTAGGAAGTGATGTTGAAACTGATATTTGAGTGAGAAAAAGGAGCCAGTCATGAAGTAAAGGAGTTGTCACCTACAGAACTATGAGCTAATAAACTTGTGTCAATTTAAACTGCTAAGGTTGTGGTAATTTGTTACCAGCAATAGGTAAGTAATACCTAAGGGGTGTCAGAAAGAAAAATAGCTTTTAATTGAGAGGCCTGCAGAGTGAGCTCATTATGGGTCAGCCAGGTTTCTGGTATACAAGAGGATGAGGGGAACTTCAAATACAAGATCAAGGTTATGGAGGAAAAGACCAGGGGTATAGTAACGGGGTGTTGGAGGCCATGGAATTACGGGATACTGGGCCAGATAAATGAGTGACTTGGGAGGCTTGAAATTCTAGTACTAGTATTCTAGGTTAATGGGAAGGTGAAGCATAATGGGATCAGTCCTGAATGTGAGGAAAGTGGGCACCAGCTGGAAGGTTTGGGGCCACTGGGTGTTATTCTCTTCTGTAGTTCTTGGGGTTGTGACAACAAAGAGGTCAATAAAGTTTTCTTGGAGAAGTGTTCTCTTAGTGACTGGGACTAGGAGGTAGCATCTTAGTCTTCTTGGTGGTGTGGAGGGCTGGGAGAAAAGTGCTCTCATTGGAAAGAGGAGGCTAGAAACTGTCTCTTCCTTGCACAGAATCTAGAGTGTAGAGAGATAATAGACTGAGAAACCTAGCAGACGCTAGGAACATTATGATAATAAAATTGACCTTAGTTTATAAAGCAGAGAAAGTGAATCTCCCAGTATTAACCTGCATCTCTATGCTTCCAATCTTGTAACTCTTCAGTCTCCTGCTTAGAATCCTTGGTGACCACAGCTAACATCATACTTAATGGTGAAACACTAAGAACTTTCCCCCTAAGATCAAGAACAAGACAAGGATGTTTGCTCTCACCAGTTCTATTCAACATTGTACAGGAGACTGAAACAAGAAAATGAAATCAAAGCATCCAAACTGAAAAGGAAGAAGTAAAAATATTTCTGTTTGTGTATAAAAAATCCTAAGGAACCCATATACACTGAAAAGCTGTTAGAGCTAGTAAAGGAGTTTATTAGCAAGTTTGCAGTATACAAAATCAACACACAAAAATCAGTTGCATTTCTATACACTGGACAATCTGAAGATAATTTTAAATCGTTTAAATAAAATAATTAGGAATAAATTTAACAGAAGTGTATGACTTGTATACTGAAAACTACAAAACATGGTTGAAAGAAATTAAGACGAATAATTGGAGAGACATCTTGTGTTCATAGATTGGAAGACAATTTTATTAAGATGATATTGGAAGACTAAATATTATTAAGATGACAGTACTCACCAAATTTATCTACAGATTCAGTGCAATTTCTGTAAAAAATCCAATTATCTCTGTTGCAGAAATGGATAAACTGATCCTAAAATTTGTATGGGAATGTAAGAGACCCAGAATAGACAAAACAATCTTGCAAAAGAACAAAGTTGGAGGACTCACACTTCTCAATTTCAAAACTTAGTACAAAGCTATAAGTAATCAAGACAGTGTGGTATTGGCATAAGAATAGACATTTAGATCAATGGACTAGACTTGAGAGTTCAGAAATAAACCCATCTATGGTCAATTGATTTTTGACAAGGGTGTCAATTAAATGGGGAAAGAATAGTCTTTTCAGCAAATAGTACCAAGACAATTGGATATTCACATAAAAAGAAAAAAAGAATTTGGACTGCTTCACCATATACAAAAATGAACTCAAAATGGATAAAATTGTAAGGTTTAAAACTATGAAACTCTTAGAAGAAAATATAGGCTTAAATCTTGTGACCTTGGATTAGGTGATGATTTCTTAGATATGATACCTAAAAACACAAGCCACTAAAAAAACATAAATTGGACTTGGTCAAAATTAGAAACTCACATCAAAAGCAACTATCAAGAAAGTGAAAAGACAATACACAGAATGGGAGAAAATATGGACGAAGGATTTGAATTGACATTTCTCCAAAGAAGATATAAAATGGCCAGTAATCTCATGAAAAGATGCTTACTTACATCATTAGTCATAAGGGAAATGCAAATCAGAAGCACAATATCACTTCATATCTACTGGGGTGGCAATAATAATGATAATCTAATAATAGCAATAATAATAATAATAATAATAAACATAATAACTGGTGTTGGAGAGGATGTAGGGAAATTGGAAGCCTCATACATTGCTGGTGGCAATGTAACATGGTGCAACTGTGGTGGAAGACAGTTTGACAGTTCTTCAGAAAGTTAGACTTAGTTACCATATGACCTAGCAATTACACTGCTGGATGTAATCCCAAGAAAATTGAAAGCATATGTTAAAACAAAGACTTGTGCCGGAATGTTCATAGCAGCATTATTTATGATAGCAAAAAAAAAAAAAGGAAACAACCCAACTGATCAGTGGATAAACTGATGAATGAATAAACAAATGATGGTATTTCCGTACATTAGGTTATTATTCAGCCATAAAAAGGAATGAAGTATTAACATATGCTATGACATGGATGAACCCTGAACTCATTAGGCTAAATGAAAAAAGCCAGACATAAAGATCACATGTTGCATGAGTCTAGTTTTTAAAAATGTCCAGAATAGGGAAATACATAGAGACAGAAAGCAGACGAGTGTTTAGCAGAGGGTGGAAGGAAAGAATAAGGAGTGACTGAGAGTGGGTACGGGGTTTCTTTTTAGGGTAGTGAAAAAGTCCTGGAATTATATAATGAGGGTTGCACAACCTTATGAATTAAATAACCCACTGAATTGTACACTCTAAAATGGTGAATTTAATGGTATGTGAATTACATCTTAAAAAAAAAAAAATCCTTGATGAAACCCAGGTTCGTTTTCAGGGTGTGCTGAAGACCATGTTTTTGATGACTTGAATCCATTTTAACTTTTGTAGCAAGCCTTCATGCAGGCTAGAGGCTGGAGAGTTTCCACCAAGCAGGTGGATCTGGGAGAGCTTTTTTTTAAGAGCCAGAAATGACGCAAAGGCAGTGTTTCTGATCTTTCCACCATGAACATACTGGGAATTTAAATTTATTATGTTTTTTAGTGGCAGAGGCAGCAGAGTTCCCAGGATCTGGTGTTGAGAGCTAGGACTGAAGCACCCATTTTGCTGGCATCAGTTGCAGCTGAAGTTGCGTAGCCCTGTAGCCAGCAGCTGCAGCCAGCAGCTGCAGCGGTAGCTTCTAGATTCTCTGGTTTCTGATTATGGCAGAGATGGTGGCTTCATTGGAGGGTCATTTGGGAGGGATTGCTGTGGGGATTGCTCTTTAAGGGTCAGCCTAGAAGCTGCTTACAAAACTCTTCCAATGATTTTCTAAGCCCTGTTTCTCTAAATATCTTTTGTTTAATCTAGTTAGAGATTTCTGTTCTTTCAGCTAAAGCCTGATGGATGAACATGGTATATGAGGCTCCTGCCAACGTCCTCCTCCTGTTTTTCCTGGCCCCGCCCTTTGTGTTCCAGCTCCATCAAACTAATGTCATTTCCCCTACATACCCTGCTTCTTTATGCCTCTGTGCCTTTGTACCTGCTCTTACTTCTGCCAGGATAATTTCATTCTCGCGTCTCTGCCTAGTTATTTTTAAGCCTCAATTTAGAACCATCTCCTGGAAGTCCCTCGGAACACCTCCCCTCCCCTCCTAGTCTGGGCAGGTGCTCTTCGTCTGCACGCACTGTCACCTTAACACTTGATGGTTATACTTTATGTTACAGCACTTTAAAGTTGAGACTGTGAGCCCCTGGAGGGCAGAAACTCTTCTTGCTCTTCTTTGTTACCTTCTTAATTAGCAAAGCCTGGAATATTATAGCGCCTGCCTATGCTTGCTTTTCAGAATTGAATTTATGCCTGTAAACATTCCTGTTAATTTTTATGTGTAACATTATATAAGGACTAAAAACCGGCTTAAAAAATAAATTAAAATACTGAAATATATATAAGGGAAAAGATAATAACTTGGGGCTCTATTTCTAGGTCCATGATGGAGTATAATTATTTCTTAATTTACCTCCCCAGGGTGATTTAAGGACTAATTACAATGAGAAATATTTTCACAGAATTGTGAACATGGTCAAATTAGGGCATACCTTGATCTACTTCTATTGGGTTGGCCAAAAAGTTCGTTCGGTTTTACATAAAAATAAAAGACACATTTTTCATTTTCACCAAGAATTTTATTGAACACTATATTCACTAACCGAAAGAACATTTTGGCCAACCCAATACAAATGTACAATACATGAGACGATCTAGGTAAAAAAACTTGTATGATTTGATAATTGGTTGGGAAACATTCCAAATTACCATTAATTATTTACTCTTTATTGTCAACTATAACTTTAAACCCACAAATACATATTATATATTTTATGAATATCAGCATATGTATGTATATAGATGTTTTAGCAAAGTATTTCAAGGGTTACAGATCTACAGTCTGAAGACTGGTCCTCACCAAGTGTTTTGGTGATGGAAACTTTAATTTACAATACGGCAGAAGATAAAAAGCAGGGGAGATAAATTTTTGTCTAGCGGTATTTCAGAGAGTGGCCTTCGTGAGTGTCTGGACACTGTCTCACCTGTACAAGGTTTCACGTTCTGAATTTATCAGAAAAATTAAACAGATAAAGATTTCGAGTTAAGAAAAAAAGGTAGGTGGTTAAGTTAGGAAAGCTCACTACTCAGAATACAGCCATGGTATTTTTAAATAATAGTGAATTAGGAAGATAAGCGTAAACACCATACAATATATGAACTTGCACTCATTTGTTTGAAAACCTATGTGAATTTTTAGGGAAATGTGGGAAGACAGTCACACTCAGCCTTGATACTCTCATTCTTTATGATGCATTTACTGAACTCAATGCCAGATGCATTCTAATAATTCGCTAGAGGGGAATTTCAGTGTAGTGTTGTACATACATATGATTCATTTTCTGCGCTTTTCAATTCAATGTAATACTAAGTGATTACTACCACTTTAAGGCATCTGAGATATATACTACATTTTTATCTCTCTTTTTGTAAAAATAAGTTTTATTGTCTTATGAAAAAAGCTATGCATATTAATTACTGAAAAATCAAAAAAAACAAAAACAAAAACAGGGACAAGAAGATAACCTGTAATTCTACCCACAAGAAAAAAATGCTCTTAAAGATTCAGTGCCTATGCTTCCAGACACTTTTCTATAATTCTTTTCCTTATAAAATTAGAGTTTCACAAAATATTTTATTCTTTTGAATATATGAGGAACAACTATTCATGTTAACATTTTTGACAATTTTATGGTGTTCTTTATGTGGAGTACCCTGATCTATTTAATTAATCCCCTATTGCTTGACATTTAAAATTTTCCAATTTTTTGAAAGTACAAGTAGCACTATAATGAATGAATTGTAATTAAATCTTTCCACACAATCTTTATTATATTCTAAGAATAAACTCACCAACCTGAAATTACTGGGTCAGAGGGCATGATTACTTTCAAAGTTTTTGATATATCTTATCAAGTTGTCCTCCCCAAATATTCTCTCATTTACACTCACATTGTATGAGTGTTATTTCTCTGTATTTTAACCCACATTCACTAAAAACATCTTCACGTATTTGATAGACAAAAATGTTGCTTCTCTGCTTGTGGGTCTTTAAAGATATTGTCCTTTCGTTATATATTGTGACATGTTTCCATTCTGTAATTTGTCTTAAGTTTGTGAGCTTGTAAAGAATAGATTGTCAGATGTATTTGGTTTTTTCCTCCATGGCTCTTGACCTCGGTATCATGCCTAGAAAATGTATACACATAGTCTGCAGCCCAAGTTTATATGGCAATTTACCTATATTTTCTTCTGTTATCTTTATAGTTTATTTTTAAAATTTATTTGTTTTATTTATTTTTATTTTTTGGCTGTGTTGGGTCTTCGTTGCTGCCTGCAGGCTTTCTCTAGTTGTGGCGAGCCGGGACTACTCTTTGCAGTGCGTGGGCTTCTCATTGCGGTGGCTTCTCGTTGCGGAGCACGGGCTCTAGGCGCGCGGGGCTTCAGTAGTTGTGGCTCGCAGGCTCCTAGGCACGCGGGCTTCAGTAGTTGTGGTGCATGGGCTTAGTTGCTCCGCAGCACGTGGTATCTTCCTGGACCAGGGCTTAAACCCACCTCCCCTGCATTGGCAGGCGGATTCTTAACCACTGCGCCACCAGGGAAGCCCCTATTTTTTTTTTTTACAAATAAATTTTAATTTTTGGGGTGTGGGGGAAAAATAAGAGGTAAATATGTAATTATTTTCATTCCTCAAATGTTTATCCAATTGTATCAACACAACTACTGAATAAACCATCCTGTCCTCACTTATTTGTGCTTTGTAAAGTTAAAAAGTAATTCAATTATTTAAAAATTTTCATTGTGTTCTATAAAAACATGCTGATGTAAACATTAGGAATCCTTCTGTGACTGCAGTAAAAATGCAACTGCTGTACTGGATCAGGTCTCTTAGTGCCTTTTATAAAAGAATCAAGAATTCCTGTATAAAGTGAAGGTGTGGGGCAAAATTACGATGTGATTGCCTGTGAGAGCCCTCTTGGTCATCTTGTCACCCTTTCTTCAAACCTAGGATTTCTTGGAAAATTCCAAATCAAGATCTGCTGTATTAAATGGCATTAGGAAAACATTTCCTAGTTGCTCCCTAATTAAAGGAGTATTGAAAGTATTGCACATTTAAAAATTTTAGACGGTTTATCTGTTTATTTAGTAACCATTTTGAAAAACATAACATTAACTGCCTTTGCGCTTGTCTACTGAAAAAAAAATGCACAACCTAAAAGTTGAGAATTATGTTTTATTCTCCTCAGGGCAAAACTGAGGACTTAAGCCTGGGACACAGCCTCTCAGATAGCTCTGAGGGACTGCTCCAAAGAGGTTAGGGAGGAACCAGGATACATAGGAGTTTTTGCAACAAAGAACAGGTAGTTAGAACATCAAAAGATCACTGTTAATTAAAGAAAATCATATCTCAAGTTAAGGAATTTAGCGCTTTTCTGTGTATGGCAAGGTGCAAGAGTCTGGCCTCACTGAAATCATTCTTTTTATATGCACCTCAGCTAACTGGGGCCAGTATCCCGTGCTTTCCCATCCTGAGTCTCCTCGGGGTGCATCGCTGAAGGTGGCTGCAGTGGCTGAGGGCTGCAATATCCTTTGTTTATTGTGGCAGGCAACATATTTTCATTGATACGCTTCTTAAAAATTTTTAATACCATTAAGAAAATTGGAAATGCCTCCCAAGTCATTGATTATTGTAAAAACTGGTGGAACAGAGCTGAATTCACTCAATGACTAATTAGATTGTTTCTAGTCTTACCTTTGTGATATACTGTGATTTATAAGAAATATGGAGTTGGTCATTCAGATGACTAAAATACGTTTCTCGTATATATTTGGTGTTAGTCCACGGTTCCTGGCTAAGAGCTCCTAAAACCCTTGGAATTTCCTAAGTGTTGAGAGTGATGAAAGTGTCTCTGGGCTTGTTAATGAGGTGACCTTTGAAATGCACCTAGGGATGGGAGCTGGTTGCCAATGGAGCCAACATGTGGTGAGAGGGCTGGAACTTTTAGCCCCATCCGCTGACCTTTGGGGAGGGAAGCTGGAGTTTGAATGAAATGTGTCTGTGTAATGCAGCCTCCATAAAAACCCAAAAGGATGGGGTTTGGAGAGCTTCCAGGTTGGTGAACACGTGGAGTGCTGGGGGAGATGTGAGCTTGGAGAGGGCATGGAAGCTCTATGTCTTTTCTCCATACCTTGCCCTGTGCGTCTCTTCCATCTGTTCCTGACTGGTATCCTTTTAAAACAAACTGGTAATCTATTAAGTAAAATGTTTCTCAGTTCTGTGAGCTGCCCTAGCAAATTAATGGAATCCAAGGAGGGGGTTGTGGGTACCTGTGATCTGTAGCCAGTTGGTCAGAAGCACAGGTAACAACCTTGGCTTGTGACTGGCATCTGAAGTGGGCTGGGTTGGAGGCGGGGCAGTCTTGTAAGAGTGAACCCTTAACCAGTAGAATCTGATACTGTCTCTGGGTAGATAGTGTCAGAGACACTCTGCTGGTGTCCAGGGAATTGCTTGCTGGTGTGGGGAAACTCCCCTTTACCACATTGTACTTGGTACCAGGAATCTACTTTAACCTTTATGCAGGCAAAAGACCAAAAACATTCAATTATCTCTTTCTCAAGGGTAATTGAAGCAATCATTGAATTAAGCTTAATTTAGTGGTGTTAGAAATTACTTTTGAATGGAATAGAGACTTAGTCAAATGTCTAATCGTTCTAATGATATTTTGAGGTCACTTAGTCAAATGTCTAATCGTTCTAATGATATTTTGAGGTCTAGCATTCACTTCTAGGAACTCTATTTTTCAAATAGCAAAGGTGCTGAGAATATAGGCACATATGAATTAATGAACGTATAAACATATAGGCACATATGAATAAATGAACAGAAAAGAATATGAAAAGGAAATACTTGGCATGACATAAAAAATAGGATAGACAATCCTTATTTTTGGATGGTTAGAACAGTCCTTCTTAAACTTTCTTGTTCATGAGTCATCCTGGGGTCTTGATTAAGATACGAATTCTAATGCAGAATCTAGGGTTGATTAAGATACACATTCTAATGCAGAATCTGGGGTAAGCCTGACAGTCTACATTTCTAGCAAACTTCTGGTGATGATAAGGCTGCTGGTCCATGGACCACACTTTGATTGGCAACAGAGGAATTTGAGTTCTTTCATCTCTATAGTTCTAGGCTTAACTAACAATAAGAGATTCCTCCTTTACTTGGTAAAGGGATACCTTGGACTTAATTTTCCCCACTATATTTCTCTTTCAGTGTGCAAATCATCCACGATAACATCCAGAATCTTGACTCTCAAATAGATTACTTGCCACCTACAGGTAAAAAGAAAGGTGATAGCACATTCTCAGATTTCTCCAGGCAGTAATAGTAGAAGTGCAACAAAGTCAACAGAACTTCAGTGATGCTGAGCAATGCTATTACAGCACATACAAGAGAGACTTTTGCAGTCTCTTCCATTGGGTAGAAAAGACCAGTCACCATGGAGTGTCTCTGCAGTAAGCTTTCCAAACTACACAAGAGCTGCTTCTCATTTGCCAAGAGTTTCTGATTTGCCTGACCATACTTTGGTCTCTTCTCTAACCTATGGTAATCATTAGTGTGTACAGGAGGCTGTGTGGAGTGTGAATGTGTGTGTGTTTAAATTGACAGATAATTTAAGTTTTTTTTTTGAATAAGGGTTTTAAGGCAAATGTAACCAACTAAAGAAAATTCCAACTTTGCAGATTTCCAATTGCAAGGAGGCTAATGGAAGGTGTTAAAGTTCTAGCCCCAGATTTGCTATTAACTAACTATATGGTCTTGGACAAATCACTTTACAACCTGGGCTTCAAGTCCTCATTTATTAAATGAGCAAGTGGGGTAAGATGACCTCTAGTGTCTTTTGAGTCAATAATTTGATAAGAAGAGCTTGGTATAAAATCTGAAATGCCTTTCTCTGTCCTTCTCCCCTTTCTTTTCACTTGTCAAGGGAGCTACATAAGGAAGAGCAATGAGAATAGATTTGAAGCAGTCCAAACTGAGGTCAGCTTAAGCAAATCCCCCAATAACTCTGAGCCTCATGTTCTTGTTTATAGAATGGGCATAAGGAACCCCATCTCATGACACAGCAGTGAGGAACAAATGAGGTGAAAGGTGTGAAAGTGCTCAACCAAGGTGGCTAGCTGGTGGGTCACCCGATTCTCTTTCTGTTACTTTGAGCAACTGTTGTTAGTCAAAATGGCAGCATTAATTGCAGCAAATCAAAACTTTTAAAAAATCCCTTTTCCAATTGCCCTCTGCAGACTGATGTATTAACATTCATTATTCCACCTGCAAATGAAGCGGAACTTCCAGATCTGCCATCCTCATTCATGACATACTCATTCACTAGCCAATGTATCAATACACATGCTGTTCCCTCTGCTTGGAATGACCTTTCTCCCTTCTTTCCTTTCTGCTTGTAAAGTTCTTTTCTTCCAAGGCTCAAGTCCAGTGTAATGTCTCCTTTGAGGGATCTCCCAGGCAAAATTAGTTGCTTGTTTCTCTGCAGTGCCATAACATTTGAATAGACCTCTTCTCCTTGCACTGTGAGCTCTCTCAAGCCTGTGGCTACAGTTTATTTATCTTTGCATCTTCCCTAGTGTCAATCAACAGTGACTGGGTTATAGCAGATGCTCATAAATGTTAGCTGCGTGTGCATGTTTGATTGAATCCCCAAACCAAGACTTGCAGATATCTGGTTCCACCACATCTGCTGCAGGGCAAAACCGAAAATGAATCTCTACAGCAGCTCTTGACAGCAGAGTTGTTATTTTATACTCTTTCATTGGAAGCTCTTGCTTTTTTGTTGTTACAGCTAGTGAATCCACACCAGAGCAATTATCCCTGATTGAGTTAACTTCAAGAGAATAGTTTATAGTCTCTAGAAACCACAAGGAGGAAGTTGGTGATCTGAGAAAACTCTTCCCAGAAAGAAAGTAGATGCCACAATATTTAGTTTAGACTCTAAAGAGACATTCACAATGAAATTAAATTTAAATCTGAGATGACCAGCTTCTTCAGGGAAAGTAGGAAGAATTAAGAATTTTACATTCTTAGTGGAAAAATGAGGAAGTGAATTTTTTCTTGATCTTACATCGTAACTGGAAAATCATTTCATAAGCCAAAAGCTCCAAACCATTTGCCAGAGTTGGAAAAAAAAATGTCAACTGAAAATACCAAGTGTTTGATTGACACTTTGATATCTGTAATGCTCTGAGATTTCATTTTCATTGTTTTTGTGTGGTTTAGGAAGTGACCAAGGCTTCTGTAACTGTACTGATTCAGTTGTTTAATTCAGTAAGCATGTATCAGTCATATTCTATGTGCTGAGTGCTGTTCTGGAAACAGTAGACATGTATTTGATAGGGAAAAATTGAGATTAAAAGAAGAACAAGATCCAGTACTCCTTTTCCTAGAATTCCTAGTAACCATGGCCCTCTGGCATCTAGTCACTTTCACACCTTGAGAAATTGCAGGGAGAGCTGCAGGATTGCTCAGACAAGCATTGCAAATAAGTTTGAGGGAGCAGTAGGTTCCTGGAGAAGCTGTTAGAGAAGTGGCATACTCCTTCATTAAAGGCAGTATGAAATGTTACTTCCTTCTGATTTGAAAATATTGGCCACAGAGGTGTTCAAAATTTCATTATGAAGTTGGTTTCAGTGTTTATTTGTTCTTTCTGCTGTGGTTATGTGTGGAGAGAAGGATGTGGAAAAAAAGAGAGAATGGTTAAAAAATACGTTTAAGCTGATTCAGAGTCTAGAAAGATGAGTCGAGTTTGTCCTTGCACTTTGTTTTCGGCAGTGGATATGGCAGGTAGGCCAGACGTGTCCGAACTGGAGTGATGCTGATGGTGGTTCCAGCCAAGTTAACAGTTGATGGTCCCTGCTACGTACCAGGTCCTCCAGGGGAATCAAAGATAAAGAGGACACAATCCCGCCCATGGAAGGTCTGACACATTGCAAAATGGTTAAGACTGGGCTGAAAATGGCAGAATAAGCTAAGTGCTATCACAGAGGTTCAAAGTGCTGTTGGCTTAGTGAAGTGAGGGAGATAACATATGCCAGTTGGGAACAATCAGGAAAGGTGCCATGGCGGTGGTGGTGTTTAAAATGGACATTGGTAAATTAGGCAGTGTTTTCAGTGGCAGAATTGATTTTCTGGATCGCTTTAGAAGTTCCGCTCTTCCAATTCACATTTCTACTATCACCATAATCATAAGCTTTTCTTGTACAGCAGCTGGTAATTAGTCTGGCTGGAGTACGGTATATTTTTAGGGGGTTGTGGATCTGTTGAGCAGAAACAGGAAAGATACCTGTGGATTTACAGTTCCAGGCAGGAGAGTCTGTTGTTTAATATTCAGTGGGGAAATCTTTGAAGGTTTGAGCAGAGCATTGTAGTGACTGCACTTGTGCTTCATTAATTGTAATCTGGCAGCTTGGAGTAGTGCGAACTCATTTTCAATTGCCAGAGCAGATAAGGGTGGAGAGACTGTCACAGTTGTCCAGTTAAGATGTAGTGAAACCATAGAACTAGCAAGGTCAAGGGACTCAGGCAGAGAGTTCTTAGGTTTGACACCAAAAGATGATCAATAAAAGGACAAATTGATAAATCGGACTTTATCAAAACTAGAAATTTGCTTTGTGAAAAATCCTGTTAAGAGGATTAAAAGACAAACTACAAAATGGGAGAAAGTATTTGCAAATCACCTATCTGATAAAGGACCATATCCACAATATAGGAAGAACTCTCAAAAATAGTAAACAAAACAAAACAAAACCAATCCATTTTGAAAACAGGTAAATGATATAAACAGACATTCACTGAAGAGGATATTCAGATGGTAAATAAGCACATGAAAAGATGGTCAGCATCATTAGCCATTAGGGAAGTGCAAATTAAACCCACAGTGAGATATCACTACACAACTTTAAGAATGTCTAAAGGAAAAAATAGTGACAGCACAACACCATACATTGTTGACTATGTAGAGAAACTGGATTATTTGCCCATTGCTCATATGAATGTTTAATATCACAGTCACTATGGAAAAGAATTTAGTAGTTTCCTATAAAACTATATGTGTAATTACCATCCTTCCAAAAGTTCAGGAAAATGATATTTACATTAAAATGAGCAACAGAAGAGTATTGAGGTCAAATCCCATACAGAATGACTCGAAGAAAAAAGGTGGTCAAGGACATAATAACATCCCTACCAACAATGAAAGCATGGTGTAAAGATATGTTCCAAAAGTATGTCTGTAAGATTAATTTGCAAGACAAGAGACATTAAGAAAATTATATAGGACATGAAATAATAAACATAAATCAGAATTAGAAAAACTCAGAAGTGAAATGAAAGGATTCAAGAAGTAATTAGAAATAAAATAAATAATTAAAAATAAAATAATGATTTTATTTTTTTAATTTAATTTTATTTTTTTATACAGCAGGTTCTTACTAGCTATTTTACTAGTGTATACATGTCAATCCCAATTCATCCCACCCCCACCCCCCACTTTCCCCCTTGGTGTCCATACATTTGTTCTCTACATCTGTGTCTCTACTTCTGCCTTACAAACCAGTTCATCTGTACCATTTTCCTAGATTCCACATATATGTATTAACATACGCTATTTGTTTTTCTCTTTCTGACTTACTTCACTCTGTATGACCGTCTGGGTCCATCCACGTCTCTACAGATGACTCAATTTCGTTCCTTTTTATGGCTGAGTAATATTTCATTGTGTATATGTACCACATCTTCTTTATCCATTCATCTGTTGATGGGCATTTAGGTTGCTTCCATGACCTGGCTATTGTAAATAGTGCTGCAGTGAACATTGGGGTGCATGTGTCTTTTTGAATTATGGTTTTCTCTGGGTATATGCCCAGTAGTGGGATTGCTGGGTCACATGGTAGTTTTATTTTTAGTTTCTAAGGAACCTCCATACTGTTCTCCATAGTGGCTGTATCAATTTGCATTCCCACCAACAGTGCAAGAGGGCTTCCTTTTCTCCACACCCTCTCCAGCATTTCTTGTTTGTAGATTTTCTGATGATGCCCATTCTAACTGGTGTGAGGTGATACCTCACTGTAGTTTTGATTTGCATTTCTCTAAAAATTAGTGATGTTGAGCAGCTTTTCATGTGCCTCTTGGCCATCTGTATGTCTTCTTTGGAGAAATGTCTGTTTAGGTCTTCTGCCCATTTATTGATTGGGTTGTTTTTTTAATGTTGAGCTGCATGGGCTGTTTATATATTTTGGAGATTAATCCTTTGTCCAGTGATTCATTTGCAAATATCTTCTCCCATTCTGAGGGTTGTCATTTCATCTTGTTTATAGTTTCCTTTGTAGTGCAAAACCTTTTAAGTTTCATTAGGTCCCATTTATTTATTTTTGTTTTTATTTCCATTACTCTAAGAGGTGGGTCAAAAAAGATCTTGCTGTGATTTATGTCAAAGAGTGTTCTTCCTGTGTTTTCCTCTAAGAGTTTTATAGTGTGCGGTCTTATATTTGGGTCTTTAATCCATTTTGAGTTTATTTTTGTGTATGGTGTTAGGGAGTGTTCTAATTTCATTCTTTTACATGTAGCTGTCCAGTTTTCCCAGCACCACTTATTGAAGAGACTGTCTTTTCTCCATTGTATATACTTACCTCCTTTGTCATAGATGAGTTGACCATAGGTGTGTGGGTTTTATTTCTGGGCTTTCTATGCTGTTTCATTGATCTATATTTCTGTTGTTGTGCCAGTGCCATGTTGTTTTGATTACTGTAGCTTTGTAGTATAGTCTGAAGTCAGGGAGTCTGATTCCTCCAGCTCCAATATTTTCCCTCAAGATTGCTTTGGCTATTTGGGGTCTTTTGTGTCTCCATACAGATTTTAAGATTTTTTGTTCTAGTTCTATAAAAAATGCCATTGGTAATTTATAGGGATTGCATTGAATCTGTAGATTGCTTTGGGTAGTATAGTCATTTTCGCAGTATTGAGTCTTTCAATCCAAGAACATGGTATATCTCTCCATCTGTCTGTGTCATCTTTGATTTCTTTCATCAGTGTCTTAGAATTTTCTGAGTACAGGTCTTTTACCTCCTTAAGTAGGTTTATTCCTAGGTATTTTATTCTTTTTGTGGCAATGGGGAATGGGATTGTTTCCTTAATTTCTCTTTCTGATCTTTCATTGTTAGTGTATAGGAATGCAAGAGATCTCTGTGCATTACTTTTGTATCCCGCAACTTTACCAAATTCATTGATTAGCTCTAGTAGTTTTCTGGTGGCATCTTTAGGATTATCTATGTATAGTACCATGTCGTCTGCAAACAGTTACATGCTACTAGCCATGCCATGGCTAGGACTTCCAAAACTATGTTGAATAAGAGTGGCGAGAGTGGACATCCTTGTCTTGTTCCTGACCTTAGAGGAAATGCTTTCAGTTTTTCACCATTGAGAATGATGTTTGCTGTAGGTTTGTCATACATGGCCTTTATTATGTTGAGGTAGATTCCCTCTGTGCCCACTTTCTGGAGAGTTTTTATCATAAATGGGTGTTGAATTTTGTCAAAAGCTGTTTCTGCATCTATTGAGATGATCATATGGTTTTTCTTCTTCAGTTTGTAAATATGGTGTATCACATTGATTGATCTACGTATATTGAAGAACCTTGCATCCCTGGGATAAATCCCACTTGATCATGGTGTATGATCCTTTTAATGTGTTGTTGGATTCTGTTTGCTAGTATTTTGTTGAGGATTTTTGCACGTAAATTCATCAGTGATATTGGTACATAATTTTCTTTTTTTTATAGTATCTTTGTCTGGTTTTGGTATCAGGGTGACGGTGGCCTCTTAGAATGAGTTTGGGAGTGTTCCTTCCTCTGCAGTTTTTTGGAAGAGTTTGAGAAGGATAGGTGTTAGCTCTTCTCTAAACGTTTGATAGAATTCACCTGTGAAGCCATCTGGTCCTGAGCTTTGGTTTGTTGGAAGATTTTTAATCACAGTTTCAATTTCATTACTTGTGGTTGGTCTATTCATATTTTCTATTTCTTCCTGTTTCAGTCTTGGAAGGTTATACCTTTCTAAGAATTTGTCTATTTCTTCCAGATTGTCCATTTTATTGGCATAGAGTTGCTTGTAGTAGTCTCTTATGATGCTTTGTATTTCTGCAGTGTCCATTGTAACTTCTCCTTTTTCATTTCTGATTTTATTCATTTGAGTCCTCTCCCTTTTTCTTGATGAGTCTGGCTAAAGGTTTATCAATTTTGTTTGTCTTCTCAAAGAACCAGCTCTTAGCTTTATTGATCTTTGCTTTTGTTTTCTTTGTTTCTATTTTATTTATTTCTGCTCTGATCCTTATGATTTCTTTCCTTCTACTAACTTCGGGTTTTGTTTGTTGTTCTTTCTCTAGTTTCTTTAGGTGTAAGGTTAGATTGTTTGAGATTTTTCTTGTTTCTTGAGGTAGGATTGTATTGCTATAAACTCCCCTCTTGGAACTGCTTTTGCTGCATCCTATAGGTTTTATAGGTTTTGTATCATTGTGTTTTTGTTGTTATTTGTCTCTAGGTATTTTTTGATTTCCTCTTTGATTTCTTCAGTGATCTCTTGGTTATTTAGTAACTTATTTTTAGTCTCCATGTCTTCGTGTTTTTTACTTTTTTTCCCCTGTAATTTATTTCTAATATCATAGCGTTGTGGTCAGAAAAGATGCTTGATATAATTTCAATTTTCTTAAATTTAGTGAAGCTTGATTTATGACCCAAGATGTGATCTGTCCTGGAGAATGTTCCATGTGCACTTGAGATGAAAGTGTAGTCTGCTGTTTTCAGATGGAATGTCCTATAAATATCAATTAAATCTCTCTGGTCTATTGTGTCATTTAAAGCTTGTGTTTCCTTCTTAATTTTCTGTCTGGATGATCTGTCCATTGGTGTAAGTGAGGTGTTAAAGTCCCCCACTATTATTGTGTTTCCACTGATTTCCTCTTTTATAGCTATTAGCATTTGCCTTATGTATTGAGGTGCTCCTATGTTGGGTGCATATATATTTATAATTGTTATATCTTCTTCTTGGATTGATCCCTTGATCATTATGTACTGTCCTTCCTTGTCTCTTGTAACATTCCTTATATTAGTTTATTTTGTCTGATATGAGTATTGCTACTCCAGCTTTCTTTTGATTTCCATTTGCGTGGAATATCTTTTTCCATCCCATCACTTTCAGTCTGTATGTGTCCCTGGGTCTGAAGTGGGTCTCTTGTAGACAGCGTATGTACAGGTTTTGTTTTTGTATCTGTTCAGCCAGTCTGTGTCTTTTGGATGGAGCATTTAATCCATTTACAGTTAAGGTAATTATCGATATGTATGATCCTATTACCATTTTCTTAATTGTTTTGGGTTTGTTTTTGTAGGTCTTTTGCTTCTCTTGTGTTTCCTGCCTAGAGAAGTTCCTTTAGCATTTGTTGTAAAGATGGTTTGGTGGTGATTCTCTTAGCTTTTGCTTGTTTGTAAAACTTTTGATTTCTCTGTGCAATCTGAATGAGATCCTTGCTGGGTAGAGTAATCTTGGTTGTAGGTTCTTCCCTTTAATCACTTTAAATATATTGTGCCATTCCCTTTCTGGCTTGTAGAGTTTCTGCTGAGAAATCAGCTGTTAAACTTATGGGAGTTCCCTTGTATGTTATTTGTCATTTTTCCTTTGTTGCTTTTAATAATTTTTTTTTGTCTTTCATTTTTGTCAATTTGATTATTATGTGTCTCGGCATTTTTCTCCTTGGGTTCATCCTGCCCGGACTCTCTGTGCTTCCTGGACGTGGGTGGCTATTTCCTTTCCCATGTTAGGGAAGTTTCTGACTGTAATCTCTTCAAATATTTTCTTGGGTCCTTTCTCTCTCTCTTCTCCTTCTGGGACCCCTATAATGTGAATGTTGTTGTATTTAATGTTGTCCCAGAGGTCTCTTAGGCTGTCATCATTTCTTTTCATTCTTTTTACTTTATTCTGTTCCACGGCAGTGAATTCCATTGTTCTGTCTTCTAGGTCACTTATCCGTTCTTCTGCCTCAGTTATTCTACTATTGATTCCTTCTAGTGTAGTTTTCATTTCAGTTATTGTATTGTTCATCTCTGTTTGTTTGTTCTTTAATTCTTCTGGGTCTTTGGTAAACATTTCTTGCGTCTTCTCCGTCTTTGCCTCCATTCTTTTTCCGAGGTCCTGGATCATCTTCACTATCATTATTGTGACTTCTTTTTCTGGAAGGTTGCCTATCTCCACTTCATTTAGTTGTTTTTCTGGGGTTTTATCTTGTTCCTTCATCTGGTACATAGCAGTCTGCCTTTTCATTTTGTCTTTCTGTGAATGTGGTTTTCATTTCCCAGGCTGCAGAATTGTAGTTCTTCTTGCTTCTGCTGTCTGCTCTCTGGTGGATGAGGCTATCTAAGAGGCTTGTGCAAGCTTCCTGATGGGAGGGACTGGTGGTGGGTAGAGCTGGGTGTTGCTCTGGTGGGCAGAGCTCAGTAAAACTTTAATCTGCTTGTCTGCTGTTGCGTGGGGCTGAGTTCCCTCCTTGTTGGTTGTTTGGCCTGAGGTGACCCAGCACGGGAGGCTACAGGCTCTTTGGTGGGGCTAATCACGGACTCTGGGAGGGCTCATGCCAAGGAACACCTCCCAGAACCTCCACTGCCAGTGTCCCTGTCCCCGCAGTGAGCCACAGCCATCCTCTGTCTCTGCAGGAGACCCTCCAACACTAGCAGGTAGGTCTGGTTCAGTCTCCTTTGGGGTCACTGCTCCTTCTCCTGGGTCTTGATGTGCACACTACTCTGTGTGTGCCCTCCAAGAGTGGAGTCTCTGTTTCCCCCAGTGCTGTCGAAGTCCTGCAGTCAAATCCCTCTTGCCTTCAAAGTCTGATTCTCTGGGAATTCCTCCTCCTGTTGCTGGACCCCCAGGTTGGGAAACCTCATGTGGGGCTCAGAGCCTTCACTCCAGTGAGTGGACTTCTGTGGTATAATTGTTCTCCAGTTTGTGAGTCACCCACCCAGCTGTTATGGGATTTGATTTTATTGTGATTGCACCCCTCCTACTGTCTCATTGTGGCTTCTCTTTTGTCTTTGGATGTGGGGTATCTTATCTGGTGAATTCCAGTGTCTTCCTGTCGATGATTGTTTAGGAGTTAGTTGTGATTTCGTTGCTCTCGCAAGAGGGAGTGAGTGCACATCCTTCTACTCCACCATCTTGAACCAGTCTTTCCAAAAATAAAATAATGATTTTAGAAATGAAGACTGAATAGAAGCGACAAAAACTACATCAAATAAAGGAGAAAAATGGAAATTTTTTAAAATGTAAGAGAGTATATAAAAACACATAAGAATTCAAAAGAAAATTGCAAACATAAGCAAAGAAGATGCAACATATATATAAGAGTCTCTGAAGAAGATATCAGAACAAAGAAACAAATACTAAAATTACAGTTGAGAAAATATTGATGAAATAATTGAAAACATGTACCGAAAGAATAAACTTTATACCTGAAAATATTATATTGGCCTAGAATGCCCAGCATAAAGCACTTTCTAGTAAAAATTACTGACCTTATAAAGAAAGAGAAAAAAATCCTTAGGAATCTAGACAATATTAGCATATTATCTGTTATGAGAAAGGAAATCAGATTATCATTAGACTTTTGACAGTAATGCTATACGCTAGAAGAAAATGGAGTAACATTAAAGATCTTCAGAGAAAGAAAATGTGTTTTTATATCCAGAAAAACTGACTCTCAAAAATATAAAAGACATAGACAGTGATTAGCATGCAAGAAATCAGAGAATATCATTCCCATGGCCCTTCCTAAGGAATCTACTAAAGAATTTGTTTCAGCGAGCCCTGCCTAAGGTTCCACTAGAGAATGACTTTGGACAACCAAAAAGACTAGAGAGGCATCCGCATAGGACTAGTGTGGAGTATTAAGTAGTTATTAAATGAAGGCTGAGAAGGAACAGTCCTACTGTGTAATGGCTGTATGAGTTGACAGTGTAGACTTAGCATAATTATAAAACAAAACGTAGGGGAAGGGGTGCACATTTACAAAGCCAAACCAACGCCAAACCAAAACAACAAAACAATTAGACATCTGTTTCAGTAATCATAGTTGGTGGTGATAGTATTCATTATTGTTATTCTGAGACTGATGTCTTAAAAGCCCCTTTTCTCTCTCTGTCTCTGTCTCTCACATATGGCAGCTACCCCAGTTCTCAACTCTAGAACCACCTCCAGATCCCTTTCTTCCTTCTCCTGATCTTCCCATTCTCTTCATTTCTTTTCTGCTGTTAACTTTTAGTCTCTTTCAACCTGAATCAATCGATCCGTTTTCAGTTTTTCTTCACAATCGTTACTCTAGCAAGCAAAAGCCTAGAATCTAATCTTCCAAATACAGAATTCTCCTTACCAGGTAGAAGAGAGGAAAAAGCTATGAATATATCATTTATTACTACTGTGTCACATCCCCTAAGAAATTGTGTTATTCAACGTTGATGTCTGATTTTAGTATTAGATTTCTTAGAGTTCCATAATTCTGTCCTTTTTTCTTTACACTCATCTTCCGTAGTTAAATTTGTTGAAAATAATTGTGTAGTAGTCTATATACTTTATTCCATCTTTATAGGTGCTGCCTGTAGTGTCCTTTTTTTAGTTATGTGTCTAGGAAACATTCCTTAGATAGACTAGCTTCCTAGTTCTTGACAGCAAAATATTAAAAGGCTTATTTAGCAAAGAACTGGCATAATGACATATTAGTAGGTCATGAGTACTCTTTGGTCTAGGAATTTATGTATAAAAATATATTTTAGAATATCTGTTCTAGACCATGCCTGATATCTAATATTCTTGATCAACTAGTGTTGTAGCTTTCCTGTGGAGATTGGATTTTGCATTTGCATGGGCTGAAAGGAGAGGGAGGTATATATGTGGAAAAGTAGAGAAATACTGTTTAAGAGAGACAAGGACAATTCTCTTGACTTTACCTAGTGCCACGTTCCATGTTTACTTGTATGCACTTTCCATGTTTACTTGTATGCACTCGTAAAATGGTTGGATCCTGGATTTCTTTGTGTGCCTTTGGAAGTTGTGTCAGATAGGCTGAGGTGGAGGATAGAGTAAGGCATCTGGATTCACTATCATTATGGATTTTCTTTGAGAGTCCTCTGGTAGAACAGTGGCTTTTCCTCAATAAGGAAACAAGGCTCTGGGCTTTGCTAAAGTTCGCTAAATTTTGTGCACATGAACTTACTCTGCTTGTTACTCTGCTGCCACCAAGAGATCAGGCCTTGCCCTTCGAAAAAGTAGCAAAGAAGGTCGTCAATGAAAGCAAAGTTCAAAAGCAGAATGATAGTGAATACACAGAAGCAGCCAGCCTTCCGTATCACTGAAAAGATGAAATGAGATGTTTATAAAGGGAGTCAGAGTGCTCTGCAAATTTTGTTATTATTACAAGTAATAACAACTTGATAGAAAGATAGATGCCCTGTACCTTACTTCAGTGTACAGTGGAAATGATCTCCATACCATCCTTACTTTTCACCAATGTAATGGTATATCCTGGTCTTGGACTTATATGTATTCCTCAAACAATTTTTTATCGTATGTCTTCATTTTTCTAATATAAATTCTCTAAATTTAAAAAGACACAATTCTTGGTTAATACACTCTCCCCTAGAATATCTGCAATTTAATCTTGATCATATTAGTCGACAGAAATCATTTAGAATGTTTGTTTTGTGTACTAACATGGTAAAAGGACAGGAAAGGAAATCAACACAAGATATAAGATTAGCAAATAAAAAACATGATAAAACATTCATTTCCATGAATGATTTTTTTAATTTTAATTTTTATTTATTTATTTATTTTTGGGTTGGGTCTTTGTTGCTGCGTACGGGCTTTCTCTAGTTGCAGTGAGCAGGGGCCACTCTTCGTTGTGGTGCGTGGGCTTCTCATTGTGGTGGCTTCTCTTGTTGAGGGCTCTAGGTGTGTGGCTTCAGTAGTTGCGGTACGTGGGCTCAGTAGTTGTGGCTTGCGGGCTCTAGAGCGCAGGGTCAGTAGTTGTGGTGCGCAGGCTTAGTTGCCCTGCGGCATGTGGGATCTTCCCGGATCAGGGATCGAACCCATGTCCCCTGCATTGGCGGGTGGATTCACTGCGCCACCAGGGAAGTCCATCCATGAATGATTTTTAAAATGAGAAATAAAATAATGATTATATTGGATGCAGAAATTCCTAAATAATTATATTGAATGAAGGCGGTACCAATTAATATGTAATAAATGAACAAATGAAAGGAATGGTAATACCCACCAAGAATGAGAATGTGGCAGTTACACTAGTAGTTAACATGCTAATAACTACATTAGCAGTGGTAGTGTGTCTTTTGTTTGATTGCTTTTTACCAGATGAAAATAGCTTTCTTGGTTTTTTGAATTATAAAAATAAGTAGTCACATAGAAAATTCAAACAAGGCAGAACTTTATGAGGGGAAAAATAAAAATGTTCCCACATCTCTCCATGCAGAGGAAACCACTGATGGCATTTTGATGTATATCTTTCAAAACAGCTTTCTCCAAAGACAAACACAGCGTTAAATTGCCGCAGTAATATTACACATGCTGTTCGGCAGCCTTAACTTGGAGGTGCCTGATTTAAGCAGCCATGTAAGTGATGGGCTCTGGGCCTCTTTACATCTGATAGCTAAATAAACAGCTCTAAGATGCATGTCCTTGAATATACATTTATTCACACTTGATAAAGTACATTGTAGAAAAAATGTTATTATGAGTAGAATATCTAACAAAGAGTACATAGGTTTTAAATTTTGAAGCATACGGGCAGACTGTATTCCAGGAGCATAGAAATTTACATTGTGAATAACTGCCATTCACTGTTTTCTCACACCCTCTCCAACATTTGATACTGTCATTTTATACTTTTAAAAACTTAACAGTAAGACATAAAAAGCTTGATCTCATTGTTTTATCATATATTTCTTTGATCATTTCTGAGAGTCATTATTTTTTCACTTTTTTTTTTTGTTATCAGCATTTTTCTAGTTGCCAGTTGTCTATTAATCCTTCTTACTAAATTTTCAGTAGGTTGATTGCTCCTTATTTTTTACCGCTGATTATATATTGGGGATATTAAGTCTTTGTTAAGTGTGTTGAAAATATTTTCCCTAGTTTATCATTGCTTTTTAAATTGGTTTAAAGTATTTAAAAAATTTTGCCATATGTAGGTTTTAAAGTTTTGAGTAATTACCTGTACTTTCTGGATTTTGTTGCATACTTAAAAAGACATTCTCCACCCATATTTAAACAGAGGGTTAGAAGAGGATGAAGCAAGGAGGATACATGGACAGGCATTTTACAATTTATAAAAGTAGGAAAAGGAGCTATTCAATTTATATTCTAATCAAATTACAACAAAACAAACGAACAATAATAAAACAAAAATTTATGAGCCTATCTGGTTATGGAGAATTGAACCAGGTAAAATATAAAGCCTTTTACCTGTTCTGTGGTGGTATGCAGTCAATACATAGAGAAATGCTTTCACTGATTCAGCAAATATTAAGTACCAGGTACTGGGCTAGGTTTTGATTCAGAGGAAAAAAGATATTGATTCCAAAAATAAAGTAAAATTGCCCCTGCCCACAAAGAGCTCACAGACTATAATAGTCATGTATGTACAAGGGACTGTAGAAGCCTAGAATCCTCATTCCTTCTTCCTTCTCTCTTATTCTACTTCTAAACCATAAAGGAAATAATTGGTAAATGCTAGGAATCCTGCTTTCTTGAAGAAAATATTTCTTTTGATTTCAAAAAAGACATATTGTTTGAAAGACCCCAAACTCTTCTTCTGTATCTACATTCATGGCTACCTCCCCACAAGGAGACGCTTATGGCTTTGCGACACTGACTGGGTTGTAATATCTAAACCTGTAATCATGTTTTATGCCAGGAAGATGTTTTCAAAACATCTGCACTATTTAACCAGCCAAGATGTTTTGTGAAAAATATTTGTGAATGCTTCCATCAGGAGGTACTCACTTGTGAGTGAAATAATGGATGAAAATATTTGAAAATATTTGGTCATTTTAACCCTGTGTGTCTGTTTTGAATGTGCATATGCTCATGTGTAACAGTAGAATTTTATATATATATATAATTATGTTTTTAAGTTAACACAATTATTCTATTTAATTTTGTAAGGGAGAAAGGAAAACATTAAGAATAGAAACTAAGATCTACTTTATAATGAGAGGAATAATAATAGTCCTTTATTGTTTTAATAGGATTTTAGAAATTATTTCACCTTTATTATTCAGTCTTCACAAAAAGCCTGTGAAATAAGCATCAGTATTTTTATTTTACATAATGAAGAAATGTGGCTCAAAATGATTGGGTGATTGAAGTTCCAGGGTTAGTAAACATCAAAGATGAAAGCAAAACTGCAAGTTTCATTGCTCTTTCTACCATACTACAGCTGCCCAAGGTGAAAGCCCTGTCTAACCTGTAAAGAGAGGAATTGAGAGTTAGTTCCCAGTTATCTATAGATGAATCTAATGAGACCATAGCCACTTACCACGGGTTCTGCTTGCAGAATGAATCTCCCTCTTTATCCTGCTTGCACATTGTGGTAGGAAGAACGTGCGTTGGAGTCAAATACCTGGGTTTGAATTCCAGTTCTGCCACTTATTAGCATATTGGACCTAAACTCTTTTCCTAGTATTCACCTAGGAGCACTGGCAGTGATGATACACACAGTGAAGACTTGTTGTGATATCTTGGACACATAGTAGGTGCTCAAGAATCACCCAGAAAACCATTACCTGATCTCTCCTGGGATGGTGTCAAGAGATACAAAATGATTTGGGGAATAAAATGTTATAGGGAATGGAACGATAGACAGAAAGACAAGAGACAAGAGTCAGTTTTGAGCCCTTTGTTAAGCCATATGCGAAGAATTATTTTTTTGACCATGGTTACATTCATCCTCATGTTCACATATGTCCCAGGAGGCATTATATTAAGGAGATAGAAATGGGGAGCCTTGAAAACAAAAATGCAGGAATGGCTGAACCTTTTTAGAGTCCTCAAAATGGATTTTTCTAATCCTTTTTTTCCCACCTTTTATAGCTGATGGTGTCTGTGTCTTCAAATGCTCACTCAACGGAGACACTGAATGTTGCTGTGTGGGGAAGGAGTCCGTCTTGATTTCTCTGGGCTACCACAGTGCTTTGCTGAAGTTTGAGTCTCATGCTGGTAAGTTTTGTGTCTCTTCCAAGCCCCTGGCTTTTCCAAAGGCAAATCTCCTGGTTGGTTGACTTTCAGCACCATGTTTCCTGATGTGAGTTGCCATCCATTGATAGAATGATTTAGAACTGGTTCTGGTGCTTAACTTGATGTGGTGTCTAGAGGGCAGTTGGCCTTCCCTAGACCGTGAGAACGTTTGTATTCTAATACCCCGCCCCACAACCCTGCTTTGGTTCTCCTTCATCCAAAGCTGCAGGAAAGGACACCAAGGATTGTCCAGATCTTCACCACCGTTGTTGATTCTCCTTGAAGATGAAGTTGTTTGCCGAAATGTGATTTTCAGTTTGAGCGTCAATGATTTCATCCTGTTTTTGTCTTTGAATCACTTGCTGAGCATTTTTAGACTCTGGACAACGAATGTCTAGCAATAGGGAGGTAAATTAAAGTATAACTAGAAGTATTTTAAGAAAAGACTCAAAGGCACTCTGAAAGATTTCTGGCTGCTGGTGGGTGGGGCTGGGTCATGAGGATGCTGGCTGTAGGATCTGGGGGCTCCCAAAGCTGGTGTCGACCTGCTGGTGGGTGAGGCTGAGGCCCAGGGGGCCCCAGAGCTAGTGCTGGCTCATTGCTGGGGGGAACCAGGTGGCTGGCTGCAGTGCCCTGTGAGTCTGGAGGCTAGTGCTGGCCTGCTGGTGGGCAGGCTAAATCCTGGTATGGCAGGCTGCAGGGCTTCAGTGGTCCCGGGGCTGGTGTCTGCCTGCTGCTAGGTGGGGCTGGGGCCCAGGGGAACCCAGGACTGGTATCCGCCCAATGGTGGGTAAGACCAGGTCCTGGGCCTACTGCTGCCTCCTGCCGGCTCACTGGTAGACAGAGCTGGGTCCCAGTGTCTCTGGCTGTAGGGCCCTGGGGGTCCCAGGGCTGGTGCTAGCGCACTGGGGTGTGGAGCCAGCCCTGGGTCCTGGCCTCTCTGATGGACAGGGGCAGCTGTGGGCTCAGGGGGTCTTAAGGCCGTGGGTCTGCTGGTGGGTGAGCCGTGTTCACCTGGCTAGTTGCTTGGCCTGAGGCATCCCAGTACTGAGGCTGAAAGGCTGGTAGGCAGGGCCATGTCCCAGCACTAATAAGCTAGAGGGAGGATTCTAAAATGGTACTTACCAGCACCAGTGCCCATGTGGTACAGTGAGCTCCCCAAATGGCTTCTACCGGTGTCTGTGTCCCCAGGGTAAGCTCCATTTGCCTCCTGCCTCTCTGGGAGGCTCTCCAAGATCGGTGGGTGGGTCTAAACCAGGCTCCTTTCAAATTACTGCTTCTGCCTTGGGTCCCAGAGTGTGTGAGATTTTGTGTTCACCCTTTGAGAGCAGAGTCTGTTTCCCACAGCTTTTTGGAACTCCCGAAAGTAAGCCCCACTGGCCTTCAAAGCCAAATGTTCTAGGGGCTCATCTTCCTGGTGTGGGACCCCCCAGGCTGGGGAGCCCATTGTGGGGCTCAGGCCACTCACTCCTTGGGGAGAACCTCTGCAATGTAATTATCTTCCCGTTTATGGGTCACCCACCTGGGGGTATGGGTCTTGACTGTACGACATCTCCATCCCTCCTACCATCTTGTTGTGGTTCCTTCTTTATATCTTTAGCTGTAGAAGATCACCATTTGCATTTGGCTATGATGAATATTCTTTTACCATATATATTTTCTCGTTTCTGTTGGATCAGTATCTAGGAGTAAAATTGCTGGGGCATAGAGTAAGTGTATGCTTAGTTTTATAAGAAATAGCCAGAATTTTTTCCAAAGTAGTCGTACCATTTTACACTCACACCAATAATGTGTGAGAGTTCTGATTGCTCCATATCTTTGCCAGCATTTGGTCGTTCAGTCTTTTAAGTTGTTTTTTCATTCTGGTGGGTGTGTAATTGTATCTCATTGTGGTTTTCATTTACATTTTCCTGATACCTAATGATGTTAAGCAGTTTTTCACATGATTATGAATTAAAATCATTTGCTTGTTACTAACTGGTTGTTTATCTATGGAATTGTTCTTTGTGTATCCAGGATACCAGATATGTATCACATATGTAATTAATGGGTGTTATCTTCTAGTCTGTAGCTTGCTTATTTATTTCCCTAATGATGTCTCATGTTGAGAAGTTTTAAATTTTGATGAAGGCCAGTTTATCCTTTTCTTTTATATTTCCTTTCATAAGTTTTATAGCTTCAGATTTTATATTTTAGGTATACAGTCAATCTTAATCATTTTTTATTTGGTGTAAGGTATTTAGCCAAAGATTATTTTTAGACTATATGGATATCCATTTATTCTAGCCCTGTTTGTTGAAAAGACTTTTGCAAGTCAAATGATTGTATGTAGACTTGGTCTATTTCGGAGCTCTCTATTCTGTTCTCTTGATTATCTTTGTGCCAGTATCACATTGTCTGGATCACCTTTAAAGTAACACTTGAAGTCCATTTAAGTTTGTTCTTCTTTATCAAGATTGTTCTAGGTATTTTTGGTCCTTTGCATTTACATATACATTTTATAATTAAGTTGTCAATTTCTACAAAAGTGCTTGGTCTGATTGTGATTGAGATTGATCAGTTTGTTGAGAATTTTCATTTTAACAATATTAATTGGATTTTATCTGATTTGTAAACTAACAAGTTAGGTTGCCTCTCTTCCATGAATGCTGACAGAAGACATAAGACTCCTGGTGCAGAGATAAAAGACTATTTTAGACTCTCAGGAAAAGAGCAGTAGCCAAAGGGTGAGCATATTTTCTCTGAGTTCTTTAAGCCCCAAATCCCCCAGACACATGTGGAGGATAAGATGGGTGCCTGCACATGCAGCGGGGTGCATTACAGGAGAGGAACACTGAGCTTGGGGAACTTCTATTTAATAGCAAGCAGTAACCAGGCTTGCTCTTTGTTCCAGAGGAAGATATTACTTCATACCTCAAGGTTGCTTGCTGCATACACCACCCTGAGAAAGAGCCCAGGTGGAGAATGGTGAAGGCCTGGCATTCATGGCCTACCCAGTAAGGCATATTTGAGTCCCATCTAGAGACCCATGGACAAATTTATTAAAAGAAAGAAAGAAAGAAAGAAATGCTACAAATTTATTTTTTTAAAAAACTACAAATTTATTACAGAAGAAAAATGCTACAAATTTATTAAAAAAAAAAAAAAAGAGAGACCCATGGAGGAGTATTTCCCAGAACTTTTTCTTTGTAAAGAGAAGGGAGATTTTCTCATTTATAAACTCCAGAGAATGATAGTACAGAAAACTTCATTCATAGGTCAAATCAAATCAGACACAAAGACATATTTTCCAGGAAAGACATTTACGGACAAGGCATTTTAGAATTTCTTCTACAGCTAAGAAAAATAATATCAGTAGTACAGGATGTTCCACAGGCAACCCTCTTAACAGTTCAATAGAGATAGGCCCCTAGTCTTGGTAAAATGTAGACCTAAGTTATAGATAAGTAGGTGCTTTAGTCATTTAAGATATCTCCAAAACTGTAGACAGACAATACCAAATGAGGATGAATACCAACCTCTCAGTACTTTTCATTTGTTAGAGGGGACTAGGCATCCAATAGACAGAAATAATTCAAATAGACTTGAGGCAGAAATAAAGCTAGATATCCAGATAGCAATGAACAACAAATAATTTAGAAGCAGACTCAGTGAGTACACAATTACTACCTCAGCACAGTTAGACCCGCCCCAGTAGCCAGGAAAGATAGGCCTGAACCCAAGGAGCTTGTAGGGTGCATTTCTCAGGCAAGCTCTGATACATAAGTCTGTGTGAGCATCTTAGTAGGACCTCCACGTTAAAATTCAAACAAGAACAACTTAATAAACATTTTTGGAGTACTGAGGGGAGTTTTATCTTTAATAATAAAATACATATGAGGAAGTCCTGCTTTCACAAGAACTGGCTCCCAGATACAGAGAGAAGGCTATATTTGTAGGTCAGATATGACAGCCTGCAATTCCTTTGTGTGTGTGTGTGACTTTTTAATTTTATTTGTAATTGTGGTAAAATACGCATAATTTAAAATGTACCATCTTAACGCGTTTTAAGAGTACAATTCAGTGGCGTTAAGTACAATCACATTGTCGTTCAACTCTCGCCATCCATCTCCATAACTCTTTTCATCTTGCAAAACTGAAACTCTGCACCCATTAAATAACAACTCCCCCTTCCCTGCCTCCCCACCAGCCCTGGCAACCACCATTCTACTTTCTGTTTCTATGACTTTGACTACTCTAGGGTACCTTATAGAAACGAAATTCTATAGTACCTGTACTCTTGTGACTGACTTATTTCACTTTGCATAATGTCCTCATGTTTTATCCATGTTATTGCATGTGTCAGAATTTCTTTCCTTTTTAAGGATGAATAATATTTCATTCTATGCATATAGCACACCCTGTCTATCCATTCATCCATCAATGGACACTTGGGTTGCTTCCACTTTCTGGCCCCCATGAATAATACTGCTGTGGACATGGGTATGAGACTTTTTTGATGGGTGAAATCTATATTGGTTTTGGCTCTGTAGAGGTGCCAAGGAATGAAGAGGATATAATTTTCACATGAAAATGTGCGTCATTAATTTCTGCACTGCATCATTAACTTCTGCACAACATCATTAACTTATGTTACACAATTAAGAATTTGTTTTTCTCTGATTAACTTGAGGTTTATCTTTCTCTGGCAAATTTTTTCTTCAAAGTGCAAATTTTACTGTTATTCCTAGTAATAACATGTATACAACACAAAGCGTTTTAAAATATCTGTTGTCTCAGTTCAGTCCAGCAAATATTTATTGATCACCATCCATATCCCAGGTGAGCTGCTCTGGATGAAAAACACAGCCTCGGACTCTGAGAGATCTTAAGGTTGGAGGAGGCAACAGATTCATGAGCAAGCAATATGAGAAGTTCTGAACGAGTCTCTTAAGTGCTGTGGGGACATTAGTCAGGGCACCTACCTCAGCCTTGAGGGTCGAGGAAGGCTTCTCAGGAAAGGGACTGTTTAAACACGGCAAGAATGGGGTTTAGAAGAGCACATTGGGCAACAAGATTTAGGGAGAATATATAGAGTGAGAAAAAACAAAGACCTAAAGAGACACCTTAAGGAACCACCGACATTTATGGGCAGAGAACAGGAAGTGTGGAAATGAGACTGAAAGCAGCAGCCAGAAGGGCAGGAAAAAACCAAGTGAGAATAGTACTGTAGAAGTCAACAGCACACTTCAGAAAGGAGCAAGGTTATCCAGATGTTACAGAGAGATTGAGTAGGAAAAGACGTAAAGGTGTGCGCTGGATTAAACAGCAGGGTCATTGATGAGCTTGGCTAGGGAAGTTTCAGTCGCAAAATTTAGTACAAGAGTAGTGCACTGAATCAGATCCATTGATTTCTGGGTGAGGGCTACAGACCAAAGACAATCATTTTCCTCCTCTCTCCCGACACCTCAGTAAAATAACAAACACAGCAAGAGTGAAGAGAATGAAGGAAGGACCATCAGGAAATGCAAGTTCAACAAATTCCTAGAAGATGGGTGATCAGAGAGAAGAAGCTGCAGCCCAGAATCTATGAGTGGGTGCTGCCATAAAAGAGAACCCCAGGGGCTCCAGACTCAATCAGACAGTAATATGGAGGCTAGCAGTGAGGACGGGGGAGCCAGATGGGATTAACTAAATGTCTCTCTACCTAATGATGCTATCAACAGGCTCTCTACAGCCTCTCTCCTCCTTCCTTCATCCCCATGAAGAAAGTGCGACAGGCATTTTACTTCCAGGGAAAAACTAGAGGACACCTGTAAAGAGACTGAAAAAAATGGGAAGAATTTCGCTGCTAATATATGTGCTTCTACTTCACAGAAAAGCTGTCCTTCATTCTAGCATTTGTAGCCCCCTTGCACCCCCGTCCCAAAGGGGTGCAGGCAGGTACCCCTCCTGCTCATCCTAAAACATGACATAGCAGTTGCTATTACATATATACAACTTACTGGCAACCATTCTCTTTGTGGGTGAGACCTAGCGGAAAATGAGACTTTCTTAAAAAGTTAAATATGCATTATCCTATGACCCAACAAATGCATGCCAAGGTATTTACCCAAGAGAAGGAAAAACATTATGTATGCCAAAAGACCTGTACAGGAATTTTTACAGCTGCTTTATAACCATAGCCAAAATCTGGAAACAACCCAGATAGCTGTTCATTAGCATGTGAATGGACAAACTATGCCATATCTACACAATGGAAGGCTACTTATTAATAAAAAGAAATGAATGACTGGTGAACTCAACTACATGGATCAATCTCGAAAATTTTAAATCAAGTGATAATAAACCAGGTACGTTAGAGTACATATCGTATAATTCCATTTATATAGAATTCTAGAACAGGCATAGTTAATCTATAGTTGCAGAAAGTTGATCAGTGATTGTCTGGGGCTGGGAGTTAGGGTGAGCTTGACTGTAAAAGAGCATGGAATTTTTTTTTTCCCATTTGACTTTATAGTATGTGCATTTGCTTATTTTTATTGAAATATAGTTGACATATAATATTATGTTAGTTTCAGGTATACTACACAGTGATTTGACGTTTGCATACATTATGAAATGATTACCACGATAAGTCTAGTAACCATCTGTCACCATACAAAGTTACTACAACATTGTTGGGAATTCCTTGGCAGTCCAGTGGTTAGGACTCAGCACTTCCACTGCCTTGGCCTGGGTTCAATCCCTGGTCGGGGAACTAAGATCCTGCAAGCCGTGAGGCGTGGCCAGAAAAAAAAAAAAAAAGTTACTACAATATTGTTGACTATATTCCTTATGCTGTACATTATATCCCTGTGGCATTTTTATTTTTTCTTTTTCTTTTTAAAAAATTTTTATTGGAGTATAGTTGATTTAAAGTGTTGTTAGTTTCTACTGTACAGCAAAGTGAATCAGTTGTACATATACATATATCTATTCTTTAGATTCTTTTCCCATATAGGTCATTACAGAGTATTGAGAAGAGTTCCCTGTGTAGGTCCTTATTAGTTATCTATTTTATAGGTAGTAGTGTGTATATGTCAATCCCAATCTCCCAATTTATCCTTCCCCCCTCCTCTCCCCACCCGGTAACCGTAAGTTTGTTTTCTACACCTATGACTCTATAACTGGAGGTTATATCTCTTAATCCCCTTCCCCTGTTTCGCCCCACCTCCCACCTTACTCCCATCTGACAGCCGTTCATTTGTTCTCTGTATCTGCGAGTCTGTTTTCATTTTGTTTTGTCTTTTCATTTGTTTTGTTTTTTAGATTCCACATATAAGTGAGATCATTATGGTATTTGTCTTTCTCCATCTGACTTATTTCAATTAGCTAATACCCTCTAAAGCCATCCATGTTGTCACAATTGCAAGATTTCTTTTTTTATGGCTAATATTCCAGTGTATATATATACTGCATCTTCTTTATCCATTTCATGCATCAGTGCACACTTAGCTGCTTCCATTTCTTGGCTACTGTAGCTAATGCTGCAATAAACATTGGTGTGCATGTATCTTTTTGAATTAGTGTTTTTGTTTTCTTGGAGTAAATACACAGAAGTAAAATTGCTGAATCAGATGGCAGTTCTATTTTTAATTTTTTGAGGAAACTCCACACTGTTTTCCACAACGGCTATAACAATTTACATTTCCACCAACAGTGCACATGGGTTCCCTTTTCTCCACATCCTCGCCAATACTTGTTATTTATTTCTTTTTGACGATAGCTATCCTGACAGGTGTGAGATGATACTTCATTGTGGTTTTGAGTTACATTTCCCTGATGATTAGTGATGTTGAGCATCTTGTCATGTGTCTGTTGGCCATCTGTATGTCTTTTTTGGAAAAATGTCTATTCAGATCCTCTGTCCATTTTTACTCAGGTTGTTTGTTTGTTTTTTGATGTTAAGTTGTATGAGGTCTTTGTATAGTTTGGATATTAGCCCCTTATCATATATATCATTTGCAAATATCTTCTCCCATTTAGTAGGCTGCCTTTTGTTTTGTTGATAGTCTCCTTTGCTGGGCAAAAGCTTTTTAATTTGATATAGTCCCATTTGTTTATTTTTGCTCTTGTTTCTCTTGCCTAAAGAAACACATCAAAAAAAAAAAAATATATATATATATTGCTAAGCTGTCAAAGAGAGTACTGCTTGTGTTTTCTTCTAGGGCTTTTATGGTTTCAGATCTTACATTTAAGCCTTTAATCCATTTTGAATCTATTTTTGTATATGGTGTAAGAAAGTAGTCCAGTTTTATCCTTTTGCATTTAGCTGTTCAGTTTTCCCAACACCATTTATGGAAGAGGCTGTCTTTCCCCATTGTATATTCTTGCCTCCTCTGTCATATAATATTTGATCATATAAACGTGGGTTCATTTCTGGGCTCTCTATTCCATTGACTATGTGTTTGTTTTTGTGCCACTGTAGCTTTGATCACTGTAACTCTGTAGTATAGTTTGTTCTTCTTTCTCAAGATTGCTTTGGCTATTCAGGGTCTTCTATGTTTCTATACAAATTTAAAAATTATTTGTTTTAGCTCTGTGAAAAATGCCACTGGTATTTTGACAGGGATTACTCTGAATCTGTGGATTGCCTTTGGTCATTTTAACAATATTAATTCTTCCAAGCCATGAGCATGGTATATCTTTCCATTTGCTTGTGTCATCTTCAGTTTCTTTCATCAATGTCTTATAGTTTTGAGAGTACAAGTCTTTAACCTCTTTGGTTAGATTTATTCCTAGGTATTTTATTATTTAATGCAATTGTAAATGGGATTGTACTTTTAATTTCTCTTTCTGATAGTTTGTTATTAGAGTATAGACATGCAGCAGATTTCTGTATATTAATTTTGTATCTTGCAA
This sequence comes from Eschrichtius robustus, assembly GCF_028021215.1. Taxonomy (NCBI): domain Eukaryota; kingdom Metazoa; phylum Chordata; class Mammalia; order Artiodactyla; family Eschrichtiidae; genus Eschrichtius; species Eschrichtius robustus. The sequence goes on along the minus strand of NC_090833.1, from coordinate 53,872,868 downwards.
CTTTACTGAATGCATTCATTAGTTGTAATAGTTTTTTGGTGGCATCTTCAGGATTTTCACTATGTAGTATCATGTCTTCTGTGAACAATGATAGTTTTACCTTTTCTTTTCCAATTCATACTCCTTTTCTTCTTCTTATCTGATTGTGATGGCTAGGATTTCCAATACTATGTTGAATAAAAGTGGAGCATAAAAATGCTTTCAGCTTTTCACCACTGAGTATGATGTTGGCTGTGGGTTTGTCACATATGGCCTTTATTACGTTGAGGTATTTTCCCTTTGTATCCACTTTGTTGAGAGTTTTTATCATAAATGGAAGTTGAATTTTGTTAAAAGCTTTTTCTGTATCTGTTGAGATGACTGTATGATTTTTATTTTTCAATTCGTTAATGTGGTGTAGCATGTTGATTGAATTGCAGATATTGAACCATCCTTGAATCCCTGGGATAAATTCCACTTGACTGTAGTGTGTGATCCTTTTAATGTATTATTGAATTTGGTTTGCTAATATTTTGTCAAGGATTTTGCATCTATGTTCATCAGTGATATTGGCTTATAATTTTCTTGTTTGTGGTGTCTTTGTCTGGTTTCAGTATCATGGCGATACTGGCCTCATAGAATGAGTTCAGAAGCATTTATTCCTCTTTAATTTTTTGAGTTTAATAGAGAAGGATAAGTGTTAAGTCTTCTTTAAATGTTCTGTAGAGCATACCTGTGAAGCTGTTTGGTCCTGGACTTTTGTTTGTTGGGAGTTTTTAAATTACTGATTCAGTTTCATTACTGGTCATCAGTCTGTTCATATCTTCTATTTCTTCCTGATTCAGTCTTGGCAGATTGTACATTTCTAGGAATTTATCCATTTCTTGCAGTTGTTCATTTTACTGCTGTATAATTGTTTGACAGTCTGCAGTTCTGATTGGGTTATGGTTGAGTCAGTTTTAATAAAACAAGAAATTCCTATCTTTGGTAATGAGAATCAGGATGTGGCTTATCTCAGCATGTGAATGTTTTATAATTTTTTGGTAGTTTATGGATTTCAGTAATTCAAGGCTTTAATAAATGGAAATTTTTTTCTGGGCTATGTGATCAGCATAACCAAGTTAAGAGCAAAATGTTGTTTTGACTTTTTATACTATAAATGTTAAACCTATTGTCTCATCTAATATACTGTCCACTTGAGGAAGGATTTAATCGGTCATCTTACTGATGAGGAAACTGAGATTCAGAGAAAATCGGTCACTTTCTTAAGGTAATATGACTGATAATTAACTGACTAAGGATTTAAATCTAGAGTTACCTACTCCAACACCACAGTGCATCCTTCTGTAATGACACATTTAGTTTTAAGAAAGAAATAAACCAGTGAAAGAATAAGGTGCAATTGCACAGCAAGAAGACTGAATGGAAAACCTTTCTTTTAATGTGTTCTCACTTAGAGCTCTTAATGCTCAAGGAAACCATACTGGAAAACTATAGATAGAATTCACATTTCTATTATATCCATGTTTCAAGCTTATGGTACTGTTCAGAGTTGGTACCAAAAGTCTTAGCAGGCCTGGGAACTTCATGTTTTAGGGACTCTCAAAGTTGAGGCTGCCTTCATTTTCTGGTTGAAACTTATCTTTGAATCTTTAAATTGCAGTGAAATGGAAATTTTGAGATTTCAATAGACAAAGTGTAAAGAACTTGGGATGTATTTTATTCTCTATCACATCCAATGGCCAAGCAGTTGCCATGTACTACCACACTACTTCTGTCCCTCTACCTGAAGGATACAATCTTAAATAGCTTGGATAGTCATAAGGCCCAGAACCAACATGGCTCACTTAGTACTGGGGGCCCTGATCCTACACCAATGTCCCTGTCATCATTCTGTTGACTTAGGTGACAAGTAGAGAGAGTATACTAGCCCTTTCCATTACATTTCTTGAGACAGAGACTTTGAGGTTCAGTAATTTAGAATACTAAGATACTTCTTAATCCGTTTATACCAATTAAAAAAGCAAGGAAGAAAGTTTCTAAATAAGAAGCCCTTTGGATAGGACTAATTCTGGTATCGTGAATTCTTAGTTGGTTCAGTGTGTAATCTGTACTTTAGGAATGAGCACCAAGACCTGGGCTCACCATGCTTTAGAGCACTGGCTATAATTTATTAGTCTCATTCCTCTGTAAGAAGGAAAAATAATTGATAACAGGAGTTTCTGACTTGAGGATTTTGCCAAGGATGCCTCATGACATCTTCCTATTCTGGAGTTCATGTGTCTCTTGATCTCTGCTGAAAGTGAATCCCAGCACCAAAAGGATTGCAAATGCAGATGTTTGCAAATTGGTGGTCGTCCATGGTTTAATTGAATAGTAGTTTTCAAACTCAGTGAAAGTCCCTGGGGAGTTGGCTGCCTGTCTGATTTTTCTGGCCCTGGAAACAGAACAAGCCCAGCTGACCCCTCATTCTGGATCTGTCAGGGCAGGTCGTGATGCAGGCTGGAAGCCACAGCTGCAGGAAGGTAGTGGCAAGTGAGGAACAAGCTGGCTGTGACTCGGAGGGTCCCATGTGGCAGTGGGATATTGTCATTTGTCAGCCTGGGTGTTGACAGAAGACCGTCTATTGGTGTCACTGCCCATCAGACACGATCGCTGAATTTTTGAGATGTGCTCTGCTTTTCTGGAGTAAGAGGATGTGGCATTTGAAATGTGAGGGTGCTATTTTATATTTAGAAGTGAGTGAACAGCTGCCAATTATCTGTAACTTGGGTAAGAAAGAAAATCAAACTTTACTGGGGAGTTGCCCTGTCTTGATAATTAGGTGGAACCACTAAGCAAGAAATGAGCAAATATTCAGATGTCTGTGTGAGGAATATTTCTTCTTTCCCTCCTTTCCTTCTTCAAAATTGTGACTCAGTGATCTGCAAGCCTGATTTGGTTACATATTAAATAATCGCCAGTGATCTCAAAGACTACGGTGAAATCCAGGGCATTTAAATTCATTTAGAAGCAGTGGGGATATTTAATAATGACAGATGTCAACAGAGAAAAAAACATTTTAATTAAATGGACTTAAGATAATTTCTGTGAAGCATTGACTATGCATGTACTAGATATGTGCAAGATGTACTTCCTTTTCATTCATTCATTCCACAAATATTGAGTGGTATGTGCCAAGCACTTATTTATGTGCTAAATATACAGTGCTGAATAAATAAAAGTCCTTACAATCATATAGCTGACATTTTAAGAGGACACAGACAGTTAGTAAATGGACATATATAGTGGGTTGTGTGTGATAAGCCCTGAAAAGAAAAATAAATCAGGGAAAGAGGCAGAGAATAGGAATTAAGTGTGTTTACTGTTTTGTCAGTAATTTTAGGGGGAAAGCTTCACTGATAAGACATCTGTCATTTGAGTAGAGAGCTGCAGTGGAGGAGGGGAGGAGCCTTGTGTGTGTCTGGGCTAAGGGTGGTCGAGACAGGCGAACAGAACTGCAAAGACCTTGAGGCAGAGAATGCTTGCAGAATGGCACTAAGAACAGAGGGACTAGATGCAATGGGAGAAGCAGAGTGGTGAGATCAGAGAACGAGAGGCCAGATCAGGTGAGACATTGGAGGTCATGGTGAGGATTTTAAGGGAGATTGAAAGTATCTGAGGGCATGAAGCAGAGGCCCAGCATTGCCTGAACATTATGTATGTACTTTTTAATACACTTTCTAAAGCTATGTATTTATACTTTTTCTTATTGTAATTCTCACATCATCCCTGTGAAGTTGGTATATTATTATTACTTATTCCCATTTTCACACAAAGACATTAAGGCTCATAGATATGAAGGAAGTTGCTCAAGTGACAAAGAGAAAATGTAAGGCTCTGTTCTTTCAACAGCTTCCCATCTGCCCCTGCACTCTCCATGGGTTGACGTTTAATCTAGAAAGCGCATGTCATTAATTGGGATAATAATAGAAACATGGAAAAGCCCACTTTTATCAACATTCCACTAAGTGAGAAAAAGAAATGAAGACACAGGTGAACCTTATTCTGGGAATTGTGAATCTTGGAGAAGTTCCTTTATCCTTTTTTGTTTTGAAAAAATTTCCAACTTACAGAGAAGTTGCATAAACATAACAGAGAACTTCTGAATACCCTTTGAATAGGTTCATTAATTTACAACATTTTTTCACATTATATCCATCTTTGTATATGTCTGTACATATATATAAACACATATTATATTGCTGAACCATTGGAGAGTAATTTGCATATGTCATACTTCTTTACTCTTCAGTGTTTCACGAGGTATAGCCTACAAATAAGAATATTCTCTTACGTGACTGCAGTAGAATTACCAAATTCAGGAATTTAACATCTATTCAATATTTATATTTAATCTACCGTCCATAACCCACTTCCAAAAATTGTCCCAATAATGTTTTTGCATCTTTTTACCCTCTCTAGTTCTGGATCTGGTCTAGGATCGTGTATTGCATTTAGTTGTCTTGTCTCTTTAGACTGCCTTAATTTGGAACAGTTCCTCAACCTTTTCTTTTATGACATGTTATTTGGAGAATAGAGACCAGTTATTTTATAGAATATTCCCCAATTTGAGTTTTTCTTATGTTTCCTCATGGAAAGATTCAGGTTATGCGTCCCTAGTCAGAAAACTACCTAACTGCTCTTGTGTCCTTCTCAGGATTTCACGTCAGGGAACATTGAGATCTATCTACCCCTTGTGATAATAGAAATTTTGATCACCAGGTCAAGATGTTTTTCAGTTTCTCCACTATAAAGTTATTATGCTTTCCCTGTTAGATGTAACTAATAAGCAACCTGTGTGAAGGCACTTTGAAATCATGCAAATGTCCTGTTCCTCATCAAGCCGCCCAAATTTAGTGTACATTTATTATCCATTGCTTTGGAAAGACAGTTGGCTTTTTTTTTTTTTATATGTAAGCAAGATTCTGCAATCTTGCTAAGTCACTTAGTTCTTTTTTTTTTTTTAAATAAACAATAAATAAATTTATTTTTTAAAAAGACAATTAAACAAGCCCACAGGTGATTCAGATATTAGGGTTATTGTAGATTTTAAATATCTGTACATTAATATGTTTGAGAAAATAAACTACCAAATAAATAATATTACTAAAGAGTTAGATGTCTTAAAAGAGAATCAAATGGAAATTCTAAAACTGAAAGATACACTGATTTTAAGAATGCAATAGATGAGCTTGATAAGTAAGACAGACTAAGTCACTTGGTTCTTGTAGGTGTCTTGTATAGATTACTAGGATTTTCTGCATAAATGATTGTATCTTCTTTGATTAGAGACAGTTTTACTTCTTGCTTTCCTATCTGTATTTTTTTTTTAACTTCTTTTTCATGCTTATTGCACCAGCTAGGACCTCTAGTACAGTGTTGCCTAGAAGAAATTAGAATGGAAATCCTTACCTTGTTCATGATCTCAGCATGAAAAGCATTCACTTTTCACCATTAGCTGTAGTTCTTTTTTGTAGATGTCTTTTATCAGGTTGAAGAAAGTCCATTCTACTCCTAATTTGCTAATAGTTTCTATCTTGAATTATCTTTTGTGAAATGCTGTTTCTGAATCTGTGATGATTGCATCATTTTTATGTTTAGCCTATTAATATCATGAATTAAATTTATTGATTTTTGAATGTTACAACGACCTTGAATTTCTGAGTCAAACATCATTTTTGTGATGTATGATCCTTTCTATATATTGCTAAACTAGATTTGCTAGAATTTTATAAATAATTTTTGTGTCTATGTTCCTTAGGTATTGCTTTCTTTATTTTTTTGTTTGATTTGTGTATCAGAGTAATACTGGTCTTATAAAATTGGGGCAGGTTCCCTAATCTATAAACTCTTTGTGTAGAATTTGGCATTGCTTCTTCCTCAAATGTTTGTTAGAATTAACAACGGAAGCCAAATGGACCTTGAGTTGTCTTTGGGAGAAGATTGTTAACTACAAAGTTAATTTATTTAATATATATATAGGTCTATTTAATGTATCTACTGTTTATTGAGTGAGCTGTCATAGTTTATGTCTTTTATGGAATTTGTTCATTTCATCCAGGTTGTCAAATTAGTTGCCATTAAGTTGTTCATAATATTCCTTTATCTCGGTATCATCTGTAATGATGCCCTTTCTCTCATTTCTTATATTGGAAATAGGTTTTTTTCCCCCGATTAGTCTAGCTAGAGGTTTATCAACTTTATTGATACCTTTCATGAAACAGCTGTTTGTTTCATTCATTTTCTCTATTTTGTCCATTTTCTATCTTATTGATTCCTGCTCTTTATTATTTTCTTCCTCTGATTACTTTGATTCTCTGGTTACTCTTCTCTCTCTAACTTCTTAAGGTAGATGCCTAGATCATTTATTTCATTCCATTCTTTTTTTTCAATATACACACTTAATGCTCTACATTTCTTTCTACACATTGTCCTAGCTGCATTCAATAAATTTTGGTATGTTCTGTTTTCCTTGCCATACAGTTCAAAATAATTTGTATTGTTACTTGTTTTTTGGCCTATGGGTTTCTTTTTTGATCTATGGATTATTTGAAAGTATATTGTTTAATTCCCAAACATTTGGACATTTTCCCAATAGCTTTCTATATTCTACTTGGATTCTTTTGTGGTCTGAGAACATGGTTTATATGATATCAGTAGTTTCATATTTGTTGGAGTTTGTTTTCAGGTCTACAGTATTGTCCATCTTGGTGAATTTTCCACGTGCACTTGAAAATAATATGTGTTTTGTTATTACTGGGTGGACTGTTCTCTAAATATCCGTCAAGTCAATTTATCTTTAATGATACTTGGTCTACTTATTTATTAATTATATAGAGAGGAAAGTTGGAATGACCAACTATAGCTGGATTTGTTGTACGTTATAGTTGTTTATGCCCCTTTGCTATATTAAAGTTGATATTCTATTGAGTATATGTGAGATTATGCTTCAGATAGTGACTCAAGAAAGCAAAAACTAAAGGCTCCAAGTTTCTAGGAGCTATTTTTCAATTTTTTTCTCTTATGAGGAAAACTCATAGTTCACTTAAACTCAGCTGGAGCATGGCTGCTCCACGCCTCTCTGCTCTCAGCATTTATTACATATTCACTGGCCCGTTTCCTGCCGAACATGTGCACAAAGATATCTGCATACTACTGATATATTTATGGACGAAATGACATTATGTCTGGGTTTTGCTTTAAAATGTCCAGCTAAGAAAACAAAAAAATACGTGACTGTAGAAATGAATTAAGATTTACAAAATCTTAGTACGTTTTGAATCTTGATGATAGAAATCTTTATATTAATCTATGTATTTTATGTACTTTTGAAAATCTTTATAATCAAAGTAAAAATCATATGTAAGTCTATAAAAATATGATTGGCTGGGGGAGGCGCCTTCAAGATGGCAGAGAAGTAAGACGTAGAGATCACCTTCCTCCCCACAGATACATCAGAAATACATCAACATGTGGAACAGCTCCTACAGAACAACTACTGAACACTGGCAGAAGACCTCAGACTTCCCAAAAGGCAAGAAACTCCCCACATACCTGGGTAGGGCAAAAGAAAAAAGAAAACACAGAGACAAAAGAATAGGGACAAGACGTGCACCTCTGGGAGGGAGCTGTGAAGGAGGAAAAATTTCACACACTACGAAGACCCTTCACTGGTGGAGACGGGGGGAAGCTTCGGAGCCACAGAGGAGAGCACAGCAACAGAGGTGCAGAGAGCAAAGCGGAGAGATTCCAGCACAGAGGATCAGTGCCGAGCAGCACTCTCCAGCCCGAGAGGCTTGTCTACTCACCTGCCAGGGCGGGGTGGGGGCTGGGAGCTGAGGCTCGGGCTTCAGAGGTCAGATCCCAGGGAGAGGACTGGGGTTGGCAGCGTGAACACAGCCTGAAGGGGCTAGTGCACCACAGCTAGCCGGGAGGGAGTCCAGGAAAAAGTCTGGAGCTGCCAAAGAGGCAAGAGACTTTTTCTTGCCTCTTTGTTTCCTGGTGCGCAAGGAGAGGAGATTAACAGTGAAGCTTAAAGGAGCTCCAGAGACAGGCGCGACCCACGGTTATCAGCACGGACCCCAGAGACGGCCAGGAGACGCTAAGGCTGCTGCTGCCGCCACCAAGAAGCCTGTGTGCAAGCACAGGTCACTGTCCACACCTCCCCTCCCGGGAGCCTGTGCAGCCCGCCACTGCCAGGGTCCCGTGACCCAGGGACAACTTCCCGGGGAGAACACACGGCGTGCCTCAGGCTGCTGCAACGTCACGCTGGCCTCTGCCGCCGCAGGCTCGCCCCACATTCCGTACCCCTCCCTCCCCCCAGCCTGAGTGAGCCAGAGCCCCCTAATCAGCTGCTCCTTTAACCCCGTCCTGTCTGGGCAAAGAACAGACGCCCTCAGGCGACCTACATGCAGAGGTGGGTCCAAATCCAAAGCTAAACCCCAGGAGCTGTGCGAACAAAGAAGAGAAAGGGAAATTTCTCCCAGCAGCCTCAGGAGCAGCGGATTAAATCTCCACGATCAACTTGATGTACCCTGGATCTCTGGAATACTTGAATAGACAACAAATCATCACAAAATTGAGGCCATGGACTTCAGCAGCAACTGTAGACTTGGGGTTTGCTTTCTGCATCTAATTTGTTTCTGGTTTTATGTTTATCTTAGTTTAGTATTTAGAGATTACTGTCATTAGTAGATTTGTTTATTGATTTGGTTGCTCTCTTCCTTTTCTTATTTTATATATATATATATTTTTTTTTTTTCCTTTTTCTCTTTTTGTGAGTGTGTATGTGTATGCTTCCTTGTGTGATTTTGTCTGTATAGCTTTGCTTTTGCCATTTGTCCTAGGGTTGTGACTGTCTGGATTTTTTGTTTGTTCTTTTTTTTTAGTTTAGTTTTTAACGCTTTTATCATTGGTGGATTTGTTTTTTGGTTTGGTTGCTCTCTTCTTTCTTTCACTCTTTTTTTTTTATTACTTTTTAATTTTTAAATTTTTAATAATTGTTTTCTATTTTAATTATTTTATGTATTTACCCTTTCTTCCTCCCTCCTTCTCTCCCTCCCTCCCTCTCTTCCTCCCTCCCTTCCTTCCTCTCCCTTTTCTTCTGAGCCATGTGGCTGACATGGTCTTGGTGCTCTGGCCGGATGTCAGGCCTGAGCCTCTAAGGTGGGAGAGTTGAGTTCAGGACATGGGTCCACCAGAGACCTCCCGGCCCCACATAATATCAAATGGCGAAAGCTCTCCCAGAGATCTCCATCTCAATGCTGAGACCCAGCTCCACACAACGACCGGCAAGCTACAGTGCTGGACACCTTACGCCAAACAACTACCAAGACAGGAACACAAACCCACCCATTAGCAGAGAGGCTGCCTAAAATCATAATAAGGCCACAGACACCCCAAAACACACCACCAGACGTGGACCTGCCCACCAGAAAGACAAGATCCAACCTCATCCACCAGAACACAGGCACTAGTCCCCTCCGCCAGGAAGCCTACATAACCCACTGAACAACCTTACCCACTGGGAGCAGACACCAAAAACAACAGGAACTACGGACCTGCAGCCTGCGAAATGGAGACCCCAAACACAGTAAGTTAAGCAAAATGAGAAGACAGAGAAATACACAGCAGTTGAAGGAGCAAGGTAAAAACCCACCAGACCAAACAAATGAAGAGGAAATAGGCAGACTACCTGAAAAAGAATTCAGAATAATGATAGTAAAGATGATCCAAAATCGTAGAAATAGAATGGAGAAAATACAAGAAATGTTTAACAAGGACCTAGAAGAACTAAAGACCAAACAAGCAATGATGAACAACACAGTAAATGAAATTAAAAATTCTCTAGAAGGAATCAATAGCAGAATAACTGAGGCAGAAGAACGGATAAGTGACCTGGAAGATAAAATAGTGGAAATAACTACTGCAGACCAGAATAAAGAAAAAAGAATGAAAAGAATTGAGGACAATCTCAGAGACCTCTGGGACAACATAAAACCCACCAACATTCAAATTATAGGGGTCCCAGAAGAAGAAGAGAAAAAGAAAGGGACTGAGAAAATATCTGAAGAGATTATGGTTGAAAGCTTCCCTAATATGGGTAAGGAAATAGTCAATCAAGTCCAGGAAGTGCAGAGAGTGCCATACAGGATAAATCCAAGGAGAAACACGCCAAGACACATATTAATCTAACTATCAAAAAGTAAATACAAAGAACAAATATTAAAGCAGCAAGGGAAAAGCAACAAGTAACATACATGGGAATCCCCATAAGGTTAACAGCTGACCTTGCAGCAGAAACTCAGCAAGCCAGGAGGGAGTGCCAGGGCATATTTAAAGGGATGAAAGGGAAAAACCTACAACCAAGATTACCCAGCAAGGATCTCATTCAGATTCCAACAAGAAATTAAAACCTTTACAGACGAGCAGAAGCTGAGAGAATTCAGCACCATCAAACCAGCTCTACAACAAATGCTAAAGGAACTTCTTTAGGCAGGAAGGACAAGAGAAGGAAAAGACTTACAATAACAAATCCAAAACAATTAAGAAAATGGTAATAGGAACATACATATCGATGACTACCTTAAATGTAAATGGATGAAATGCTCCAACCAAAAGACACAGACTGGCTGAATGGATACAAAAACAAGACCTGTATATATGCTGTCTACAAGAGGCCCACTTCAGACCTAGGGACACATACAGACTGAAAGTGAGGGGATGGAAAAAGATATTCCATGCAAATGGAAATCAGAAGAAAGTGGGAGTAGCAATTCTCATATCAGACAAAATAGACTTTAAAATAAAGACTGTTACAAGAGGCAGAGAAGGACACTACATAATGATCAAGGGATCAATCCAAGAAGAAGATATAACAATTGTAAATATTTATGCACCCAACATAGGAGCACCTCAATACATAAGGCAAATGGCTAACAGCCATAAAAGGGGAAATTGACAGTAACACAATCATAGTAGGGGACTTTAACACCCCACTTTCACCAATGGACAGATCATCCAAAATGAAAATAAATAAGGAAATACAAGCTTTAAATGATACATTAAACAAGATGGACTTAATTGATATCTATAGGACATTCCATCCAAAAACAGCAGATTACACTTTCTTTTCAAGTGCTCATGGAAGATTCTCCAGGATAGATCATATCTTGGGTCACAAATCAAGCCTTGGTAAGTTTAAGAAAATTGAAATCGTATCAAGTATCTTTTCTGACCACAACGCTGTAAGACTAGATATCAATTACAGGAAAAACATCTGTAAAAAATACAGACACATGGAGGCTAAACAATATGCTACTAAATAACCAAGAGATCACTGAAGAAATCAAAGAGGAAATCAAAAAATTCCTAGAAACAAATGACAATGAAAACACAACAACCCAAAACCTATGGGATGCAGCAAAAGCAGTTCCAAGAGGGAAGTTTATAGCAATACAATCCTACCTCAAGAAACAAGAAACATCTCAAATAAACAACCTAACCTTACACCTAAAGCAATTAGAGAAAGAAGAACAAAAAACCCCCCAAAGTTAGCAGAAGGAAAAAAATCATAAAGGTCAGATCAGAAATAAATGAAAGAGAAATGAAGGAAACGATAGCAAAGATCAATAAAACTAAAAGCTGGTCTTTGAGAAGATAAACAAAATTTATAAACCATTAGCCAGACTCATCAAGAAAAAAAAGGAAGACGACTCAAATCAATAGAATTAGAAATGAAAAAGAAGTAACAACTGACACTGCAGAAATACAAAGGATCATGAGAGATTACTACAAGCAACTCTATGCCAATAAAATGGACAACCTAGAAGAAATGGACAAATTCTTAGAAAAGCACAACCTTCTGAGACTGAAACAGGAAGAAATAGAAAATATAAACAGACCAATCACAAGCACTGAAATTGAAACTGTGATTAAAAATCTTCCAACAAACAAAAGCCGAAGACCAGATGGCTCCACAGGCGAATTCTATCAAACATTTTGAGAAGAGGTGACACCTTTCCTTCTCAAACTCTTCCAAAATATAGCAGAGGGAGGAACACTCCCAAACTCATTCTATGAGGCCGCCATCGCCCTGATACCAAAACCAGACAAAGATGCCACAAAAAAAGAAAACTACAGGCGAGCATCACTGATGAACATAGATGCAAAAATCCTCAGCAAATCCTAGCAAACAGAATCCAACAGCACATGAAAAGGATCATACACCATGATCAAGTGGGGTTTCTCCCAGGAATGCAAGGATTCTTCAATATACGCAAATCAATCAATGTGATAAATCATATTAACAAATAGAAGGAGAAAAACCATATGATCATCTCAATAGATGCAGAGAAAGCTTTTGACAAAATTCAACACCCATTTATGATGAAAACCCTGCAGAAAGTAGGCATGGAGGGAACTTACCTCGACATAATAAAGGCCTTATATGACAAACCCACAGCCAACATCGTTCTCAATGGTGAAAAACTGAAACCATTTCCACTAAGATCAGGAACAAGACAAGGTTGCCCACTCTCACCACTATTATTCAACATAGTTTTGGAAGTTTTAGCCACAGCAATCAGAGAAAAAAAAGAAATAAAAGGAATCCAAATCGGAAAAGAAGAAGTAAAGCTGTCACTGTTTGCAGGTGAGATGATACTATACATAGAGAATCCTAAAGATGCTACCAGAAAACTACTATAGCTAATCCATAAATTTGGTAAAGTAGCAGGATACAAAATTAATGCACAGAAATCTCTTGCATTCCTATTCACTAATGATGAAAAATCTGGAAGAGAAATTAAGGAAGCACTCCATTTACCATTGCAACACAAAGAATAAAATACCTAGGAATAAACCTACCTAAGGAGACAAAAGACCTGTAGGCAGAAAACTATAAGACATTATTGAAAGAAATTAAAGATGATACAAACAGATGGAGAGATATACCATGTTCTTGGATTGGAAGAATCAACATTGTGAAAATGTCTATACTACCCAAAGCAATCTACAGAATCAATGCAATCCCTATGAAACTACCAATGGCATTTTGAAGAGAACTAGAACAAAAAATTTCACAATATGTATGGAAACACAAAAGACCCCAAATAGCCAAAGCAATCTTGAGAAAGAACAATGGAGCTGGAGGAATCAGGCTCCCTGACTTCAGACTCTACTACAAAGCTACAGTAATCAAGACAGTTTGGTACTGGCACAAAAACAGAAATATAGATCAATGGAACAGGATAGAAAGCCCAGAGACAAGCCCACACACATATGGTCACCTTATTTTTGATAAAGGAGGCTAGAATATACAATGGAGAAAAGACAGCCTCTTCAGTAAGTGGTGCTGGGAAAACTGGAGAGCTACATGTAAAAGAATGAAATTAGAACACTCCCTAACACCATACACAAAAATAAACTCAAAATGGATTAAAGACCTAAATGTAAAGCCAGATACTATAATACTCTTAGAGGAAAACATAGGCAGAAGACTCTATGACATAAATCACAGCTAGATCCTTTTTAACCCACCTCCTAGAGAAATGGATATAAAAACAAAAATAAACAAAGGGGACCTAATGAAACTTAAAACTTTTACACAGCAAAGGAAACCATAAGCAAGACGAAAAGCCAGCCCTCAGCATGGGAGGAAATATTTGCAAACGAAGCAACTGACAAAGGATTAATCTCCAAAATATACAAGCAGCTCATGCAGCTCAATATCAAAAACACAAACAACCCAATCCAAAAATGGGCAGAAGACCTAACTAGACATTTCTCCAAAGAAGATATACAGATTGCCAGCAAACAGATGAAAGGATGCTCAACATCACTAATCATTAGAGAAATGCAAATCAAAACTACAGTGAGGTATCACCTCACACCGGCCAGAATGGCCATTATCAAAAATCTATAAACAATAGATGCTAGAGAGGGTATGGAGAAAAGGCAACCCTCTTGCACTGTTGGTGGGAATGTAAATTGATACAGCCACTATGGAGAACAGTATGGAGGTTCCTCAAAAAACTGAAAATAGAACTACCATACAACCCAGCAATCTCACTACTGAGCATATGCCCTGAGAAAAGCGTAATTCAAAAAGAGTCATGTACCACAGTGTTCATTGCAGCTCTGTTTACAATAGGCAGGACATGGAAGCAACCTACGTGTCCAATGACAGGTGAATGGATAAAGAAGATGTGGCACATATATACAATGGAATATTACTCAGCCATAAAAAAATTAAATTGAGTTATTTGTAGTGAGGTGGATGGACCTAGAGACTGTCATACAGAGTGAAGTAAGTCAGAAAGAGAAAAAGAAACACCATATGCTAACACATATATATGGAATCTAAAAAAAAAAAAACGGTTCTGAAGGGCCTAGGGGCAGGACAGGAATTAAGACACAGACGTAGAGAATGGACTTGAGGACACGGGGAGCGGGGGGGAAGGGTAAGCTGGGACGAAGTGAGAGAGCGGCATGGACTTGCATATACACTACCAAACGTAAAATAGATAGCTAGTGGGAAGCAGCCACATAGCACAGGGAGATCAGCTCGGTGTCTTGTGACCACCTAGAGGGGTGTGATAGGGAGGGTCGGAGGGAGACGCAAGAGGGAGGAGATATGGCGATGTATGTATATGTATAGCTGATTCACTTTGTTATACAACAGAAACTAACACTCCATTGTAAAGCCATTACACTCCTATAAAGATGTTAGGGAAAAAAAAGTGTTGTTACAACGTAAAAAAAAAAAATATATGATTTGGGGCATCAAGAGCTACAGACGTTTTTCCTTGAAACAAATCTCATTTACCTATATGTTTATCTACCTGCTGGTCATCCGAGGTGTATTGATCAAGAGTTTTCAAGTTGCACTGAAATGCCCTCTTCAAATTACAGTAGCAATTGCAGGAAGGTGAGGTGACTGAGCAGTAGAAGTTGAGAATCTTTATAATTTGGACTTTGTTGAATTTGGCTAATAGTTTTTGGCGAAACAGAGCAAGGTTATTTAATATAGGATAGTCTGGGCTCGGCATTACTCTTTGCAGTCTTCCTTAGTGCCATCTCCCCATCCTTCTTTAAAGTGCTTTTAAATGCTTTCGCTGTCTTGAGAGTGTCAAAGGAACTATGTCATAAAATAGGTTAACAGAAAAGAAAATATTTAAGTATGTTTTAAATATTTAAACTTATTTATTGATTAAAAAATGGTTAATGCACTATGATGGTGGTGATGTGGGGAAATAGGCATTGTCCTATATTCCTGTGGAGTATAAATTATAACAGTCTCTATAGAGGGCAATTTGGTGATATATTTCAAAATTAAAATGGGCGTATCTTTTGATCTCACTTCTAGGAATTTAATTTACAAATATGCTCATAAATGGGAGAAATGAAATTTAAGAAAATACTAACATTAACTCATTATTTTTAATATCAAAATACTGAAAACAACCAAAATGTTCATCATTAGACTGTTGGTGATTTGGAATACCATATAGCTGTCTAAAAGCTAAAACCTCTGCATACTTAGGAAAAAAACCTTCTAGATACACTGTTAAATTAAAAATTTTTAAATGGGAGGCATTATTTATATCATCTGTGATTCAAAGAAAAAAAATACTTATTTGGTGTTTAAAACCCTCAACCATTCAGGCACTGAGCTGGGTGTTAGGGATATAATATTCCCTTTCATTGATTTTGTTTGTTGAGCAGTTTGTTACCAGGCAAGTGCCTCCCCCAACCCTCCCACCTTCTCTTTGTAAGAGAAGACTCCCTGTGGTTCCCAGATAAGATAGGGATGTCCCGAAAGCAATTTAGTTCATGTCATCTTAAGCTATTTTAGTGTATCCTTATGGAGTCATGGGGCATAAAGGCAGAGACAGTATTGCTGTATTAAACTCATCTCAAGGAAGAGGTATCATTATAAAAAATTTGTTGATGAGACAACATGTTAGTTTGCTCATTTAAAGGACTACCAGACCTCCTAGGATGTATAGTCAATGGTGGTCTTACATCAATCAGAATGGAGTTAAAATCTGCTTCTCGTGGTTTGAAACTCAGAAATCATTTCTCTACCAAAGTAACTTGCAGGAGGCATAGGTTCAGGCCAGTTTGCAAATTTCACAGTATACCTGAGGCTTAGTATTCAAACTCTTTATAAACAAGTAGTGTTATAGAGTATAACGTCCATATTCAGCAGCAAGAATAATAACATGGGTGAAGGTTTCTCTGAGGAAAGAATTTAAGATGCCACCATCTTCTCCAGTAGTTCACGTGCTAATGAAACATATTCCCGGAAACTCACAGATACAGTAATGGTCTGACATGACATTGCATATCACACAAATGTATGGATAAAGTGGTGCTTCCAGGAGTCCCCAGAACAAGGAGCTAGAACAACCTTTTGCCTAGGAACGCCTATAGCTCTTTGCTAACATCTTGGTCACCCCCTTTCCCTATGCTGGTTCCAGAAATTGGCTAACCTTTTTAGTTTCTACCATCCACACCTATAGATGTTCATAGGGTTTAAGAATTCTCTTCTCATCAAGCTAAAGGTCTCCTTTTTTCCTCTCTCCTTTTTTTCTTTTCAATTCTTACAGAACTACTTTGAGCAGAGTTTTTCCGCAGTGGCACCATTGACCTTTTAGTCTGGATAATTCTTGGTGGTGGTGGTGGATGGAGCTGTCCTGTGCACCGTGGAATGGTTAGCGGCGTCCCTGGCCTCTAAGCAGCATGCCCCTCCCCAGTTGTGACAACCAGATGTCTTCAGACTTTGCCAGATGTTCCTCGAGGGGAACAAAATCACATTTGGTTGAGAAACAGTAAACTTGGAAACCTCTTGAAAATTCTGTGGGTTTGATTGCTGAAATAAGGAGGAAAATTAAGGTTCAACAAATAAGCTGCATTTCTATTCCTTTTTTGTTTTTTATCATCACTGATTTGACCAAGAACTACAGTTTGCAAATGTAGTTCTTGGTCAAATCAAGAACAGTTCTCTGATCACCAGAGAAATGAATTTCCCAGAAGATAAATTACATTTAGCCTACAAAGTGATTTTGTTTTTAAATTAAGCTTTAAGGCATTTAGACTAGGTCTATACCCTCCAGATTCTTGACAGTCGCCACTATCTAAAGATGCACGCACTTGGCCTGCTTCACTTATTTCCATAACCTGTTCTGAACCGTGAAGGATTTGAGTGTGCCAGTCCTTTCTAGGGTAGTCTATGGAGGAGAAGGCAAGGACTAACATGTATTCATCAAGCATACTTTAAAGCCACCATAGTCCACATAACACTTTATCCAAACTAGAAAAAAAAAAAAAACCCTTTCTTAAGATAGTTTTTCTCTCATCTGCCAGAAGGTTATCTGTATACTGATTCTGTCAGAAGAAAATACAATTGCCTGCCATTTGCTAAAGAATTGTAATAAATAAATAAGTCTGCAATGCTTTTGATAAATAGTGTGGCCCCAGGGTTGGGCAGTACACACCCTGTAAAACCATACATGGGGGTCTTACATACTTAAATTATGTAAGGTCTATATTCCATAGGGAAACTTTGATTTAGGCTTTCCTGGGAATTTCATTAAGTGATCTGGGTTTAGAGCATATCATTAAAAGAACAGGGCAGATCGTAGAGTGAGAGTAAAATCACCATTATCTTATCTTCCCTGTGGTTGAGGGAAAATATCTGCTCTTTCTAATAGGCAGGCATTCCAACTCAGACCCTGTCCTGGACCAGTCTTGGGGATGGGAGGGGTAAAACTCAAGGAGGAATGGTTGAGGCGGAAAAGGAAATAAAAGCAGAGGAGACTCCTGAGTGGTGGTGACATCAAGGAAGAAATGAGTTTCTGAGGCTGATAAAACCTTCCGGCCCACATCCTGGGCCAGAACTAATCTAGGGAGGCTGTTCTTTCTAGGCTTGACTACTATTTATCTCGTTAGTGATTAGTGGTAACTAGCCAGGGTTCTTAAGAGAGATAATCCCTCCATTTTCATGTTCTCAATTCAACATTCATTTATGATTGTTTCTCTTTCTTTTCTCCATTAATCTTTTTCATTTATTTATTCAATAAATGCTTTTTTCTGTTTGTTTATAAAAAAGGTATTTAGTGTTTACTTTTTTACTGCTTGTACCTTTTTCTTATTTAATTTTTGTTGTATATTGGAGTATGGTTGATTAACAATGTTGTGTTAGTTTCAGGTGTACAGCAAAGTGATTCAGTTATATATATATATATATATATATATATATATATACATGAATCTATTCTTTTTCAAATTCTTTTCCCATTTAGGTTATTACAGAGTATTGAGCAGAGTTCCCTGTGCTATACAGTAGGTTCTTGTTGGTTATCTATTTTAAACATAGCAGTGTGTACATGTCAATCCCAAACTCCCAATCTATCCCTCTCCCCAACCCTTTTCCCCTGGTAACCATAAGTTCGTTCTCTTAAGTTTGTGTGCCTGTTTCTGTTCTGTAAATGAGTTCAATTGTGTCATTTTTTTGGATTCCGCATATAAGCAGTATCATATGATATTTGACTCTCTCTATCTGACTTACTTCACTTAGTATGATAATCTCCAGGTCCATCCATGTTGCTGCAAATGACATTATTTTATTCTTTTTAATGGCTGAGTAATATTCCATTGTATACATGTACCACATCTTCTTTTTCCATTCCTCTGTCAATGGACATTTAGGTTGCTTCCATGTCTTGGCTATTGTAAACAGTGCTGCAGTGAACATTAGGGTGCATGTATCCTTTTGAACCATGTTTTTCTCCAGATATATGCCCCGGAGTGGGATTGCTGGATCATATGGTAGCTCTATTTTTAGTTTTTTTTAAGGAGCCTCCATACTGTTCTCCATAGTGGCTGTACCAATTTACATTCCCACCAACAGTGTAGGGGGGTTTGCTTTTCTCCACACCCTCTCCAGCATTTACTTTTTGATGATGGCCATTCTGACTGGTGTGAGGTAATATCTCATTGTAGTTTTGATTTGCATTTTTCTCTAATAATTAGCGATGTTCAGCATCTCTTCATGTGCCTCTTGGCCGTCTGTCTGTCTTCTTTGGAGAAATGTCTATTTACGTCTTCGTTCAATAATGTTTTTGAGCAGCTACTGTGAGCTTGCACTATGAAAGATCCATGCTTTTATGGAGAAACCATTTTCTAAATGTAACTTCTGCCCAAGCAGCCTCTTCACAGAAGCCCTTGCAGCTGGAGATAATTTTTAGTTTTTATCAGTTTCCATTTTAAAGTTTATTTTTCATTATTGTTTCTGAGGTGAAAATGTTAATACAATTTCTGTTAGCATTTTGGCTTAACTATTTTCAGCATTTTTGTTTTGTACCCATTTCTAAATGGTTGTGATTATTATTTCCATATTATTTTGCATCCTACTATTTTTCATTTAGTACTCCATCATAAGCATATTTCCATATTTTTGGACTTTATAAGCATAATTGAAAATACATAAATAATATTCCCCAAAGAGTTCCTATAGCTTACTTATTAACCTGGCCTCTATAGTAGGATGTTTTAATTTTTTCTACTTTTTAAATTATAAATATTTTTGCTATTATAATTGGTAATAGCAACATTTTTTATGTTACAAATAAATGAATGTCTTTGGGCCTATAGTTTTTAGATGGTTTCATTCAGGTCAATCCCCAGAAGTTGAACAAATGTGCCGAAGGATATGAACTTCCGCTTCTCGCTCTGATACGTACTGCCAGACTGCTTTCCAAACACATGTTCTGACTTATGATGGCTACAGGAGTGTTTGGGTGTGTCGTTTCACTGAAACCTTAACAAAATTGGATGTTGTAGGTTTTACTGATTCAGTTGTTCTTAGAAATAGTACATAGTTTCAATTTGCATTTCACTGCTTTCTATGGATATGAAATTGAGGGCAATTTTGTTAGAATCCCAGAATTTCATCTTTGGGCACTGGGTGGTGTCATTTCTTTGCCATCACCTGACTATCTACTCAGGGCAGTGGCAGTCATCAGAGCTCTTCATGGGTGTTACTCTCCTTTTCTTCTTTTAGCCATAAGATAAGATTCCACTTCCCTACTCCCTTAAGTTAGACGCGGACATATGACTTGCTTTGGCCAATAGATGTGAACAAGAGAGGTGTGTCATTTCTGCCTGAAGATTTTACAAGCCATGTTCCTGCTTTCTTGCAGACACAATCCTGGGCACTTCCTAGCCTGGGTCCTTTGGTGAGAATAACATGAAGCAAAGGCCCTGCACTGGCCTGTTGCATGTAGCATAAATGAGAAGGAAACGTGGTTTTAAGCCGCTGAGATTTGGTGACTGAGTTAGGAACATAACACACCTGTGTGTCTGGCCCAGCCAGCACAGCTGCTCCACCTGCCTGCATGGCTATGCCATAGTGCCCGTGTGCAGGACCCCTTCAGCACCACAGAACACGCAGCAGACCTTCAAGTCAGGTGCTTTTCCAAACAAGGAAAGAGTGGTACTTATGTACAATCCATTCAATTCCAAGCAACAGAGTGGGTGACATACACCATACATCTGCCAGCTCAGATTATTTTTGTCATCTCAGATTGAAAATTGTTTTAATATTCAGCAGGGAAATAACTTAATGTGGGTTGGCTTCAGGCAACTTTTAAAAAGTTGTTTTTCCTTCACGACGGGCCCGTAAAAGCTAATACAAAATAAAAGAAGCTAACATTTATTGATCATTCATTATGCTTCAGGGACTGTGCCAGCAGAATCTCCTTTATTTCTCCTTGCAACATGATAAGGTCAGTGCTGTAATCATCCCCCGTTTACAGGTGAAGAAAGGGAGGCTTGGGGTGAATGTCACTTGTGAAAGTCATTCTCTGGTTCATAGCGATACTGGGATGTGAACCAAGGTCCATGGGCCTGTGCACCAGCCACTACATGACAAAGGCCACCTTGGTTTTTCCCAGACATTCTCAAGGCCCCGGATAGGGCACATTTTGGTCTTGCAAAATGTCCTTTACTACTGTCATCTTTCCCTTTCACCTGCCTTTGTCATATTGTGATCAGAGATTTTATATGTATGATTTTGTGCAACCAACACTTAGGAAGCAGACACTGTACAGGCTTGAGACACAAACATTAATGAGACACAGTTGCTTCCCTCCAGGAGCTAATACTTCAGAGTAGCACTCACCAGTAGAAGTGCAAGGTGAGCCTCAAAAGCGAGCCATGTATGTAATTTAAAACATATATGTGTGTGTATTTCACTCCTTAAATTAAAAATACACATAACAAAATTTACCATCTTAACCATTTTTAAAAAAATATTTATTTTATTTTTGGCCGTGTTGGGTCTTAGTTGCAGCATGTGGGATCGTCTACTGTGGCGCGTGGGCTCCTCGTTGTGGCGCATGGGCTTCTCTTTAGTTGTGGTGTGCAGGCTCCAGAGTGCGTGGGCTTTGTAGTTGTAGCCCGCATGCTCAGTAGTTGTGGTGCTCGAGCTCAGTTGTCCTGTGGCATGTGGGATCTCTTAGTTCCCTGACCAGGGATCGAACCCGCGTCCCCTGCATGGGAAGGCGGATTCTTAACCACTGGACCACCAGGGAAGTCCCCATCTTAACCTTTTTTTTTTTTTTTTTTTTTTTTTTTTTGGCTGTGTTGGGTCTTCGTTTCTGTGCGAGGGCTTTCTCTAGTTGCGGCGAGCGGGGCCACTCTTCATCGCGGTGCACCGGCCTCTCACTATCGCGGCCTCTCTTGTTGCAGAGCACAGGCTCCAGATGCGCAGGCTCAGTAGTTGTGGCTCACGGGCCCAGTTGCTCCGCGGCATGTGGGATCTTCCCAGACCAGGGCTCGAACCTGTGTCCCCTGCATTGGCAGGCAGACTCTCAACCACTGTGCCACTAGGGAAGCCCCCAACCATTTTTAAGTGTACAGTTTGGTGGTATTAAGTACATTTATACTGTTGTGCAACCATCTCCGACATCCACCTCTAGAAGTCTTTCCACATACGTAATTTTAAAGTTGTAGTAAACACATTTTTTGAAAAAGCCAAAAGAAACAGATAAATTTTATCTTAATAATATAATTTAACCCAGTACATCCAAAATGTTACAGTTCAAAAGTGAAGCCAATATAGAAAATTATTAACGAGGTATCTTACATTCTTTTTCTTTCATCCTGTGTTTTTGAAATCTTGTAGATTTCATTTTAGGCTTAACAGCACATCTGAATTTGGACTGGCCCACGTGTCAAGGGCTCTTTTTGCCTTATGTGGCTAGTGGCTATCGTATTGCACAGCACAGGTCTAGAGGGAAAGATAAAAGCATAGAATGATTATTTCAAGGTAATGAGGAGGATGGTGGGATGGAATGTCCATGGGACACTGTGGGAGGACAGCAAAGGAACACTTACCTCACCCTGG
This sequence comes from Eschrichtius robustus, assembly GCF_028021215.1. Lineage (NCBI taxonomy): Eukaryota > Metazoa > Chordata > Mammalia > Artiodactyla > Eschrichtiidae > Eschrichtius > Eschrichtius robustus. The sequence continues at coordinate 53,850,433 of NC_090833.1, read as the reverse complement.
AGCTCCAGGGAGGCTTCGGGAAGATGGTACCTGAGTTGGGCAAAGAGGAGGAGATTTAAGGCATGGAGGCAAGCCATGCAAGGAACTGCCAGCAGTTTGCTGTGGTGAGCAGAAAGTACAAGACAGGGGAGGTGGTAGGAGGTGTGACTTAGCAGGGAGAGCAGGGCCCAATCATGAAGGGCCTTGTATGGGAAACCAAGGAGAGTGGATTTTATTTCATGTCCTTCTGCAGCTTTACAATGTCCTTTCATACACATTAGGTAATTTGGGGACAGCATCGGCCCTTGAGGTGAGCATTTGTGGCCAAGACTACTTATTGCCTCCTCATTCTATTCTCTCCTCCTTCCATACTGTCAGAAGTTCTATTTTATTAGAGGTGACAGTGACCATCGTTAAAATGTACACCTCCCAGCCAGCCTTGCAAATAAGGATGGCAGTTTATTGGATAGGGTTTCTGGGAAATCTCCTTAATATGGGCTGATTCAGAGAGGAATTATGTCGTTTATTCATTGCCTCTTCCAGCTTCTTGCTGCCTGGAGTGTAGACTTGATTGCCGGAGTTGCAGCAGTCATTTTTGACTATCAGGCACACTGAGGGTGGAAAGTATATCATAAGCACATCAGAGGAGAAGGATTCCATGGTACCTATGTTTGTTTGACTGTGGAACTGCTGCACCAGCCTTGCACTCCCTAATTCTGGACTTCCTTTATATGAGAGAAAAATAAGTCACTCTGTTATTTGAGTTTTTGTTGTATGCAGACAAACCTAATCCTGACATGCAGGATACATAACCCATTGATTAATTCTGATAGTTCATTTTGCAGAGTTTACCAAAAATCTGAAAAACTAAGTGATCTGATAAGGATCATGTAGGGAGTACTAGTGTCAGAGACAAAACTGAAGCCCGGGAATTCTGACCCCAAAGCCTATGCTTTACTAATTGTACCACTTTGTTTTCCAAAGATGTAATTTCTGTTAATTTTCCCCTCCTGTTACTGCACATTTTCAGGAGAGCTGCTGTGCAGAACAGTGACCTTAGAGTACCAGGTCACAGTTAATGACATAATGTCCTGTATGGGGGATCTAGTAAGATTTGGTGTGCTGACCACTTTGTCCCAGCCCTTACCTGGGCATGGGTGTCCTTTGCCTTGACCATCTGGCAGGAGGCCCATAAAACATAGTGGCAAGTAGTGACTGTGTCTTTCTTTCTCCTGAGCCCCCCACCCACTCCCCAGAGCTGGTTTCTTGCTTTTAGGGCTCCCTCTGGCTGCTTCCACTGTGTTCTCCTGGCTGTGCAGAGAGAAGGTTCATCCATGCCCTACTCATCCTGCAGGTACAGGATTGTACAGACATCTGGCTTGCCGTTCTCCCGTCCTGTGGTCTGCCCCCTGGCTATGTCACTGCTCAATTAGCATCTCTAGCACAAGATGGCGATACCCCAGTCTGTTAGTTTTGCAGCTTGTTGGCATCTTTGCAGAGAGCTCAGCAGGAAAGGAGGTTGCTGACTGAAGGCTAAATGTGATTTTCATATCATCTGCACGGCTCAGTCATCCGCAAGATCTTGTTACTTGCAATTGGCTAAAGCAATCAGTGGTTTATTGAGCGTCCTCATTGACCTGCAGAACTACCATCAGCAATACCTCCTCTGCCAGCAAACGGTCCTGAGCCAAGTGCCTTGTGCCTGCCTCCCGGTTCCAGGTGTGGCCAGGTTGTAGCCATGGCCTTCAGATGGTGCTTGCGAGCTGACCTGATACTTATCACTCCATGATTTCTCTGACCTTATGTGCCAATATTCCTGCACAGCTGGGTAGAGAAGTATGTCTGCTGCTTGGCTCTGTATCTAGAGATGAAGTGAGTAAACTTTTTCTGTAAAGGGCCAGCTACTAAATATTTTAGTTTCATGGGCCGTATGGCCTTTGTCAGAATGACTCAGCTCTGCGCTTGCAGCATGGAAACAGCCATGGACAATATGTAGAAGAATGAAGGTGGCTGTACTCCAATTAAACATCTTTTATGGACACTGAAATTTGAATTTCATGTAATTTTCATTTGTCACGAAATATTATTCTTGCTTTGATTTTTTTAAACTATGTGAAAATGTAAAAACTTCCTTAGCTTGTGGCCGGTACAAAAACAGGCCAGAGGCTGGATTTGGCTCATGGGTGATAGTTTGCCCACCCCTAATCTGGAGGAAGGGTAATGTGATAGTTAAAAGCATGACTTTTGGTGCAAATCCTGGTGCTTTCACCAATCAGCCGTATAACTTAACAGCAGTCACTTCATCCTTCTAAGGTTTGGTTTCCTCATTGTGAAATGGGAGTAATGCCAGTATGTACGGCAGAGGACTGCTGGTGGATTAAATGAGATAATGGATAAAATGTACATAGCCCAACACACTGTAAGCATTCACCACGGGCCCAGTGCTGGGCTAGTCACTACGGGAGATCCAGAATGAACCAGGCACAGCTGCACTCTCCAGGAGCTAGGAATCTAGCAGGGAGGTGGCCGTGTGCCCCAGTAACTGTCACACACATGGCAGAGTGATCATAGCTGTAAGAGAGGCACAGCAGGGACAGTTTGTCATCTGGATGTTTGCAGGACTGCTTCTGGGGTGTTTGGGAACGCTCAGGGTGTTCTCTCCAAGAAAGCGTAGACCCATCTGGGACTGCCACGGCGAGGCCAGTCCCTGTACCTGTGTCAGCCCCCTGCCGCCCAGTGGCGCTGCGGCGCTGAAGCCCAGCGTCCCCATCACCCTTGCCAGCACGTCTGCTATTCCCTCTGCTCAAGGTCCCTCGGCAGCCACAGAGGTAGAGCTTTCCCTTTCCATCCTTTGTGATATAGCCCACTTGAGGTTTGGGCAGTTAACGCTTTGTCATTGGTAAATTTCTATTACACGGAAGTCATTCTAATAAAATGTACACAGTTTGCCAATAAGTCATTTTGCAAGCAAGGTGAGATGTATGGTTGTTGACCTTTGAGGTATTTGCATTATTTTAACTTCCGCTTAAAAACCAATCTTACCCTTACTTCTTCGTAAGATTACTTGTTCTGCCCAATCTGGCCACCAACTAGAATCCTTACTGGGCTTATCACCTGGGGACCACCTACCTGTGTATTCCTGGCCTTGAGGATAACAAAGTGACTTGTCGTGAATGCCTAGAACTTCCATATGGTTTTAATGGCATACAGCTTTCTAAATTGTTTCCTTTTATATAACAAATGAATTGCAGACACACTTCTGAGACTATAATAATAAGTAGTGATATTCACATACTAACAGCTGATCTTACCTCCAGAAAGAATTGGTGAATCCCTTAGCAGCAGTCCTGATCCTTTTCAGTTTGTTTCCTGAAGTCTTCCTGAATTGACATCACCCACGAATCCTTTTGTGTCCCGTGTTGCTCATATCCTGTGCTGTTTCGTCCCAACCTGACCTCGCACCTTCTTGAATCAGGTATTTTATACTGATTGCAGAGCTTTCTCTGTATCTCCGACTGCAGTTAGTCAAGTTCAAGCCTTTAAAGTAGTGATCTTCTTATTCTTCCTTTTTGCAAAACCCTTTAAGAGGCTCTTTTTCTTCCAATACACTTAAAAGATGCCTGCTGCAGCTGGCAGTTACCTTGGGAATGCCTTCTCTCATTTTTGCACTGTTAACAGTTTCTTTCTACTCTGTCCACCCTTTGATCTCCCTTCTGCTATGACGGTAGGAAGGGGTTTTGAGGTTATTCTAGAATTTTGAAGTGTGAAAGGAGCTTCCAAGTTCAGTATGTCATGGAAAGCTGGCCTGTGAGGGCTGTTGTGTAAAACAATTCCAGACAACACTATTCTCTTCGTGGTCTATGTGAATATTTTGTGCAGTGCACAACCTGCATGGCGATACTCAGCTACTGTGGCCCAATGGACGGGACTCATTGAGGCCCTGGTGCACATACTCTACCTTACTCATGAAGAAGGGGGAGGAGGAAGAAGAAGAGAAGGAGGAAGGGAGAATAGCAGTACTTTTGTAGAGCTTCTTTTGTGCTAGGTACTCTTCTAAGCATCTTACATGTATTAACTTATTTAATTATCAAATAAGGGATTTTTACTTATTCACTCCTATACTGTGCAGTCCCCGTCCTGGATGATGGTGAACAGGCCAGAGACAGGCTTCCTTCCCTCATGCAAGATGCGATCAAATGATTTTTGATGGAACTGATCAAAAAGTTAACTGTGATATCCATGGCAGGACCAAAGCTCAATGCAAAGAAAATTGCTGAAATTGTCATCAGACCCTCCTCAGCAATCCACACAGGCTACCTGTTGCATGAGATGACAAATCTAACCTTGTACTGAACATTACATCACCAAGTGGCCTTTCTGTCCAGCCTTAATTTTCTCTGTAACTCCATATGTTGGCCCCTCCACACTGGAAAATTAGGCCACTTCCCCAGTTGCACAGCAGACTGAAAAATCTCCCTGCTGGGAGCTTTGCGTCAGGCCATGACCGTCCTCCTTCCTCTCTGCCTTTCCAAATTCCTCCTGCTACCTGCAGCTCACCTTTCGCCTCCCCTAAACAGCCTTCCCTGATGGGATGAATACACAACACTTGGTCTCCTTGGATTTTTGAAAACAAATTATCCCACACCATTTTGTGTGTACTAATGCATCGGTTTGTAATAGTCATTTTGTGTGTGTGTGTGTGTGTCTCTTCTTTGAGGGTGGGAACCTCATTTCTAGTTTTGTTTGTACCCCCTGTATAGCCCCCGCTCTTGTGCCCAGCACACAGTAGGTGATCAATAAGTGCTTTTTAATAAGGAGCTGACTCACTGCCAGCACTCTGGCCCCCTTGGCTCAGGTTCTTCTGAGGCATGCAGCCTTCCAAGAAAAACTGACTTTCTTGGCTTCCTTCCATAGTACTGGAATGAATTTCAATACTAGACCTTCAAAGAAACAACTCAGAGAGGGCCATCCTACCCTTGAGGCATTGCAAAAGAAACAAATCCCCAGTGGAGGGGAGGCCTAGGGGCCCCTTGGATAAAATTCACACCTGTGTCTGTTCGTTTTTCTTTAGCAGAATAAAATAATTTCCAACCTGAGCTAACACTGAGTACTTATTATATGACATATATATGTAAACATAGATATAAGTGTATATACATTTGTAAGTAAATGTAAATATGTACGTATATATGTCCGTATATTTATATTCAGCAACCACCCTAGGGGATAGGTATTATTATCAATCCTCATTTTTCAAAGGACACCTTTAAGTAACCTGTGCAAGGTCACATGATAGCAAATAGTAGAGCCACAACTGGATGCCAGACAGGCTAGTTTGAGTCTGAGCTCTTGGCATTTGCACTATATGCTTTTATACTGTACCTCTTCGGATTAATTAGAGTCCTGTGAGTGTGTGTGAGTGTATGTGTGTGGGTGTGGGTGTGTACCTGTGTGTAGACAAGACAGGAAACAATTTTAAAGTGCAATATTTTATAAACTTGATGCTTTTTTCTAGCTTTATTGAGATATAGGTGACATATATCATTGTGTAAGTTTAAGGTGTACAGTGTGTTGATTAGATACACTTTATATATTGTGAAATGATTACCTCAGTAGGGTTAGTCGACACCTCCATCACCTCAAATAATTACCATTGTTTTTTTGTGGTGAGAACAGTTAAGGTCTACTGTCCTAGCAATTTCAAGTATATAATACAGTATTATGAACTATAATCACCATACTGTACATTAGATCTCCAGCACTTACTCATAACTGGAAATTTGTACCTTTTAACAGCATCTCTCCATTTCCCTCGCCCCAAACCCCTCATAACCACCATTCTACTCTGTTTCTATGAGTTCAGCTTTTATAGAATCCACATATAAGTGATATACAGTATTTGTCTTTCTCTGTTCGACTTATTTTACTTGCCATAATGCCCTCAAGGTATGTCCATGTTGTCATAAATGCCAGGATTTCCTTCTTTCTCATGGCTGAATGATATTCCGTTGAATATATATGCCACATCTTTTTTATCCATTCACCTGTAGACAGACACTTAGGTTGTTTTCGTATTTTGGCTGTTATGCATAATGCTGCAGTGAACATGGGAGTGCAGATAAACTCTTCGAGATAGTAATTTCATTTCCTTTGGATATATCCCCAGAAGTAGGATTGCTGGATCATATGGTAGTTCTATTTTTAATTTTTTGAGGAACTTCCATACTGTTTTTCATAATGGCTGTGCCAATTTACATTCCCACCAACAGTGCACAAGGGCTTCCTTTTCTCCACTTCCTCACCAGCACTTGCAGTCTCTTGTCTTTTTGATGATAGCCATTCTAGCACATGTAAGGAGATATCTCATTGGGGTTTTGATTTGCATTTCCCTGATAATTAGGATGTTGAGCATCTTTTCATGTATCTGTTGGCCATCTGGATGTCAGCTTTGGAAAAATATCTATTCAGGTCCTCTGCTCATTTTTTAATCAGATTGTTTTTCTGCTGTTGATTTGTATGAGTTCCTTATATATTTTGTTTATTAATCCTGTATCAGACAGATGATTTGCAAGTGTTTTCTCCGATTACATAGATTATCTTTTCATTTGTTGATTGTTTCTTTTCTGTACAGAAGCTTTTTGATGTAGTCCCACTTGTGCAGTTTTGCTTTTGGTGTCATATCCAACAAATCATTACCAAGACCAATATCAAGGAGTTTCTTTCTTGTTTTCTTCTAGCAGTTTTATGGTTTCAGTTCTTATGTTTAAGTCTATAATCCATTTTGAGTTAATTTTAGTAAGTGCTGTCCAATCACATTTTTCTGCATGTGATTATCTAGTTTTCCCAACACCATTTTTTGAAGAGATTATCATTTACTCATTGAGTATTCTTGGCTCCCCTGACAAATATTAGTTCACCATATATGTGAGAGTTTATTTTGGGGCTCTCAATTCTATTCCATTGATCTGTGTGTATATTTTTATGCCAGTACCATATTGTTTTGGTTAATATAGCTTTGCAGTATATTTGATATCAGGAAGTGTGATGCCTCTAGCTTTTTCTTCATTCTCAGGATTGCCTTGGCTATTCAGGGTCTTGGATGGTGCCATACACATTTTAGGATTGTTCTATTTCCATGAAAAATGCAATTAGAATCTTGATAGAGATTGCACTGAATCTGTAGATAAGTTTGTGTAATATCGACATTTTAACAATATTAATTCTTCTGAATGATGAACATACATGTTTCCATTTATTTGTGTCATCTTCAGTTTCTTTCATCAATGTATTATAGTTTTCAGTGTATAGATCTTTCACCTTGGTTAAATTTATTCTTAAGTGTTTTGTTTCTAATGCTATTGTGAATAAATGTGGTTTTTTAAAATTTCTTTTTCAGATATTTAATTGTTAGTAAGTGTATAGAAATGTAACTGATTTCTGTATGTTGATTTTGTATCCTGCAAATTTACTGAATTTGTTGATTAGTTCTAACAGTGTTTTGGTGGAATCTAGGATTTTCTCTATATAAGGTCATATCTGAACACAAAGACAGTTTTACTTCTTCCTTTGTAATTTGTATGCCTTTTCTTTCTTTCCTTCTTTCTTCTTTCCTTACTTCCTTTCTTTTTCTTCTAATTGTTCTGGTTAGGACTTACAGTACTATGTTGAATAGGGTTGGTAAGAGTGGGCACCCTTCATCTTGTTTCTGATCTTAGAGGAAATGCATTCAACCTTTCACCATTGAGTATGATGTTATCTGTGGGCTTGTCATATACAGCCATTCCTATTTTGAGGTACATTCCTTTTAATTAAAAGGGATAAATCTTTTTAATGTGCTGTTAAATTCCATTTGGTAATAGAGTGTTGAAAATTTTTACGTTTATGTTCATCAAGGATAATAGCCTATAGTTTTTTTGTTGTTGTTTGGTTTTTTTTTTTGTAGTATCCTTATCTGATTTGGTATCAGGGTAATGCTAGCCTCATAAAATAAGTTCAGGAGTATTTCCTCTTCTTCAATATTTTGGAAGAGTTTGAGAAGGATAGGCATTAATTCTTTAAATGTTTGATAGAATTCATCAGGGAAACCGTTGGACCCTGGGCTTTTCTTTGTTGGGAAGTTTTTCTTTTATTACTGAGATTCAGTCTCCTTATTCATTATAGCTCTGCTCAGATTTTCTAATTCTTCATGATTCAGTTTGGTAGTTTGTATGTTTCTAGAAATTTATCCATTTTTTCCAGGGTATCCAGTTTGTTGATGTGTAATTGTTAAGTGTAGTATCTTTAATCCTTTGTATTTCTGTGGTCTTAGTTGTAATGTCCCCTCTTTCATTTCTGAAATAATTGAGTCTTCTTTTTTTTTTAAAGATAGTGTAAAGTTTTTGCCAATTATATTTACCTTTTTAAGAAGTACCTCTTCGTTTTGTTGTTGTATTCTGTTGTTTTGCTGGTCTCTATTTTTTTTTTTATTAATTTATTTATTTTTGGCTGTGTTGGGTCTTCATTTCTGTGCGAGGGCTTTCTCTAGTTGCGGCAAGTGGGGGCCACTCTTCATCACGTTGCGCGGGCCTCTCACTATCGTGGCCTCTCTTGTTGCGGAGCACAGGCTCCAGACACGCAGGCTCAGTAGTTCTGGCTCACGGGCCTAGTTGCTTCGCGGCATGTGGGATCTTCGCAGGCCAGGGCTCGAACCCATGTCCCCTGCATTAGCAGGCAGATTCTCAACCACTGCGCCACCAGGGAAGCCCCCTTGCTGGTCTCTATTTTTATTTGAATCTGCTCTGATCTTTGTTATTTCCTTCCCTCTGCTAACTTTGGGCTTATTTTCTTCTTCCTTTTCTAGTTTCTTGAGGTATAAAGTTAGGTTGTTTATTTGAGATCCTTCTTTTTTCTTTCTGTAGTTGTGTATTATTATAAACTTCCCTCTTAGAACTGCTTCTGCTGCTTCCCATAGGTTTTGGTATGTTGTATTTCCATTTTCATTTGTCTTATATATTTTTAAATTTCTTTTTTGACTCATTAGTTATTCAGGAGTATATTGTTTAATTTCCATGTATTTGTGAATATTCCAGCCTTCCTCCTGTTATTAATTTCTAGTTTCATACTGCTATTGTCAGAAAAGATACTGGTATGATTTGTTTTGATACTGGTAAATTTGCTAGGACTTGTTTTGTGATCTGTCGTATGATCTATTGTGGAGAATGTTCTCTGTGCATTTGGGAAGAATGTGTATTCTTCTGCTGTTGGATGGAATGTTCTATATAAATATGTTATGTTCATTTGGTCTAAAGTATAGTTCAGGTCCAATGTTTCCTTGTTGTTTGTCTGGTTGGTTTATTCACTGTTGATAGTGGGGTATTGAAGTTCTGTACTATTATTGTATTGTTGTCTATTTTTCCCTTCAGATCTGCTAGTATTTGTATGATAGATTTAGGTGCTCCAGTGTTGAGTGCATGTATATTTATGATTGTTATATCTTCTTGATTGATTGACCCCTCTATCATTATATAATCACCTTGTTTTTCAGTTTTTACAGTTTTTGGCTTAAAGTCCATTTTTTTCTGATGTAAGTACAGTTGACCCTTAAACAATACTAGGTTTGAACTGTGTGGGTCTATTTATATGCAGATTTTTTTCAGTAAATACATACTGCATTACCACATGATCCATGGTTGGTTGAATCCATGGATGTGGAACCACAGATGTGGAGGGCTGACTGTAGTTATATGCGGATTTTCAACAGCATGGGGGGTTGGCAGCCTTAACCCCTGTGTTGTTTAGGGGTCCACTGTATAGCTACCACTGCTCTCTTTTGGTTTCCATTTGCATGGAATATCTTTTTGTGTCCCTTCACTTGGATTGGAGCCTTTGTGAGTCCTGAAAGCTGAAGTGAGTCTCTTGTACGGAGCATATAGTTGGGTCTTGTTATTTTTATCCATCCAGCTACTCTATGCCTTTTGACTGCAGAAATTAATCCAATTACATTTAGAATAATTATTGATAATTGATAGGTAAGGACTTGACCAATGCCGTCTTTATTATTTTCTTGATGAACAAATTCCCTTGTTCCTTGTTTTCCTCTCTCGATGCCTTCCTTTTTGAATTGGTAATTTTCCACAGTGGTATACGTTGATTCCCTTTATCTTTTGTGAATATACTATAGGTTATTGCTTTGTGGTTACTATGAGGCTTACACAAAACATCTTATAAATATAACAGTCTATTTTACACTTATAATAACTTCAATAACACAAAAACTATACCCTTTTATACACCCCACCCCTGTTTTAGTTTTGGTGTCTCAATTTACCTCTTTTTATATAGTGTATTTATTAACAAATTATTTTAGCTATAGTTTTATTTATTTATTTATTTATTTATTTATTTATTTATTTATGGCTGAGTTGGGTCTTCGTTTCTGTGCGAGGGCTTTCTCCAGTTGCGGCAAGCGGGGGGCCACTCCTCATCGCGGTGCGCGGGCCTCTCACCATCGCGGCCTCTCCTGTTGCGGAGCACAGGCTCCAGACGCGCAGGCTCAGCAATTGTGGCTCACGGGCCCAGCCGCTCCGCGGCACGTGGGATCTTCCCAGACCAGGACTCGAACCCGTGTCCCCTGCATTGGCAGGCAGATTCTCAACCACTGCGCCACCAGGGAAGCCCCTATAGTTATTTTTAATACTCTTGTCCTTTAATCCTTATACTGGAATGAAGTGGGTAACACACCATGTTACAGTATGACAGTATTCTGAATTTGACTATATATTTACCTTTATCAGTGTGTTGCATATTTTCAATGTTTTTATGTTACTAATAGTGTCCTTTCACTTCATCTGAAAGAACTCCTTTCAGCATTTCTTGTAAGGGAGGTCTAGTGGTGATGAATTCCCTTAGCTTTCGTTTATCTGGTAGTCTTTATCTCGCCTTCATTTCTGAAAGATGCCTTTGCCAGATAAGATATTCTTTGTTGGCAGTTTTTTCTTTCATCACTTTGAATACATCATCCCACTGTCTCCTGGCCTGTAAGGTTTCTGGTGAGAAATTTGCTGATACTCTAATGGGGGTTCCCTTGCAAGTTACAAGCTTCTTCTCTTTTCCTGCTTTTAAAATTCTCTCTTTGTCTTCAGTCTTTGACAGTTTTATTATAATGTGTGTTGGGCAGAATCTCTTTGAATTTGTTTGGTGACCTAACTTCATGAATTTAGATACCCAAATTTCTCTGCAGATTTTTGAAATTCTCAGCCATTATTTCTTTAAGCAAGCTTTATGCACCCCCCGTTTTCCTCTGGAACTCCAGTAATTTTTAAGTTGTTTCTTTTTATGATGTCCCATAGAGCACATATGCTTTGTTCACTGTTTTTCATTCTTTTTTCTTTATCCTCCTCTGACTGGATAATTTCAAAGGTCCTGTCTTCTACCTCACAACTTCTTTCTTCTGCTTGATCCATTCTGCTATTGATGTTCTCTATTGCATTTTAAAATTTAGTTCATTTTATTCTTCAGTTCCAGAGTTTCTGTTTGATTCTTTTTTACGATTTGTCTCTCTTTTTAAACTTCTCATTTTGTTCACGCAGAAAAAACTTTTCCTGATTTTGTTGAATTGTCTTTTTGTGTTTTCTTATAGCTATCCAGTTTCCATAGAAGAGCTATTTCAAATTATTTACTGGATAAATCACAGATCTCCCTGTCTTTTTGCTTGGTTACTAGAAGATTACTGTGGTCTTTTGGTGATGTCTTGTTTCCTTGATTTGTCATGTTCTTTGAAATTTGCTTGCTGTCTTCACATCTGAAGTAGCATCACTTCCTCCAGTCCTTACTAACTGGGACAGCAGTACCTTCCATCAGCCCTGCTAAGGATTCTGAGGCTCTCAGACCTTCTATGGATACATCTGCTCTGTGTTTCTTGCTCCCTCTTGTGACAGAATTCTTAAGTTTGAATGTCCTCTCTTGATCCTGCAATGCCCCAGGCTGAGTGCTGACAGTCTCCCTTTGTCTCCCCAAAGGTGGTGCTAAAGCTTAAGTTTATGGGTTCTCCCTGGCCTGCAGATTTGGGCTAGCTTTCTGTACATGCTCACTAGCTATTTGTCAAAGCTTGCTGTCACTGACGCTCTTGGGAGCTTGCATAGAGAGCTGGCCACAGGGTAGATGTGTGTGTGGGTAAGGCACACAGAGCATTGGGGATGCCCATGAGCCAGTTGGGGAGATCCACAGGTGAGGTGTCCCCAGCAGCTCATTGGTGAGCTTCTTGGTGGAGTTCACAATGCAGTTAATAGGATTCTTGTTCATTTCGTGCCCTCTGAGAATCCTATCTGCTCGTCTCCCAGTCTCCCCTCATCCCCAGTACACGCTGCTTACGATTCAGTACTGTGGATGGGGCAAGAGAGAAACGAGCGTCTTTGGCAGCAGCCTGCACAGCTGCGGAAGCTGGGCACTTACACACTCTTGTTTTTCACCGTGGCAGAAATCACGAGCAAGATCTCTCTTGGCCCTGAGCTTTACTGCCTTGGGTGAGGGGTAGTTTGAGTAATGTCAAAATGTTCCTCTTACCCTCTCCATTGTGTCCAAATTCACCTTTTGTTTTGCTTCAATGGTGTGCTGGCACTTATCTGTTGGAAACCTGGACTTCCACAAAAGATCTCTTGTCCATGGGTGATTATCTAAGACAGTGTTTTCCAGGGCCTCCCAGACCATGGCTAGGAGGGGCTGGAGCCAGTTCATGGGCCACTCAGGGTCCACAGCTGGGACCAAGATCTGCATACCTATTACCCAACACATGGGTGGGTGAGACTTCTCCTGGGTTTCTTGGTGTATGGTTCTGGATCCCACAGCTCCCACAAAGGCACTTTTGTCCGTGGATGGATACCAAATTGTTATTGTTAGGAAGCGGGGGTTGGACAGGAACAAGAGACGTCTCATTCAGCTATGATGCTGGTATCACTCTAAACTTGATATTCATACCATGTATACTGATAGTTACCTGATTTAAAATGACAGTGAGATCTTGTTTTTTGGACATCTTTATTGGATTATAATTGCTTTACAAAGTTGTGTTAGCTTCTGCTGTATAACAAAGGGAACCTGCTATATGTAAACATATCCCCTCCCTCTTGCGTCTCCCTCCCACCCTCCCTATCCCAGCCCTCTAGGTGGTCACAAAGCACCGAGCTGACCTCCCTGTGCTATGCGGCTGCTTCCCACTAGCTAGCTGTTTTACGTTTGGTAGTGTATATATGTCCATGCCACTCTCTCACTTCAGCCCAGCTTACCCTCCCCCCTCTCTGTGTCCTCAAGTCCAAAGACAACAACAAAAAAGAATAATATGTGACAGATGGCATATATGACTTGCAAAGCCTAAAATATTTACTATTTGTCTTTTGCAGAAGAAGTTTGCCAACCCCTGATATAGAATGTTGACTTTGTTTTAAGTTACAAAAGGATCTTATGTCCTACCATCATTCTGAAACTTGCTTTAATATTCAGCCCTATTCTTGAAATCTGTGTTTGTTGGCATCTGTATCTACTTCAGTCCTTTTAATGGCTGCATGGTATTCCATCGTATTAATATAGCACACTTTTCCTGCTCATTCCTCCGCTAGATGGACAGTGACATTGTTTACACCCTTCACTATTAAAAAAGTCAAGAAACATTTAAAAAAAAAAGTGAGAAATCAGCTAGAGTATTTTAAATAAATTTTTGGCAAAATTTCGCTGACCTAGAATAATAAATAACTAGATGTTGGAAGTAACATCTCCAAATAAGGAAATTCTGCAGTTACACACAGAGAACCCTTTGCTGTCATGATTTTGTAACACTTGGAGTCAAAAGGATTTCCCTGTTTAGCCAGTCTCTCTGGCTGCAGCTGAAGTCATTTCCCTGTTATTTATGTTACATTGATATGTTACATCTTAATTTTTGTTTTTGTTCCTTATTTTCCCAGCCATCTTCATTCATTACATAGACAGCTTCTTCCAGTGTAGAACATGGACTTTCTGTATTTTAGAATTTCCCACTTTCTGGAATGCAGATAGTGGTATTGGAAGGAACATTGGCCTTGCTAATTTTTCCTCAGAACAAACTGTGTCTTTCCCTCTCCATGTGTACAGTGGCGATCAGAATACCTCTTGGCAGTGGGAATTGAATTAAGTGACACCATAAATGTGCAAACATTATCAAATGGAGCAGTTCATAAATACGTGCTTGCTTTTTAACCGTGGCTGAGACTGGTAGCAGGAAGTATCTCTCTTCTCTGCTCCTGATTGCTCTTTTGTGTTTCTCTCCCCTCGTGCTCTTTCCCCCAGCCTCCTCCTCTTCACTTTGGTTCCTGGGCAGCTGCTACTGTGAAGACAGTGCAGATCCCATCTGCTTTTAGCATATGGGACCAACGCTGTTGCTTCCAAAGTCCTTGCATTTGCTGTTCAGAGCAGGGTGGGTTATTGTATGGAAAGTGAGGCAGAAAATTCCAGAATGATTTAACAACCAGTCTTTGTTAAATCTTCATATAGTAATGATGAGAACAATAGATCAATTTTTCTATTCATCATCCATCCATCTTCCACTTTTTTCTACTGAGAAGTTGTTTCTTCACACTTTTATATAATAAAGTACAAATAGATAAATTTTAAGATCAGGGAAAATATAGAAAGACTGAAGCCAAGAGGAAATTAAAGCACAGACCTACATATTATAGGACCCATAAATCATGGGTACTGTAATTACTGCCAACCCATGATTTTGGCTCTGAGCATCCTGGCACCCAAGCAAAAGAGAAAATGCTGTTGACTTATAAGATTCCCAGTGTCCATAAGGGGCAGATCAGTGGTAGGTGGGCAGAATGTCAAGCCAAGTTTCCCTTGGCATTTCACTCTGAAGAAAATTTTTCTCGAGCGGGCTCCTAATAAGATTTGGAGCATTTTTCAGAGTAGAGTATCAAGGGTTTCTAAACTCAGTGCTCATTCTAGAGCTAGGATGCAGTTAAAGTTTCAGATACACCCTACATATAAAAAGAACTGCTGGTTGTAGTTATGAAAACACTGAATGATAACCAGTATTCCTGGATTTAATTTTCCTGACTTTGGAAAATTAAAATGGTCGATGTTATCCACCGTTCCATATGAGGAAAGTATAGATGGATGTCAGCCAGGAAGCATTCATTCAACAGTTAATAAATCCACTAGCCGTTTGTCATCAAAGTAAATGGTTGGATCAGTTTGTTAGGGGATGATGATAACGCAGTGCATGCTGTGGGCATCCTGAGTGGAATTGCTCTTCGACTGTGGATGTCACACTCTTGAGTCTCCTTGATCATATCTAATTACAGGGGAAGGTTGGGGGAGGTGGATGGTCTAATGAAAGCTCATCTTCACAGCTGAAATCACACTATAGGTCAGTCAGCAGTACCATATTCATATGAAAATAGTTTGTTTGGGAATGATAGTGATCATTTCACCAGAACTTATCTAATAGCTCTAGAGTTAAGAGTTTGAACCTGCCCTAATGAGTGTCTGTACAAAACAGCCAGATAAAATCATTGTCGAGAAACTCAGCAACTTCTTCTGTAAGCCTAAAATGCAACTAACAATTGATTGAAAAGATAGCATGATAAAGTGTGTTTGGCTATCATTTTCCTTAGCTTCAGTGATTTCATGGTGCTTAGAAATTGAAGGGAAGTAGTTGATATTTTAAGTTGCAGACTTGCTGTCCACTGAGTTTTGCAATGGACCCCTGGGGGTATGGGATCACAGACTCAAATGCCTACAGAGCCCAGGCAGGTTATGGAAATGCATGAAGTGAGCTGGTTGCAAATAAGAAAGAATGGTGGCAGCTGTGGTGAACGGGAAATCTCGTATTCATTCAAAAGGTGGCAGCAGCTACTTCCCTCATGTGCTTGTTGCCACAGAGCAAGTCAGACCCAGGGATTTCATGCTGTGCAATTTTAGCCAGAAATTCACATTTCCTGTGAGATTTTTTTTCCTGATTTTTAAGACATATGATGACCAGGTTTAAAAGTGCCTGTAGGCTGGATTTAGCCTCTGCTCAGTCATTTTGCACACAGTGGACCAGCTGTATAAATGTGAAAGAGGAAACAAGAGAAAAGCAAAGAGACTGAGCTAAGAAGACACATGCACATCCATGCTTTTAACCAATTATAGGTTCATGTCATTGGGAAAACTATAGTAGGTGCATTTTGCTTTCTAAAAATGAAGACAAGATTAATTTCCTATAAGTATTGTATGTAGTATTACTGTTAAATCCATATTTGAATGGGAAGAGAGCTAGATCTTAAAAGTTGTATTGCAAAACCAAAAGATGCTACTTGTCATCTGAAATTTTTTTTTTTTTAATGTAACTTGAAATCTTAAGTCTTCCAGGTATAAAGTCCTTTCTTTCCTTTGCCTTGCAACAGGTACAGAATTTCTCAGCCGAGTTTATGGGTATTTTTGTCTCATTCGTCTACAGATAATATATAAAGAGAAGGCCCAGAGAGATTTTTGTATCTAGTTATTAAGCTAAGTTTTCACTTGGCAAAGTGAAGTGCCCCAAACATTATGTACTGAAGGTACAGTCTGCTATTTCAAATTTTTAGGTTTCATGTTGGGTTACAGTAATGCTTACCTAAAGTCAACTGTTTTGGGAATGTAAGGAGTATGGCATAGGCAGCTGTAAAAATGTTGGTTTAAGTTGTTAAACATCATTTTAAAAACTGTGTAAATCTAATCAAGTTGGAAATGTGCCTGATGCCACCTGTTTGGTGTTCACCTGTGCTGCTTTGCTTGCTGGGAGGCATGCAGAGGCCTTGGGAAGCCATGAGAACTAATTGAATAATGGCTCGTGCAGCCGCATAAATAAATTAGTCCCTCTGTGAATATATGCTAAATGCTCCAGAAGGTGCATTCTGGCCTCACTTAGTGAACTGAGGTACCATTTGTCTTTCTGCAAGTCTGTTGACCTTCAAATAACTAGGTGGTTTTGTGGAATCCAGTCTTGATCCTAAGTAGTGCACATATGGGAGGGTCTTCACTGAAATTGGTTAAAAAATAATGGTAGAAATGAGCCCAATTGCAAAGACACTGATTCACCTCTAAGGTAGAGAAAAGTATGGTGTAGATTAAAAAAAAAAAAAACACTTGAAATGAGTACAACATAAAAATATATAAAATTGTTAGTAAAACCAAAAACCAAACCAAACCCAAACCAAAAAAACTCTTAAACCTGAGTCAACTGGCAATGACTAAGAAAAAACAAAAAACAAAAAACAATTCTTGTGAAGTGGGAGATTTCTGTTCTAGTCAAGGCTACCTATACAAAGTAGCTCAGGACAACAAAGGAAAGTTACTGTAAGGAAATGTCTCATGACATTTAAGGCAGAGGAACAGAGTGTCCTGAAACCATGTGGGGAAACAGGTATTATCTGTGTGGTCTTCCCCATCTGCATCTTTCTGTGTCATCATCTCTCTCAACTGCCTATTCCTCGTGTACTTGACCCTGCCTGGCTACCTCCCCTAAGACTACATCATCTTGTAGCCAGGGTGATTCAGTAATTTATCATCCCAACCAGGACTCTTGAGTGTGAGAGGGAATGCAACCAGTAATCTCTCCAGGATGGCAGACATAAATTGCAATGTCCCAGGTAAACCAAGATGTAGGATCACTCCTCTTTGGAGCCCCAGAGCCTATCCTGTTTATTAGTACCTGGGTCTTTTGGTCCAGGCTGAGTGACCCGTTAGTCAGCAGCTCATTCTTAACTAATCTGCTGGATAAGATGTAGGATCTAATGGTGCAAACAGAACATCAGGGGCTATGAGCAGGGCCAGAAACTCTTAGGGAGTATGGACAGGAAAATAGAGCTGGTAGCTGTCACAGTGTCAGGGATTCAACATGTTATAGGACCAAACATGTTAGATCAGTTGCTTTGTAGTAACCTTTCACACAGCAACGTGCTCTGGGAGCAAAAGCTGGGTTTAAGCTACCCCCAGTTCAAAGATTTCCGAAGCCAAGAGGCTTATTGTCTATTTTCCATGGCTCACCATCCTCCAGTTTGACCCCTGAAGTACATATATTTTCTCACTCCCATTTCGCCAGTTTCAACTTAGTCTATAATGCTTCTACCTCTCTTTTGGCAGTGGTCAACTGTGGTTAATCTACTCTCCTTTCTTCTGATAACAGAAGCCCAGTTTTCCTTTGGGTTTAGATAGGGCTGACTCAAGTCTGGTCAATAGGCATTGATCCCTAGCCATAGCAATTGATTCAGAGATGGGTCTTTAATTTAACTTGGTTCAATGAGACTTAATCTGGGGCTTTTGTTGGAACATTTTGGAAGGACTGGGCTTGCTAAGCTAGTAGCAGTGTTGTTCTGGAGATGATGATAGTCATCTTGCCCTTTGGGAGGGGAAACCCGCCAGAACCTTAAGGTAAAACAGAGAAGTACAGAACTAGAGCGAGAGACCAAGAGCGAGAGAGAGAAAGGGAAAGAAAGAGAAGGGGGTGGTGAGGTGGGACTTAAGATCATTCGAACTCCTGGACACAGCCGTTCTAGAAAATGGAATTTTAATCCTGGATTTTTCAGTTTGGTGAGCCATAAAGTTCCTATTTCAGTTAAACTTAGTTGAATTTCCACCTCTTGCCAACAAAAGAGTTTTCACTGATATCCTTTCCTTAGAATTTTGTTCCTGCTTTGGCTTAGTCACTTATCCCTCTGTCCAAGGCTGACCCCTGATCCTTCTGCTTATTGGAAACCACACAGTTCTCAGATCTTGGTCTTTCCTTGCTGATGGGTGGAGTGTCAGGGCAAGTGCGCTAGGATCCCACAGGGATCGGGCAACTGGCTCAGTATTCAGACAAATGAGACAAATGAGCAAACTGTCCTTACTTTCATAAATGGTGAAGCTCACTTTTTTACTAATGTTTTGGTCACTGCTGGTCATCTCAGAAAGTGTTTAATTGGTTAAAGACATGCATGTAGATTGCCTCTGACGTTTGATAAGATTTGTAATCCAGTTATTTTGCATAAGATTCTTCATATTTAGAGATGTGACAGATATACAAAATACTCCCAAATAGCCCTTCCCAGTGCTTTGTACTAATGTTTTGTTTGTACAAAAATAATTTTAGTTAAGTATTACATATGTTATGAATTATAGGTTTGGTTGCTAATTGTAAGGTTTTGAGAGGAGAGCAAAACCAAATAAATACATTTGATTTCTTAGAGCTTATAAGCATATTTATTTTAAGAGAGGTTGATTGGCAGTTGCTCTTAAGAAATGCTAACAAATTTATTTTAAAGAGGAGACAAAAGCACTAGCTTGAAGTTTGGGGAAGCTGTCCATTTTTCTAGTTTTCTCATGTATACAATGGAAACCTACAGTGTCTTATAGTAATGCTATCTATGGTGGGCACTCAGAGAATCTACTTTATGTCTAATCACTTCCCAAAGGCTCTACCCTCTAACTACCATCACACTGGAGACTAGGTATGATTTTCCGGGGGGACAGACATTGTCTATAGTAATGCTCACTGGAGGTTCCAAAATAAGATGCAGTAATAGTAACCCATCTTCTCTTCTTCAGTTCTCCAAACTAGAGGGAGAGACTTTTGGTAAGAGGAGTGAAGGGATCTTTAAATCCAGCAGGTGATTATGCCTTTGGAAAACATTTTAGCAAGGAGTTCTTTTTTTTTTTTTTTTTTTGGATGGAGGAGACTTTTGATCTGCAGGCACCATTTGTTTGAAAGATGCCATTAATTCTGTAGAGCCAGGATGACTGCCAGAGGAGAGTAAAGAAAGGCCAGCTGTTGAGAACATAAGAAAACTTAAATGGTATTCACATTTGCATATTGTCTCCTTTAACTGCTTAGAGCAGAAAAGGTGGGAGGATATGGCTCCGAACCACTGCTCTGGAATAAGGAGATCCCTGTGGGGTGTTTCCCAGAGGTCTGAGGGCAGAGTAGATAAGGATGGGGAAACACCCTCAATTGCTAGTAAAAGCCAAGTGCCTCAGACACAGCATGGATTATGAGTAAAATGGGAACTCCTTTCAAAGGACACGTTTATCCGCACTGTTTCTGAAGAGAATGGCCTGGTGGAACTGGCATTGTAACTACTCTGGCTGTAAACCATCATGTTTTGTCATTTCTCAGCACAATACATAGATGTAATTTTCTCTATCATATAGATATTAACCAAGGACTTGACAGTTCCATGCCTCAGCCATGATTCTAACTATTCCACTTTGATTCTCAGACTTGACTTAGGTTCTTTCTTGACAAACCATTACTTTCAATTTTAGCATGTAGTTATACTCAAGGATCAGTTAAAGACTACTCAGACACAGCATTTCCTTTTTGTTCTGTTACTCCTAAAAGACCAGATTGAAGGGATCTGTTTTTGTTTGCTTGCTTCTCTTAAATAGCTACTATTTACAAGTGATACTGTCTGTGGTGCTTGCCGTACAGAGTTTATTTACCAAGATGTAGCATCTTTCTGTGCCAGGAAAGGGTGATACCTGTCTGACTGCCTCAGCTGTTCTGGCCACATGTCCCAAAATTATACTGGAAAATCCACAACTGACAATATGATAATCATGGTATGGATTTTTTTTAAAAGGTCAAACTGTAGACATTATTGCAGAGCTGCTTTTGGACTGTCTTGGATAATTTACAGATAGCCCATTTGAATTCTCTCTAGTCCATCAGCTCAGATTTGCCAGATTAAGGTCTTTTTACTGGGAAGGAAGTAAAAGGTATCTATTTTCCTATAGTCAGTATACAAAAAAGGGAACAAAACTGACCATGTGCCCCCATTCAATTCTGCTTCTCCTGGTTTCATGGTCCTTAGAATCAAGGATTTATTTTCTCCTATTTATTTCCTAATCAGAGGTGTGTGAACTAAAGTATTTGGGCCCAGTTGGCAGTGAAAGTTTAATTAGTCAAAAAGTTCTAGTTAGGTATCACTGGCAGAATCAATTATCTTTGGTTATGGTGCAATTTAAGTCAAAATCTATTCACCGTCTGAACTCCTAAATGTCAGTATTACTGTTCTTTTCTTCTTTTTTTAATGAAGAGGAACATAATATTCACATAAAAAAGTTTCCATACCTTCTTCATTCCTGCTCCCAAAGTTAGATAAATGCAAATTGAATTTCAGGAAATTTCCTATACAGATATATTCTATGTGTGTTTCCGGAGAAAGGCGTAGCAGTCTCAGGTATAGGTGGGAACTGATTAGATCATAAGGGTGGAGCCCTCATGAATGAGGTTAGCATCCTTACAGAAGAGACCCCAGGGAGCTCCTTTGCTCCTTCCACCATGTGAGGACACAGACACAAGTCTGTAGTCTGCATCTCAGGAGAGAACCCTCACCAGAACCTGACCATGCTGGCACCCTGATCTCAGACTTCCAGCCTCCAGAACAGTTTTTAAGGACAACTTTTATTGCTACCAGAGGCGTTTATCATCAATACATGGTTCTGACTGCAATACCTTTTTCAGACTGCACAGGGAGCTCAGGACCCAGAAGTCATTAAGAGAAATACAGGTAGGCTGGGGAGGCAGGGGGATTAACTTTTATCAAGAAAATCCTAATAGCTTAACATAAAACTAGGGTACTGAATTCAGTTATTACATGTTACAGACCCAAATCATAGAGCTGCCCCAACATCTAGACAGTCTCTCCTACTGATTATAAATGAGTGAACTGAATAGTTCATTTATAATCAAAATAAATTTCTCTTATTTATATAAGTCACTCTGTGCCACTCTGTCATAGCAACCCAAACGGACTAAGACAGTGTCTTTAGTGGCTACCAGAGTCTTTTCTTCTGGAGACTGAGGAAAGGGGAGAAATAAACAATTAAATTTCTTTTCCTTTTTAATATGTGATTTTTTTTCTATCGTTATACATCAGGTAGAAACACAGACATTTCTTTACACACATTAATTTAACCATTAAAATAAAGGTAAGGGTGACTTGTGAAGAGAACATTCTCTTGGCAGCCGTTGTGACAGAATTCACAATAGTCAAGAGTTAATTGATGTTGATTCCTGGACTTGCCAATATCTGACTTCTAATTTCCTAAATCCCATAAATACATCCCAAACTGGTCAAACTAGAGACCCTGATTTTTGGTTTATCAAATGTGGTCCCTGTGCCAGGATTACAGAGCGATGATTATAGTGTGTATAATGTAATACGATTGGATTTTTTAAAAATAGCAAACACAGAGCCAATACATCCAAATTAGTATTGATTTTGGAAGGCTGTTTATGTATTGCATGAATGCTGGTGTAACACAAGACTTCTTTGGAGCTTCTCTTTCACCTTTTCCTTTGAAGACAATTGGTGAGGTACACAGGCAGACTATCCTTATTACTTTATATCAAAATTTTGCTCTTAAACCCAAAATGGTACTTTGCAACTCACCACACATCCTATTCACTAAATTAGGCAGCCATTACTTTTGGCTGTATTAAAGGTAAAATTTCCCCCAAAGGATAGAGACTTGAAACTGTAGAGAATATTCAAAAGACTATTTATTGGACAAGTGAGTTTACCATAGGCTTTGAAAGCCCAAACAACTGAGATGCCCAGGACTCAAAGAACTCACAGAGGGGTAACACAAACCACTGCTGGCAATCTCTGAGAACTCAGAGGGAATTGGAGAGGTGCCAGGAGACTAGAGCTGGGTAAATAGTATCCAGTATCATCTTTGTTTTTCAGTATATCCGAGAATTTATTGTATTTTATTTTACTTTATTATTCCTTTTTTTGTTGAGAACATTTAAGTTCTCTGTTAGCAAAGTTCAATTATATAGGGACTTCCCTGGTGGCGCAGTGGTTGGGAGTCTGCCTGCCAATGCAAGGGACACGGGTTCGACCCCTGGTCTGGGAAGATCCCACATGCCATGGAGCAATGAAGCCCGTGTGCCACAGCTGCTGACTCTGTGCTCTAGAGCCTGTGAGCCACAACTACTGAGCCCGTGTGACACAACTACTGAAGCTCGTGCACCCTAGGGCCCCCGTGCCGCAACTACTGAGCTTGCATGCTGCAACTACTGAAGCCCGTGTGCCTAGAGCTCATGCTCTGCAACAAGAGAAGCCACTGCAGTGAGAAGCCCGCACACCTCGACGAAGAGTAGCCCCTGTTTGCTGCAACTAGAGAAAGCCCGCGCACAGCAACGAAGACCCAATGCAGCCAAAAAAAAAAAAAAATTTCAATTATATAATACATGTTAACAACTGTAGTCACCACGTAATACATTAGATCCTCAGGCCTTATTCATTTTATAGTTGAAAGTTTGTACCCCTTTACCAACCTCTCCCTATTTTCCCCACCCCTTAGCTCCTGGCAACCACTTTTCTACTGTCTGTTTCTATAAGTTTGACTTTTTTAAAAAAAAGTTTCCAAATATAAGTGATGTCATATAGTATTTGTCTTCCTCTTTCTGGCTTATTTCACTTAGCATAATACCATCAAGGTCCATCCATGGTGTTGCAAGTGTCAGGATTTCCATTTTTCTCGTGGCTGAATGATATTCATATATATATATATATATATATAATATCTTCTTAATCCATTCATCTATTGACAGATGAATTGAAACAATTTCACCAAGTTCATTTATCATTTCCCCAAATTTATTGAATTCACATTTTCAACCTGTTACTGGGTGGCTGTTATGTTAGCCCTATGTTCTGAAGACTAGAGATAAATCAGGCTTGACACTGTGCCCCCAAACCATGCCCTGAAAGAGTTTGATATATATAGAGAGATGGACACTTTAAAAATTGATAAATTGGGTAAAATATGAAATAAGATGGTAAACTGAGAGCATGAGATGAGAGCACAGGTTCTGGTCCCTGGCTACACATGAAAACTAACTGGAGGCTTTTGAAAAAAATAGAAATGCCTTCTCCCCACTACCAGAGCATTGAATTACTCAGTATAGGTGGAGGGTCCAACACCTACATTAAAAAATTCTTCCTAGGTGATTCTGGTTTGTAGCCAAGTGTTGAGGCCCAGTGTGTTACAGCAGTTCATTCTGCCTATGGGTGTTGTAGAACACAGCAGTGAAGAAATGCTCATTGAACTGAATCTTGGAGAATGAATAGGAGTTTCATGTCAAAAGGTAATCCAAACAGAAGAGACAGGGGTTTCAAAGTCGAGAAGCCAGGCCAGGCCCAGGCTGACCTGGAAATGTGTAAGTGCTTCAGCAGCACGCTGGGCGCGTACGGGTGTAGTGCAGGTCTTATGTGTGCAGGAAATGGGGGCGAGGAGGGCACGCACACAGGGGCGGACAGACGTGAGGGGCTGGAGCTCATGGTGAATCCGGATTGGGTGGGCATTAGGGATCCCACGTGGGCTGTAAGAGAGAGACCCGGTCACAGCACCAGCAGTGGAGAGGAGAGAGACCCCAGGCAGCGAGGACCACTGGGCGGGACTTTGAGAGACATTTCTAAGGCAGAAGTCACAGAATTTGACCACTGTGCATGCTGTGTTATCTATCAGTAATATCACTTCTGGGATTCTTTGAGCCTTCACTTCTGTATTTTTTTCCTCACACAGTAGAAAGCATTCCCTTGTATACACATATCCCCAGTTATTTTACCTTTTCTCTATACGCTTAGGGAATACTAAATATGAAAATAAAAAACAAAACTTGTCACTATAATGATAGAATGAGATTTTATATATATACTCACTTATATACATATATATTTTGTATTCACATATATTTTATTTTTCTTATCATCAACAATCACCTTCCTCAGAGCACATACTGAGAATAAGCCTATGAGCTTTGTTAGCACCATACCAGGAGAATTCAGTGAGCCCAGACTCTGCCTGTGTGCCATTATGGTCTCAAACTTGACATTTCTGAATGCAAATATGTCTGACAAGTGTAAATAAGGGTGTCACACCTCAGAGTAGTACCCATCCCCGCCTTGCCGTTCCTTGTCATGCGTGTGTTCAGAGGTGAACACGCTGTTTTAATCTTCTAATAGTTTCTCAGCTGGAATTTTGTGAAGAGTGCGGTGGTGAGTGCTGTGGTTTGCAAGGTGTAGAAATGGATCTGCTTTCTTCTCCTTGCAGAATTCAGCGCATTTTCAAATACCTTGAAAAGATGCCGGCGTGAGGAAAAGGAATACTCAGTGTTCAGCCAGCGGACAGAAGAGGCGTCTGCTGCACAGTACTTCCAGGTCAGGGGAGCGGTCCCAGGTGGAACTGGGTCGTTTCAGAGTGACACACACCTGTGAATACACCTGGGCGAGGCGGTGGGTGGAGAAGAGCGCAGCGGTTTTTTTCTTTTTCTTCTGCCACGCCGCGCGGCGTGTGGGACCTTAGTTCCCCGACCAGGGATCGAACGCATGCTCCCTGCCTTGGAAGCGGGGAGTCTTAACCACTGGACCGCCAGGGAAGTCCCGAGAGCGCAGCGGTTTCTGGTGTGTGGTCCTCTGACCAGCAGCAACAGCATCGCCTGGATTGGTACCTTGTCTCTGTCACTTAGCGAGTTGTCAGGACTTGGGCAAGTGGCTGTATCTTCCTGAGCCTCAGTCTCCTCAGCTGAGGAACATACTTCATCTGATTGTTGTGGTGATTTAATTTGATTAGAGGATGTATGTGAAACACTTAGCATGGTGCCTGGCACATAGAAAACTCTACCAAATGGTGGCCATTACAATGATGATATTTATTAACTCACTGTCAATGCTCATGGATTTATACGTACCACATCACCCAGACGGCTTGCCTCAGGATCACCACCGTCACTGCCTTCTACCCCACCCCACCCTCTCCTGGGATTTCTATCCAAGGCCCATCTTTCTCTCTAGGCTGATGGGACTCATCAGGGCCATCCCTTTTGGCCCTGGCCCCTTTCTCTCCCGCTTGCCTCTGTTATTCTTGATCTGTGCTCTCTCAGCCTCTGCTTTGGGAGGGGACCCTGGGCGCCAATCTGGTCAAGGTCTAGGTCTGAATCCACTGTATGAAGCAAGAGGCAAAGTTCTGGGGTCTCCTTAGAGTTGTGGGCCCTACAAATAGGGCCAGCGTGGAGAGGTCACGGGTGTCTCAGAGCCTCGGCCCCCCGGTGCGTTAGACCAAGCCTGCCTTGACCCAGGTGGCTGTGAGAGCCAAGTACTCGTGCAGGTCCTGCCTCATGGCGTGTTTACCCTCCCTGTCCTTCTCTCTTCCTTACAGTTTTATGGCTGCCTTTCCCAGCAGCAGAACATGATGCAAGATTTTGTGAGGACAGCCACTTACCACAGAGCCATCCTCCAGAACCACACTGACTTTAGAGATAAGGTAATGCTGGCAGCAGGTTATTAATCTCAAACCATTTTAAGAAGCCTTGTCAAAAAACTAGAGTGAACATTCAGCTTTGATAGAATTACCATATGACCCAGAAATTCCACTTCTGACTGTATACCTAACTAACTGAAAGAATTAAAAGCAGGTATTGAGATAACTATTTGTACGTGAATGTTCATAACAGCACTATTCACAGTAGCCAAAACGTGGGAGCATTCCAAATGCCCATTAACTGACGAATAGGTAAATAAAATGTGGTATATCCATTCAATGGAATATTATGAATATTGTTTGTATTTATATTATTCATAAAAAGAATGTAATGCTGATGCACGCTGCAGTGTGGATGAACCATGAAAACATATGCAGTGAAAGAAGCCAGCTACAAAAGCGCATATGATTCCATTTATAGGAAACATCCAGAATAGAAGTCCAGAGCGAGAAGGCAGACTAGTGGTTCCCAGGGGCTGGGGGAGGGGGACTTGGGGAGTGGCTGTTTAGTGGGTACAGGCTTGCCTTTTGGGGTGATGAAAATGTCTTGACAGAGGTGATAGTTGGATAACATAGTAAATGTGCCAAAACCCGCTGAATTGTACCCTTTAAAATGGTTGATGGTTAATTTTATGTTATGTGAACTTTACCTCAGTAAAGAAATTAAGTTTTGAGAGCCAGGAACTCAAGAGACTGAATGCACTATGTTTTGGTGCACAGAACAGGTTAGGAGCTGTATTGCTACATAATGAATAGCCCTTATTGTGTCACTTTACTTCAATTTTTTTTTTTTCATGGACTCCACAAGTGCCTGCATTTATTTCCTTCACAGAATGGATCTGAATGATGAATGATTGCTAACACTCTGTACAAGTGTCGTCCCTTATTTTACCACCTGTTAAACAGCCAAGGTGTTCAAGATACTATACAGCTCATCTCAGAAACAGGGTCACTGGTCGGTGAATCAGCAGTCATGGGGTCTAGTTTCATATTTTCCCATTAAGTAGCTCTGTGATCTTAGGCAAACACTAGATTTCTCTGGGCCTCACAGTCTCTTCTACTGCCATAGTAATTGTAGACCCGTGGCCTTTGAGATTTGCAGCATTAATTCCCCAGGAGGAATGTGGTAGAACATTGAAATAAGGATCCCAATCCCTGCATCCACACCCATTTGCAAAGTTGTACAGCTGCTCCTTTCATGAAGAGATAGTTTAGTTTTTTATCCCTTATCTCTGTGCAATCCTTGGGATGTACTTTGATCAACAGAATATGACAGAGGTGACATCGTGTGAGTTTCAGAGCCTAGGCCTTCATGAGCCTTGTGGCTTCTGGGCTCACCCTGGTGGAACCCTGAGACCACCATACTGTGAAGAAGCCCTGTCTAGCCTGCTGGAGGTTGGGAGGTCACTTGGAGGAGAAGTGAGGCAGTCCAGTCAATAGCCAGCACCAACTGCCAGACCAATAACTGAGGCCAGCCTGGACCTTCCTGTCTAACCAGCCCTCCAGCTGAATGCAGGAACACGAATGAGTCTAGGCAAGACCAACAGAGAAACTGCCCAACCCTCCCACAGAGTTGGGAGAAATAATACATTGGTTCTCATTCAAGCCACTAAATTGTGTTGTAGTTTATGATGCTGAAATAGTTAATTAAGGTAGAGAGAAGACGCACGAAAAAATAGTGATAAGTAGGCCCCCAGCTAGAAGTTGATTTGCTCATGGGTTGCTTTCTGCTGTCATGTCCATTCTGCTATAGAGCCCATCAGAGAATTCTTAATTTTGGTTATATTTTTTCAATTCCAGAATTTCCATTTGGCTCTTCTTTATGTCATATATTTCGACTGAGACTATTTATTTTTCCCTTGATTTCAGTAGTGTTCATGATTGCTGCTTGGAGCTTTATTATAATAGCTACTTGAAGGTTTTTGCCAGATAATTGTAACATCTGTGTCACTGCTGTGTTTGCTTCAGTTGATTATCTATTCCCAGGGAATTGATATTTTCCTGAGTCTTCCTGTGCCAAAGAATTTTAGATTGTTTTCCATACATTTTGAATATTATGAGACTCTGGGTCTTGTTTAAAGCCTATGGAGAGAGTTAATATTTCTGATTTAGGATGCGTTCAACCTGGTTAGGTTCGGACTGCGTGTTCCATGCCACTAGTTGATTTTCCAAGGGCTCTGGTTCCCGTGTCATTTCACTTTTCAAAGCCTTAGCAGTGCAGCTGGGCTCTGTTCCATGTGCACGTCACTGGATGGTCAATCTGGCACCTAGGCAGAGTTCTCAGAGTTTTGATGTGCTCATGATCAGGTCCATGCATGTATAGTTTGAGGGGTGAGTACAGGAATTTATTTTAAAAAATACTTTATGGGGTTTCTTTGCCCAGTTCCTTCCACTCCATGATCTCCCTGATACTTTCTGGTTCCCTGGGACCACTTTTTAGTCTCTGGACAAAAAGCTCACTCTGCCGTGCACGTCTATGACCTCGCCTAGGTATCGCCAAGCAGAGAAAGGACAAAGAGAGGGAAAAAAGCAGTGGGGCTTGGCCCCAGTTTTTGGGAACTATGGCACCATTGAAGGCAGAGGGAGTTTCCCCTGTCTCATAGTTTGGGCTGATGTGATGCTATGACCCCCACAAGGTTTCTGGGGGCTGGAGCATAGAAGAAGGGAGGAAAGGGACGGGAAGGAAGAGGAGGAGAGGGGAGGGGAGAGGAAAAGAAAAAAGAAGAGCAAGGGAAGAACAATTTGCACACTCTCTTTGAGCATTCGGAGTTCCCCTTCTCGCAGCTGGAGCTGGAACAGAGGACACCTCCCGCAGCTCTCTTGCCCGCACCCTGGTGTCCATTTCTGGTGTGTTGAGTTCAGGCCACGGGTGAGGGTAAGGGGGTATGGATCAGTAGTATTTCAAGTTCTGATCCTCTTTCCCCGTCTCCCTGCTACTATTGACTTTTCAGAGGCTTCACGTAGCTGCTGCATACATTCCGTCCAGGTTTTATAGCTGTATTCAGTGGGAGAGTCAGGGTAAAGTGGGCTTTCTCCTGCTTACCCAAAACTGGACATTTTCAAAAAGTCAAATATAGGTACTCTGGTGGATGAGGGTGATGGTAAGAGGAAAAGATAAGACCAGAAATGGCCATGCTTGACCAAAGGGTCTCATATGTCTTGAGGTACCAGGACCCTTGCTTTGCCAGTGGGGCATTCCTGGTGAACAGTGAGGAAGTAATAAGCATTCCTCATGAGGAGGACCAGGTTATGGTAGGTAGGCAAGGTGAGGATGGAGGGGAAAAGCTTGTTTCTTTTGACACCTTACCTGGGGTTCAAGGTTGTGGATAAGCAGTCTTACTGACCTAAGTTTTACAGGTTTCTCATCAATTAAAATAATTCAGCTCTCAACTGTTGATTGTAATACTTTTATTTGGGGAAATTTCTCTCCTTCTGAAATTGCTTAGCTTTTTTTTTAAGATTTTTTTATTTTGATGTGGCCCAATTTTTTAAAGTCTTTATTGAATTTGTTACAATATTGCTTCTTTTTTTTTTTTTTAATGTTTTGGTGTTTTGGCCGCAAGGCATGTGGGATCTTAGCTCCCCGAGGGATCGAACCCACACCCCCTACATTGGAAGGCCAAGTCTCAACAACTGGGCCGCCAAGGAAGTCCCGAAATTGCTTAGTTTTAATCTATAATCTATTTTCTATTTTCTATATTATCTATAATCTGTTTTTAATTCTGGTTATAGCTTCTAAAGACCACTCCCCCAAATTCCTTGCATTTGATGAGTTTTTCACAGAATTTCATATAGATTTTGTCATTCATCTGTAAAAACAAAGATATTGGACCAGATCATCTCTAAGGTCACTCCCACCTCTAAACTCATTTGGTTCTACAAAATACCTTTTTCCTGCCAGCCTGAAATGGGTTTTTCTGCCAGTGAAATAAAATAGGCATCCATCTGTTGGGGTTTATGAAGGTGATAATTAATCACATGACTGATAATTAATTATATCCCTTTCCCCCTCTGAGTTCTGAACCAGTTTAGAAATAGACACAGATGTCAGGTAGAAATCACAATATCAGCTTTATTTTTGGTAATGCTATTTGCAGAATGGGGCTTGGGCCTGTATCCACATAAGGCTTCCTACCCCTTTTTTCCCCCCTCAAACTGAACTTTTCCTCTCACTTGTATGCTGAACATGTGGTCTCCCCAGACAAGTCCAGAGCCTGCCCAGCAAGCTTCCACCTGGGGGACTCAAGAGCACATGCTTGGGTAGAGGATCGGCAGGCTGGCCCCTTCCAAGTACCAGCTATGCAAGCTCAAACCATTTTCCAGCATCACCAGTCAGATAAGTCACTCCTATTAGGAGATAAAAAGAGGAAGGGGAGATGACCTCTCTTGCTTCTAGTACTGCCCACTCCTAGGAGTAAGTATCTCCTCCCCACTGGAAACTGAGGGAACAAATTGTCCCAGTTTTAATGTCCCAGGAATCCCCTCTGTCCTAGACAGACTAGGATAGTTGGTCACACTAACTCCAAATCTATCAAATCCACCACAAATCCAAAATGTTTAAAAATCCTTTTCTGTTTGCTTCATCATACAGAAGACCCTCCTCGAAGGACCCCTCAGTCCATGGAGGATGCTACCTTTTTACTAAGCTCTTGTGTTCTTTCTCACTGAAATTGATTCCCTAAAAGGGCTTGGGTTTAGAATGATCAATACCAATGGCTATTATTTATTGAGCAACTCAAGTATCTGCAAGCACCATGCTGAGAGCTTTCCATACAGTTTCTGTCTCAGTTCAGGCTGCTATAACAAAAATACCATAGACTGTGTGTCTTAAACAACAAACACTGATTTCTCAGAGTCCAAGATCAATGTGCCTGTAGAGCTGATGTCTGGTGAAGGTTCATTTCCTGGCTTGTAGACAGCAGGCTTCTCGCTGTATCCTCACATGGCTGAGAGGGAGAGGAAGCAAGCTCTCCTCTGTTTCTTCTTATAAGGACACTAATCCCATCATGAGGGCTCCATCCTTGTGACCTAATTACCTCCCAAAGGCCACATATTCAAATACCATCACATTGGGGATTGGGGTTTCAACATGTGGATTTTGGAGGGCACAAAAATTCAGTCTATAGCAGTTTCCTTTGATCTGCATTACAACTTTATTACATAAAGACTAATATTTTTGCCATTTTAGAGATGAGAGAACTGAGACCTGAGAATGTTGATAATTTACCTGATTTTATACAACTGATAAATGAGAAAGCCAGAATTTGAACCCAGTTAACCTTACTTTAGAGCCCATGCACATAACCTCTGAAAGGCACTGCCATGGGAAGGTTGGTTGAAATTGCCAAGAGTGACTTTTGTTTCTCTGGGCTTAAGGATGGAGTGAAAATATTGTGGTTACTTAAACATCCCCATGCAGGTATGAGGCAGCATTGCACCTTGGCTATGTGCATGAGTTCTGGAGCCAGAGAGCTGAGTTCAAACTCCAGCTTGGCCACCTGCTGTGCATGTGCCATAGACCTTTATCCTGTGTGCCTTGAGGTCTTGAACAGGTTATCTAAAGCCCCTGGGCTTCAATTTCCTTATCTGTGAGCGTAGCAGCTACCTCCTAGAGTCCTTGCAGGATCAAGATGATACAATGCATAGGAAGTGCTTAGTACATGGCCTAAAATATCAACTCAGGCCATAATAGCAAGTATTATTATTATTGATGGTCTTGGGGATGGTGCTATAGTTTCTACCGCTGCAATAATTTTAAATCTTTCAAATCTTGATTTCTTCATTCTGCCTCCTCCATGCAGTTTTAATGAAAATCCTTCTTTGGCCAGAGCACTGCTGGCTGAGAACCCCATTTGGAATCTATCCAGGAAACTGACGCTGCTGGAACCCACCCCCTCCCCCTCCTCAGAGTTTCTGTTAATTGCCATATGGCTATTTTTAGTTTCTTTTGAGTGCGCACTTGGAACAAGCAGGGAAAGTCCATCCTGCTGAGGGTACGGGGTTGTGTGAGCCGTAGGGTTTTAATTTGGAAATGTTTTGACGCTTCATTTGTCAGGGCACCAGTTGCTGGAGACTTGTGAGAGTAAGCAGGAGCCGGGAGCTTATTATTTTTTTTTAAATCAGCATTTTCACTAAAGGAGAGAATTCCCAGTTGCGACAGCTGCTTAGAGCATCCAAAAGTGAGGCTGGCTTGGGCAGAAGGGATTCAGGGATTTGAAGGCTTAAAAGAAAACATAAATAACTACAACAAACACGCAAAGCAGCCTGTTCAGATTGTCAGCTGATATTCAGATTTGCAGAGCCTGAGCTTCTGGCTCTTCCAGTTTGAGTTTTCTTTGGTGCGGACTTATCATCAGTTTGGTCGAATGTCCTTGAGTCCATCTCTGATCCTGCTCTGAAATTCTCTGACTTTAAAACACTGCTACTACTTTATTTGGTTAACCTGGCACACTAATGAGGCCCAACCTTAATCACCGATGGAATAAAGGCTGCAGCACAGGCCTGCCAGATAGTCGTGCTGGCATGTGTTAAAACAGGTCTTGCTTCCTGAAAAAATGTTTAACCTCTTTAATGAGGTATGAAGCACATACAAAAAGCTGTACATATTTAATGTATACAACTTGATGAGCTTAGGGATAAGTATACACCCATGAAACTATCATCACGATCTAGGCCATAACCATATCCATCACTTCCAAAAGTTTCCTCCTGTCCTCTTTATTTATAATGATAACTATTATTATTATTTTGTGATAAGAACACTTAAGATCCACTCTCTTAGCAAATTTTTAAGTAATAAATACAGTATTGTTAACTGTAGGCACTAAGCTGTGAAATAGATGTCTAGGAAGTAAGAATTATTCATCTTTTTAAAAATTTATTTATTTTTGGCTGCGTTGGGTCTTTGTTGCTGCATGCGGGCTTTCTCTAGTTGCGGCGAGCGGGGGCTACTCTTCGTGCGGAGTGCGGGCTTCTCATTTTTGTGGCTTCTCTTGTTGCGGAGCACGGGCTCTAGGCGCATGGGCCTCAGTAGTTGTGGCACACGGGCTCAGTAGTTGTGGCACAAGGGCTCAGTAGTTGTGGCTCACGGGCTCTAGAGCGCAGGCTCAGTAGTTGTGGCACACGGGCTTAGTTGCTCCGCGGCATGTGGGATCTTGCCGGACCAGGGCTTGAACCCGTGTTCCCTGCATTGGCAAGTGGATTCTTAACCCCTGCGCCACCAGGGAAGTTCAAGAATTATTCATCTTGCATGACTGAAACTTTGTACCCTTTGACTAATACTTTCCTGTTTCCCTCTCTCTCCAACCCCTGGCGACCACCAATCTACTCTCTGCTTCTAAGAGTTTAACTCTTGTAGATACTTCATATAAGTGAAATCATGCAGTATTTGTCCCTCTGTGTCTGGCTTATTCCACTTGGAATGATGTCCTCCAGGTTCACCCATGTTGTCTGTCACATATGGCAGGATCTCCTTTTTTTTAAGGCAGCACGGTATTCCATTGTGTGCGTATGCCGCAGTGTCTTTATCCGTTCTCCGAATCCTCCGTATCTCGCCCTGAGTGCTGTTAACCACTGACAGCAGCATCCTCATTTAGAACTGTGGAGGGAAGTGGGAAGAAAGGAAGTAACTCATGACTCCTGCTAGGTGCTTTGCATATCTTATCTCATTTTAATCCTTGCATGTTAGTCAGGGTTCTTAGCTGCCAGCATCAGAAACCAACTCTGCTAATTTAAGAAAAAAAAGAAAAAAGAATTTCCAAAAAGGATATGGGATCATCAGAGAGCTAGGCGTGGAGGCTACAAGGCGAAAAATAATTTCCAGAATCATGCTGCAGAATTGATCTCTGGGAGACCTCCATGCAGCCAGACGTGGGCACCACAACCCGCATAGGCTTCACCCGCTGCTACCCTGGAGTGTTGTCCTTAGAACCTTTCTCTGTTGTGCTGCTGGAACCGGGAGGTGGCCATGACCGCACCTGAGTGGATTCTGTGCTGTCCTGCGTCTGCACACTGCCAGCTTCAGAGTGCAAAGTGCATCTTATCAGGAGAGCCCCGGTCATGCCTGTGCTTTAGCTTCAGGGGTGCTGGAAGAGAGCAGCAGACACCTGTAACTTCCCAAGTGGGAGGCTGGTGCTGCCCCAGAAGTGGGACATTCTCCAAGCATAGGAAGGGGGTTCAGATGCTGAGAGGCACAGAAGAATGGTAAACGCCCGCCACACCACACGACAAAAAAATTCAAGGTATATTATTAGCCTGATAGTATAGATAAAGGGACCAGAGATACATAAATTTAACTAACTTGCTTTAAGGTACACGACTACTAAGTGGAAGAGCTATATGCGAACTCACGTCTGCAGGGACTGCACAGTGATTTTGGGAGCGACATAAAGCCATTCTCTGTGTGTTCTAGGTTGATAATCAAACTGATATTTTATTTTATCTTTGTGATTTTTGGAACGTGTATGGGGGCAGGATGTGATAGTGAAAAATGATCTCTGATACATCTATATATCTCTGTCTGTCTAGTGTGTGTGTGTGTGTGTGTGTGTGTGTGTGTGTGTGTGTGTGTTTCCCTATGGCTTGGACTTTGGAGGCCGTTTTAGTTTCCTAGGGCTGTCATAACAAATTACCACAAACTAGGTAGCTTAGAACAGCAGAACTTTATTCTCTCACAGTTCCAGAGGTCAGAAGTCCAAAATCAGGGTGTCAGCACGCCCATGCTCCCTCTGAAGGCTCCAGGGGAAGATCCTTCCTCGCCTCCTTCTAGCTTCTTGAGGTTGCTGGCAGTCCTTGGTGTTCCTTGACTTGTAGATGCACCACTCCAATCTCTTCTTTGTCACATGGCATTCTCCCCATGTGTCTGTGTCTCTATGTAAATTTCTCTCTCCTTGTAATGACGCCAGTCACATTGGATTTAGGGCTCACCCTAATCCAGTATGACGTTATCTTAATTTGCTATATCTGTAAAAACCCTATTTCCCAATAAGGTCACATTCACAGGTTCTGGGTAGACATGAATTTTGGAGGACACTATTCGACCTAGTACAGAGGCCAAGGTTCACGTTAGGTCATATATCACAAAAACTCATCTCTGGGATAAATTCTCTGTAATACAGGTGAGGAGAAAGAGGTAGAAAATGGATCTTGGTCTTAACTGATCTCTTTGGCCACTTAAGCTCTAAGGGGGTGTCCACATAGATTTCCTGAATGTGAGTAAAGCAGATGGTGTGTCTGTGCCAGGATTCTCCTGAGCCTGAATAAAATCTGCTCCTGTAAGAGTACTGGAGAAAGATGCCAGAATCAGCAGAGGAAAATGCTTTCATTTGGTATGAAAGCAAAGTGCAGCTTTCAAGGAGAGCCAAGAAGACTGAATAAACAACGATCACAGGCTGTCTTTCAGGGCATTTGGGAAAGAGGGAGCTAGGGGCTTTAATGCAGTAGATGGATTTTCTAGTCAAGATATCTGTGCTCCAAGCCTGTCTCTGTACCTTTCAAGATGCTGACATGTGACCTTAATCTTTTTGGGGTTAATTTTAAAATGGGATAAGAACACTTAACAAACATGATGGTTATAAGAATTTAGTGAACTGCTGTACCAAAATCTCAGCACAGCATCAGAATTCTGCGGACATACTGGGAAATTTGAATCAGAAATCACTGGCACTTAACTGGGCTTATTAGGGTCAACTAGGTTATGCTGCTGTAACAGTCAGCCCCCAGACCTCAGTGGTTTAAGCCAATAGAGCTTTATATCGTGCTCATTTAATCCATTATAGGTTAGCTAAGGGCTGTATTTTGTCTCATTCTCACTCCAGGACCCAGGCTGAGGAAGCAGCCTCCATGTGAAACATGACTAGTTCCTGTTGCAGAGAGAAGCGGAGCGTGGCAAAGCACACCCCTTGTTCTTAAATCTTCCACCTGAGAGTGACCCATGTTAACTTCTGACCACATTACATGGTCCAAAGCAAGTCATGTGGTCACTCCTAATTCCCAGAGAGCAAGGGATACAATTCTACCATGTGCCCATAAGGAGAACCAGAAATATCTGGTAAGTGGCACTAATGACTATCATACCAGATGCCACTCTTGCAAAATCATTAAAGAAAGGGACAGATTGCTAAGGTGAAATTCTCAGTGCCTCAGCTCCGCATGGGAGGGAACTAGGAAAAAAAGAGGTTTGAAAAAAATCAGTATTTCACTGGTATGGTTTTAATGGCTAACTTACTATTAACTTCTGCCTGGTGGATTCCCTTCCCACTGAAGTCAAGGCATTTTAGAAACATCCTAGGGTTGAATTTCTAAACCTTTCCCATTCCCTCTAAGACAGTGCCATGAAGGGCCAGTTTGGAGCAACGACTGACTTTGTTAAAGGCTTATATAGAAGACTCTGTGCAACAGTAACTTCTAAAGTACATGTCTTTGTTTTAATATCTGCTTTCCAGGATGAAAATGTAAGTGGATAAGTAGGATAAAGTCAGTAAAAAGGAGTTAAATTGCTGTACTAGAACCTGGTCTTTTCCAGCACTGAACCAGGAATTGGGCATTGATGAACTTAAGAGCTTGTGCCTGTATCTTCTTTGTGCTTGATTTCCTAAATCTGAGGTATTGACACAATCACTCAACTCCAGAGTGATGGCTTAGGTTTAGAATTTAGAAGTTCAGAAACCCGGAAAAGACAGAATCACAGAAAAATGTCAGTAAACATGTTGAATTTTGTTTAAGTAGCACCACGTTCTTAGCCTCAGTTCCCTGAATCACAGATCATGCGGCAAAGGCTTACGTGGTAGTATTTTCTTAGGGGGGGCCATCTAAGTGGAGCAGGAGCGAGGCAGAGCAGGAGGGAGAGCAGGTGTGAGGGAGGGCGTTACTGAGCTGGCCACAGCGTGATGAAAAACTGATCACTCGCTGTCACCGGACATCTTCAGGGAGGTCGTATGAAGCCACTCTGTCTTCAAACAGTTCATCGGGGGAGAAAAGGAGAATGATTTCTCCATTGGCTGCCATCTCCCACTGGTAAAGCACACCCCCCCCCCCCCCGCAGGGTGTTAACTCCCTACTCTGCATGGTGCACATGCATGCGTGCCAAGTGGGTACTGTCGTGCCTGCCCCATGCCTCAGCTGCGACAGGGGCACTGGGGTAGGAGGCAAGGGACAAAGTGCATGTGGCGTGAGGGAGGTGGGCACTGTTTTATTGTACCCGTGAGCAATGTGAGGGAACAGGAGAAGCCTCTGCAGCGAACTCCTTCAGCTGTAGCAGCAGCAATGAAACTCAGCTCCATGTTTCAAAGACCAGTACAAGCAATTCCTAGGGCCACTCTGGCCGGCCAGCAAGGCGAGCATTCCATTCTGGCGTGCTGCAAAAACTGAAGGTGTTATAAACATCGCCCAAGCCAGGAACCTGGGAGTCAGGCTAGACTTTTTCTTTTCCTTTCCGGTTTCCAAATTCTTTAGCTTCTATTAATCCAGCATTTTTGCAACTCCTTCTCTTCCCCTTTGTCCCACAGCTGATTCTTTGTTCTCATTGTTGCTATATCTTTCCTGGAGGATTGCAAATATCTTCCAATTAGTTTCCCTAGTTGTCCCAGTTAAGATAGCTTTGGCCTCCAGTAGGAGGAAATGCCTACTTAAATTGGCTAAAATGTTGGAGGTAGTGTGATTCTGAGGTGTTTTAATCCAATTTCTCTGAGCATCACATTTCAATTTAACCATGTCCAAGAAAGAAGCAACATCTTTCTTACGTCTGTCTTAGAAGGGAGAAAACCTTTCCAGCAGCTCCCAACAGACTTCCCCTCAGGTCTCATTAACAATATTTTATCACACATGCAAGTGTAATGATCACTGGCAAGAGAAATGGAGCCACTTATGATTGCCCTGGACCAATCAGGATCCCCTCCCTGGGACTGGGGATGGTTAACCACACAGAGGAGGATAAATACGCAATAAAATGAGGTTCTGATAGGAAGTAAGAAGGGACTGATGTTAATTAGGAACCACCACTGTCTGCATTGCAACCTCTGATCTTGTGCCGTCCAATCCAGGCCACCACTGTGATGCTGCTGAAATACGACCATGAAATAATTCTTCCACCGAAAACTGTTCTATGATCCTTCTTTGCTTACGGATTAAGTCCAAGCTCTTAGTGTCGTATACAAGACCATCTACAATCAAGCATCAGCTTTTGCTCTTGCCATGTTCATTTCTCAGCCATGCCCCCACTTGTACCTCTAACGCACACATCATGCTCCTGAGAAAATTTGCTGCCTCCCAGACATGACTGGCTCTGTCATTCTTGGGTGCCTTTGTTCAGACTGCTCTCCTGCCACTCCCTCCATTCAGGTGGCACACATTGACTTACCTCTTGATTTTCACTCCTCGGGTCATCTCAGTGAAGTCTTTCCAGAATCCTTGGTAGAGTAGACTAATCCTCCTTCATAGTTTCACTGGGTCCATTATATAATACTATCGTTGCCACTGTAACACAGCATTATGCTTCTCCCTAGTAGACAGTCATGTTATTTTCAACTTTGCGTTCCCAGCATCTAGCAGTATTTGGCACAGTGGGTAATAGAAGACACTTTTGATGTCTGGTGAGTGATTGAGTGCCTGAGGGTTTAGAGCTGAGTGAGCTGGTCTGAGTCTATTGGCAGCATAAGAAGGGGGTTAATCATGGAGAGAGAAGGTAGGAGTGATCAGCATCTTTGTATTTTCTGTAATAATAGAGAAAAATAGTTGGAGAACTGGTGAAAGGGTGGTTAAAAGATTGGTGAAGGGTTTATCTATCCTCTGCCAGAAGACCAGGTGGAATGAAACAGGGTGCTCATAAGTATTATTTATTCATTATTTAAATACAGGCAACCCTTTTGTTGAAAGCAGGTTTCACTGCACAGCAGATGTAGAGTTCTGTCTTAACGGGGAGCTATCACAGCAGAATTCTTCTGCCATAGAGAAAGTTCTAATTATCTGAACAAGATTTAAGCCTAAGCTGCAAAGGCCATCAAGGGATGTCTTCTGCAACTCTTGAAGTGATTTGGAATTTTCCTTCTTTGACAAAAGCTAGAGTAAGAGATGTGATGGACTGCAAAAGGCTGTGTAGTTCCCTCATTCTGTTTCTGCTTGGAAGCTGTTCAGTCACCCTGTTGGTCAACAATTTGGATGTTGGAATAGTTGGGCGCAGTGTATGGGGTAGGGAGCCCGTGGCAGGTAACTATGATGATAAAGTACATGATAATGCAAGAGCGTGGGGTACTTGTAACTTGGGGTGGTTCAGTGGAGATATCTACAGATGTAATAAAATAATGGCTGGAAGAAGCAGCAATGGCTGTGGAAGTGCCAGGTGGGTAGGACACAATTTCGGAGTATAAGGCATACAAAAATGACAGTTGGGGTATTGCAATTCAGAGCAGCCATTGATATGCTCAAGCAAATAAAGAAAGAATGAATAAATAATAACTGGCATAACTGGAGGAATTGACTGTGGGATAATCAGGACCTCAATATTGGAAAATAGTTATAAAACTGCTAGGGTGAAAAGAAGGCTAAATGGGACAAATATTACTGTAGCCTGAACAACACAGAAAATAGAATTGAAAATGAAGGGAGTGGCTAAGAGCATAGGGTTTCAGTTAGGTACATTTGTTTTTATCTCATCTCTGCCATTTATTAAGTGTATGACTTCAACTCCATCTGATTCTCAGTCTCTTTATCTGCAACATGGAGAAAATAATGGTACCCACATTAGATAGTTGTCATCATGAGTAAATAAGGTAAAAGTACTAAACAAGCATAGTACATAATAAGTATAAAAATAATGGTACATATTTATTTTTACTTTATTATTCAAGGGTAGTTTTGTTTCATGTTTTCTTAAGGACCTGGATGTTCTTTGTTAATTTTAGCCTAGTGAGTCCAAATAAATAGCTTTGAACCCTCTTGGGGCTCTTTAGACCTGTTCAAACATTTTGCAAGATTTCTTTGCCTAGGAAACCATAAGAGCATGTAATTAAAATCATCTGTACAAGCAAAATGACCTTATATTTTTAATATTTTTAAAACCTTATTTACAAATAAATTCACAGAACTTTTGGCCACTGTTACATGGACCAATTGTTGACTTTTCCCCATTAGCCCTCGCAAGGATTTCATACCATTTTCTGGTGCTGCCCCACATAAGCCCCAAATTAGCCATTTTTATAGTTGCTGCCTGTGTATCCAGGGGAAGCTGAGGATGAATTCTCTCTCTAGAGGAACATTGTATACCAGAGCTAACTGGATTGTAATGTAATGACAATATGGCAATGTCCAAAGAAAGTCATCCTTTGAAGGATGCTTCAGATCACAAGATTGAAGAGGATGTGTTACGCTGGTAGAAGGTACTTTTCTCAGGGAGGTAACAGATTCGCGCTGTACCTTTTGGATCATGAATCTGTTCCCTACCTGTGGTAGTGAGACACATTTTTATCTATTCAGTTTGTTTAACAAAGATGTAGTGAGTGTTTTTACTGTGTGCCAGACCCCATGCTATATCAGGGATGCAGTAGTGACCAAGAAGCAGATAGAGGTCTCTCCTTTAATGAAGCTTGCAGTCCAGGGGAGGGAGCAGAAATTAATCAAATAATGCCTCTTTGAATGAAAAATTATAACTGTGATGAATGTTATGAAGGAAGGGTTTGAGTAGGTGATGATAAGAAAGCATAGAGCTGGAGGACTTTACTTACTTAACCTGGGAGGGGAGCAAAGGCTAAGGAAGTCTTCCCTGAGGGAGAGCTGTTTGAGATCTGAAGGATGAGTTGGTGTATCAGCCAGGGTTCCTGCAGGAGAGGCAAGGCACACCCGACAAGGTGTTTTAGAAGAGTTAAATAACAGGACCATTTACAGTGACGTGGGCAGAGTAAAGGGAACCAACACGGTACGGTGAAGCGCCCTGGCACTACCAAGAGTGGGGACCTGTTACCACCCCTTGGCCTAAAGGGGGAGGGGGAAGGGGTAGTTGCTGGAAACCTGAGAGAATAGTCATAGCTATAAGAGATGGAAGCCCAGCAAGAGCTGTGGCTTTTGGTAGAGGGGACACAGCCAATGCATGGAGACCCGGGAGGGAGGAAGCCAGGAGAATAAGTCATCTGACCTCACTGTCCTCACTCCCTCTGACCTCCTGTTGTCTTTTCTCTTGGGTGATCCCAACCAGAGTCCAGTAGCATGGAGCCATCGGAAGTGTTTAGGGTGTGGTATGGTCAGATTTACATCTCTTCACGGTCCACCCTTTCCTCCCATCTTCTGCTGCACAGAAAGATGGCCATGGTGCTACAGACAGCTGAGCACTGGGTCCTCATCCGGCTCTGCCCTTTGCCAGTAGTGTTACCTTGGGCTGGAAACAGTCTCTCCAAGCCTGTTTCCTTCTCAGTACAACGGGGACATAACTGTGTACTCTCCATCCCAGAGGGGCATGAGGCTCAAATACATAGTGTCAGGGGAACGTCCTTTGGAAACTGGCAACTGCTTTACACGTGGAAAGGGATTTTATTACTCTCTTTTGCCTCTGTCTGAGGTGAGATACTTTTCCCTAGGATAAGAAAGTATAACTTAATGTCTGCCAAGGTCCTCAAACATACCCAGTTCTGTGATGGCCTACCAATGGTAGAATAAAAAATGGGCTCAATATAATCTTCTGTGAGGACAAGAAAACGTGATGAGAGGCAGCTCCAAGGCTTCCTGAGGTGCCAGATGAGACAGTGTAACAGAATTATCTGCATTAATGTCCTGTCTTCTCCTAGTCTGGGAAACCCCAGCTGGAAAGGGCTGAAGGAGTGTATTTCCATTCGAGCCTAAATACTTGCTTGGACTTGTTTGTTTTTCACCAGAGAATGAATTCTCAGCCTTCCTCAGCTTTGTTTCCAACATTTCATGGCTTACGTAGACGGGGCAGAATGTCCCTCCCTCTCCTCTCCCTCTCCTACAAGCCCCAGACTGAAAATTCACTTGTTAACTTTTTAAATATACACACAAGCGGGAAACAGATGGCATTATCTGGATAATGCTAGCAAAAGATCAGATTCTTTTTCAAGGGCTATGCTCTGTTTTGAAATAGCCAAATGAATAAGGTTGTTTTGGCTTGAAATTAGTTATCGAAATAAGGTATTTGGACAACAGTTTATAATTTTTTAACTCTTCTCTAGGTAGGGTCTGGGCCTGTCAGTGCATCTTCCTACCAAAAGGCCTAATTTGGCAAAAAGCTGAACCATATCAGGCTGCCTCCCATCTCTGAATTTTTCTCTCTCTCCCCATTCCCTCTGTCTGATGTCTCTCTCCCAGTGGTAAAACGTTTCTTTGGTTTTTAGTCTGCAGGATCAAGAGAACTGAAAAACACTGCTCTAAGATGTGCTTCATGACACCCTAATAAAAGAGACAAAGTGTTCCCTTCACACATTTCTAGGACACCTGTCACCAGAGCAAGCAGGTGCAATTTCTATTGTATCTTAATTTTGTATCCATATT
Organism: Eschrichtius robustus; assembly: GCF_028021215.1. NCBI lineage: Eukaryota > Metazoa > Chordata > Mammalia > Artiodactyla > Eschrichtiidae > Eschrichtius > Eschrichtius robustus. The sequence continues at coordinate 53,807,683 of NC_090833.1, read as the reverse complement.
TTGGACTGAGCATAGTATCTAAGGTATTATATTTTTAAATTAATTTATTAATTTATTTATTTTTGGCTGCGTTGGGTCTTCGTTGCTCTGCACGAGCTTTCTCCAGTTGCGGCGAGCGGGGACTTCTCATTGCGGGGGCTTCTCTTGTTGCGGAGCATGGCCTCTAGGCGTGTGGGCTTCAGTAGTTGTGGCACGCGGGCTCAGCTGTTGTGGCTCGCAAGCTCTAGAGCACAGGCTCAATAGTTGTGGCACACGGGCTCAGCCGCTCTGTGGAATGTGGGATCCTCCCGGACCAGGGCTCGAACTCATGTCCCCTGCATTGGCAGGTGGATTCTTAACCACTGCGCCACTAGGGAAGTCCTATTATATTTTTAATTGAAGAAGGCTCTGGAAAGGTTCTTCTGGATGTGGTGCATCTTTTTAGGGGACCATGGATTGCACTCTCCAACCTACAGCCTCCTCTCTCTAGACAGCAGTCATGGGTATTCTTGCAATAAACCAGGACCATGTGAAGATGAAGTATTTCCTAGGGAAGATGAGGAGAAGTGAATAGTGGTATTTCTAAAAGTATAGACAGCCTGACAGCAAATTCCAGAGACTGGGTGACATTTTAAATTAGTAATGCTCCTAATTATCCAAACCCTAGGAGACCATATGGAATAGAGCCACAGCTCTAGGATTAATATAAGTGAGCACCGTGAACCCATTACTAACAGCATGTTCTCTTAGAATAATGGCACCGTAGCTGTGTCAGCACAGTGTGATACTGCAATTAAAACACAGATACACACATGCACAACCTCTGATATTTCCTATTTTTTGGAAAAATTTTCCTACTATCAAAGTAAAAAAAAAAAAACTATTATAAATTTTCCTGAAAAAAGTAATACTTTGTTTACTTGTCATTCATTGCCTATTGGTATTGCTGGGTTAAAATATCAGATTTATAAAAGTGAAATTAAATAATCAACGTGTGATTTTATAGAACGTGAGCTTGGAAGGCAGAAGTGCCCAGATTCAACTCCTGGCTCCCCTACTTACTGCTAGGTGAACTTGGGCTCATTCAATGTCTCTGATTTTCAGTTTGTCATCTCACAAGTGGCCATAATAAGGCTATCTATTCATACATTTATTGTGAGGATTTAGAGCCAAGTGAAATGCCTTGCTCAAAGCTAGTGCTAAAAGATGCTAAGAATAAAAGTCACTGATGAGACGGAAATACAGGAGCCTGAGATTTCAGCGATCAGACTGAGCTTCAGACCTCAGCTTCAGCTGTGCATGGGGCCAGGGGCCCAGTCCATACTGTCCTCCTCTTCCTCACAGCGTGCAGGTCCAAATGTTGGTTGGTCCCTTTGTGCCAGTGAATGGTGGTCTTCTTGATTTAAGTCCTAGGTCTGAACACAGAGAATAGAAGTTTCTGGAAAGAAGTTTCTGTAAATTCTATGTGTCCACTGTCTTAATACCCTCCTACCCTCCATATAAACCTCCCCAACTTTTTGGAGGGGGCCTGAAACAAAAAGCACATATCTCACTTTTGGATTTTTAAAGACTATCTTCAGTTTTTCCTGAATATATATACACACACATATACATATACATATAATATGCATATACATATGTATATATGTATATAATGCTAAAAATTATTTGAGACAGTTTTCATTTTGTTCATGCTGACAGGTAGGGTAAGCAAATTCATTCATGACCCACTACTTTTCTTGGCCCTAAACATCCTAAAAGTAAACCATGTTAACAAAGAAACTGTAGTGATAATAACAATAATTTGAAAAACACCAATTATACACTAAGTGCTTTGTATACACTTCATACTGATCCCCACAGTAAACCTTAAAAGGTGGGTATTATTAACCCCATTTAACGTAGGAGAAAAAGAAGTCTCACAGAGATTCATAACTTGGCCAAGGTAAGACCACTTGTAAAAATCAAAGCTAGTACTTTGTCTGATCGCAATGCTCAAAGTTGGCATGATGCCAACAACTAAGCTCCAGTTTGTGTTTTCACCCCTTTTTTGTCTCTTCCTTTCCTTCCAGGTTGTTCTGGATGTTGGTTGTGGATCAGGAATACTGTCATTTTTTGCTGTGCAGGCCGGAGCTCGGAGAGTCTATGCAGTTGAGGCCAGTTCAGTAGCACAATATGCTGAGGTAAGTGGTTGTACTTTTACAGCAGTTACTAACTAGGTCTTCAGTAAACTTCAGGGGACTGAGTGGATGGACCTTCAGGGGACTAAGTGATTGACCTTCCACATAGGTCAATCTAGAAGAATTTTTGTTTTACCAGTCTGATTTTTTTTTCCTGTTGGGATGTTACTGCTGAAAGAGCCCGCCTTCCCTGTAGTAATTGATATGAAAACAATTATTTTAAAAATTTCACGATACTAAAATTATAACAAAACTTTCTTGGGCCTGGGGGAGATAATGCTATCTTATCTTTAATGACCTGCTGAGGTGAGGAGTCAGACATCCCTGGAGCTAGGTTTATTTTTTTTCTTAAATGCTGTACTGACAGTAACTGCACCACTCACTTTAAATTTCAATTTTGGTTTAAGGGACTGTTGCTACATGGTTGTAGTTGGAGCATGGACAGATGTCTGTGCTTCAGGGAGCTTTTTCAGATTTCAGGTTCTGATTGGAGGACAGGGAGATGCTTTGTTCTAAATATGGTACTCCATTATCATTATAAAATGTGTACAAATATTGGAGAATAAGTCAAAGTCAAGAGTCAAGTAATAATAGCTTTCAGTAATATTTGGATGTAATAACAACCCAGTCAAGCTGCAGAGCTGGATGTGTGTGCGCACGTGCACTCACAAGGTAATGTGCTTGTCATTCACACCTGGGGGATGCCTGCATTTAAATGAGGGATAGAATGGCAGATAGAGAGGGACGCTGGGCTGCTGCTTCTGAGGAACAGCCTGAAACTTTCCTCCGACCTGGGACAAGTGCTAGCTCTGAGTGATGGTTGGTTTTGGATTGAATGACCCAGAAGGGGCCAGAGACCAGTAGACAGTATGGCATGTTCGGAAGGAAAGACTGCCAGGGCCTGATGGCTGGCATGTTGTTACACTCTCTTCTTCCAACAAGTCTTGGATAAAATATTTTTGGTCATTTGCTTATGTACCAATTCTTAAGAGTCATTTTTATTAACTATTAGGGGCACACAAAAGAATATTTGTAAGATGTGTACATTTTAATATTTGTAAAATGTGTACAAATGTGTACGTTTGTAAGATGTGTCAAGAACTACAATACAATGAACGTGTGTCCACTGCGTCTTTTTTTTTTTTTTTTTTTTGGCCATGCCACGTGGCTTGCGGGATCCTAGTTCCCTCACCAGGGATCCAACCCACGTCCCCTGCAGTGGAAATGTGGAGTCTTAACCACTGGACAGCCAGGGAAGTCCCAACTATGTCTTTTAAGAGATAGGCCATTAGCATTTCCATTAAAGGCTCATGTGTCTTGTCCTGATCACTTCTCTTTTCTGCCCTAAATAGAGGTAACCACTGTCTTGAATTTCTGTTAATCATGTTCTCGCTGTTCTTTATAGTTTTACCGCATATGTTTCTATCCCTAAAAACATATCCTTTATGAACTTTCCATAAATGGAATCGTAATGTATGTATCCTATAATTTGCTTTTTTCACCCAGCATGATTCTCCTGAGGGTCATTTTGTTGATGCATACAGCCATTGTTTATTCCTCTTCAGTGCTGGATAGTGTTCTATTACATGAAACGCTCAGTGCACTGAGCTGTTGATGGACTTTGGATGGCTTCCATTATAAAAATATTATTATGAATATTCTTATACACACTCCCCACTGCATCTGTGCTGGAGTTTCTCAGTATATACCCAAGAGTAGAATTGTTGGGTAATAGGGCATGTATACCTTCACCTCTGTTCTGTGATGCCAAATTGTTTTCCAAAGTGGTTGTTCCAATTTTCACTCCCTCCAGCAGTTAACGAGAGTGCCATTGTTCTCCAACTTTGTCAACACTTGATACTGTCAGGCTTTGGAATTCTTGCCAATCTGGTGTTTATTACGTATTTGTGGTTTTAATTTGTATTTTCTACTCACTAATGACTTTGAGTATCTTTGCACAGTGTTTGGCCATTTGTACTTTCTCTTCTGTGAAATACCTGTTCCAATTTTTTTGACAGTTTTTCTTTTGAATTGTTATACTAACTCTAATTCATTTGTAGAAATGATTTCTATATTCTGGATATTAATTCTATTCAGTTATACATGTGAAAAATGTCTTCTCCCGGTTTTGTACCTCACCTTTTCTCTTTATGGAGTTCTAAATAAGATTTAAATGTGGAATTCTAAACAAGAAAAGAGGAAAATACAAGCTTATATAGAGAGAACCCATAGATAAAAATGCCTCTGCTTCGATTTTAATAGATCTCAAAATGCAGTCTTAAGGGTGAGGAGTTGAGGGTAGAACTGTGTCTCAGGTGTTGCCCATTCATTTAATCACATCTTCATTCACTTGCATCCCACAAGTCTGTTTCTTGGGGGATACAGGAGAAACAGAGATGACGAAGGTGTATTCCTATATTCAGAGAGCTTCTGTTCTAATAAGAGATTGATCTTGTTGTTGTCTCTTGTATCAGACACCAAAAAGAGAGAGAGAGAGAGGGAGAAAGGCATTAATTTAGAGATTTCCTCTTTCTCATATGGTTGGTTTTCTCATGTATTTAAGGTGGTTTGAGACACACTTGATAGTTATTTTTAAAAATTTCATACCCTTGGTTGTAGTATTTTAAGGGAAGAGAGGAAGAGCGAGCTAGTGGTGCATTCCCTAGACATAGTCCTGTCTCCCTCAGAACTGTGTCCCAACACACACTCCCAGTAATCACCAGCACACCGTGGGAGGGGCCGCTCTGGAACTGTGTGTGTGATTGGTTTCTCCAAGAGAATTCTCAGCCTGATTAAACACATCAGCAGGACTGTTGGCTACTCGCAGAGCGGGGCTACCCTCATGGACACTTTTACCCAGAGGGTCCGCTGGATAATTGTAAGGGTCTCTAGCAAGAAGCCAATACAGAGAAGAAAAGGGAAGGAACTTAAAATTGTAAAACTTTGTATTGTTTTAAACTTTGAAACTATTTTAAACTATTTAAAGCGTGGACCTAATTTCAAACTTACAGATAAGTTGTAAAAATAAAAATAATTCAAAGGCTACCCAAATGCTCTTTACCTAGATCCACGTGTTGTTCACATTTTACCCCATTTGCTGTATCATTTACTCTTGCTCCCTTCTCACCATACCTGAACACACACATACCCAAATATGTATACATACGTATATATTTTTTACATATATGTAGATAGAAACACACACACTTTTTTTCTATGGGTTAGTTATATACATCATAGCCCTTTATCCTTATACGTTTCAGTGTGGATTTCCTAAGAACGAGACCATTCTGTTATATAAACCAAGAAGAATTTAAAGGTGAAAAAGAAGCTGTACAATGACTTGTCCATTGAGTCTTTTGATGTTACTGAATAAAAGGTTTTGGGGAGGCCCCAGCGTGAGGAGAGATACACTGTCACCATGGGCGTTGAGGCGAGAAGAGTCTACACTTAACTGCCTCTTTCCTTGCTTAGTATTTCCAGGGAGACTTGATTTTTAAAGCGTTAAAACCAATGTTCCAAAGAATTCTGAAGCATCAGAGCTTGATTTTATCTTTGGTTTTAGCTTCTATGGAGGATTTTTGTATTTCTGTAATCCTTCTTTTCTGTGTATGGCTAGGGCGGGGGGCGGGGGGGGTAATGGGGCGTGGGCAGGGGTAGCTTTCCAAATGTTGTGGGGACTGTAAGGCATCCTTGAAACCCTTGCTGCCAAGTCTCCTTTGCCCCTGAGGCCTTCCCGGCATGTGGCCCTAAGGACAGGCTAGTTAAGAATGCATTCAGGGCCAGGGATGGTTAGAATCTTCTCAAAGGATGGCTTTAAGGACAGCCTGGTCCCTCCTGATGGAAACCGTGGCTTTAAGGACAGCCTGGTCCCTCCTGATGGAACCCGTGGCCTCCGCCGTGCTCCTGGCTGCTGCCATGGGTCTCATGAGATGTCCCCCTGTGGGCCAGGCCTTTCACCCTTGCGGAGGATGATCTGCACCAGCTCTTGGTTTCTGCTGCTTCTGTCGACACTCGTCTGTACAATTTGTGGGTGGCAAAGGCGAGTGTAAGCAGCACACAAAAGATTTTCACTCCAAGAATAGGCTTCAATAGCCTCTCGGCGCACAGTACACGGTGCTACTTTCCACCTTTTCATATTTGGTAATTGAACCAGCAGACATTTAATTCTTTTCTCTGGAGTCTTCATTAAATTGTTCGGAAAATATAAAATTGTAACAAGAAAGAAAAATGCATAAATTTAACTACCATTGCCTGTCCCTGGATTCTTCTCATGAAAGGCTTCTGGGCTTTAAGTAAACAATATTTTCAGCTTGCATAGAATTCAGTTTCAGTCGCGTTCAGTGGCTCAAACTGATTTTTGTAAGGGCTGACCTCAGATGACGAGATGATGTGTATGACTCCTTGTCTGGAGGGCATGCACATTTAGTCATTTTTTGCAGGGTGGTCATGAACCTGCCCAGGTGCAGCCATCTGCTTTCACCCTGGGCCACATCTGACATTTCTGGGTCAGTAACAAGAGATCATTCTTGTCCAAGGAACAGGGCAGAACTAAAGATCTCCCGTGGGTTCCCAACCCATGAGCCTGCCCACCTCTAAAGGGCAGCTATCTCTTGCTTTTTTTTCTTATTATGAAACATAAAGCTGAAGCCCTCAAATCATACAGACCAAATGGGGGAAAAAGGCATTAATCAAATGTATACATGTATATATAGTCAAGGGGAGGCTATTTCTTAACTTAAAATTGTGCACGAATGCATGTCATGTCTCTCCATCTAGATGATAAATTCCTTGAAGGGCAAGGAGATTAAAAGACTATGAGGGTAAGCAATCACGAATAGATTTATGTGTTGTAGTCAATTTAAACTTACAACAAAGCTCTCTGGCTCTTAGATTTAACAATGTTCATAATAATTATTGGGCCACTTAACAATTAGACTTTACTAGTACACAGTTCCTATATATGCTTCATTAGGATGACTTTTAAGGAGTCAGACCAAGTATTTCTAGGTCATGGATGGTGGAGGTAAAGGCAGGTGGAATTGGAGCTATTGTGACGCTGCCTTTCTAGACCTGCTGGATTCATAATCTAAGGCTGCTCTGTCCATTATGGTAGCCACTAGGCGTGTGGCTATTTACATGTAAATATAAACTAATTTTTAAAATATCTTTATTGTAATATAATTGCTTACAATGTTGTGTTAGTTTCTGCTGTATAACAAAGTGAATCAGCTATATGTATACGCATATCCCCATATCCCCTCCCTTTTGAGTCTCCCTCCCTATCCCACCCCTCTAGGTCGTCACAAAGCATCGAGCTGATCTCCCTGTGCTATGCAGCAGTTTCCCACTAGCCATCCATTTTACATTTGGTAGTGTGTATATGTCAATGCTACTCTCTCACTTCGTCAAATTAAATTTCTTAGTCGCACTAGCTGCATTTCAAGTGCTCAGTGGCCACAAGTAGCTAGTGGCTATCATATTGAACAGTGAAAATACGGAATATGTCCCTCATCAAAGAACGTTCTAGTGGGTAGCACTGATGAAGAGGACACAGGTGGCCATACGTCACTTTTCTGGCATGTGATGGCCAGGCTGGTGGCTGTGTTCACTGCCAGGTATTGGCAGCCATGGCCAGGTCAGACTGGTGTGATGTTAGGTGAGGCAGCCCTCCCCAATCCCTCTTGCTGTGGGCATTGTTTGTCTTTCCCTTATTTATGTGTAAGATCTGGCATAGAACAGGTTCCCTAAGAAACAGACTCTAATGCACAGATTTGCACGCAGGAAGTTTATTGCAGAAGGCTCTCAGGAACCTGACCTGTGAAGGAAATAAGATAGAATTGGGTAGAGGAGTTAAGCTGAAATGTAGTTGGAATAAAGGGCTCAGGCAATCCCACAGGGGATTCTTGAGCTGGGGAAACCCATCAGAGTTGAACCACCTGAGGCAAGGGCCTTTATATTTCACATTTTTAAATATACACTTCCTCAGGAAGGAGTGTAACTTTGGGTAAGGTGGCTCTCTTGGGCCGAGGGAAGTTCGTAGACCAAAACTCACCTGAGAAGCATCATCTGGCAACATTTCCAGCAGCTGGGGGAATGACGCCTTGGTCCTGAAGGAAGGATCTTTATGGTACGCCACACAGCAAGTACTGCAAAATCAAGATGCAGGATCCTCACTTTGGTCTATAGACAGGAAGCTGATGGAGAATAAAGATATAATGGTAAATCAAGGAAGAAGGTTGAATTGGTGGAGCAAATGGGATGATACTAAAAGCACAGGCAAGGTCACAGGGTAAATATGTTATGTGTGCTTTAGGGGTGGGCAACGATTTTCTAGAAACTCAGTCCATCATCTGATCTGATGTGCTTTGTACTATTCTAAGGTCTGTGAGGACACAAGGTACATATAAGATGTGATTGCTCCCCTCAAGCAGTTTGTCATCCAATTGGATTTCACACAAGTGAGATTCTTGCCATAGGACAGTGAATGCCAAGTGCATCTGAATGGCAGAGACGAGAAATGTCACCGCAAGGAACAATTCCCATCAGCTGGGCTGGTTACGGAACCATCAGAGAAGAGTTGCAATTTGACTTGAATCCTTAAAGATGAAGAGAAATGAAATGCTCCTCTTCTCCTTTTTCACCTCTTACAGCCAACAATGAGATTTTTTAAAAACCCTTGGATTCTTATGGGATTCCTCACCTTAAATATGTTGATAATCTCTTCACAAATGCTTTGAAGGCCATTTGTTGAAAAGGTACTTCTAATTTTTAATCTTGAACACGAGAAAGACTGTATACTTTGAAGTTTTCTAACGTGAGTTTATCCTTCGAGCTAGGATTTTTCTCTAATTTCTTTAGTGTCTCCAATAGCTAACTTCTCCATTGTCACTCTCCCACAGACACCAAAAGCCTGAGTCACAAAATTCCATCCAGCCCCATCAACAGTTCTTTATTTTTGAACTGACAATAAAGTTAAAAGGTGGCAATAACGGATCTGTTAAGGAAATAATAATACACATTTTGCAAAGTTGAAGTTTTAGAATTTAGGTTGCATTTCCACATCTATAAACTCATAGTTCTTCAGGAAGAGTTTTTGAGGTGCTTGGAGCAGATAATATCATCTCCACATTACAGATGAGGAAGAACCTTGGAGAAGTTAGGTCGTGAGGATGGGACACGGCTCATGAGACACAGTCCTTCACTGCCACCTCCTTCTTCAACATCCAGGTAAGCAGTGACTAGTGGTGTCTTTGGAGGTGAAGAGATGAATGTGTTTGTCTAGAAGCTGGAGCACCTACCCCTGTAGATAGTTCATACAGGAGCCAGGAGGAAAAACATCTTTTTCTTCTGAAGAAATCTATTGTGGGGACTTCCCTGGTGGCGCAGTGGTTAAGAATCCGCCTGCCAATGCAGCAGACACGGTTTCGATTCCTGGTCCGGGAAGATCCCACGTGCCGCAGAGCAACTAAGCCCGTGTGTCACAACTACTGAGCCTGTGCTTTAGAGCCCATGAGCCACAGCTACTGAGCCCGCATGCCACAACTACTGAAGCCTGCACTCCTAGAGCCTGTGCTCTGCAACAAGAGAAGCCACCGCAATGAGAAGCCCATGCACTGCAACAAAGAGTAGACCCTGCTCGCTGCAACTAGAGAAAGCCCGCACGCAGCAACAAAGACCCATCGCAGCCAAAAATAAATTAAAAAGAAAAAAAAGAAAGAAATCTATTGTGAAGCACTTAAACAGGCAGATAGGTCTGCCATGTAAGAAGGAAACCTTCCTCCATTGGCAAAATCAACTAGAAACACACTTAACATAGGAGCAGTTTAAAGTAGTCCACGTGGAATGCCACCCCATTTGCCACAAAACCCCACCTAGGATATAACCCTACTTGTAGCTGGATTGGTGATGGATGAGGCAAGAAGGCAACTTGGGAGAGAGTATTGATGCCTCTTCATCTCACTCAATACTCTCTTTCCAGTAGGGGAGGCAGGCGCTAAACACCTTTGCCAGGATTAAAATTGATGATGCAGATTCTGGAATCACACGGTGTGGGGTTTTATCCTTGATCCATGGCCTAATGGCCACGTGACCTTGACAAGTGTATTAGTTTCCTAATTGCTGTAACAAAGTAACACAAACTCAGTGGCTTAAAACAGTACATATTTATTACCTTACAGTTCTGGAAGTCAGAAATCTGAAATGGGTTTTATGGGGTAAAATCAAGGTGTTACAGAACTGTGTCCTTTCTGGGGGTTCTAAGGGAGAATCCATTCTTTGCCTTTTCCAGCCTTTTAGAGGCTGCCCACATTACTTGGCTGGTGGCTGTATCACTCTGACTTCTGAATCATCACTTCTTCTCTGACTCTGACCCTCCTGCTTCTGTCATATAAAGATCCTTGCAATTATATTGGCCCGCTAGGATAATCTACGATAATCTCTCCATCTCAGGATCCTTAATTTAATCACATTTACAAAGTCCTTTTGCCATGTAAAGTAACATATTCCCAAGTGTTCAGGGAGTAGGATGTAGACACTTCTGAAAGGCCATTCTGCCTACGATCACAAATTACCTGATCTTTCTCTACTTCATTTTCTTCACCTATAAAATTATAGGTAATAATAGTCCCTAGTGAAGATATTATGAGAATTGAATGAGAAAATCAATAGAAGCATTAGCACAGTGCCTGACATTCTCTAGCTACTGTTATCACCGTCGTGGTTATTAGCAGTATCATTATGGAGTCTCATTTCATCCATGTCTCTGTACAAATCAACTGAACGGATATCATGGAAGAGGGATGCCAGGCACAGTGGGAAGCATGGGACCAGGCAGAGCACATTTTTCAAAAGTGTGTGTTTAAATTGCATTTTGAAATTTCCTTATTAGTCCTTTTTGTTTTTTTTAATGTTTCAATAAAACAATTGATGAATACTGTAATGTAATTTTATTTAATTTAATTTTCATGTGTCAAGTTATATCATTCTTCTTTTTATTTTTCCTAATCTTGTAAAAATATAAAAACCACTCTTAGCTTGCAGGCCGTGCAAAAAGAGGTAGTGGGCCAGATCTGCCTGTGGGTAGTAGTGGTGACTCCTGGTCTAACATACCCCTAATTCATTAGAAAAAAATTTTGTTTTAGTTGATTACCTAGTGTGTGTCAGGTCTTACGCTCGCCACCATAATGGCTAACAAGATAGACGTGGTTCCTGTCCTCATGGAGCTCGTGATATAATAACCACACAAATATATGATTAGAAACTGTCAGTAGTGGTTGAGAACCACTGGAATTTCGTAACATCAGGGATGAAACAGCCCCTAAAATGTATTTCCCACAGTGTTTTTGAAGGATGCATCAAGGAGACCCTTCAGGGGCTGAATTAGAGGGAGAAAGGAGCTTGAACAGCAGCAGTGAGCCTACCTGCCCCAAGCCTCCTAAAGTGAGAGCAACACCCTCTTTTTACAGTGATGGATAAACGTTATTACGTCTAATTTAGTAAATAGCCAGAAAGACTAAAAGCTTAATAACAAATGGATTCTGCACTCCCTTGAGACTTGGTTAAAAACAACTTGACTGTCTGTTTTTCTTTTTTCCTTTCACTTTTTAAAAAGTTTGCTTTTATTTTTAACCTCAGTTTTCTTTTTTTTCCAGTTTTATTGAGAAATAGTTGACATACATCACTGTATAAGAATAAGGTGTACAACATGATGGTTTGATTTACATATATTGTGAAATGATTACCACAAGAGGTTAGTTAACATTCACCATCTAATATAGATACAATAAAAAGAAAAGGAAGATTTCTCCTCGTGATGAGAACTCTTACAGTTTACTCTAAACAACTATCCTATATATCATACCACGGTATTAATTGTAGTCATCATGTTGTATATTACATCCCTAGTACTTATTTATCTTATAACTGGAAGTTTGACCTTTTGACCACCTTCTTCCAGTTCCTCCACCAGCCCCCCACCTCTAGTAACCACAAATCTGATCTCTTTTTCTATGAGTTTGGTGGGGTTGTTTTTGTTGTTTGGGTTTTTTTTTTTTTTTTTAGATTCTACATATAAGTGAGATCATACAGTATTTGTCTTTCTCTATCTGAGGCATAATGCCTTCAAGGTCCATCCATGTTGTCACAAATGGTAGGATTTCCTCATTTCTTATTATAGATAGATAGGTAGATAGATGGATAGATGATAGATAGATAGATAGATAGATAGATAGATAGATAGATAGATAGGTCACAACTTCGTTATATAGTCATCCATTGATGGTCACTTAGCTTGTTTCGTTTTTTGGCTATTGTAGATAATGCTTCAGTGAACGTGGAAATGCAGATATCTTTTTGAGGTAGTGGTTTTGTTTCCTTTAACACCCCCCCTTTTTTGCTTGATTGAAGCATAATTGATATTTTAAAATTGCACACACTTGAAGTGTATACATCTTGAAGAATTTGATGTATGCATGATCCATGATACCATCACTACAACCAAGTTACTAAACATATCCATCACCTGCAAAAATTTCCTTGTGTTCTTTTGTTTTTGTTTGTCTTTTTTGATAAGAACACTTTACATGAGATCTATCCTCTTAACATATTTTAAAGTACACAATGCTGCCTTGTTAAGTATAGGTGCTGTGTTGTACAGTAGGTCTCTAGAACTTCCTTATCTTGTATAACAGAAACTTTATACCCATTGAAAAACAGTTCTCCATTTCTCCCTCCCCTAGCCCCTGGCAATGCTGTTCTATTTTCTGCTTCAATGAGTTGGACTGTTTTACATACTTCATGTAAGGGGAATCGTACAGTATTCTCCCTTCTGTGATTGGCTTATTTCACTTAGCATTATGTCCTCTAGGTTCATTTATGTTGTAGGAAATGGCAGGATTTCCTTCTTTTTTTAAGGCTGGATAATATTCCATTGGATGCATATACCACATTTTCTTTTGTGAATAATGCAGCAATGAACACGAGTGCAGATACCTCTTCAAGGTCCTGATTTCACTTCTTGTGGATATACACTCAGAATTGAAATTCAGAGATCCTACGGTGGTTCTATTTTTAATTTTTTGTGGGAACTCCAGTTTTCCATAGTGGCTGCTGCACCATTTTATATTCCCACCAACAATGTATAAGGAGGGTTCCAATTTTTCCACATCCTCACCAACTTATTTTTTTGCTATTATTTGTAAAAAGCCATCCTATTTAAGGTGATGGCTCATGGTGATTTTGACCTGCATTTCCCTGATGGTTAGGAGAGCAATACCCCTTTTATCTGTTTTACTGACTGGGTTTCTGGATCAACTTTTATTTAAAGAAGGGTCTGGAGGCTAAAAGAAAACCTTTTGAAGCTGATGTCCAATTCCTTCAAATTCCAGAGGGGGCCTAGATAAGTAAGGGCTTTGCCCACATCCACAGTTGCCTTTCTTCTGCTGTGGGAAACTGTCCTTATTTCCAACATTGACACGTCTTCATATCTAAACCATAACCCACGCAGCTCCTTAGCTCACTTTGCAGCTTCTGAAATCTACTTTCCTTAAGACGGAGTCTCAGCTCACAGCCACTCACCTTCTTGTCCCTCTCCTCCTTCCTAGCAGCCCCCATGGTGCAGAGCTGTCGTTGGCCCCCATTTCAGGGCCAGTTTGATTCTGGCTATTAGAGGAGAGAAGCAGCATGTTTACAGAAAGTGTTTGTTGACCTGAAGCATTTTTCTGCGGTGGCAGCTACACATTTTAGGGGAATTGTGATTTAGGCTACACGTTTTCTTGGCAAGCAGAGCAGGGAAGGTGGTACAGACGGTAATTTAAATTTGTCCAAATAAGAAAGGTGTCATTTGAACTCTCCTGGGGAGTGAAACTAACAAGCATTCAGATGGTTGATTACTAATGGTTGCTAACAATGTCTTGATGTCTTAGAACTAACTCCCTTCAGCTCTAGCTGTGAATTTGCTTCACACTCCCATCCCCACCGCAACTTTACTTTCCCCAGCCAGTTCCAGGTAGCTCAAGAGCTTCACCCTATAGGAAGTCCCGCAAGAGAGGGAAAAAAACAATATCGGTGTTTAGCAGTGAGACCCTTCGAAGACCAGAGCAACGTCTGAAGAGGAAAAAACTCAGTCACATCAACAGGTTGGCTTCCCCACACAATGCTAAGTAATCACTTTGACTCCTCATCTTCCGCAGGATTGATGAATCCTCTTTCGCTCTGGCTGATGGTTTGGCCATCATGTAGCCTCAGATTGGTGTCCAATCTTGCTCTTTTCATCTGCTGTAGCTGAGGAAATGATAACGGGTTTTGCCACCTGGGTTACCTTTTAATGATCTGAGAGACCACAAGGAGCCGGCATTTCTTTTGTGCAGCTCCTCATTCAACAACCTAATAGCCATCGGAAAAGAGCTTTCTTGAAAAGAAAAACGTCTGCTCCTCTCAGGCAGAAGCAATAATACCGCACGATTCTCTGATTAAACTATCACACTGCGCATATTACCGGGCATCTGACCTGCTTGAAACGGACTTACCGCTGAGACTTCTTGGTATTTGCACTGCTGCTTTTCTGCCAACAAGCCACGAAATGACAGATGAGTGTCCCTAAACTTTAGTGTGGACGGCAAGTAAAGTGCCCAAGAAACTGCTGGGGCCCAGCCACCTCCTGGGGCAACGCTGGAAGGGGAAACGTGTTTTTTTTTAGGGTCACCCTCTGTGGAAATGAACTTCAATCACGGGTGACACTAAAGCCAGCACCACAGGGTACGTGAAACTGGAGCAGAAACACGCAGCACAGTCTCCCCTCTGCCCCAGCAAACAGGCAGCCTCTGCTGACAGGTATCGAACTTGGAACTGAAAGCAGGAAATTGTTCTCTCTCCTTCTGAGATTCTTTTAAAAAATAAAACATTTTAAACCTCAAAACCACCATAATGTATTTAAAAAAGCAACTTCCTGTGTGTTGGAGTGGCTAGTACTTAAGGCAGGGACCTGGTCCTTACGGTGATTATGTATCTGCAAAGCTCTGCTTGTGTATCCTGATTGGTGTACATTTTTAGCTATCCCATCAACATATATTTATATATAGATAAGTTTATTTTGAAAACTATGTATGTACTATTGTACTCACATATTATGTACATTATAAACATACTGCAAAGTTAAAATGATGAGATCCCACTATACACCCGCACATAGCTAAAGTTTAAAAGACTGACGATAAAGCCTGTTGGACCTGCATACATCGTTGGTGGTAATGTAAAATGACATAAGAACTTTCGAGAATAATTGAGCAGTTTCTCTTAAAGTTAAAAATGCACTCCCCCTGTGACCCAGCAATTCCACTCCTTGGTGGTTACCTAAATGAAGTAAGGAATTTCTTTGCGGAATATATGTTTCCACAGAGATTTGTATATGAAAAGCTAGAAGCAACCCAAATGTCCATCAGCAGATGAAAGGACAAGCCAATTGTAATAGTATATCCAAACAATGGGATGCTATTAAGTAATACAAATGGATAAACTACTTTTATACATAACAATATGTATGAATCTCAAAAATATTATGCTGAGTAAAAGAAGCTGGATACAAAAGAGCATATTAATTTATTCATATGAAATACTGAAGTAGGCAGAACTAATCTAATAGTGACAGAAAGCACATCAGTGGTTGCCTGAGGTAGGTGGTGGCGAGTGGGGTGAAGGAGGGGTCAGGATTGACCGTGAAGGAAATCGGGGGTGCTGGATATGTTCTATATCTTGATTGTGGTGGTAGTTACTTGGGTACACATATTTATTAAAACATATTAAACTACATACACTTAAAATGAGTGTGTTTCATTGTATTTAAATTATTCAACAAGCATTCAGTAGACTTGCTTTTTAAAAAACAAAAGTAAAGTTCTGTTCACTTTTGTACTGGAAGTCTTAGTTCGTGCAGTAATATAAGAACCGGGTATAAAATGCATGAAAAGGGGGAAGAGATGAGACAAGGATGAAAATCAATAATATTTTAAAACATATGCATTTCACTAATAGCACACAAAAACCTATAGAGTTGTGTGATTTTAAATATTGATTTAATATTTGGTGATAATGTGATTTAAAAGTCTGGTTCTGTATTAAATATAGTTTAATTAGTTAATGAGGGCTGTTGCCCCTGGGTGGAAAACATACAAATACATGTAAATTCAAATGGAAGAAGGGCAAAATAAGTTGAGCTAAATAAATCACAATACTCAATTTTTAACCCATCTACAGTTATGCAATGCAAAACAAAATTTAGTTAATACATATCTCTTTTCTCTGATAGTCAGTCAAAAAGTCTTACAAACTAATCAGAAGGTGTTACATTTTTACATTTTTAAGAAATAGGTTTAAAATTATTAAAATTCTTCTTTTGGAAGATTTTTAAGCAAATTAGAAAATCATACTTCCAAGTATTTTAAGTTTTTCCCATCTGAGACTTTTTATATCCTTTTCGGAAATGAAATCATGAAACCATGAAATATCCCAAAACAACAATTTTCAAAATGTTCTTTCCATAGCATGAGTTTCTCTTGAAAAATTGTTCCTCCCTCATTCATTACTAAAAGTCATCTTTGAAAGGGCAAATTAAGTTTATTTTTTCAAAAGTGCCTGCTAGTAGAATAATTCTGACAGCTACATGTCATCATAGAAAATTTCAGCAAATTACAGCTCTTGTCTTTAACAAGAAAATTCCATGATTCATTTGTAAGTGGAGCAGCTCTTATAAATACTTTGCTATGAAATAGCCAGCAAAGGCTCATTGCTGTAAAGATTTCCCAGGACATCCCTATGTTATTACAAAGTACTATAAACAGTGTACTATCTCGTAAAGGCTTGCTTAAAAAGCATAAAATTATTCACATCGATGACATCCCATAGCCCATGTGGACTTCTTACTTAAACTTTTTGTCTCTAATAATTTACTGATATATGATGCCGTGAAGGAATTTCACGTGTGAGTTATCTCTGAAACATTCTCTTTATGTGAATTTTTTAGAAATTGGCACCAAAATAACTGCTCCGTCAGTGGTTACATGTACACAGTTTTCCCATACATTGATACTATTAAAGATCATGAATCTTCTTCAGTACATGGTTTCTTTAGTGGGCTCTCAGAAAAACAGTTGTTCTGGTACCTGTTTTTGAAACAGAATCTAGAATTTAACGTAACTTATGTTAGGAACATCTGTGTTTAATACAAACGTAGCACACCTTCCACATAGCATATTTTTTCTGAATTGTTTCTTAAAGTCATCAACAATGTTTTCTCTTAAGCTGTCAATAATATTTGCTAATAGATGAATGCATTTTACTTTTTTGCTATATTGTTTCCATGTATTATTTCAGTCGTTTTTACCACAGCAGGAAGAACCAGTATTTCTCATTGATGTGTGGCTTTGATCATTTGTTATTATGTAAGGAACCTCAGAAATGGCATATAAAGCTTGGAGAAATTTTATGCAGAACTGGATTGAGTAATGTATTTCTTTAAACAGTTGTTCAAAAAAAAAAATTGTAAAAGTTTGTCTCCGTTATCTCAGATGATAAGCTGTTTAAATGCCTTACAAATCCGGATGCTTTTTACTAGCACCATATATAACCTTAAGGTGAGCTTTGTTGTGAATGATATTGGGTGTAAATATATATTTCAAAAAGTTTTCTTGGTAATTTTGAATCTTTTAAGCTGTCTTCTTGTAAGAATTAAATATCCATTATTTTTGCATGGATCTAACAAGAGCTATTAATGAGAAAGGTCAGGTCTGCCACTGTCTTGTGTGCTTGTTTCTGTATGATGACTATAGGGGTACGTCTGGGATGTCCTGGACCCTGAAAGAGGGTGACAGGGTGCTATGTCGGAAGAAAATGGGTAACTGGAGCGCCTCAGTTTGCTCCCCCCCGCCCCACCTCCGCTGCCAGTCCTGTGATTGGCATATAAAATAGAGATCACGAGTGTAGGCTCTGGGCCCCGTGCCTCTGGGTCGTGGAGCGGCCGCCCGCGGTCTCCTGCGCAGATGGGCGCCGTGGCCTGGCGTCCCCGTCCCCGACGCCGAGGCCCGCGAGGGGTCGCCGCCGAGGTTTCCAGCAACCCACGAGGCCGGGCGCGGCAGCCTTCCCCTCCAGCGGCTCGCTCGTGGCCACCCGCGACTGCTGCCGGCGCCGCCTGGGCTCCTCTGCCAGTTCACAGCTCCTGCGGAAGCCCTTCCCCTCCGCCCCGTCTCCCCAGAGCGCGCCCGGGACACTGGTGGGCTAGCTGCTTTTTCGGGAAGTCCGCTCTCCCATTCATGGCCACAGTGTTGGAGTCTCGCCAGCACTCAGAACCCGCCCAGGCCTCCGCCGGCAGTGATCACCTGTGACCCGGCTCGGGAAGCCGTGGGCGAGCAGCAGTCTGGCGGCCGGCCTGACAAAACCACCGGCAGGCCCCGTCCTGAAGGGCCACCGCCAGCTGCCCGGCTTCCTTCCGAGGCGCGAGGCTCCTCAGAGCCCCGCCCCTCCTTCCCCTCCCCCAGCCTAAGCAGGCTGCAGCCAAGGGAAGCAGTTGGGTTTTTTAACATCAAAACACCAAAAAGGAAGTTGAGAAGACCCCACTCTTTACTGTCCAAGCCACATGAGAGCCTTACTGACACCCCATAACCCTGTGCCTTGCGCCAAGTGGAAAATAAACTCCAAGCAGGCAGCAAAAAAAACAAAAAAAAAACAAAAAAGAGTGTAGGCTGTGATATCAGTGTCTGGGGGAAAGGCTGGCTCTACCACCTACTTAACTATGGTCTTGCACAGGCTGCTTCAACTCTCTGCACTTTGGTTTCCTCATTTGTACCATGAGGATATTAATCATAGTACATCTGATTATCTATTCCTTTCCCTCTTTCTCCGTATCCAACACATCAAATCTAGCAAGCTCTTCCTTCAAAATATATCCTGAATCCACCCACTGTTCCCCACTCCCCTCCAGGCAAAGCCGTCTCTTACCCAGAAGAGCAGATTAGCCTCCTAACTAGTCTTCTTGCTTCTTTCCTTGTCCCTTTTGTTCTGTTTTGCACGTTGCAGCCTGAGTAATTCTTTAAAAGGATATGTCAGAACCTGGCGCTCCTCTGCTCAAACCTTCCAGGGGCTCCCCAGACTAGCCTGAGTAGAGTCCAGAGTCCTTCCCACTGGCCTCCCCCCGGCCCCCCTCCCCGACCACGTTTCCTGCCACACTTCCCCTCGCTCACTCTGCTCCAGCCTTTCTGCCTTATTGCTCTTCTCCGAAGGAACGAGCACACTTCCTACTCCTCCTGGCCTTTGCTCTCACTGTTCCCTCTTACAGGAAAATTCTTCCCCCAGGTGGCCACAGGGCTGGCACTCACTCCACAGTTCTCCTCAAACATTAACGTAGAACCGAGGTCTTCCCTGATCACTCAGCGAAGAAGCACCTCCCTTTGGACCGTTCGTTATTCCTTTACCCGCTTTATGTTCACTAATGGCACTTTTATACCCTAAGGTATTTCAAATCAATAGCCCGCTTGTCTGTCTCCTACCACTAGCCCAGTGTCTCTCAGTCTGGGCTGATCTTGCCTCCCTGGGGACATTTGTCAGTGTCTAGAGACATTTTCGGTTGTCATATTGGGAGAAAGGGGTAGAGGGCAGGGACACTGCCAAGCACCTCAAATGCTCCAGACAGAAGCCCCCGACAAAAAATGACGTGGCTCCAGACGTCAATAATGCTGACATAAGCAACCGCGCCGTAGAATAGAAGGGGTGTGAGAGCAGAGGTCTGGTCTGTGTCGTCTCCATTGTCCACAGTGGTTACAACTGTGCCTGGCACATAGGAGGTGCACAGTCCATTCCTGTTGAGTAAATGAATACAACGAGAGTGTGTGAACCCTTCAGCGTAGAGTCTGCAAACGGAACTCTTCCCTTTAACGTCGATCAGATATTTATTGAGCTTCACAGCGTGCCAGGCACTGTGCTAACTTTTGAGGATATAACAGTGAGCACGATATCCTAGGTCTCTGCTCTCATTAAGGCTCCCTTTTAGTGGACGTTAATATTAGCTGTTCTTGTTATTAGCTTGGTCATTGTTTACATCAGTCATCCTGGCACGACCTGCGGTTTTCCATGAGACTATGGTTTGTTTTGTTGTGTTGTGTTGTGTTATGGTTTTTATTTTTCAGCGATACTTTGGAAAACTTGGCGAGTTTAGATTTACCACAAGCAGCCTGGCATAGTGTAAATAAGGACTGAAGAATTTGGAATCAAACAGCCTAGGTTGATATATGGGCTGTAGCATTTAATGTAGGTGTATCTGTCAGGATAGGCAAGGTTTTTTCCCTCAAGGTTCTGTTACAGTAACAAAAAACTCCAACTTCTGGGGCCTAACAACAACAAAAGGTTTAATTTTTTGCTCCCATGTCCATGGCTATGGCTTATTTTATTGCCTAAAGCAACTCACATGACCAAGCCTGATGGGAATGGGTCACAGGAAGGGGAAGAGAATATTTGTGGACAACAGGAAAACAGTTTGGTTTCTTCAACTTCAGAGATAAGTCTAATTTTGTAAAATCTGTTAGTCAGGCTTTAGGTTGCAAATCACAGAAGTATAACTCACATTGGCTTAAGAGAAAAAAGAATTTATTGCCTCACATAACCAGGGAGTCCAGAGGGGGAGCGGCTAGCCATCCAAATGAGGTTCGTTTTCTCTCTCTCTCTCTCTCTGTCTCGCTCTCTCTCCCCCTCCCTCTCTCTCTCTCCCCCTCCCTCTCTCTCTCTCTCCTCCCCCACTTTACCTCTGCTTCCTTCTCGCTGTGTTGGATTTATGCTCCTACCATAGACAGTCCGTCTACATGTGGAAGGGAAGACCATCAGCAGCCCCTGAATAACATCCTTTCAGGTGCATGACTCAGAAAACAAGTAACCTTCGCCCCCAGGTCTACGTTGAAGACATCTCGGGAAAGGATTTTGATTAGTCTAGCTACCTATCCTTCGGATCATTGTTGTCCGAGGAATGGGAGTACTACGATTGCCTGGCCTGGGTCCCAGGCCCACTTCTGTGGCTTGGAGCGGGGGGAAGCTGGCTGTAATTGGCAGCCTCACCAGCATTGCAGGATCAGAATAGGGGAGGAAGAATTGCCCAGAAATTCCCAGGAAGAGCAGGTCCTGCTCAGGTGAAATCAGTGCAAGGCTCAAACACATACCTGCCTAGCTCTAAATAAGATAAAGCATGTGAAAGCCTTTTGCAAACTGTGAAGCATTGTCCAAATGCTACTGGCTGTTGTTATTCCTTTCAAGTTGAACACAAAGCCCCATTATTTACAAGGGTACATTAATGCTTTTGGCAGGCCAGCATTGTTCCACACGCTTACTTAGGTGAAAGTAAAGTTGCAATAAACAGGCAAGAGGTTACTAGCAAATCGAGTAAGTCAGTGACAAAAACTGTTTAGTATTAAACCTAGAAATGGGTGCTTGTTACTTTGGAATGAGGTTGCACCTGCCAGACAACAGCTTTATGGTGACAGTGTGAATAGTTCTGCAGTATGCATTTGCTGAGTGCTACTATGACCCTGGCTTGGTGCTAGGGGATATTCTGGAAGAATAAGACACAGCCCCTCTCCTGGAGAAATGTTTCACTCCGAGCAGATCCAAATAGCTCCAAATATGCAGATTATGTCAAGGAAGGATCAGGACAAATTGAATTTTTCACTTTCCTCCTGATGCCTTGACAGCCTATTTCTCATACTTACTGAATGATGTTTAATTTAATTCGTGTGCTTGAGGCAGCACGCTCTGCGTTGCAGCTGTGCACAGTGTGTTTGAAAGGGCTTTCGTGGCAAGGCCAAAGGCAGGAAGCACACTACCATGGTACCTTGATGAATGGATCCCTTGGGAAGGAAGCACCTTTATAATGAAGTCACAAAAGAAATCTTCATAAATCCTTGGAAGCTCAGCAGCGAGTGTGTGTGAGTGCAAACAAAAATACTTGCACAACGACCCTGTTGAAGGTAAATAAGGCCAATGCTAGGCAGAATTTTAAAAAATCTTACTGCTGTGCCTCCACGCACCATTTCTATAGCCGTCTTCCCAAACACACACACACATGCACACACTGCATTCATCTCTGTTGTGAACCCTCCTCCTGCTTCCAGCGCCCAATGCCTCCTGCTTTTCCAACCAAAACATGGAAGAAGAAATAACTGTCACTTTCCCTTTGTTGATTGACCAACTGGGTTACTCTTGTGTTACTGAATTTCACCTTCTTAATCCCTTTGCATTTTAGGCCTTGAACTCTAACTGGGATAAATGACAGCTTCTGAGAAAACGAATATGTGTGTTGGGGAGATGGGCAAGGTGTTTGGAATCACACTTAACCTTATTGTGACAACAGTCCTAAAGGTGAGTCTGATTCAGTCTTTATAGTAAGAGGAGGGGACAGCGATAAGATCCGTCTCTCTTGAGCCTCCCGCTTCCCACAGCCTTAATTGGCTGGGGGCTTTGTCCCACAGCTGGCATGCAGAAAGGCCCAGTCTCTTGATCTTGACTCCCTTCCAGGAACCAGAGCTGCCCCAGAGACAGAGAGGATTCACTGACAAATATGTCCCTTTCCTTTTCCTATATCACCTGTGTATTAGTTTCCTTGGGCTGCCATAACGAAGTACCACAGACTGAGTGGTTTCAACAACAGAAATTCATTGTCTCACAGTTCTGGAGGCTAGAGGTCCAAGATCAAGGTGTCAGCAGGGTTGGTTTCTTCTGGGGCCTCTCTCCTTAACTTGTAGACGGCTGTCTTGTCCCTGTGTCTTCCCATGGGCTTTTCTCTGTGTGTGTCTCTGTCAGGACTAGGGTCTGTGTTTGTGTGTGGGTTAGGGCGCACCCTAATGACCTCATTTTAACTTAATTACCTCTTGAAAGCCCCTCTCCAAATACATCACATCTGAGGTGCTAGGGGTTTAGGACTCTGAACATATGAACTTGTGGGGCGGGGGAGGTACACAATTAGCCCATAACAACTCACCTCCCTCCCCTTATCCTGACAAGTGGCCCGGCCCCCTCCCCTCCCGTAAGTGCCTGATCCAGGCAGACTTGGCTGTCCCAGGTCCCTAGTAGCCAGATGTGTGGAACCAAAAAAGCTGGAGACAAAGCCAAGAAGCCCTTGAAGCAGGGGGTGGAAAGCGTGGCAGGTGTGAGATGGTCATAGAAGCTGAGGTTTAGATCTGAGGAGTCAGGCAGCCAGAGTGGACATGAATGAGGAACAGGAAATCAGCATGGTGACAAGAGGGTGGCCTGGGCTAGCAGCAGAGGCAGCAGGCTGTAGCCCAGGGCTGCTTTCTAGACGTTAGTGGCACTAATCCAGCCTTACATGGTTTATTCGAAATCTGGGCTCTCTCTTCCTTGCCTTGCCATCTCCAATTTGTGATTTTGTGACGTTATACATGTTGTTTTCTCTACTCAAAATCTCCTCCACCCCAGTATTAACCTCATAGCTCCTGCATGACCTTCTGGATTTTACAGACTTCTGATGTCAAGCCTCCCTAATTCAGTACATTTTCATTTAGCTGTTCAGAGATCCAACTAGATTATTAAATTCCATGAAAACAGAGACACACCTTACACTTTTTGAGTCTCTACAGTTGTAAGTTCTCAACAAATGCTTTATGGAATGAATGTTTTGTATTAAGTTACTCAAAATCTTTCTTTGAACTGACTTGGCTTATATATCCCTTATGTGGCTCTCATTCTGCCTTATATGTAAGGAAGTGTATGGTGTTTAGCTCAATGCTTTAAATAGTATAAGCAGTTTAGTGAAATGGTTATGAATGCAGACCCTGGCACCAGACTGCTTGGGTTTGTGTTCTTTTTTTATTGGCTTGGTGACTGTATTGGCTTGCTAAGGCTGCTGTAACAAAGTACCGCTGGGTAGCTTAAACATAGATTTATTGTCTCAGTTCTGGAGGCTAGGAGGCTGAGATCCAGGTGTTGGCTGGGTTGGTTCCTTATGACAGTTATGAGGGTGAATGTGTTCCATGCCTTTCTCCTAGCATCTGGTGGTTTGCTGGAGTCTTTGGCGTTCCTTGACTTCTGCTGTATCAACCTGATCTCTGCCTTCATCTTCACATGGTGTTCTCTCTGCGTGCGTGCTGGTGTCCAAATTTCGCTGTTTTGATAAGGAGACCAGTCATGTTGGATTAGGGACCCACCCTACTCCAATGACTTCAACCTGACTTAATTACATCTGCAACAACTGTATTTCCAAATAAGGTCACATTCAGAGGTACTGGTGATTAGGACTTCAACCATATTAATTAAGGTGGGGGGAGAGACAGTCAACCTATAACAGTGACCCTTGGCAAATTACCTAGCTTCATTTTCCACATGAGCAAAATAGAATAAAAAATATAGCCTACTTTGTAGAGATATTGTGATTAAACAAATGAATATATTAGGCACTTGAGATAGTGCAAAACATAAGTAAGCCCTGCATCAACCTTAGCTGTTATTTTTGGCCGTGTATATGTCTGTCTCCTTCACTAACCTATAGTGGGCAGGGCCTCTGCTTGGTCATATTTGTAATGCTCTCCCATCATGTAGTACAACAGAGCAGAGCACTTTGTGCCTGATACCTAATCTTAGAACTGATTGGTTAAACCAAACGTAGGGACAATTCAGAGTGAAACTGGGGCTGGAATTGTCCATCTGGCTTTGTGAGATAGTATATTTGGTAGATTACACTTTATCATGCCATTCACATAGTTGGGTCCCGAAAGGCTTGCCCTGGCCTGGGAAGTATTTGAAACCCCTTCCCTTTCTTGATCTCTTCCTGAGGTTTCTGGCTTTCTTAGAAATGCTTAGGGAATTTGGTATTATATATACAAGTGCTGTGTTTTGTCTCCAGGTATAGAGAGAGCATTCAGCCTGAGCGGCTTACCTTTATTTATTAGCATAATTGAATGCTGCAGTTCTGTGGTTTTCTACTCTACTCCTTTGTGGTATTATCAGTGCAAGTCAGGAAAAAGAAGGGAAGAGCAATGTGACATTTCTTCCTCAGAGGCCAGGCTGGGCCATCTGGCAATCTTTAAATCTGGGTGCCAGATTGAATAACATGCTTTGGGTGACTTTTTAAATGTATTATTCAGGGTAGATGTTGTTTTAACCTCTGTGCTTCACACAACTTGCTAGCTAATAGGAATCTTTTCTCTCCTTTGCTTGAAAATTATATGGAACACAGCCCAGTAGAGACTAATAAATCAGCAGGAGAATTCCTCAGCTGGTCTGCATAGCAGCCAGTGATGGAGAAGGTGGTTGAATTATTCTGCGTAAAGCCAGGACAAGGAAACGATGTGCAAGTGTCGTTCAGCAAATCTGTGAGGCACAGTCTGGATCCTGACTGATCTAGCAACTCGGATCTTCCTCCTGATGGGGGACAGCGAGTTCAGCTTCTAGCCTTGACTGGGTTGCTCCTTGGTATCTTGAAATTGACAAGTCACATCACTTTTCTGCATCTCAGTTTCCTGTCTTGTACGATGAGGTCATTGAACTATGATCGTGATCTTGGAGGTCCCTTCTATGCTTTCACTTCTTCCATCACATTTTATAAACCTATAAACCCCAAGTCTTCTGTCTTCAGGCTAAATGGTTACAATCACTGGAGCTTCTGACAACCTACCCTTCAATTACTCTCTTGGAGCTCAGTGCCAATATTTGTATATTCTAAATTGCATTATCTCAAACTGAACTCAAGACTCGAATGAGAGCCCGAGTCTGTTTTATAAACAAACCCTACGAAACAAGGGGGACACATGAGGTCAACTCTATTAATACTGAGAAATTATCTGAGTGTCTCAGCAAAGAAGTGTCCCCACGTGTTAAGATAGAAGACTAGGCATCATCACTGTGCATATGTGTTAAAGGAAAACTGTTTCTCTACTCACAATTCTTATGACACCAAATGTGTGGGCTTTCTCCCCCCATACCAACCAATTTTCCAACTCTCTGGATACCAACTGGGTGTCACATAATTTAATTCAGTTCTGACACTAATTACTTGGAGTTAGTGTCAGATTCCACAGGTTTAAGGGCTCAGCTTCACAAGACTGCCCTCACTTCGGACACCAGTCGCAAGTGATGGGTCCCCAGGGTACCCATACTTCTGTCCATCTTGGCTACTAAGTCAGGGTTTCCTACAAACCCACTCAGTTTCAGTAATTTGCTAGAACAGCTCACAAAACTTAAGGAAGCATCTACTTACATTTTATCAGTTTATCATAAAGGATATTATAAAGGGTACAGATGAACAGCCAGATAAAGAAGTACATAGGGTGAAGTCTAGAAGGGTCCCAAGTACAGAGGTTCTGTCTCCATGGAGCTGGGGTGTGCTGCTGGCACGTGCATGCATTCACCAACCTGGAAGCTCTCTGAACCCCCTAGATGAGTGGTTTTTGTGGAGGCTTCATCATGTAGGCATGATCACAATCGATTATTATTAACCCAATCTCCAGCCCCTCTCCCATCCTTGGACAGTGGGGGATGGGACTAAACACTCCAAGCTTCTAATCATGGCTTGATCTTTCTGGTGACCATCCTCCATCCTGAAGTTATCCAGGAGCCCAAGAAGAGTCAGCTCATTAGAATAAAAGATGCTTCTGTCACCCAGGAAATTCCAGGGGATTTAGGAGCTCTGTGTCGGGGCACCAGGGGCAGGGATCAAATATATTTCTTGTTTTGTCACAGTGCCTTTGTGAAGTTATAGAGTAAAACAGAAATCAAGAGAAGGGGGACTTCCCTGGTGGTCCAGTGATAAAGAATCTGCCTTCCAATGCAGGGGATGCGGGTTTGATCCCTGGTCGGGGAACTAAGATCCCGCATGCCGTGGGGCAACTAAGCCCGCGTGCTGCAACTACTGAGCTCGCGCGCCTCAACTAGAGAGCCTGCGTGCCGCAAAAACTACAGAGCCCACGTGCCCTGGAGCCCACGTGACACAACTAGAGAGAGAAAATCCACATGCCACAATTAGAATCCCACGCGCCCCAACGAAGAGCCGGCGCCTCAATGAAAAATCCCGCGTCCCTCGAGGAAGATCCAGCGTGCCGCAACTACGACCCGATGCAGCCACCCCGCCCCCCCCCCCCCAAAAAAAAAAGAAATCGAGAGAAGGAAATGCAAAGAGGGGAAAGCATCCTTCACCTTTAACTTAGGACTTCTTAGCAAGAGGACTAAGGTCATTGGTAACTGGCAGAAACAGATGAAGGGTCTTGCAGAAATACTTCACCAGGTCACTTTTTAATCAGATCTTGCTGAAACATTTCTGGGAGATAACAAGTCAGTTAAGGCACTAACGGCCTGGGGATGAAATTTTCTTTGGCAAGCTTAACTGGGACAATGTGTGGTTTGGGATCATCTTGGAAGGAAGATGCTCTGTGGCTGGATATTTCTCTGAAGCCAGAGGGCTTCAGATGTGGAAGAAGTTCTGAAACGTCCAGTCTTACTGAACCATCCCTGTAAGAAGGCAAGTGGTGTGGGGAAGGAGGAAGAACACATATCAAGAGGCAGACGCTAAGAGTCTATGAGTTTTAAGAGTAGAGTAAATGTGTTTGATTCAGACCTAGTTTCTTATTAGAGCCCTACTGCGTCCGTGTGTTTATTCTATAAGCTCCTAATTATAGAACTCCGTAGTGGAGTTCTGCCCAAGCTAACACTTCTTTAGATCTGTTTGTGGTTGTTACACATACTTCCACCTATTCATAATACTGCTTGGATGACCTTTTAGAAATGTGGTTCTTTCATAGGCAGCTTTTTTAGACTGGGTATTCTTCTTAAAAGGGACCTGGAGAAAAGAAAATTCAGGATGCCTCGGCTACATCTTTGTGACACAGGCGTTTATCTGCCCTCACCCTGGAGGAACAATCCCATCTGCTCATCTGCTGTCTTCAGAGCTCTGTAGAGCTGCCTGGAGATCGCGCCGCTAGATATTCTCAAGTCACTAATTGCTCTCAAAGCCAAGGATGGGCTAATTAGCTGAATTTCACATTTGAGAAGATGTAACATGTGAAATTTGGTAACACCTGAGACAGTTTTTATACTCACATATTTGGTGGAAAATGCAATCCAAATAATCCCACTTCCTTCATATTTAAATTGTTAAAATGTTGCTTTGTCAGAATTATTTTATAGATGCATAATTTTTTTCAACAAGGCTCCTCACATTGTTTTGACCAATAGCCAGTTTACTGGTATTGTTTTTATAACTTCCAAATCAGCAGAATGAAGAATATAATTTGTCGGTCATTTTTATATATCGAAAGCTCTAACTTCAAATGCTCTTTGTTGTATATTTTTAAATGACTTTTGCTATTAAAAAATCTCAGTTCAGTCAAGGGTTCCTTCAGCGACCAGTTGGTACAGCGAAACAGGAGCAGCCTTGATAGAATTAATCATATTGAATTTCAGTTTTCGTACCTGTAAAGTAGAAATAATATTAACACCTCACTCACAGTGTTATGGAATAGATACGAGAAAATAAATGGGACACGCTTTGTGATAGGTAAGGGTCTAACATTATCATTGATTCTACCAAAAGCAGAGCCACCAAAATATAATCATATAAATATATAATTATCTAACCTAACCATAACCATAGTTATATAATCATACAACTAAGTACTGTTGATACGTCTGCCCACAGGAGGCAAATCAAAATTTAATTTTTGTATTCATATGCTGACATGTGGCATTTCTCTAATGACCATAATTGCACCGGAGACTCACAGCCCTGAAGACTGCTTATGGATGGACAAAAAATGCCTCACTGGAGAAATGACTCATTTGTATAAGGGGAAGCACAGACTGAAGAGGAGACTCTTTGCCCATCCACACAAGTCCTCCACTACTGTGTGCTCCCTTGGAGCCCACAAGTAACTCAGCTAAAAGCAAAAGGGTAGAAATTGATCTGAGTTCTCAAACTACATGGTTCTGTTATGACTCACACGGTTAAGAGGCCCCTTGGGCTGAACAAGACACCCAGCATTTATCAGTTAGTTCATCTCCATGTAACTGACACAAAACCCAAATGAACACTGACTTAGACACACAGGAGCTTTTCTATCACATGCAAAGGAAGTCTGATTGAGGGAACCTAAGGCAGTGTGGCAGCTCCACAAAATTTGTAGAACCCCAGGCTTCTTGCATCTACCTGCTGCACTAGCCTGGTACGTGGCTTATCTCTTGCAAGTCACCTCAATGTCCAGGATGGCTGCTGGAGCTTCAGCCAACAAATCCATGTTCTAGCCAATAGGATGGATAAAGGGAAGACTCAAAAATGTCTTTCCCTAGCTTTTCCTCCCTCTTTCAAGGAACCTCCCAGGAAGTCCCTCCCAACAAATTCATGCTCTCATCTCAGAGGCCAGAACTTGGGCATTAGCCACACTTCACTGCAAGAGAGGCTGGGAAATATAGTATTTCAGTTGGTACATTGTTGCCCACAGTAATATAGGCATTTTATTAATAAGGTGAAAGGCAAGAATGGATTTGGATAGGCAACTAGCAATTACCGCACAAAGTATAAATTACTTCGGACTTTCTGGGGACAGCATAGAAAGGGAAACTTATGGTCAAGGAGAATTGCTGCCTGGTGACTTGACCAACTGTCTACTTCCACACTCCCACTCCTACTATACACTGATCGCTGAAAGCCTGGTTCACCCACCACAGGGCAAAAAAAAAAAAAAAAGGGTTAATAGCTAGCAGCTATGGTGCACTTGCTATTTGCCAAGCCATGTATAATCACTTTTCATGTATTATCTCATTGTCTCAGAGCAACCCATAAAGTAGATGCTAATATTATTCCTGTTCTACATACATGGAAACCAAGGCTTGAGATTAATTAATTTAACCAAGATTACTAGGAGATTGAGAAGCAGAGATTTGAAGTCAGGTCAGTTATCTCCAAAGCAAGTACTCTTAACTAATGTGCTGTACATTACACCTACAAGAAAAGGAAAAGGGAAGAGGAAAAAAGTCATGAAGAGGTGACAGAATAAAGTAAGTCCCAGAACTAAAGTGAAAATGGTATATTAATATGCTAAAATATAATTTTTTAATGTAAAGTCATGACTCCAGACAAAATTAAATTAATGTGACAACTATTTTATTTAACTCATTAATAGGTTAAATGGGTACGATATTAAACCTGTTCAAAGGAGAAGTCAAAGAACCACATATATAGGCAATGAGGAATGCTGGAAAGAGTTTACAAATAGGTGCAAGACTGGTCTATCTGTAGGGCAGTAATCATTTGCATTCTACCAGGTATAATTCCTTTCCATTTCTAAGGACAAGAATTACTTGCGTCATCATTAGTTTTGCTTACAGAGTTGAAAAATAGCTCTAAGACTCTGAAAGGCCAAGATACCCTGAAAGGGTATGCACCACAGGACACGCAGTAACCTTTTTGTCCATTTTAAAATATCATAATTTAAAAACTTTCCTGAAACACCTAAATTATCCTCTCTCTGTTGCCAAATATGCCAGCATTTAGAGAGACATAAAGAATATCCCCCAAATTCCTTTTACCTACTTACCCTCCATTTATCTGCTACTAGAGGAGCAGCAAAGAGCAAGGGAAGGGCACAGAATCATCTTTTCAAACTAAGATGGAAGCTGAATTCCAAGGGCTGCCATATCACCTTTAGTGAGGTAATTAACAGATACTTACTAGATGCCTTCGATGTTCCAGACGCTCCGCTGGACAAGCAAAGTAGACCTGGCCCCTGCTGTCAGATACTTACAGTCTACAGGGGACAACTTAACCTTCCAATGGAGGGCAAATTACCTGGCCAATAGGATGTACAAAGGTTCACACCCCCCTCCCACCCACACACACACACTATACACAACTCTGAGTTGCTTCTACAGACATTACATATTTCTTAGTGCTTATTTTATAACTTAGTCAAAGCATCCTTTCCAAGTCTAGACAGCTTGTCTGCCTTCTTGATGTTCTTCTTCCCCAGTCGTTGAGCATTCTGGGACATCATCAGAGGGAAACAGCCATGTGTATTAAAGTTGCCAGAATGTTTTTGTTGCTGTTGGCAGCCAAACTGTAGGATTGGCACCATCTCCCTCATGAAAGCTTCACGTTACTTCCTTTTGCCACCTTTGGCGATTCTGCAGCGATAAAGGGGTGTATAATCCCTCCATACAAAGAAACTTCTGGACTCTTCAAACTCTGCCCGTAAGTCACCCCAAAGAGAAACAAGAAGACGTCCCTCTCTTTGCCGCTCCTTCCCATCCTTCTGCATCTGTCACTCTCTGTCTTTCTCACTCTGTGTGTTGTCCTCTTTGCCCTGCCAGCTAGCTCTTGTTTGCAAAGGTTTTTTTTGTACTCACAGCTCTCACTGGTTCCTCCGGGGGCCCATTTACTCTTTCGTGGCTGCAGATTCCAGAAGGCCCTGGTTTCTGCACACTATTAATGACACACCAGTAGCCCAAGAGGGGTCATATGGGATGCTCAGTGTTCACCTTGATTGCAGGCAGGAGGCAGCTGCGCGCTGACGGAGGGAGAGGAAAAGGGTGAGGGACAGTGACCTGGTACTTCCTCTTCAGAACCTTCTCAGAAAGCGGTCAACCTGTAATGCTACCAGCTCTGATAACAGTTACGGACTAAACTTGTTCAAACACATTGATAGATATAATCGCTTTCCCCCAAGTCTGCCATTGCCTTGTAGCATGTCCTGGGCTTGGACACTGACCTCCCCAGGACTTAGTTTCCTGAGTTATAAAATGATGGGGTCAGAAGAGCAAGTTAGTAAAGAACTTTAGCATACATATTCTGTTTAAGAAAACTAAAGCCACTGAATTTTTTAACAGTAAGGTTAATACGACTTTTTAAAATATTTAAGCAGGTATTCGGAATTGCCCACTAAGGAACAGGGTTGAAAGGAGAGAACAGTTTACGTATTCTGTTGTTTGGGGGACTGCTCACTGACTTTTTAAAATTAAAGTGATACTTAAACATGAGGAAGGGGAATCAAACTGTATAGGAGAGTCTAAAATAAAAAGTAATCATCTTGCACTCACTCCACTCATGCCTGATCACATTTCCCAGTGTGAACTACTCTGAACTTCCGTTATTTAATTTCTTTAGCTGATTACCATGGTAACTTTACGTCTATAATACTCATATTTCTGTTTCCTGAACTATCTACGTTGCACGCACTGCTGACCCTCAATGTGATAGTGGAAGAACTTTCCTCTGCTAGTGTAACTCCCAATTTTGTTTGGTTATATTATTTCTAGATTGTCAAGATTTAAAATATGTACTTCACTAAGTCTTTAATGCTTTGTTGATAGGTTGCTTCAGAAAATGTACCCCCCACCAAAAAGCATATTAAGTATAACGATCGTATAGATATCTTTCACTATGGAACCAAGTATTTTTTTTAACCTCATGATAAAAATTCACTCCTTCCTGTGAAAGAAATGAAGTCACCAGCACTCTCATACCTGCTCCTTCCTCCTGTACCTTTTGTTAGTTATATTTATTTTTACTGGTATATTATCAAGGTGTAATGTAACTCTCATTGAAATATAACCAAAGTTCATGTAACTGTTTAGTATTTGTTCTGTAATTAAATGGATTCATTTCAAACCATTAGTCTTTTTTCTGTGTGTGTGTGAATGGCAGAAACATTTATTCCACCCAGCAAAGTCACTGAAGAAAAGTGAAGTTCCAACACATTTCTTTTGTCTTCTCAGTTAATAAGTAAAAGAACAGGCATTTTATCAAAGAAGACATACACCTGGCAAATGAACACAATAAAAATGTTCAACATTATGAATCATTAGGGAAATGCAATCAGACTATAGTGAGGTACCGCTACACACTTTAAAACAGGCAATATTTTAACTACTGACCATACTAATCAAGTACTGGTGAGGACTATAGGGGAACTGGAATGCTTCCATACTGTTGACGGGAGTGCATAAGGGTACAGTCATTCAATTTAGAATATGAAACCATATATTCATATGAAGAATTTTATGCACATGTTCATAGTAAGCTTATTTGTGGTGGCCAAACTGCAAACAAACCACAAAACCCCTTTTGTTATTTTTCAGGAAGAAAATGAACTATTCATACCTGCAACTTAAATGATTCTCAAAATAATTATGCATCGTGAAAGAAAAAGACAAATACAAAAGTAAACATTAAGATGCCAATGATATTAACAGTCTAGAAAACACTAATTGAGTGGGGAGAAAAGTAAATCAATTGTAATTGCCTGGGAGCCCTGGGAGACATGTCAGAAGGTGGTAGATATTGGTGTTGGATGTTTGTTGTTATGATAATGGATCCGTGGCTTTACAAATATGAAAACTTACCAAACTGTACATTTTAGGTATGTTCATTTCAGTGCATACCAACTGTACAGCTCAGTTAAGTTTGAATAGAAATTGGCTTCACATAAAAATCTGAATGTCCTTTTCAGTAGAACTCTGCCAACCACACGTCAACTCCACCACCTCTCCTTGTCCATGGGAGGGATTCTGTTGCAGTAGCAATGAAGGCTGGTGAGCAGTGAAAGGTGTTTCCACTTGAGTCATCCAGGAACTCTGCCTGGGTCCTAAAAATCACATGCCTGGACTACACGACTTCCACTCTCATACAGCTCCAGAATCACTGGTGGTTCTCACAACTGTCCTCCTCTCAGGGTGACCTCTGAACCCACCCAAAATTCTGACATCCAGGACGCACCATTAGTCCCACAGAGCCCTGCGGTCTACCCTAGGAGGCCTTGGAAAACAATGCAAATTAGATGACAACTGGAGCGAACGCTATTCTCTGCCATGCTCAAACCATTAGTTTTTTAATATAGCTTCCTTATTACCAAATTCTTTATTTAATTCATATCTTAATTATATGGATTTATTTTTTATCTTTGGCAAAACGGTTTTTGAGGAAGGGCTTATGTGTGCTATCCTGCTTTCTTTCATGTTGAAAATATGAATAGTACCTCCTCTGGATTTAATCTTCTTTTGGTCACAATTTTCTTTTCTTCTAAATTTTGTAGATGTTGTCCCGTTGTCTTTTTAAAATGAATATGACTATAGAGCAGTCTAATGCCAGCCTGATTTTCTTTCACTTTTAAGGTGATTTTTTTTTCTGCAGGGTGCCCAGGGAATTAATTCGTTTTTCTTTAAATCTAAAATCTTGAGCAGAATATAGTTCCATGTTGCTATTACTGTATGACATTTTCTTATGACCACTATGTGTTTTTGCTGTTAACAGATTCCATTTTTTTTCCTTCAGGGGGATTTTATTTTAATGTACCTTTGAGTGATTTTTCCATTCTTCAGAGACATTAATTACCTTTATGCTGCTTTGTTTTAATCTGTGTTCCATATCTGTTAGCTTCTATCTGATTGCAGAAATCAGTTTGTCTTTTTAAATCTGCATTTATTATGATTATCTCAAACTTTTCTATTAAAAGGATAATTTTAAATTTCCTATTATTAAATGCTTTTTGCATCCAAAAATAAAGGTGAATATAAATGTAAAAACCACATATATGCCCACAACCCAGTGTAACAACTAGAATAATATAACCGCATTAAAATTCCTATATGTTTCTCCCAAATTTCATGCCCTCTCTTCACTCCCAAAAGTACCAACATCTTAGCATAAAAGAGTTTTAAAAAATAATGTAGTATAACCTAATCAATACAGTTTACTTTTGAATACATTTGACCTTTTAAATAAAAGGAATCATACTATATATTCTTCAGCAACCTGTTTCTTTTCCTCCCGAAAATTCTGCTTGTGAAATTAATTTATGTTAACACAAATACCTGTAGTTCTTTTTTCTCACTGTTAACCGTATTCATAGTATAGATATAACACCATTATTTTTTATAAATCTATTTGTTTTATTTATTTATTTTTGACTGTGTTGGGTCTTTGTTGCTGCGTGCAGGCTATCTTGAATTGCGGCGAGCAGGCTTCTCATTGCGATGGCTTCTCTTGTTGCGGAGCACGGTCTCTGGGCATGCGGGCTTCAGTAGTTGTGGCACGCGGGCTCAGTAGTTGTGGCTCGCGGGCTCTAGAGCGCAGGCTCAGTAGTTGTGGCTCGCGGGCTCTAGAGCGCAGGCTCAGTAGTTGTGGCTCGCGGGCTCTAGAGCGCAGGCTCAGTAGTTGTGGCTCGCGGGCTTAGTTGCTCCGCGGCATGTGGGATCTTCCCGGACCAGGGCTCGAACCCGTGTCCGCTGTATTGACAGGCTGATTCTTAACCACTGCGCCACCAGGGAAGCCCCTAGATATGACACCATTTATTCATTCATTTCCTTGTGAATAGTTAATTCCAGTTTATTTTAAATTTTTATTTTATAATTACCAATATTATAAAGTTTTAGTACAGATTATCTTATACACATGTTCAAAAATTTCTCTAGAATGTATATTTATAAAGGGAGTGATATTTCTAAGTTATAGAAATCTTCAGCTAATTGAATAATGCCAAATGGTTTTCCAAAATAGTTATATATGATTTAAGTGTAATATATTCTCTTCCTGGATATTGGTTATGTATTACTCTAGAAAGGATAGTTCTGCTGAACTTCAATTTTGGAAGAATGGGATCTGAAGTGACAGGCTAACATAAAACTATCTGTTGTAAACCAAAGAGCAGGGAAGGCAGCAAGACTGACTCAAAGAATAGAGTGTGTCTCACATCTGGAATTAGCTGCTCTTGTGTCTTAGAGATATTATTGGTTGAATTTATGTCCTGTTCTCAAATATCTCTGTCAAGGAATTGTATTCAAACGTAAGATTATCAAATAACTATTTTTATTGTTTCTTAAAGATTGATCTGTGGGAGATAAATAAACATTCAATAAAAAAACTGCCAAGTATTCAAGTAAGTTTGGATGTCTGATTTTAGCCAAACCAAACAGTTTTCTGCAGAATTTCTCAAATCCATTAATATGCTAATAGACGCTGTGAATTCGTAAGAAGGATATATATTATAAAGAAGTTCCAATATTATTTGATCATGAAACTCCTTATGTTCATGGACTCCTGGAACGTACTTTGCAGAAATTTTGCTTTCTTCTAATCATGAAATGTTAGAACTAGAAGGAGCCTTAAAACAACTCAGTTTTAAACTCCAATTTTGCAAGAGGGAAACTAAAATTAAGAGAGTTTAAGTGACTTCCCCAAGGACACACAGCTCTTCGATGGTAAAGGCGGGATTAGGATCTGTATCTTCAGATTCTTGATCTAGTGTTCTTTGAATTTGGTTAAAAAATAAATGAAGTTGCAAGATGCAGTGGCCTGTACGTATGTGGTATGTCCTTCTTTACCAGTGAGAATAGTGAGACTAGATTCTTCCCTGTGAACCTCAAATTGCCCTTCTGACAGCTTATAACATCCTCTCTCTGAAACTATATTAGATCTCTGATCTTCATGAGGGTTCAAGAGTCTAGGATTATTCTCTGTAAAGTCTCCATGTAGAGTAGATATCACACAAACTTGATCATCCTATCTTATTGGTCCCTCCAGCAAAATTTAGCCAGAAAAATGTCCCTTCCAACATCACGGTTCAGGTGGATGAGGCAGTTTTATACTTTGAGGTTGTGTGGACACCCTCACACCCCATAAGCAGAATTTAGGAAGGGCTTGAAATTTAGAAATGGAATCACCTTTCCATTAGGCAGTGGAACAGTGTGAACCAGAGACCCTTAAAAGTTCCAGACGCTTTAACTTTGAAAAAAGTTGTGAGAAGTATGTCCCCAGATT
Organism: Eschrichtius robustus; assembly: GCF_028021215.1. Lineage (NCBI taxonomy): Eukaryota > Metazoa > Chordata > Mammalia > Artiodactyla > Eschrichtiidae > Eschrichtius > Eschrichtius robustus. The sequence continues at coordinate 53,770,747 of NC_090833.1, read as the reverse complement.
GAATTGCATTGTTATTTGTCGATACACTGTTGTAATAATGAAACATTTGATATAATCTGAATGTCCGGTAACTTGGGGGTGGTTAAATGAATCAAGGTATGCTATGAAATACTATACAGTCCATAAAAAATTATGTTCTAGAGCAATTCATGGAAAGATGTCTAAAACAGAGCTTCCCGAAAAGTGTGCCAGGTAATAAGTTTTGATGCCCTTTGCCCTCATGGGAGGTGGTCAGGGTCTTGTGTGGCCTGAACCCCCAGCTCAAATGTCTCAAACTGCAGGCGGTCTTTCCTATTCACACTAGTGTGTCATAAAAATGACTTACTTTTTTATGTATGCCATGATGCAAAAAATATTCAGAAAACTGGTCTAAACATATTACATGAAACAAAAGGTTATGAAATATTGCTACAAAAAGTACATTTTAAAAAATAAATTTATTTATTTTATTTTTGGCTGCGTTGAGTCTTGGTTGCTGCGAGCAGGCTTTCTCTAGTTGTGGCGAGCGGGGACTACTCTTCATTTCGGTGCACAGGCTTCTCATTGCAGTGGCTTTTCTTGTTGTGGAGCATGGGCTCTAGGTGCGCGGGCTTCAGCAGTTGTGGCACGCAGGCTCAGTAGCTGTAGTGCACGGGCTTAGTTGCTCTGCGGCATGTGGGATCTTCCCGGACCAGGGCTCGAACCCATTTCCCCTGCATCGGCAGGTGGATTCTTAACCACTGCGCCACCAGGGAAGCCCCAGAAGTACATATTTTTATAAACAGAGATACACTCAAAAGTCTGCTACGAAATGCATCCTGCCTACATCCGGATGATGGGAATACAGTTATTTTTATTTTCATTTTTTTGCTCATCTACATTTCTCTTTTTCAGTGAACACTTTTCTTTAATAACAATAATATGACAATACTAATTTAATACTTACATGACCCTTAATATGCTTTATCTTGTTCTAGCCTCAAGCAGGCCTGTGAAGTAGACGCTGCTATTATTATTTTCATTATATAAATGCTATTTTTAAATTTCAGATTTGAAGCTACTAAGAACTGGACAAGTTGATGCAGAAAGGAAAAGGTGGAAATGAGACATATCTGAAAAGTAGAAATAAGAAAAGGTAGTAACTAATTGTCCATGGGAAGCAACTATGTATGCCTCCAGGATATTGAGGATTATGGCATTAGTAACCAAAACGGAATCAAGGAAATACAAGATTATATAGAGATTTTAAAGAAATTTAGAGAAATGGTTAGTTTTCAAGAAGAAGCTGAGGTTGGCTCTTTACTTGTTGAGATTGAAGAGATAACAAAGCAGGTTGGTAGAAATGTCCGGGTAATGGCCTGCGCTCAGGTGAGAGAAGAAACCTAAAGCTGTAGTGTGAACAGCCATCCACAGTGGAGCCGTGCTTACAGCTACGCAGGTGAAGGGCTCTCCTGAGAAGAGAATGTACAGAGACAAGCAGGGCACCAAAAGTTTTACCCTTTAGACCTCGTGTCCACAGACCCCTGAACTTGCCATCCATGTGTAGAATGTTGGTAGAATGGACTTCCACGACTCCTTGTGCGTGGGTAAATGTTGACAGTGGATGACACGTACAAATAGTTTTCTTCATTGTTTTTCCTTAGATCAGAGATTACTTGATTTCTTTCAAGGAAAGTATAGGTGGAAAAGACATTTAACAAACTTGCAGTGTAATGTTGGTGAGAAGCACCCTAGAGGATGGAATTCAAGGTGAAAGATACCCTAGCTTTGGGAAGAAGTGATCAGAAATTGAGAAAATGCAACTGAATCATGACAAATGCTTGGTTTACTGCATTTAGGGTGAGGAAAGGGTCAAGTTCCAAAAATTCAAAATGGAGGGCCTCTGACTACATATAAATACAATGAGCAAAGATCTAAGAGTCTCAGGAAACCACAACTTGAAAAAGGATGTGCTGTATATATTTGTGCTGGTGCATGTAAGATGTTTATTAGGATATAGTTTTTCAGGCAGCAGAAAGACATACATGTAAATAAACCACCTTGTCATATTTGGCATTAAGAAATGTATTAGAAATATAATAATTATATTTGTCTTCAAGGTCCCTCTTTTAAGAGAGTTCAAAGTTATTAAATAGGATACAGAGGACATCAAAGAAAAAAGGATAACTGTAAAATGTACTTCTAAAAAAAGGCTAATGAACATGGTATTATCTATTTTTGGAATCAAAAGATCAAGGGATGATTTAATAAGGATCAGGATTATTAAGTTATGCAAGATTGTTATACAGAGCTTTTGGGCATCTTTACTGCCAGTAGAAAAGTAGGAAATAAGCTGAAGCTATTAATAACCCCCCCCCCCAAAGTACATGTGCATATATACACACACATACATGGACCACACATACTCACACACATGCACGTAGAAGTGTGTGTTTGTATAAAGAGCCCGGAAGGGTCTACATCAAACTATTAGTTATTATTTGTGTGTGGTATTGATTATAGGTGTTTTTATTTGTTCCATATCTGTATCTTCTAATTTATCCATAGTAAACATGAAATGTTTGTGCAGTAAGAAAAATGTTTTTATGGTATTTATAGAAGCAGATAGGTCACTTCCCTCTCATCCGTATCACCCTGCCAACTCCTAACCTATAATACTTAATTTTTATAATATTCTGTATAACAGTAGTACTGGTACTCTACTTTATCTTTTACAGATGCTAGTGAAAAGTAACCACCTTTCAGACAAGATCATTGTTTTGCCAGGGAAAATTGAAGAAATCTCACTTCCTGAGGCTGTAGATGTGATCATTTCAGAACCAATGGGATACATGCTGTTCAATGAAAGGATGTTGGAAAGTTACCTTCATTCCAAAAAATGGCTGAAAGCAAATGGTGAGTTGGCCAATTCCTGGTTTAGAAAGTAGGCTAACTTTTCTGTAAAATATGCCGTCTTACTTCCCCCATATTCAGTCCTTTACAGAAAGGAGGAGAGAGCATTTCTATTAAACCAGTTCTTTGATTTTCTCATCTTATTCTCCCATAATAAATGAGCTAGTCTCCAAAAGACATTGATGGCAGTGGCTGCGTGGTATTCAGTATGGTAAAGGAGACCAAGTTCCGAGTTATGTATTTTTGTCCTAGTTCACTCACTGTTTTCCTTAGCTAACTTGGCCTAACACTTGACCTTTTGACCTTGGCTTCCCCATCAGTATTATTAAAAGTAATCTCTAAAGCCCTTTCAAGTGTTGACCTTCTGTAATGTGAGAAACTCTCTGGTGTCCATTTCTTCTTTCTAACATATTCTCTTCCTACTGTATGTCTCTTTCCCTATGGTCACTACATATAATCGAGATAATAATATAAAGTCCAGTATTCTCTTTGTGCTTAACGAGTGTCTGTGTGTGCTAAGCAATTTGCATAAATTATTTTATGAAAACCTTACAAAGTGTGAATAATGAACGTTTTCAGTTTATTTGGAGGGTTAGTGCAGAGGTTCTCGGTGATTTTATACTCCTTTCCCAGGGGACATTTGGTGATGTCTGAAGACATTTTTGAGTTGTCACAGCTGGCAGAGGTGGTGCTACCCGCACCTAGGGAGAAGGGCCAGGGACTTGCTAAGCATCTTTCAATGTGCAGGACAGCCCTCACACACATCAAAGTGTTATCCAGCCCAAAATGTCAGTAGGGCCAAGATTGAGACCTGGCTTAGCAGGAGACAGTATTACGATCCGCACTTACGAAGAGAAAACTGAAGCACGATGAGGGAAAGCAACGTGGCAAGGACACACCTCTAATAAGTGACAGAGCAGGGGTTTGACCCCAGATCTGTCTAACCCTGAAATCCACACTCACAACTCCTTGCACACACACTGACTTTCCACTGTTCACCCCAGAGAGTGGACATGTTCCAACAGCACATTTTTTTTCAATTAAGGGTTAGAAGGTAACTGGCCAGTTTTAACAGTTGCATCTCTGATGAGAATTGCAGCTCCTTACCCGTTTTACTTACTTTAAAGTACTATTGTTGTGGCTCCCTAGTCATACCCAATGAAGACAAAACAGAGAATAAACTACAACTCCTACCCACCAGGTTACCCGGTCTATATGCATAAGTAAAGCTTTAAGTTTGTCTGTAATTTCCTGCATGTTTCAAAATTTAGGGATTTAGAAATAGGCATTTTTTAAAAAAAACTCATGCAAAAATAAATAAACTTGGGCAAAGTATACCTAATGTCAAGAACTCCATTAGCATTCCCATTTATAAATCAGCCCAGGATGATCTTGGAGGCCTTGTGTTCATGTGATAAAATTGAACTACAGGAGATGAAAGCAAAGTAGCTTGGATTTCCTCCTCAATGCCTCCCAGAAAGAATATTTGTATTTTTTTTCTGGATTTTTCTCAAATGGTTAGGTGCTTTTGTATGATGAGACTTTAAGCAAAGTTAATTCACATGCATCTGTTGAGCTGCCCTCTAAGCGGAATATTTACACAATATCTGGGCATCCTTTTTCCCCAGATATTTGAAATGGTTATGAAATTTTATATTTGGCTATGTTTCTTTAACTAGACAAGTAGAAATGAATACTGATTTTATCAGCTTTCTACCCTGTGCAGTCCTGGGGGAAGGATGATTGATTTTTTTCCTAATTATTTTTATTTTCCATCAAAATAAGGCATAGCTTACAGCATCACATGACAATAAAAAGGCTTACAATGAAAAATAGTCACCCTCTGCCACACCTCTTCCTATCCAGAGACTGCTCCCCGAAGGCTTTTCCTTTCAACTCTGTTCTCTGTTGCTTCTATTATTTACCTACATATTTCTATGTAAAATTATCATATTGCTATTCTTGTCACTCTCTGGTTGAGAAGTTAGCTTTCCTACATAGCAGCTCCTTCCCTTCTTGAGGCATCCCCCCATCCTCTAAATGTATTTATACAGGTCCTCAATCCCTTATCCAAACCCTTGGGGCCAGATATGTTTCAGAATTCAAAATCTGGAGGACTTTGGAAAGGTCATAGGGTCATATACCATGTGTTACTTAACACCTCCAGTGGGATCTGAGGCAGCCCTCCATAACGAAACACATAGTATTTCTGCAACAAAACATGAACATGGATACCAAGTAGGATAAATAAAGACTATAAACTCATGTCAGTTCAGGTCAGGTTTTGCCATCAAATGATGTTGCAAACTTACAAAAATCTGTTGCTTTGCAGAGCTTTTTGGATTTCAGGATTTTTTTTTTAATATAAGGAAATATAGACCTAGATTATTACTTGTTTAAATCAATAATCGATGTTTACATTATTATGACAATGTAAATACTGTTCAGTGCTGAGTCAGGTGGTGTAATAGGTGCATATGACTATATATTTTTTTCATGAAATCTTTTGTTTTTCCTGGAGTTGATTGCCTTGTTTTTTCATTAGTGTAGTTTTCTATATACTCATGACTAATTTTTTCCATGCTTTAACAGGTCTGACAGATTGCCTATAAATATTTATTTTGTGGAATTCTCCTGTAATGCTCTGTCCTCCTCTACCACACATGAACTGGTAGCTCTCTAGTCCTGTCGTATGGCTACCGCACTTTGACTTTCCGTCATATTCTTTTGTCTTCCCCTTTCTTGGTTTATACCATTCATTTCAGCAAAGAATATTTTCTAATAGCTTCTGGAGAAAGGGTGGTTGAGAAGTTACTGTGTATTGAGTCCTCGTATTATCATTTTGTTAGGTAGAGAATTTTAACTTGAAAACAATTTTTACTCAGTATTTTTAAGGCATCTTTTTTTGGCGTCTGGTACCCAATGTTGCTATTGAGAAGTCGAATGACATTCTGACTCTTAAAGTTTTAAAATGACATAGTTTTTCCCTCTGGATGCTTTTAGTATTTTTTTTCACTTCTAGTTGTCTTAGTGTGAAACTTTTTAAATTCTTGTGCTGGACATTTAGTGGGTATGTTAAATCAGAAGACTCATTTTCTTCGACTCTTGGAATTTTTCTTATATTTTACCTTTGATGATTTCCTCGCCTCCATTTTATCGAATATCTTTTCAATTCCTGTTAGGCTTGGGCTCAGATCATCCTCCTCTGAAACTTCCCAAGTTTACACAAATAAGGATACATATGACTTTTCCAAAGTTGTTTAATAACCTTGTATCTTGAAATTGAAAAACCATCAAGCAATCATTATTGTTTTAACAACAGTGCTTGAGATTTATATGGAGAAATATGAATGATGTTACAGTCGTGGTTCTTCTCTGACCACCTCTGAAAATACCGTAATTAAAATGATCTGTTCTATTTTAACAGACATCAAGGGGAGCATAGTTAACGTATGAGAGCATTGACTATTGGAAGAGATTTCACCCCTGGGTTTTTTCTTTCTGCTTATTATCTCTGTGGTTATGGCTGAATCATTAAAATTTCCCTGTTCCTTAGTTTTCTCATTTATAAAATGGATATAGTAATAGAACCTACTTTATATTATTATGAGGATTAAATGAATTAATACATGGAAAGCCCATAAAAAGGTTCAAGGCAGAGTTAACATAAACAAGAAATTTTAGGTATTATTATTAGAATGATGATGGTGATGATGATGAAAGATCTGTAGTTTTTTAGACGACGAGAATAATGATTCTGATCGCCACATCTGCCTGCCCAGAAAGGCCCAGCTTCAGGTCTGCCAGCCTAGGTGTTTGTTTGCCTGCTAAGTTATCTGCCCTTTCCCCCAGTGACTGCAAATGTCAGGAACAAAACACAAGTGCTGCGGGCTTCCCAGCGTGGAGGATGGTGAGCCTGCCTGCACATAAGCATAGATTCTAACAGCACTTAGAAAGATAAATGGTCAATATGATTATACATCAACAAAGTCTAAGAATGAAAATAATCATGTGATAGGATGAGGGAACGTTGATTGTTTTCAGCTAGTAGCTGAAGTGGGAAGCAGCTGCATAGCACAGGGAGATCAGCTCGGTACTTTGTGACCACCTAGAGGGGTGGGTTAGGGAGAGTGGGAGGGAGGCGCAGGAGGGAGGGGATATGGGGATATATGTATACGTATAGCTGATTCACTTTGTTATACAGCAGAAACTAACACACCATGGTAAAGCAGTTATACTCCAGGGACTTCCCTGGTGGCACAGTGGTTGGGAATCTGCCAGCCAATGCAGGGGACACAGGTTTGAGCCCTGGTCCGGGAAGATTCCACATGCTGCGGAGCAGCTGGGCCCACGCGCCGCAACTACTGAGCTTGCGCTCTAGAGTCCATGAGCCACAACTATTGAGCCCATGTGCCACAACTACTGAAGCCCGCACACCTAGAGCCCATGCTCCGCAACAAGAGAAGCCACCACAATGAGAAGCCTGTGCACTGCAACAAAAAGTAGCCCCTGCTCGCCGCAACTAGAGAAAACCCGCGCGCAGCAACGAAGACCCAATGCAGCCAAAAATAAAATAAATTTAAAAAAAAAATCGGGGCTTCCCTGGTGGTGCAGCGGTTGAGAGTCCGCCTGCCAATGCAGGGGACACGGGTTCGAGCCTTGGTCTGGGAAGATCCCACATGCCCGGAGCAACTGGGCCCGTGAGCCACAGCTGCTGAGCCTGTGCGTCTGGAGCCCGTGCTCCGCAACAAGAGAGGCCGCGATAGTGAGAGGCCCGCGCTCCGCGATGAAGAGTGGCCCCCGCTCGGCGCAACTAGAGAGGGCCCTCGCACAGAAACGAGGACCCAACACAGCCAAAAATAAATAAATAAATTTAAAAAAAAATCATACTCCAATAAAGATGTTAAAAAAAATAACAAACAGTAGCTGAGAAAGCCAATATGCCAGGTTAAATGCCTCACCTAGGACTCTAAACTTTTATTATAACGTAGCTTTGTGACTTGCTTTGACATTCTTTTTTATATTCCCTCCAATCTTCTGCCTAATTTTCTTATCATTGCTTTGAGGCAAGTTTACGTTTTAGCCTGCTGTGTAATAACTGAGATGGAATGAAAGAATAGAACAGGTCAAGTGGCAGGTCTTCAAGTAAGAAGGCGGTAGGAGTCAACTTTGAGTCTGTTGTCTTCTGCTCAATAGGAATGATGTTCCCGACGTTCGGCGACATCCACCTGGCCCCCTTTTCTGATGAACAGCTGTACATGGAACACCACTCCAGAGCCAACTTTTGGTAACGTTCTCTTCTCTCTTCCCCTCCTTTCAGAGTAAACCAGAGTTCTTAAACTGTTGACATTGTGGGTCATATACTGGGGTCAGGGGCTGTCCTGTGCAGTGTAGGCTGTTTAGCAGCTTTCCTGGCATGCACTTCCTGGATGCCAGTAGCACCTTCCCCCTAGTTGTGGCAACCAAAAATGTCTCCAGACATTACCGAAAACATCCCCTTGGAAGGCAAAATCACCCCCTGTTGAGAACTACTGAAATAGACAAATAAGGGAGCCGGTTAGGCAAAATCAAACATCCAAAAAACTGCCCTAATGCTAAAATAATAGTGTCCTCCCCCTGCCTGCTGTCCCTCCCTTTCCACTTCCTCCATCCATTCTTTTGGCCCAAGGCTATGGCTTCTGCTAGAACATGCCTTTGTCAGAGAGCAGATCAATCAGTATACCTGGATGTAAATGAGTTGATCAGAAAATTTTTGGCGCTTTCCTACTAATTAGCTGTTGACTTTTGGGCAGTTCACTTCATCGTCTGAGACTTGGTTTCTTCCATTGGTAAAATGAGAACACAAAACTCCTGCCAGTTTGAAACCACCATTCCTTCTGCCTTTCTTTCCTGAGACTGGTTTTTATAAGGAGAAGGAGGGGAGGAGGATGACAGTATTGGACCTGTGGGGGGGAGAAACAGAAGAGGTACCATCCAAGTGGGAACGTGAGGTGTGTAGGAGGGAGCGCAGCATGCACCACAGGTGGGTGAGGATGCGTACTAAAATGTAAACTTTGAGCTCTGGCTGAGGATGCGGAACCATGCAACAGAGATATCCAAAGTTGATTTCCAGGGCTTTCTCTTTGTAATGCCATCCCTTGGTGAAGGGGCAGGAAATAGGAAGTGCTTTGGTTTCCCGCATTACGAAGTTCTATGAGGAGTGAGGGCAAAGGGTTATGATTTTTCTTTCTCCCCAGTTTTTTCCTGCAAAATAGGCTTTCCCACCACAGTTTCATAACCTTTAATGGCTTCGATTCAATCTGTAATTTTGAAACTACAAACCACAGAATTTCCAGTGGGGGTGAATGGCCTCTTAGTGTGTATGTGTGTGGCGACAGAGGGGGCAATGATGTCATGTAAGGTCATGCTGACCCTAAATGTTTCTATTTTAAATGGAGAGGTTGGAGAGATAGGAATTTCAGGTGACAGAGTATGCCAGACTTATAGGGGAGGTTGGTCGTCCAGGCAGTTTTTTTGTGATCTCTCAGCAGTACCATCTACTGCACTGGTGGTTTTGGCAGAATGTCTTGAGAGAAATCAAAGGGGTGGGGGGGGGGGGGAGGCGGAGTTGGAGACTGTTGAGTAGAGACACCCCTTTTGAGGAATTTCACTGCAAAGGGAGTTAGAGAGATGGGTGGTGGCTGACCAGGGAAGTGAGGTATAAAAAAGGTAGTTTTTTTGATGGAATGAATAGAACATGTTTGTATGTTTGATGGGGAGCCCAGCCCGTCCACTGTGATTATTAATACTCTCTAGGTAGTAAGAACTCCCTTGATGAGCTCGCCCATTCCCACAGTTCAAATACCATCTCTATGCTAATGATTTCCGAGTGTATCTCTCCAGACTTGTCCTGTGAACTCCATACTTTTCCATAGCCAACTGCCTCCTGGACGTCTGCCCTTGGAGAGACGCACCATGTCCACAGCTCAACTCCTGATCTCCCCCACTGCCACCCCACACCTGCTCTACACAGTCTTTCCACCTCAGTTGCTGACAACTTTATCCTCCTAATGATTCAGGCTCCAAATCTTGAAGGCATTCTTTCTTTGTTCCCCATACCCAAACCATTAAGAAATTATGTTGGTTTTACTTCCAAAGTACATTTGACCCCTGAACAACACAGATTTGAACTGTGTGGACTTTTTTCAATAAATATATACTCTAGCTCTACATGTGAATCTGTGCATGTGGAACCATGGATACAGAGGGCTGACTGTAAAGTTAATGAGGATTTTTGACTGCGTGGAGGGTAGGTGCACCAACAAACCCCCCCCCCTTTTGTTCAAGGATCAACTGTATATCCAGAATCTGACCAGTTCTCCCTGTATTTACTGTTTCCCCTTGATCACAACACTGTCATCTCTCACCTCAGTTATTACGGTAGCTTCTTAACCTGTCTATTCCAACATCCCCAGAGCCCTCCAGTAGGTTCTACCCAGTCTGGCTCCTCATTTTCTACTGCTGCGTTCACTCCAGCCTCCCAGACTTCCTTGCCCATCCTCAGGCATACCTGACACACTCCCACCTTAGGGCCTTGCATTTGCTCATCCTCCTCTGGAATACCTTTCCCTCCAGATTCACATGGCTAATTCCTTCAACTCCATAAAGGCTTTGTTAAATGCCTTCTCAATAGGACCTACCCTGACCACCATATTTAAAGTGGCAGCCATACCACTCCCAATCCCACGTTTTCTGCTCTGTATTTTTCCTCCAACACTTATCACCTCCTAAGAGACTTACTTATTATTGTTTATTGTCCGTATCCCTCCTCGTAGAATGTGAGCACTGCAAGAGCTGGAATATTGTCCCCGTTCACTATCCTGCCATGTGGTAGGCCCTCAGTAAATATTTCTGATAAAAACTCCTGTGATCTCAAGCATGTATGGAAATAATTACCATCAAGATTTTAGTTGATATCTTTCTCATTTTTCTTTTTCTTTATAAAATTAGACTCATACCATAAATACCATTTTATAGCACTTTTTAAAAACTTTATTAATACCTTGTTGACATGTTCTCAGGTCTTTTAGATATTATTTTGCTGCAGAGTATTTCTTTTGTGGCTCTCTTGTAATTTATTGACTCAAGATCCACTGTTGGGTATTAAATTATTTTAATTATAATTTAACCCTATACATTCTATTAAGAAACAATACTAAGGTATTGTTCCTATATTCCACAAGAATGTAGAATTTTATAGACTTCTATAAATTCTGTAGGAAACGATGCTAAAGTGAACATCCTGTTATAGAAATCTTGTACATTCTGATTATTACCTTACAATAAATTGCTAGAAGCAGAATCACTGGACCAAAAGGTGTGAAGAAGGAACTTTAAAAAAATTATTCTTATATGTTGCCAAATTGCCCTGTAGAAAAGCTTTACCAATTAACACTTCCACCAGTGGTATATGAGAATGTCTGCTGAGTCTTGCCCGTACGGGATATGTTCTGTTAAATGCCAGTTTGATTTGCAAAAAAAAAATGGTGGCCGATTTATTTTTAATCTGTATTTCTTTGATAGCTGGTGCATTTGAATGGTTTTATTTTTAGTCAACAGATACACACACAAAATTTTTTAATATATAGTTATCAAAATTCATAGCCTTCACTCTGTTTCTACTTCCTGTCCCTTTATAAGGGGGTTTCAGCATTAGACTACTACCATGAAGGCCCTATGTTGTATTGATCCAAGGAACAGGTGGTGAAAGCTTGCACGATTTCTGATTTCCGTTAGAAGAGGTAAAGAAGTGGATGCTGGCTGAAGGGAGGGAGGGGGATGCAAAAAGTGAGTCTGGGTGTATTCTGAGGGAGTGGGCTGAGAGACTGAGGAATAACTAACAGGCTAAATAAATAAGATCCCCAGATACAACCCATCGTCAGTCCTCACCTGACTTAACTATCAACAATGCCGCTTGACGCCTTTGACTCTTCACTTCACTTCTGAGCCTAAGCCTGATTTTCTTCCTCCCTTATTGACCCTAAATCTCCTTTGCTGATTCTTCCTCATGACTCAAATCTTTGATGTTGGATTGACTCCTGGTTAGTTCTTAGATGTCTTCCTATTTCTGTCTGTGCTCACTTTCTTAGTGATCTCATTTAAATACCGTCTTTATGTTGACAACTCCCATAGTTAGAACTCCAGGCCAGACTTCTCCCCAGAACCATAGACTTTGGATGTCCAAGTGGCTGGTGACAGCTCACCTTGGATGTCTATTGGGCATCTTAAATTTAATACATCCAAAGGCAAGCTGCTGATTTTCACCACCACCCCCTGCCCACCCCTGCAAAACGAACATAAAACAAGCAAAACGAAAAACCCTGCTTCTACTACAGTCTTGAAATAGCCTCCTAACTCATTTCCTCTTTTCAAACAACAACCAACATGATCTTGATAACACATGATTAGATCATGTTCTTCTTCCACCCAGAACCCTCCAGTGGCTTCCGATCATCTGCATAGGAAAGTCCAAAGTTCTCCCGATAGATGGTAAGACTCCGCCTGATCAAGTTCCACCCTGCTGTCCCTCGGACATCATCTCCTGCTACTTGCTCTCTTGTCCTCTCCACTCTGGCCTCATTGGTTGGGCTCCTTGCTTCCCCTCAAACATACTCGGCTTGCTGGCACCTCACTGCCCTTCCCTCTGCCTGAAACGCAGGTGTCACTGTGGCTCGCTCTCACCTCCTTCAGGTCTTAGCTCACCTGTCATCATCTCAGGGAGACCGTCTGTCAATTAAAACTTGTAATCTCTTCCCTCCTGGAAGCCCTTATCCCACTTCTCACTTCATTTTTCTCTATGGCACTTATTATCATCTGCCATATATATGCTTTTACTTATCTGTTTTATTTCTTGGCCATCTCCCCCCATGAGACTACAAGTTCTGTAAGAGTGGCTGTTCTGTTTACTGCTGTGTCCCCATCGTCTGACCTAGATGATCATAATTGCTCAATACATTTTTGTTAACTAGAAGACAAATGCATTATTTATAAGATTTCTTTATATATTAAGGATATTAAGACTTTGTTGTAGTTTCTTCAGAATTTTCTCTTCGCCTTGTAATATTCTTTGTGGTGGTTTTTACCACAAAAGGACTTAAAAACTTTTATGTACGTAAATCTACCAATATTTTATTTTACAGTTTATTTCTTTTCCTTTATTTGAAAAAAGGCTTCCCCACCCTGAGTCTGGTATTAGCTTCCTTCTACTTCTTTCATATTTTACTTTTTTTTTTTACACTTAACAGTCTTTCAAATATACATTTAACTCTAAAATTCATTTTAGTTTAAGTATGCACTAAGCATATAACTTTACCCTTTTTAAATAACCAGTCATGGGGTTCACTCTTGGTAGACAAGCTTACTACATTCTGATGTTAGTAGCAGTCACCTACAGAATTAATAATTTCCTTTTCTTACTTGATTAAGATTCCTCGGCCCTTATTAATTAAGATTCTGAAAAGTGTCTCCTGAGAGTAAGGCTCAGTCATGAAGAATCATCATTCTCAGCTGTAAAACTTCTTTAGGTGATGGGTACTAGTGACGGTACTGAAAATATATAATCGGTTCAGGGGGTTAAAACCAAGGCCTTTAAATACAATTTTTAATGGATTCTCATATCAAGAAAAATATATACATAGGATCAATTAAGAGGAGTAACCAAATCTTCTCAAGAAGTTTGAGATGATACTAGTTTACCTCATTACATTTATTACAGTTATAGAACACACAAGCATAGGCAAGTAGGCAGTAGTTAAAAACTAGATAAATCAGACTCTAGAACCAGATTCAACTGTGTTTAATTCTTGGTTCTGTCAATTACTAACTGTAAAACCTTAGCCAAGTTAATCTAATTTCTTTTAGACCCAAGTTTCTTATTTATAAATTAAAGCTAACAGTGTTACCTACCTGGGGATGGGGAGTTTCAGGGATGGGACCTCTCCTTGTACAACTGTCATAGCCCTTTCTTCAGAGGCCAGTGTGAGGGTTCTACCAGGTGCTGAATATGTCTGTCCCAGTTGCACATTCAGGGACTGGGAAAATAACTACATGGTGGGTATGAACTCATTGGACACCCTGCGCAATAGACTTGGTCAGACCTTCCTTTGCTACCTCCGTAAACCCTTACTAACCAGAGATATCCTAAGATTTCTCATATCAGTATCACTTCTTATCTCACATTCCTCAAAAAATCTAGATATTCTCCCTTCTGCTACATAGTTGCTTTGCCACAGAGAAGAATTGGGGAATGTTTACCATATGTTCCTGCGGTGGCATTGCAGAGTCCTCCCTCAAGGGACTGGGTTTCCACTTCAGTCATGGGCCAGTGGTCACTGGATCCATAAACCAGATCTCTAAGTTAGATCTGGAAATTGGGTGAGGCACCTAATCTTCCCACTGTGACAGCTAACATCCTGCTGATAAGCTAGCAAGATTTCTGTTGTTGTTGTTATAGAAATTGAGCACTGTCTAGTGACTGTGCATGTATTTCACCTCTCTGGTAACACTAGGATCTTTTAGCAACCACTTACAGATCCCTCTGGATCAAGGTACCTTGACTGTCACTCTAGTCTTGCTGTCCAACACAGTAATTATGTCATTCTAGCCTATGATGGTTAATTACTGCTTTCTTGCTTCTGATATTCTGAAATTCCATCCAGATTATGCTCATTCGGAGCAGAATTTAATGGCAGCATCACCCGTCACTGTCTTTGATGTACTGAGGACAGCATGCCTCCAATCTTTCACTAGTTTGTTCCCCATTACCTTTATGAATGGAGAGTTTCCTGGACTTTGCCTGAGACTAGTCAGGTGGAACATTCTTACGTCTTCCACAGTAAATCCATCTAGCATTTCGACCTCTCTGAGCCTTTGGACCCCTTCCTCAATACTATACTGCAGAAATTCTGGAATCTCCATCTCATTAACTGCAGGCCATCATGATGACCAAGCTTCAAAGTGACATCCCAGCAGACTACTAGGAGTGGCATCTCCTAGAACATTGAATCCTGGGAGTGCCGTTGTTGATGAATTGCACTCTATGCTGACATATTCTACCCCCACTAGTCCAACACCCTTAAAATCTACTCCAATACCCATTTCCCTGGTTCTTAGCAGAAAATATTAACCAGCTTCTCTAATGTTTTAGTTACGTAAGTTATCTCCTCCTGGAGTAGGAATTGTACTTACTGCTTGGGCCGTGCTGGAGTTACCAGCCTGTCAGCAATGAGGGACTGTTAGCCTGGAGGCAGTGGGCAACAGTGAGGCAGATCTTGAGGGGAATAAGATTATCTTGCAAGGCCCAGGCTTCAAGAGGAGTTGTTGTGCAGCCTTCAGGCAAAGGGAAGCTGTTCTCCTCTGACAGGACAGATGAGAATTAGGCTTCTGCTGGTTTGAAGGATTCGGAGGAGTTGGGAAGGTCTTTTCAGGATTCTCTGCCTTGTCCACTCTACTATCTTAATTCCAGGTCTCAGGGCCCTCGTCTCTTCCTGTCAGGGCCCCAACTGTGATATGTAAGATCTGTCAAGGTTGCATACCCAATATCAAATTCTATACCTGATTTTCTGTACAGAAGGCCTTGGAGCACCAAGGAAATAGGAATTCCCTGAAATTCTGCTAAGGAAGCCCTCCGGATTTCACAGTGTGTCTTAAGTTGGGAGTTGACTGCTCTGAGATAATAGTCTTCTTTTTGCAAAGCTTCCAATGGTATTAACGGAGCCTTGTCTACTCCTCAATCCATATAATTATCATCACCCCAAAACTTCAAGCACACAGTTACCATATAGCCCAGTGCTTCACCTTCCACATTTACTGCATCCTAATTAGCCACTAGTGAGACTGTTAGTAATTGTGATGAAACTACATGCTAAGGGTTTTCCCTCCCCAATTACCAGTAATTCTACATTCAAGGGCCACACCCATATTGATTGTCTTAGCTTGGCTTCCCCAGGAATCAGGGTCTTAGGCAAAGCTCATAAGCTACTTTATTAACGAATGCCATCCCAGTAAAACAAGAATGAGGAGAAAACAGAGGGAGGCAGGAAAGGAGGGAGAAACGATGCAAAAGTGCATTACTGAGCTGACCACCACGTGGTATCAAATACCAAGAGATTGCTTGATCCCTCAGGACCATCTTTAGAGGTCAAATGAGCTATATCTCAGGACAGTTTATACAGATGGAGAGAAGTGTATTTATCCATTGGCTCTTAACTCCTCATTGGGCAACTGTTTACCCCTTAACATTAAGTAGTCTGCGCTTCGGGGTTGTGCATGCATGGACACCAAATGGGGGTCAGGGCACCTCATGCCCCACAGTCTGCAGGGATGCTCAGGGCAGGAGGGGAGAGCGCACGGTGCAGGTCTGAGGTGAGGCGCTGCTGGGTTGTGCTCACGTGGAGTCAGATGAGTCCATACCTTGACACAGCGGGGGCAGAATACCTGGCTGAGGACTCCAGAGGCAGATAAGACAGAGGATCTGAGGTGACCCTTAAAAGGTGATATACCACTTAAGGAACCAAAAGACATTTCCCAGTTTCCTTTTCAGAGTATTGTGAGTGGATTGTACGCACCCATCACGCTTGACAACGGCAGAGCGAGTTGAGTGATAGCAGGGATGCCAGTGGTGGATGGTCTGTAGTCACCTGTTCTTTACAGAAATCAGAAGTCTGTGCTTACAAAGGACAAGGGAAGATGAATGTAAGCAGAATTCTGCCACGGGCAGTGAGAGCTCCCTTCTTGCACCTTTCCACTCTGACTCTACTAAATGCCTTCTTGACCACGGTGTTGCTGAGAAAGATTATTTTGAAGGGAATCCATTCCGTTGAATGAACAAGCTGCTACATTCTACTGCAAAGGCACTGCGTGGTTTGTTCTTAGGCTAGTTCTGCCCCCAAACTGAAATTTCTGCTAAAGGTTCTTTTGGTATAGCTAGAAGTTTAGGCCTTCTGGTCTTTCCCAAAAATATATTTGGCCCTGATAGTCACTGGTTCTTAGAAATACCATACGGACCAAATAAGAACATTTCAAATTACCATGAGATACAACCAAGTTTTTGTCGGAAGTCAAGTGTATGCACAAAGTATCACAGAGAACTTTTGCAGGAATACTACCAACACAATTGTGTTTGGACTTTCATATGCCACTGTCCTTACTTCATTTACATTCAGTGATTCCTGGAACTATAACCTTCGTTCAGCTACCCAGTATTTCTTCTTGATATTTCCTCTGCTTCTCTTTTATGTCTGCAGCTCTTGAACTCACCTGGCTTTTGCTCATGAAATAAGCCTCAATTTCTGTATTCATCTTTTTTGTAACCTATGTCAAACTCATAGCTCTTTCATAGTATTCTGCCACTGGACCCATACACATCCAGATCTGTGTAGTCAGGGATACACTATTTCAGTTTCTGGATCCTCTGGCATCAGAGCTCTCCATTTTCAGACAGAGTTCAACTTCAGCAGACATCACTTCTTCATCCCTGGGCTTGGTTCTGTACAGTCTAAGCTAAAGCACTTTAGTTCTGTACTCACAGAATTAGGACTCCCCTGAATTAGACAAAACTATTCATCAGAATTATATTCATAGCACACATAATGGCACACTCTTACTGTTTTCTTTTTAGTTAAGACACTTAACGGTTTTAAGTGACGAAATAATTTAAAAATGGCTTAAAAAAAAGAATATTTTTGACTAATGTATCTGAAAAGCCTGAGTAGATTCAGCTTCTCAGGCACAAATGGATTCCAGGGCACAGACACTCATTGGGTCCAGGTCTCTCTCTATCCCTTAGCTCAGCTCCATTCTTGGATAGGGCTCTTCCCTCATGACAGCAGTGTGGTTTCCAGCAAATCCAGATTTATAGACTCACAGCTCCATGTCCACTTCTCTGTTGCAACAGCTTGAACAAAAGTCTGACTTGACTTTCCTTGGGTCACATGCTTAACCCTGAGTCCATCATTAAGGCCAGAGAGATAAGACACTCTGATTGGCTACAACTCAGCTACATGCCAGACTTTATTGCTGAGGGCAGAGTCAAACCATCCAAACCCCAAGAACTGAGAGTGAGGAAGAAGTGCCTCTCAGAAGAAAATCCGGTGCCGTAATCAGAAGAAGAGCAACTATTTGCTGGGTAGAATGAACAAAAGATGTCCACCATAGTTGTCTTGACTGATCCACTCTTTCTTCGGATCCATTTCCGTAGGTCCAGTTCTTAACACAAACAAGTAATGTCTAGATTTATGTTGGTTCACCGAGGGGTGCTCCATGGGTTCCTTTACAGAATCCCAGGCTTTCCCTTTCTTCTTAATGAAAGAGGCAGTCTGAAGCTCGGTTCCTTTTAAGGCCTGTGCACCCATTTCCCTTTCTCCTTTATACTAAAAAAAACCCCTATTTTTACAAATACAAAAAGCATATAAATATAGCACATGTAAAATATAAGCCACTTTGCTGGGGTTTAAGCCAGCAAAACCAGAGACGTAATGAGCTGAGCATCTTTATAGATACCACTTTACAGAATGGTATGTCTGCATGCTGTTGATGCAGAAAATCGTCAAAAACAGCCAAGCTTCAAGTCCTGCTATATAAAAGGAATGTATAAGAAATAAAGTTGCAATTTGTTTCTGGACACGCATCCTTCTCCTACCAGGCATTCCCAGCAGGCCATTCCAGCCACCCTCTTACGCTGCATCCTCAGCGTCGTGTGCGGCTTAGGTGACATTTTTGGATCCTTGTTTTTGTCTCCTAGTTCTTAGGGTTATATATGTCTCTCCTCAGGTTGGCATATCACTGGTTGTTAATTCTGGTAGAACATATTCCATTAAGATACCCAAAAGTTGCTTAATTGTCAAACAGCAGAATAGGATTTTCCTTCCTCCCTTACTTTTCTTCCTTCTCTCTCTCTTTTTTTGGCCTTTTTAAAGGAAGGAAGTATTTAGTGGGGATGAGTGAATTTTTTTGTTAGAATAGAATGAAGAAGCAAAGATTTTTTTAAAAAAAATTTTATTGGAGTATAGTTGATTTACAATGTTGTGTTAGTTTCTGAGAGATTTTTATTATAGTCAAACATCTGAGTTATGCTACGAGAGCGCGTGTGTTCATATTAGCAAGACAAAGGAGTGTGTGTGTTAGAGAAACCCCCCACTGTTAACTTCTGCAAGAGAACCTCGGGCAGTACCACCATCCTTCTAAGACAGATCCAGGACACTGTGGGAGGAGATATGTGAAGGAGGAGGAAGGACAAAAGACCAAGTTGAGCTAGAGGAGAGACAAAAACAAAAGAGACCCAAGAGGGAGGATTCCCCTGGATGCTTCTCCAAGCTCGGCTCTGCATGGAGACCATGGAGAGGCTGATGGAATGGTAAATGGGTGGCCTCTTTTGCTGTACTCTGGGTGTGTTTAGGTGTAGCTAATGTAAGATTGTTTTCCTTCTGGACTGTATTTGCAGGACTTTTCAGATGTTGCATGTCTTACGGTGGAAAAGGAAGAGAGGAAGAGGGAGGTACACTTGAAATTTGAAGTCAAGAGAAAAAAATGCATGTAGACTCCTTCTTATGCGCTCATAAAGAGGCCATAAGCTAACTTGGAAAATAAAACCCACATATGATGAAAACAATGGAAATTATCCCCAGCTTCCAAGTCAACAGATTCGTTTCCTGATCCATCCCCCAGCAGTGTATCTTAGGAAACCCAGAAAGGTGCCACCTCCCATCTGCTTTCATTATTTTATGATGCATTTCAGAAGGAGATTTGAGATTTCTAAGAACTGGAAATATGGTCCAGCCAGAAAGGTTTTAAAACCCAGGCAGTGGGCTCTTTGCCTACAGCTCTCCGTCTGCCCCAGGAATGGTGCCCGTTTGCACCACACTGATAATAGGCAGTGAACACACAAAGAGAATGGCACATCCTGGGCCCCTCTCAGAGCTGAGGTTGAATGCAAAGACTAGTACACAGAGAATAGAGAGCAGTTTCCAGCCTCCGCCACTGCCAGGTGGAGGGCTGTCTTTGCCTTTGGGATTTTCTCTTTCACCTACTTGGCCAGGATTCTAGAACAGCTAACTTAGTAGTCTTCAACCCTGATCGTGCATTAGAATCACCTGTTGAGCTTTGGAAACAAACAAGTGCTAGGGCTGCACCCCCAGACCAAATAAATCACAACTCGGGGGATGCAGTCCAGGCATCGGCACTTTTTAAAAGCTTTCCAGGAGATTCTCAAGGACAGTCAAGGTTGAGTCCTTCTGGGCTTTCTGGGAAGTTCTCTGTCTCTGTCTGACCCTCCACTCCTCTCCCCTTCCCTGTCTTCACCCCCTTCTTCCCTCCCACCCCTCTCCTCTCTTCCCCTTCCCTCTCTCTCCCCCCTTCCCTCCAATAAAAAAATTTGTGATAATGACTTACTTCCCCAAGAAAACCTCCACTCTCTTTCTAAATACTGAGAAGATCGTCTAAACTTACAGTGTTCTATTTCCAAACATCTTCTACTATTATAGGAGTCTTGTTTTCAAAATGTGTATTTATAAAGTGATATACAGCAGTTTGGCTTTACCTGTGGACAGCCTGGCTCTGGCCCTTGATGGAAGGAGAAGATTAGGAAACAAGAGATGAAGCCAAAGAAACTTTGGCGAATGATTTTCTGTTTCCCCATTGTCCTTATTGGCACCAGTGCCCACACACAGGGCCATTCAGGACACCAAGTTCTCCATTCATTCATTAAATACATAGATAGATAATGTAGATATTTTTAGTACTAACAGTATTCAAGGCCCCATGCTAAGTGCTAAATATACACTGAAAGAAAAAGAATAACTTCCGCTTTTAAGTGCCTAAAACTTGAATATTTAATTATAATACCAGGTTTTACATTTTCGAATGGAAATATTTGAGCTGAGTCATAAAGATTGAGTAGGAATTAATAGAGCAATAGAAGGAAAGGAGCATTCTAGGCAGGAGGGAAAATAGGCAAAGGCTCAGAGGTGAGAAATGGTATAAGCCCTTCAGGATCTGTAAGAGGCTCCGGGGGATGGTGTTTTGCTTGCAGGTTGGCGACTGGCTGTTGACTTAACAATATTAGGCCTCCCTGCCTCTCGTGAGGGCATCTGAGGCATTGCCTCCTGATTAAGAGCCTTACTTTGACTGAAAATCTAACTGCACGCCCCCCATTTTTATGATTATTCTGTGTTTTTTTTTTCTCTCTTTTCCCTGCAGGTCAGCAGGTGTAGGGGTGGGGGAGGATAGACACTGATGAATTGAATTTCCATTTGATTCACAGGCTATATACAGCATGTGCACACACACCCTTAGTAGGGAAACCTCTTTTCAATCTAGGGATAAAGGCCTTCAGCCTCTAGTGATAAGGGCCCCAAGCCTTTCTGGAGTTGGGCCTGGGAATTTGAATTTTTAACAAGCTCTCCAAGTAATCCCATGGCACAGTCATACTGGGAAGCGCTGCCCTAGTGCCCTGTGCTGATCTGAGAAGGGAAGTTCAGAGAATAATAGCCAACACTTACATAGTAGTAACAAAATGCCCAGCACTGCTTCAAGTGCTTTACTTATAGTAACTCATTTAACCCTTACTGAAACCCTACAAAGTAAGCTTATAATTATTCCCATTTTAGAGATAAGGAAACGGAAGCACAGAGTTCAGGTGACTTGCCCAATGCACACAGTCAGTCAGTGGCAGAGTGTGAGCAAAGCCACTCTTAATCCACACCCTAGATCTGCTCTGTAAAGAGCCAAGACCATTAGCCAAGCTGGCAGGGAGTTCTTGCTGTGCTCCAGGCACCAGTCATGTGCTGGTAGATGCTTCACATCTGGCTCAGTGAGGGGAGGAAGCACTTGTAGAACTTGTCCATTTCTGTGGTCCAGATGTCCCTGACCACAGAATTGGGAAGAAATGTGCCCAGTGATGAGTCAGCTCCAGTTCACCACCAGACACAGCTGTCACTGACTTGTGACTCTAACTGGTGTTGGCCACCATGGCAAATGCCAGCAAGGTGCAGGCCAGTGGCTATGGAAGAACAGAAAAGGGAAATCTATTTCCTAAAACAGTGGGAGTATCAAGAGGCTTTGGAGATCTCAAAACCCAGGCTTTGTGCTCTGGGTTGAGATAATGAGAGGGCCAAGGAATTGTATTTCGGGACATGGAAGGCATGTCCTGGAGCAGGCAGCCACGTTGTGGTGTGAGGTCAAGGGTGGGGACCCTAAGGCCTTCCTGCCCCCAAATATCCTTGTCAGTATTCTCCCCACAAGTAATTTCCTCCATCTCAGCTACCTCCTCCCTTCTCTCCCCACCCCAGTTCAAGTGCAGATTCTCTAGAGAGGTTTCTTCCTCTAATCTACCCCTTGCCCTTCACACGTTCTCACACTTGCTCCAGGGCTAACTTAGAGGACCAGTGAGGCGACCTCGCAGCGCATCACAGCTCTGTGGGTCTTGGGGACGCAGGACAGATGCATGGTGATTCTTTGTGCTGCCTGTTTTAGGTACCAGCAGTGCTTCTACGGGGTTAACCTGTCCAGTCTCCGGGGTGCTGCGGTGGACGAATACTTCAGACAGCCAATAGTAGTAAGTGTGCTCTTTCTTCCCATGTGTTTATCTGTTGATTCATTCACTTACTAACTCAGGCACCTGGGACGCACTGTGCTCTCAGGCTCTGTGCTAAGCCATCACAGAAGCAAAGAAAGAGCTCCTTGGAGCACTATGTTTCAAGTTTTCCAGCTCTGATCTCCCGATCAATTAGGAAAATTCTCAGAATGGTACTGTTGAAAGCAAGGAGATTTTCCAGCTGCCTTTCAGTAAGTAACTTCTGATTCTCCAACTGTCCTGACTCACCCCATGCACGTACTCAGCCCTCATACTTGTTCAATAATTCACATCCTCCCATTGACTCTGGTGGCCCAAGGCATAATAAAAAGGGGAAGCTTTGGGTAATAAATAGCTTGGAACAGGAGTTTTGTTGTCAGACAGATTTGGGTTTCAATTGTGGTTCCATCTAGCTGTGTAACCTTGGGCCACTTAAGTTTGCATTATCTGAAACTCTTTCAGTTTTAAGTGGAAGGAAACCCAACTCAAACTGGCTTAAACTAAAATGAAATTATTGGTCCTCAAATATTGCAAAGCCTGGAGACAGAGCTTGCTTCAGTGACCTGTTGCAGGAGTTCAGACAATGTCACAATGGTCTGGTTTTTCTGTTCTCGTCACTTATCTCCATTTCCTCTGGTTTTACTCTGTTCCTAGACAGGATCTCTCCTCATGGTAGCAAGATGGCAGCAGAAGCTACAACTTCAGATTCTTACAACTCTAAGTCCCACAGGAGAGCCTGCCTTTTCCTAATAACTTTGGCAAAACCCCCAGAATTAGTTTAGATAGAGCCTGATTGTCCTACCTTGGGTCCTGCGTCCATCTGTGAGCCAGTTCCTGTCTTCAGGGGAAAAGTAATGCTCTCGTTGGCCAATCTGAGGTCATAGGCCACACCTGGAGCTGATGGTAGACTAAATTCCTATGGAACTTCTTGTAGTGTCGAGAGGAGGTAAATTCTGGATGGTCCAAAAAACACCAAATGCCTGCTCCAGAGTCATTGGTGAGGATTAAATGATATAACCTAGTAAAGCACTTACTAAATAAAGCACTTACTAAATAATTGTGAGCTTTTATTATTAATATTATACTCGTTAAGCTCATGCCCTCTACATTCTAACTCTTGTTGACTTAAAATTTCAGGAGGAAAGCTAGACTGCAATCTTGTTTGAGTTCAGTTTATTCTGATAGAAAGGCATCTTTGGTTTTTTTCCCCAAGGACACATTTGACATTAGGATTTTGATGGCTCGGACAGTCAAGTACACAGTAAACTTTATGGATGCAGAAGAGGCAGATCTCCACAGGTTGGTACCAACCAGTGTTGCTCTTGATTTTTAAAATCTCCTCAAAAATAAATAAAAAAAAATAAAATAAAATCTCCTCTCCCCCCCCCCCCCCCCCGCATCCCCCAAACTTAAGGACAGAGTTCCACAGCTCACACAGGGAAGAGATTTCAGGTGTGAGTCACACACAGGAATGGTCCATCAATTACTAGTTTCATTTATTGCAAAATGAGGGAAATGATGCCTCCTTCATAGGATTGCTTTAGGAATTGAATGAGAAAAATTAAATAGTAGTAGCTTATGCTAACATAGCCAGACACTGTTCTGAGCCCTTTACATATAATGACTCATTTAATCCTCACAGCAACCCTATGCAGATGGTACTATTTTTGTCCCCACTTCACCAATGACAGAAATGAAGCAGAGTGGAACAGTAAGTTGCATACACAGAATTATGTAAAATGCACAGAATTAATATGTGTGTTAGAGGTAGTATTGAACCTTTCAGAAGGCCAGAGTCTGGGCTTTTTAACCGCTCACCCAGGCCAGTACCACAATAATGACAGGAAGAGGAGCTACACCTTGTTGAGTGCTTGCTACATACTAGGTAACGTGCTAAGAATTTTACACGCACTGGCTCATTTTCAAAGAGGGCCCTCAGTAAATGCTAGTTTTTGCCCTCTTTTTTCCACTTGAAGAGACTCTGAAATGAAGACTCATTTCTCAGGTGGTGATATGAATCCCCTTTGGATTACCTTTCATTATTAGTATTTTACCCTTTTCTGCCTGAGAAGATTGATATTCGTATTTTTTTCTGGGTAAGAAATGTAAGACCCAGCTAGGTTATAATTTGCCTGGACTACCGAGGAAGCAAGAGTCAGACTTCAGAAGGTACAGCTGGCTAACTCAAACCATCATCTGTCTTGAGATCATGATGGGCAAAGGATGCTGTATCAGTCAGGATAGGCTAGAGCATGCTGCAGTAACAAAACCAAACTTCAGTGACTTACGATAACACAGGGGCCTTTCTCTCCTACACTGTTTATTCATGTGCACCAGCTTTAGCTCCATGCAGCATTGCCAACGCCAGCAGTCAGGCTGGTGCAGCAGCCTCTGTCTGGAACAAGGCTGATTACTGAGGAGGAAGAAAGAGCACGGCAAAGCATGTACTGGCAATAAAAGCTTCTGCCAAGAAATGACACAGCTCACTTCTGTTCACATTTAATTGGTCAAAGCAAATCACGTGGCAGTACCTAAGCACAGGGAGGTGGATGAATGCAATACTACTGTGTGCTCAGAGCAAGAGAAGTGGCATTTGGGAACAAGTCCAATGACTACCACAGGTCCAGACAAAATTGACTTTCATTGGCTTTATTTGCTGCTCTGAGCTGCCTCCTGAGTCAGGGAATTTTTTGAAAATTATGTCTTTGTTGGCTTTTCAGAGATGTCATTCATTCATTTGTTGCATTGATTCAGCAAATGTTTGTTAAGATTCTACTTTGTGCTGGGTACTGTACTGGTGCTTGCACAGATACATCAAGTAATTTCTTAAGTCTCTCCTTGAGGAGCTCATGGTCTGTTTAGGGGAATTCCAGAAGTGGGAGGAAATAATTACAGTGCATTAACAAACAAATTCAATGTGACAAGTATAATGGAAAACTCTAGAAGTGCTCTGACTACTGCAGGGTAGAAGAAGTTAGTCCTTTGGAGGCACCATAAATGCAAATAATCTTAAAAATAAGATTTTCCTTTGAAAATCTCTAGCACATTCACTAAAATGTGTCTCCCTGGAGTAGTACAGCCCCAGCAGTGGACCAATAATATCATCTTTTAATTGTGGAATACTTTGAAGTTTACAAAGCACTCTCACATACATTTTTTCCCACTTGGCACACACAAGAACCGTGAAAGGGAAGTAGAAGAGAGATTTTGCCACTCTTCAACAAAAGAGGAAACTGAGGCTCAGAGAATTTAAGTGACTTACCAAAGTTCCACAGCTAAAACAGGTCCAGCTTCTAGATTTTGTTATATCTTTTCCAGCATTCCTTCTCTTCCCACTTACTCTGCATTTGGCATCAACCATGGCAACTTCTGCATGACTCTTGCTGTAGCCTGGTGGGAAGTCATATCGCCTCCCTGAAAAATAAATGAGCTATGACAGTGACCTTCTGAGCTTGATGTTCCCCCTTGTGGTCCATTTCATCTTTTAGGGGCCTGAATAGCCTTTCGCTTCTGAACAGCTGCGTAGGGGAGCTGCCACAGCCCGTGTTTTGGCTTCTGGAAGGACGGTTGTCAGCTACGTCCTGAGTCATCCTCCTGTTTAGTAGTCCAGCCCAGCTCCGGATGCTGCACTCGCCCTGTGGAGTTCTGGGTCACTGCAGCACAGTGGGCTGGTCCTTGCAGAGTTTCATCAAGAAGCAACATTCTCAGATGTGCAGCGTCACCCAAGCATTAATCACCCACTAAGAGAATCTTGCTGCCAAAGCGAGAGTGCTTAAGAGAAAAAGAAAACGTTCTGTGAATGTTCCCACTGATCTCACAAATGTATCCAGTATGTCTGTCAACAACAACAAAAATAATTCCAAGTGTTTCTTTTTTTTCTTTCTTTTTTTTTTTTTATTTCCTTGCAGAGTAGAAATTCCCTTTGTGTTTCAGATGGCGCAGTCTGGCCTCATCCACGGCCTGGCATTCTGGTTTGACGTGGCCTTTGTTGGCTCTCTGTACGTATCATACCCCTTCTTTGCCTACTCTCTCCCATGCCGTCCTCTACCGTAACTTCAAGGTTTTAAAAAGACTAAGCTCAACAACCGTAATATTTGTTTCTCCACGTTTCCAGAAAACAAACACTGATGTTAATGTTACTTTTAGATTTTAGAGTGAAATGAAAATAAGACAGTTTTCCATAGTTGCCATATCAACTCTGGCTAAAATACTCTTAGGCCAATTGTGTTGGGATTTGGAGGAGTGAGAGAGGGCCTGTGCTTTATCAGCCAGCTTGTTCTTTTCCAGAATAGATGGGGGCGTGGGGGAGGCAAGCCCCTGACATTGTTTCCATCACACCTGGTTATAGAACCTCTTGTGTCTGAGTCATACCTCAAATCATACTTTCCCCCATGTTGGTTCACAGGTTGCAGTTTCACGATCTAGAATCCTTTTTCAGTGATCAGGCAGGCAGCATTAGGTAACTTCCCCCTCTGTGCACGCCTCTCTCCCCTACTGGAAAGGTTTGCAAGTTGTAGGGGAGAGACCACCTACTAGTTGACTGTCAGTGTTGGGTGTTCTCTTAAGGGCTGCGCTGCTCCTACGACCCCCAAGTCTCTGCTCTCCTCCTGACACCCCTGCTCTCTTCCCAGGCTTCTCCATGTGTCCCAGCTAGCAGTGAGGGTTGATCTGGGCCACGTGACCAGGCAGAAGGAAAACTGACAGTGCACTCTCTTCCACTTCTTATAAAAGTATCCAGGCTCTCCATAGCACCTACTGAGAAGGACGTGTCTGTGGGTCCGTGATACAGCTCAGGGGGCTTGGGGGACTCAGGGGAGGCCGGGATCCCTGGAAGCCTTGTCTGGGCTGACAATCAGAGAGAAGGGAAACAATGTACGAGTCATTCCTATTCCACACAGCATGTGTGTTCAAGGAATCTGTGCATCTATTTCTCAGACTCTCCCCCACTAACATCCCAAGTAAACGAATTTGTTCCTGCAAGGGTAAGGGAGATAAGCTTGAAGCCGCCTGCTTCAAGGGGGAAATTTCTTTGAAGTTAAATGCTTTATCTTAAAAAGCTGTAGAACATTTGCATTCTACTCCGTAATATAGCTGAATATATATTTTGATATAAAGGTGGTTTATATTACTTAGCAGTTAAATTATATAAAATTTCCCCCCAAAATCTTCAAGGCAAAATGTCCTCTCTAGCAATTTTCCCCGTGTTCAATGTGCACCTTACTGCCCGCAAGCCCATGACCACTGCCTAATCCCAGGACAGGTGACCTCAGCGTTCAAAGCACCAGCAGGGTGTCCCCACTTCTTCATATGAAATGAAGAACGTCAACTTGTACACACACACACAGACACACACACACACACACAGACACACACACACACACACAAACACACACGATGTCCGGGCTTGAAGGGCAGTAGAGGCCATCTGCCCCCGTAGTTTTTCTTGCTTCCAGAAACCCCATCAGGACCCCTGAACAGGTGGGCATGAGACAGTAAAAGGCTACACTCCAGACTTTTCACCCTGCCAGACTTTTCCAGCAAATCAATTCCCAATTTAACTCTGCTGTTATCGGGCTTCTAATGAACTTTGACATAGCCATACAGATTGATAGAGTGACCAAGTGCCTGGGTTTGAAGCCTGGCCTGACTCCGTAGCGTTGTTGTGGGATTTAATGGGCTAATTACATAATGCTCTTGGCACTGTACCCAGCGCATAGTAACTGCTCAATAAATTGAGCTATTCGTATCTTAAAAGTGTTCCATGAGTTAATAAACAATGAAAACCACTTGTCCCCAGTTCAATCCATTAATGTGGGCCTGGAGCCTAATTGGGCCTAATTGGCTTTTAACTCTTCCCTTGCCCCACAGGGTAACAGTTTGGCTGTCAACAGCGCCCACTGAGCCTCTGACTCACTGGTATCAGGTGCGGTGCCTTCTTCAGACTCCTCTCTTTGCCAAGGAAGGAGAGACCCTCTCAGGGAGAGTGCTGTTTGTGGCCAATAAACGGTAAGCAGGAGAGTACAGACGCGATCCCGCCTGTTTCCTGGGTGCTGACAGGTGGGGGCGGGAGGAAGCTGGCAGGCCCCTGAGACGCCAGCACCAGAAATGGACAGCAGGCTTTACAAAGGCCTGGCTGAGTTTGCTGAGATGCCCTCAGCCTCAAAGCCTGCAGGGCACACGTCACCTTGCACTGAGCACGGCCAGGAAGAGAAGCTTAAGATAAGTCAAGGGCAGTGTTCCCCACCTGACCGCAGAGGAAGGAAGGAAGGAAGGAAATCCATCAGCTTATGGGAGCACTTGCCAAAGACTTGAATTATCAAGCGCTCTAAAGCCCACGTCAGCTTCCTGACCTTACTTCCATCTGTCTAGCCACACATCCCCAAATTTAGTACCGGGAAATTGATCTGTACTGCAGGGGGGAAAGTACTGCAGGGGTGGTGCGTGGTGTGTCAGGCAGGACCGGCTGCTGCCCTCTGGTAATGGACTCACGAGGTCTCAGCAGTGACTACTTTGACTTACCTCATTTTTAGAAGGCTCTATTTTCTTTCATCTTGTTGGAGCTTTTCTTGGGTGAATTAACAGAGAAAGGCATAGAGGAGTAGCTCAGGGACTCTCAGGATATTAAGGGTACTCAGAGGTCATCTCATCCAACTTTCTTCCCTCCCTACCGGCACTCCCACCCCCACCACCTTCCTTGGGCCTGTGCTTAAACACTCCAGTGACAGAGAGCTCACTACCTCACCAATCAACCCTTCCATTTTTAAAGTCTTTATTTTTTTCATGACAAAAACCAAACATGCTCACGTGTAAGTTGAAAACTACAAGAGTGTCTAGAGTCCAGCCACACTCCCACCCTCACCCCGTTCCCCAGATGTGAGCCCTTAGTCCATATCCTTTCACGTGATTTTTGGTGCATGTACCAACAAATAACATCGTTGTAGAGTTGTTATTGTTTTACAGGAAGGTTGCACTAGCAGTCTGCAACTTAAGTTTTCACTTAGTAATAAGTCCTGAATCTGTACAGATAGATCTGCTTTGTTCTTTTCATAAATGCAGAACAGCCAAGGACATGGATGTACCATAATGTCTTTTTAAAAATCCCTGATTGACTGACATTTAGGTTGCTTCTAATTTTTTTTTTTTTTTTTTGCCATTGCAAAAAATTCTGCACTAAGTATCCTTGAACATAGAGCTTGCACAGTGACATGAATATTTCTAAATGAGATGCCTAAAAATAGAAATGCTGGATCAAAGGGTAGGTGCATGTTACAGTCTACTAGATCCTACCTTTCTCAGTGACTGCACCAATATCCACTCATACCAGCAACAGATAAGCAAACTCTTCTCCACGTCTTTCATGAAACTGGATGATAGCTGTCTCTATGGCTTTTGCAAATCCAATAGACTCCAAAATAAGTGTTTAAAGTTGCATCTGGTTGTTTTGGTTTATAATTCTTTAATTACTTATAAGGTTATGACTTTTCATATAGTCATTGACTGTTGACTACTTTCTTCTACTTTAGACATCTTTAATTATTAAAAAATTATTCTTGCTGTTGATCACAGATCTACTGATACTTCCTGTAGATTCAACTCATTGATCTTAGTTATGTTTCTGAATTCAAAAGAAATAGGTCTGTTCCAGCCTCCAAATGGCAGTTGTTCAAGTATTAGGAGCATCTTACTGAATATACTCCTGGTCTCCCTGTCCTCAGGCTAACGTCCTCAACTCCTCCCTCCTATAAGAGAGATTTTGAAATAGTTTAAAATTCTAAGTCCTTCCCTCTGGAAATACACAGGTTCTCAATGTCCCCTTTAAAATAGTTCTCCAGAAAAGGGAACCCTCTTGCACTGTTGGTGGGAATGGAAATTAATACAGCCACTATGGAGAACAGTATGGAGGTTCCTTAAAAAACTAAAAATAGAACTGCCATACGACCCAGCAGTCTCACTACTGGGCGTATACCCTGAGAAAACCATAATTCTACAAGAGTCATGTACCACAGTGTTCATTGCAGCATTATTTACAGTAGCCAGGACGTGGAAGCAACCTAAATGTCCATCGACAGATGAATGGATAAAGAAGATGTGGCCCATGTATACAATGGAATATTACTCAGCCATAAAAAGAAACGAAATTGAGTTATTTGTAGTGAGGTGCATGGACCTAGAGACTGTCATACAGAGTGAAGTAAGTCAGAAAGAGAAAAACAAATACTGTATGCTAACACATATATATGGAATCTTAAAAAAAAAAAAAAAAAAACCTAGGGGCAGGACAGGAATAAAGACGCAGATGCAGAGAATGGACTTGAGGACACGGGGAGGGGGAAGGGTAAGCTGGGACAAAGTGAGAGAGTGGCGTGGACATATATACGCTACCAAATGTAAAATACATAGTTAGTGGGAAGAAGCCGCACAGCACAGGGAGATCAGCTTGGTGCTTTGTGTCCACCTGGAGGGGTGGGTTAAGGAGGGTGGGAGGGAGACGCAAGAGGGAGGGGATATGGGGGTATATGTATTATTTATAGCTGATTCACTTTGTTATAAAGCAGAAACTAACACACCATTGTAAAGCAATTATACTCCAATAAAGATGTTTAAAAATAAAATAAAATAATTCTCCAAAACTAAATACACAGGACGGCATACATGTCCTGGTAAGTGCTGGCTACAAAGCGGCAGTGAATACTGCTGTTTTGAGTACCATACTTATAATAATAATGTAATTAAAGTTTAAGTTAAGTTGGGGGCCATTTTACTTGAGTGTTTAGATAATTAAAAGCAAAAAGTATATTTTTACATGATCTTTAAGTCATTTCTCCCTTCTCCTAGTATGCAGCTGATTTTTGTCAGCTTCAATTCAAGTTTTTGTATTTATTCCACCCATGCATTCATCATGCTGTTTTTAGATCCTTACTAGAGCCAATGGATTATCTTACTTACTTAAAAAAATTTTTTTGTGTAGCATGTTAGTGAGTCCTACCATTTTGTATCATTTGCAAATTTAATAGGCAAACTTTTATTTAAAAATTATTGAGCAGAAAGAGGCCCAGAGTGTAGACCTTCCTTCAAAATTTGCATAGCCTAATTATCCTGAGCAAAAGAAGCCAGTCTTAATATGTTACATACTGTATGATCCCATATGTATGACTTTCTTGAAAAGACAAAATTATAGTGATGGAGACAGATCAGTGGTTGCCAGGGGTTATGGGTGGGGAGACAGTGTGACTGCAAAGGAATAATAACATCCTGTTTGTGGTGGCAGTATTTACATAAATCTATACATGTGTTCAAATGAGTGTTTAAAAAATATATATATGTCTATGTCTTCCTCTTATTTTGTTTGTCCTCAATAAAATCTAGACCTTGAGTTACTGGTTTCACAGAATCTGACCTTATATTTAAACCTACCCAGGCCACTATTGGGAATGATAGGGAGGGATTTATATCACTCACTAATTTCTGGAATTTAAAAAAGAAGCCTAGTTATCAAGGAAATTCAAATTAAAATAATAATATTTTAATCCCAAACATTTAAATACTAAGAATTGGAAAAAGTATAATGAAATTAGTAGTTTTATGCTTTGTAGATGAGGAAGTAATTTGGTACACTTTCTGGAAGATATTTTAGCAGTAGGTCTTGAGAGCCTTAAATATGTTTTATATGCTTTAGCCTGGTGAGTCTACCTCTAAGAATTTATCCCAAGAAATATAATCCTAGATAGTACATAAAGATGTATTACAGGAATGTCTTTTGCAGAGAATTCCTGTCATAAAACCAGATTTTTGTTACCATAAGTAACAATATGTTATTATAAAAACATAAATATTTAACAATGAGAAATTGCTAAATGAATTGTGCTATACCCACATAATGGTATTGAAAAATACATTGTTGAGAATTATAGGATAAATGCTAACGTTAAATAAAATAAGGAGATAAGAAGGACTATTTAAGCAATTTAAGCATGATTTTGCTAAAAATTTATATTTATAAATATATAGAGGGAAAATTACATAGAAGGGAAATATTCTACAATGCTAGTTGAAGGAATCCTTGTCTAGTGACATTATGATTATTCTATTTCTATTTTTCCTTATTTTTCTACAGTGAATATGTCACCCTTTTATAACCAAAAGAAATACATATATTCTTGAGAATGACTAATAAAAATCCCACAAACATAGCCCCTTCAGATTAGTCATCAAGGATATAGCATATTACTTGTTATTATTAGCCGCTTCTTCTCACTGTAATTGCTTGAGCCTTCGTCTGGGGTCTCTTAAAATCAGTCACATTTGTTGGCTGTTTTACGTCAGTTTGAGATTTTAGCTTAGCCAATTCTCGCATGGTTAAGATTCTTTTGGTACATCAGTGGTGACCCATAAAGGGTCTCTGTTACTTAAAGCCATTTCTGCCATTTATATTGATAAAGATTTTTTTTTTAAATACTTTAATCAACCAGAAATACCATTACCTTTGTAATATTTAAACCAAGAAATTATAGCTGTCAAACTCTTGTAATAAACAATTTGCAAACAAACAAGCCTTCAATTGCCTCTACCAATATTAATAGTATCCAAATAAACAGATGCAGAAATGTGTAAGATGCGAAACACATGCTCTTAAAACCCGCATGAAGTAGGTATGCGTAGATGATGCCCAGGACTTCCCTGGCGGTCCAGTGGTGGTTAAGACTTCACGCTTCCACTGCAGGGGGCATGGGTTCAATCCCTGGTCAGCAAACTAGGATCCCACATGCCACATGGTGCGCCCAAAAAAGTAGAAAAAAAGGAAAAAAGAAGATGCCCTAAATACATGTGACTGGCTAACACCAGCCTTGTGAGTTGATGTGTTGGTTTTCTTTTTCTGCCTTACAGACAGAGCTATGACATTCAGATCGTGGCGCTGGTAAACCAGACAGGCTTCAGGTCTGGGAACACCCTCGATTTAAAGAATCCTTTCTTTAGGTAAGATATGCCCTCATCCATTTCACACCTATGTATGTAGGATCTCAACTGACCATATGACTAGGTAAAGAGGTTTAGAATAATTCCATCTTTCCTAAGAGGAGAAAAAGCATCTGTTCTTCTTCTCTAAGGAGACTTGGATCCCGATATGGAGTTGAGTGTTTTATGTTCCATTAAATAGAATTCAATATATAACAATCTGATCCTGATACAGCGCAGGAGAGTCCTACAAAGTGAATTCTCCTTACAACTGAGCTGTAAAGAGCTGTGTGACCTCAGGTAAAGTCACTTTCCTTCTGGCATTCAGTTTTCTCATCTGCAAAATGTAGAGTTTAAAGATGATCTTCTTTGACCTTCATTCACTATGGGATGATTTTATGTAGGCAGTTATTCCAATACACCTAAAACATGAGTCCATTTAAAGTAAATTTTTTTAGATGTTTTTTGAGATCATGTAAGTCAGGACATAATTTTCTTTGGCAGCTGTGCAGATTTTGTCTGATATGAAGAACTTGCCACAGTGGGTTGGATACAACAAATGTTTCTGGAAAAACTCCCCATTTGTATAGCTATTCAATGCGCGCCAATTAAATATCCACACATGAAATCAACCACACAAATAAAACCACTGGACACTGTCACTCTTGACTTTCTTAATAGAAAGTGACTTTTCTTTCATATTTTAATGTCTCCCCAAGGCTTTAATTCAAAGCATCATGTCTGTATAGTATTAAAAAGCTTGAAGAGAAGGGGAAACTCAGGAAACCACACCAAGAATTCTTTGGCCAAGATGGGAAAATGAAATGTTGACCTTGAAGCAGGGGAGGCAAGGCTGTAATTGTGTATGTTGTATGTAGGCTATCACACATGGTGTGACTCTTTGAAACCTATAGTCAGTTAGGAATATGGATCTGTCTCTAATTCCGAGGGAAGAGAGAAGTCCTCACTCCCATCCCCTTGCACAATCCTGCCATGTTAAGCAAAGGGCACAGGTTTTGGCCTCGGAGAGAACAGGCTGACTACTCACCAGTACTATTGAACCTGCCTAGCCCTCAGTTTTGTCATCTGTAAGATGGGATAAACAGCATACCTCACCAGGTGATTGCAAGGATCTATAACATGTCCAAGTACTTAGTAGTTCACATAACTGGTGCTCAATAAATGTCACTTTCTTTTCTTCCTGTTCTCGGCTCACCAGCTCTCTCTCTGAGTAAATAGATGTTGATTTGTAGTTCATTCCAAACAGAATCATTTGGGTTTTGGAAAAGAAAATGAATTCTTGTAGGGTTTCAGAAAATCCACTTTTGAATGAAAGAACCACATAAGCTAGTAACTCTGAGTCCCCCTT
This sequence comes from Eschrichtius robustus, assembly GCF_028021215.1. Lineage (NCBI taxonomy): Eukaryota > Metazoa > Chordata > Mammalia > Artiodactyla > Eschrichtiidae > Eschrichtius > Eschrichtius robustus. Next base: position 53,735,948 of record NC_090833.1, on the reverse strand, counting down.
CCACTTCATCGCACAAGACCAAGGTTTGAACCAGAAAACCACGGAGAGAGGGCCTGGGCCTTGGCCAGCCTCTGCTTCGCACAAAGACATAAACACAGTAGCCACAAGGTCAAAGTGAGAGTGTCAGAGGTCTGCTGATGCCTAAGATGGCTACAGCCCTGTCAAAACAGGTGGACAGTGGAGCAAGGGGCAGATGCCTTTCCTTTTCCCCTTTTCCCTCACTCAGCAGCAAGTCTGATTCATGTATTTAATTAAGCAAATGAGGTGCTTGAAAATGTAACTTCCCTGGGAATCACAGATCTTGACTATATTTTTTCACCAGCCCTTCCTGATGTCTAGGCCTCGGTATCCTCAATGGAGATGTGGGCTAACTGACAGAATCTTTGATGAGTACTTGGTATATAGTAGGTGCTTAGTTAAATGTCCAACAGTGTTAATACCCTTCTCCTCCTCCCCCACATGCAACTCCAGTTTGCTATTGCAGCAACCGAGAAGCAGCAGCCCGAGAGAGAGAGAGAGAGAGAGAGAGAGAGAGAGAGAGAGACAGACAGAGAGAGTGTGTGTGTGTGTGTGTTGTATGTGTGTATGTGGGAGAATTAAAATAAATGGCGTTACCCAGAGGAGCAATTGGTAATACAGCCTCAGAATAACTTTCTCTCCATTTGCTTTTTATTCTGCCCATTTTTAGGGCACAGTAGGCCCTACTGACACACAAAAGCAAAAAATTCATTTTGGGGTTTTGGCAGATCCCCAATACCATCTGGCCACCAGTGACATGCTAAAAGCACGTCAAGATCAACAAATTAATTACTGAACACATGAGCATCCACCGTTGCACATAATGTGAAAGTTTCTCTTTCTCCTTGGGCAGGGTCGGGGGGACTTTTATTTTGACTATTAATTATTTTAAAGTAATTTGAAAATAAAAGAAGAGCTTACAGCTGTTCCTAAAAGTGAGCAAAGGCACAAAACTACTCCATCAGGGAGTGAAAGTTCTCCGGTAACCTAGTAGATTTTCCAAGAACTGTGAGACTAGTCCTTCATCATTAGGGTCCCACACAGTCTGTCCCAGGTCCTGGCTGGGCCACTCACTGTGCTGGGCTGTGGAAATGCGGCTGTGACCAGGGCAAGTACAGCCCCTGCCTCCATGAAGCTCTCATTGTAGTGGGAGGGAAGTGGGCATTAAATAGCTATCTGCATAATTAATTATATCATCATAACTGCAATAAGTGACACGAAGGAGAAGTAGAGGGCACCAAGAGAGTGTTACTCCGTAAAACCACCACCACGGGTGCCCCAAACCCAGAACAGCTGAAGCTGCTTCAGAGCACCAGGAGAGAGAGCTCTGAGGTACTGTTGCCAAGTCCCACTAAGGAAAGCTGGGGCCCAAAGTTTCCTATTGAAACTTGAGACCTTAATCAAGTATGCTCACTTCTGAGAAGCCTCCCAAGCCCGAGGCGGGCTGAGATGCCCCTCCCACATCACTCAAAGAGTGCAGATTCCACTTATAGGGCACCTGGATGGCTCTGTCTCAATTATTATTTTATTTGTCCGCAATGCCACATACCTTGAGCACAAGATTTTGCCTACTGCCGTTTATAATGCAGTGTAATGCAGTATCTAGCACATTAGGTGCTAGGTAAACACTTGATGAATGAGTGAATGAATGTGGCCCCATGGAGCTCCTGATGGCTCCGAAAAGAACTGTGACCAAGATGCCATGGCCCAAAGAGCATTTAGTCTTCCATGCTCACACAGCAAGCCAAGCCTCTGTTCTACTCATGGCTTCTCACAAAACCAATTTGACCCTTCTTCCCCCAAAATACTAAGTTCCCTTGATTTCCTCAAGTTAAATATTGGTTTCCTTTGTGCTTTTTTTCAACCAGTTTATTAAGTAATTATTGTGTGCCAGGCACTCTTCTCAGTGCTGGGGTATAAGAGAGAATGAGATAGGTACAAACTCCCTGGTCTCATGGTTTGATGTCTCCCAACAGACATCAGGAAAGTAAGCAAATAAATAAGATAATTTCAGATAGTGGTAACCTCTGAAAAGGATAAACAGAGTAATGTCTTCCTGATTTCAAGAATTACAAGAAAGCTACAGTAATCACGGCAGTGCAGTATTGATGAATGGATGGCATGTAGATGAATGGAATGAAATAGAGATCAGAAACGGACCCAAACATATATGTCAATTGATTTTTGACAAAGTTGCGAAGGCAACTCAATGGAGAAGTGATAGTCTTTCAAAAGTGGTGCTGGAATGATTGGATATCAGTATGCCATTTAAAAAAAAAAACAAAACTCCCTTCCATATCTCATACCATCTCTAAAAATTAACTCAAAAGGGATCGAAAGGGATCATAGATTAAAATGTAAAGCATAGAAGAAAATTTTTGTGACCTTGGGTTAGACAATAATTTCATAGATATGACACCAGAAACAATTCATGAAAAGAAAAAAATGATAAACTGTCCTTTATCAAAATTAAAAATGAATGAAAAGTCACAAGCTGGGTGAAAATGTTTGGAAGTCATATATCTGGAAAAAAAACTAGTATCCAGAATATAAAAAGAAGGTGTGATGCAATACTCTCAAAAATAATAAGAAAAATAGTAAGAAAATAATGATTTTTTTTAAAGAGCAAAAGATTTGAACAGATACTTTATCAAAGAAGGTATAATAGCAAATAAGCACATGAAAAGATGTTCAACATCATTAGTCATTAGGGAAAATGCACATTATAACCATAATGACATACCATTACACACCTATTAGAATGACTAAAATAAAAATCCTGACAATACCAAGTGCTGAGGGATACGTGGAGCTCCTGGAACTCTCATTCATTGCTAGTTGGAATACAAAATGGTACAGCCACTTTGGAAAACAGTTGAATAGTTTCTTCTATCATTAAAAATTCACTTACCATATTACCCAGCAATCCCACTCCTGGGTATTTACACAAGTGAAATGAAAACTATATTTGAATGTTTATTGTATGTTTATTTATAATCACAAAAAATTAGAAATAGCAGGAATGTCTTTCAAATCGAGAATGAATAACATCCATACAATGGAATAATTTTCAGCAGTCAAAAGCAATGTAGTACTGATACATGTAATAATACAGCTGAATCTCAACTACATTATGCTAAGTGAAAAAAAGCCACACTTAAAAGGCTACATACTATATGACTCCATTTCTATGACATTCTGGCAAAGGGAACACTGTAGATACAGGAAACAGATCAGAGCTGGGGTTGGGAGAGGGTTGACTATAAAGGGAGTATGGGAACATTGTGCATGGCGATGGAATCTTTCTAGATCTTGATTGTAATCATGGCAGTATGTCTTTATGTGTTTGTCAAGACTTGCGGAACTGGACACTAAAAAGGGTGAACTTTACTGTATCTATAAAAATAATTATATAAAAACTTACAAGAATGAAAAAGGGATAGCAGAAAACAAATGAACAGAGTGATGTGCTGGGCAGTGGCAAGGCCAGGGATCGGGGGGTGGGTGTTATTTACGTGGGGTGATCTTCTAGGCCTCTCCAGAGAGGTAGCCGCAGAGTGAAGACATAAATGTCAGGAAGGAACCAGCCTGGGCAGACGTGCACGCAGAGCCTTCTTGCAGGAGTGCAGGAAGGGCAAAGCCCTGAGGCAAAACGAGCCTATTGAATAGCAAGAAAAGAGAGTCCTTGCTTAGTCTGCTGTAAACCTATAAAAAAAGAAAAAGTCTTTCAGTGAACAGAAATCTGGATCATCATCTCAGATCTGAATTTAGGCTATGCATAATCAAGCTCACTAAATATAGTGGGTAAATACAGATCTAAGGCCGCCCATGACAACTCCAGGAAACGGCATGGAGCAGGAAGAGGGAAGTAAGAGGGGGCAGGGAGGGAAGGAGGGGACGTGAACATACAACCGGCTTGCCTGCAGCTTTGGATCTGGTGGAATTTAATTACTCAGTGTCACAGAATCACCTTCTCTGTTTTAGGTTTGCTTAGAAGATAGTGACAAGCCAAGCCATAAGTAAATGAAGGCCCGAGAAGTCCCTTGACATGCAAGTTCATCCTTCATGTTCACATGCATTCTAAATTTTACAAGGATGTTTAGGTTTATTTAAATTCCTTTTTTCCTCCTTAACTTTAAAATGTGCATCCTAATTTTACTGGCAAATCTATTTCTTGGTGCTTCTTTACCTGGACTGGTCCTTAACAGCTTTCTGCATGTAGCCGAAGAATGATTTTCTTTTCTGGTTTTTTTTTTTTTTTTTTTTTTTGAAGTATTTAAAAAAGAAATTGAACAAAATCCTACCTCATGTTTATAACGTATGCATATGTATGACATGACATTAGAGCATGTGAGGGGTGATCTATTTGCAATTTTAATCTGTTCTTGCAAATATTTTCAGTAAATCAATAGCTAGCGCCTAGCTCAGCGATGTGTTAAAGAATTTTTGCTTTATTCAGGTCATGGAATAATATGATGTCAGGAATGTTCTTCGTTGGCAATATTTGATGACTCTGTGTGTAGTTAAGAAAATAAAGATGGAAGCTTTGTCAGTCCTCTTAGGTTTACAATAAAAATGTACAGTGTGAGACACCAGTGAGGCCTCTCCTTTACGTTAAGACATTTGTTGTATGTCACACTTCAAATGGTGGTGAAAGATGATCTTTCTGAAGAGCGGGTTTTCCCCTGGCTTAACAGCCCTTATAAAAATGGATGTCACGTCAGCACCACAATCTAATGAAGCCCAACAGGCAACCTGCTCACTCCGTGGGGGAACCTGGGATAAAGAGCGGTTACATATTCTCATCAGTCAGCCGGTCACCCACAGCCGTCGGCTTTCCACTCTGGTGCTTTCACTCCTTCTGGCAGCTCAGTTTGAAATAGCCTTCTCCTTCTATCCATGCCAACAGTCCTACTCCCAAGACTGCAAGGCTTCCTTGCAACTCACCCTCACCAGCGTGCCTCTCTAAAAGTACCCTTTCCTACCTTTAATGTGTCTCCCTTCTTGAACGAACTCTTTCATGCAGCATTTTATCACTTCCTACCATAAGCACACACATCTTTCTCTTCTATTAACTGGTTCTTTGTGGCTTGGATCAGAGACCGATTCACTTTTTAATTTTCCACAATGCCTAACAGTACACCCAGTGCGTGGAAGGTGCTCAATAAATGTACCTTGATAAAATAAATAAATCTATCCTGAAGTTAAGAGTAATCAGGATAATGGAATCGGGCCTGACAGTGTTCTTCTTTTTTTAATCAATATTTTTGTATTGAAGTATAGTTGGTTTACAGTGTTGTGTTAATTTCTGCTGTACAGCAAAGTGATTCAGTTACATACATATATATGCATTTTAAAATATTTTTTCCATTATGGTTTATCATAGGATACTGAATATAGTTCTCTGTGCTATACAGTAGGACCTTGTTGTTTATCCATCCTATATATAATAGCTTACCTCTGCTAACCCCAACCTCCCACTCCATCCCTCCCCCAACCCCCTCCCCCTTGGCAACCACCAGTCTGTTCTATATGTCCATGATTCTGTTTCTGTTTCATAGATAGGTTCACTTGTGTCATATTTTAGATGTCACGTATTAGTGATATCATATGGCATTTGTTTTTCTCTTTCTGACTTCACTTAGTATGAGAATCTCTAGTTGCATCCATGTTGCTGCAAATGGCATTATTTCATTGTTTTTTATGGCTGAGTAGTATTCCATTGTATGTATGTAATACCACATTGTCTTTATCCATTCATCTATCGATGGACATTTAGGTTTTTTCCATGTCTTGGCTATTGTGAGTAGTGCTGCTGTGAACCATAGGGGTGCACATATGTTTATGAATTATAGATTTGTTTGGATATATGCCCAGGAGTGGGATTGCTGGATCATATGGTAGTTCTATTTTTAGTTCTTTAAGGAACCTCCATACTGTTCCCCATAGTGGCTGTACCAACTTACATTCCCACCAACAGCGTAGGAGGGTTCCCTTTTCTTCACGCCCTCGCCAGCATTTGTTAGTTGTAGACTTCTTAATGATAGCCATTCTGACCAGTGTGAGGTGGTACCTCACTGTAGTTTTGATTTACATTTCTCTGATAATTAGCGATGTTGAACATCGTTTTGTGTGCTTATTGGCCATCTGTATGTCTTCTTTGGAGAAATGTCTATTTAGGTCTTCTGTCCACTTTTTGATTGGGTTGTTTTTGTTGTCGTTACTGTCGAGTTACATGAGCTGTTTGTATATTCTGGAAACTAAGCCCTTGTTGGTCGCATCATTTGCAAATATTTTCTCCCATTTGGTAGCTCGTCTTTTCGTTTTGTTTATGGTTTCCTTTGCTGTGCAAAAGCTTGTAAGTTTGATTAGGTCCTATTTGTTTATTTTTGTTTTTATTTCTATTGCCTTGGGAGACTGACCTAAGAAAACATAGGTACAATTTATGAGGCCTGACAGTGTTCTAATTGCTTTTCAAGAAACTGTAAACCCTGGATTACAGAAACACAGTATGGCTGCTGCCACTGCGTCCACCCACACCCGGGGCAGACATTCATAATCAATCCCCACACTCTTTCCCACCAAACCCTGATGTGACCTCACAGTCCTTCTCAGCCTGACACCCTAGGAAGCCATTATCAATCCATAGACGTGGGCACAAGAGATGAAACCCATGACTTCTAATGATTCAAAACATTGATATTATTTCCCAATCTTTGAACAGTCCTGAAGATCTATAATATTATGAATTTATGATTTATAATTTGCGCTGAAGCACAGATTTGATAACGGATACCTGCTACAAGGGTGGATGATAGGGAGGGTCTTTCTGTCAGTAACTCAGAGGATGCATCTCCACGTCATCAATAACTATCCCGAGGTATTCCTTAAAAATTGTGTGTCATCATCTTCACCCTATTTTTAGAAATTTAAGTAAGCTCTTAGTGTTACTAAACAAATGATGTAGAGAGGAGCTTACTTTAATGGAGGAATCTAGTAACTTTACTACTTATTCCAGTCCTATATCTTATAGAATTATTAAGAATCAAAGGGAATTACTTATTAAGTGTTAATTTACTGTGTTTTATGGGGAAATTACATTACCGTAGTATTTGCAAATTTGAAAGTGACCTCAAAACATGTCCCCTGTGAATATCAAGAGTAGATTCTGAATTTAGGGAAGCCTTGGAAACCTCAGTCTTTCATGAAGCCATCACATCATAATTAAGACAAGGCCAGAGCCCTGGGGAGTCGTAGCAAGTTGGTAAGGAGCTGATGTCAGGAGCTGCTCTGAGGTAGCCCGCATCTCGGGAAGTGCAACCAGGACAGCTGTGGGACTTAGAGGTCGCACAGGCTAAGGAGCTCCAGGACATACACCAGGTATTTGCTGTAGAGGTTAAATTGTGCCTTTGACTGCCAGTAAAATGAGGCGCTGACTGAAAAAAAAACTGTAACTTTATCATATCACAGAACAAGAAGTGCAGAGGTAGAGTGGACTCCAGGATTGGTGACTCAGTGGCTTGGTGTTTTCATCGAGGACTGAGGTTCTTCCCTCCTTTGGCTCTGCCATCCTCCCTCATGGGTCAGCCCCCTTAAGAGGCACAAGGAGACCATGAAAGTTACAGGAGTCACATCTACACACACCGACGTCCAGGGTCATAAGAAGAGGCTGTCACTTCTGGTGTCTCCTCTTAAAGATATGATGGTTATCACTTATATAACACTTATTATGTACCAGGCACTCTTCTAAGCACTTTACAAACATAAACTAATTGTGATCCTTACAGCAATCCTGTAGGTATGTATTATTATTAACCCCGTTGAACAGATGAGGAAATGGAAACAGAAAGGTTAAGTAATTTTCCTGATGACACACAGCTAGTAAGTGGTGGTGCCAGGATTGTAAACCAGGCAGTCCACTCCAGAGTCTGTGCTCTTAACCTCAAAGCTCTCTGTACTGCAAAAGAGCCTTTCAGAAGTAACCCACAGACTTGCCTTCATGCTTCCGTGGCCAGACGTGAGTCACATGCCCACCTCTAAACCAGTCAGTGACAAGAGACATGGGATTACTACAGAGGGGCTAAACTGAACAAGATTTATCTCTGAGCTGGAGATGGACTGAGCCTGAAAAAAAGTAGGGTTCCATTCCCCAAGAAGGGGAATGGACATAAGGCAAGGAACCACTATCACCTGCTTATGAGGGGCTGCCTACAGACAGTCCAGCCTCACTACTAATTCCATTTCCTCTGCACTTAAAAGGTAAGATGGTGTATTATACCGTAGTCATCCACACATGCATGTCTCCCTCTTCCCACTTGCTTGCAAGCACTCCGAAGATAGCAACAAATCTCACAAATCTGCATATTCCCCACAGGACCTGGCATAGGGCCTGGCTCATAGAAAGTGTTCAAGAAACGTTTGTTCGTTATAATTGAATTTTCATTCTCAAGTCTAGTTAATTGGAGAGGTCAACAGTTGGCCATGCTCAAGGCAGGCCGATAATGCATTTTCACATTGATCTAGCAATCAAATAAATTCTGAGAAACTTCCCTTGCCATGCAAAATAGCATGAAATCACACATTAACATAGGTCAATACAAAAGCCTAAACTTATTAAATTGTTAGTGTCTTGCACTCAGCACCCTTGGAAGTAACATTAATGTCACATTTTATTGTGACTTGACAGTTCCACTATATTTAACGAAACACATCAGAGAGCCATAGACAGAGCAGGCTTCATAATTTGTACCACCCGGTGCAAAAAAAAAGATGCAGAGACCCAGCCTGGGTAGATGAGTCTGTCTCCCCTTTTGTGAGCTTATTGTTCCAAACCACGGTGGATGGGTGACCCCGCAAGAGACTGTGACTTCCCAGTACTGAGATTGAGAGTGGCTGCGAGGGCCCCACGGATTTGCAGACTGAGCTCAGTCCCTGAGCAGGAACTAGCATTTCTCTTCCCCACCTCTGGAAACAGCTGGACACATGCCTGATTCCAACTCTACCTGTGCCGTGCACCCCCCTGGGGGCAGAGTGTAACAGTAGAACTCAGGCCACCCTGCCTGGTTGCTACTGTAGTCAGAGGGACAGGGGCAGGGTCAGGGAGGGAGAAGCCAGGCGGAGCCTGGGGCTTAGTGGATGGATCCCAGAGAGGCAGTGGGAAGGCGGGACCCCCTGTGAGCGGAAGCTACCAGCCCCAGGCGCGTGCTCTGTAGTCCCAGCATGTTCCACTTACGTAAATTCAAAGATAAAAGTATTAAGGATCTCAGGACAGCAACTACAGAGCGTTAAAACACAGGACCCTGTGCAGCTGCACTTATCACACGCCCTGGCCACAGAGGTGAGCTGTAGTGCCTTGCTCAGATGTGAATATCCATCTATGGAGACGAGAGACGCCATTTTAAGTCGTGCTGTTATACAAAAGCTGGTTGAATGCACGAGCTTATCTCAGGGGATGGGGAAGAAATTAGGCAATGAAGAGGGTAACTGCTCTCCCGGGTTCCATTCAGTGGCTCCTCTCCTGATGTATGCCATGGTGACTTTGGACTTTACCCTGTAGACAGGGAACCAGGGACCATTCCACGTTTTTTAAGTGGAGGAGTGACATAATCAGATTTGTCTCAAGCATGGGTTTCTTTGGGGGCAGTGTGGAGGAGGAATTCAACTGACCCTAGGCAGGCAAATCAACCAAGTTCTACATCAGTTATTCCTGAGAGTAATATAAGAGCACCACGGTTAAAGGCGAGGGCTCTTTAAGTTAGAGTATAGCTGGATTCAAATCCTGGTTCCGTCACTTACTAGACATATAAACTTGAGCCAGTCACCTGCCTTCTCTGAGATTCAATTTCCTTATCTGCTAAAATGAAGTAATAGCAATAGGGTTCTTGGGAGGGTTGATGCAGTGATAGACATAAAGCATTTAACGCATCATTAAATATAGCTATTATCATATTTTATTGCCACAGGAAATAGATTCTTATCGGTTTCTCTTCCCAGCTCCATGTTGATACCCTTTCTAAAACTTCTGTGCTTCCAATTAGAAGAGGAGAAGGGGCACATGCCTGACCACCCCCATCTACCACTCTCTCTCCCCTCTGGAACCTGTAATTCCTTGGGGCAGAAGGAGTGGCTGTTCCTTCCCCTGCTTTACAACCGTATTCCTCTACCTTAGGACAGCAGGTCTCAAGATCTAGCTGTCCAATAGGGAGTAGCATGTTATCTACTTACAGAAGGAACTCTTGTCTGTGTCTCTTTTATATGAAAGGAATTTAGAAAATTCCACTTTCTGCTCATAACCTAATTTTAAACATATTGTGGCTAAAGAAGTCATCTCATTCATTTACTCATTGCTTCACTCATTCACCCTCTTGCCCTGGATCAAAAAGTCTATGTAAAGGATGAACTAAAGGGTGATGACTTAAGGAAGAAATAAAAGCATGTTAGTTTAATATTTGCAGTATATTGTTTCCATTAAAAACAGAACCCATCAGTGTTCTATTAATGTAAGTGAAGTAATATGGAAATCCCATTTATCTGTAACTCACCAGGAGAGAGATCATTTGGGGGACACAACAAAAGCAGTTACATACCTCAGGAGCACCAGAGGCGACTGGCACTGTTTCCCAGGTATTAGGAAATACCTAGAAATTAGAATGAAAGAATGTGTTTATCAAAACAAAAACTCCAGGGCCATGTGCTTTCAAAGGTGGAGAAGTTAAACATCGTGAGCTTCAGAAGCGGGCACGCTAGGTTTGCATGTGCATGGAGACTGGCAATTTTAGGTTTTGCAATTTGGCAAAACCCGTGGGCAATCGGAATCGCCTTGCCGGGCCCACTGAGTGATGCTGCAGATGAGGAGCAGGTGTGCTGACCTGCTTGGCCCTAATGGCCAGTTAGAGAACTTGGGGCTGGGCTAGGGCAGGAAATGGAGATGCAAGTGGTCTGTGGGTGCTACTCCTCAGACTTTAATGTGCATATGAATCACCTGGAGAGCTTGTTAAGATGCAGAATCTGATTCAATAGGTCTGGGGGTGTGACTTGAGATTCTTTATTCCTGACACACTCCGCCGTGATGCCAGCGCTGCTGGCCGTGGACCACGCTTTGAGTAGTGAGGGCGCATACTCCAGTGGGTGGCCGTGTACCGAGTTAGCTTTTGCTGCTGGTCCTGCTGTCACCTGGTGCTTCAGTATTTGTACATTTCTATGTTGTGCATCAAACTGGTAACTGGGTCTCTTTCTTTCTTATTCAGTTGTTAACAAATATCTGCAGAGTACTTACTATCGCAGAGATAATGGCAATTTGAAGGTTTGAAGCAGAGGGGTGATGGGACTGGATTTATCCCATGTACTGGTTCACTTTGGCTGCTTTTGATAAACAGATAGTATGTGGGCAAGAATGGAAACAGGGAAATCAAGTAGGAAGCTGTTTGCATAGAACAAATGAGTGGTGAGGAGTTAGGGCAAGGTTTTTAGTGGTGAAGATGTTGAGAAGCGACCAGATTTAGGATCTGTTTTGGAGACAGTAGTAACAGAACTTGCCAATAGATTGGCTGTCAGTAGGAGAGGAAAAGAAGAATCAAGGTCAACGCCCAGGTTTTTGGTCTGAGCAACAAAGGGCTACTTACTAAGATGGAGAAGACTAGGGGAGGGGCAGGTTTGGGAGGGGAAATCAAGAGTTGTGTTGTGGGCATGTTGGGCTTGAGATGGCCGCTTGTGTCAGAGGAGAGTTGAGAGCAGGCAGTTAGATGTGTGCATCTGGAGCTCAAGGGGAGCCCAGTCTGGAGGTCGGGGCGGGAGAGCCACAGAGCATGCAGGTGGGAATTAAAGCACAGGCCTGGATGAGGTCCCCTGGGAGACAGCGTAGAGAAGAGAAGAGAACCCAGAGCAGAGAACTCTAACATTGAAAAGCTGGAGAGAGTAGAAAGGGTCTGCCAGAGAGCCTGAGCAGTTTGCCCAGTAGAGTAGGAGGAACGAGTGACAGAACAAAAGAAGAAATTGCTTCAAGGACGAGGGGTGAACAATTTGTGTCAAATGTGGCTATGAGGTCATATATGATGGGAACAGACTTAGCTGTTGGGATCAGTCACATGGAAGTTATCAGTGGCCGTGATAAGAGCCATTTCAGGGGTGAAGAGTGAAGGGGAGAATGACAAAGTGGACAGAGTGTATCTAGACAGCTCTTCCCAGGAGTCGTGACGTGAAGAATAGCAGAGACATGGGGTGAGAGCTGGGTGCCTCTATCTGAATCTCTGCCTTGACAGCACGTAAAGCACCTCATTTTCTCCACCTTCGGTTGGACTTGGGCTGCAGCTTGGTCTTTATAGACTACATGTAGGCTGGAGTCTTTTCCTGAACCTTAGCCCCACGTCTGGCAATGTACAACTGTCTGCCCGACGACCCTGAAGACAAGTTTCTGCCCACTAGAGTCTCCGTTTAAAGTAAGAGTAAACCATGTACCCGGGAGAGACGTGGACAAAAAGAGAAAGAAAGAGGTAAGTCTTTTCTTTCTTTTTTTAATTGAAGTATAGTTATTTACAATGTTGTGTTAGTTTCTGGTGTACAGCAGAGTCATTCAGTTATACATACATATATATTCTTTTTCATAGTCTTTCCCATTATGGTGTATTACAGGATATTGAATATAGTTCCTTGTGCTATACAGTAGGACCTTGTTGTTTATCTAGTTTATATATAGTAGTTTGTATCTGCTAATCCCAAACTCCTAATTTATCCCTCCCCCACCCCCTTTCCCCTTTGGTAACCATAAGTTTGTTTTCTATGTCTGTGAGTCTGTTTCTGTTTCATAGGTAGGTTTATTTGTCTTATATTTTAGGTTCCACACATAAGTGATATCATATGGTATTTGTCTTTCTCGAAGTAAGTATTTTCCTTACAAAACCAGCAAAGTTCTATGTAGTTGACGGCAGTCCGTGACGATGCTGGGTCTTCAGAAAGCATGACCATCAAAACGATGACGGTTGAAGGTAAGAAGTCAGAGACCTCCCATCATCAGCAATTATAAGCAAGGTGACAGACGCTCACAATGCTAGGAATTATTTAAATTTAATTTTTGAACTGTCAATACCTTCACCTGGTTCAGAGTTCATAAAGTAAAAAGAATGTACAGTGGAGTCTCCATCTGAGCCCTGTCCCCAGCCTTCCACTTCCCATCCCCTGAGTCAACTAGGCTTGTAAGTTTCTTGTCCATCCTTCAGTACACACGTGCAAATACACGTGCATTCTTCCCTCTCTCCGCCTTTTGGCACAAGTGGTATTGTAGCCAACATACGATTCTGCATCTACAAAGACAGGAATCTGGCAACTTGGAGAGAAGTGGATTTTTTCAGCTTCACCTAACAGCTGTGAAATTCATGATGAACGTCTTTTAGGAAAGCAGTTTTTTATTAAGTAGTAGGTATGAAAAACGGAGTCTAAGTTGAGATCTCTCATGTGTCTGGGAGCATCTGTTGAATGGGGTGGACCTGTGAGGAGGTAGAAGGTACCTGGGAGAACAAGGTAGGAAATGTGACATTTGTGCCTAAGAATTCTCATACAAGTTCCCAGGTCTGTCATGGAACCTTGCCATCACTGACGTGTTTGCTCGCCATCACCCCATCCCTTCCAGCACTCTGGGAAGGCTCTGCCCTCCTGCCAGCACACCCACGGGGGTCCTTGGCTGGATCCCTCTTAAGTCAGTCACCTACGAAGATCACCTCCTGTTCTCTGTCAAAGTTGGCCTTGTATCACAAATGCCTCCGTCTTGGCTGGCCATCCTTGCAGTGCCTCCATCAGGATTTATCGTGTGACCAGGTCCCCGTGCTCCTGGTTTAACGTCCCACCACCAGCTGCATATCTGAGCCCCTCTCCTAGCAGGGTGGGTGTGCCTCTTGAATGTGAATCAATTCTAATATTTTTAAAAAAAGGATCCAGTTTTTTAAATTACCATCTGACATGCCAAGTGAAGTGAAGCTCATTTTCAAATGATTCCCAGCTGTCATAATAGCATTGTGCCTGGATGGCTCAGTCATCACAGAAGAAAGGAGGGCGATTTTATTTCAAATTTAACCTGATAACAGGAATTGTGATTGGAAATCAACTTGAGATATTTAGAGCAGCTACTTAGAATCACATCAATTAACATTTGTCCATTGCTTTACTGTTGATAAAGCACTCTTATGTACACTGTCATCATATATGTTAGGGAGTGATGGTGGCTCCAAGGAGAGAACAAAACAAATATTTTACCGCCTAAGCTTAGAAATGGTGAGGAAACAGACAGGTTCTTTCGACAGGAGACCACAGAGCTAAGCACAAAAGAATAAGCATTACCAGCACCAAACCCAGAGACACTGAGATGAAAACATTGTCAATTCAAGATTGATATATTGTGGGAGGAGAGTCAAGCCAAACTGAGCTCCTATAACAAAGTGTCAGGATGGAGGGCTGTTAGACAACTGTTTGGCCAAAGTAGGTTGCTTGTTCCTTTATTTATCGCATAGGTAATACATAGCTTTGTATTAAAATATCACAACTTCAGATAAACCCGAAAGAAAGTGGCAGTATATTTTAGGCTTCTCTGTCTAGCCTCTCTTATGGCCACATTCTTGGAAACATTTGCCTGAATTTCATATCCACTGAGACCCCCCCAATTTGCTGCTCCTTTCCTTGTCTCCCTGTAAAGTCTTTACCAACCTGCTGTCTCTTCCAGTGGTTTGGGAATCAACATTTTCCTAGCTGCTGATGACTCAGGAATGGACTTAACTGTTGATAACCGCATGTCCTGGAGGGTTGGCACTCATAGTTATCGTTTGTCTCAGAAGCTGAAATGCACACTCTATCCATATAAATTGTGAGAGAATTCATCTTGATGAATGCCGAACATGATTCGCCACATCTGGCGATTTTGACTGGCCAACTGTGAATAAGTATTTTCTTTATGGTGCTTTCCCCAGAGTTTTGCGGAACTGGCTGGAGCACATTTTTGTGTTTCTGCATCCCGCCCTCACTCCCTTTGCCTATCAGGTTCCCTTGCATACAGTAGGTACTCAATACATGTTTACTGAATGAAAGTTCTCTTTCTTAGAGCAGGATGAGGCTGCACCGCTGAATGGGTTCCGAAGGCTTCGTTTCCCATGAACTCCTCCTGTGCGAAGCGACTGTCCTGATGAGAGAGTGAGAGCTGAACTGTTGAAAAGACTGATTCTCCCCCTTGAATCAGGTGAATGTATGGGAAGGTGTGAGACTTCCGGGCATCACTGCTGTGTGATGAGTCTGAGTATGTGCGTGTACGTAGGTATCATTACTTTATTCCTGGACTGTGGACGTTCCCAGCATGTGACCCTTCTCACCAGGAGCCAGCATTCAGAATTCTTTCTTCTCTGACAGTTCTCTTCTCAAGACTCCCCTCCCTCTGTAACTCATCCAGCTGATTACAGCTGCCCCCAAATGCCTCGAGTGAAAAATGGGCAGGACACAAGGTAGAGGTGAGCTCTCCAGAATGAAGACCAGTGATGGCCAAGAGAATGGAACAAGAGTGGGAAAGGTGCCAAGAAGATTAACACTGACCTCGCGTTTCTGGAACACACTTGAGGGAGCTTTTTTTCCTGGAAGGTTCTAATAGTGCTAAGCCTGCACTTACCCCAGACCCTCTCCTGGGTCAGAGATGAGGAGGGTGGCAGGGATGGGACACAGAAGGCAGGATAGGAACGTGAGAGCAAAGAGAAGTTGAATCAGAGGGAGAAAAGAAGAGAGGGAAATTGTAAGTAGAATCAATGGACACAGTAAGGATTTATCAATAGCCCTTTTCCCAGGTGGCTGTTAAAGAGTATCTGTCTATCTGCCTATATATCTATCTATCCCTCCATCCACTCATCTATCCATCCATCCTGCCCTTTTCCAAAAGGATTTAAGTGCGTTTCCAAGGATAAAGTATATATGATGACAGAGTATAAACTATAACTGGGTAGAGTAACAAAGAAAGGCAAGGATGGGGACAAAACGGAGCCGAGAGCAGGGCTCACCCCCATGTGCTGGGCTGGATGGCTGAGGGGCTGCCTGTGACACATGACCAGAGGGAGAATCTTGCTAAACCTGGAGCTCTGGGCTGGGAAGTGTGTCTTCCTTGGTCATGTCTTGCTTGGACTTAGCACACCTGGTTGGGCCTTGTGGGTTGGCCGCTCTATGCCACAGGTGGCAGGGGAAAGGCAGACCTAAATGTGTGTGATTGTGAGGATTGTCTACGTTAAAGCCTGAATGCAATGATTGCTTCACTCGCATAAGGCAAATCAGCTGAAAGAACCTGCCCAACTATAGAAAATACCTTGTCAGAAGTTATAAAACAACATTCATTTTTTCAGAGTTGCAAAAAGAGCCAAATTTAAAAGCTTTTTTTGAGTTGAGAAAAAAATGGCCTTAAAATCCTATCGACCAGGCCTGTGAGATTTCTTTTCTTAGCTGACATCTCCCTCTACTGACAGTACATCCTCTCACTTCTCCTTCACAACCCAGCAGGGAAGTCCTTTGAAACGCCTTTGAGTCCGTGCTCACAGATTGAGGAGGACCCGGGGGGCGGGGTGGGAGATCATAGGTTCTGCTTGGGACTTGGGGAATCGGAGCCGTCCAAGTTCAGGCGGCAACAGGATACACCTGTCTGGAGCTCAGAAGCGAGACCTCAGACAGAGAAAAGTGGTGGAGTGGTCAGTGGGAGTGGATGAAAGAAAAGCGGTGGAGGAGGAAGATGCCTGAACCTGGAGAGCCTCTCAGACAGAAAGGTCAGGAAGATGGGTAGGAGCAAAACAACCTAAGTTCAGGAATTCATTCCCCTGAAGGCCTTTTTACAGCCACCCATCTTGGCTTGTTGAATCCCAGTGTTGGGAAACTCACTCCTTCACTGTCAAGAACTGTTTGACAATGTTTATTGTTAGAAAGTTATTACTTATAACGAGCTGGAATCTGCTTCCCCACAATCTCCATCCGTTTTTATCATCCTGCTGTTCTGTGCTATAAAGATAGAATCTGTCACCTCACACGTTTTCCCAACAAATGCTTCCCCACAAGAATCCCATGAGAAAAATATGGCTAAATGGTTCAGTTACCCAGTTCAAGGTCTGTTCTCTCCTCCGCCACCCCCTATAAGCCCTTGAGAGCAAAGCCTCCCCTCCCTCCCCAGCCTCCAACCTAGCAAACTTTTCTGTTGTACTAAGGGCTTCGTTTGCATGATCTCTTTAGACATCGTATCAATTGCATGAGCTAGGCATTATGATTACCACCATTTACAGGTGAGAAAGCTGAGGCTCAGAGAGAGAGGTTACTTGTACAAAGCCACATAGCAAGTGTGGGTAGAGCCCAGCTTGACATCCATGTCCCTCTAATAATCAAAGCCTGGGCCCTTCAATCAATGTGATTCTACCTATTTTGTCTCTAGACAGCGTGGGCTGTCGAAAAAGCCCATAGTGTTGCCCACTGGACTGAACCTACTTGAAAATTGGTAATTTGGGGTCATGGTGCGTATAGATAATACGGTTAGGACTTTGTCTCTGGACCCGTTTCTTCCCAACTGATGCTACTGACTATTCCTCATCTCAGTGTCAGCATCCGTGGAGCCGCCTTCCTTCCCAGGTTTATTCCATCCGCTTAGCAGCGCCGCCGACGTCTCCTATTTGACTCTACCTGTGGGTGACACAGGCGGCCTCCAGCCCTCTCCACTCAGCGCTCATCCATACGGGACTCCTGTTCTCCTAAAGTGTCGGTCAGTCCTTCCAGCACCCGTTATTCTGGATTCCTCCAGAGGACAACAGCTTCCTGCTGGCCATATTTTGGATGCAGTTGGCTCCCTACCAACCACCTCTGAGACATCAGTAAGTTACTGAACTCCTTTGTTTCTTGAGTTTCTTACCTTTAAAAAGGGAACAAGTACTTGATGATATGCTGTGAGTTTAACTGAGAATGTAAGTGGAATGTCCAACATAGTGCCTGTCCCACATCACATCTACGCAAAAGTAGTAGCTATTATCAGTCTGTGCTGGGAAATGGAAAAATATGTGATTGTTCTTTCTACCTGGAGAAGGTAAACAATTAGAGGAAATGCTGGCAGCAAAGGGAGAGAGAAGTCCGGGGAGTAAGAGAGCAAATAAAATGCACTGTCATGGAAGCCACAGGAAGAGAAGGTGTTTTCCTCAGGTCCTGCTTCCTAGTGGATGTTCAAGAGTCTCTATCTTGGCATTTGACAAAGAGATAACAGGGGGTTTTCAAGACTTGTTTCTGTGGAGCAGTGGGGATAAAGACAGATGGCAGAGAAACAGAGCAAGATCTTAAGGAAATAAAAGCAGTACTGAGGACTCTTTATAAAGTGTGGCAGGAAAAGAAAGCAGAGGAGAGAGGCAGCAGTCCAAGGGCAATGGGATATGTCAGGTAGATGACTGATAAATATTCACTGAGGATTTATCAGGGGGCTGAGAGAGCGACTGAGTGAGTGAATGAAGACGCTTAGGGTTTGATTAAATGTATTTGATAACGTTGACATTGTTTAGTCTGTGGCACCTATATGCCTCTTTAGTAATACTGGTGGGAGAAAAATTGGGAGGATTATATAATATTTTCAGCCCCCCAAAACACATCTTTACCAAGAGCCTTAGGTAAAAATCCTTTCACCTGCTACCATCTGTGCAGATTCTGCCTAAATTAATCTGGGTGGGCCCTAAGAGTCTCTGCTTGGAACAGGCTCCCTGTTGGCACTGCTGGCTGTGCTGCTGGGCGCCAGTATGATGGGCCATACTTTGGGTAACAAGACCGTAGCATATCTGACCTTGGTTTGCCCACACCCACTGTGACGTGTGGTGGGTACCTGAGACACCCTTGGTGTCAATTCAGTTCTAGCACTGGTCTCTTCCCCTTCGCCTCTCCCCACCACCAACCCTCACCAGGAAAATGCAATAAATAAAAATTCAGGGGCTTCCCTGGTGGCGCAGTGGTTGAGAGTCTGCCTGCTAATGCAGGGAACACGGGTTCGAGCCCTGGTCTGGGAGGATCCCACATGCCGCGGAGCAACTAAGCCCGTGAGCCACAACTACTGAGCCTGCGTGTCTGGAGCCTGTGCTCTGCAACAAGAGAGGCCACGATAGTGAGAGGCCCGCGCACCGCGATGAAGAGTGACCCCCACTTGCCGCAACTAGAGGAAGCCCTCGCACAGAAACGAAGACCCAACACAGCCAAAAATAAATAAATAAATAAATTAATTAATTAATTAAAAAAAAATTCAGTAACAACAGTTGCTTAGCATCTTGAATTCACAGCTTCAAGATATTGTCCCTCTGTTTGCTTTGGGCGGGGAGGGGAATGATTTTTCTTCATTTTTGGATCTCAGAATTCTTGATTTTTTTTTTTTTTTTTGACATTAATGGTTTGGTGCAAACCCACTTTTGTTGATTTGGCATTTCCTCTGTGGATAAACTTTCTGGCTTTGGGAAAAGCCTCCTTCTTTTATGAGGCACTTTTAACCTGCAGGATTTCCATTTAGCTTAATTGGCATATTTATGTATTGAGATGGGTGCCTAGAGGGCTGAGGCCACGGCATCTTTTGTATAAATCGAAAAAAATGAAATGAGCCGTTCTCACCGTTGCGTGCCCTTCAGTCACGGAGCGCAGTGAAAGGCTCATCATTTACAGGCTGCGAAAGCTCAGGCAGATCAATAGGCATAATGCGACCTGGAGTCATTTAGAAAAGCAAAACTCGGGGTTTTCAAGGCCCAATTATTTCTGGAGCTTGGCCATTACTAATTCCCTGTTAAATCCTTCCTGGGCCTTCATTCTGTCTCGATGTGAAGGAATGGCCTTCTCTACCCCTGATGAATCCTCCTCCTCAGGTGAAGCTGGAAAGCCTTCTCCTGAGGGTTGGACGATTTGTAAAGTGTGAGGAGCTCACTGTTCCCAGCCAGCCCCCCCGGATGACAAGCCCAGCTGCAGGCTGTCACTCTTCAGGCCCCTTCTGGAGCCTGGCATGCTTTGAAGGCAAGTGTGGGAATGGGTTCTTATTGGCTTAATATGGCTATAGTTAATGGCTTATAGATTTTTAGATAGTCTGGCCCCGCTAGGCATGTCTATTAATTCTCTCTTAAGATTGTCAGAGGTGAGAGAAGGTCAGAGAGCCTGGGACATGGGTGTGGCTTTCCTCCAAGCCAGACCAAGAAAGGTCTCCTTAACAAGAATTCTTATGACCTCCTAAAGGCTTGAGAAAGAAAGAGGGACCTTTTGGTGGCTACTGAAAGAATTTGGCCTCTGGGCTCAAGAAGGCATGTTTCACAAGAGGGACAGGTGATATCAGAGTAGCACAAATACCCTGCTTGGATGAGTTCATAAAAATAGACACAGGTGAACCAGCTGCCCTTGGAGGTTTTAGCTTCTGCCACTATGGCTATAGTGGGTTGACTGGTGGTCCTAGGCACTTGTGAATGTGACCTTATTCGGGAAAGAGATCTTTTTTTTAAATTTAAAAAAAAATTGAAATTGAAGTATAGTTGATTTACAATGTTGTGTTATTTTCAGGTATACAGCAAAGTGATTCAGCTATATATATCTATCTATATATTTATATATCTATATAGATATATATAGATATATTCTTTTTCAGATTCTTTCCCCTTATAGGTTATTATAAAATATTGAGTGTAGGTCTCTGCTATAGAGTAGGTCCTTGGGAAAGAGGTCTTTGCAGATGTAATTAGTTAAGGATCTCTTGGTGGGCTCTTTCTGGATTATCCAAATGGGCCCTAAATCCAGTGATAAGTGTCCTTATAGGAAGAGGAGAGGACACAGATACAGGGGAAAAGGCCATGTAAAGACGGTGGCAGAGACTGGAGTGACGCAGCTACAAGCCAAGGTGTGCCAGGGATCGCCAAAAGTCACCAGAAACTAGGAGAGAGGCAAGAAATGGGTTCTCACTCAGAGCCTTCAGCAGGAACCAATCCTACCAACAGCTTGATTTTGGACTTCCGGCCTCTAGAACTATGAGAGAATACATTTCTGTTGTCTTAAGCCACCCAGTTTGTGGTCACTGGTTACAGCAGCGTTAGGTAACCCATGCAATGACCAGCCACCCAGGCTGCTGGCTCCCTGCTCCAGAATCAACCCTGGAGTAACTCAAGTACCAAGAAGAAATATGGATTCTAGAAACTAGTGATAAAAAATGTGAGCTGCCCCTGCGGGTTGCCTGGCTTCGTGGGAGGACCAGTGGGGGGCTACAGCCAGAAGGGTGGCCTGAGGCCACAGGGAGAAGAGAAGTTGTAGGAAAGCCTATGAATCTGCCCTTCCTCTCCTCCAGGTCACTTGGAGAAATCACCGACCACCTCTTCAGATTCCCTCTGTCAGTGTAACCGGGATGCAGGCAGGCCCTAAAGCCTCCTAGGGTAAGGTGTTGAAGGAAAGGAGCTACCGGACAGGGCAGTCTTGAAGGATTCACTCCTCTCCTCCTCCATGTCTACCCCAGAGCGACTGCTTATAACATAATGTAGTGAAGAGGTGCCCTCCCCACAGTACTGCTGCTCTCTAAGTTTTTATTTATTCACTTATTTTTTATCTTTATTGGAGTATAATTGCTTTACAATGGTGTGTTAGTTTCTGCCGTGTAACAAAGTGAATCAGCTATACGTATACATATATCCCCATATCTCCTCCCTCTTGCGTCTCCTTCCCACCCTCCCTATCACACCCCTCTAGGTGGTCACAAAGCACCGAGCTGATCTTCCTGTGCTCTGCAGCTGCTTCCCACTAGCTTGGTTCTGAAGAACCTAGGGGCGGGACAGGAATAAAGATGCAGACGTAGAGAATGGACTTGAGGACACGGGGAGGGGGAATGGTAAGCTGGGACGAAGTGAGAGTAGCATGGACTTATATATTCTCTAAGTTTTTAAAGACGCATTTCCGACCACAGAAGTTGCCTGGTAACTCATGGGGCTCATCCTTTCCTCTCTTCAAAGTCACACACACGAGCCCTTCAGGCTCCATCCAAAGCAGCACTGCTGGAACAAGAATTTAAATGAACACAAGAAACGCCTGTGATAAGGGATGTTAGATATACAAAACAAAATGTCAAAAAAGAACCAGGTGAGGGCTTCCCTGGTAGCGCAGTGGTTGAGAATCTGCCTGCCAATGCAGGGGACGTGGGTTCGAGCCCTGGTGCAGGAGGATCCCACATGCCGCAGAGCAACTAAGCCCGTGCACTACAACTGCTGAGCCTGTGCTCTAGAGCCTGCGAGCCACAACTACTGAGCCCGCATACCACAACTACTGTAGCCCGCGCACCTAGAGCCCGTGCTCCACAACAAGAGAAGCCACCGCAATGAGAAGCCCGCGCACCACAACAAAGAGTAGCCCCCGCTCGCCACAACTAGAGAAAGCCCGTGTGCAGCAACGAAGACCCAATGCAGCCAAAAATTAAAAAAAAAAAAAAAAGAACCAGGTGAAAACTACGATATTTTAAAGAGAATATAATAGATGGAGTAAATAATAGGACAGATACAGCTGAAGAAGGAAGCAGGGAAATAGAAGATCAGTTTGTAATAAATACAGACAATGGGCTGAAAACCTAACTATATAAGGAAACTGCATAAATTGAAAATAAAACCTCTTAACACTCCAATTTGTGAACGTGCAAAAGAAATGAGCAAAAATTCTCGATAGATACAGAAAAGACGAATAAACATGAAAAAATCCAAACTTACCGATAATAAAATAAATATAAAATAAAGCAATGATGTACTATTTTAATCCCAAATTGGAAAAGATGTAAAGCATTTTCAGTGATCAACTTTGGATGTCATTTATGAGTGTTTAAATAGAAATATCATTGAGAGAGTTAGGAGTTTTATCAGTGATACAGATTTTAATGCAATACCTAAAACTGGGGCTTGATAGAAAATTGAGAAGAGAGATCATGAACGCACTGGGTACCTAGGAATGAGGTCAAGTGTGACCAAGGAGGGCAGTGAGGTAGCCACTCTCATAGATTGCTGGCTCACAGCTTCCCTGGGGGGCAGTTTAAAAACACGAATTAAGACCCTTTTGGGGCTTCCCTGGTGGCGCAGTGATTGAGAATCCGCCTGCCAGTGCAGGGGACACAGGTTCAAGCCCTGGTCCGGGAAGATCCCACATGCCACGGAGCAACTAAACCCATGCACCAAAACTACTGAGCCTTTGCTCTAGAGCCCGTGTGCCACAACTACTGAGCCCGCGTGCCACAACTACTGAAGCCCGCGCACCTAGAGCCTGTGCTCCGCGACAAGAGAAGCCACTGCAATGAGAAGCCCGCTCACCACAACCAGGAGTAGCCCCTGCTCGCCACAACTAGAGAAAAGCCTGCGCGCAGCAACAAAGACCCAACGCAGCCAAAAAAAAAAGACCTTTTGACCTACTAGTAGTCCAGAGATCTATACAGAGATGTGGGCAAACATTTGTGACCTCCATTGACTTCCAGCCTCTGCCCTGTCAGGGGAAATGTCCTCCATCTCCTCTCCTCTCTTCTCTGCAAAGGCAAAGCCTCTTCATCCTCCCATTCTAGGTCTAGGTTGAGGCTTTGCTAAAGTACAAGAAGAGTGGTTGCCTTCTGGCAGCCATCTTGGATGATGAAGTAACATCCTTGGGGATGCAGCCATGACCCAGGGTGGGGAGGCAAAAGGAGATGCCTGTATTCCTGGTAGCAGTGAGTCATCACACCAACCTTGGACTGCCTACCTCTGTATCCTTTTTTATGTCAAAATTATACCCCTCATCTGTTTAAGCTGCTCAGATCAGGTCTCTGATTACCAGCCGTCAAATGCAATTTAAATCTAAAGGCTTTTAATGAAGATTTTGAGCTTAGTTGCCTCTGTTCACTAGCACACTTGCCATAAACCTCTCTTTGGTAGCAGGCATTTGGGTGAGTCTGACATCCATTTCCTGAAATGCTATGAAACTCATTAATCATTGAGTAGTTTATCCAGTTGTTCTGTGACAGCTCTAGAGCAGGTGGTTGATGATGCATGAAGAGGTCTTGTCCAAGTAATACACGAGAGTGAGCAGATGTTAAAGGGCTTTACCAGTTAAAATGGAAAGAACATCTGTGAAATAGATTTTCCAATAGATGAGGCCAGACATTACCAAGGAGAGGTTGGGAAGAAAGAAGGAGGTGACTGGGACCAACTGGCATGGGTGGAATAAGGGTGAAGGCACCCTGGCACTCAGGCACTCTGTTGTTGTATGTCATCTTGTTTAAATTCACATGACATACAAAGTTAGTTTGATCCATTGAGGTCATTTGTAAATGAGATGTTAAGACATTAAGGAGAGTTCATCTCTAGTCTCTTTTCCCATCCTATTAAATATGTAGAAACATTTTTTTTTACTGAAAAAATATGAGAGGGTAATTCTTTTATAATTTAAGTCTTCTGAATCTAAAAGGAAGTAATAAGAATTACATAAATGAGATGTTGTTATAAAACAGGTTTGGATGGGGACTTCCCTAGTGCTTCTGGGGCTCCAGGCCCCAATGCAGGGGGCCTGGGTTTGATCCCTTGTCGGGGAACTAGATCCCGCTTGCATGCCGCAGCTAAGAGTCCGCATGCTGCAACTAAGGATCCCTCATGCCACGACTAAGACCCAGCGCAGCCAAAATAAATAAGTAAATATTAAAAAAAAAAAAAAAGGATAAAAAAAAAAACAGGTTTGGATGAAGAGACTTCCTAGGAGCAAACATTGGGAAGAGGGAGGAAAGAAATGAAACTAAATAGATCTATTTTTTCATTACTGAAGATTCAGTGCAAAAGCAAAGGGCAAAGAATAGCTAGGGCACTGCTGAAGAAGAAGATGGGAGAACTTTCTCCATCATAGGTCAAGACTAACTATGGTGCTGTAGACAGACATCCAGGTATGGGTGCAAGGATGAGCAAGTAGAGAGTGGCACAAAATAAAAAACCCAGACAAATGTAAATTGGTGCAGCGATTATGGAAAACACTGTGGAGGTTCCTCAAAAAACTAAAAATAGAGTTGCTATATGATCCAGCAATCCCACTCCTAGGCATATACCCAGAGAAGACTATAATTTGAAAAGATACATGCACCCTTATGTTCATAGCAGCACTATTTACAATAGCCAAAACATGAAAGCACCCTAAATGTCCAGTGACAGATGGATGGATAAAGAAGATGTGGTGCATATATACAATGGAATATTACTCAGCCATCAAGAAGAATGAAATAATGCCATTTGCAGCAATGCCATTTGGGTGCTGGTAAGAGCCTTCTTATGAGTTACTTTTCATTGTCTTCCTCACAGGGCAGAGAGCAGAGCAGAGAGGAAACAAGCTGCTCTCTCATGACTCTCACAAGGGCACGAATGTCACTCATGAGGGCTCCACCCTTATGACCTCATCTAAGTTACCTCCCAAAGGCCCTACCTTCTAGTACCATAATGCTGTGGGGCAGGGTTTCAACATAGGAACTTTAGAAGGACACAAGCATTCAGACCATAACAATTCCCCATGATTTCATTTTTATAAAGGTCAAAAATGGCAAAAACTAAGATACAGTGTTGAGAGATGCACGCTTATGTGGTAAAAGGGAAGAAAAACAAGGAAGTGAAGACCATAAAAGTGGGGGATGGGATCAGGAGGGACTTGGGGGACTTTTAGGGTACTGGAAATGTATTTCTTGACACAAATGGTTGTTACTCGGACGGTCACTTTACACTGATTCATTGAGCTGCGTATTTATGTTTCATGTGTTTTTGTATATGTGTAATTTTTTTTTTCCAAATGAAGTTTAAAAAAAAACAGAACTGAAGAGGCTCAATTCAGGCAGATATATGAATAGGGGGAAATTGGTAGATTTGATAAATGACCTCTTCATATTTCAAGTAATGTCCCTCATACTTTGAGATGTTTGTTTTCTGGTTTTGTTAAGACATTGTAAGTATTTTCATCATGTGTCTCTCCTGGGCAGTAACGACTGAGTCAGTGATCATGTACAGCAAGAATATTTGATTTTCACAAAAGTTGTATTTCATATAAAATATTCAACTTACATCAATTTTTCTTTACTCTGCATGAGGGGACACAGGTAAGAATGTTCAGAGAAGCATTATTCACAATAGCAAAAAACAGGAAAAGGTGTCCATCAAAGTGAAATTGATAAATCATGCTATATTTTGGCTATATTCAGCTACAAACTAAAAGCTACATACAGCAATCTGGATCAATCTTTTTTTTTTATTTTTTTAAATGTTGAGCAAAAGAGGACCAATACAAAGGACAGGTTTTCTATGACTCCATTTTCATCAAATCCAAAAACATGCAAAATCTAAACTGTGGTGTTTAGAGGTGCACGCTTATATGGTAAAAGTGTGAAGAAAACCCAGGAAGTTATGAGCATAAAAAGGATGGGCAAGGCAGAGGAGCAGGGCTGACATGCACTAACGCCATTCTAGGCTTACTGGGGAGAGAAATCAAGTCTAGGAGAATCTCATTCCCTAAGGATGCTGAATAGTTTCTAGAATCATATATAGCATCTCAGGCTTGGAAGGAATCCTAAAGATCACTAAGATAAGTAGCCCTTTGATTTTTTTCATTTCAATTTTCATTATTATGTTTCAAGACAACTTAGAGATTTCAATAGAGGGTTTCCAAACTTTTAATTTTGCCAGGTAAGGTATATTTAAAAACATACTACTATCTATCATTACCATTATTTCCTACAAGGTATGGTATTTCACCCTTAGAAAGTAAGAGGTAAAAAATGGAATAAATGGTAGTCCTTTAAATTGAATAAATGAAGGTTTAGAAACTTTCATTTATAAGATATGTTGCCTATATCTTTCCAGGGACTTTGTAAAAATTTTATTGTGGACCATCAGCAGTCCCTAGACTAGCATATGGTGAACCTTGACCTCACCGACCACTTCTCTAATACTTGAGCCTTCTTCCCAAATCCCTGAGAAGTGTCATTTGCTTGAATACTTCCGGTGAATGAGAACTCACTCCCCCCTAATGACATCTCTTCATCTTTGAACATCTGCAGCTATTTGAACATTCTTCTGTTTGTTGAACCTAATTCCAGTTCTTTCCCTTTTGATTCATCGGCCCTAGATCAGTGACTGCACAGTCTTTTATTTGTCAGCCTCAAGATCTGAGCCACGTGCTTTTACCCCTACCCGTGACCCATGATCCTCCTCATGTTTAAGCAGCCTCAGATCTTTTGTACAGATTTCATATACATATCCCAAGTCATCGGCATACTTGTCACTCTGCTAATAGTCTTCCTATTTGTCTATATCCACTTGAAAAATGTGATATTCCAAACTGAGTACAAACAACTTTCCAGGTGTACTAGCCCAGAGGAGAGTAAGCCCTTCATCTCTCTTATTCTAGACTTTATACTTCTTCATTTAGTGTAGTCTAATTACAGTTTTCTCCGGATATGTGCCCAGGAGTGGTATGGCAGGATCATATAGTAGCTCTATTTTTAGTTTTTTAAGGACCCTCCATACTGTTCTCCATAGTGGCTGTACCACTTTACATTCCCACCAGTAGTGCAGGAGAGTTCCCTTTTCTCTGCACCCGCTCCAGCATTTATGATTTGTAGACTTCATGGTGATGGCCATTCTGACCAGAGTGAGGTGATAACCTCATTGTAGTTTTGATTTGCATTTCTCTAATAATTAGCCATGTTGAACATTTTTTCATGTGCCTGTTGGACATCTTTATGTCTTCTTTGAAGAAATGTCTGTTTAGATATTCTGCCCATTTTTTGATTGGGTTTTTTGGTTTTTTGATATTGAGTTGTATGAGTTGTTTGTATATTTTGGAAATTAATCCCTTGTCGGTTGCATTGTGTGCAGATATTTTCTCCCATTCAGTAGGTTGTCTTTTTGTTTCGTTTATGGTTTCCTTTGCTGTGCAAACTTTTAAGTTTCATTAGGTCCCATTTGTTTATTTTTGGTTTTATTTCCTAATGTATTGTAAAATTGCCCAAATCGACTCTCTGATTGTTATTAACTCATTTGATAAAAACAATCTCATATGTGATTCAATGTGAATCTAGAAATTGGTTGGTCATAGAAAGGATAGAATAGTGAATCTTACAATTTGATAAGATATGAGAATGGCCAATTATTTTTTAAGTGCTCCAAATTCACCTAATTTGTGCTTAGCCCACATCTCTCCACTTGTCAGAAAGTGTACAGTGAGGTCCTCAGATGTCTTTCAGGGGGACTCATGCATGACTGTGGTGTGCTGGCCAGTGTAGCGTGCTCCAGGAAAAAGGAATTGAAGTTACTGAGCTGCCACTTGTCCTTGGGCCCGGCTCGCTGGCTCCACCCACTGGCACCAGGGTGTCTTACAGCTTCTCCAGGCTGGCTGACTGGAACTGAGACTCAACTCCCCACTCTGCAGCTTGCAGAATTTTTCTCCCTTCTTGGAAAATGAGAATAACGTGGATTTCCCACTTGCAGTCTTCTGTTACCCATGTTACTCTTGAGGTGACAGAAGTCCCACCAGTAGGAATTCAGTATCTCATTACCTACACCTTGTTTTGCCTGGGCCAAAAGGCACAAAAGTAAAATGACAAAATGTCCTTACCTATCTTGTGCATAATGATGAAGTAAGACAATTTACAGAGAAATTAAATTATTAATAATAAAAGTACCAATTTTCATTTGTACTGTTAAGAGACTGTGTGTTTGTATAAAATTTATCCCAGCCTCTATTATTTAGCAATATGTATATAGCTAAGTGTAACCTTATTATATATATTTGATATCATATTTAATAGAAATTCACTCATGACCCACAAGCCGTTTGCAGAGAGATAGTATGAAACAGGGTTTCTTTTTTTCAAATTCAAAAGAGGAGAAAATACTTATTTTCGTAAAATATTCTCTAACCTAAATAAAAAGGCTTAAATGCATTTGCATTGCATAAAATTAAGATATTTATGCAGAGTGTATTACTTATAAGTAGCAAACCAAAGCTTGTTCTCTGTTTTACTTGTCTAATCCTTAAGAAGTCACCCTCTGGGGAACTCACCCATGGTATTTTTGTTCTTCCAGCATCAATAAAATACAGTGGTAGAAAAAAGACTGAAAAATTGAAATTTGAGAATTATTTGCACTCCCATCCCATTCCAATCTGGCTCGTTCCTTTAACAAGTATTACTTGAGCATCTACTACACACCCAGTCCTGTTGTTCTAGGCACTAGGGAGACTGACGTGAAACAGACAAATCCCTGCCCTTTTGTAGCTCAGTTTTAGTGTGGGAAACAGACAGCAATAAAGTAAATATATAGATAATTTAGATAAGGTTAAGAGTGGTGAAGAAAGTAAAGCAGGATGGGGGCTAGAGATTAACGGAGTGAGGGAAGGAGATATTTTAGGTAGAACGACTTAGAGACTCAAAAGTTGCCATATTTTCTGTCCCTCTAACAGTTGGACTTTGCTGGCTTTCATCAATTACTACACTCTCCCTCTTCCTCCTCACCTCTGGAGGGAAAAGAACGGCAAGGAAAACCAAAGGACAAACGACTGAGCGTTATTTCTGGGACTTAGTGAGACTCACCTTGATTTTGTTTTCTGGGTTTTTAAAAAATAAATTTATTTATTTATTTTTGGCTGCGTTGGGTCTTCGTTGCTGCGCACGGGCTTTTCTCTAGTTGCGGCGAGCGGGGGCTACTCTACTTGTGGTGCGCAGGTTTCTCATTGCGGTGGCTTCTCTTGTTGTG
Source organism: Eschrichtius robustus (assembly GCF_028021215.1). NCBI lineage: Eukaryota > Metazoa > Chordata > Mammalia > Artiodactyla > Eschrichtiidae > Eschrichtius > Eschrichtius robustus. The sequence continues at coordinate 53,706,195 of NC_090833.1, read as the reverse complement.
GAGCACGGGCTCTAGGCGCGTGGGCTTCAGTAGCTGTGGCTTGCAGGCTCTAAAGCACAGGCTCAGTAGTTGTAGCGCACAGGCTTAGTTGCTCCACGGCATGTGGGATCTTCCCGGACCAGGGCTCGAACCCGTGTCCCCTGCATTGGCAGGCGGACTCTTAACCACTGCACCACCAGGGAAGTCCCTCATCTTGATTTTGGGTAAAGAAAGAAAGAGAGGAGCAAAGAGGGGCTAGGAATCGGTTTTGGCTTTAGCTGCCAAAGAGGAGAGGAGAGACTCCAAGAAGAGAAGGTGTTAAAGAAATCGCAGTGCTTCAGAGGCATGACCAGAAAGGAGGTCTAGGGGGGGAAGGATTGTAATGAACTCATTCCTTCTTCGACTGGAGCCTGGCTAGCTTGAGGGAGGTTTTGCTTTCTTCAACTGGCAATATGCGTGATTGACTCGTTAAAGAGGCACTGAACAAGGATTATTAACCTGGGTCTTCCAGTCTTCAAGAGGTCTTTGGACAGAATTCAAGCGGTCCGTGAAATGGTGCAAGAGAGAGAAAAATCAAATACATCTTTATTTTCATCAACCTCTAACTAAAATTAATCTATTCCATCAAATATAACCACCACAAACATCACATTACAGTTGTTGCAGATACCTGGAAATATCATTTTCGCTCATTAGCATTCCAAAACCACAGTGGGCAGGAGACCCGCCCCTGGATCTCATTTACTGCATTAATAAAGAAGCACATGTATTACTGTATCTCACATTTTCTTCAGTATTCTGATGATTGCATTTCAATATAATTGGCTTACTTTGTAATCCTTTGCATTCTAAATATTATGCATTTAAAAACATAATGCAGAGAAGGAGTTCAGAAGCCTCAGCCAAATGCCAGAGGGCTAAGAACTCTTGTTTTACACTCTGTCAGGAGCTTGATTGGGAAGAACAGAATCCTTCAAGTCATTCCGTGCCAAGGGAGCCTGCAGAATTGCCAAAGAACAGATAGGACCGCATTCGCCCCTTGCCTCTGGGGCTCCAGGCACTCGACTTTAGGAGAGACTAATAATAATCAGGACTCTTCTTTCTAGCTTGCTAAGGTGTCACCCATCCATCCTGTGGGTTCGGATACTGTCAGACATTTCAGGGGAAATAGTGCCGCCTGGTGGCAAATGTTCTTCCTCAGCCTCACACTTCTCTCCGTCTTGCAGGTAGGAACATTCAGGGTAGAACACATTGGCATTTAGAATGGTCTGTGCATAGCTCTACCGCGTTTCTTTCCACTACATGTGTCCAGGCTTGCCAATTCCCAGTATCACAAATTTGATCCATGATAATATTCAAGCCAGGTTTTGCAGAATCATACTTTATGTCTCCTTTTAGAAATGTTCATCAGTGGGCAGTGATTGGCAGTGTTTAAATTCCCATGCTCACGGGGCTTCTATAATGGTGACAGTCTCTTTCCCCTCAAAAAAGCGTTTTTATTTGTCTTAGTGCTTGGAGCGTTTCAAATGCAAGGTGCACAGCGAGATATGAAGGCTGCAGGGGACTCCTTTTCTGTCTGTCTGGAGGCTTCAGGTGGCATTGATCTGAGTGGATTCTGGGTTTCTGACACGTTGACCCTGGATTTGCTTCCTCGCTTTGGTCAATTTGTCCTTGAACCATCAGTTGCGACGCCAGCTCCTGACGTGGGCTCTGCTACTTCTCCTCCCTTCCCCAACCACTTCTCACGACCTCCACTGCCCCCTCACTGGTCTAAGCCACCAGCCTTTCCTCTCAGGTTGTCCTAACAGCCTCCTAACTGGGCTACCTTCTTCCTTTGCCCCCTTGAGTTCATTCTCCATGTGGCAGACAGGGAGCCTATAGAGGCACAAGTCAAATCATACCACTCCTCTGCTCAAAATCCATCTCACTCAGAGTCAAAATAAGTCTTCACAGTATCCTACAAGGCTCTGTAATCAGGCCTGTGGATAACTCTCTGATCTCACCTCCTACTACCCTCACCCTCAGCAACAATACTGGCCTCCTTGCTGTTCCTCAACCAAACCAGGCATGTTTCTGCCTCAGGACATTTTTACTTGCTCTTCCCTCTGCCTAAAACGCTGTTCCTCCAGGGACCAACGTGGCTCACTCTCTCACTTCCGTCACAGGACCAGAGACCCATACCCCTTATTTTACTTTTCTCTGTAGTACTTATCTCCATCTCACATTTTATGTATTTTACTTATTAATTTTTATTGTCTTCCTCCACCTGCTAAAACATGATCTCCATGAGAGTAGCGATTGTTATCTCTTCAGATTATGATAGTAGCCCTAACATCTAAAAAAGTACCAGTCACAGAGCAGAAAATCCGGTGTCTGTTGTATGAGTCCTATTTCTTGCCATTAGGAGATCACACCCTACCTGATGGATGGACCGTCTTTCACGCCTGCAGTGAGGTCTGTCCCCCAGCCGCCACTCAAGACTCTCCTGGCCTGTGAGGTCACTGGATGACTTTCCTGTTCCGAGCTATATAGCAGGCTTCTCTGTTGCTTGTAGCATTAAAGCAGGACCCCCCCAAAGCAGAGTGACCCAAATCTACTTTTTCTGTCAAATTTGAACCAACCTTGGGATGCAAGGGTCACTAAGTGCAAGTTTTCAATATGATTACTTTGCGGAAGTAACAGTATGCCAGTTGACAATGCTTGTATAAGGTGGCTTTGCTTTAGTTTCTCCTGAGAGCTTTTAAAAAATACCAATGCTTAGATCCTTCCGCTAAGGGAGCCTGACCCCATTAGTCTGAGCTAGTGGTGAGGGGCGGGGCCTTGTGGGGTGTCAGGCATTGGTAGTTTCAAAAAGCTACCAAGTGTGCAGCCAGGGAGGAGAAACCCTGATTCAGGACTTTAGAACTGGCAAAACATTTTCATGCATTATTGTCTTTGCTTCTTACATTATGTCCACATGACAGGTGGGGTGGCAGGTGTTTTTGCCCCGTTTTACAGGAGATCCAAGAAGATCACTGACTTGGCAGCCAGGAAGTCTAAGAGTTAGGATTTGAATCCAGCTTTGGCCCCAAATCCGGGACTCTTTCCCGCCAGCGTAGAGCAAAAGTCACCTCTAAATGAGGTTGTAAATCCATCCAGAACAACGTTCTCCTCGATGGCGTATTTCTAACTGCACTTCTTTCTCCGTGAGGCTGCGTGAGAACAGAGACACGGCTGCCTTCTTCGCTCAGAGCCTAGCGCAAGTTATTTGTTGAGTGAAGGAATGAGGAATGAGTGAATGCAGGCTTTGCACCGTTGGCCCATTTGCTCTACTGTTGTCCGCAAGTTCATTGTCAGTTCGGGTGCATTTGTGCTGCTTCGGTCGGCTGCACTGTCCAGTGACAGTTCCGCTCAGATGCTGGTTTTACTCCAGGGACATCTGAGCTCACATTTTACCCAGGTCAGGGGAGCTGCCATGAACCCTCTTTTCTTCCCTTTTCCTCAGCACATTTCTGCAGCTGAAAGATTGACTGAGGCATCGGCATGAAGAAATTACATTTCTGTCTGCTCAGAAGTCCCACACCAGTGGGCTTGTCATAGGTAGCCCTCAGTGGAATAGTTCCCTTTCCCAGCAAGTCAGAGTGGAAAGAGAAGGGAAGAGTGATCTTCATTAAGATGTGTTCACCCATCACTTTCTTTCCAGATGAATCTAATAGCTCCCTACAAACTGGAAAAGTCCCATCACCTCCTGTTTCCGTGAGGGTGCTTTTGGATGAGATAGCGTTAAATTGGTTGACTTTGAGGAAAGCAGATTGCCCCTATCAGGTGGGTGGGCCTTATCCAATCAGTTGAAAACCTGAATAGAACAAAAGACTGACCTCCTGGAAGCAAGAGGGAGTTCTGCCAGCAGACGGCCTTTGGACTTGAACTGCAATGTCAGCTCTTCCCTGGGTCTTCATCTTGATCACCTTTCGACTTGAACTACAGATTTCGGACTTGCCAGCCTCCATAATCACGTGAGTCAATTGTTCAAAATCAATGTCTTTCTCTCTCTCTATGTATGTATACACAGATCCTATGGATTCTTTCTCTGGAGAACTCTGACGAATACACCCCAGTAATAACAGCCCAAAATATCTCCAGACATTGCCAGGTGACCACTGGGGGGCAGAATAGTCTCAGTGGAGAACCACCGCTGGTGACAGGTGAGGCTCCCTCACGGCATAGTTTCTGGAGAGGCTGACCTGGCTAGAATAGTCCAGAACCTAATGGAAGCTAAAATACCTCCTAGAAGGTGTTCTCTATGTGTGATTCAGTTGGAGTTTGTTCCCGGTCTGGTCTGACAGCAGAGGTCTCAAGGAGTCTCTGGAGTATTTTAAGCTAAAACTAATCAGCTTTGCCTTGAGCCATCAAATTCTCTCTTCTAGAAAAACTGTGTCATACTTGCCTGAATTTTACTTCAAAGAAAAATGAAAGCAAATCACCTTTGAATCCAGTCCTTACAGACTTTCTCATTTATAAGATTTTCCCTCAATTACCTTATGTTGAAAAATAGAATATTGCTTAGAGAAGTTGAGCCATAAACTAGTTCAGATCAATGCAGATTTTGGATGTGAGTAGAAGGCTCCTGAGAGAATCAGGTTTTTTTGTTTTTTGGGTTTTTTTTAAGGGACAAAGAAATATTATACAGTCATTATTCCTGGGTGGTAAACTTGAATGTTGAAAGTCCTTTCTGAAAACAGTATTGGGTGACTCCAAAAGTGCCTCTATTGATGACAAGGATACTTCCATCAAAAATGAATATGGGGCTTCCCTGGTGGCGCACTGGTTGGGAGTCCGCCTGCCAATGCAGGGGACATGGGTTCGAGCCCTGGTCCGGGAAGATCCCACATGCTGCAGAGCAGCTGGGCCCATGCATCACAACTACTGAGCCTGCACTCTAGAGCCCACGAGCCACAACTACTGAAGCCTGAGTGCCACAATTACTGAAGCACGCGCGCGCCTAGAGCCTGTGCTCCGCGACAAGAAGGCACCGTAATGAGAAGCCCGCGCACCTCAACGAAGAGTGGCCGCCGCTCGCTGCAACTAGAGAAAGCCCATGCACAGCAACAAAGACCCAATGCAGCCAAAAATAAATAAATTAAATAAATAAATTTTTAAAGAAAATGAATATGAATAAGGCAAGCTAAAAAAAAATAACAAAAAAGACATCCTAGACAAAAAAAAAAATGAATATGAAGGCTTTATTAAATGAAACATAAAAGCAAACAATATTTCCAAATTTGTATCTTATTTTAAATGTGGCTTTGAGTATGTCCATGTCACTAAATAAATTAAATATTACAAGGAGACATTTGGCTAGTTCTCCTATACCTGTAAACGTTGGCCCAAATGTACTTTTGCAGATTGTCTCGCCGACAGGAAGGAACCCTGAATGGTCAGCATCTACGGTATTCTTTAAGGCAAAGGGATCAGAGGGTGACCAAGCCTGTCCCGTCCCTCCCTCCCTCTCCTCTCTCAGCCTTTCTACTCTGCTTTTTCTCCACTTCCTCCCCCCTATACCCCAGCCTCCTCTTCTGCTTCACTCTCCCATTTCATCTTCCTGTTCTCCTTGCTTTGCTTACTCTCCTTGCTTTTTCCTTTTTCCTTTCAAATATGTACCTTTCAAAGATCTCCATCCCCTTGGGCATATGTGCCCATTCTTGTTCTCCTGTCAAATGTGATGGAAAGATGAGAAGAATTTAGGAGAAGAAAGGGGAAAAAATCAATTCTCGTTGCATCACTGAGAATGTCAGTGTGGAGGAGCCTCCAGAGACGAACAAGGTGTGGGAAAAGTCACGCGGAGGATGGTTCCATCCATACACTTGGCAAAATATCACTCGCTGCCCTCCCATCTGAACCTCAGAACAGCGCGCATAGTTTCAACAAAGCAAACGGAAAAAGGAAAGGTTATATATTCTACTGCAGGGATGAATTTGCTGCAGGAATCAGCATTTTTTCTTTTGAAATCAGATTGATTGGGCTGCGCTCCCAACGCCAGAGGTAGTGAATATTTTCAGCTGGGTTTGTGGAAACCGCTCCCTCGCTCGTGGATCTTAAAGAATCCTACAGGATGTCAGCTGCCCCCAAAACTGAGGAGTGAGGCTTTAATCTTTAGTTTGTGATGGCGGCCGAGGAAATGCCCATTTCCCAGGTCCCGTGACCTTCTGAGGCAGGTGCCCCTGCTCCACCTTGTATCGCCCACATTCCAGGAGTCCCCGACCCCACCTCCACTCCACTGCCCATCACCGCCCGGATTTTGCCCTTCCAATCCCCGCAGTGTTTTCCCTGTTGGACATTTCAGCTCCATTCTTCCAGGAACACAGCCTTTTTCTTTTTTTTCTGTTTTCCTTTCTTTCTTTCTTTCTTTTTTTTTTTTTTTTAATAAGTCTGACTATCTTGCCAAGGAGCATAGGGGTGAGAAAAGGGGAAAAGACCTCTTATTTTTTAGTGACAGCTTTGAGAGTGAGGTTGAATGAACGCCTCAGTAAATTACTCTCCCATGCTTCTTCCATTTTCTACCTTCAGTCTTTGGTGAGTTTTCTCAAAAGCTCCTGCTTGAAATATTTGAACAAACTGCTAGGTTATACTTACCTTATTTTTTATCTCCGTTATCCATAGGTAATGTTTCTTGGTTTACGTTATTTCTTCATTACTTTTTCTTTTGTTCCCATGCAAAAGACAGATTGGCTAAAATGAGCAAGTCTGGAATTTGGATGTGTGTTACTCTCCCATGAGTCTGTTTATAAGCTTTACCATTCCTTTCCCCAGATCCTTCCCTAATATGTGTATTTCATAGGTGTTATAAATGATGAGTCTTGTAAGTACTTATTTTCCCTAATGTATTAAAAAGAATACATGTGGGGCAGGTGAACTTTTTTCAGAGGTGAACTCCACAGTCATTAAGTGGACAGAGTCCCTTGTTGCCTTCTAAGGCAAGGGTCTATAAAACCAAGCCTTGCAATTCTTCCTTTATAAAAGCTCTGGAAATCTGTTCCTTCTTTTCATTTCCTGCTGTCAGCACATTGGTCTGGACCCATGTGACTCTCTGCTTAGGGGTCTTAACCTACTGCTGCTCCTGCCTGTAGCAGATCCTGCCAATAGCCTCTCCGTATCAGCCACCCCTTTCTATTCTGCACACTGCCCCCACCCCATTGCCAGCAGGTGCATTTATGTCTGTTTCTCCAATGCTACCAGATGCCATTTTGATGGTTCTGGGGAACCTCGAATCCCCGCCCCCAGGAGCAGCCCTCAACCAATGACTGCTGGGAGCTCATGTATAAACACCTCAGCTCCTGCGTCCCTTGGGTGGGATACCTCTGAGTTGTATGTTCTACACAGGCTCCCAGAGTCCCCCAACAAGACTAATCTCCAGTTATCCACAATGATAAATTACTTGACAATGAATACTTTACTGTCTGCCTTCTGTTCCCCATCTCTCTCCCCCAGTCCCATGTTGGTATGTCCTGGCACCACCCCCAAAATCAGTTATTTTCACTTGAGTCTTGGTTTTAAGGTTGACTTCTGGAGGAACTCATTCTAAGACATTGCCTCTCATGTCAACCCCCACTAAACAGTCATGTTATATTGAACTTTCTTTAAAAGTCCAAGGAGGTTAAAAAACAAAAACTTTGTAAACATCACCATCTCCACTCAGAAATCATTGGCAACTTCCAGTGGATAAAGTACAGATGGTCTTAGCCTATGGCTTAAGATTCTATATCATGTGGCTTTTTTCTACCTTCTGTAATCCTGTCTCCTACAACTTCCTTCCACTCAAAATGGAGGTTTCAACCATTCCCAGAGGGCACAATGCTCGTCTTGACCCCCAAGCATCTGCCGGTACTATTCCCACCACCTGAGCCCCACGCCCCGCTGCTTCAGTGTATCTGAGGCCACCAACCATCAGGACCGTTGTCCTCTTTGTGGATCTTTTTGCTGAACACACCATAACTTTGGCACTTTGCCTTTACTTCTTTATTCTGATATTTACCATATTTTTCTTTATTCCTCTCCTGGCCTCCCACCTAACTGTGAACCCCTCCTAGGGAAGTTAAACCACTTTCTGTCTTTAGGACCTAGAATGTAGGTTTACAAGCACTAGGTGAGACAAAATTCATACTCTGCCATTTATTAAATGTGGGACTGAGCAATATATATATCATCTCTTTGAACTTGTTTCTGTATTAGTGATATATCGGTAATGTAACACTACATATAGTTGTGATGATTTGAGTGACATAATACATATGAAAAGTGCTCTTGAAACTATCCAACGGTATCTAGTTAGTCATGATTAAGTGGTTGGCAAATAATTCCTTCTGCTGCTGCTGAAAGTGGGAATGATAAAGTTACGTAAGACAAGCAGCTCCCTAGAGATAAAGAATGAGTATCAGGAAAAATCAGCAAAAAAATATGTGTCATTACATTGAGTTTTATTGAACCAGTTCATGGGCAATAAAGTAGCATGATTCTATCTACCTCACATATTCATTAATCCTACAGAAGTTTATTGTTTCGATGTCAGATCATTTTTCTCCCCTGCTCAAAACCCTGAGACGGCTCTTCTTTTTCACTCAGAATAAAGCCCAAAGTCCTTAAAATGGCCTAAAAACCCTTTCACCATCTGCCAACCAGCCCCGCCCTCCCCCTGAACTTGTTTCCCGTTACTCCTCTCCCTGGCTGATTCCAGCCTCCTCGGCCTCCCCCCGTTCCTCAAAGACATAGTCATGTGGGGTCCTGACTCCTGCCTTGGGTCTTTTGCTCCAGCTCTTTCCTCTGCCTGGAAGGCTCCTTTCCCAGATGCATGTTTGGCGAACTCCCAACCTCCCCAGATTTCTCCTCAAACCTCTCCTTAGTGACACCTACTTGGACCACCCTATTTGGTATTATAACCGGTTCCCCCACTCTGGTTCTCTCTTTACCCAGCCCTATTCTTTTTACTATAGTACTTCTCATGTATCCTACAATGCCCTTATATAGTGTTTGTTATTGTTTGGTGTTTATTATCAGCAAGTCTTAGTTTTGTTGACTAATATATATATCCCAAGTGCCTAGAACAGTGCCTGGGACAGAATAGCCACTGAATAAATATAGTTGCTGAATTTGTTGACTCAAGTTCTTACTATGTGCCCACAAATAAAATAGCTCTGATCCTTATACTTGTGCAATTATAGTTTAACAGTGACACCCATTTCACAAATACGATCGACAACTGAATATGTGCCAGGCAATCTGCAAGGCCCTAGAGATAGTGCAGCAAACAGAGGACAATTTCCCTGCTTTCACACAGCTAATCCTTGTGAAATGATATGATGTTGTAAAAATTCAGGTGTTAATATATGTGAAATACTCAGCCACCAAATTAAAAATTTCAGATCGTTATTTTCACGTCCCTGTCTTGTGGACAGAACACCAAGAGCACCTGGCCTTGCACATGCTAAACCTCAGCAATAAAGTGTATTAAGACAAACACTGGATTGTGTACTCCCCAAAAACCTAACTTCTACTTTCAATGCGAAGTCATGTTTTGATTCAATAGTTTATATAATTTATTGTCCAAGGAGCTATTTTTTTGAGATTTTTTTGGAAGACCTATTGCTTTGAGTTGCTAAATACTAGATAATACATTAAAGAGTATATGGTAGAAATTTATCTTGTCCCCCTAAATATAGGAAAGACATAAGGTTAGGCTTCTAAAGCCCTGGTGATGGTTCTGGTTTTTGTCCTGGTCTTGACACTAAACCAGTCATATGACAGTGACAGGCAGAGTGTGCACCGCTCGGGTCTTCCTTCAGGAGAGAACTTGCTGCAGGAGGTGAGAGCTGGGGTTAGCTGAAAGCCTCCAGCTCTCAGACCTTCGGTATCCACCACAGTGTCCAAACCAAGGCCACAGGCTTCCGGGGCTGCTCCAAGCCAACCACAGAACGTGGCTGCGATGCAAGAGCCAGGCCATCCCTGCCCAACTCGGGACTCTTCTAACGGCCAGTTTTTGCTTTGAATCTCCACACCAGCCTGGCCAAAGCATTCTCAGAGCTGTTCTCTGTGGCTCTTCCTGTACAATCCTTCCTTCCCGCATTGCAGTCTGAGGCCCTTCCTCTTACTCTGCTTCCTCTTCCCTTTATCTTTACAGGCTATTCCCTGCATAAATCTTATGTGTCTAACTCTGCTTTTGCTTCCCAGAAAACTTGAAATAACACCACTGGTACCAGGAGTGGTTCCAGAAAGCTGGCAAGAAGATGGGGTTGGAGACGGGATCACTCACCACAGGCTGGTGAAGAGGACCCCAGTCCAAGTGGTAAGTGGAGCACAGCTAGTCCTTGGCACAGATGGTTGTTCAACTACTAAAACAATCACCACTGATGAGCAGGGCATCCCCTGGTGGAGAGGAATGCCCTTGCCAGGGCGGCGGTTCAGGCATTTGAAGGTTATGGGGGGCTTCCGTGTATCTAAGGGGAGTGGAGTTGGAGGACTCCCTGCAGAGTGACGGTGAGGACTGGAAACAGATAGTTAAAGGCGAGTGAAGGAAGCAGAGGCATCTCTGGTCACTTGCAAAGTGGCTCCTGTCCCTTGCGGGAGAGGACAACGTGAAGAGCAAGCCCAAGATTCCAGAGTCACGGGTCTCCAGAACCTTTAAAATGCTTAGCCAAGGCAGCCTGTTACACTGAGGCCAGTGGCCCGCTTGGGAGAACTTGAGACCCTGAGCTATGGGATGGGGACATGAGTGGGTCCCCCCAGTTTTGCTCTGCTGACTGCCCTGAACATGCAGAGCTTGCAGAGGTGGCCACACTGCCTCGTAAAGATCCACACTCTGCTTGAGCAGGAAGACACTGCAGAGGCCTCTCCCTGCAAGACAAACCTGCTCCCCGAAGCCCTGCTCTCAGGAGCTGCCCCCGCTGCCTCTCCTGGCTGCCAGGCCAGTAACTAGGGTTAAGTCCAGCATAGCCCAGCAGAGAACATGCTGGGCCTGATGAAGAAGAAGAGAAACTACCCCCCTCCCATGGGACCAGCACGAGTTGGCCAGCATACAACTGTCAGGGGAGAAGACTACCCAGGGACTGGGTTATGAGGGTGCTTGACCAAGGGGCTGGAAGGTAAGAGTGAACAAGCGGGAAAACTCTGACTTGGGGTCACTTTCTTGGGACATGGGATTTAACACTTCAGTGAGGACCCTGGGGGAATGGGGCAAACACTATGTTTTTACTCAAATCACAGAGCAGAGGTGAAATGCCTGAGTTACCACAGCAGATGGTAAAATAGGATGGAAAAAACAGATGGAAAATCTGATCAGAAACAGTTCACACTCCTTGGAATGAACAACAATATTCATTTACAGTTTTGCACCAGGGCTATGTTAGCTCGCCCACCTTCTGTCTTAATATAGTCCAAAGAGATCTGGACCATCTGGACATCCCGCAGAACATCACACTGATGCATTACATTTGTAAAATAAAGACATGGCTAGCATGCTAGAGACCTTGGTAAGAAGCATGTGTTCAAGAAGGTGGGAAATAAACTCTACAGAGTTTCAGGGACAGGCCACTTCAGTAAAGTTTTCAGGAATCCTAAAAAGCTAGGACTAAAAAAAAAGGAGGTACACATTTTTAGGGTCAGGGGCATGTCAGGATATCCCTCCAAAGTAAAGACATGTTGTTGCCTCTTGGATTCCCTATTACAAACAAGGAAGTATAGTATCTGGGGGGCCTCTTCAGGTTCTGGAGGCCAAATAGTCCACACCTGGGAATCTTGCTCTGGTCCATGCGCTGGAGGGTGTGGAAGGCTGCCACCTTTGAGTGGAGCCTGGGTCAGGAAGGAGCTGTACAGCAGGTCTAGGTTGTAGTGAAAGCAGCCTCTCTACTTAGAGCAGAACATGGGGCAGACCCTGTGGCGTGGGAAGTGTCAGTGGTGAGAAAAGATGCAAGCGCAGAGTTCATGGTAAGCCCAAGTAGGAGGATCATAACACAGGGCCTTGGGGTTCTTTAGCAAGGCCTTGCCATCTGTAATGGAGAATTATGTGCATCTGAAGAAATAGCTCCTAGCATGTTACTGAGCCCTCATAGAGATAGAGTGCTTGATTATAGTGTACCAATGACCATCCACCCACAACTGCCCGTTAGGAGGTGGGTTCTGTCTCACCTGTCAATGCATAAAGTGAAAAGGGCCCAGCAGCAATCCATTGTAACATGGAAATGGTATATCAGGGATTGAACCCAAGTAAGACCAGAGGGCATGAGTCAGCTGCAAGAATAGAAAACCCAGACATCCATATCACCCACGTGATTACACCAGCCCCGCTTCCTCGTCTCTCCCCGATGGCCACAGAGCAGGGTGCCTTACAGATAGCCGATGGAGGAGGAGAAAGCCCAAGCATAGTTTACAGATGAGTTGGCTAGGCTTGGGGGTGCAAACTGAAACTAAATAGTAACATTACAACCTCATTCAGGCTGAAAGACAGCAGAGGGGGAGAATCTTCCTAATGGGCAAGCAGTGCTCCTGGTCATCCAATTTATGTGGAAGGAGAAGTGGCCCAAGGTGAGAACATGTAGAAATTCCTATCATTGGCCAGTGCCCCAACCAGCTGGTCAGGGACCTGGAAGGAAAAGGACAATGGGAAACAAGGAGGTCCAGGGTAAAGGCAGATGGGAGTGGACACAGCAAGTGACAATTTTCACATTGTTAATGCCCATCAAAAGGCATCCACAATAAACACTGAACAACCAAGAAGACAAAAACGACTCGGCCAGTTGACATTAGTGCGCTTGCAGACTGGGCACTCTAGAGCTGGCCTGATGGGTACATGAACAGAGAGGCCACAATGGCAGAGACGGAGGCTACACATGGGCCCAACAGCATGAACTTCCACTTACCAAAGCCAATCTAACTAGTGATTCCTCAATGTAGAACCTGCCAGCAACAGAAACCAGTGCTGAGCCCCTGATATGGCACTGTTTCCCAGAGACCAACAGGCCACCTGCTGGAAAGTTGATGACGCTGGGCTCCTTTTATTCTGGAACGGCCAGCTGTTTCTCCTCATAGGGATAGAGTCCTATTCCAAGTATGGACTCGCCTTTCCTGCCCAAGAGCCTCAGCCAGCACCGCTATCCAGAAGCTAAGAAGTGCCTGATCCATGGTCATGGAAAACTACACAGCATGGCATCTGAATAGGGAATACACTTCACAACAAGGGAGGTCATGTGATCCACAGGACATATCACATACTGCACCATCCAGAGGCAGCCGACCTGACAGAGCTTTGCATTGGCTTTCTAAAGGTGCAGTTGAAGCACCAGCTTAGAGGCCATAATCTGCAAAAATGGGATGCTATCTTCCAGAATGCAGAATAAATAAATCTAAATCAGAGATCTCTATATAGTGCTGTAAGAAGAAGACTCCATAGGCCTGAGACCTAAGGAGCAGAAGCAGGAATGGCCCCACTTGCCATCATTCTAAATGGCCCTCTGGGGCCATTTGTGTTTCGTGTTCTTACAGCTCTGGGCTCTGCAGAGTTCGAGGTCTTTGTCTCAAAGGGGACATATTCTTGGCAGAGGACAGAGCCAGAGTTCCCCTGAACTATGGCTGCTACCTGGACATTTTGGACTCACTGTGTCCAGGACCAACAGTGAGGAGTCACCGTGTTGGCAGGAGTGATGAACTCTCATCAGGAGGAGGAGACGGGGATGTGTGGGATCGCTGTAGAGCCCAGGCGATCCACTTAGGTGCCTCTTGGTACTCCTTAGCCCCCATTATATCTGTAAGCGGACCTCTGTAGTAGTCCTTGCCTTACAAGGGTATGATTACCAGAGTCTCAGAACCCTCAATTAAAAGATCTTCTTTACCACCTTCTTCTCCCTTTGTCCCTCCCTTCACAGGTGTCAGATCAGTATTAGATCAGTATTATGGTCTGAGGCTTCCCTCTTAGTCCTGTTCCCTCTATCCTTGTCTTTCACAGGCTTTCCCCCCAATAAATGTCTTGGCCTTCTAATTCTATCTTGGCGTCTGTTTCGTGGAGAATTCAAACTGACATAATGGGCTTAGGTTAGTTGGCTAATCTTTTCTCCATCTTAAAAGTAGGAGGAAAGTTGGGTAGGGACGTAGAGCTAGACATCATTGTAAGCCCTGACTTAACTTGTCTATAGTTTTTAAAAGTAAAATGGCAGAAATAGTTAGAAAATTATTAATGTATTAATAAGCTTGGTTATCAAGTCTTTATTGCTCAGAAATCAAGGAAATCACAAGCCAAAACCAGTCACTAGTTTCCAAAGGAAATACCTCTTATAAAGCCCGAAAACAAAAATTTAACGAAAACTTAAACCAAAAACGTGTTAATTGTTCTCATCCTCGCTAAAACCTGGGGCTGGTACATTTTGCTTGAGGAGTTTTGTTTTACCATAGTGCATTGTTAATGTTCCATGTATAAGAGATAACTCGTGGGCTTTAAGTGATATTAACTAATCTTTGACATGATCTTTCATTAAAGGTGGTATTTTATACTACAGTCAGATACACTTTCATTTTGATGGTCTGATTTTTCTTTCTGTGGCTCCTGTGGGTGTCACCAAAGAAAGTAAAATTTGGACAAGGTCAATTTTATGTTTACTAGACAGTAACTAGAACATTCTAAATGCACAATTAATGTTTAGACTATATTTGTGCACTTTTTAGCAAATGTATGGTATGGAAAAACATAATCCACTCTACTCAGAAGCAGTTCTTTTTTACTAAATGAAAATGTGTTGGCAACTGCTCCGTTTCCATGGATTTATGATTCTAATAGGTCCTGAAAATAAAACCCAATCTTTGCCAAAATCTCACTTATGCTTTATATCAATAACATGCCCTTTATCCCTGCTTATGCATTTGGGAAACAGAGAAACTACACCATTTAGTTAAAAATCCATTAGTTAGAACTCTAAAGAACTGATTTGGAGGGAGGGGAGATGTGTGGGAGCTGACACCTAACACTTTATTTTTATGAAAAAGAAAAATTGTACAAAATCATGATGAATTGAAAAAAAAGTGAATATTTTCCAGAATACATTTGGAAGTGTATAGTTCAAATTTAAACCATTTTCAATTATCTAATGATGTTAAATCACTGCAGGAGACCTCAAGCAACAAGAGAGATAGTTATGTCCAAGACATTCTACTTACAGAAACAAGTGCACTATACATTTAATTCTCTAATTCTAGTGACTGCAAAAGGATTAAACAGGGTTTAATCCTCAGTTAACTGGAAAATCAAATCAAATCACCAACTTGAACTCCATTCCCTAAATAAGCAACTCTTAATTTTAGCTGCACCTTAGCATGTTCTGGGGGAACTTTCCAAATTCTCAATGCCCAGGTCCCACTTCAGACTAATTAAATCAGAATTACTGTGGTTGTTGTTGCTGTTTTTTAATCCACAGGTGATGTGTGGCCAAGATTGAGATCCACTACCTTGGATACTACAATTATTTTAAGTTTAAGCTTACTACAGTTATTTTAAGTTTTAAACCAGTTTAAATAACAAATCTCTACTGTTGGATGAAAGCATATTTGCCAAGTTACCTTTAATTTTACTGGAGTGCTGGAAAAAGAATGAACTCCAAATGCCTGGTTAACATTATGTCTGATGGTCTTCCAATCCTGGGGGTGGCCATGTGACTGAGTTCTAGGTGCTTAAATAGAAGGGGAACCCTGCCAGGTCTTTTCCCTCTGAGATAAAAGGATAGCGCCCTACTGGGGGGGAAAAAGTGGATTTCATCTTTTCTCCATTCTCCTAGCCCTGAACTCTGATATAAATCTGGAAACTGAGAAGTACGTCTTGCAGTCAGAAAACAATAGTGAAATAAGACAGAGAAAAACAAATACTGTGTGATCTCACTTATATGTGGAATCTCAAAAAACCCGAATTCATAAAAACAGAGAACAGATTGGTGGTTGTCAGAGGCGGGGGGATCAAGCATAGGGGAAATGGGTGAAGGTGGTCCAAAGGTACAAACGAAAAAGGAAAGAATGAAAGCAGCTTGGGTCTGTGATGACACTGTTGAGCCACTGAACTACAGCAACCAATTGCCTTCAGAATTTTTGTTGGGGGAAGAAAATTATCGATTAAGCCACTATTAGCTGAACTTTCCATTACTTGCAACCAAAATAATTTCTAATGGATACACCTTGGCGTGCGCTCTCTCTCTCCCCCTCCACCCCAAGATACAAATCACTAAACATTTACTATTAGCTGATAACTTTATCAGCTTTTGGGTCACACAGCAACCCCAAAAGATAAGTGCTGTTATTCCCATTTTACATATGCAGAAACTGAGGCCCATACAAATTAGTTATCTTGTCCATGGTCACATATTCCTTGGATTTTAAGCCAGGTTCTTTTGATTCCAATGCCAATGCTCTTAATTCTGTTGCTATAAACCTCTTGCATGTGTACAGGTCTGGTTGTCCTGATTAAATTGCATGCCATATCATTTAGGAAGAGCATTTTATGCTTCTAGGAATACATATAACGTTCAACATTTAGATCATTAAATATTTGAAGAATTAACAGGCTTAACTTGGTCAACTGTAAAATTATAGAAAACTTTTGGCGGTGGTGGTGGTGGTCTGCGAAACCGCAAGATACTTCCTACTCACTCCAAACAAAACACTCAAGTCAATCTTTCTTGTCAACTTTTTGACAGCACAGATTTGATAAATAACACCATAAATAATAATCTAGGACTTAGGTATGTGACAACTTTTTTTCTCCCTGGTGAGAAGGCAGAAGAATATTAGAGTTTGATGTATATGTTTAAGACAGCTACATGGATGTGTCTTAGAGGATATGGGGTGCTGAAAATACAAATGAATCTCTTCCAGGTAGGGTGTATATGTTAAGATTTTGTTGTTGTTATTATTATTATTAGCACATACCATACTATTTGCCTAATAGGTGCTGCTGATGGACCTCCTGCCATTCCTATTCTGTATTCTCTCCTTTTGAGCTTTCACTGGAGAACTAATGAATTAGAGAAAGCAGTCCAGAGTCAGTCACGTTGAGTTTGGAGTCAGACTCACTGGATGAGAAATACTGAATGTTTCCCCTTTGTCCATGTCCATAACATGAGGGGGAAAGACGTACTTAACTGTTCTTACGAGACTTAAATGAGCTTATCCAAACGTAATACTTACGGCAGACAATAAGTACTTGTCAACGGTCTGTGTGCTGAAGAGTGGGATAGGTGTCTGGGAAGTAATGATGGCCCCCGCTCTCAAGAAGCGCTAATGCCTTAAGAGGCGGGAAGCCATGTGATTTAGAAGACAGTAAAATCTGATGCTTGACACCCCTGGGATCAAGTCCCATTCCTCAACTTTCCGAGTGGCCCTCCAAAAGATATGTCAGTGTACCAACCTGCAGAAGCTATGAAAGTGAGCTTATTCGGGAAAAGGATCTTTGCAGATGTAATTAAGTAAGGACCTCCAAATGAGATCATCCTTGATTACCCTGATGGGCCCTAAATCCAATGACAAGTGTCTTTATAAAACGTAGAAGAGGGGAAGACATAGAAGAGAAAGCCGTGTGAAGACAGAGGCAGAGGCTGAAGTCATGCAGCCCAAGCCAAGTAACTCCTGGA
This sequence comes from Eschrichtius robustus, assembly GCF_028021215.1. Taxonomy (NCBI): domain Eukaryota; kingdom Metazoa; phylum Chordata; class Mammalia; order Artiodactyla; family Eschrichtiidae; genus Eschrichtius; species Eschrichtius robustus. The sequence continues at coordinate 53,688,592 of NC_090833.1, read as the reverse complement.
ACCACCAGAAGCTGAAAGGGGCAAAGAGTGCTCCCCTAGAGCCTTCAGAGAGTGCACAACCGCGCTACCAGCATCATTTCCGACTTCCAACCTCCAGAACTGTTAGAGAATAAATTCTGTTGTTTGACCAGACCAGGTTTGTGGTGTTTCTTCATCTGTAAAATGGGGATAACATCCTAACTAGTCTCATTTCCTGAAATGTTAAGTGGGGTAACTGTAGTCTGGAGGAACGCGCAGACGTTTAAAACGGCAAACGTTTATTGAGCGCTTGTCCTGATCATTCAATGTGCTAGGCGCTTTCCCTGTATGACTCAGCCGTCTCTATTTTATTAATCAGATAACCAAGGCTCAGAGAAATTCAGTCATTTGCCCAAAGGCATACAGCTAAGAAGCGGGAAAAAACCGAGATCGCAATTCTAGCCGACTCCCGAGATTTCCCTTTAACGTTCCCCGCTGGACTGCCAAGGAGGATGCAAATGAACGCACTCTCAAAGCGTTAACTAGTTTAGCCTCAGTTCCAGCTACAAATTAGCCGAGCCAACCAAGCCTCCGCTTCCACAACTGGTCAGGTCTCGTGAGATGCCGCCGCCTCCCCCGGCCGGGAAGCGACAGGGTTAATGACGTCACTTTCAGGAGCCGCTATCACGTCCTCGCCCCACGGATCCTGTCAAGGGCCAAAACCCGCTTGTGACGCAGCCCTCGCGCCTCTGGACGAAGTGAGAACAGAAGCGGGCCAATAGAAATGCCGAATTTCCGTTTTTCCGGCTAATCCCCACCCCTTCACCGAACTCGGCCGAGGAAGAAGGGAAAAGGCGACTAGGGGGCGGGGCAAGGCGAGGAAGCGGAAGCCGTGGCGGCGGAACTGGGACGCGCGCCTGGCCGGGGTCACACGTGTGCGGTGAGTGCTGCGGCCTCCGCGGCCGCTCCCGGGAGGGGTTTGCCGCCTGCTCGGCGCTGAAGTCCGAGGGTCTCTCGGGTAGAGGTGTTCACACATGTCACCCGCTGGGCGGCCTTCTGTGCCCTTTTCTGTTCTGGGAGTTTGGGGGTTGACGGGAGCCTGGCGACAAGGGCGGTTTACAACTCCTCTCCCTACCACGCTTTCAGCCTTTTTGTCGTGTATTTTGACAGACATCCGCTCTGCGCCCGGTCAGTGCTAGATGCCCAGTTTGCAACCTGAATGTACAGCTGCAGGTTGTAAGCGCTGGGAAGGAAATGACCTGGGTGCTGAGATACAAGATAGGGGAGTCTGATGTGATCCTGAAGCCGAGACCTAGAGCGTGGCGAGAGGCAACCCTGAAATCTGAAAGCCCAGGGAAAACCACTTTCAGCAGAGGCCGTAACTTGGGCTAAGCCCCTGAGGTGGAAGGGGGACAGATGTTAGTGAGCTAGAAGTTCAGCCATATGAGATAAAGGGGTAGGGTGAGAGAAGGTTCTGTAGGGCTTTGAAGGCCATGGTGGGAGTCTCGATTTTCTCTACAATGGAAAAATATTCCCATTATTAGAACACAGTGAAGGCTTATAAGCAAGGGAGAAACACAGTAGGCCCTGGTTCTTTTGGGAAAATGGATAATAATTTGGATTATTATTGATTTTATCGTTGAATTATTGATGATGGTTTGAATTAGGGTGGTGGTACTGGAGATTGAATTTGAAGGGTTAGAGGTGTTTTTAAAGATTCGAGAAGAATTACTGAAAAATTGAATGTAGCAGACAAGGAAGAGTAAACTCTCACAGGTAAATCTTAGGTTTCTTCCTTGAGCAGTGGAGTGGATGCTGTGCCATTGCTGAAATGGGGAGGAATAGGGTGGAGGAAATTAGATGAGGAAGTTTGTTTGGGGGTGGTTTGCAGTGGTCATATAGTTAAAGAATTTTATTTTGGTTCTATTAAGTGTAAGGTGTTTGTTAGACACCTAAATGGAAGTTTCAGGTAGGCAGTTAGATACACAAGCCTGGAGCCCAAGGAGCTGTTCCTAATGGAGAGATAATTTGGGAGTCCAGCATAGAAAGCCATGGGATTGCACGAGATCACCTAGGGAGAAGAGAGAGGGGAAGACTTGAGGAATGCCAGCATTTAGAAGTTGGGTACTGAATGGTCATTACTTTCAAAGTGCAATGCTGAGCCTGCTGGGAGGAGTAAAGATCAATCATGATCAGTCACGTGTCCCTCTCTGTCTGGGAAATCTCTCCTCTTTTCCTTCACGAGGCAGAATTGGGCTCTCTCAGCTCTGTGGCTCTCTGAACACTCTTTATATACTTCAGTTATAATGCTTAATTATGCCATGTTTTAATTTTCTGCTTGCCTGTCTCTTTCACAACACACTTTGATTTTTTTTTTTGTATATATATTTTTAAAACCCATTAGCTCTCTAGCACATAGTGTGTAGGTATTCAATACATTTCAAGTCCAAAGCGTTGTTATAAGAAGGTCATCAAAATGTGCCATAGGAATAAGGAGAATCATTTGAGAAAGAAAGAAGGCATCTGGAGGAGGAATGATAAGAAATTGTCATTTAGGCTGGATGTGAAGGATGGGTAGGATTTATATTGATAGAGGATGGCTTTAAAGTTTGGCTCCTGAAAAAGAATAGTGAGGGAGTAAGGTTGGCTTCAGTGTGGTATTGTGATGTGGGTAAGTTAGGACTAAGTTTTGAATGGCCATGAATGCCAGACTGAGTTTGAAATTTTTCCTATAAGCAGTGGGAAGCTTTTGAAGGTGTTAGAGCAGGGAAATGACATGAAATGGATGTGATAGTGGACGATTAATCGGGCAGCAGGCGGTGGATCATAGCAGACTGGGTCAAACGGCGGAAAACAATGAGCAAGAGATGGAGTCTGAATGGGGTAGTAGAGGGAAGGGAAAAAGAGGAGACAATTCCAAGACACTGGAGTGTGATGGTTGGATGTGATGGTACAGGGTCCCCAAGCAAATGCATTTTGCTAAGTGAGAGAAGCAAGACCCCAAAGGCTGTATATTGTCGAATTCCATTTATAGGACATTTTTGAAAAGGCACAAAACTAGAGGGTAGAAAAAAGATCAAGCATTGCCAAGAGAGCCAGGAGAGGATGATCGCAAAGGGGTTCCGCAGGGGACTTTTAGGAGTGTGGGACAGTTCTGTAAGGTGCTGTGGTGGAGGATACATGACTGTGGGTTTGTCAAAATCAGCACTGTACACCAAAAAGAATGAACTTGACTATAGGCAGATGAAAAGAAAGTCAACTGACATGTCACGAAATGGAATGCAGACTGGAACAATGCATCTAACTAGTACAAATGTATAAAAAGACCTCACTGAAGGAGTGGAGGGAAAAGAGCTGACCTAAGTAACTTTGGAAAGCAGTGTTTTGAGTGGATACTGTGAGGGAAAAGACAAAAAGAACTGTAAATAAACACCACATTATAGTTGGTACATTTGTTTTTACCAACTATAACCCTGTGGCATGTGATTAGAGTTGGAGACATTAGTATGAACTTACTTAATAGATACAGAAATACAGGTTTGTGTATACACATAGGCTAATAATGTACATACATATATTACCTAGCCCTGTCTGGTGAAAAGACCTAGAAGCAGTGACACCCCAGTGACAAGCACACCTAGCACTCAGATCTCAATGAGAGGATTTCTCTAGGGTGCCTTGGAGAAATGGCTGATTTTAGGGCTTGTGCAAGGAAAATAAAAGGTAAACTTGGAACAAGTGCCAGGAATTAAGGCTATGCTAAGAAAAAAAAAAAAAAAAGGATGGACCATATGAAAAGGACACAGAAGCAACCTTAGAGATTTCAAAGCTGGAACAATTTTAGCAACAAAATAAAGATACTATTAGTCCATATCGCAAATAATAAAATAGTATGAGGCCATACTGATGTAAATAAATGATTAAATGAATGAGGAGAAGGAATAAATGTTCCCTACAGAAGAATACAAAATAATGAAGGTAAAAGTAAGGGAAATAGAAAATCATCATGTAAACACCACGGAAATTGCTGCAGGCAAGATCCACTGGAGAGTGCTAAAATTGGTGGGGGGTACAGGATATTTGCATGATCTCAAAACATATCCAAAATATTTATTAATTGCTCTGGGGATTTTAATGCATTGATTCAAATTCTTTAATACTGCCCGCTCTAGAAAGTGGAGCTTAATTCTCCTTCCCCTAAGTTTGGGCTGAATTTTAGTGACTTGCTTCTAACAGAGTATGGAAAGGGAGACATAGTAACTTTACAGCAGAGACACCTTGCAAACACTATGTTAACCAAGTGATCAAGGTTAATATCACTAGTCATGTCGATATCATGCTCCTCCTAATGTGGTGGGATGAGAAGGGCACTTCATCTCTATGGTATTCTTCCCTCAAATCCGTAAGGCCAGTAGAATCATAGGAAAATGTCAGACAGACCCCAAATGTGGGATATTCTACACAGTGCCTGACCAGTACTCTCCAAAAGTGTCTTGGTCATGAGAAACAAGTAGAGATGGAGAAGCTGTCACAGATTGGTGGAAACTAAGAAGACTTGATGATTAAATGCAAGGTATCCTGGAATTGAAAAATGACGTCAGTGGAAAAACTGGCGAAATCCAAATTTAATAGCATCATATTAATGTTATTTCTTAGTTTGGGTAAATGCATCATGGTAAGATGTTAACATTAGGGGAGGCTGAGGGGTATACTGGACCTTTCTCTGTGTATTTCCCAACTCTTCTTTAAAACTAAACTTATATCAAAATAAAAAGTTCATGCACAGAAGAGCTAAGGGATGCAGATGTGGTTGTGAAGGCTATAGCCAAGTGACAGTGACCCTACAGTCATTAATGATCTAAGGAAACGGAGTAATTCAGAGGCCATTCATTTTCCAGAGTGCTCTTTGGGACCCTACTGGTCCCTTGAGATATTCCAGGAAAAAGTGGTTCAACCACGGTTGGGAAATCCTGCATACTTTCGCTTGTGCTTGGTGATTAATGGCTTAAATTAGCAAATTAAAAGAATCTGCCTTTCCTTAAAGACGCCTCCTTCATTATTTTCATTTAAGAGTTTCCCAAATACATTTCACCCCAGAACCCCTTGTTTCTCTTATATCTATTAATATCTTGAGAAATTTGTTGTTCTTCAATGGAAAATTCTTGTCTAGAAATATCTGGAATTGTCTAGGGATCCCTAGCATCTACTCGCGAGGGTCAACTTTAGAAATTTTGAAATGAGTTGAATATGCAACTTTGGAAGGTACAGAAATAGACAAATAAAACATAATAAATTTTGCTCTTGATATATTCGGCTGCTTTCAGGAGCCTTGGGCAGCTGAGGGGTTATCTGTTGTTTGCCCTGTGCGCGGTGGGGTCTCTATCCAGAAGCAGCCTGTTAGGCAGATTTCTTTAAAATGAAATATTAAATATTTCAACAATCTTATTTCGGAGGTCTTTGAAAATTACTTGGTTGCCTCTAAAAGAATAACAGATTAAACGTTTGAAGTTAGTTTTTGTTCTAGCTACCTTGGGTTACATAAGGAACTTTTAGATAATCTTCTTTCATTAAATTTGAATATGTGATAAGTGCAATGTTTGTTCCTGACTTTTTAGGATAGAGACCAAAAAATCAAGTGGTAATATTGTCAGTTTCTCATCACAAAGTCTTCCCAGGTTGTAAGTAATGCAAACACTGACAGTTTTATCATGCTTAGTGTAAATAATGATTTATTTTTAGCCATTACTATTGCTGAAATGTTGCCTCCAAAACATCACACACTAGCCAAGGTGTGTGTGTGTTCTTAGTTTTTGTATTGGTATCGTATTTATTGTCACTTTTACAATCTTAGAAGTCATGATTGTGTAGTTCCTGGACTCATAGGTGCCTGTGCTGGACGCAGCTAATTTGTCCTGCATCTGTGACTTGAAGGAGTAAATGTGGCAGTGACCACTAATGACTTTTATTGGATGAGAGCAATTCAGTGATCCTTTTTTGGATTTTGTTTTTGTTTTCCAGAGTTGCTATAATGGAAGTCAAAGGGAAAAAAAAAATCGCAGGAAAAGGTACAAAGCCATCACAAGAAAAAAACAGATTTCATAAAAACAGTGGTAAGATACTCAAAACATGCTTCCCATGTGGTTGTTTTGGCCCTTGGAGGGAGCGGTTGGTGCAATGAGGGGGCATGTAGCAGATTCCAATCTATTCATGTGTTAGAGTTAGGATTAAAGTAGTAGGAAAAAATGGTGTTACTATATATGAGTTTGCATGTTCCCTGTGAAACTTAGACCTTTGAGAGATTGCCAGGATAATTGGTGGATGCTGTACTTTTGAAAGACATGTCGGCTACTGATGCTGTTCCCTCACTAGTTCACAACAACATTTTATTTTAGCGTTTGATAAATTGTGGCTGATTAATACGTCTACTGGTGAGCCAGGTCTTCAGGATTTCTCATTGTGATGTCTTTATTGTTCCATCAGGTGTCAGTATTGCAAAATAGAAAAGTCAGGAATTGTGTCAATGACTAGTTTCCTAAGCAATCTTTTTTTTTCTTGCAACTAGAAATTCTGAAAAATAAACATTTTAAATTTGTTTATATATGATATACTTTCTAAATTTTAAATGTTCATTTAATTCTTAGATTCCTATTATGTTATTGACCCTCTAAATACACACACACACACACACACACACACACACACACACACACACACACAGACATATAAATAATATCTCATCTTGTGATATGTGCTTAAAACAGAAGTACACCTAACTGGCAGTAGTGGTTATCTCTCGAATTATGGGTAGTTTTTATTATGTATTTCTCTACTTCGTAGGTTTTCTATAATGAACCTGTATTATAATTTTATAATCAGAGTAAGTTTTTAAATTTTGTTTTGATTTTTTAAGTCCTACTGTGCTCTGTTTTTGAGAATAAAACAACGTATGTTTCACTAAAGAGTGTGTAATTTTCTGTAACAAATACAATCCAGTGGATAAAAGATCTAGGCCCAGGATCATTGAACTAACAATTATTTATTATTGTCACTAGATTCTGGTTCTTCAAAGACATTCCCAAAAAAATTTGTTAAGGAAGGTGGACCTAAAATCACATCTAAGAACCTTGAGAAAACTGCCACAAAACCTGGGAAAAAAGGTGTGAAACAGTTCAAGAATAAGCAGCAAGGGGATAAAATACCAAAGAACAAATTCCAGCAGGCAGATAAATTCAACAGGAAGAGAAAATTCCAGCCAGACAGTAAAAATGATGGTAAGCACTGATTCCTTTAGCAGAGTTTTTGCAGAAGCCTTGCCCTGCCTGAGCTATTGCCTGAACCACTGTGCACAGGAACTCTAGAAGTCTGGTAGAGACCTTCTGTTCTTGTTCCTTGACAGGCAACACTTGGGGTGGGGGTGGGAGGGTAGATGGGATTAAATAAAAAACAGAAAGCATCTTCTCTGGTCAAAATTGTCCTCTGGTACCTAGAATTCCTTACTTCCTAGGCCCTTGCTGAATTCCCCTAGCTGTGGAATTAGGCTAAATTGTAATGGCTTTATGCGTTGGAACCTCAATAAAACATTCCTTTCTGTAGGCTAAAATTAATGAACTCATTCATTCAACAAACAAATAGTTAATACTTAAATTTAATATTTAAATAACCAGTGTGTCCCAGCTAAACATCCACCTTGGCTAAGGATGCCCTGGTGAACAAGAAACATAGACCCTGCCCTCACAGAGCTCAGGCCACTCTAATATCATCAACCCATCAGATGGCTCAGACCCAGTAAACACTTCCAGAGAAGGTATAGTATACATGTGACAGATTTGACTTGAATTGGTTGAACAGGATAGGTTGCTAACTGATTAGAAGTGTTGGCAAGGCTCCTCTTTGTTGAAACAAACTACTAATCTCTTCATCATGATGTTTAAGCGGTTGTCTCTAGCCCAGAGCTTTGCTGTCTGTTGTACAGCCTGCCTTTGCTGTGCATCGTCTGTCCTGCACTGGTCTCAAACGAGCAGCTTCCAGGTTACGCGTGCTGACATGCATATGCCTTCTCTGCAGCATCAGGAGAATTTCTCTGGTGTCTTTCATACTCTTTTTCTCCAGCGTGGCATAGCCTGACACTGCTCCTCTGCTGCCAACTGAGACCCTGCCATGGGGCCTTTTTACTCCAGTTCTTTAGACCTGGTCCCTGTTCTCTGCTCTGCCTAGGGCTGCTCCAAGACAGGGGCGTAGGGAGAGAGGAAAGGAGGGAAATTTTCATTATTTCTCATTAGGCCTGGAGGATTCTTTCATGCTCTAGCTTCCATCTTTTCTCTTTTCCCCATCTCTTCCAGCTTCTCTTTCCTACCTACTCTTTCCTAGCTTCTCTAAATCTTGCTTTCCACACTGGAGTTCTTGACACCTGCATTTTAAATGCACACACATCCTCATCTTATTATAGTGGAGCCCTGGTTCCTTTTGCTGTAGGAGATAAGTTCCCAGCATCTCAAAATGGAACTTTGATTTTATTTTCTCAGTTTTATACCAGCAACTGAGGGGGACTGGATACTAGACATCCCCAAAATTGGTTGTATCTGCTGCAACCCAGCATGGCATATGTCAAGGGTGCCCAAATATTTGTAGAATGAAATGAACTCTGGATTGGTTATTATCCTCTGCTGCATGGTACATGATGCCCTCATATTAATGGTAAATATGCCTTCTGTTGCCTGTAATCCTCTATTACCAGGCTGGGAATAAGCAAGTGAGCAAAAAGGGAAGTAACTAAATACACTGTAGTATATTGAATGCCATTAAAAATTATATTCCTGAGGAATATTTAGTTTCATGGAAGAATGCTTACAACATAATAATGTTTAAGTAAAGACAATAAGGAAATTAATATAAAACGTGTAGGGGAAAAGACAAGAAGGAAATATAATGTTAATCCCTAGGTTTTGAGGTTATAGGAGAATTTTGTTTTTTGAGTGTATTCCTAATCAGAGAAGGGGAGATATCTAGAAATAACTTATTCTCCTAAGGGTTCTTTGCAGGCTACTCGTGTAAATAATACCCATTTTATTAAGTTTTTTTTTGTTTGGCCTCTTTGGGTTTTTCATTCAATTAATAAGTTAGATTGTGAAGACCAAAAATAACCAATAGAAAGATACTCGACTCTTATAGCATGACCCTAATTGTAGAGAACTGAGGAATTTTGATTGTGCATTGTCACGAGTAAGAGACATCAGAGAATAAAGTTTTAGAGCCATATCTGGGTTTGAATCCTGACTCTGCCACGTAGGAGTTAACGTGACCTTGGACAAGGAACTTACCTGCTTGGTGCCTTTGTTTCCCTGACATGAAGGGGATAATAATAGTACCCACCTCATAGGGTTGTTGTAAGAATTAAATTACTTAGTACATAACAGCACTCAGAAGAGTGAATTTTTGAATATTGTTTTTCCTATGTTAATTTGGACTAATTTTTGTTTTCATTGAGAACTGATTATACCTAAAGTCCAATGATCTTAATGTTCTAGAGTGAAATTTTATTTTACAATTGAGAAAGATGCTTAAACTTTTTAAATTGTTTTTATAATCTGTTTAGTTTCCTTTTTTTTTCTTAATAGGTATCCTGTTAAGATTCAATAAATAGCTGTTGAATAAATGAACAGTTGGTGTCAACCAAATTTAAAATGTGTAAACTGCTCAGAAAATGAAATAAAGTATAAGTTGGTAGGGAATGATGTTTTCCCCCTTCTAGTTTCCTCAATGAGTATTGATCTTGATTAGTGATTGCCATAGGTACCTAATTTGTACTTGTGTATGGCACTGAGAATGTTAAATGTAATTGAAAATAATTTCTGTAATGACTAGACACAGCAGCCAAGAAACCCAAATGGGATGAGTTCAAAAAAAAGAAAAAAGAACTGAAGCAGAGCAGGCAACTCAGTGATAAAACCAACTACGACGTTGTTGTTCGGGCGAAGCAGATCTGGGAGATCTTAAGAAGGTAATGCTACTTAATGGCATCTTTATTAGGCCCTTTGAGATGATGGAAGAGTAACAGTGTACCTGGTAAATAGTGAAATGTCCTAAGATAAATGACATAGCGCTTGGGTTATTTAGGGAGCACTCATAACACTCCAGTAGAGGCATCAGTGTTTGGATGTCTGCCCATTGCAGAAACGTGTGGAATCATTAGGATGGTGTCAGATCTGCTTATGAAAATGAATGAGAGTTTAAATGGATTTGACGTCCTTCCTGAGAAATTTCTGAGAAAATGAAGGACAATTCTTTGCGGCTAGGTTTTGAAATACTTGAGTACTTGGTGTCTTGGACTTGTTTTATTATTTTCTTTACTTTCGAAGTTCTGGCTGTTAAGATTTAGATTGATGCATAAAATTATACCTTGTGAGATGAGTTTCTGCCTTTGAGAAAATTACTTTTCTCTGGCTGCTCTGGAATAGTAATTTTAATGTCCAGTTTGTTCTCTTCGAAGAGAAAATCATACTGAACTGGGTGGACATACACTGGTATGGTTTTTATTTTTGTGTGCTTAAAATAATGTCTTTACTTAGACTATGTTTCCTGCCTCTTTTGTAGAAAAGATTGTGACAAAGAAAAAAGAGTGAAGTTGATGAGTGATTTGCAGAAGTTGATTCAAGGGAAAATTAAAACTGTAAGTAGGGCATACTCAGTTGCAATTTTAACAATTGAAATTGACTCGCAGTAAAGGGTAGTTGACCATTGTGGCAGGTGAAATTGTTTCTGTTTTTAATGTATTTGGCCTCAAATTTCAAATACCTTTTATAATACTGATTAAAAAATTTAATAGTGAGAGACCTTACTGCCAGGAAATTATGAAAAGGCTATCAAGTTTTTGACTGTTCATTTTAAAATGATTTACTTAAAATAAGTCAGTGCTCTCTTAAAGTTATCTCCAGGAATTTATTAGTTCAACAGTGTTCGTTAGAATGTCTTGCTGTGAACTCTATACTTTTGCATGTTCTAAATTGCTGGCTATTTTGTATGTGTGATGCAAACACATGATTACTTTCTTCCTGCTTTTACAAGCATCATGCAAAGATCTTTAAAAAATAATAGATTTGGGACTTCTGAATTGATTTTCGTTGTTGCTGTTTAATCCTGTTTTATAGTAAACTTCTATTGATTCTTGTGTATTTGGATAAATACTTAGTGATATTCACTTGTAAGCCAACAGACTCGGTATCTTTGGAGACCCTTGAGGGGCAGCCTTTGCCGAACCACGTACGTGGGTCTAACCAGATGCTGTATTGCAGTTTGAAGGACTGTCTTAAAATAGTGAGTTCCCAGCTGCTGCTTTCTTAAAGCCAGCAAGGTCTTTTTAGGTTGGAACTCCTCCTCATCTCTAGCAGTAGTCTGTTATACTCAATTTATAAATAATTTACACTCAAGATCCTTTCCCAATTACCCTTAGGTTATTACTGCATGCCCATGGACTTGGGAGTTAGTCTGGTATTCAGATACTCACTCTGCTATTTAAAATATGTGTGCCTTTAGACAATAACAGCCTATTTATTGATTATTTACTGTGTGCTAGGAATTATGCTAACCAGTGCATACTTTGTATCCTTTAACTTAGTCATCATCCCTATTAAACGCTTGATACATCTGGGCTCAGAGAAGTTAAGTTTCATCTCCAGGGTCACAAGGATAGCAAGTTCCTTAACTTCGCATAAACTTACTTTAATCTATAAAGTGCTAATAACAACAACCCACTTTTAAGGTTGCTTTGAGTTTAAATGAGAAAAATACACTTAAAGCACATATACTGGTTACATAGTAGGTAATCAACATATGCACAAAACAGCCTTATTTTTTTTTAAAAATTATTTTTAAAGTTTTATCAAAAATGTCTATGCAAATCTCCCTTAAGGAAATTCTTCGGAAATCCATGACTTTGATGAAGGTATACCTTCACCTTCTGACTTGTTAGAATTTAAAAATTTAAAGACAGACTCAGCAACGAGTAATAAGCACTATTAAAGTAGACTGTAGCATATAAAAAATAATAGTGCATGACTGATTATCTGCAGTCATTGCTTTAGAAAATTGATCAGCAAGTCCTTCAGTGAGGATCTAATCCATCCAATAGTTGTGAGGGGGGTTGGGTTGGAGAATCAGATTTGAAATTCTAGGAATATAACTGGATGTGTGTTCAGGGATTATAATGAAAATGTGAGAAATGGAGTGATTAGCTCATAATGTAATTGCCAGGGTGTATCTAGATTATTATAATAATTAGGTATAATTATTTATGTAGCAATACTTTGATTGCCAAAGCCAAACATTCTTAGATCATTTATATTTTTTAAAAAATAGAATAATAGAATTTTTGCATTGGAAAATTCCTCTTTTAGGGAAAGTAACTATCAGAGAAATGAAAAATGTAGTGTGTATAATCATTAGACAGGTTTGGTTTGAATTATAGTGATAGAATCTTGCAGAATACTTAAGTGCATTCCTGTCTCAATGCCGTACGGTAGCCAGCAAAACCAAAGAATGCCATTCTGAACAATTAAACAAGAATTTCTACTCCCAAGTAACCTAGGTTTGATTAGCCATGAAGACCCTACTTTTTTTTCCTCACAAGGAATTGTAAAAGAGGCAGCAATACAACATAAATAATATGATAGAAACATATATTTTCAGGGAGAATTTGTCTAAAGGCCCCAACTGTTTTCCTACAGATTGTGTTTGCACATGATTCAACTCGTGTGATCCAGTGTTACATTCAGTATGGCAACGAAGAGCAGAGGAAACAGGCTTTTGAAGAACTGCGAGGTTATTTCTTATATATATTTTGTAATTGTTTGTAAAAAGTCGCTTGTTTTCTCTTGAAATACCCAACACTGTCCTGGAAAAGAATTCTGTTGAGGGATAGCAGTGTGTCCTCTGCAGGACCTTTTCTGTTTATTTGTTTTTTTGCCTGGGACAAATAGGGAGTTATTTGTTTGTGTTCCCAAGATTGTGCAGTTAGTTCTTCCCTTGTTTCTGGAGGACTGAAATGAGGTTATCATTAATGTAATGTATTTTGTTTTTCAGGTGATTTGGTTGAATTAAGTAAAGCTAAATATTCCAGAAATATTGTTAAGAAGTTTCTCATGTATGGGTGAGTTGTTCTATTTATAAAATATTTTTTTATTAGTTTTTTAAAGGTGTGGATACCTATTGTGTGCAAATAAATGTTGCTTAAAAGTCTGTTACCATAACAGTAGGCTTAAGCAGATGCTTGTGATGTTTGCAAGGAGTGTGGTCTTAAAAAATTAATGTTACTAAAATTAATGTAAAATGATGGTATTGTCTTCATTGTTCTTACGAGTATATCTTGAAGCCCTGGAAGAAGAGAAATGGTTATAATGAACTTTAAATTAGTCACCAGTTATTTAGAAGATGGAGTGATGGGAGGGGCAGGTGAGTAGGCTCAGAAGCAGGGTTAGTGGGTTAGGAAATGTCAAGGTGGGAGGATTTCCTAAACTAGGTGGAATTGATACTTGTCTTGCTGTCTCAAGTATAATAACGGGCCAAAATATGCTAACCAACAATAAAAAAGTACAGCTGACAAATTTTCAAAAACTGTATTCCTGACTAGAATTACTGGCCGCTTGATTATTTCAGGAGAGAATAGAAATGCTTGTGATTAAGTCCTGTTTTAAAAGAGAATCCTGGAGTATGTTTTATTCATATTATCCTGCATGTTTGACTTTTACCTTCTCCTTTTCTCCTTCTACCCCACTTTTTTTAAGCTGAACAATTTACTAATGGGAACTGACATTTATTGAGCACTTACTATGTGCTGGTTACAGTTCTCAGTGCATCTTAACTCACTTATCCTCACATCAACCTTATTCTTTCTATTTTATGACTAAAGAAGCTGAGTCACAGAGCGGTGAAATACCTTGCCCAGGGTCTTTCAGCTGGTAAGATCCTAGGTCTTTTCAAACCTAGGCAGGCTGGCCCCCGAGTCACTTAGAAATGCAAGGTAGAGGGAATTCCCTGGCGGTCCAGTGGTTAGGACTCCGCAGTTTCATTGCTGAGGGCCCAGGTTCAAGCCCTGGCTGGGGAACTAAGATCCTGCAAGCCGTGCAGCGCAGCCAAAAAAAGGAAAAAAACAGAAAAAGAAAAGAAAGAAATACAAGGTAGAAATACAAGGCAATTTGATTTCCCTTCTCGTAGCATTTCTCTGTGTTAGCCACCTCCACACAGAATGACGAGCTGCTCTCAGAAGAAGTGTGTCATGTTTTGTTGCCACCCAGCTTTCTCCTTCTGTCGCTTCTCTTTTCCCATGGTCACGCTGGGTTTAGGAACAAAGCACAGATTGCAGAGATAATGAGAAGCTTTAAAGGTCACGTGAGGAAGATGCTGCGGCATGCGGACGCGTCCGCCATCGTGGAGTACGCCTACAATGATAAAGCCATCTTGGAGCAGAGGAACATGCTGACAGAAGAGCTCTATGGGAACACATTTCAGCTGTACAAGGTGACATTTCAAGACATCTTGCCTAGAGATTTTACTTTCTCTGTGTGCTGTTCCTTACCTTCCGATGCCCTGTTTTCAGAATGTATTTTTACTTTGGTTGTTCCTTTAAGAGACTACCTCATAGCCTTTATCCTCTTGGATTATTTTGTCTCTGGTGTAGTAAGCAAGTGATCATACTTATATTTCTTTCTCCCAGAGCACAACCTTTAAATCCCCTATAAGTTAAAACTACTTTTGTTACTCCTTCCCAAGTACTGTGTGTAATGCTTTGGTACTTCTGTTTCTGCAGTCAGATAGACCAAGGAGGAAGATTCTTAATAGTCAGTGAAGCTCTGTAAACACCCCCTAACCAGCTCTGGTTGAAGGGCATCGAGCTCCCTGTTGCTGCCTTCTCCCATGTTTCCTCATGTTTGTGGATTACCCTTCCCCGGGTCATATGCAGAGAGGAAGCAGAGTAGAGAGACCCAACCTTGGATTTAGTACAAGGCTAGTAATGGGAGTAGGACAGTTAAAGGATCAATTTCAGACTTTAGGACACAAATACACATATTTATCTCAAGGGAGATGGATTGATTCCTGGGTTCCTTCTGCTAGTCAGTGTCAGCTCCTGGGTTGAACTTAGTGCTCTGTTTCCTTTGTCACAGTCACTATAGGAATATCCAGCTAATTACAAAACATGGTGGCAAGAATTTGTTAACTGACTACTTGATCTTACGATTAGGCACATGCTAGGTGCTTGGCGAGTATGAACTGGCTGGTTGGTTATTTAGCTTGGCTCTGGAAGTACGATGGTGGGTGTATAGAATGAGAATTAGATAATCAAGAATTACCCTGTGAGTGTATCTACAGCGGGGCTTTTGTTATGTAAATATGGCAAATCTAAAAATTTAAGTTTATGTAAAATGACAGTAATTGATTTTCTTTGTTCTAAAGTTGAAGAAACTTGATTAAATTTAGAGGGGTTTGATTTTTCTTCTGTTGCAGTCAGCAGATCACCCAACTCTGGACAAAGTGTTAAAGGTACAGCCAGAAAAACTAGAGCTTATCATGGATGAAATGAAACAGATTCTAACTCCAATGGCCCAAAAGTAAGGAAGCTGGTTTTTTTTTTTTTTTTCCTTAACAAATGGCATTTGAAGCAGGAAAGTTTTATATAGGCTTTGCAGAGAAAAGGTGGATAGTTTCCCAATTATAGTCTGTTATTTAAATTGGATTGTGAGACTTAAAAGCCCATGCATTTGGCCTTCTTGGAATTTGTACCACAGTGGAGTGGTCAGGGCATTACGTCTGGGACCAGACTTCCTGGGTGTGAATCCTGGTGCCTCTCTCAGTTGCTAACTGTGTGACCTTGGGCAACTTAACTTCTCTGTGCCTCAGTTTCCATATCTGTAAAATTACGATAATAATAGTATATATTTCATACCGTTTTATGAAGATTAAATGGGCTCATATTTCCAGCGTGCTCAGAACAGTGCCTTGCCATTCAAAACGACATGTTTTTGCCGTCTACGTGGATACTGCGTGTGAACTTGAAGTCTTTGGTGCCCGATCATTAGCCTCCACTGCACACCTGAATTCACCAAGTGTCACACTAGGAGGCTCGGATCAATTAGGTGTTGTTGCAACTGCTGATACTGTTTTGATCTATTTAGGATTTAACTGCTAAAATGATTTTATGAAACTCTGACGCATTATAAAGGAGGCTTGACAGAAAGAAAATAGCCATTAAAAAATAGTCGACATGTGGATTTCTAATCACGTGTCCATTGTTGTGTAAAAGAATATAGATGTCCTTATTTAAGAAAGTCGAGTGTATTTTGAATGATAATTTCATATTTGCTGATTAGATGCTAGAAACTTGTACTCTGGTCTTGGTTGTAGATGGCAACCAAGACCTATAAATATTTTAATAGGTCTAAAAGGTTTTTTTTTTTTTTTTAGTCTTAGTATTGCTAAAGATATGATTTATTTTATGACAAATGACATTTGCTGAAACCATTTCACTAGTTTTGATTATTTTAGGGCGACCGAGGTTACTTACCTATCTCTGTATTATTGTGGTGCCATTTCTGACTTTTTTTTTCTTCTTTTTTTCTGTTTTCAGAGAAGCTGTGATTAAGCACTCACTGGTACATAAAGTATTCTTGGACTTTTTTACCTATGCACCCCCAAAGCTGAGATCAGTAAGTTCTTGGTTTTAGGTTTTAAACTGAAACATGTAGAACTGTGTAAAAAATGTGGAATACTGCTTTGATGTATATTGGCTTTTGAAAATTTTAAAGAATTGTTTCCTTATTTAGAAAAGATAATGTGCTAAACTCCCTTTGAAGAAGTCTACTAATTCCACTTAGATTTTTGCCAGAAAGACAGTAGAATTGACCATAGTTTTATCAATTTCATTGAATTTTTACATTTTAATTATAATCCAGAGAGCATCCTCTAGCTTAACCTAATCAGAAAATTAACTAACATGGAGGAATATTCAGCATTCAGGGAGTTTGAAATTCACCTGTATTGATACAAAAAAAAAATTATATTGGTGTTAAAAGGTTACGGGAGGACACTTAGGTAAAACTAAGTGAACCGTGAAAAACTGGACCTTACATGAGAGTGAAGGTTAATTGCACTGCCCTTCAAGTCAGCGATGGGAATATAGATGAGAATTTATTTAGTCCCCTGAATTTTGCTTGCCTCATCATACTGTGAACTCATCATCCATTTGTTCTCATTCTAATAATAAGCGATAACCAAGTAACGAGACTCACGTCTTTTTAACAAATACGCCAGATTAAACATTCATAGGAATTTTGACCCTCTCAAAATTGACATGCAAAATAGTTTTCCAAGAGTAGCCACCTACCTAAGCATGTGGTTCAGTGACCACAGCAGCTGCTGATTCTCTTTGGGGGATTTCTCTCTTGTTCTGGCACAGCACAGTATCTCACAGTTCTGGATTTACTGAGGCAGGACTGTATTTTCAGAACTGAGAAAATGATCATTTGAATATATTCCGTAGTGGAAAGTCTTTATCTTTTTAATGTTGAATGTGTTTTAGTAATAGCAAAAAATCATTGGGAACTTAGTGTGAATATAAAATAATCAGACAGGTCTTTGTGGCCCCAGGGGCATTTTCGATAGAGAGACTTTAAAAAAAAAAAAACTTTTGGAGGTAAAAGAAGCATAATTGGAATATATGTTTAACTCTCCAACTGGATAGCTTTGAAGAGATCCATAAGTTCAGGTATGTAAGCTGAAAGCTATGTTCTTGAGATTTATCCTGGAAAAGGATTGTGAGATAGTTAAGGGTGAAATTGCTGTTCCTCATTGATAAAAATAGGCCACTTTTCTCCTTCCTGGCAGGAGACTTTGTATTTATTTAATATAAATTTTTAAATCGGGAATGGACTAAAGTGGCCCCGCAGCTGTTAGCTGGCAGAACTCACTTATGTCCTATATGCTAGACTTCCAAATATAATTACGAAATTACATACATTGAAAATAAGGAATAAAGATTAAAAATAAGCTAAAATTACCTTGTAATAAATTAATGATCGGGTTTTTACTTAAAGGTCATTGAGTAAAGGCCTAGTGAAGGCCTACTCTAAATGTTAATGTAGGGATAAATATTTCTTAGAGAAATGTTATTTAAGTGTCTTTATGGTGAATTATTAATATGATTTCCAGAGGTAATCCAGTGATAAATTTAAAAAAAAAACTTTTTCAGACAAAACTAGTGTTTTGGTTTTCTGCTTGTTATATACATGACTCTTTTAGGGAAGAACATTTTATTTATTTTATCTGACTTTTTTATTAAAAACTCCCTTTTTCCCACAGCCAACTCTTAGATTTTTTTTTTTTTTTTTCTTGAGAAGTCCTTTAGAATACTGTACGTAAACAGTTGACCCTACAACAACACGAGGTTGGGGTGCCGACACTCCCGTCCCCCTCAGTGGAAAATCCGCCTATAATCAGCCCTCCCCATCAGCAGTTCTGATTGCGGATTTACCCACCTTCAGATGGTGTAGTGCTATAGTACATATTTACTGAAAAAAATCCACGTATAAGTGGACCCGCCTGGTTCAGATTGCCCTCAGGGGTCAACTGTATACATACTTTTTTGAACAGACATTGGTAAAACTCAGGGATTTTAATAGAAATTGCCTGCCAGCAGTACTTACTGCTCTTGATGGAAAAGAATGTTTCCAGGAAGAGGGTGTATGGATGTTATGCCTGTCCACAAAATTAAACATTAAATTGTTTGCTACCTATACTTTCTGCCTTTCATTCTCTGTGCATAACTGCTCCTTAGTAGGCAGATTGTGAAAAAGCAACAAGAAAGAGTAAACCAAAGCCCTGAACTGCATTTATTCCCCAGGAAATGATTGAAGCCATCCGAGAAGCAGTGGTATACCTGGCGCACACACACGATGGCGCCAGAGTGGCCATGCACTGCCTGTGGCACGGCACGCCCAAGGTAAGCGGCACTCAGGGCTTGACTTGCCTTTCCTTAGACTTTTTCGGTCTCCTTGGGGTTTTGCCCTCTTGTGCACAACAATATTATCTTTGCAAAGTTGTGCCTCAAGGCCTCACAGAAGCTGGCACCCCTTAGAGCCTTTTGTTTCTTCTCTACTGGAGTCTTCTTAAAGTTTGAAAACCTTGGGTTATCTTGTATGGGGAGGGGTGTGTCAAGCAAGTAAACACACTATTTATGTTAGGCTTAAGTTTATAAAAGTTTTGGTACCTGTCAGCCTCTTTGATTCCTCATTTAATGATCTTGTTGTGGGAGAGGGAGAGAAAAGAGAAGAAAATGAGCAACTGTGCATTTGCTCCCATGGTTCTTAAGTACTTTGAGGGAAAAGGTAAAGATCCATATTAATTATAGAAGCTTAACAGAAATGATCCTCATTTCCTTGATTGGTATAATTCTGCCTTTAAAAGACAGTTGTATTTTGTCCACTTTTTTTCTTTCATCCACTTTTTAATACAAATTTAATTTCTCCTCAACAAGTAATGTATTGAATGCCATCTGTATGCTAGACTTTTATGCATTTGAAGACAGTTCAGACATTGGAAGAGGGATCTCAGTTCTTACTATAAAAGGAGGTAGTTTCACTAGGTTTGCCTTGCAACTAATAATTTTATGGTTCCATATTTATGTCTCAATGGATTGTCACATAGAAGTCTAAGACTATAATAGCTCTGAGAGGACTTCTTACAGTGTATTGCATTTTTTGGTTCTGGTTCAATAACTATTTTCACTAATGAAAAGTATGCCACTCCAATGAAAGTTTAATATTATATAAAATTTTTAACTATGAAATACCTTAATCTATAGCTAATCTATAACTAAACCTGTAGCTATAAGTTCATTGAGACAGTTTTTCTTTTTTAAGGACAGGAAAGTGATTGTGAAAACAATGAAGACTTATGTTGAAAAGGTGGCTAATGTAAGTATAAAAACTACATATTTCTTTTAACTATTTTTAACAATAAAATGTATTTATATCTATTATAGGAAATTTGAAGAGTTCAGAAAATTACCAAGAAAATTATTTGTTGTTTCATTTTGTTATAATCTATTTTTATGTATATGCGTGTCTTTTTATATATTATTAAATTTACACAAAATGAATTTCTCCTCTTTTCATTTAACATTGTACTGTGGCAATTTTCCATTTTTATTAGATAAGTTTTGAAGACCTGACATTTAGTCTCTAGGTAAATTGCACTTCAGAAACTTGTTACCAATTTTCATTACCGCCAAAACATAACAGAAAGTGAAACTTGTCTCTTCTTTTTTCTTAGATTAAATTTGTAGTGTGGTCAAAGAAAATTTTAGTTAAGTTTTATAATTCTTTGGAATCTTTTGGAGATGCTATAACAGCTTTTCTAATGAAATTGGAGGATATAAAAAGTGTTTTTTCTGAAGGATTAGTTGCCTCAAAAAATAGTATTTCTGTGTATTTAAATACTAAATAGTTTTCCATAATAATTCTAAAATATATGTAGTAGTAAGCATTAGTTTTCAATTTTTGAACTATTTTATATATTATATTTTATAGCTTCTAATTTACAGATGAACTAAAGTTAGTGATATCAACAACTTTTCCCTCTGAAAAATCCAATAAGAACTACTGGCATCTAGTGAATACTTGATATAGTAAATGCTAATTCAAATTCAGATAAACTGGTGCTCTGTGATTGTATACATATCTGTTGTCTTCTGTAGGATTCAAGACTAGGAAGAGAGTTAGTATAAAACCACGTAGAAGGTAGCTAACTTGCCTGTAACAAAATGAAATAAGAGGCTCTCTAGTGAGGGCTTTTCAGAGTATGAGAAAATTTTATGATTCATAATTCATCATTAAGTAAATCTTTTTGTATAACATTTTAGTTTGAATATTTTAAATTAGAAATGAGTAAAAATAGAATGTTAATAGAAAGTTCTATTAGGTGGAAGGGAGGGATAAACTAGGATTTGGGATTAACATATACACACTACTATATAGAGTGGATAATCAACAAGGACCTACTGTATAGCGCAGGGAACTCTACTTAATATTCTGTAATAATCTAGATGGGAAGAGATTCTGAAAAAAAGATGGATATATGTATATGTATGACTCAATCACTTTGCTATACACCTGAAACTAATACAACATTGTAAATCAACTATAGTCCAACATAAAATAAAAATATAAAAATAAAATAACATCGGAAAAAAACGTTCTGAAAGGTATTAATAGTAAAAGACACTCTTTTGTAATAAAATTAGATTGTTTTAATTTTACAATTTGGTTACATCAACAGTAAATTTTTTTGGAGAACCTCATCCCCACAAGGTATTGTGATGTTAGCAAATTAACAATTCAATGTCTTTTTTATCTCAAGGAGTTGCTTCTAAAGGGGCGAGGTAAACTTAATACAACCCATGGATTTGGTCTATGGGTTATTTGGAAGTATTTAATTTCCAAATATTAGGGATTTCTTGATATACTCTGTATTATTTCAGTCTTTTGAAATTTATAATGACTTATTTTATGGACCAATGTATGGTCTATATGTTAATGTCTTGAAAAGAATATGTGTCATCCTCTATAAACGTCAGTTAGATCAAAATGGTTTGTAGTGTTTTCAGATCATGGATGTTTCTACTGATTTTATTTATCATTGTCTAGTTCTATCAGCTGCTGGGGAAGTGTGTTCAAACTTCCAAGTATAATTGTAGAATTGTCTATTTCTCACTTAAATTCTGTTCCACCTTCTGTATTCACCCTGAGATATTTTACACTTGGGTGTGTTTCCGTGTGTGGGACTTAAAAAACCAGAAACCCGTGGTTGTGTACTATATGCACAACATTCTCTACTTTGTTTCCTTCATTTAATTCACCTCAGGGGTCATTTTATTTCAATATATATTCATCTATCTACCTCTCTCTCATTAATGACTTTATGATGTTTTATTATATGACTTCCATAGTTCATTTAACCAGTCCCTACTATCGGACACATTAGTTTCTAGTTTTTTATTTCAAATAATTCTCCAGAGCATATCCTTTGTTGGCATGTGGAAGCATGTCTGTAAGATACCTCCCTAGAACTACAATTGCTGGATCAGAAAGTACATGCATTTTAAATTTTTAGTGTTGTTGTCAGTTGCCCTTAAAGAGGTTGAACCACTTTACATTCTCATCAGCAACATAAAAATGTGCCTGCCTTTCCCCAAACCTTTGCCAAATTAGTATATTATCAAGGGCTTTCACTTTTGTGTATAGGACAGGTGGGATATAGTATTTCATTGTTTTAATTATAGTCCTTAATTAATGAGCATTATTTCATACGCTTAAAGCCATTTGCACTTCTCTTTGTGAACTGATTCTTCATGTTCTTAGCCCATTTTTAGTTGATTGTTGGTCTTATATGTAGTAAAGATGTTAGACCTTTGTTGTTTTTCTCCAATTTGTTTCTAGTTGAGATGTTATTCCTGCCACATTCATCGGATCCGGCTCTGAATGAGTGTTGGCTGGTAGCAAAAGTCAAATCCCTCTTAAAGTAAAAAAAGATTTATATCATCATCTGGGATACTTAAAAGGAATATGCCACAACCTTTGAAAACTTTTTTTTTTTTAACATAAAGTAGAAGTTCTTTAAATCTTGGAACAATATCAGCATCATGGAAAAAATTCTATTATTTCAATAGTAGTGATTGTGAAAGTCCTAATGTATATTTGTATGATCTCATGCTGCTCTACTCTTTGAAAGCAGTTGTTTTTATCTTATTCTCATATTCACTATATAAGTATATTCTTCTAGTTCTTTTTTTTTTTAGTGTTTCTATTTTAATTATATAGGATTATTTTAAAGAAATTGTATAATATACCAAAGAAAATGAAAAATTATTTGTAATCCTTCAACCCAGTGGTGACAGTGTTTTTCCTTCCAGGATTTTCTGTGTATGTGTATTATGTATATTTTGTGTATATAATTATATCTGAGTTTATATATTTTCTTTTTCATGATTGCAATACTCTAGTTGTTTTTTTCCCACTTGTCACTGTAATTTTCTTTGAGTTTAATTTTCAAGTAGCTATTCTTTAACAGGATACCTATTTTTGAGAGGTGTTATATTCTGATTAGTTTAAAAAAATGAGTCTCAGCTATTTAACATTGAAGAATGTGCTTATCTGTTTCTGTCTTTTTCTTACTCAACCTAGAATATAATTAACTAGGTCCTGATACAAGAGCACATTTCTTTGAATGACTTTTATCCATCTCCGTTATATTATGCTGGATACGTTGTCAGGGTGATAACCTTTTAACGTAACTCTTTAGGTGGAAGAAAAGGGAGAATCTGTGTATTTTTTTAACCTTTACTGGCTTTCAATTCCCACAGGGCCAATACTCCCACTTGGTTTTATTGGCGGCATTTGACTGTATTGATGATACTAAGCTTGTGAGGCAGATAATCATATCAGTAAGTAATTCACATAGTCTTGAATTTAAGTTAAATTGATACATCATTTGTGAGTGTGTAAGTTTGATTTCACACGTAGATGTGTAAAGACTTTGAAGTGTGTAAATACCTTCTGCCAGTATTTCTTATTTTTTAGTTGCCTTAAGCCTATT